>NC_142474.1:72677500-73927500 GCF_049115385.1 Moschus berezovskii | reverse complement strand
AAAGCTCTTTACAACCTAAACTAAGGTTGAAGAATCTTGAGCCTACCATGACCTGTTTGGATGAATCATTTTCAGTTAAGCTAAGTCAGACTCTAGAGATTGTGATGGATTTAGGAGTATTTGGGTATAGAAATCATGAATATAGCATTTGTTTTCAGAGATTGAAGCCTCGTCTTTAGCGTGGCTCAGCAGTTACAGGGTCGCTCAGAACCTCATGGGTGCATTCTAAATGTGTGCCCGATAATGTGGAAGAGGTGATTCCCTGGGGTCATGTTTCTACTGGCAAAATTTGCAGTCCTGTTAGTTCTCATATGTAATTTTTAAATGGATAAAATTACACCACATCAGCTACTTAAACTGTACTGCCAATTAATACAGTTCTGGAATTGTGAAAACCTGTACCATTGAAGTACAGTGGTATATGTGGCTTAAATGTTTAGCAGGACTGCAAGACAAAACAAATAATAATATTTGGCCTGAGCAGGAAGTGTTTCCAGAATCTGCCTGCCTGTATTCTGCTCCTTGCTTGCCCGAATATTGCATGTGACTTAACCTGAAGCGGTGGCTGGGGCCATGCGCCGTGGTGTCTCTTCAGGTCCTTGCAGCGTGACAGTGTGTGTGACCCTGCGGGGGAGGAAGGTAGCCAGCGTTTCTTTGCATCCATGGACTTGGTTTGGAGACATAAGGAATATTTTGACCCTTTTTAAAAAAGGATTTTCTCATGTTTTTATTTAACATAAAATAAAAGAATAACATTTTCTCTTTTGTGGTATTATTTTACTGAGTTAAAGTGAATTAAGACTGCTTCTGAGAAGAAGGTGCACATACTCTATGAAATAAATTTGAGTTTAAGAACAAAAGGTAAAAGAACTACATAATTAGACATTTGTAGGACCTGAGAGTCAGCAGCCAGCCTCACACTTGAGTAGGTCTACCGCACACTTGGCTCCGGATCCCCATGACGGAATTGCGCTTGGGCTTACGAGGGCCGAGATGTACTCGTGCTAGGTACTCATTATGGCGGCTTAGCTTAATTTGTGTGAACCCTGAGGTCTTGGAAGTATACCTTCCAACCCCCTTTGACAGCTGCATTACTGTTGAGCTTTGTGATAACATCATTGTTGAGGTGGCTTTCCCAACATTCTCACCATCAACCAGAGAAATGCAAGTGCTTCATTAAGATTTCTATTAGCATGGGTAGAATTTAGTGAATATCCCCCCAATCTCTCTAATTGTTAAACTCTCCATGATTGCAGTAATCAGCTAGTACATTCAGTTCAGTTCAGTCGCTCAGTCGTGTCCGACTCTTTGTGACCCCATGAATCACAGCACGCCAGGCCTCCCTGTCAGTCACCAACTCCCAGAGTTCACCCAAACTCATGTCCATAGAGTCGGTGATGCCATCCAGCCATCTCATTCTCTGTCGTCCCTGTCTCCTCCCGCCCCCAATCCCTCCCAGCATCAGACTCTTTTCCAGTGAGTCAACTCGTCGCATGAGGTGGCCAGAGTATTGGAGTTTCAGCTTTAGCATCAGTCCTTCCAATGAACTACTTGCAGTGAATTTCTGTATTAGAATAATTTAAAAATCTTATACGAGGTAGTGCTTGAGAAATGTGAAATTAATTTTCAATATTAATTAAAATTCAAATCAATGTCAATGGAAAGTTTCCAGTGTAAGTTGAAGCTCCAGTATAAGTAGAAAGCCTCAGTGTCAGACATTTGTCTTCGTGGGCCTGCCTCTGATCTGAAAGCCCTTCCTGCCTTTGCGGGTCCCCTGCGTTCACCTGCCTTCCTGAGGTAGAGACTCTGAGCGTGTTCTCCCAGCCTGTCTGGCAGCCCCTCGTGGCAGGAGGATGGCCCTTGGCTCTTTCCGTCAGCCGTCCTCATGCTTGTGCGGGTAGGCCCAGTGTTGTCTAGCCTTGGGGACAGATCTGTCTTGAGGCAGGGCCTGTTGTGTGTCAGGGCAGTCTTTGGAGCAGTTTGTAGCTGTGATTTGTGATTTCTTTATGTAAAGCCTTCAGGCATGAATGGAGCTGGTCTGGAGATTGCATTTGCTGTCTAGGTTTTGTTTTTCTCTTAAGTGCTTTTTCTGTTTAAACCAGTCAGAGTGAGTGCGCTCCCTTGTAACCAAGGACAAGTCGATACCTGGAACTGAAAGTGACAGATCTTAAAAGATGGAGGAGGGAGGGCCTACCGTCCTAGGTTAGTTGGTGAAAAATTGATGAACTTAGTTATTTAGTAGCAAAATATTTTGCCAAACTGTTAGTGTACTTTAGGGTCCTGACTGGACCGGTGTTGACTGAAGGACAGGAAATCTGCTGGGTGTGGCTATGCTGGTTGTCTGATGAGGCAGTTGTGATGGTGCTAGGCCTCGTGGGGTCACTCTGTGTTGACCAGGTGGCTCTACTCAAAACAGAACTGAGTGATCATACCCCTTCTCAAGGTTGTCAGGAAGGTTAACCAAGCCATACATGGGGAGCTGCAGAGCCCTGCACGAGAGCTGGACAGTCAGACTGAAGGGAGCTGATTTGAAAGCAGGGTGAAGAAGAAAAGTATGGCCTTGCCAAGAGAAGCTCCCAGACTCTGGCTTGTGGTCCGAGTCGGTTGAGATTTGCATGATTAGAGTCGTGCTGGTTTGGGAAACCTACCAGAACAGCCTCAACCAAGAGCCCAGCAGCTTTCAGCCTTAGCAGTTGAGACTGGAGAGTGTGGTCTTACAAAATGGGGTTAAAGGTATTCTTTCCCACTTCAAGCGATGGTTTGAATTGCCCTGAGACACTGGCCACTGAGGTCCAGGAGGGACTGGACGGACCAGGATCAGCTGCTGTAAGACAGAGCACTTGGACAAGAGTTCGTCCAGGGAAGCCCTTTGTCGCTCAGGCAGGCCTGGGGTGTGAGGTCTCTCCTGGTCCTCTCCGGCCATGGCGTGTTGGCTCTGTGTCCAGGGCAGCTGGTCTGGCTCTCTAGCGGAAGCTGCAGCACAGAGGCCACCTCTGACCTGACGAGAAGATGCCTCACCCTGAGACTGCATTGAAGTCGACTGCAAGAGACTGGAGTCGTCTTCCTCAACCCAGGGTGAGTGCTGTGGGAGCAGTGTGGGAGGATGGACGTGTGCATTGTGGGGAGCCAGAAAGGTCGGCTGTGGCAGACACTGTCCAGCACAGCACCTGTTCCCAAGCTCGTCCTCACAAATCTTAGGCTTCTGTTTTCAAGGCCAAAAGGCTGAACTAACGTGGAACTAGGGGTGGCCCCGTGTTTGGCCAGTGAGCTGTAAGTGGCAGTTGAGGTAGTTTTAGAAATGCTTTTCACATTTCCAGTTAAACTAGGGCAGCCGTTCAGTGAACTTGAGGCCAACGTGCCAAGCGTGGTGGGGAGGGGAGTCCTGGTCACAGGCAGTGAGGGGCGGCCACAGTCCTGGGTGTGGGTCTCGGGGAAAACAGGGAACCCTGGACCCGTGGGCTCTCAGCTGCTTGCAGGCAGATTCCCCTCTTGCTGATGGTCTGTCTGCGTCCCAAAATGTGTGTTCACATTCAAAGGCTGGGGGAAATTACTTTGTAGACAATTAAAAACTATTGAGTATAAAACCTCGCAGACTTACTTTCTTATAGTCTGCCTTCTTAGTCATCCATACCTAAAGGAGAATTCAGTTCTTCGTTTTGTTTCAACAAACATTTCTTTGTCAGTTGCTATGTATATACTAATTGTTTTTAGCACTGAGAATGAAAAAAATGAACAAGGGGATAATATTTTCAAAGAGTTTATAGTTTACTTTAGAGAAGCAAAAGCAAGGTGAAAGGTGAAACAGGCTAACGTGAGAGACGTCCCTTGACTGAGCTCTTTGGGGTCAGTGTCACTTTATCTCCAGTCCCAGCGTCTGGCACGCACAAGGTAGACAGTAAATGAGCAGTGAGTCCACTGCCTGCGTGCAGAGTACCGAGGTCACAGATGACCGAGCAGGTCTGTTAGGCATGGTTAGGTGCAGCATGGTCATAAACACGAGGGGACGTGTGCTGGGGCTGAAGGCAGATGAGGCATTGCCCTGGGGAGAGGCGAGGGGGGTGCTTTCCAGGTAGAACTGCAGGGGTGGGATGGAGGAGGGACAGTGCGACTCCGCCCGCCTCGCTGCTGCCTGCTGACCCAAGGCTAGTTCTGATGGCATGTCCCTGCTCAAGAGTATCCCCCCGCCCCGCCATGGTTTTTAGAATGAACTTTTCATTTTAGATGCACACTTTACTGTGACGGTAGTACAGAGTTCCCTTCTGCACCCCTCGCTTCCCCTGTTAATGACATCCCACCTCAGTGTGGTACGTTTGTCCCAATTAATGAGCTGATACAGACACATTAGCATATACTTGTAGAACACATAGTGTTAGCGTATTACGTACTGTACTCAGATTTCTCTGGTCTTCAGCTCAAGTCCTTTTTCTGTTTTGGGATCCTGTTCAGGATTCCTCATAACGTTTAGTAGTTTTATCTCCTTAGGCTTCTCACTGGTTGTGACTGTTCCTCAGACTCTGCTTGTTTTTTGATGACCTTGACAGTTTTGAGTACTGGTCAGGTGTTTTGTAGATCACCCCTCAAATGGGACTTGTTGAGTGTTTGTCCGCATGGTTAAGGCTGGGACGATGTTTCAGGGAGAGGAAGGGAGGTGAAGTGCGTTCCTGTCACTTTGTATCGGGGAGCACACTGTGAACAGGACTTAGCCCTGATGATGCTGGTTTCATCACCTGGCTGAGGTTGTGCTTGTCAGGCCTCCCCACTGTGAAGTGACTACTTTCTCTCCTTTGCTCCTCTGGAAGAAAGTCGCTGTGCCCAGCCCACGCTTCAGGAGTAGGAGTGTGTTCCTCCTCCTTAGAGTGGAGCAGCTTTTTTGAGCTCTGCATGGATTTTCTGTTACCCGTTCAGCCATTTATATCAGCCTGAGCACGTGGATGTTACACTGTGGATCATAATCCAGTGATCCTTTGTGGTGCTGCTTACATGGTTCGGCGTTGGCTACTGGAATCTCTTGTGGTTGGCATCTGTACCCCTGTGGCTTTGACATCCCATTGCTGGATGGTGTTTGTTTTTGTTTCTTTAGCACTTCCTCACTTTCTGGAATTGCAAGATCTTCCAGGCTCATCTTGTCTACTTCCTGCCCGCGTCCTAGAATCAGCCATGGTTCCTTTGTTTGGGGTTAGGATCCATAATCTGGGCATCAGGCATGCTTGTCGCTGTTGGGGTAACATTGTGACTTGGCCCTGTCAGCTAATAGAGCAAGGAAGTATATGTGGATGGATATGTAACCATCTCTATGTGTATTAAACTGAACACAAGTTCATACTGGTGTCTGATCTGGTCATTCTAGCCTCCTCTACTTGCTCAGCTGTAACCCCCAGTGCCATGGGGGGAAGCTCCCACTTCTGCCATCTACTTAGTGGTTCAATTCCCGTATACACATGCAGCACTTTCAGAATTGTTAATCCATGCCCTTGTGGGAAACAGCCCTGTCAACTGGAGTCCAGGGCTCTGTGCACTGTTTATCATGCCCTTAGCTTACAAACTCCGTTTCCAAAGTTACTTAATACTGTTTCCCTGCCCCAGCCTTCAGCAGTACTGTTTCATGTATTTGTAATACATTTAGATTTATTTGCAACATTCTGCGTTTCATCCCAGGATTCCCCCAGCCTGTTAAATGAGTTATTAAACATGTATATACATTAAGACTTATTCTTTGGGCTGTAAAGTTTTATGGATTTTGACAAATGCTTAATGTTTTGTGTTCACCATCACACTGTCATACAGAACTGTTTCACTGCCCTGAGAAACATGCCCTGTGCTTCACTTATTCAGATTTCTCCCCTCCCCGATCCCTGGCAGCTACTGCCCTATTTCTTGTCTCCTTACTTTTGTCTCTTCCAGAAGATCATGTCGTGAAATCATGGCGTGCAGCCTTTTCAGACTGGCCCTCCTTCAGGTAGCACGGTGTATTGCAGAGTCATCCGTGTCTTCCTGTTGCTGGAAAGCTCATCTTTTATTCCGTTACCTGGATGTGCCAGTTTGTTTATCCGTTCACCTACTGAGGGACATCTTCCAGGTCTAGGCGATTATGAATAAATGAATAATGGCATGGACGTTAGTGTGCAGGTTTTTCATGCACATAAGTTTGTATACTGGTTGGGGGACTGCCTGGCAGTGTGAAGCTGGATTGCATGGCAGGCTGTTCAGTTTTGCCTCTTCTGTACTTGCACACACTGCCTGTGCTGACTACTTTTCTGACTCATATAAGCATCTCAAATCTCGCCCTTCTTCAGGGGAAAAATGTGAAACACCTCAATTTTGAACTCCCTCTGCTGCTCCCAGCACCCCTCCTCTTCCTTCTTTTCACAGCGGACTTCTCACAGAGTCACCTGCCCTCTGCCGCCACCTCCTTCCCTTTATCACCACCGCAGTTCAGCCCACACTCTGGGAACGGGGGCTGTGACTATTACAAAACAGACCTCTGTTTTCTCCAGGCCGCCTCTTGGCCGCTCTGCTACAGATCACTGTGTCCCACGTCTCACGGGATCTGCTCCGTCCTCCCTCTTGGCCTTTCATGGCGTCTGACGCCGTTGACCACTCCTTCCTGCGGCGGGGGCCACTCTTCCTGTTAGCATTTCCCTTTCTCTTGCCCCTCAGCCTCTTCCTAGGTGTTCTCGGCTCCTCTCCTGCCTGTAGTGTCTTCTGTGGCTAACACACATTCTTATCACCACCGGGCCTCATTGTGACACTTCCGGTCTGTATCCAACCACCTTTTATGTGACCCCTTTCATCCCAAACATGTGTCCTGAACTTTGCCTCACTTTTCCCCTTTCAGGCTGGCCAGGGTCTCTAATTCGGTGAAAGCATCGCCCAAGTCAGAAGCCTAGGCATCATCCTAGGTCCCTGCCTTCCCCTTGTACCCAGCCCAGTCTGTCACTGAGACCTGTGGATTCTGTTTCTCATCTTTTACATTAACCTGGAGGAGTTCTTGGTCGCAGACCCTCATCATCTCTTGCCTATAATAGACCCTGGTCTCCAGCTAGACTTCCTGCTCTAATCCACTTCTCTGATCTCCCAAAGCAGTGCCCCAGCTATTCATGTTGCCCCCGTGTATTAGAGTCTGTGACCATTCTCCATAGCCGTCTGTACTCCGTAAGCGACTAAACTGGGGAGTTCACCCTACCCCACGCTTACGCTTCCCCTGCCACACCTTCACCTTCAGTTCCAGCCGTAGAAACACTGGCTGGGTTTTTGGTTACGTTCCTCCCTCTGCTTGGAGTACTGGACCTTTCCCCTAGTCTTCCATCAGTTATCCTGCCCCTAGCGGATTGCTGCTCATGCAACAAAGGCTCATGATGGAAAACAACCATTCTCTGCTCTGTACCTCTCATGCGGTCACGACTTTTAACTGTCTCAGCTGGTTGCTTCTGGCCTCTGACTCCGTGTTTCCAAATACACCCTCATGAGGCTTTCCCCCGCCAGCCACACACACATGGCCCGCCTTCTTCATCCTTCTCTCACTGAGCAGGCATCTAAGGCCAGTAGTCTGAACTCAGTAAATTCTGGAGTAAATCCAGAAAGGATGACATTGGCTCAGGGAAGCAGGGGACCTGAGGGAGAGCCGTCCTCAGGATGAGGGGAAGGAAGGCTTGGTCCAGGAGCCGTGATAGGCAGACAGCCTGGAGAGCTCAGGCTCCCGGGAGCAGGAGGAGCAGGGCTCTCAGACCTGTGTCTCCCTGGGGGAAATGGAATAGACTTACTACAAACTTGACTCCCTTCCAGGGAAAAGTTGACTCAGTTAAGTCCAGGAAAAGTTGTATAGCAATGAAAATTAGTCACTGTATACGGTTGACTCCACTGAGAGCAATGTACAGAACGTCTTAAAAATAGAAGTACTAATTTCTGACTTGTTTTTAACGTTTTATGACTAACTTGAAAGAATGAGCAGAGAGGGTTAGAAGGGGTGTTTGGAGGCTGGACTCTTAGGTTTTCTAGAAAGTCAGTGGATTACTAAAATTCTGTCTCTCCTGTATTGGATCTTTTTCTTGATATCCTCTCTATTTCAGATGGAGCTTATTCTCTAGTGGTTTCCTGAGACAAGAGACTGGGGAGATACTTTTTTTTTGAAGCTTTGCCTCTGAAAATATCTCTGTCATCATACTTTATTGGTAATTGACTAAATATAGACTTCTTAATTAAAATCCATTTTCCCTCAGAATTTTGGAGGCATTGCTACACTGTTCTCTTCCTGCATTGCTGTTGAGAGAGGCAGTGTCATTCTTGGTGATCTGTCTCCCTTCTCTGGAAGGTTTTGGAGCCGCTGTTCTCAAGTGTCATAACTGTGTGTCTGACATGCCTCTGTTCACACAGGTGCTAGGTGTCAGAGAGGGACTCTTTCAGTCTGGAATTCACATCCCTTGAGTTCATATCCTGGCAATTCTTCATATTGTTTTGCTTTGATAATTCCCTCCCCTTCCTTCATTGGATCCCTTTCTGGACCTTGTATTTGTCATGGGGCCTGTGTGGCTGCCAGTCTGCACCCCGCCGGCCCCAGACTGCAAAAAGTGTCCACACTGCCAACATGCCCGGCATCAGTAGGCATGGAGTAGGTGCTCTAGTCTCTGTTTAATGAAGGAGTGACAACTTCTTTGAGCTCTGAATGTTTTTGGTGTGACTTTTGGACAATTATTCTTGACTTTTTACCCTTTTGTATCAGTAAGTTATGGTTTGTGGTGTTTTAAGGGAATTGATAATGTGTATCAATAAACCCAAAGGAAACTTTTTTTTTAAAAGTATTTTTGCTATCCTAACTTTTGCAACACTGAGCAGAGTTCCCTGTGCTATACAGTAGGTCCTTGTTGGTTATGTTCTAAGTATAGCAGTTGTACATGTCCATCCCCAACTCTCTATCCCTCCCCCTACTTCGTAACCATAAATTCATTCTCTAAATCTGTGAGTCTGTTTCTGTTTTGTAAATAAGCTCATTTGCATAATTTAAAAGAGGACTTCTATGCCTGAGGAGATACTCAAAGCGTGGCAGTAATGCGTCAGAGGTATTAATGTACTTGAAGATTGAGAGGTGAGTGCAGTCATCCAGTGTTGGAAAAAGAACTTGACACACGTTCTTGTGGGTTGTGGCTGCAACAGGGAGCCTTGGCTTAGGCTGACGGCAAGGGCTGTGTGTGCCCGTCAGGTTGACACCTGCCATTACATCAGGAGGAGGAGCCAAGAGCAAGGATCTCGCAGTTTGCACAGAAAGTGCCTCTAACGTGGCAGGTACCCAGCTCAGATTCTGGTCATTCTGTTTTATTTTTGAAGTTAGTACAGTTATGAATCTGAAGTTTGGGCATAGAGGACTTAGTTACCACAGCTCCTCTAGATGGGTCTGACCGTCCTTCCCAGTTAGCAGTCTGTGACTTGTGTCTGGGATGGCCCAGAGGCTCCTCACCCAGAATGGATGGCTCAGGGAGGGGAGGACAGGAGAGGGCACAGAGGGACGAGGGCACGAGAGGGGAAGAGAACCTGTGTGTTGGAGAGGAAGCTCGGAGTGGCCTTCCTGACCGGGCAACTGTCCTGCTCTGCCCTCCTTTCTTCTAAGGCCATCCTTCGGTGTCCAAGGGGCATTGGTTCCAGGGCACTCACCCCCCCCCACTCCTACCCCCAGAATACCAAAATCTGTTATATAAAATGGCATAGAATTTGCATATAACCTACCTATGCTCCCATATACTTTAAATCATCTCCAGATTACTTATAACACCTAATAATGTAAATACTGTATAGTTGCCAGCATGGGGCAAATTCAAGTTTTGCTTATTGGAACTTTTTTCTGGAAGTTTTTTCAGATATTTTCATCTGTAGCTGGTTGAATCCGCGGATGTGGAACCTGTGGATTTGAAGAGCCAACTGTCCTGCATTTTTTTATCAGTGATGCAGAAAGCCGGTCACAGAGCACTGCTGAGTCTCAGTGGGAGGTGCCGGGAGGAAGTTCTGGGCAGAGTTAAGAGGAGCTGGTAATAAAACCTTCATCTCCTGTAAGTCAGTGGAAACCATTAGCTGTTTGCCAGCAGAATTCCCAGTCCCTGAGTGAACAGTGATGTTGGCGTGGAGATGAAAAAAGCTGTGGTTCTGCAAGGTTAATACAGAGGGTTAGGCCAGGCCTTGTGTAACAAAGACAAAACATATAACAGGAGCTGTACCGGTTTCCTGGGGCTGCCTTAGGAAATGACGACAAACTGGGGGGCTGAAAACAGCAGACGTTTTTTTCTCCCACAGTTCTGGAAGCTACAAGTCTGAAATCAAGGTGTCAACAGGGCTGAGCTCTCTCTGACGGCCTCTTCCTTTCTTCTGGCGGCTGTGGCCAATCATGCAGTTTCCTGACCTCCATCCTGTGGGGCTCTGTCTAGGTAGCTCTTTCCTTAGAAGGACACCAGTCATCTTGGATTTAGGGTCACTCAAATCTAGTTTGCTCTCATCTTGACTGATTGCATCTGTGAAGAACCTATTTCCAAATAAGATCACTTTCTGAGGTTCTGGGTGGACATGAATTGGGGGATACTGTTCACCCCAGTACAATAGCTTAAATAAGCTAGAAATAAGACGTGTTTTCGTCTCTCATAGAAGAGTCTAAGACAAGCAGTTTGAGGGGCCCAGATGAGAGTGTTAGGAGCCCAGGGGCTGCCTATCTGATTGCCCCACCATGTTTAGCACATGCCATCTACTCACTGTGAAGACTGCCTGAGTCCCAGCCGTCGCATTTGCCTCCCACCTGCAGGAAAGGGAAAGGGGGGATGAAGAGTTTACAGAGGCACGTGCCATGTGTTCTTTGAGAAACAGTCCATTATTTCAGTTTGTGTTATATCGGATGGAACTCTGTCAGATGCAGTCAGCTGAAAAGGAGGCTGGGGGTGTAACCTTTTTTCAGACAGCTTTGTGTCCTGCTAAACCTTGGAAGTTTTGAGAAAAAGAGGGTTAATGGGTTATAAGTAGGCAACCAGCAATCTTCCACAGTCAAGGTGGCTTGTCTCTATTTGCCCATGATATGTAAGAAGTAGTTTCTTAAGTGTATCTACTGTGCTTATTAAATGATTTTCTAAATGTCTTCATAATGCATTCTCTTAAAAAGTGACCTAGGTTCGTAGGAACCAGAGATGACTGAAGAACTCCAAAGATGACTTAAAAAAAATAAGATGCAGGCTGTTGGTTACCTGAGAAGCTCAAGGGAAGTGCTGGTGCTTCACGTCTGCCCCTTGGCAAGCACACAGCCGAGCCTCCCGTCCCTGCCCAGGCTGCCCTTGTCTACAGAGAGTGGCACCCTCCCCTCCTGCATCCGCATCTGGGTGTCACGGAGTCTCCTCCTCGCTGTTCCTCCAGATGCGTTCTCCATGCTCCCTCCTGTGGGGGCTTTTCTAAGCCCCTGAAGGCATGAAAAAAGAGGTTTTCTTGCAACGATTTCTAAAGTCTGGATGTTATCAGACAACACGAAAGGGGAGACATGACGGTCACTAAGAGTAACATCCTTGGTCCCATAGAAAGCCTGAGGGAGGCTGGGAGAAGGATGGAGGAGGCTGCTCTCAGTGCTGTTGCCTCGCTTGTCCCTGGTCCAGTGAGTCCTCGTCGTCTTGCTGCGCAGGTCCCTGACTCACTGTGCTGGTCTCTCTTGTCAGTCTGTTCCCCGCGTTCCCGCTGAGGGCGCCTCTTGTCTGTGACGGCCGTGGTCCTCTCAGACTTTGCCTCACAGCTGTCTTCTCTTTAGCTGTCACTGCCCACCCACCCCCGCCCCCTGTTGGGCTTCCCCAGTAGCTCTGCGGTAAAGAATCCTCGTGCAGTGCAGGAGCTGAGGGAGAGGTGGCTTCAATCCCTGGGTGGGTCAGAAGATCCCCTAGAGGAGGAAATGGCACCCCACTCCGGTATTCTTGCCTGGGAAATCGCATGGACAGAGGAGCCCGGCAGACTACCGTCCATCGGGTAGCAGGGTGAAACGCGACTGAAGCGACTTAGCGTGCACGCACGTGCACACGCGCCCCCTTGTGAGGGAGATGCAGGAAGGGCGCAGTCACATCTGAGCTCGAATCCGGAGCTTGGTGTGGGTAGAGGGGTGACACGGGAGCTGGGACCACGGATGGAGACAGTGCACAGGCAGGTGGGCACCTGCCATCCTCAGGCCCCGCACCTCTGCACCTTCCTGCTAATTCCTGCTCTTGGAGCACAGAGTCCTGCCCACCCAACAGCAGGGCCTAGTGCAGGACGGCCTCCTCCAGAGCACTTCTAGCCAACCGTATGTGCATGCCCAGTCATGCCCGACTCTTTGCGACCCTATGGACTGTGGCCCACCAGGCTCCTCTGTCCATGAGATTTTCCAGGCAAGAATACTGGAGTGGGTTGCCATCTCCTCCTCCAGGGGATCTTCCCAACCCAGGGATTGAACTGGAATCTCCTGCACTGCAGGCAGGTTCATTGCCGCTGAGCCACCAGGGAAGCCCCGTAAGCCAAGACTCCATCCCTTTCCTCGAGAGGAGAACTGACGGTTTCTCTGACTGTCTGCGCACTCCACAGTGGACAGTTGCTTGTAAAACCCAGGAAGGCTGGTGTGTAATCCCCACCTTCGCCACATCTCACCGGTTGCGTCAGTCTCATAACGGTGACTGTGCAGGACTGAAGGCGACGCTTTTCCCTCCAGGCAGTCAGACAAATGCCTATTTTTCTGACAAAAATAAACTTTCCTCCTCGCATGTCCTTTTAGGTTTCCCACCAATCACCCACACACCTCTCGTTCAGAATAGCTGGTCCCCTCCTGCTAATGACAGCCCTTGGGGGCAGACCCAGAAGTTGTGTCCAGAGACTGAAATAACATTGCCAGCTGGGTGGTGCCACTACAGTGCTATTTGATGGATCTTACCGAGTTTAATTATGTTGAAACATTTTGTCTTCCCAGGGCTTAGAGGAAAGAACAGACTAGAGTAAGATGTTTAACTTCTTCTTGAAACAAGTCAACCTGAAAAGCACTGGGCGAGGTGGGGAAGAGTGATGGACTTGCTTTTCCCAGTGTTGGAACATGCCATCTCTGCTTATTGGGAGAGGGGAGTCATTTAAGCTAAATTGTGTAATTTGTTTGTTTATTGGGGCAGGTTGAAAAATGTATTCAGGGAAATCATGTATCTTTATACCAGTTAGCCTCTGAGTAAGTATTTGTGAATTGCTTACCATTCTGTTAGGCAGTAACATTAATTTAAAAAGTATATCAGCAGTCCCAAATCCACATTGGAAATGAGGGAACAAATACAGTTTTAAAATATGAAAACCATAATGCTGACAAACAGATGAAGGTATAATTAGCCTGAAAAACCCCAAGAGTTGTTTTTTTTTTTATCTTTTTCCAGCTTGTAGAGCACCATTAAAACATTCAGTTCAGTTCAGTCGCTCAGCCGTGTCCGACTCTTTGCAACCCCATGAATCGCAGCACACCAGCCCTCCCTGTACATCACCAACTCTCGGAGTTCACCCAAACTCATGTCCATCGAGTTGGTGATGCCATCCAGCCATCTCATCCTCTGTCGTCCCCTTCTCCTCCTGCCCCCAATCCCTCCCAGCATCAGGGTCTTTTCCAGTGAGTCAACTCTTCACGTGAGGTGGCCAAAGTATTGGAGTTTCAGCCTCAGCATCAGTCCTTCCAGTGAACACCCAGGACTGATCTCCTATAGGATGGACTGGTTGGATCTCCTTGCAGTCCAAGGGACTCTCAAGAGTCTTCTCCAACACCACAGTTCAAAAGCATCAATTCTTCGGCGACCAGCTTTCTTCAAAGTCCAACTCTCACATCCCTACATGACCACTGGAAAAACCATAGCCTTGACTAGACGGACCTTGATTGGCAAAGTAATGTCTCTGCTTTTTAATATGCTGTCTAGGTTGGTCATAACTTTCCTTCCAAGGAGTAAGCGTCTTTTAATTTCATGGCTGCAATCATCATCTGCAGTGATTTTGGAGCCCCCAAAAATAAAGTCAGCCCCAGTTTCCACTGTTTCCCCATCTATTTCCCATGAAGTGATGGGACCAGATGCCATGATCTTCGTTTTCTGAATGTTGAGCTTTAAGCCAACTTTTTCACTCTCTTTCACTTTCATCAAGAGGCTTTTGAGTTCCTCTTCACTTTCTGCCATAAGGGTGGTGTCATCTGCTTATCTGAGGTTATTGATATTTCTCCTGGCAATCTTGATTCCAGCTTGTGCTTCTTCCAGCCATGTGTTTCTCATGGTGTACTCTGCATATAAGTTAAATAAGCAGGGTGACAATATACAGCCTTGACGTACTCCTTTTCCTATTTGGAACCAGTCTGTTGTTCCATGTTCACTTCTAACTGTTGCTTCCTGACCTGCATACAGATTTCTCAAGAGGCAGGTCAGGTGGTCTGGTATTCCCATCTCTTTCAGAATTTTCCACAGTTTATTGTGATCCACACAGTCAAAGGCTTTGGCATAGTCAATAAAGCAGAAATAGATGTTTTTCTGGAAGTCTCTTGCTTTCTCGATGTTCCAGCGGGCGTTGGCGATTTGACCTCTGGTTCCTCTGCCTTTTCTAAAACCAGCTTGAACATCTGGAAGTTCACGGTTCACGTATTGCTGAAGCCTGGCTTGGAGAATTTTGAGCATGACTTTACTAGCATGAGAGATGAGTGCAATTGTGCGGTCGTTTGAGTATTCTTTGGCATTCCCTTTCTTTGGGATAGGAATGAAAACTGACCTTTTCCAGTCTTGTGGCCACTGCTGAGTTTTCCAAATGTGCTGGAACATTGAGTGCAGCACTTTCACAGTGTCGTCTTTCAGGATTTGAAATAGTTCAACTGGATTTCCATCACCTCCACTAGCTTTGTCGTAGTGATGCTTTATAAGGCCCACTTGACTTCACATTCCAGGATGTCTGGCTCTAGGTGAGTGAACACACCATTGTGATTATCTGGGTCGTGAAGATCTTTTTTGTACAGTTCTTCTGTGTATTCTTGCCACCTCTTCTTAATGTCTTCTGTTTCTGTTAAAACATTAGAGCACATTAAAACAAAATATCCCAAAGCACGAACCCTTTGCTAAAGCCACTCAAAGGCTGTCATCCACTCCCAAACTTCAGTGTTCACTTGGCTCGTTGGTCTTCCTTGAAAGGCAGGCGGACTCCTTCCACCCAACAGAGGGGGATGAGGGCTTTAGTTCTACGTCCTCATCTGTGTTCAGTTCTAAGTCCACTGACCAGACATGGGCTGCTCAGTGTGCTCTGTCAGACAGCAAAGATGTGGACGCTGACTTAACCTAGGAGAGAGCAAGTCGACAGTGAACTCCAAGCTGATCATGGGTATCAGTTCATTCTGAGTGAAGTAAAAGTTGCTCAGTCGTGTCTAACTCTTGACGACCCCATGGAATTCTCCAGGCCAGAACACTGGAGTTGGTAGCCTTTCCCTTCTCCAGGGCATCTTCCCAACCCAGGGATCAAATCCAGGTCTCCCACATTGCAGGCGGATTCTTCACCAGCTGAGCCACAAGGGAAGCCTATTTTAGTTCATTTTAGTCAGATGTTTTAAAACCCTGGGTCCATGATCGGTGCTTGTCTAGAATCTTTGCTTTGAGTGAGTTCTCAGGACTGGGATAGAAAGAACCTTGAATATCTTCCAGAGACTGCTTCCCCTCATGACCCTGAACAAGACTGAAAAGCCTCCGGATGCCCTCTTCCCCACCCACTGGGGTCACACACTGTCCCCTGGCCTTCCTTTTTCCGCTTGCTCTACCCTCGGAGACACACTTTCTGCTTCCCCAGCAGCAAGCCTTAAGTCTGCTTCATGAGATTAAGTAGGACTATGTTAGGCCCTCCAGGCAATGCTTTTGCTTTCCTGGTAAAAGGGAAAGGTGAGCTGGTATAACCCTGTGTCCCTGTTCTAGCTTGTACCACGTGGCCCTAGCACCCAGAGGTGCAGCAGTGGTTGCGCTGTGGGCAACAGGCTCACTTGCCATGGTTGATGGAACAGAACCCGTAAACTCATCACCAGCTCTGAACTGCTCACCTCTGGACTTCTTCCCTCCGAAGGAGGAACCTTTTCTTATTAAGTCCCAGTAGACCCACGTTTCTGTAACTTGCAGTTAGAAAAATCCCAGACTGGTACAGAGTTAGAGATCTGAAATTCATAGCTCTCTGGATTATTATTTTTCTTTAATATAGAGTATAGGAGGTATTAGGAGGCCTGTCTCCCTAGGGCCAGAGGCAAGGTCATGCTACTTTTATTGTGGAAAATGTAGTCTGTGGATAGTGGGAAAAGAACTTGGTCAGTGCTCGAACTGTGAAAAACCAAAACAGGAGCGGCAGCTTCGCTTTGCTGGAGTGAGCAACTGTAAGGAGATACCCCACGTCCAAGGTCAGAGAAACTCCAGTAAGACGGTAGGTGCTGGAGCAGCTGTGAGGAGATACCCCACACCCAAGGGCAAAGGAGAAGCCCCAGCAAGATGGTAGGAGGGGCGAATTCACGTTTAGAATCAAACCCCATTCCCGCCAGAGACACTCAGAGGGCTCAAACAAACCTTGTGCGCACCAGGACCCAGGGACCCCACAGAGACTGAGACAGAACTGTGTTTTAGCATCTCAGGTATGGGTCTGCCACAGGGACAGGGGCTCTGGGTGCATCAGACTTGGGTATGGCATAAGCCCTCTTGGAGGATAGAGCTGCCAGACCTTACACAGGACTGGGAAATAGACTCGTGGAAGGCACCAGGACCCGGGAGAAAGGAGCAGTGACCCCACAAGAGACTGACCCGGACTTGCCTGTGAGTGTCCGGGAGTCTCCAGCAGAGGCATGGGTTGGTGGTGGCCTGCTGCAGGGCTGGGGGCACTGACTGTAACACTGCATGGGGCCTTTTGAAGGAGATCTCCATTATGTTCATTACCTCCACCATAGTTTGCCCCCAGGTAAATAGCAGGGAGGGAACACAGCGCCACCCATCAACACATAATTGGATTAAAGATTTACCGAGCATGGCTCTGCCCATCAGAATGAGACCCAGTTTCCCCCTCAGTCAGTCTCTCCCATCAGGAAGCTTCCATGAGTCTCTTATCCTTCTCCATCAGAGAGCAGACAGAGTGAAAACTACAATCAGAGAAAATTAACAAATCTGATCACATGGACCACAGCCTTGTCTAACTCAGTGAAACTATGAGCCATGCCATGTAGGGCCAACCAAGACAGGTGGGTCATGGTGGAGAATTCTGACAAAATGTGGTCCACTGGAGAAAGGAATGACAAACCACTTCAGTATTGCCTTGAAAACCCCATGAGCAGTATGAAAAGACAAAAAGATAGGTCAATGAAAGATGAACTCCCCAGGTTGGTAGGTGCCCAACATGCTACTGGAGATCAATGGAGAAATAACTCCAGAAAGAATGAAGAGACAGAGCCCAAGCAAAAACAACACCCAGTTGTAGATGTGACTAGTGATGGGAGCAAGGTCCGATGCTGTAAAGAGCAATGTTGCATCAGAACCTGGAATGTTAGGTCCATGAATCAAAGCAAATTGAAAGTGGTCAAACAGGAGATAGCAAGTGTGAACATCAACATTTTAGGAATCAGTGAACTAAAATGGACTGGAATGGTGAATTTAACTCAGATAACCATTATGTCTATTACTGTGGGCCAGAATCCCTTAGAAGAAATAGAGTAGCCATCATTGCCAACAAAAGAGTCTGAAATGCAGTACTTGGATGCAATCTCAAAAACAGAATGATCTCTGTTCGTTTCCAAGGTAAACCACTCAATATCACGGTAATCCAAGTCTATTCCCCGACCAGTAATGCTAAAGAAGCTGAAGTTGAACCGTTCTATGAAGACCTACTTGGAGAAGGAAATGGCAACCTACTCCAGTACTCTTGCCTGAAAAATCCCATGGATGGAGGAGCCTGGTAGGCTATAGTCCATGCGGTCTCAAACAAGACCTTCTAGAACTAACACCCCAAAAGATGTCCTTTTCATTATAAGGGACTGGAATGCAAAAGTAGGAAGTCAGGAAACACCTGGAGTAACAGGCAAATTTGGCCTTGGAGTACAGAATGAAGCAGGGCAAATAATAGAGTTTTGCCAAGAGAAAGCACTGGTCATAGCAAACACCCTCTTCCAACAACACAAGAGAACACTACACATGGACATCACCAGATGGTCAACACCGAAATCAGATTGATTATATTCTTTGCAGCCAAAGATGGAGAAGCTCTATACAGTCAGCAAAAACAAGACTAGGAGCTGAGTGTGGCTCAGATCATGACATTGCCAAATTCAGACTTAAATTGAAGAAAGTAGGTAAAACCACTAGACCGTTCAGGTATGACCTAAATCAAATCCTTCATGATTATACAGTGGAAGTGAGAAATAGATTTAAGAAACTAGATCTGATAGAGTGCCTGATGAACTATGGACAGAGGTTCATGATATTATACAGGAGACAGGGATCAAGACCATCCCCAAGTAAAAGAAATGCAAAAAAGCAAAATGGCTGTCTGAGGAGACCTTACAAATAACTGTGAATAGAAGAGAAGTGAAAAGCAAAGGAGAAAGGGAAAGATATGCCCATTTGAATTCAGAGTCCCAAAGAATAGCAAGGAGAGATAAGAAAGCCTTAAATAGAGAATAACAATAGAATGGGAAAGACTAGAGATCTCTTCAAGAGATTTAGAGATACTAAGGGAACATTTCATGCAAATATGGGCTCAATAAAGGACAGAAATGGTATGAACCTAACAGAAGCAAAAGATATTAAGAAGAAGTGGCAAGGATACACAGAAGAACTATGCAACAAAGATCTTCACGACCCAGATAATCGCGATAGTATGATCACTTACCTAGAGCTAGACATCTTGGAATGTGAAGTCAAGTAGGCCTTAGGAAGCATCACTACGAATAAAGCTAGTGGAGGTGATGGAAATCCAGTTGAGCTATTTCAAATCCTAAAAGATGATACTGTGAAAGTGCTGCACTGAGTATGCCAGCAAATTTGGAAAATGCAGCAGGGGCCACAGTACCAAAAAGGTCAGTTTTCATTCCAATCCCAAAGAAAGGCCATGCCAAAGAATGCTCAAACTACCGCACAATTGCACTGACCTCACACGCTAGTAAAGTAGTGCTCAAAATTCTCCAGGCCAGGCTTCAACAGTACATGAACTGTGAACTTCCAGATGTTCAAGCTGGTTTTAGAAAAGTCAGAGGAACCAGAGATCAAATTGCCAACATCCATTGGGGATCATTGATAAAGCAAGAGAGTTCCAGAAAAACATATGTTTCTGCTTTTTTGACTATGCCAAAGCCTTTGACTGTGTGGATCACCACAAACTGAAAAATTCTGAAAGAGATGGGAATACCAGACCACCTGACCTGCCTCTTGAGAAATCTGTATGCAGGTCAGGAAGCAACAGTTAGAAGTGAACATGGAACAACAGACTGGTTCCAAATAGGAAAAGGAGTACGTCAAGGCTGTATATTGTCACCCTGCTTATTTAAATTATATGCAGAGTACATCATGAGAAATGCTGGGCTGGATGAAGCACAAGCTGGAATCAAGATTGCTGGGAGAAATATCAATAACCTCAGATAAGCAGATGACACCACCCTTATGGCAGAAAACGAAGAAGAACTACAGAGCCTCTTGATGAAAGTGAAAGAGGAGAGTGAAAAAGTTGGCTTAAAGCTCAACATCCAGAAAACTAAGATCATGGCATCCGGTCCCATCACTTCACGGCAAATAGATGGGGAAATAGTGGAAAAGTGGCTGACTTTATTTTGGGGGGCTCCAAAATCACTGCAGATGGTGACTGCAGCCATGAAATTAAAAGACGCTTACTCATTGGAAGGAAAGTTATGACCATCCTAGACAGCATATTAAAAAGCAGAGACATTACTTTGCCAACAAAGTTCCATCTAGTCAAGGCTATTTTTTTTCCAGTAGTCATGTATGGATGTAGACTATAAAGACAGCTGAACCCCAAAGAATTGATGCTTTTGAACTGTGGTGTTGGAGAAGACTCTTGAGAGTCCCTTGGACTGCAAGGAGATCAAACCAGTCCATCCTAAAGGAAATCAGTCCTGAATATTCATTGGAATCAGAATGAATGTTGATGTTGAAGCTGAAACTCCAATACTTGGGCCACCTGATGGGAAGAACTGACTCATTTGAAAAGACTCTGGTGCTGGGAAAGATTGAGGGCAGGAGGAGAAGGGGACGACAGAGGATGAGATGGTTGGATGGCATCACTGACTCAATGGACATGAGTTTGAGTAAACTCCGGGAGTTGGTGATGAACAGGGAGGCCTGGTGTGCTGCAGAGTTGGACACGACTGAGCAACTGAACTGAACTAGGAGGTATTGTTTATTAAATTGCACTTTACATGTTTACTGAGCATTTTCCACATGCCATACATTGTGCGAGACCAGTGACACAGAGGACAAAATGTTACTTAGAGTCCAAGCCAGACAGAAATAAGAATCCATATTCAGCAAGGGCAGCTTTGTGATCGGCTGACTCATTCCTTTAACAGAGATTGTGCGCCTACAGTGAACCAGGCTCTTGGAGCTGGAGATATAGAGATGAGTGTCATAGCTGTAAGCCTTTGGGAGCCCAATCTTCTAAATATTCATCCTCCATTCATCCAATAAATGTTCATTGGACACCTATTATGTACCAGGCAGGCTCAGAGCTCAAGCGGAGAGGAAAGAGTAAACAGGATTTCGGAATCATTCTGCTTTTGAATAGGACCACAGGTGCCGGAAGTTAGATTCAGGAAGGAATGAAACAAGGGGTAGGGGACCCAGCTGGAGGCATAGCATCAGAGGTCGGCTGTCCTTGCAGGGTGACCTGTTGTCTCCAGCGATACTTGGGCCACAAGTCGCCTCCTGCTCATGGGTTTTGCGTCTGGCCAGGCTGTTTCCCTTGG
The DNA here is from genome assembly GCF_049115385.1 of Moschus berezovskii. Classification (NCBI taxonomy): domain Eukaryota; kingdom Metazoa; phylum Chordata; class Mammalia; order Artiodactyla; family Moschidae; genus Moschus; species Moschus berezovskii. The sequence continues at coordinate 73,906,556 of NC_142474.1, read as the reverse complement.
CCCGCATTCTTTTCTCCAGAGCCCGACTTCCTCTAGGCTGTTTACTGTGTGATCGCTGCCTGCGCCTCCGCCAGCCTGCCCAGTGCCCTTGTTGCCGCTTGTTGCTGCTTGTTACCTTGTGACCTGAGTATCTTTGTTAAAAGTGAAGTGTCCCTTAATAAGGAAAATATACCCTTTTTCTCCAGAAGTGATTATGTGACTAATTGAAATCACAACTCCCATTTTCCCCTTCAGAGGTAGCCGTGCATTCTCAAACCGTAATGGGGTGGAAAGCCGCCATTTGGCCCGAGAGGTTTAGCCTGATTTCTGGGAAAGAGGCATCCCAGCTACTCAGCCATAAATAGGTTATTAAGACAAAATACACTGAGACTGAATGGCCCCCGATTCCCAGCTGAGCTAACCCCCAGAGGATCGTGACATCCCCCTCAAGGACACTGAAAGCAAGAGAGAGCCCAGCTCCCTGGAGATTCGGACCTGTGTTCTGTCTTGGTCTGGCCCAGCCACCAGGGCAAGCCACTTCCCCCATGGGGCCAGCTTTGTCATTCGCGAAATGGGGTAAATGCTGGACGCTGCTTGAATCAGAAACTTGTCAGTGCAGTGAAAAAAATACATGAAAGCCCTTTGTAACATTAAAAAAAGCCTAGTTGTACTGACACAGGAGTGGCTTCCCAGCAGCAGACTGGTTTCGCTCTGAGTCCTTTAGGACTCTGATGTTTTCAGTGGCTTCTTCCTCAAGGTAAATCCATCCCTGGGCCCCGCGGGCTTCAAAGGCCCGAGTTCAACTCAGCAGCTCAAAAAGGCCGGCCACTGACTTTGGAGCCTCACTTCAGCTAGTCTTTACTTCTGAAGAAAGGGGTGACCCTCCCCAACGGAGCAGGTTGGCCTTGGGGCGCATGTTCCCAGCAGGCACAGCGGTAACTGCTTGCAAAGCTGCAGGCACAGTTGAGCAAGAGATCCAAGGCTCGCCTGCCTTGGGGACTTTAATCAAGGGTTTGAAAAGGCTCTGTCCCCTAGAGACTAAATTCTGATTTACGAAACTCCAGCTGGAAGAAGAGAGGATAACGGATGACATTATCAATGTCATGGACAAGCAGCAGAAGCAGGAGGAGTGCTCGGAGAGAAGGGAGGCCCCCTCTGAGAATCAGCCATGGCCGGGCTGGGTCAGACTCACTTGCAAGGCCCTGGGGCAGCCTCACTGCAGGTAGTCCGCTCCCCCATCCACATGCCAGTTCAACATATGTGTTCGGTTTAAGAGGTTACTCTCCGTGGTAGGCAGGATTCTCATGTGGCCCCCAAGACCCCTGGCTCTGCTCTACACACACCTCTGCAGCGATCCTGGCAAACATGAGTCTAGGTACTGCTGAGGTGGAAACTGCAGATAGAATTAAGATCCTAAGCCAGCTGGCCTTAAGAGAGGGTGATTATCTGGGTGGGCCTGAGTCTTTAAGGTGGAGAGTTTTCTCCAGCTGGTCCCAGAGGTCAGAGCTCAATGCATTAGAAGGATTCGTGGTCTTGAAGATGAAGGGGCCACGTGGCAGGAACGCAGGCAGCTTCTGAGAGTGGAGTGTGGCCTGTGGACAGCCAGCAGGACCTGGGGACCTTGTTCTCGTAGCCGTGGGAACTGAATTCTGCCTCCGAGAAAGGGCCTTGAAGCGTGTTTGTCTCTAGAGCCTCCTGGTGAGAACTGAGCCCAGCTGACACCGTGGTTCAACCTTGGGAGACCCTGAGCAGAGAGCCCAGTCCCGCTGTGTGACCTCTGACCTACAGAACTGTGGCCCAGTAGATGGCAGTGATAAGGCACTGGGTTTGTCAGCACTTGGGCCACCCAGCCCTTGGGCAGTTCCAGTCACCAGGGTAACCGGCGGGGGGATCACAGGGCCAAGTCAGTTTGGGAGTCTTCTCATTTAGTGAGCTCTCCAGCATCTATAATTATATTTTGACTTTCTAAACCTTTTCATTTCTAATTTCAGACTCACAAAAAAGTTGTACACAGTACACAGCATTCTCAAAAACCCTTCACTCCAGTCCCCCAACTGTTGCATAAACACAGCACAGTTATTAAAGTCTGGAAGTGAACACATTCCCCCAACTGCCCTGCTGGCGTCCCCTTTGTGGTCCAGTTGCAGTGCAGGAACCCGTTAGCCTTCTTTCATCTGGAACACCTCCTCAGTCCTCATCTTCGTGATTTTGATGTATTTGAAGAAGTATCAACTAGTTATTTGGTAGAATCCCCCATTATTTTAGTGCCTGTTGCTTCCTTGAGATTGAATTCAGAGTACGGATTTTTGGCAAGAGCACTGAAGTGACGCTGTGTCCTCAGTGCAGTGTCAAGAGGCCGCATTTGGTCCCTCACGGAAGGCGTTCACGTTGATCCCTTGGCCAAAGCAGCTGCCTGGTTTCTCCATCGTAAAGCTGCCTTCTTCCCCTCTGTCGTGAGGGTCATGAGGACTGTGAGCCTGTCGGTACCCTGTTTCTCACCGTGTTTTTGCTCACTGATTTAGCAACCACGGATGCTTCTTCTGTGAAGCAGTTACTGCCGTGGGATTTGCCAAAAAGTTCCTGGTTCTATAATTCCTTCTACATTCATTAGCTAGAATTCTAATAATTTCAATAAATCTAGAAAGCATTAATTTCTACAAATCCTGGAATTTGTGAGGAAGAGTGTTCCTGCCAGTCCCACTTGTTTACTCACCTATTTATTTACTTCAATGTGGATTCAGGGAATCTTTCTTTCTTCTGTGGGTCAGAATCCATTATGACCATGATTTATCTTGTTGCCCAAACTGTCCCAGAGGAGCCCTTTCAGGTTGGCCCCCGGGTCTTCTGGACACTTGTTCGAACCTTGGTGTAATGGTTAATGATTTCTTGGCACCCTCATCTTTCCTGCTCCAATTCTCCAAGGTCTCCTGGGTCTTTATTCAGAGATTCGTATTTAGAAACGAAGATCTGTGAGTATATAGACATGTCCACAGCACTGTTCTTCATTTTTAAAATTTTATTTAAGTATAGTTGATTTACAGCATTGTGTTAATTTTTGCTGCATAGCAAACTGACTCAGTTATATACATATGTATTCTTTTTCCTATTCTTTTCCATTATGGTTCATCATGGGATACTGAATATAGTTCCCTGTGCTTTACAGTAGGACCTTATTTATCCATCCTATAAATAATAGTTTGCATCTGCTGACCCCAGACTCCCAATCTTTCCCTCCCCTAACGCCCTACCCCTTAGCAGAAACAAGTCTGTCCTCAATATCTGTGATTCTGTTTCTATTTTGTAGATATGTATCATAGCTTAGATTCCACATATAAGTAATATCACATGGTATTTGTCATTTTTTTCTGACTTCACTTAGTGTGATAATCTCTAGGTTCATCAATGTAGCTGCAATTTGTTATGGCTGAGTGATAGTTTACTGTATATATCTACCACATCTTCTTTATCCATTCATCTGCTAATGGACATTTCTGTTGTTTCCATGCATGTCTTGGCTATTCCCATAGAACTACACTTAATGGTCATGCTCTGATACTGTGGATCATTGACCCTTTCATCGTCACACACAGACACACACTCACCTTTTGGTAAAATGCAGAGTCAAGGGGAGCTCATCTGCCCGCAGCTGGACTCCTCTTGCTACACTTGAGCCCCCTGAACCTCAGCCCCCACATTACCTGGGCTAGCCACTTGCCCCCACCCCAGGCCTCCCCAGGCACCCCCATCACTCACCTCCTCTGCAGGGACCCTTCCCACTCAGCGACCCTGGAAGGAGCCTCTCTCTGCTTTCAGATCTATTATTATTAATGTTCCGTTCCGTCGCTCAGTCGTGTCCGACTCTTTGCGACCCCGTGGACTGTAGCCTACCAGGCTTCTCCGTCCATGGGATTCTCCAGGCAAGAATACTGAAGTGGGTTACCGTTTCCTTCTCCAGGGGATCTTCCCGACCCAGGGATTGAACCCTGGTCTCCCGCATTGGAGGCAGACGCTTTAACCTCTGAGCCACCAGGGAAGCCCGAAATTAATGTTACTAATAACTATTAATACCAATTACTGGGCACTTGTGCTCCAGGCAAACATGAGTTCGAATCCTTATACAGCAACCCATGAAGAAGGCAGTTTCCCCATTTATGGACCAAACACGGAGGCTCCAAGGGGGCTGTCACCCACCTTAGGAAGCACGAAGTGGGGATTCTCACTCTTCAGCTCTGCCTTTTGCATCCGCCCTCCCCTGTGCGGACTGTGGGTCTGCAGACACTCAGGAGCTGGGAAGAGGGAGGGGCTGTCAGGCCGTGGGAGCCAGCACGGTGGGGACAGCCCCTGGGCTCTCCTCCCTGGGAGTCTGGTGGAGGTGGGGTGGGGCCGTTCCCCCGGCGCCCTCCTCTTCCTTCCTCTTCATACACTCGTTTTTACCACTGTTCCCAGCCCCCAGCAGAATTTCCCAGGTCCCTTCTTTGGCCTGGGAACTCTTCACTGGAGACAAAGCCTAACGTTCTATGATCAGGGAGACAAGGTTTGAAAATGCAGATGCCCAAATACCTGGGGAAGGAAAGGCTGCAGGTGGTATGGGTGAGTTTCCAGGGGGAAAGACTGTGAGATCTCTTCCTATTTAGTGTTCCTGTCCCTATGAGAGGACACGAAAGCCTTCTGCCTACGAATCAGAAAAGAAATCTGGGTGGGGACCCTTTTCTTCCTGCAGAGAGAGAACCAGAGGCTGTGCCCTGGGCACTTCCTGCCAAGAGCCTGGGCACAGGGCACCAAAGCCAAGGGAAGGCAGCTCACATCCTGGGGAAACAGAGCCGAAGATGCTGATCTGGTTCCTCCAGTCCCCTGCCTCCCATCTAAGCTTCACTTTCCTCTTGGTTCTCTAAGCGCAGTCTGAACCAGGAGAACCAGCAGCATCCTTATAACCTGGGCTTCTTGACAGATGGTCAGTCACTGGGCCCCACCCCAGACTGAGGTAGAAACAAGGGCTGAGGCCCAGCGATCTGTGTGAGCAGCCCTCCAGCCCCCTCTCCTCTCCTGCCTGCGAGTGGAGTGCCTCTGGCCTCAGGACCTCAGATGATTCTGCTAACGGTGACCATCCTAAACTGATGATCACCTGGGGACTAGGAGAGGCCCTGGAGTTTCCTCACAGTTCTAGAAATTAGGGTAGGTTTTAAAAATGCCACTTCGATTCACCAAGAGCTCCTTAGTAGAGAAGTGTTCAATCAATACTCCATTAGACCGAGGACAGAAATGTCAGCTGACAGAACTGAAACTTGCTGAACACTGATGACATGACTTAGTTTATGACTCATATTACATTGGTGACAGGGCCTGGGAACATATTCCAAATTTCAAATCGCTCCCGACCTTTGCTCCACATCTGCAAACCAGAGGACCAGGACCCACCACCCCAGCCCATTCCCCACCAGCAGTGCCTGTGATAAGTTAGTGTCTCAGAAAATCCCACTGTCCGTGACACTCTTACCTCCTGTGGGAACTTGCCTGGGCTATTTCCTCCCTTCTGCAAGGGACAAGCAGAAGCACTCTGTTATTATATGTTGACATCAATCCTTGTTGGCTGCCTCTGACTGGTGGTGAAAGAACAAATGTTCTCAGGGTTGTTAAACAGACACCACAAAAATCAGAGAGGGCAGCTCTCTGAACATGGGAGGGAAACCAGACTGTAAGGAGTCCTGTTTCCTACACTGCGTTATACTCAAAGTGGAGAGATCAGGCTGCATGAATCTGAACTGGTTTTACTCAGCCCTTCTGATACCAAACGTGTGGGTTTTCCACACCAACAGCCACTTGTCCCACTGGATGTCCTGAAGTTCAACTCAGTTCTGAAACTACCCCGGTTTAGCCCATATCCCACAGGTTATGGGCTTAGTCCCTCAAGACTGCCCTGTTTCAGACACCTGTCACAAGTACTGTCCAGGGTACCATTTTCTGTCGAGTTTGTCTGCAAAGTGTGGGGTTCCTCCAACCCCATCCTTTCAGGTTTGATAATTGGCTAGACAGGCTCACAGAAGCCAGAAAAGTATTTACTTTACCGCTATTATGGTGGCTCAGATACTAAACAAACTTGCCTGCAGTGCAGGAGATGCAGGTTCAATCCCTGGGCCAGGAAGAGCCCCTGGAGAAGGGAATGGCTACCCACCCCAGTATTCTTGCTAGGAGAAGTCCATGAACAGAGGAGCCTGGTGGGCTGTAATCCACAGGGTTGCAAAGAGTCAGACATGACTGAGCGACTAACGCTAATGAAGAGGATGCAAGTCAGGAGCAGCCATGCAGAGGAGATGCAGGGGGCAGGTGAGAGGGGAGGGGGGCAGAGGACCTCCTGGCCTCCTTGGGTGCCCCACCCTCCCAGCACCTCCACATGCCCAGCATCCAGAAGCTCTCCCAACCCTGCCATGGTGGGGTTTTGACTGAGGTTTCGTTCTGTTCAGTTCAGTTCAGTTCAGTTCAGTCGCTCAGTCGTGTCCGACTCTCCGCGACCAGGTATGATTAAATCATTGCCCATTGGTGATTGAGCTCCATTTCCAGTCCTCTAATCACGCTGGGTCTTTCTGACCACCAGCTCCTATCCTGTAACTGTCCAGGGGCTCCTGGCCACTGCTCTTCTAACTAGCATACAGAAGATCACTCCGGAGATTTCAAAGGTTTTAGGAGCTGTGTGCCGAGAACCGGTACAAAAGACCAAAGATTTCTTAGTGTATTTCACAATCAGTCATTCAAGTCCATAGAGCAGTAAAGGTGCCAACCAGAAGGACAAAAGGGCCGTCATCGCAAAGTGCACGTCCCATGGCTTCGGTGACTCAGAGCAGTCTGCATCTGTGATGTGCGGTCCTGTGCACTTTATCTGGCCTTAGATAAAATTTGCCTTCAGTGGCAGCTCAGACCATGGAGTAAAGTGCACGGCCACCAGGCATTATGCTCATGGCGGGAGAAAAGGGCAGAGGGAGCTGATCATGGAATTGAATCTGGGGCTCTCCCAACTGTCCCTCACTTCCTGCTCCTATGGGCAGACTGACGCAGTCACCAGGGCTCACAAGCCAACTCTCTAGCTGGGTCCATGTAACAGTGTCTTTCCAGAAGGCTCCACCAGGGCTCTTGACAGTCTGACCCAATGGCCACTTCCTTCTTTCAAAACAGGGTGCGGTGCGGGGGGTGCGGGGGTGAGGAGGTAGTTAGGACTGTTAACCAGTAATGGTTCTGATTCTGATTAAGAAAAAAATTTTAAAAACCAAACTACTGGCTTTGACTTTTCCAGCTCACCTGGTTGGTAGTTTTCGCTACATAGAAATGCCAACTGCTATTTGCATGGATGCTTTAAATATTAGATCAGGAGATTGTGCTAACATCTTCAAACTGTAACGTGAAATAGCACTTGTCACAGGAATTAACTCCTACTTGACTGGAAGGATGACCTGCCTTTGAGTCTTTTTGAGTCCATCACATTATAAAGCATTTTCTCAGGTGCTGGTCTCTGAAGCAAACCAGTGACGTGAGGGGCAACGCCCCTCCCCCATTTCTCTGGGTTGCAGTTCCGTAAGTCCCACTACCATCATTATTTTTTAACATACTTATTGAGCTGTGCGTGTGGCTGCTCCCTCCAGCCCTCATTTAATTTCAAATCAGTTCAGCCAGCGTTGGAGCCATCTCCTGGGCCTGAGAACAAAAAGATTAAAATGGAATAAAGTTCTCCCAACACTTCCAGCGATGAAGCCCCCCCGAGCAGCCCGAAGGCTTTGATAAGGGAGTAGATTTTGTTCCCGATCAGAAGTTTTCGCTCAGATGCGTCAGGAGAGGCAGGCCGGGCGTCGGGGAGCTCGGGACCCGGACCCCAGCAGTAGCGGGGAGACGGCCGGCGCTGGCCGGCCGGCTGGGAGCTCAAGGGTTAAACGGTTTCCGCGAGGCCCGCCCTGGGGCCGCGCTTCCCGCTCCGCCGCGGTTCCTCCCTCCGCCGGTGACGCGCCGGCCTTTGCCCAAATATGTCCCTTTCCCCTCCCTCTCCCGACACCGGGCGCCCCGCAGGCGCCCCCGAGCCACGGGGCTGGCACTCGGACGTCGCTCGGCCTCAGTGTCTCGGGAGCACTTCTCCGCGATGCCCTTCCGAAAAGGTAGGCGGGGTCCCCGCGGAGCGCGCTCGGGCCGGGGCGGGAGACCTGAGCGGCCAGGTGCCCGGGGAGGCCGGTGCGGCGCGGGGACCCGGGCGCCGCGGTGTGCCCACCGGCCCCGCACTGCCCCTCTCCTTCCGCGCGGCCCCTCCGACCCCGCGTCGCCGCCTCCGGCCACCCGGTGTGCTGACCCCCACGTGCCCGAGCCTGTGTGCAGCGCGCGCGGCAGAGGCCGCGCGCAGAGCGTGGGTCCCGGTACTTGGATAAACCCCGATCGCGCCGCAGCAAGTTCTGAGATGCAGGTGGAATCGGGTCCTCCCGGCGGGCTGAAGATTTGGAAGGGGAGTGTTCTATGGCGGCCAGTGGTGGCGAGAGGTTCGCAGCGTGGGGTCCCGGCGGCGCGCGCGGGTTGCGGTCCGAGCCTCCCGGAGAGACGGGCGGGGTAGCACGCAGGTGTGGAAGCAGATCCGAGTGGGAGTCCTGCCTCCGGCCTTTTCTACTTACCCTCTGACTCTCGGGAAGTCGTTTAGCCGACCAGAGTCTCGGTTTCTTCATCCGCAATACGAGCGCGTCAGCTGGGACGTGTGGGTCGGGTGAGAGGCGCGCGGGGCAGCCGACAGAGGAGCGGCCCGCCTACCAGGCAAGACCTGCCTCCCTGTGCCCGGCAGCCTGCACCGAGCTTCCCACCGGGCCCACTTTCAGGCCCTGCTCCTCTGCAGAAAAGCCCCAGCTACTCCCGTGGCTCATTTTCCTGGCGGGGTGATGGAGGCCCTGCTGTGCCCCGGGCGCTGCAGAGCTGGGCCAGGACGCGTCATCCTCAGGTTGGAGCCCAGGATGGATGGAGGAGACTCAGTTTACTTTCCAAACAGAGCGCTCTGATTGACTCCTGCTCTTTCTACTTATATTGGCAAGGGCTTAGGGACCCACTGTCACTGGGACCCAAGGCTTCCCCACCCCCACCTGGGTACCAGTGACCCATGCCAGCGACTCCCTCTGGAACACCTGGGATCTGAGGACTGGCCGCGTGGCTTCCTCCCGCTGCCTCCACCCACCTTTCTGGCAGTCTCTACACTTCTTTCATCATCTCAATTCATCTTCAGATTAATGCTAGGGTTGCCCCGATTACCCTGCTGGCCTTTGTCCCTTAAACAGAGGTTGCTACGGTGCCACTGTGAGGTCCTGGTTGTGAAGTCTGCATGCCGGCCTGTGGGGATGTTGAGAAGGTAGGTGACAGCTCAGTGCAGGGACTGAGGGTTCTGTCAGGTCCTCAGCTGATGACACGTGGTCCCAAAGTGACCGGCTTCAATGGCTCCATTATTCCATATAATGGGGCTGCCATGTCTCTGGACACTCCCCAGAGTCCCCACCTGACCTCATGTAGCTGCAGCGTGAATGGTCATTTATCTACTGCGTCCGTGTGGTCTCTGGAGGCAGACTCTTGGGAGGCACAGCCGCTGTTCATTCGGAGGGAGCCAGCCTTTCACAGGAGGAGTAGGTCCTTGGGCAGCTGAGCCGATGTTCACCTGTGGAGGTTTCCCTCTGTGACGGCCTCGTTAAGTCACAGCAGACCTCTGTCCTCACGCTGCCCACCATGTTTTGACTTTTCTCTCTAGTCTGAAGAGAAGAACGTGGCTGCCTGAAATACTGATTCCTGTAGGGTCCAGGGTGTGAGAGACGAGCCTTGTGGCTTTTTCAGAAGCTTTGCTGTGAGCCAGGGCAAGGCTCTGGCGGGCTTGCAGGCCAAGCAGAACTTACCCACTTGATTGGGTTGGGACCTCCTGTTGAGAAATAAAACGCAGTGAGTGGAAATTAGGTCCAGACCAGGTACGTTTAGTCCAGTTCGGTGATGAGACAGCATCTGGACCTGTCAGGAGGTAGAAAGGTCAGCCTGTGAGAGGGGTTGCGACACTCCATCCCGGGAACCATCCCGCTGCTAGAGACTTATATGTATACATATACACAGAATATACGCACAGTATATATACTGAGACTTCAGTGTACGTATATATATATACTCTTTTATACTTTAAAGGGGGGATTCCCTGGTGGCTCAGATGGTAAAGAGTCTGCCCGCAGTGATGGAGACCTGAGTTCAATCCCTGGGTCTGGAACATCTCCTGGAGAAGGAAATGGCAACCCCCTCCAGTATTCTTGTCTGGAAAATCCCATGGACGGAGGAGCTTGGCAGGCTACAGCTTATAGGGTCGCAAAGAGTTGGACACGACTGAGCATCTTCACTCACTCATACTTTAAAGAATTTGAATCTGAATCTATTAAGTATTTTTAAAAAATAATTAAAAAAATGGGAAATGAAAAGACTTTTCTTCTCTCCCTGAAAAACGGCGAGAAGCCAGATGGAGGGCCCCTTTGTGGCTCACACCCAGAAGGCTAATTGACCGCTGTGTCTCCTAGGCTGTGTTTCTGTGTCTTGCAAGACAGATTCGGGGACCAGCTGGATCAGGGCCTGGCAGGAAGCACTTGGCCCGCTCATTCCAGGCAAGCTGAGAAGAGCTTAGTGAAGGGCCTATTACAAAGGTGCGGGATAGGGGAGAGGAAAACCACAGTGGGTATTACAGAAGCCCCGGCAGTCCCACCCCAGGTCGGGGGGGCGCTGAAGGTCCAGTGGTCACTGGAGCCGATGGCTGGATGGGGCCTGCCCCTCTCTGGAGGATGCTGGTGGCTCGTGACCCCGCAGAGTCGGCTTGCCGCTCCCTCCCTCTGACCCTAGGGCATTGGCAGCAGAGGGCCAGGAAGTTCGTCGTGTGTGTGCGGGTCAGCCTGTGGGGACCCGAACCTGCTGGGACCTGGCCTTGCCCTTCGTGGCCGTGGGTCTGGGGCGACAAACAGATCACCATTCAGGCTTCGGTTCTCGGCCTGTGCCTTGCCCCTGGAGGGGCTCGGTCGACGGCACTGAATGCAATGACAGAGTTCCGTGACTGCACACCCCTTGCTTGCTCGCTCATTCACGTGCTCCTTCCCTCATTCATTCTTTAGATGGAGCGTCTGCTGTACGCCAGGCACGCTGGAGGTTCTCTACCTGCAGTCACAGCCCCCTGGGCGTGGTCCACCTGCCGTGATGACAGCAGCAGGAACCATGTAGCCCGAATGGGGTGAACGGTGGGGCTGGGGTGGTGGGCAGAAGCCTTCGATGACCTTCCCCGCCGGCTGGGGGATGACATGCCGGCGCCATGTTCATGCTGTTCACATGTTCACCACGCTCACACCCGCCCTGGCCTCTCTCCTTGGTAGCTCCAGGGCTGGTGGCTGTGTGTGTGGGGGAACAGAGTGGGACCCTTGGTTGAACTGCTGGAATCTTGAGATGGGCCAGAGTGACAATGAAACACTCTGATGTTGACCATCAGGGAAAATCATGATAACAAAGGGGGCAGCAAAATCTTAGGTGGGAACCCAGGAGGAAGGCAGCGAATCGGGCGATTAAATCTGTGAACCTGGCACGTCCCGCTCTGGAGGACTTTGAAGCTAGGCTGGATGGTGATTTTCTAGGGGGTGGAGGGGTGCTCCGTTCTGAGTCTGGGGCTTGGACCAAATTCTTGGGACTCTCTCAGGTGGAGAAGCTGGAAAAATGTCTTTAGATGGTGGAGTCCTAGGTATTCCTGCACATCCCACCTTCAGAAGGGATGGGGAGAAGGGTGAGGTTCTCATAATAAATAACTGTGAGAAACCAAACTCACACTTAGGGAGCACCTTCCAGTCCTGAGGTGAGAGCTCTGCACGTGTGCACTCACCCTCTCAACCACCCCAGGACTGTTACATCCACTGAAGGAGTGAGACTCAGTGAGGCTCTGTACGCAGCAGTCAGCTTGGGCGCTGAGCAGAGCTGGACCGAGGCTCTGCCTTTCCAGCTTGGCCCACGATGATAGGCTGGGTGGGGATGTGGTACTTTGTGCATCAGGCTGAGACTGAGCAGCGTGAAAAGTCTGCAGTTATGGACCAGCAGCGTTTTCCACGTTAGACAGGAGCAGAGAGAAACTCAGATGCCTGAATCTTCTGAGTCCTTGAGGGAGGCCCGAGGAAGGCATGGAGCTGCACGTGGAGACAAGTCTCTCCCGTCTCTCCCGTGGCCCCGAGGGCACACCTGTCAGGAGCAGGACTCAGTGCCCTGGTCTGGCCAGATGATTGGCTACAGCTGCCCAGGGAGCCACCCCGGCCCCTGCTGGGAGTGGAGGCACAGACCAGTGCCACCATCACAGGAGAGGTGGCCCCTGAGGGATTCCTGCAGGTGAGCTGCTGTCAGTGGGTTTTTGGACCCAAGGTAGGGCCCTCTCCTTCCTTTCTCTCCCAGTAGGATTGCAAAAGACCCCGACTCCACCCTTCAGAAGGCTGGGCTGGTCCCCCGTCCCTCCATCAGCCCCTGCACTCCGGCGCTAGGCCAGCACCGCCCTCTGTCCTGCTGCAGGCAGGCCATGTCGTGGGGCGCTCTCCTCCCCTGGGTCCGGGGCAGCTTGCTGGGCAGGAGGCTCCATCTCAGAGACTCTGTCCCAGGGAAGCACCTGCCAGCCAGGCCGGGCCATCTCGTTTCCTTGAGCCCCTTGTTCCCCACAGGAGCCTCTGCTTTGTCCTCCTAGGCCTTTAATCCCTGAGCTGTGCCCCTCGAATGCTTTCCTGTTCCCTTAGAGCGAGTCCTCTGCCGTGGTCCATGTCCTGAGCATCCAGTGGTGGCCCCCAGGACCCCATGCTCCCACATCTGGGCTCCCCGCCCTCATCCTCTCCCCTGGGGGAGCCAACCGCCCCCTCCCAGGTTGGGGAGGGGGAGATGTACCATCCTTCATGGTACATCTGCACACACGCGGATACACACACAGGCTTCTGGTCCTGCCTTAAGACCCTGCTCAAGTTCAAGTTTTCTCTGCCCTGTTTTCCATCTATTCTGTGCAGATCGGGCTCTTGCAGGCACTTACTTGTGCTCAGTTTGCTTGCCCTTGATTTGGGGAGGGCCTGGATCTCATACTTCTGTCCACCCAAGGGGGTTGCAAGTGCTTCATAAATCCTTGTGCCTGCTTAGTTTGTCCAAAACTCCATTTTTCTCTGTGGTAAGCAGTTGTAGAGCCGAAGTAAGACTGTCAGATTCCCTGATCACTGAAAGATTTACGGCCATGCTCCCACGTGTAATCTAAAATAAAGACAACACCAAGCCATAAATGTAAGCAAGGCGGACACACTTGTGATTCTGACAATGGTCCCTATGTTTTTGATGCTTCTGGGTGAAACGGTACGTCCTTAACAACAGCACCTGATGCTGTGTGCCTGAGTGTGGTCTGCACCTTGGTGGGTTCATACCTGGGGGCCCCGTGCAGGTAGACGCTCTTCTCTTCTCCTTGTGGAGCTAAAAGTGCCCATTGCTCACACGTGCTCAGGATTTGTGGATCCGTGAAATGTCCGAGCCTCCGGCGCCCGCCCCCTGCCGCAGCAGGGGACATGAGTCTCTCTTTGAACTTCACAGGGTTTTCCCAGGGCAGGTCTGCCTGAGCCATCACCTGTCTCCCAGCACCCAGCTCCTTTGTGGGTGGCCTTCCTGTTTCCTTCTGATCTTCAGTGGGTCCCAGGAGCTGAGGACAGCCCTCGGCCTCAGCTGACCATTCGGAAACAAAGGGGCTGGCACCCTGAGATTGCTCCAGCTCCGGCCCAGGGACCGATGCTTCTCCCCTGCCGCTTGGATGCTCGTCACACACGCTTACTGCTCTGTCTGTCCCTCCGAGCTCCTTTAGCTAAGCTGGGCTGTGGGAGGCAGGGGGGGCCCCCACTGGACTGTGTCCTCCAGGGACTCTGTCCTGGGCACCCTGGACAGCCTCTCCCAGCAGCTCCAGGGGACGAGCTGACATCTCAGGAGAGTGGCAACTGAAGTGTCCTGGGTGCCAGGGAGAAGCGAATCCTTATCCCACTGGCCCGAGACGGCCCATCTGGATTCTGGCTGCACCTGTGTCCGGGGACTGAGCATGGGGGCCCAGCTCGGGTGGGGGGCATGTCGAAGCTCTGGGCAGGGGTCAGACAGGCGATGTGTGAGCAACAGGAGGGTGTGGGGCTGTCCGGCCCTGCCTGCCTCTGCTGGGATGGGCAGGGGTGCTGACGCTCTTGAGGGAACAAACGTGTTCTTTCCAAGGACCAACTGCTTTGGTATTTTGACTGTGGGCTTGACCTGCTGAACCTAGAGTGGGGTTCAGGGAGGCCTCCCCCTGAGGCTGCTTGGGCTCATCCAGAGACCTGGGGACCTGGGCCAGTCCAGTCAGAGGGAGAGCAAGGTTCCATCAGCCCGTGGGGGTGAACAGGAGCTTAGCAAGGTGCAGGAAGAGAGAGGGAGAAAGACCCAAGCAGGACCCTGGGGAAGGCTTGGCCCCTGGTACCACGGCCCCAGGGTGGCAGGGGCGGCCGACCTAACCAGGACCCCGGGGAAAGCCAGGCCCCTAGCACCACGGCCTCAGGATGGTGGGGGTGGCAGGTGGTGGCTGGGGACAGGGCTCCAGGGGCACCGTCTGTCTTATTTCTGGCTGCACACTTGGGTTGTGCTTAGCTGCTCAGTCATAGCTGACTCTGCAACCCCACGGACTGTAGCCTGCCAGGTTCCTCTGTCCATGGGGATTCTCCAGGCAAGAACACTGGAGTGGGTTGCCTTGCCCTCCTCCAGGAGATCTTCTCAACCCAGGGATCGAACCTAGGTCTTCTGCATTATAGGCGGATTCTTTACCATCTGAATCACCACGGAAGCCCACACTTGGGTTAACTGGGGGCTTTTTTAAAAAGTCTGATGTGCCAGAAATTTTGATTTAATGGTACTGAGTTGATGCCTGGAAGAAAGATTCATGAAACAGTCTCATCCTTAGCATACAGGTAGACGGTGACATTTCCAGTCAGTTCCATTTCATTAACAATGAAGCTGGTCAGGCTTCAGCAAACCCACTTCAAGGCCACGAACAGGGAGAGCCCAGCACTCTTGAGAACGCTCTCGTTGCACCTCAGGGACCAGGAAGCCCTCAGGGCGCCTCCAGACTTCTTGCCGCTTGGGCTCTGGGTGTGACGGAGGGTCTTCGGCAGGTCTGGGGGTGCAAGGGATCTTCCCAAACTCAGTGGGGTGGGGGGCTTTGTGAATCTGTGTCAAAGGAGGGAGGCCCCCACCACGCAGCCATCCATCTGCAAGGGCCACCTTTCTCTGGGGAAACATCAGAAAACAGATGTTTGGGGAACATGAGGAAAGAGGGGGTTACAGCTGAGGAACTTGGGAGAAAAGTCAGGAGACGCACTGGGAGGCCGGATGGGTCGAACAACCCCGACCCTTTGATGTTACTTCAGTTGCCTCCAGAAGTCCTTCGATTGCACAGCACATGTCTGTCCTTTGCCTCGTGGAGCAGGATCGGGTGAAGCGCCAAGGGTGCAGCAGGGAACTGGCCAGACGCCTGCCCTCGTGGGCTTCCATTCTGACGGGGAGACAGTGAGCACAGCGTCTGTCCACGGGATAACCGCGCTGGGTAGAAAAATAACACAAGACGAGAAGGCAGGGGGTGGGGGGCTGCTGTTTGCAATAGGATGGTCACTGAGGGGACATTTGAGCAGGGACCGAAGGGGGTGGGGAGTGAACCTTGTGGTTTCTTAGGAGAGTGTCTGGCAGGGGCATGTGTAGACGAAAAGGCCCTGCAGCTGCCCTGGGCTGAGTATGGAGGTGGGAGGGGCTGAGGTAGGGTGGGTGCCGGTCATGGTGCAGAAGGGGTGGCGGGGTGGTGTGGGTCCTCAAGGCCGTTGTAAGGCATTGGTCTCCTCCCTGCAGTGGGATGGGAGGCCCTGGGAGGGACTTGGTGGAGGGCAGGCACAAATCAACTATATTATAAAGCCCTCAGGCTGGCACGTGGCTGCCCTTCTGGGACCAGACTGCAGGTGATGTATTCAGGAGGCAGAGATGGCAGGTCTGTGGATGGATTGGATGTGGAGGGAGAGAGAGCTGGGGTGGCTCCCACGACTGCCCCCAGCTGACCTGTGGCCATGCTGGGCATGTTACTGTTGACAGTTGCGTGGTCAGCGGACAGGGCAGGTCACAGTGGGGCTGGGGCCTCAGTGACTGCTGAGTAACCGTGAGAGGATTCAGGAGGATTGGGACTTGGCAAGCGGACATCTGCAGAGATCCAGTTTGCTCTGGGCTGATCTCCAGACAGACGCTTTTTGTAAGAAGAAACTGGCTTTCAAGTCAAATCAGCGTTGACCGTTCTTTTTATTAAAAAAATATTTATTTGGCTGCATCGGATTTTAGTTGTGTCATGCAGGATCTTTCATTGCTGCACACAGACTCTGTAGTTGCGGCACGCAGGCTTAGTTGCCCCGCGGCATTTGGAATCTTCGGTACCTGCTGTTGTTCAGCCCCACAGGCGTGTCTGACTCTGCGACCCCATGGATTGCAGCACGCCAAGCTTCCCTATTCTTCACTATCTCCTGGAGCTTGCTCAAACTCAAGTCCATTGAGTTGGTGATGCCATCCAACCATCTCATTATCTGCTGCCCTCTTCTGCCTTCAATCTTTCCCAGCATCAGGGTCTTTTCTAATAAGTCGGCTCTTCGCATCAGGTGGCCAAAGTATTGGAGCTTCAGCTTCAGCATCAGTCCTCCCAGTGAATATTTGGGTTGATTTCATTTAGGATTGACTGGTTTGATCTCCTTGCTGTCCAAGGGATTCTCAAGAGTCTTCTCCAGATAGTCTTCTAGTTCCCTGACCAGGAGTCGAGTCCATGTCCCTGAGATCTCCCCATTTTAGCATTGACAGTCCCCAAAGCCAGCTGCTTCCTCATCCCAAGCAAACTGGGATGGATACCTGACCCACCTTCTGCCAACCCTTGTGCTTTGGGCTTGATGACCCCTGGATGGCCTCTTGTTGGAGAAGTAGGTTTGAAAACATTCATTTTGGAGCAACAAATAGAATGCAAGTTATTTTTATGGCCCTGGGTTACAGACTGGAAAGTATGGAAGATAAGTTTCGAAGCAATTCTGTCAGCAGACACAGTAGAAAATCAGAACAAGAATGTTATCAGCAACTTGCTGTAATAACAGCAAAGGAATCTGAATCTGCAAATTGCCTGGCTTCTGCATGAAAAACCTAAAACTCAAATGTCATCCCTTTTTCACGAAAGTGAGTCAGTCAGCATCCACTTTACCATGAGTCATGTTTGCTGTCATGACATCATTTCCCAGACGTAAAAATGGGGAACAAAACATGGAACCCACTTCAAGCTGAAATCATGTTTGATGCAAATCCCAGATGATATTAAAGCTTTTTTGTATAAAGTCATTTGAATGCAGGGAAAGGTCATGTGGTCACTGACTGCTCTAGAGGAAATCGGTTTCTTCGTTATAAAACTTCTACAGATTTCATTTGTGGTCGCCTCCCATTACGTAATACAGGGCATGACGGTAAACCGGTCATCCGTACCCCAGAAGCACCAGCTGTGCCCAGTAAGTGGGGTGGCCTGTGTGTCTCTGTGGCTGTGTTCCTTTTTCTGGCTCCTGTTAGAAATAACCAAAGGCCTGGGAAAACCTTTCAGAAATCAGCCAGTGTGTAATGGGATGAAGGAGAAAAAGAAATTCTGCCTCTTCACCACTCTGGAAAATGCAGGTGGAGAGCGTGGTGGAAGGCACCATTTTCCCCTTCTTTGCTGACAGGAAGGCTGGCGTTATGGAGTGTTGGGTAGAACGTGAGCCAGAAGGGTGTTCTCTGACATATTGCTGGAGGGTGAGTGAACTGACTCGAGTGCCTGGGAAATAGCCTGGAGCTGTGTTACAAAGTGGATACCCATACATCCTGTCACCAGGTGTCATTCTTTGTCACCAGGTGTTATTCTTGGGTGTGTCACCGAGACAGACTCCTGGGCAGCTGGTGTCCACTAAGACTCTGTTAGGAGTCCCTTTAAACACCCCGAAAGCACAAGAACAGAAGCATGAGTTCATCCTGGTATAGCCCCATAATGGAGTATTCTGTGGCCATCTGAATGAGCTACACCCTGAAGACAGCTACACTCAGTATTGCCCATGACTATTAAAAAAAACTCAAAACATTGGATACAGATGCTTTAAAAAAAAATAAAAGCCACAAAATCTAAGCAATATGCTTTTTTTTAAAACACTTTATTCCCTTTTATAGCTTTTTTTAAAAAAATAATTTATTTGGCTGTGCTGGATCTTAGTCGCGGCACGTGGGATCCTCGTTTTGGCATGGGGATCTAGTTCCTTGCCTAGGGATGGAACCCGGGCCCCCTGAGTTGGGAGTTCGGTGTCTCAGCCACTGGACCACCAGGGAAGTCCTACAATTGCTTGGTTTTAAATGGGTGAATTATGTCTCAGGAAAGCCGTTCCAAAAACCAGACAAAAAATATTCATTGTCTTCATGGCAGCTGCTTTCTCAGTCTTCAAGAAGCAAGGTTTTTTCTCCACTTTCTGGATGAGCAGAAAGAGAGAAAGATTTCACAGACCCTGCCAAAGTGATGGGTGACCAGGAGGAACAGCCGAGGCTGGTGCTGGGTTCCAGTCTCTATCTGGACTTCTGCCCTCCTACCACGTCTTTCTGCTTCTTCCGAGGACGCTGGGTTCCGGGCAGGAGTGACATGGACCTTGGCCTGGGGGTGCCCCAGGAGACCTCAGGGGGTGTGGGAGAGCTTACTGGGTGGGCAGGAGGGACTTGATTCCAGTCCTGTGATGTTTCTGCCTGTCAGGGTCCTCTGATGGTCCCTTCATCTCTTGGGACTTTTGTTCTCTTCTATTAAAGGAGGAATTGGCTGGGTCATCTCTTCCAGCAAGTGCACTGTGCGATTCTAGTGATCCTTTCATCTCTCATGCTGTCAGGGTTGGTTTCTTCAATATGCATTTGCGTTTTAGTACCCAAAGGACTACAGTAATGATTCCTACGTTTAACTGGTAATACATGTAGTGTATCTAGTTATCTCGATGGGTATCCTGAAGGTCGTTCAGTTTTCATTAATCCCTGTTCTTCATCCCCTCTACAAAGTGTGCGTCACACTAAGAGCTGGTATATAGGCGACTTGAACAAATCACAACAGGACAGTCTCGTCTGCTCTGAAGTGTCATCTTGTCTTTATCTGGGGATCCATATACCTGACATCTTTGGTGATTACAAAAAGGTGGTTTACACCAAGACCTAAGTGAGTCTTTCTGTTATTGGCTTACATTTTATGTGTTTTTCAGCCGAGGTGTAACATATATACGGCAAGTGTTCAAATCTCGATCGGTCTCAAATGTCTGTAGGTGTTGAATCCGCTAAGACATTGGAAGCAATTCTTTACGTTGCAAGATCTAGCCTTCTCTCTCCGGAGGTAATGGTTCCTATGCCATAAAGTGTGTTCACTCCATTTCCCCAGCTGGACCGGAAGCTCCTGGGCAGTGTCCCCTTGTCCAGCCTTGGGCCCGGTATGATTGATAACCATACACTGAATTAACGAAAGAATTAGTAGGAACATTAATACTTCAGGCCTCAAAGGATATCACTCTCTGACTTGAGGGTCTTTCTTTCTTCTTGATTAACTTATTAATAGAATCTTCTCCCAGCCCCTGACAGTGATCGCACGGAAGGTCCATGCAGGGGAGCCTGACCTTCACAGGAAGGAACACAAGGCTGCAGAGCCAGGGCCGTGTCCAGAGCCTCTGGGCTTTGTAGCCCCCTGGCTCGGGAGCCCATAGCCCCTCAGCCTCCGTGTGCTGTTGACCCTGTAACACCGCTCTGATGACTTCTCTGAGGGGTGTTTCCACGGGTTTTATTCTGCCTTGTACCTCTCCTTCATTGCCCTACCTGGTTAACAAGTCAAATGCCTCTTTTTCAGAAGGGGACCAGTTTGGGTTAGACACTGTCCTCTTCAAGCTGCTTAGATTGAAGTCCTAAGTTATTCCTGCCAGGACACCTGCTGTCCCATTCACACAGGGCATCTGGGGGGATGTGCAGAATGAATCAAAATCCCTGAGAGGAGGGCCCTGGAACATGAGATAACAGAGTTCAGGCCATCCTGGGTCTCCTCCCAAAGGCTTGAGAACCACGGCAGCAAGTGTGTGATGAATGAATGACACGGGCCTGGCCGACCTCCTGTCACGAAGGAGATATAACTGGCCAAAGTGGGGACCTTGGTTTCAGGAGACCTTTTCAGTGACCCCATGTGCTTCTTAATTATCAATGTCCACGTTGCTCTTTGATCTGCACCTGCCCTCCTCAGAGTCCATTGTAAAGAGGCCCCTTCCGAGCACGTGAGCCTCCCTGGGGGGACACTGCCCTGCTGAGAAGGCGGCCTGGGAGCAGATGGAAACCTTTCTGCAGCGAATGTTGGACAAAACACCTGGGACTCATTTGCCCCAGACATGTCCCTTTCACTGCATATGTATTTTGTGTTGATTTATGTTTGATGACTCAGAAAATAGTTCTCAGGTCCAGGAGCATTCATTGCATGTGTCAGCAATGAGTGATACTCCTGGCCTGGAGGAAGTTTTCCATTTCTGTCTGTATCGCTTTCTACTTTAAAAAATGTTAAGCATTTAGCAAAGTTGCAGGCACAGCACAGGGGATGACCCGCATTGCCTGGATTCCCCAGCGGTTGTTGCATTTTACTGTGTTATTGTCTCAGGGTGTTTTGTTGTTGTTGAAACATTTGAGACTTCATTGCAGACATCCTAACACTTCATCCCTAAATACTTTAGCGTGTTCCTCCCAAAATCAAGAATGTTCTCTTAAATTATCCATATGAATTCGAGGATTTTTAAAATGATGATCACATGTGTTAGAATCCAATCCTGACCTGATGGATTTTAACGCTCAAAACGTCCCAGATTTAACAGACACCCTTTCAAGTTGGCTGCCATGTCTTTTTGACACATTCCCTTTGACTTTTGAGCTCTTCCTTATTTTTCTGGCACCACCAGGTGCTTTGTCTCTACATCCTGTCTCAGCCTTGGGATCAGCGGCTGCTCCAAAGAGCCCTGGTTTCTTTCACTGGAGGATGGTGTTTATAAGTCAGACCTGGGCTCTGGTTTGATTTTTGCTCATGGGCTACCATTGTTTCTGGGGACTTTTCAGTGGATAGAGCTAGGAAACATGCTTTAAAAAAATATAAATTCATACTGCTCTCATTCTGGCCCAATACCAGATAGCTCTTCCTCTCCTTCCTCCCAATTTTGCATATTTACCTTCTATATTTTCCCCAGGAATCTTTTCTTTTTAAATCTTGGGGCTTCCCTCGCAGTCCAGTGATAAGACTCCACACTTCCACTGCAGGGGGCATGGGTTCGATCCTGTCAGGAAACTAAGATCCCAGAAGCTGCACCGTGACCCTTTTTTTTTTTTAATCTTCACTCTCCTTTACTTCTGGTATTATTAATTTGGTACCCAAAATTCCTTGTGCTGAATAACTGATTCCCCATGAGTGATGGCAGTAAGTGGATCATAAATTCAGTGCACAACTGGGGGCTGATCATCCTATCTTCTGGGGCCTTAAAAAATATCTGCAGACAGGAGTTCTGAAGGAGACCACAAGCAGGAATACTTCGGTTCTTTCTGTATCTGCCAGTCATTTCACAATGCATGTGTTTTACTTTAACAGAATTTTTACCGTAAAGTTACAGGGTGTAGCACCCCCGCACCGGCTGTCTGAGTGCCCCCAACTCCTCTGGGCAACAGGCCTGCTCCTCACCCACGGCCAGGAGCAGATAAGCAACATGCAGCTAGGACCACCAGGCATTTAAAGGAGAAGAAATAAAAAATGTTCGATGAAGATTGCCTCTCCCCTCATAAAAGGATCAATAGAAGGAAAAAATGTTTAAATGATGAACAGACATAAACCCACAAAGATATGAGACTCAAAAGGCTGCCAGGCAGTTGAACTAAGGACAGGGATGAGGGTCTGGGGGCTTCAGAATGAAGGAAAGGTGTGGTCCACAACACCCTCCCCCAGCGCCCTGCAGACAGGTGTCTCCGGTGAAGAAGCACTGTCTCCCATAAACAGGACCCCTTCTAATGTGAATTTCTCTTATAAAAAGGTTAACTTTTCCTGTCTCTGCGGTCTCTCTAAAATAACCAGCTCAAAATAATCCTTAAGCCAGGAGGCATATTTTAGGGTGGCAGGCTCTGCCGCCCTCGATACACCTCCTGGAGCCAGGCTGCGGGGACGGAGATGGCCCAGGGGCTGGGGGAGAAAGAGGGGCAGGCAGAGGGCAGGTGTCTGCGGGGCCTCCGCCGTGGGAGGCCAGGCAGGAGCCTGCAGGTGGAGCCCTGCCCCAGTGGCAGCGGCCGCCGCCTCGCCCTCCCTGGGCTGACGATGGGCGCGCAGGTCAGCTGAGCCCGGCTGCCCTGGGAGAGGTCACCCCGGGACACCAGGCGGCGGCGGCGGCGGCGGTGGGGCAGGAAGGGGCGGGGCGGGGTCGGGCGGGCGGGGCGGGGCCGGGCGCGCGGGCGGGCGCGCGGATTGGCTGCCTGCGCGGCGCACGGCCGATCAGCGCGCGCCCCGCCCCGCCCCGGTGCGCCGCACGCCGCGTTCACGTGGCGCCGCCCCAGCCCGCTCAGCAGCGCGGGTCCTGCACGTGGGCGCGGCGTGGCGTGCACCCCGCGGTATCCGCAGGCGCCGCGTTCGGGTTCGGCGCCTACCCTCCCCGCGGCCTGGTTTCATTTTCCGGCCTAGGGTTCTTTCCGAGAAGGCCCGGGCGTGGCCGTATCTTGTTTAAAGCGCCAGAGGAACTAGGGCGGCAGGTGGTTTGCCATCCGGGCGGGGCCGGGAGGGCGCACCGCAGAAGAGGAAGGATAGGGGATAGGGGAGATTGCGTAAGCCCGTGCAGTGTTTTTATCTTCGGGAAGTAAACGGTGCAAGTGGCCGCGTTTCGTTTTCCTGCCCGGCAGAAAGATGTACCAGAAGATGTACCAAACTGATCGTGGACGCGGTGTTCCGTGTGACACGGTGTAAACAGCTTGCACAGCCTCCCTTGGAGGACATCTCCAGAGGGTTGGGGGCCTCAGTGGCCCCAGGAAACCGCGGCCACCTTCTGCGTGCGAGCTCTCCCAGCCCCCATGGGTTGAGGCTTAGGTGTCTCAAGCTTCGACCCCTAGCTGAACAATTCTTTCCCCAGCCCCTCACCCTCACTCGGAGCCTAGAATGAGTTGGGTCGGTGGAGGTCTGGAGTTAACTTTCGAGAGTGACTCAGCTAGTGGAGGGTCAGGAAACCAAGTCACGTGAGGAGTGGTTGAAGAATTGGGGTGTTTAGGCAGGTCCCAGGGGCACACAAGCCCAGCTACAAATATGTGAAGGACTCTTGGATTGCTCTGGTACCATACTGCCTGAGGGGACAGATCAGGGTTGTTTATGGCAGGTGAATTTCAGGTCAATTAAGGAGAATGGGCAGCAAAGAACCTTGCTGGAGTTTTATCCAGGAACCTGGTACAGATAGGTGTTTACTTGTTTCAATAGGAAAATGGTGGCGCATAGATTCAAACTCTGATCTGCCAGATTCCAGAGCCTTTTCATTTTTCATAATGCATCTGTTTTAATGCAGTGGGTTACTTTGTGGGTAATGACAGTGCCAAAGTGTTTCTGCAGTGATGGAGTGCATGGGACTGGAAGGTTCAGCCAGCCCTGTTTAGCCGTGTCACTGATTTCTGTATCTGATGAAGGATCTTATCCTAGGCCAGACAAGGATACCAGGGCTACCTGAGAAGGGGGAGGTCCCCCCATTTCACCAGCAAGTCAGATTTTCCACCAGGGCACATGTCTGCTCCGTTGGTCCTGCAAGTGCTCTCAACTTGTTGAAACAGTCCTGACTTTGAGTTTAACAAATGTGGTCACAGGGTCCAGTTGTCATCAGTCTTGGTTACAACCTCCCAGCCCATTTTTTGCGTCTGTCCCTCTGCCCCTTGTGCACTCCATCTGTCTAGACTCAGGTAAACGTGGGACTAATACAGTAAGAAGTGAGGTCTGGGGGAGCAAGTAGGACTGAGTGTGTCAGTCCTACAGGCAGCATGAGACAAAGTGCCATGAAAAGTCAGGAGGGGAGGGCCCAGGCTGGTTAGATTTCAGTCTGTGGCCCCTAATGCCTCAAGAGTTCACACTTTTTAGCCTCTAGAGAAGATGCATAGAGGAAGTGGCCCTCTTTGAGGTCTTGGATTCACATTATGAATTAATATCTTCAAGCTTTCTGAAAAGCTGAGCTCTTTAGGAGTAGTTTTTTGTCTCCACTACATGTATTGTTCAGTATTTCTCAGGTTAGCACCCCTGGGAGGAAGGTAGGGGTGTGAAATGCATGTAACATAGGAGGCAGAATCCAGTTTTTCTTGGATCTCTAGTGAACTTGGTTACAATTTCTTATAAAAGTAACCCAGGGAGAAAATACCAGGCTGAGCCCTCTTCCCCTAGAGGAATTTGCCTGCGGCTGCATCCACCCTGCACACAGTTTTTAGACCTCGAGGCGGCTGTTGCTGGATGTCCACTCTTTTTCCTTTCAGTAAGTTTCCTGATTATTCACCCTTAACCTCCTGGGTCCTCCCGTCTCCAGGGTACCAAGACATTGGCCATCTCCCAGGCAGCCCAGTCCAGCCCTGAGCAGCACCACAGAGTGAAGTGTGTCTGCCTGCCTCCTTCTGGCCTCTTTCTGCCCTTCTTTCCTATCTGCCAAGTCCTCTCCTGCACTCTCCTGTTCCTCACAACCTTCATGGCCATCATCTGAATTTCCTTTATCTGCTCTTTATTTCTGTCTACTCTGGTTGCTGTGCATGGTTGTTTTCTCTAGTTATGGCGGGCGAGGGGCTGCTCTACAGTTGCGGTGCTCAGTCTTCTTGTTGCCGTGGCTTCTCCTGTTCAGCTCACCCTCTAGAGCAGCGGCTTCGTCGTCCCGCGGTATGTGGAATCTGCATGAACCAGGGAGCAATCCTGTGTCCCCTGCATCAGCAGATGAGCTCTCAACCACTGGACCACCAGGGAAGTCCCCATGGGCATCGTCCTAAAGGGATAGTGTTGGCAAAGAAGCCAGTTCTGACTCCGTGTTGGAACTGTTTCTTTGATTTGCTTTTCATTGCTTTTGTTGTTATAGGGAAGGGCCTGCCTCAGAGTATCCTGCCTTTCTGCCTGACTGTTAAAGTGCCTTTGTTCAGAGCCCTGTCCACCTAATACATCCCTTGCCTGAGGCTTGCCATTCTAGGAGATACTTGCAAGATTAATGGCCTTCTTATTTTGCTTCCTCATCTCCTGGGATTTCTGGTCTATAAAAGAAGAGACACCCCCCAGGCCCTACACCAGCCGCCCCCCCCCCCCCCCAGCATCATCAGATGGTTATTTTGAGGCACTAGCTTGCCATCTTCTTGGTCAGCCAGCTACCCATTCAAGTGTCTCCTTTGCCTCAACTCCTCATCTCTTGGATTCCTTGGCCTATCATGCAGCAAGCAGAGAGAGCTGCTGCTGCTGCTGCTGCTAAGTCGCTTCAGTCGTGTCCGGCTCTGTGCGACCCCACAGACGGCAGCCCACCAGGCTCCTCTATCCCTGGGATTCTCCAGGCAAGAACACTGGAGTGGGTTGCCATTTCCTTCTCCAATGCATAAAAGTGAAAAGTGGAAGTGAGTCACTCAGTCGTGGCCAACTCTTCGCGACCCGGTGGACTGTAGCCTACCAGGCTCCTCCATCCGTGGGATTTTGCAGGCAAGAGTACTGGAGTGGGTTGCCATTTCCTTCTCCAAGAGAGAGCTAGGACTCGGTAACAATAGTAGCTTGGTTTGTATTTTTACTGGTGAACATCCTAGGATTAGGGTGGGAGCAAAGGTAGAATCACATCCTTCTTTTCCCAGCTCGCCCCCTTCTCACCCCAGCCTTCTCATCCTGAAGGACCGCTGGGGTGGGGCCCAGATCTCCCAACTGTGAGGTCCCCACTTCTCCTGCTTACTGAGCCAAGGTTCCGCTCCCCAGCCAGCTGTCTTTCACTGTTCACTTATAATTCATTCAGTAAGAGATTCTGTCAATGAGATCAAAGCCTCAGACTTTGTGCTGGAGGATGGGAGTGCAAGTGAGCGTGAGAGGTGCAATGTTGCTGCAGGCTCTGGAGGCTCGCGTCCTGGGTTCACACACCAGCTGTGTGGCCTTGGGGAAGTTCCTTCCTCTTGCTCTGCCTCAGTTTCCTCACCTGTCAGCCTTGGGGGGTGGTTGTGAGGATGAAGCAAGAAGCAGCCCGGTCTGGGCCTGGCACGTGCTTGGTAATCTATGGCTGGTGCCCTCTGCCCAGTGATGCTAGCTCTGAGGATGTTGCTGCCACCCGCTGCTGTCTGGGCTTCAGTGCGCTGGTCTGGTCAGTGCGGGGGGGGCAGGTGGTCAGCACTGCTGCTGCCCCGACAAGGGCTCAGTGCCCTTCCAGACCCACCTAACTGTGATTCCCAGGCCTGCCCTGTGGAAAGGCAGGCTGTCTGCAGTGCTGTGTTCAGGAAACTTCTAGAGGTCCATCTACCCAGGACTACACCTTCCGAAGGGGTCCTCAGCCGAATGACCCCCTTCCTGCCACCCCAGGTTTTCTGGCAGGGACCACCGTCTGCTTTCTTGGGAGTAGCCAGTTGGGTGGGCCCTGCGCCTGGGAAGAGAAGGACTGTGTTCCTCACTCACACAGCCTGTGGGGCTCTGATGGGGTCTCTGGTGGCCACAGGCATCTTAGCTTTAGTGGGAAGAAGAGGGTTCAACCCGCGGCCAGTCTCGGGAGCTGTTGGGAGACAGGTGTCCTCAGTAAGTACAGAGCAGACCGTGTTCCCCTGGGATTTTTTATTTTGATCTTGAAACTTTGTTCCTTAGGCTGCCAGGAGGTGGGGGTGTTTGTGTGTGTGGTGTGTGTGTGGGTGTGGGTGTGTGTGTGGTGTGTGTGTGTGTGTGGGGGGGTGTGTGTAAGTGAACTTGCCTTTGCCTGTTGTGGGTGTGGGGGAGGAACTACGAGAAAGAGGTAGTTTTCTGAGGTCCAGAGAGAGGCTCAAAGTCTAAAGAATCTTTAAAAATCCTTCTAAAAAGTGTGTGCGTGTTCAACCGTGTCTGACTCTTTGTGATCCCCTGGACTGTAGCCCAGCAGGCTCCTCTGTCCATGGAATTTTTCAGACAAGCCATTTCCTACTCCAGGGGATCTTCCCCACCCAGGGATCGAACCTGTGTCTCCCGTGTCTCCTGCATTGGCAGGCGGACTCTTTGCCACTTACGCCGCCTGGGAAGCCCCTGTAAAAGCTGTGGCATCCTTAAATGTGTATGTCCTGGGGTGAGATTCCAGTTCCTGGGCTCTGCTACAAGATTTGCCAGAAGAGTCAGAGACCCTCAGGGAGGACTGGCCCCTCCCTGCCTCTCACATTTGTGTTTTTATAAAGTTTCCATTTCAGTTTTGTATGTGCATGTCCTTGAACCTCCAGCATCTCTGAGGTTCTGGGTTTGCACTGGGAAGACTGATGTTCTTACTGGTTGTGTGTCTCACTTGCTCACCGGAGTGACTTGACTTTTCCTCTTCCCTGTTTGTAGGAACCTTAAATTAGTAACATTTTGGGAGTCTTTTTTTTTTTTTCTTCTTTGTGTCCAATCTCCTGGACTTCTTTCTGTGGTTATTTTGAAGTGGCGGCATTGGGGGATGTGCCTCGGGGGCCCGCCCACCAGTTCTCTAATGAGGAGACTAGTTTGCTTTCCGCGGGAGAACCAAGTTTACCATTTACTGGAGCTCCAGAAAGAGCCATAGATCCTTATCCCAAGATAGGAGGGTGTGAGCCTAGAAGCAGTTTAAAACACTCTGTACTTTGATCCTCATCTTATCCGGAGAGACTGCTTAGATTGTTTGGTGATCTAGAAATCAGAAAGAGGACGGATGGCTTTCACATCAAAAGAGAGCTCTATTCTCCAAGCTCACTCCCACCCTCCTCTGCGCCTCATGTGTGTTTTCCTTCCTGTCCCTGTAACAAACAGAGTACAGAAAGACATAATGTTTGAAAGGGACTAGAAACTTCAGCCACAGAAATTCCTGGGGCGGTGGCTGGTGCAGAGGGGAGATGAAGAAGAAGAGTGGAGGTGGGATTTGTACGGAGGTGATGGTCAAGCAGGAGCAGAGTGTCCTGGGGGGTGAGGGGAGTGAGAAGCCGGAGGATGACCTGTGTCTGCCAGGACCCCGAGCTTCCTTCCCTTAGTCTCGCTGTTGGGAAAGGCAGCTCACGCCACGTCCCTCCTCACCGCCCAAAGCATGACTTCAAGTGCCAGAAGAAAATACCACAACTTCTTTTTCTACTTACTGTGAACTCATCCTTTTTCATTTCTAATTTTCAAGCAGGTTTTATAATGTACATAATATTATCAGCACAGTGGTATGTGTATATAATTTACAACTAAAGACATACCTTCTTGGGAGGTGGTGGTTTGCCGTCAGAAGAGTTGGGAGGTCACTGCCCAGAAATGATGACGCAGCAGGGAGAGACCAGCGCTCCGAAAACCTGAATGCTCCTGACTCATTGGAGACTTTCTTGCTGAAATGCAAATTTGTGTTCAGGACGTCCCTGCTGGAGCCCCAAATTCTGCAATTGGAGGGCTGACTCAGAAGGAGGGAAATAGTGGTCCCTGTACCTGCCTTTGTTTTTGTAGTAGTGTTCCAGTTGGTGTTTTAGTCATTGAGGGAAAGCCAGTGGGGGGTCGGAACAAGATGCTGTGGAGCCTCCTCCCTGGAATGTCCCAGCCTGACCCCCAACACTGCAAGGAAGTCCCCATGTGGTCAGTGTCACAGAGGTCCTGGGATCCATTCCCATCAGGGATGCGTCAGTGTCCTGGGTCATATGACACCGTGACGCTGCTTTGCTTCTTGGTCCAGATGGCCCTGACCCTCTGCGGTGTGGAGGGGGAGGGGGAGACAAGGAAATGGGGGGTGGACAGGTGTGCCTGTGAGAGCCGGCGCCGCCCCTCCTTGTTCCGAGTGGTTCCTGGTGTTTTCCTTCCCTGCTGCCTTCATCTGGGCACTCTGCGATGCAGGTGGCATGGCACCTTCTGCTTCTGACACGTAGCTCACATTTGCAAAGCACATTTCAATACTGTTGCTTAAAAATGATAGCTCCCCAGGCCCAGAGTTGTTGTTATTATTATTTTTTAAATTAGAGTATGAGGCTTCCCTGGTGGCTCAGTGGTAAAGATTCTGCCTGCTAACGCAGGAGACACAGGAGAGTCCCTCATCCACGAAGATCCCACGTGGCATGGAGCAGCTTAAGCCCATGTGCCACAGCTGCTGAGCCTGTACTCTAGAGCCCGGGAGCCCCAGCTGCTGAGCCCACTGGCCGCAATTCCTGAAGGCCGTGCTCCACAGCCAGAGAAGCCACCACAGTGAAGAGTCCGCGCAGCGCAACTGCGGAGTAGCACTCACTGGCTAAGACTAGAGAGAAGCCCTCGCGGCAACAGAGACCCAGCATAGCCTAAATAAATAAATGACACAATTATTAAAGTATAATTGCTTTACGATGTTGCGTTGGTTTCCAGTGCACACACAGTGAATCAGCCATGCCTAAACATATATCCCCTCCCTCTGGGATCTCCCTCCCACCCCTCTAGGTCTTCACAGAGTGCTGAGCTGAGCTCCCTGTGCTATCCAGCGGGCTCCCACTAGCTCTTTTTTACATGGTAGTGTGTGTATGTGGACTTCCCAGGTGGCGCTAGTGGTAAAGAACATGTCTGCCGACGCAGGAGACCTAAGAGATGTAGGTCCGATCCCTGGGAAGACCCTTGGAGGAGAAAATACAACTCACTCCAGTATTCTTACCTGGAAAATCCCATGGACAGAGGAGCCTGGCTGGCTACAGCCCATAGGGTCGCAAAGAGGGTAGGACAGGACTGAGCCACTAAGCACAACACAACACAGTGTATTACGGATGTCAGTCCCAATCCCCCATTCATGCCTCTCTGCCCCGCCCACTCTGTGTCCGCATGTCCGGTCCCGACAGCTGCATCTCTATTCCAGCCTTACAGATGGGTTCATCTTTACCTTGTTTCTAGACTCCACATATGTGTGTTCATATACCTTATTTGTTTTTTTTCTCTTTCTGACTTACTTCACTCTGCACAAAAAACTCCGGGTCAATCCACATCTCTACAAATGACCCTGTCTCATTCCTTTTTATGGTTGAATAATATTCCACTGTATATACGCACCACATCTTTATCCATTCCTCTGTCACTGGCAGAATTCTTTTTACCACTTTGCAAATGAAGAAACTGAGGCCCTGACTCAGGTGAGATTGCAGGGCTGGGTGCAGTGGAGCAGAGTGGGTCCTTCCCAACGTGTGCTCACTGTTCCTTAGTCTCAATGAAGACTGCCTCTGTGCTGGGAGCCTGAGAGAGCTAAGAGGCTTGCGGTTTTGAGGACTTCAAGCCCTGAATTGTTCTTTCATCAGACAAGTTTCTAGGATGTGTCTAGACTTAAGTGTTCAGAATTCAGGGATAAACAAGACAGTCCTTGGCCTTAAGGAGGAAGACAGAGGAGCAGAGATGAGTCTACCAGCTTGTTGGGTGCCGTGGTGGGGTCAGGTCACTGTGCCCCTGGAGGGTCCCATTGCCATGGAAGGGGCAGCAGAGAAGGTGACCTGGCGGGGTGTGTCGGCTGAGACCTGAGAGTGAATATCCAGCAAGACAGAGGGGTGGGCGTGCCAGCACCCAGGGACTCCGTGTGTGGACACCGGGATTTCTCCTCCATTCAACCGAAACAGAAATGACGGTGATTAATAATACGTTTGAAACCTAACAATGATAATCCTAAGTCATTATCTAAGTCATTAGATTAGTGATAATCCTAAATGGGCTGCTTGTTGTGTCTTAATCATCATGGAAGGTCCCTCTTGAACACTGTGAATACTGTTTGTTCTGAGCGTTACTTTGCTGTTAATACAGCAGCTCCCTTTTCTGGTGACATGTGTCTGCCTGCTGTAATTCCCACATCCTTTTACTTTGAACAACACACATCTTCGTATTTAAGCTGGATTTCTTATCGTCTGGCTTGCTTTTTCTCTTTATCCAGTGTGATGTGTCTTTTAAGTAGTGTTTAGGCCGTGTACGTTTAGTGTAACTATCAACTGACCTCAAGCACAAGAACAGAAAGTTCCCCAGGGCCAGAGGGTTTGCTTCCAGTCTGTTCTGGGCCATAGTTTGGCCAGCTGGCTCTGAAGATTTCCCCAGCAGTTGGCCCAGGAGTCAGCAACCTTGGGTTTGGAGGCCCTGGAGCTTGGTCTTCAGGTTTGGGGAAGGAGCTGACTGTGAGCAGTCAGCCCAGGCCCACCTCTGCCTACTCTATATCCATGTCCTACTGTTTAGAAGCTCCACCTTACCCCTGAATCCCTCTCTGGCAAAAAAAGCCCATTTCCCCCATGAAGCCTTCCTGGACAGCTGACCAGCTTACAATGGGGTTTGTCTGTGCAGGGCACGCACACTCAACACCAGCCTTGTGGTGGCTTGGAGGGTGCGGTGAGCTTCCCAGCACAGCATGAGAAGAGTTTCTTTGAAAACAGAATTTCTAACATTTCCCCTAAAGCTTCGGATGTAACGGCCAGGTTGGGTTTGGCACGTCCTGGAGTAGAAGGGGTTGGCCCTGGGCATGGGAAGAGTGGACATCCATCCCTGAGTCTGCACCATCTGAGTAAGGTCGGTCTCCAAGTCAACACAGAGGGCGCTGCAGAGGTCCTGCAGTGCAGGCAGAGGAATGAGAAGTGGTCTTGGCGGGGAGTAGGGAGCCAGTGGTATTTTCCGAGCAGGGGAAGAGCAGAGCTGAGGTACTGTTTTAGGAGATGAACGTGTGAGCAGCGTGTGCCATGGACTGGAATAGGGAGGCTTGCGGGGCAATGGGGGCCAAGGGAAACCGGAAGCAGCGTCCTGTGCTCTCAGGGCAGTTTCAGGGTTTAGGTCTGACAGGAGGCGGTAGGAATAGGCGGAACACAGATCACTTTTCTGAGCGATGTTACGTCAAATAGGGTTTGGTGACTAATTAGTGGTGGGGCTTGGAGGGAAGCTGCAGGTTGTGGCATCAGGGGCCACCAGTGGGCTGGTCTTCCAAACTCCCGAGCCTCAGTTTCCTTGTCTGTACCCTCAGGGAGCTGCAGCTGGTGATTCATCCCAGACTCATATTCGCCTGGCCTCCTGGCACAGACCTGCTGTTTACGTCGTTCACTGACCCAGGCTGTTTACCAGCAGCCCACTCCCCGCCTCCCGCTGACCTCGTCCCTGCTTTCCCCATCTGTCCGGGGTCCCAGCACCTGGCTGGTCTTGGCCCGGCTGCCCAGGCAGGGTGTCCCAGGGCGCAGCTCAGATTCCACGAGCGAGGGTGGCCACAGCCTGGGCTGACCTCCTGGGCCGCTGCCTGGAGCTGCCCCGAGGCCCCGGCTGAGGAGGCTGAGATGGGACCCAGCTGTCGGACCAACCGGGCGAGCCTGGGACTAAGCGTGGAGGCGGGAGGAGGGGTGGGTGTGGGGCCGCCCTGCGCTCCGTGGGCTCTGCGTCTCCTCGGCTCTGGACTCCCAGGTCCTCTTCTGCAGCCTCAGTGGCTGATGCCCGGACCTGGGGTCCTGGCGAGCCTCACGGATGGTGCTGTTTGGTTTCTTTTCATTGGTGACGGTGGGGCCCCAGCTTCTTCTATCAAATCCCTGCATCACCTCTCCTCCGGTTCCATGCACGAGGGGTGTCTCTCTTTTCCATGGGGGGTGGGGCAGTAGGAGGCCACTGAAGAGGCGATAAGTTGCCGAGCGATTGTGAAATGCCTTCTCGGTCTTGGTCCATGCCCTCTGCCCCTTTTCTCTGCAGTTGCAGGCACTTTCAGGGCACATTGCTGGGTGTCGTGGTAAAAACCCCGATGCTTGGAGCACTTAGGATGTGCGGGTGTCGTCCTGGGCATGGTGTACACGCACACCAACCTCACTGAGTGGGATCCTAGCATCCACCCCATTTTATAGACGGCTGAGCTGAGCATGGAGCGGGCTGGAGCCCAGTGCGATGGCCGCTCCTTGTCTGCTGGAGCTGGGATGTGAGGAATCAAGCATCAGCGATGCTCAGACTCAGATAGAGAGTGCCCCATCTATCCAAGCCCTGTTGCTTTCGGCCTGTGTGAGCCCATGGGCACATGCTGCCCAGCACAGCCAGTACCATCCACTCATCGGATTTTGGCACCTACTGGGTGCCAGAATTCATTCTAGGTATTGGGGCTTCATTAGAGGCAGAAATGAGCACAGAAAAATCTGTGCCCTCATGGGCGAGATGAGGCAAGAAACAGGATAACAGAACACAGCACGTTAAGGGTGATAAGTGCCAAAGGGTGGAAAATAAAACAGGAAAGGGACGTGAAGTGTTGGGTGTGTGTGCTGAATCATGGTGGGGGTAACACCAAGTGACTTTGGCAGGACAGAGGAGCGAGGGCCAGGGGTCCTGGGGTGGGAGGGCAGTGGCAGGAACTGTGAAGTGGATGGAACTCTCCCCCGAGCCAGGTGCCTTGGAGATTACCCTGGAATGCAGTCAGGTGTCATTTCTCCTGGGGGCAGGGAGTGGGTGTCTTTGCCTTGAATTTGTTTGCTGGATCCAGGTATTTATTGCTTTTGGAGCAGTTCCAGGCCTGCAGCAGTGTTTGAGGGCGCCTGCAGGTGTCTAGCTGTGCCCCCACCCCCCCAGCTTTCACCTCTGCCCCAGTGGGCATCCTGCACTCTGCTTCTGCAAAGCAGGCCGATGGGGTATGATGACAGACTTTGGTTGCTGCTGGCACCACTTTTGAAACAAACTGCCTTGGGAAATGGTCTCTAGTCTGTTTCCTCCTCCCTACCCCAGTGACCACTGTGAAGGGCCTCCCCACCTCTCCGTGTCCTAGGGCAAGTTATTTAGTCCCTCTGAGATTGCATCCTAACCTCCAGAATAGCCAGGATATAGCGGTAGTTAGTTCCCACCTGGTTGGGTCAGTTCCAAAGATGAGAGATAATTCCTTTTAAGTACTTAACACAATGCCTGGTACATTCAGTAAAAGGGAGCTGTGATGAATTTATTGACAAAAAAATTATTTTCCCCCTTAAGAATAAAAATAGCTAATGCTTCCTGGGCTCTGTGACTGCTCCTGTTTTACCAGTGAAGAAACTGAGGCACAGAGAAGTTAAGTTCTTGGTCCAAAGTCACACAGCTGGTAAACGGTGAATTTGAACCCAGGCCATCTGGTTCCCTTCAGAGAGAAGTAGCAGATGAAGGTGAAGCAAAAGCTTGAACCTGCGGGACCTTATGCTGCTTCTGAGCTCTTTGCCGAATCCCTTTTTTTGCTGGAAGCTTTCTGATTGTTTATCAGCTAACAGTTTGCTCCTTCTGGTGCTGAAAGAAGGATTGGGGCGTGGCGAGGAGGCCCCCAGCTGGAGGAATTTTCCCATTCCTTCTTTCTCTGCTCTGGGGTGTCACCATTAGTGGGGGCTGTCAAAGGACGGTGTGGAGACTCAGGAAGGCACCAGGCAGAAGGTGGGGGAAGAGAAGGGACCCTGAGTTCTGCTGGGCTGGGTTTTTGAACGGCGTACTCGCTGGCGCCCCAGGAGCCTGCTCTCTGAGCAAGTGGGTACGGGAGGGATGGGCTACAGAAGTACGGGGATGGGCTACAGAAGTACGGAGATGGGCACCGGAGCCAGACTCAGCTGGGGTCGCCAGCAGTGGTGGCGCTGGAACCCAGGGCACCTTCCAGCTTTGTGAGCTGTGAGATGGCCGCTGGGCCCCTAAGAGACGCCGAGGCCCATGACCAGCGCCAGACTGGGCACATCCTTTCGCAGCTGCAGAGTGAGCTCAGGCGAAGTGACCGCATGGGAGTGACTGGACTCTGGGCACTCAGCCATTCAGAGTAAACGGCTTTTAGAAATCTCTGGAATTAGCGTTAGTTTGAATGAATGAATGATGTATATGTACGTCACTGTTGACTCCCGGACAGCAGGCAGTCCTAAGGAATTTGGACCAAGAGAAAAACACAGTGCTGTTTTTTCCCCCTTAAGGATAACAATAGGACAGGCTCATGTAGAAAGGGCAGGAAAGTGCAAAGAAAGAAAGGCATCCCCCATAATTCCATAACAGAAGTAGCTTTGTTATCACTTCTGGGAATTTCCTCCTTTTTTTCAAAAAGTTGATCATGCAGTATATGCAATTTGTACTCTGATGCCTTACTCCTGTAAGAAGAAATTTTAATAAATTTATTTATTTTATTTTTGGCTGTGCAGAGTCTTTGTCATGGGCTTATGGCAACCCACTCCAGTACTCTTGCCTGGAAAATCCCATGGACAGGGGAGCCTGGTAGGCTACAGTCCATGGGGTTGCAAAGAGTCAGACGTGACTGAGCAACTTCACTTTCTTTCTCTTGTTGCAGTGAGTGGGGGCTACTCTCCAGTTACACTGCGAGGGCTTCTCTTGTTGCAGAGCACAGGCTCTAGGGTGCGCAGGCTATGTGGTTGTGGCGCACGGGCTTAGTAGCACCTCGGCGTGTGGAATCTTCTAGGACCAGGGATTGAACCCACGTCCCCTGCACTGGCCGGTGGCTTCTTAACCCCTGGGCCATCAGGACAGTCCTGACGGCCTTCCTTCTAAAAACTCAGATGAAGATGGTCCATTCTGTGTTAGTTCTCTGGAAAATGACAAATTGTTGCGTGTGTTCTTCAAACCAAGGCACATCCTAATCATATAATACTGAGACGGATCCTCCCAAGTTTGGACTAGAACTGCAAGTGAA
The DNA here is from genome assembly GCF_049115385.1 of Moschus berezovskii. Classification (NCBI taxonomy): domain Eukaryota; kingdom Metazoa; phylum Chordata; class Mammalia; order Artiodactyla; family Moschidae; genus Moschus; species Moschus berezovskii. The sequence goes on along the minus strand of NC_142474.1, from coordinate 73,870,758 downwards.
AACAGAGACTCAAACAGATGTTTGTACACCCAAGCTCATTCACAGCAGTGCAAAGGGTGAAGCAGCCCAAAGTGTCCATTGACGGATGCCCGAGTGTGGGTGAAGTTTTGTCCAGTCCAAGGTCAGGGGACAGAGGGCCAAGTCTCTGCCAGACAGTGCAACACCGTTACCACTGCCCCAGGGACCCCACTTGCTCCACTGCAGGGTCATCCAGAGTGTCCGTCTGTCCCCATGGACCCACCCTGGTGACCTCAGAAAGTGGACATGGCCAAGCCCTGCAGCAGAGAAGCAGCAGAGCTCTGCCTTGCACGCACACATGCACACACACGTGCACACACTCACACCCAGGCCCATCCCCATACCTGCCAGCCCTGCTGCTCTCAAGGGGGTGAGGGTGGGTCTCCCAGTGAGTCTCCTCATCTCTCCTGGGTGAACAGACCTCATGGGCAAATGACCTCTCGGGGGACTTTTCTTGTCTAGCGTAGCAAGCAAGAGGGAATTTTCTCTGGAAACCACCTAGTAGTTTAGTATCCTAAGAGTTTATCCAGCCTTCCTGGAGAAGGTCAACCCAGTTCTTCATCCTCAAAAGCAAAATGAAACACATAAGAACAGGTTTCTGAGCTGCTAAATGGTCATTGGCCATGGAGGAGACAGGGCTGTAGGTACAGCAGAAGCACCGACTCTGAGGAGTTCTCTTATTCTAGGTGTTTTTGCTCACGAGTCTCCAGAATACCAACAGACTCTATAGGGACGGTGTTTACTGGTTTCTTCCCGTGCATGTATGCTTGTTTCCTGAACAGTGTGATCAGACGCCGCCGACTTCTCCCAGTCCCGTGGCCCCAACCTGAAGCCCAGCACAGGGCTGGGTAGGTGTGGTGCAAATTGGAATCTTTATTTGCCTTGACCCGGGCATCGCTTAAAAGGCTTTAAAAATTGCAAAGCCTAAAGCCCACCCAGCAGCCCTGATCAAAAGGGTCTAGCATGGAGTTTACACATCAGATGTTTAAAAGATGTGCTATGGTTGGTTTTCGTGTGTTCCTGATGCAGAGAAGCAGAGATCTATATGGTGCTTCAGGTTCAGTGATCAGTTTTGTGTGTTCATTGTTTCCCTGCTCTATCCCTCCCCTCCGCCCCCAAATTATCCAGCCTAGCAGCCTGTGACCTCAAGTTACTGAAACTTAGGCCATAAGGAACCTGATGGAAATAACCATGAGGCTGAGGCCTGGCTTTGCATGAGGCTCTGGTGGGAGAAACGCCTGGGGGATCAGGTCGTGCCCTGGAGAGCTTCCTGCTGAAGTGGCCTTCCATTCCTTATGAGCCCACGAGGCTGTCCAGTTCTGTCTTTCCATCCTGAGTTGATCTCTCGTTGCTTTGTGAGGATCGTGGAAACAGTCTCTGTTTCAACCCACAGTCCACAGACAAAGCATCGTGGGCAGGCCGGGCTGTTTCTGCAGGGAGCCCCACTTGTCCACAGTGCCTGGAGGTGTGCGTGCCTAACCCTGGCCCCTGTTCTGGGGGCACACACTGTGGGGGGGTCTGCGGCCTCTCCGTTCCAACTCCTTCGGAAGAAGGCTGCTTTTAGTATCGTGTGATATGTCAACACAGTTTAACACATCGCAGGAACTGTTGGAGTAATCCCTGTTGGGCACAGCCGTGCTCTGTCCCAGACTTGCCCCACAGTGAAGCTGCCAGGTTGAGGGATTTCATCTCCTTCTGACACCTCCAGCCTCCAACCTGGGGCTCCTGAGTTCCCTTAGCCAAAAAAACCAGGAAGGAGGCAATCAAAAGACGCCCCATCTCTGCTTGCTAATTTGCTAGTCCTGTACTGTATCCGTTGTTTTTCTTCAAGTGTTATTCAAGCCACTTTTGCACCGAAGGTCAGAGGGAGAAATGAGAGTCTTTATCTTTCTCCAGGAAAACGGTCCAGGATCAGCAAATAGGTGAGAGGGGGTGGTGAGGCCTGCGGACCACAGAGCCCTTCCTGCGGGTGACCCGGGGGCTCCATGGCAGACCCTCACCCCAGAGCCACTGTCTTTCCCTCTTTCTCTGCCCCCTTAAACCAGATTCACACACAGGCCTTCACATATATTCACATATACGTATATTCACATATACATCCTTAAAAAGGGTTTCATTTCATGGTGGTAACCGCATGGACCATTTGCAGCAGACACACTGGGATTGGAATCCCCATTGTGGGAGCTGATGCAGGACTTTTACCTCTCGACCTGAATTTCTTTCTCTGAAAACTAGTGATACCATTACTTACCTGATTGCGTTGTTGAAAAAATAATTTAAAAGTTAAGCACAAAACTTGGCCTAGATGCACTGCTCGGGATACATAGTAGCTGTTTTATCAAGTAGTTGTTATAGTATTGTGTTCTAGTCTTTATCAAGTATCTTACAATATATTCACTTAATGAAGGTGAAAGTGAGTGAAAGTCTCTCAGTCTTGTCTGACTCTTTGTGATCCCATGGACTTAGTCCATGGAATTCTCCAGGCCAGAATACTGGAGTGGGCAGCCTATCCCTTCTCCAGCGGATCTTCCCAACCCAAGGATCGAACCCAGGTCTCCCACATTGCAGACTGATTCTATACCAGCTGAGCCACAAGGGAAGCCCAAGAATACTGGAGTGGGTAGCCTATCCCTTCTCCAGTGGATCTTCCCGACCCAGGAATTGAACCGGGGTCTCCTGCATCATAGGCAGATTCTTTACCAACTGATCTATGCCTTTCATCATGAAGATGAAAATCACTTATAATTCAACCACCGAGATTCATCATTTCTGATCTGTGTATGCATGCTAAGTCTCTTCAATAGTGTCCAACTCTGCATCCACATGAACTGTAAGCCCACCAGTTTCCTCTGTCCATTGGATTTCCCAGGCAAGAACCCTGGAGTGGGTTGCCACGCTCTCCTCCAGGGGATCTTCCTGACCCAGGAATTGAACCAGAGTCTCTTACTTCTGCAGTGGCAGGCAGGTTCTTTACCACTACCGCCACCTGAGAATTCCTTCTGATCTATAGACATATCTAATATATTCTAGAAAGTTGAGATTCCACCAGCATTGTTTTTAAAAATGTGATTGAAGTATAGTTCATTGTAAATGTCTGCTGTACAGCGAAGTGATTCAGTTATACATATGCATATTTGTGTATATCTGTATATTCTTTTCCATATTTTTTTCCATTGTGGTTTATCACAGGATATTGAATGTAGTTCTCTGTGCTATATAGTAAGACCTTGCTGCTTATCGCTTGCACATATAATAGTTTGCGTCTGCTGCTGCTGCTGCTAAGTCACTTCAGTCGTGTCCGACTCTGTGCGACCTCATAGACAAAGCCCACCAGGCTCCCCCGTCCCTGGGATTCTCCAGGCAAGAACACTGGAGAGGGTTGCCATTTCCTTCTCCAATGTGTGAAAGTGAAAAGTGAAAGTGAAGTCGCTCAGTCGTGTCCGACCTTTAGCGACCTCACGGACTGCAGCCTACCAGGCTCCTCCGTCCATGGGATTTTCTAGAACAGACTTGGTTGCCAGGAGGGGGCGGGGGCAGGAGGGACTCAGAGTTTGCATCTACTAATCCCAAACTCTGAGTCCCTCCCGCCCCCGCCCCCTCCTGGCAATCAAATCTGTTCTGTGTCCCACGGGCGTTAGTTTCTGTGTCCTTCCCTCGCCACTGTATTCCGCTGTCAGCAGTACACCTCATGTATGGCACGTGACAGTGTCAAACGCACAATCAGCTTGGCGGTGCCGCCATCTGGGTTCAGCGACTTTTGCATCTCTGGCGTTTATCCTTTTCCTCCTTATTCCCTGGTGGTGGGTTTCTGGCAGCTCACCATGGGGGTCGCTCACCACACTGGGCTCCCTGCGTCCCTGGGGGTGTTCTTCCCTTGATTTGTGTGCCCAGAGGATTCCTGCGGAGCCGGCGCTCTCCCCGCTCTGGGCTGGGGTAGGTGGGGCTCGCCGGCCCCCCTCGGGCACCAGCCTCGTGCCTCCCCCTCCTCGGGGGGAGGGGTGTCATTCTGACTGTGGAGGCAGGGAGCTGGGGTGGCCCGGGTCAGGACGCTGAGTGACTCGGGCCAGTTTCCCAAAGACCAAAGGAAAGAGAGCACACCCCACTCAGCAGGCAGACATGAAGGCGCTTAAGGGCCCCCCCAAGAAGAGATCAGCCCCCGGAGCAGACTCGAGCCACAAGAGGCCAGTCCCAAGCCCACCCCTTCATGCAGGGCCTCAGGGTCAATGCCTGATGAGCTGTCTCTTCAGCTTTAGGGCTGGATGCCGGGTAAGTCAAGGACCACGGGAGGAGAGACGTGCTAAACCAACCAGGAACCCCTGATAAGCTAATTTGGTGTGATGCAGTCTTCAGGAAGCTAGTCTGATAAGGAAGGAGAGAACAGGCCCTAAAAACCGGTGGCCACAGAGGGGGCGTGGAGAGCGGGGAAAGAAGACCAGTTCTTAACGGTGGTCCTGCTGGTCCCGCCCGTCTCCTCTCTGGTGTGGCTGGACCCGTGCTCAGTCCGGGAGATGGGGTTTCTGCCTCCCCCATCTGCCCTTTTGAGGTTTGGTCAGCCAGGGCAAGTGTGGAGGTGCTGGAGGGCAAACGCTGGGGCGCCTCTGCGTTCTCTGTCACTCAGTCGTGTCCGACTCTTTGAGACTCCATGGACTGTAGCCGCCGGACTCCTCTGTCCATGGGATTCTCCAGGTAAGGACACTGGAGTGGGTTGCCATTTCCTTCTGAAGGGGCATCTGCACATTCCATTGAAATAAATTTTCAACATTCCATCTTTTACGACTAGCACATGCTATTTGATTTACTTTAGTTATGGAAGGGAAACATGAATTTTCCACAAGTGAGTTCAAGAATGGCATTGTAGGGAGCTCCCTAGCAGTCCAGTGGGTAGGACTCCACACTTTCACTGCGGAGGGCAAGGGTTCAATCCCTGATTGGGGAACTAGGATCCTGCAAGCTGAGTGGTGTGTCCAAAAAAAAAAAATGTTATAGTGGAAGTTGAATGTATAAACATTGTCGGTCTTGTCTAAGTACAAAGCTTAATATCTTCCCCTCTCTTCTTGTGATTAAAGACCATGTCTCCTGAGAAATATTGGTTGAAAAACTGTATAAACAGGAAAGGATGCTGTTGCAGAGGTTGTTAGCATTCCCCCAACATCCATGCACCCCCACTTTCCAAGCAGCAGAGTCCTGGTCAGAGAGTTCAGTTAAAAGACTGAGTTCCCCCGGAGTTTGTGGCTAGTGTGACTGGCTCTGCGACCAAATTTTGCCTAGTGAGACGACAGAGAGGTGTTCCAAGGACTTTTGCAGAGTGTTTTAAAAGCAAAAAGCCAGGCATCCTTTGAGCTGGTGGTATTTTGGCATATGTAATTTTGTAGTATTTAAATAGTGTAATATATACAACATAGCTTATTTTACACTGTTTAATATAATACATATGACGTGGCTTAGGTTACACCATTTAAAATACGGTAAATGAGGAGAGAGATATTAGGCAACAACTGTTCTAGGCAGCTTCTACACAAATTACCTGTTTGCTGCGTGGCAGGTCTTTTGTTGTCAACAAGTGAAAAGTCAAATTAAATGTAATTGCAATTATTCGTTTTATAATAAGCCATTAGGTTTTGACCTATGAGAGATGCCTTGATTTGATCAGATGTGTGTAAATTCCAGCCCCGAGGAAGAGCCTTTTGAAGTGAATATTCATTTTTTTAATTGCTACCATTTTAGGCCCTTTGTGAACTTAAAAATTTTTCGAGTTTTATTTTTTGTTTTGAAATAATCATAGAGTTACATGAAAGTTGCAAAAATAGCACAAAGCCTTCCAAGATAACCTCCACCCAGATTTTGCAAAAGTTCACATTTACCCTATTTGATTTCTGAGTCTTTCTCTTTTTTTTAAAGAATTTATTGATTTTCTTTTTTTCTCTGTTTCTCTTTTTAAAAATAGTTAATTTTTAATTGAAGAGTAATTGCTTTGCAGTATTGTGTTGGTTTCTGCCGTAAGTCGGCATGGATCAGCCACAGGCATACATGTGTCCCCTCCCTCTTGAACCTCCCTCCCGCCTCCCAGCCCATCGCACCCTCTAGGTGAGTAGTATGGAGACATATACACTACTATATGTAAAATAGGTAGCCAGTGGGAATTCACTATGACTCTTGAACTCAAACCTGTGCTCTGTGACAACCTGGAGGGTTGAGCCTGTTTCTCTTTCCTTCCCTCTTTCCCTCACTCCTCTGCCTGCCTGTCTCTTTCTCTCCTCCCATCCACACTACCTCACCTGAGCAAGACATGGAAGTGGAATCATACAGTATTTGGTTTTTTGCGACTAACTTTTTAAAAAAAAATTATTTATTTTAATTGGAGGATAATTACTTTACAATCTTGTGATTTTTTTTTTTTTGCCATACGTTGACATGAATCAGCCGGGTACACATGTGTGCCCCATCCTGAATCCCCCTCCCACCTTCCTCCCCACCCCATCCCTCTCAGTTGTCCCAGAGCACCAGCTTTGGGTGCCCTGCTTCATGCATCAAATTTTCACTGATCATCTCTTTTACATATGGTAATGCATATGTTTCAATGCTATTCTCTCAAATCATCCCACCCTTGTCTTTTCCCACAGAGTCCAAAAATCTGTTTGTTATGTCTGTGTTTCTTTTGCTACCTTGCATATAGGATTGTAGTTACCATCTTTCTAAATTCCATATATATGTGTTAATATACATTATTTGTGTTTCTCTTTCTGACTTACTTCACTCTGTATAATAGGCTCCAAGTTCATCCACCTCACTAGAACTGACTCAAATGCATTCTTTTTAATGGCTGAGTAATACTCCATTGTGTAAATGTACCACAGCTTTCTTATCCATTCCTCTGCAGATGGACATCTAGGTTGCTTCCATGTCCTGGCTATTATCAACAGTGCTGCGATGAACATTGGGGTACATGTGTCTCTTTCAATTCTGTTTTCCTCAGTGTGTATGCCCAGGAGTGGGATTGCTGGGTCAGATGGCAGTTCTATTTCCAGTTTTTTAAGGAATCCCCACACTGTTTTCCATAGTGGCTGTACTATTTGCATTCCCACCAACAGTGTAAGAGGGTTCCCTTTTCTCCACACCCTCTCCAGCATTTATTGCTTGTTGACTTTTTGATGATGGACATTCTGACCTGCATGAGATGATAGATACCTCATTGTGATTTTGATTTGCATTTCTCTGATAATGAGCGATATTGAGCATCTTTTCATGTGTTTATTAGCCATCTGTATATCTTCTTTGGAGCAATGTCTGTTTAGTTCTTTGGCCCACATTTTGATTGGGTTGTTCATTTTTCTGGTATCGAGCTGCTTGTACATTTTGGAGATTAATTCTTTGTCAGTTGTTTTGTTTCCCATTCTGAAGGCTGTCTTTTCACCTTGCTTATAGTTTCCTTCATTGTGCAAAAGCTTTTGTTTATTTTTGTTTTTGTTTCCATTACTTTGGGAGGTGAGTCATAGAGGATCTTGCTGTGATTTATGTCAGAGAGTGTTCTGCCTATGTTTTTCTCTAAGAGTTTTATAGTTTCTGGTCTTACGTTTAGATCTTTAATCCACTTTGAGTTTATTTCTGTGTATGGTGTTAGAAAGTATTCTAGTTTCATTCTTTTGCAGGTGGTTGGCCAGTTTTCCCAGCACCACTTGTTAAAGAGACTGTCTTTTCTCCATTGTGTATTTTTGCCTCCTTTGTCAAAGATAAGGTGTCCATAGCTGCATGGATTTATCTCTGGAATTATTTTGTTTCATTGATCTATATTTCTGTCTTTGTGGCAACTGACTTTTTTCACTCAACGCAGTGTCCTTACAATTCATCCTGTTGTAGCAGACACCAGAATTTCCTTCCTTCTTACAGACTGAGTAATATTCCAGTATGTGGAGAGACTACATTCTGTGTATCCGTTCATTTAGATACATCTGGTTTGGACATCTGAGTTGTTTCCACCTCTTGGCTACCGTGAATAATGCTATTTTGAACATGGGTGTGCAAATACCTCCTTGGGATCCAGGCCATTTACTTCTTAGGGTACCCCCCTACCCCTGGGCTGGGATTGCTGGTTGCTTCTTTATGATGAGACCCAGGCTTTGCAGCTTGGCAGGAGCACCCGGGGGAGCAGTGCCGTGTCTTTGGGGCGTCGTGTCAGGACACACGTGGTAGGTCTTTGTCCCATTCTTGCCCGTATTCACTTTTTACAGTAATTAATTGATCATGACTGTGCTGGGTCCTCCTTGCTGCTCACAGGCTTTTCTCTGCTTGCAGTGAGTGGGGACCACTCCCTAACCGTGGTGCACCAGCTTCTCATTGTGGTGGCTTCTCTTGTTGCAGAGTCTTGGTCTCTAAGGCAAAAGCGCTTCAGGGCTTGTGGGCTTAGTTGCCCCACAGTATGTGGAATCTTCCCAGACCTGGGATCGAATCCCTGTCCCCTGCACTGGCAGGCAGATTCTCAACCGCAAGACCACCAGGGAAGTCCCCGTGTTCACTTTGATCCCTTGTTCTGGATGGCATCTGCCAACTTCCTCTACTGTGAGGTTACTATTCCTCCTTTGTAACTAAGAGGTGTCTTGTGGGCAGATACTCTGAGACTCTGCAAATATCCTTTTTCTTGCCAAACTTTCAGCCACTCGATGACTCTTGTCTGAAATCATTATTACCAACCAACCAACCGTAGTTACAGATTTTATTATTGCTTTTACACTTATTTGTTGGCATTCTGTGCACGGAGAAGCTGTCTCATCTCCTGCACCCATTCATTCATCGTTTTATTTACAGTTGAATGGGTTTGGGATTCTCACTTTTCTCAGGGTTCAGTCAGTCAGTTCAGACACTCAGTCACGTCTGATTCTTTGCAATCCCATGGACTGCAGCACGCCAGGCTTCCCTGTCCATCAGCAACTCCCAGAGTTCACTCAAACTCGTATCCACTGAGTCAGCGATTCCATCCAACCATCTCATCCTCTGTCGTCCCCTTCTCCTGCCTTCAGTCTTTCCCAGCATCAGGGTCTTTTCCAATGAGTCAGTTCTTCACATCAGGTGGCCAAAGTATTGGAGCTTCAGCTTCAGCATCAGTCCTTCCAATGAATATTCAGAACTGATTTCCTGTAGGATAGACTGGCTGTATCTCCTTGCTGTCCAAGGGACTCTCAAGAGTCTTCTCCAACACCAAGTTCAAAAGCATCAGTTCTTCAGCACTCAGGTTTCTTTATGGTCCAACTCTCACATCCATACATGATTACTGGAAAAACCATAGCTTTGACTAGACAGACCTTTGTTGGCAAAGTAATGTCTCTACTTTTTAATATGCTGTCTATGTTTGTCATAGCTTTTTTTCCGAGGAGCAAGTGTTTCTCAGGGTTACGATCTATTATCATTATTCAATTTTTTGCCCAGCTCCTACCAGATTTGGCCAGTGGAACCCCTTAAAGTAGGCCCCTGTTTCTTTTTTTCACATCTCCTTATCACTTTCTCAGGAAGTGACATATCAACATCAGTGTTTCTTTTTTTAAAAAAATATTTATTTTATTTACTTGGCTGCCTCGGGTCTTTTCTGCAGTACACAAACTTAGTAGTTGGGGTCCACGGCTTGGTTGTCCCCTGGCATGTGAGATCTTAGTTCCCTGACCTAAGATTGGACCTGTGTCTCCTGCATTGAAAAGTGTGTTCTTGACCACTAGAGCACCAGGGAAGTCCCAGCATCAGTGTTTCTTGTGTTTTTCATTTTTACCTATTCATCAACATGGAGTATACATGAAATCTGTCTAATGCTGTGTGACAAGGCAGCTGCTGATACTCTGTCTGAGTGATAAGCCAGCCCAGCATTGAGAGCACACTTATCTCGCACCCTTGCTTCTGTGAACTCCAAACACCCTCGGATGCTCTCTGGCTATTTTGGGCACGTGTGTTGGTTGTAGCCTTGGAGAAGCAGACAGTGGCATGGAGTCAGAAGTGTAAGAGCTGTATTGGGGGTGATGCTTGTGAAATAAGGAGCAGGCCTGATATGAGTATGTATGAATGAAGGTGGGGGGCAGGAAGATGGAGGACATCTCTGAGAAGTCTGGCCCCAAGGGCAGCTCCAGTGCAGAGGTCGCCCATCGTGGGCAGAAGTGCCAGACCCTCGTGCCCTGCTGGGCTCAGCCCTTGCCTGGGAGCTGCAGGGAGGGGCATTGCCGGACTCTGGGGCCTCCATGGAGCCCACGTACTGCAGTTGGAGCCTCTTTTAACCCCACTCCTCGAAGGTGACAAACAGGTTCTTTCTTACAGGGAGACCTGAGGGGCATGCTGCTAACGCTGCCATAGGAAAAATATTTAAAGATTGTATTTACTGATTCAAAAATTAGAAATTTGAAAAAGAACTCTTCCTACGTGGGATGTGAACATCTTGGGCTCCCACCCATTGGTGACTAGCTGAGGCTTCAGTCATCGCTAGATGGGACACACTGATCTAGGTGTCTGACTCCATTCTTATGCCGGGTTTTGAGCTGGCGTCTCTGATTGGTTCAGAGGGGCCATAATGGTCTCTAGTTGCCCCAGCTCGTGACTGGAAAGAATGAGTTGTCAGCCGGGATCACCGGAGGGCTGTTGCATTCCAAGGGAGTTGTTAAAGGAATGTTCCACCCAATCAGTGGCTCCGGCCCCTTGCCTACCCAGTGTGATCAAATGCACGATTAGATGCTGGGTCAGCAGCTTCATACCCAGATTTGCTTAGTATCGTGGTTCTGAAGACCTCACAATGGAACAGGGCTCCTGAGATGACGAGCTCGCTGCACATTTCAGGTGTGCAGCTGTGCCCCGTCCCACATCACCGAGTTGCTGAGCCAGGCTGGGGCTCATGGTGGCACAGACCCTGTGTCACTGCTCCGCTCCGGTGTTGTCCCCGTGGCCTCCAGCCAGCAATCCAGCCTCTGCTCGTGGCAATAGGGGATGCGAGGCAGTTTACCCTGTGCTGTACCTGGCCGTCATTTGATCTCATCAGCTTGTTCTTTATCTCATGGCTAGTTCTTTAGCTAGTCCTCAGAGAGTGTGGTTCCCCACGGCTGGGGCATCCTGATGGCCTGTCTCTGCATGCGTGTGACTTTGTCACCGCTCCCTGAAAGGGCGCCACCCAGCACGGGACACGTGTGCGGTGTGGTCTTAGCACCGGTGATTACAGACCACCTGCCTCTCTAACTTGAATGCCAGGCGTTAGCACAGCCCAGCTGCGGTAGGCTTTCCAACATCTAGTCAGCATTGTTTTCTGAAACCTGCACTTAAACATTTTTTTTGGCTTGATTTGGCTCTATTTTTAGGGTGTTTTTCTCCAGGAGAAGGAAGAAGTATGAGGGGGAGCAGAGCAGGGAAGGGATGCCAGCTCTGACTTGGCAATCGCAGAGCTGGACGCACCTCAGGGCGCCAGCGGGCTCGCGCCGCAGCCCAGCCCCAACGTTCCTCCCAGTGTATCGCCCCCCATGGCAGCGGGTGGGCGCTGCTCAGAGTCTGTTCTCCTGACCGGGCAGGTACCTCGGTGGTTTTTGACTTCAGCTGTCTGCCGTGTGTGTGAGTGTACGTGTGTGTATGAGAGTGTGTGTGAGAATGTGTGTATGAGTGTACGTGAGTGTGAGTGTGTGTGTGAGTGTGTATGAGTGTGTGTGAGTGTGTGTGTGTATGAGAGTGTGTGTGAGAGTGTGTGTATGAGTGTACGTGAGTGTGAGTGTGTGTGTGAGTGTGTATGAGTGTACGTGAGTGTGAGTGTGTGTGTGAGTGTGAGTGTGTGTGTGAGTGTGTGTGTGTATGTGAGAGTGTGTGTGTTTTAAGGAAATCAGAGGTTAGAGACCAGATCACAGAGCCTCAAGAGCAGAGGAAGTCTGTTCAGACACCTCAACCACCACCCCAGGGTAGGCCTGGATGATTCAGAAAATGCTAATCTTCGTTTTGAGTCCCTCAGTGTTTCCACGAGTGCATTCAGTTGTATCTGCTTTGGTCCCCTCAACCGTCTCTTGCGGTAGCCGGGTGGCGATTATCCTCATTTTCCAGATGAGCCAGGGTGACTGGTGCTCTGGCCCACTCCGAGCTGGGGTTCCTGGAACATTTACAGAGGCTACTTCTGGGCCATGATGTGAGCCACGAAGAGTTGCTGCAAATCCATTCCTCCTTCACCCAACACACGAAGATGCCCTGTGTGCCTGACACAGTGGCCGGCTCTGGTGGGCACGCCTACACAGCTGCCCCTCTTTCAAGTGCTTCTAGGCTAGTGATTACCATCGAGTTTATCTGTGTTTCATTGAGAACAATTAGAATCCTTGGAGGAGATGCTTTGAGGCCATTTTGACGGCTCATGGGCAGAGGAGGGAACTGGGGTCCAGAGAGGGCAGTGCCATGACTGGTATGTACAGGTTCGGAGGGGGGTCCAGGCTCCCAGCCCCCAGCCCACGCCCCCGACCCCCGCAGTCTCTTCTGTGCCCCTCACTCCCACAGGATAAGCTTTGGAGACCTCATCCAAAGGGAGGTTCGCATGGTTGAGGATCCAAACTTCGCTTATCCACAGGTTTCCCAGAATCGCTTTTTGCCAGTCATTTTGAGAGCCTGGCTGCAGTATTAACCCTAAGTCTCATGGTGTCACATGTTCCCTCCTGCCTAGAACCCCACTCCTTTCACGTCCTGGGGCCAGTTTGGTCTTTTGTCGGCGTCACTGTGTGCTGTGGAAAACAGTGTTCATGATGCTCTGAAGCCCAGGAGTGGGCTTCTAAACCTAAGGAGCGCATGTCTCCTGGGGGCCTGCTGGCTGCTCCTCTGTGTTGGAGGGTGGGCGGGCATCTGCTCTGGAGGACAGGGCAGGCGGCACAGAGAGACCTGGGGCGGAGGAGTGGCAGGAAAGGCTGTTTGGCCGGGTAGAGGGAACCACCAGCCAGCAGCTCCTCTAACGAGGACGGCAGGCCGGAAGCCACAGGTGTGAGCTGAGCACTCGCTGGAGGGAACCGGGGTCTCTGCACTTGGTGCGGGAGCGGCTAGGCGCCTTGGGGGCAGGGTGTGGATGGTGGGAGGGGATGTACAGCAGGAGGGGGCGCCAGACGCAGCGGCAGAGTGGCCCACCTCCACCTCTCAGCCACAGCTCACCTGCTCCTCTGAAAACCATCCTTCAACTGGGAGATCGTTTAGCTAAAATGGGGGTTCTGCCTTGAAGGCTGATGGAAGAGTGGCTTCTGAGGTGTGTGACGGCTAATTTTATGTCTTGACCTGACTGGGCCAAGGGGTGCCTGGGCAGCTGGTTAAAATACGATTTCTGGGTGTGTATGAATGTTTCTGGAGAAGTTGCATTTGACTCAGTGGACTAAGGAAAGCAGATGGGCCTCCCCAAGGTGGTGGGTGCCATGCTGTCCGGTGAGGGCCTGGATGGAATAGAAATATGGAGGAAGGGTGAACCCACCCTCTTGGTATGAGTCAGGACATCCATCCTGTCCTTGGACTTTGGATGTCAGAGGTCCCGGTTCTTGAGTGAATCCCACCTGCTTTCCTGGGTCTCCAACCTGCAGATGGCAGATGGTGGGACCTCTTGGCCTCCAAAATCGTGTAATGAGTTTCCTCTTATGCATACATAAACACACATATACATCCATGCATATACACACACAGACATACCTACATACACACGAGTGTGTGCCAAATCACTTCAGTCATGTGTGGCTCTTTGCAATCCTGTGGGCTGTAGCCTGCCAGGCTCCTCTGTCCATGGGATTTCCCAGGCAAGAATAGTGGAGTGGGTAGCCATTTCCTCCTCCAGGGAATCTTCCTGACCCAGGGATGGAACCCGCAACCCTTTATGTCTCCTGCATTGGCAAGGCAGGTTCTTTACCACTAGCACCACCTGGGAAGCCCCCGCCAACACACACTTACCTACACACATACATACCTACGCATATACATACATATATGCACACATATCTACACACAGGCATACACACATACATACATACAAATCTGTTTCTCAGGAGAACCTTGACTGTTACAGGAAGTACCAGAACCTCCCAGCCACAAGCTGGATGTTGCTGAGTTGGATGGGGTGGGGAAGGTGAAGGAGCTGGGGAAACCCATTCTCTGGCTCAGATGGCACCACCTGGCTGAGAGTTCAGGGAGAGATTCGGGGTCTGGAGAAAGGGGAAGGCTCACTTTTCACAGAGCTCTTTCATCCCAGGATGGGAAATCCTGAGCCCGCTGTGTGCCGAGTCTCTGCTGTGTGCACTTTTCATATGAAAACCCAGTGGTTTAGGTAAGCATTGACCCTGATGCACCGCCAAGCAAGCCCACTTGGATACAGCGGCTCATGCCCCCTGATGTGAGATGACTTGTTCAGTCTCCTGCTCTCTCCTCTCCCCTCCCCGTGTTGGTGAAGCTGGGGGCGCTGGGTAGGGGGCAAAAGTGCGAAGGCTGCCAGTTGGCGGGTGCAGACCGGGCTGTGGACGCAGAGTTCTGGGCTGACCCTGTCCTTTCTGCTTACCTCCTTTCTCCCAAACTTGCTTTTTCCTGGTCTATCATCCTCATCTGCTCTGTCTTGTTGACCACCTTGTCGTAACTTTAACATATTTAATGTTTTCATTTTTCAAGTCTCTCTCCATCAGCCCTCATCTGCTGTCTTTTTCTTTTTTTTAATTGTGCTGAAATTCACACAATGTAAAATGAACCCTTTTAAAGCGAGATTTACCTTGGGCATGCCACGCAGCATGTGGGATCTTAGCTCTCCGGACCAAGGATGGAAACCACTTCCCGCAGCATTAGGAGCGCAGTCTTAACCACTAGACCACCAGGAAAATTCCAAAATGAACCATCGGAAAGCACACAGTCCAGTGGCATTTAGTACAATACATTCACAGTGCAGTGCAATGAGCGTTCCATCCAGTCCTGAAAGGTGATAGCCACCCCCAAAGAAAGCTGCATCCCTATTAGTCACCCCAAGTCTCTCCAGCCCCTGGTGATCTGCCATCTGTTTTCTGTCTGTGTGGATCCACCTGTTCTGAAGAGCTCCCCTAATACATGGCACGACCCTTTGTGTCTGGCTTCTTTCATGGAGCATAATTATATTAGTTTGCTCCGGCTGCCATAACAAAATACCACCGATGGGGTAGCTCAAACAACAGACACTTGTTTTCTCACAGTTCCAGAGGCTGAAATCTAAGAAGAGGTTTGGTTTCTCCTGAGCCCTCCTTGTGCTCACAGGGCCTTTTTCCTGTGGACACACACCAGGTATCTCTTTGGATGTCCAAACTCCTCTTCTTGTAGAGACTCTAGTCAGGTTGGATGAGGGTCCACTCTAATGGCCTCATTTAACTTAATTGCTCCTTTAAAGACCCTACATCTGAATACAGTCACATTTAAAGGTACTAGGGGTCAGGGCTTCAGCATGTGAGTTTTCAGTTCAGTTCAGTTCAGTCGCTCAGTCGTGTCCAACTCTTTGCGACCCCATGAATCGCAGCACGCCAGGCCTCCCTGTCCATCATCAACTCCCGGAGTTCACCCAAACTCATGTGCATCAAGTCGGTAATGCCATCCAACCATCTCATCCTCTGTCATCCCCTTCTCCTCTGCCCCCCATCCCTCCCAGCATCAGGGTCTTTTTCAGTGAGTAAACTCTTTGCATGAGGTGGCCAAAGTATTGGAGTTTCAGCCTCAGCATCAGTCCTTCTAATGAACACCTAGGATTGATCTCCTTTAGGATGGACTGGCTGGATCTCCTTGTAGTCCAAGGGACTCGTAAGAGTCTTCTCCAACACCACAGTTCAAAAACATCAATTCTTCGGTGATCAGCTTTCTTCACAGTCCAACTCGCACATCCATACATGACCACTGGAAAAACCATAACCTTGACTAGACGGACCTTGGTTGGCAAAGTAATGTCTCTGCTTTTTAATATACTATCTAGGTTGGTCATAACTTTCCTTCCAAGGAATAAGGGTCTTTTAATTTCATGGCTGCAGTCAGCATCTACAGGGATTTTGGAGCCCAAAAAAATAAAGTCTGACATTGTTTCCACTGTTTCCCCATCTATTTCCCATGAAGTGATGTGACCAGATGCCATGATCTTCGTTTTCTGAATGTTGAGCTTTAAGCCAACTTTTTCACTCTCCTCTTTGACTTTCATCAAGAGGCTTTTTAGTTCCTCTTCACTTTCTGCCATAAGGGTGGTGTCATCTGCATATCTGAGGTTATTGATATTTCTCCTGGCAATCTTGATTCCAGCTTGTGCTGCTTCCAGCCCAGCATTTCTCTTGATGTACTCTGCATAGAAGTTAAATAAGCAGGGTGAATTTTAGGGGAACACAGAAACTCATATGAGTTCCCCTAGACACATGTGTTGAAGAAGGAAATGGCCACCCACTCCAGTATTCTTACCTGGAAAACCCCATGGGCAGAGGAGCCTGGTGGGCTACAGGCGATGGGGTTGCAAAGAGTTGGACACGATGTAGCCATTAAACAACATCAGCACATATGTAATATCCTCAAGGTTTATCCGTGTTGCAGTATGTATCAGTACCTCCTTCCTTTTCAAGGCCAAGTAATATCCCTTTGTATGGATGGACCACTTTTTGTGTTTCCATTCATCTCTTGATGGATACTTGGACTTTTGGCTCTTGTGAAAAGCACTGCTACACCCACTGCCTTTTTACATAAAGGGGTGACTGGCATTGGGGGAGTGGAAGGCAGAGGAGAGGCAGGCACAGTGTGTACCCTATCCCCAGAGAGCAGTGCTAAGTGTCTGGGTGCAGATTCCAGGTCCAGCCTTCTGTATCCGGGTGGCTCTGGCCCTCCTCAAGCCAGTAACAGGTATTTGACAAGCAACTGTGTTGTTGTGAGCTTGCCTTTGGGCAGTGAAGGGCTGCCAGACTGATTGAGTCTTTTTTTTTAACAGTCTTATTTCTTTTTGGCTGAGCTGGGTCTTTGTTGCTGTATGCAGGCTTTCTCTAGTTTCAGTGAGTGGGGGCTACTCTCTTGTGCAGCACGGGCTCTTGAGTGTAGGCTTCAGTACTTGTGGTTGCCCCTCGGCATGTGGAATCCTCCCGGACCAGGGATTGAACCCCTGTCCCCTGCATTCGCAGGCAGATTCTTAACCCCTGGACCACCAGGGAAGTCCATTGTTTGAGTCTTTAGCTGTCCTGGTGTTTGCACACTGTCCTTGGCATCTGTCTGGCCTCTTCATCCACCATGACTAACGGCCAAGTGATAACTTTCTTGCTGATGAAGAAACAGCCTGAACTAGGAAAAAAAAATTCCAGAGTATTCTAACTTATCCTCAGTTTATCCAGTGATGTGTTCTGGAAATCTTTCACCTACCGAAAGTCACCCATCCCTTTTCTTATGGCACAGGTGGGTTTTTGCCTGTTTCTTTTCCATCTGTGATTTGGAAGAGAGTGTCATGCAGGTCCTAAAAGACCCTCAGGAGACATCCAGGTGGGGGGTGCTTAGGGATCAGTAGCTGCTGTTGTTTCCCCTGCTCCATGGAGAGTTGACCCAGAGCTGCCGCCTCAGTTTATCTGTCTCTTACTACACTTCTGGATTGCTTCTTCGACCACTCCTTGTTTTGTGTTTGTGTCTATAAAATATTGTCATTGGGAAACTGTTCTGGCAAGAAATAGAGTCACAAAGTGTTCCAGGGCATGCTTCCATGATTATGATGAAAAGAAACAAGGCTGGTGTCAGAGAGAAATGGGTGGCCAGCCCTGTGTGTGTGTGTGGGTAGGTGGGGGGGGGGGGCTCCCTGTGGCCCAGTGTCTGGTCCCCAGATTTTCCTCTTTAGAAGTTGGATGTTAGTGCAACCAGCGGTGGTGGAGCTTAGGGAGACCAAGTCACAAACCAAACTGGTGAGAGAATGGTCTTTAAACTAGATTGCTCACTTGGCATGTTTCCAGGAGGACCACAGCTGCTGGGCAGGATAGAATGTTCTGGTCTGCTCACCAGTGGGTTGTCTGTGAGGGAAGCTAAGGGGAGGTGGAGGGGTTCTGTGCCTGAAGGGTCCCTGTCATGGCTGCTCGCAGAGCGAGGCAGCCTGTTAGATGACAGTCAAAAGTGAAAGTCGCTCAGTCATGCCCAACTCTGCGACCCCATGGACTGTACAGTCCATGGAATTCTCCAGGATTACCCATCAAGTCATCCTCACTGCAGGTGGCAACATTTTCCAGGATTCGAGGGCCCTTTCACCTGCATCCTATGGTGTGGTTACAGGTCCCTACATCCATCTAGGGTTCCAGCACCCCAATCTTTTCCTGCTGCACCCCGCCACCTCTTGTTTTCATACCTTTGAGATGGATTTTCCAGAAAAAAAGTTTTCTGGCCTCCCCTTCTCTTAGGATAAATGCTGTTTGGGGAAGGAGAAGAGGAGAAATTGAGAACCAAGTCGTTTGAAACCATCATCTCCACACAGGGGGCCTGTCTCTTGAGCTCCCCCTCACCCTGTCTTCCTTAAAAACCCTGAGCAGAGACTCTGAACCTTATCTCAGGGTCCTAAGACTGTTGCCTGCCTATTATAACCTGTCCTTAACACTGTAACCAGAGGCCAGCCTTTAACCAAGTGTGCATGCAGATAGCCAGTGCTTTGGGTACCTGCCACCAGCCCGGCTCCATTCTAGCCCCTCGGGGTGGAAACAGCCAGGATTATGAAGAAGGTCCCTCCCGTCTTCTCGCTGCTCCTTCTCGGGGCCCACTGGGGTCTTCCTCTATTTTAGAACAGGAGCTGGTTGTCCTGAGGGTCCACAGGGTGCCCCCTGGCTGCCCCCCACGCCCACCCTCTACCCACCTGGCTCTCTGTTGCACCCACCTGCCTTCTCCCCGAATCTGGATCCCAGCCCAGTGCCTTCCTCTTTGTGTCTCCACTTGAATGTTTCTTACTCCACACACCTGGGAGGGCGACTGAAGATGCAGGATAGGACACGGAACGAGGACCGTCCACCAGCTTGTTAGAGCAGGACGCGCTGAAGCGGTGGTGTCTGCGCTGCACGAGGTGAACTGGGGCCCAGCGATGCCTTTAGCTCCTCCTGGTCCTTCTCACGACTGGAAAGCCTTCAGCCACAGCTGTTGCTCCTGTGGGCCCGCACTGCCCTGGAGCCACTGCGATGTCATGCTCTTGACAGCCTGGCCACAAAGATACCTTATCAACCATAGAAATTCAGAGCTCATCAAAGAGTTTGAATAGTTTTAGAGAAGTAGGATATTTCTTTTCCTCTTTGCTTTTGTTAGGACGTCTTAAAACCTTTTGAGAAGTACACAAAGAGCTCAAAGCCTCCCTCCACCACCTCTTTAAAAGGATTTTTTAATGCTGACTCACTTTGATTTCATGAAATAGTTATTTCTTTTTAAATTGTCAATGCTGTGGTGGCAACTATTAGCCTTTTAAGAAGGGGACACTGTTAGGTGTGAATGCTGGGACTCTTTGGAGGGGGTGACTCTCTGTCTTCATATGCTAAGTAGCACTTTACAGATTACGCTTATTTGGAAGTTTTTAGTTATTAATCTTTGTAATAGTTTCTTAAGACTCTTCTTATTTCCTCATTATATCCAAATAGTAGGTAATGTAGACATTGTCATAGAAACCACTTGGATCCGAAGTTTTGTTGTTGGCATTGTAATTGAGAAGGAAACTGAATGTTCTAGTTGGAAAGTAATTTAATTGGGTGACACTTGAAAGAATACCAGCCTAGCCAGATATTTTTTTATTCCTTGGCTTATTATTAATAGCTATGGGATCACAAGGAAGTCATATTTGTGAGCCTCGGTTTCATTAACTCTAAGGGGAAAGGGTAGGAGAGTGTGTGTCTGTGTGTTTCTGTGTGTCTGTCTGTGTGTGTGTGTGTTGGGCACACTATGAAATTCAAAAATGAATGCTTATTTCTGACAAGGACCACGTCTCATTTGACTTTGGTGCCCCCAGGACAGCTGCTGTCAGTGAATGCTTGTTTCATGTGGGAAGAAGTGAGAGATGTTGACTTTCTTTGATGTGTGTTCTTGGACTTAGCAGAGAAACGCTGTAGGACAATGAGATGGATACGAAATTCCCATCCCATCTGCCCCAAGTCCTTGCAAACTCTCCATATTCTCCCAATGTGAACTTTTCACCCTGAGCCTGCGTTCAGCATGCCCTTACCTTACCCAACACCTGTCTCTCAGTTCCCTACTTGTGTTCTATTTTGTGGCCATTTCCCACTCTGGTCTTCAGTTACAAGCTCTTGGGCATGGGAGATCTTTCTTTGTCATACTCAGCGTGAGACAGAGCACGCTGACAGGTGAGATGATCACCTGCCACCTCTTCCTGGCTGGACCCGAGATGGTTGTGATTCCAGTGCAGCCTGTTCTGTGCGTGACTCGCAGCTCCTGCTCATGAGCATCTGTTAAATGTACCAGAAGATGGACAGTGAGCTGCTCGCTGGCCTCTGTGTCTGCTTTCCCCTCTGGGAAGACAGGTTCGGCATGGTCGTCGGGAGCCCTCATTCGACCTCTGCATGGGCCTCCTCTTTATGTCATGTCGTGCCTGCAAAGACTGCAAACCCACTGATACTCTCCCGAAGATCTACACAAAGCCCGAAAACAGAATCATCGCCTCCCTCCACCAAAGTAAGACAGCTTGAGCTTGATTCTGCGGGTGCGGGATTTGTGCAAATTCTGTTTGTATATGTGCGTCATTTGCAAGAAGCAAAGGTGTTAGGAACACATGCAGATCACCAGAGTCCTGGCTCCCTTTCTGCCAGTTCCCCTCTCCCTTCATGCCTTGGTCTGTACTGTCTAGAATCCCGTGAACAGAGGAGCCTGGCAGACTACAGTCCAGGGGGTCGCAAAGAGTCAGACACGACTGACATAGACTGAGCACATACCGTCTATGCTTTTGTCTGTTTCTTCCCCAGAATTTCGGCAAACTGAGTGATCACCAATTTAGAATCTGGAGTGTTTTTAAAAAACTCTTTTTCTTTTGAAATACAAGAAGTTACAAAACAGCACATAGAGTCCTATGAACCCTTCACCCAGCTTCCTCTTATGGTGACATCTCCTATGACGGCAGAAAAATATTAAAACCAGGAAACTGATCGTTGGTACCAGACTGTGAAACAGACCACAGAATATCTGATTTTTAAAAGCACACACAAAGGAATGCTTTAAAAACTATTTTTAATTGGAGGGATAATTGCTTTACAGTATTGCGCTGGTTTCTGCCACACATCAACATGAATCAGCCACAGGTACACACGTGTCCCCTCCCTCTTGAACCTCCCTCCCATCTCCCACCCCATTCCCCACCCCCCCCAAGTGGTTGCAGGGCCCTGGGTTGAGCTGTCCAAGTCACTGGCTATCTATTTTACATACGGTAATGTATGTTTCCACGCTTCTCTCTTAGTGTGCCCCCTCCCCCACAAGTCTGTTCTCTGTGTCTCGTCTCCACTGCTGCCCTGCAGACAGGTTCCTCACTGCCATCTCTCCAGATTCCACACACACACATATCATCTGTCTCGACATTGGGTGAAGAGGTTGGCAGGGAGTGTCAGATACTCTCAGAGCAGGAGCCTGATGCAATGCCTGCCTGAAACACCCAGGGCAGTTTTAAGAGTGTGGTCCCTAGGTCACGGGTGTGCCTTCAGAAGAGGAAAGGCCTGCAGAAGTGGAGGAACAAGGGCTGGGCAGAAGGAAAGGAAACTTGCTGGTTCAGTAGGACTTCAGTTGTGACTCTTCACCAAAAGCCGGGCTGTGGCCACATTTAAGTGTCCTGGTACCTCATAATGAGATGAGTAAGTCCCCTCATTTGGAGAAACATGTATATGACATTTGTAGAAAAATAAATGATTTTTAAAAACTGGACTTTATTTTCAGAGCAGTTTTAGATTCACAGCAAAATTGAGAGGAAGGTACAGACTTTTCCCAAGGACCCCCCACCCCCACCCATGCACAGTGTCCACTGTTATCAACATCATTCACCAGATGGTATGTGGTTACTAAGGCTGAACCTACACGGACACATCTGCTGCCGCCGTTGCGTGCTCAGTCGTGTCCGACTCTTTGCGACCCCGTGGACCGTAGCCTGCCAGGCTTCTCTATCCATGGGATTCTCCAGGCAGGAATACTGGAGTGGGTTGCCATTTCCTCCTCCAGGGGGTCTTCCCGACGCAGGGCTTGAACCCTCATCTTCTATGTCTCCTGCAGTGGCCGGTCTTAGCATCACCCAAAGTCCAGCGTTTACTGTGGGTTCACCCTTGGTGTTGTATATGAAATGAGTTTGGACAGATACATAAAGACACGTATCCATCACTGTAATATACAGAGCAGTGTAAATGCCCTAAAAATTCCTTGTACTTTACCTGTTTATCACTCTTTCTTCCCTAACCCCTGGCAACCATTCATCTTTTTACTGTGATTGTACATTTTCCAGAATTTCACAGAGTTGGAATCATAGTCTGTAGCCTTTTCAGATTGACATCTTTCACTTAGAAATACGTACTTATGTTCCTCCGTGTCTTTGTCATGACTTGACAGCTCCTTTCTTTTTGGCAGTAAATAATATCCCATTGTCTGGAGGCATCACGGTTTATTTATCCTCTCACCTGCTGATGGACACCTTGACTGCTTCCACCTTTGGGCGATGATGACTGAAGCTGCTGTAAACCTCCATGTGCAGGTTTTGAACTGGGTTTTCAACTCGATGTTGCATCGTGTGGATCTCTGTATCTGTGTTCCTATTCATGTATGAGTGACATTTTATGTATATATATATATATTTTTTTTTTTTTTTTAAGTCCTCTCCCCTTTCTTTGGATGGTTGGTGAGGTAAGGGCTGATTTCAGTCTTTTTTTGGTGTCTCTCTTCACTCTCTCAGACACTGGATTGTTCGCAGGAGCAAATGACGACATTTTGTGTCTAATTAGCAATATCTGATTGCTCACCACCTGCCAGGGCTTGTTCTGTCTCCTCTCGCTGGGGAGAAGGTGGGTTCTAGCACCATTTCAGGGTTTAAATCTGTTTCAGTGGCTCACCATTGTGCAAATGGGGTTGCTTTTTTGCTGTAGTTACAGGAGTGTCTGGGGTGGTGGTAGTGGGCCGGGGGTGGGGGGAGGTGGTTAGATGACCTTGGCTGGCAGAGGGAACTGAGAAGAGAGAGGTCATGGAGAAAACCCAGCCCAACCACTCTTTCCGAATCTGGACCCAGCTAAGGAATTCTCCTCTATAAATACGCACCGCAGCAGGCCATACCGCACATGAAGGGCTTTCTCAGCTGTGTTCTGGGTGAGATGATCTGAGTCACAGTGCACTCTACTCCCCTCATCATAACTTCGCTCAGCACCCCGGAGTCAGGCTGTGGCCATCACAAGTCCCTTGGGAGATGTCTGTGTCAAGTAAGGGAAAAAGTTCCTAATTGGCTGTGGTCCTTGACCTTTGGCCCGGTTCTGACTCCTCTAAACTTCTCTTTACTCATTTAAAAGGATGATTGGATAATCTGGAAGATTCCTTGTAGACCATGGGTCATAAAATTCTACACCCCCCCCCAAATCCTTGAAGCTGTCCTGTTTGTAAAAGTATCATCGGATTAGAGGGATTTTTACATTCTCTGCTGCCTTTTCTGAAGGACGGCATCCGTGATCGCCAGATTTGGGGGTGGGTCAAAGCCATGGATGGTTGGATATAGTTGAGGTTGTTAGCAGAACTAGGGAAACAGGTGGATGTCTAAACCAGTTGCCTCTGGACCAGTCCATCTGGAGTTCAGATGCGAATGGCTTGTTTGTAAATAGACTTGCAGAGAAGCAACGTTATCTTCCAGAAGAATGCTACCCTAATGTACCGCACTGGGGGACTGCGAGGACTGCTCCAGTTCTGGCTGCCTCATGACCCACACCCCTCCCCCCCCAATTTAAAGTGTGAATTCGACCTAGTCCCCCACTCTCTCCCAGTTTCTTTGCATTTATATATAAGAAGTAGGAGAAGGATTATGTGAAACTTCCGTTTGCTGGCCTCCATCCGGTGAGGGAGGTGATGATGAGCTAGAACTCAGTCTCTGCTCTAAGGCATTATGGACACCCAGACAGTGAAGGCACCAGGTCTGGATGTGGGGTGCAAATGCTTAGCTAGAAGCTCTGAGGAGTGTCACTGCCTTGTGCCCTCCGAGCTGGGCCCTGGTCAGACACATGATCCAGACGGGGAAATTGAAATTAAAGATACACTGTCAGTTCACTTCTGTGGCCTGCTTGGAAACACACAGTCACCTGCAAGCTTGGAGAGTGCAAGAATGCCACCCCAGCCTTGCCCTGTTCTTCAGCCTGTGCAAAAAAATCGGTGGGCAATAGCAGGCACACAGGTACCCTGGGTCCTCAGGGAGAGACGAGTGTGCAAACATGTAGGGGTACAGCCGGAGCCACCCTGGACCCAAGCAGCTGGGGGCAGGGTGGGGGTGCGCCCTCCCTGCTGTTTTCCTCTTTGGATCAGCCCGCTCTTATTTCTGGAGTGGAGTGGGACTCTCCCTGGGGCGATCTAGGGTGTCATCTCTGGCATTTGCTCCCAGTGCAGAAAAACAAGTCCGAATGCAACGCACTCGGGTTTCTGAACAGCTGCCCAAGCTCCGAAACCAGGCAGTCAGCAAAGCGGAGGAAGGGAGGAGGGCAGGGGCTCGGGAGAGGGAGGAGGGGGCGGGGCGGGGGGAGGTGGTCAAGGGCGCTGTTTCGGTGGGTGACGCTCCTCCCCGGTCTGGGGAGCGGGGAGAGTGGGGGACGTCCAGGCGAGTGGGGTGCCCCGAGTGGGGATCGGGGTGCAGGGGCGAAGGGGTCGAGGGTACTCCCCGGTGGACGACAATGGGAGATCGGGGCCCCTGGGCGGGCTAGGGTGGCGGAAAGTGAGGATGCTTGGGCTCGGTGAGAAGCCTGGAGTGGGGGATCGGTGCGCGAAGGGAGGGGTGTTGAGGGTACGTCCCCACCCGGTGGGTAGCGCTGGACGCTCTGCGACCCCAGGCGGGCTGGGGGAGGGGGCTGCCTGGACTGGGGGAGTGCCCGGGGTGGGGGTGGGCGTCGGGCTGGGTGGATAGTTCGGAGCTCCTGCCTCTGGGCGAGCTGGGGTGCGAGGAAGGGGGAGGCGCGGCGGGGCGGGGCTGGCAGGCAGGAGCGGCTTGCCCGCCGCCAGGGAGCGGGCGCCTTCCCAGCCGAGCCATGCGGTACGTGAGCGACGTGTGGCAGCCTCTGCGCAGACTGTTCCGCGGCGGTGTGGGTTTCGGCGAGCGCCGCCTCCTTCCAATCACCGCGCAGCCCCAGCGGAGGGATGCGCCTGTGCAGCGCAGCGCTGCTCACCGAGGCGTCGCGTGCCAAAGTCACATCCAAGTGAATGCCCTATGAGGGAGGCATCCCCCCGCTCCCCGCACCCCAGATCTTCACAGGGCGGCCACGGACCTGACTTCACGACTGCCACAGGTCCCCAGCTGATGCAAAGCCTCGAGAACCCGGGATACGGAGGGACACGCACGGCAAAAACTGGCGCGGAAGACAGACGTGCAGTAGGGCTGTGCGGGTTGCATGGCACGAATTTTAGGGGTTTGCACAGTCAAGCTGCCGCCTCCCAATAGTTACTCCGGACTTTCAGTCAGGTAATAGATTTCAGATCAGAATTGGATCTAGTTTTATTTACTCCTCTACTAGAAGAAATACAAGTATATCGAACATATTGTAAACGGTGACCGTGAAAACCAAGATGCCACGTTCCATTTTGGTCCAGCCTCCGGGGCTTTCCCGCCCGCTCCTTGTGCCCAGCATTCCGGGGACCCGGGGTTCCAGGTCTTAGGCGGTGGCTTTTGGGGAGCAGTGTTCAGCACAGGTCAGGGTTTTTAAGGAATTCAGGAAATTGCGCAGAGTGAGGACCAAGGGCCATGGAAGCCCCCTCCCCTGGGGTGCCGCCAGGGCTGTGGCGGCTGAGACTCACGGATATTATTAGGGAGCAGTTCCGGCAAGGAGTGACCCCACAGGCGCTCTTAGCGACCTCCTTCTGGCCTCCCTCTAGGGTAGCAGAGACACACACCCCCGTCCCCTCTTAACTTTCTCCCAACCTTGAACGCTAAACCCCTGTGTTCACCGTGATCGTGCCTGGCCCGGTATGCCTGTTAAAAATGCACAGTATGTGGGTCCCATTCCCAAAGAGGCCGAGTCTTTAGGATGCAATAAGCATTCCAGGTGATTCGCTTGCAGGGCTCCACGGACCACACTGGACGGTGCTGTTTCTCTCCTCCCAGCACAGCTGCAGTGGTTATTCTGGGAAGCTGTGCGGGGCGTTTTTAGGGGATGACAGGAGGAGGCTCACGAAGTGGCACCTTCAGCCAGGACTCCTTTAGGAGCCCTGAGTCGCCGTCGCTGGTCTGCAGGGGGCGCCAGCAGGCTGGGCCACCCTCCTTCCACGTGAAAGGAGGCTGGAACCCGAGGAATGCGTCCCCGCCCCAGGGCTGACGTGTGCGTGGCTGTCTTAAAAGCCGGGGCGGCGCGCTGGGCGTCCAGCAGAGCCGGAGAGGAGGCCAGCGGGCGAGGATCGCACGGGCTCTAGCCGGCGCACGAGGACCGCGGCTGTCACTGCGCTCGAAGCATCCCAGCCCCGCGGGAGCCGTGGTTGCTGACCCAGCCCCGAGTCCCTCTTCCAGCTCTTGGGGAGCCTCGCGCCCCAGGCGAGCGCCCGTGATTTAGCACAAAGCACGTTTCCAAAAAGCCGCGCTTTCGCGCACGCACCCTCGCCCCCCTTTGTTTCGGGGGTCGCCAGGCCGCTCTCCTCCCCAAGTCTGAATTCTTCAGAAGGGGCGGAAGGCCGCCGAGCCTCGGCTGGGAAGATGCCCTTGGAGCTGACTCAGAGCCGGGTGCAGAAGATCTGGATCCCGGTCGACCACCGCCCCTCGCTGCCCAGAAGTGAGTGCAGACGCGCGCGGGGCCGGGCGGCCAGGGAGGGCGCGCCGTGTGCGGAGAGAGGCCATTGTGTGGCGGGCGCCGGCCCGGCGCTTTTGTGCCGGCTCCCCTCCTCCGACGCGCTCCGCCGGCCGGGCGCCGCCCTCCGCGCCGTCCCCGCGTCCCGGCCCGGGCGCCCCCCGCTCCTCCCCACCAGCTCCGGCGCCGGCGCTGCGCCTCCCCTGGCCGGCGTCGGGGGCGCTGTGGCCCGGCCCGAGGGCTCCGTGGGGCTCCGCTCGGCTTGGGGAGCGCAGAGGGACCCGGAAACGGCGCGCGCTGAGCGGGAAGCGCCGGGCGCCGCCGGGAACCTCCGTTTCGGGGACGCGTGGGAAGGGACGCCGGCGTGTCCCGCGGCCCCGGCCCCGCTCCCGGGCGCCCGCCGCGCCTCCTCCGGTCCCTGCCGCCGTTCTGGTTCGATCGCTACCTCCGCTCTCCTCTCTTCCCCTCCTTCCCTCCCGCCGCCTTTTCTCCGCGTTCCGCCTCCTCTTCCCCACCGCGTGTTTCTCTCCTCTCTCAACCTCTCTCTGCTTCCACGCCCTCACTCCATCCTTCGTCTCTGTGTTTCTCTTTCTTTATGGATTTCCATCGTCTTTTTCTCCTCCTTTCTATGTGTTTCTAATCTCCTATTTTTATTCCTCTT
This sequence comes from Moschus berezovskii, assembly GCF_049115385.1. NCBI lineage: Eukaryota > Metazoa > Chordata > Mammalia > Artiodactyla > Moschidae > Moschus > Moschus berezovskii. Next base: position 73,843,185 of record NC_142474.1, on the reverse strand, counting down.
TTTTACCCTCTCCCTTCGCGGTCTTTACTGCTCCCTGCCTCCCTCCTCTCTTCCTCTCCGCGTGCCCCCCTCTACCCGCTGTGCCGGGGGCGTAAAGAGTTGTCTGGAACTCGGCCTTTGTGCACGTTTTGGGGAGGGTCTGCGGGTGGGGACTACACAGTTGGCAGCGTTTCCCACGTGTGCGAGTCGGCGCGCGCCCGGGCACTCTCTCTCTATGGACTTGGAGTTTGCTGACAGTTCACCTCCCCGCCCTGTCGGGTCTTGGCCCGTAAATGCTTTGGGAAGGTTTATCTTGGGCTCTGTCCCCAGCCACGGAGAGAGCCACCTCTTAAAAAGGTGGTTCCAGAGGTTTGCAGGCGACACCCGCTCCTCCAGCAAAATCACCAAAGGGCCTGTCAGGTGGACAGGCTGAGACAGTGGTGAGCATTTTGCTCCAGGTAAGGTCAGGTCAGGATGCCCGGCAGGCAAACGCGCTCCCAGGCGCAAACCCTCCCAAGCGGCTTCAAGGCATCCCCCAAGCGCTCGGTGGCCTGTGGGCCTTCTCTGCCGTCACATTTCTCAGGGGCTGGTCACCAAGGCCGCAGTGGCATCTCCTCTCCCCAGGGTTTGCCCAGGTGTGAGCTACCTCCCCGTCCTCAGACCTGCCCCAGGAGGTGGGGAGAGCTGGCCCTGGGGTGCTCCTAGGACATCCTGGTGATGGGAGCCTGGCAAGGTGCTCCCGGTGCTGGCAGCGGTGGGGTGGAGTCGAGTGCTCCTCCACCAGCTTGATCCCTCAGGTCCAGCTGGCCACAGAAGCCTTAAGGACAACTAGGCTTCTTTGCAAGGTAGCTGGGTGCTGGGGAACCTTACAGGTGTCTTGCTCCCCAGCCCTTTCAGGTATGCTCTTAAATGGCCCATTGAACAGGCTGACCACGGTCTGCTTATATTTCTGTAAAACTTGGTGGTGTTGAGAAATGCCCCACCTGAAATCAGGAGGGAGATACAGAACGAGCCCCACTCCTTTTTGACTTTTGAATGAAAGATATTGATAAGAGAATACTGGATACATGGGGGCACACAAATATAGATTGGTTCTCTAAACACCTGTAGGTGTATGTGTGCACATAGAAATGCACACTCACGTTTAGTCCTTCTCTGGGGTTCACGACGGGGTGAGGACTGGGAGGTCTGGCCACAGCAGGGCGGGGTGGGAGGGGGGACTTTGAGCTTGGCTGGCATTCGCTTGTTGAGTGATTCTGACAGACAAAAGTGTGCGGCCATGCTTTTCCTCGGGGCTTCAGAGATCCATCCATTAGTTCCTATCAGCCTGCACGTCTCACACGCAGATAAGCGATTTGCTGAAAATCCGTCGGAACAATTTGCAGCTTGATGGGTGGGGGGCTGGGGGGGAGGTTTGCTAAAGCTGATGGCTTAAGTCCTTTGTCCCCGCCCACTCCTGCAATTCCTGTGTGTGGCTGTGGGGTTACATTTTTTTCTTAGAAGATTATCTGCACCCTGGGTATTTATTGCTTGCATGCCGTTATTTTAAGTAGCTGTGTCTTTCTGGGTTTATATGGTCACATTTGTCTCCTCCCTTAGTGCAGAGAGGGTATCTCTTCCTGGCATCTTTCCCATTCCCTGCCCCTCCCCTCTTCTTTAATGGCATTGGGAACTGGGTGGCTTTTTCTCCCTTCTGAACCTGTTAAGTGCTGTCCTAGTTGGGGGTCACAGCAGACCCGTCTGAGATGTGTTAACTAACAGAGAACACAGAAAAAAACGACTGTGGATATATTAAGAACGGTAAAACAGCCACAGGAAGCCCCAGATTGATTCATTTGGTGTCACTTCCACCTCTGAAACCCATCATTTTGGGGCCCGGTTGCTACTGCTTCATGGTGGTAAATGCTTCTTACAAATCCTGCAGCTTCCTTCAAGTGCAGACTGTAATTCAAGACTTACTGACTTGGTGAATCAGCTGAATGAACAAGGAAGTAGACTCTCGACTGGCAAGAGCTAGCGATCCTTTGTTTCTCATCACGGAAAGAGTTATGTGCATAGGTCCCAACTCATGTATCATTTCTCTGCTCAGAACCTGGTTTCCTCATCTGTAAAGCAGGTTATTACTGTCTGCTGAGAGAAGGTTTCATCGCACAGGGGCTTTAGCCCCACTGATGGTTTTCCGGCTCAAAGAGGGAAGATTGGGGAAACCTTACAGACCTTATCACGTGGGCAGCCACTGTAATCTGCAGTCGTGATTCTCAGCCCTGGCTTCACATTTTAATCGTATGGGGGAGACTTTGGAAAAAAATGCATGCTGGAACCCCCTCTCCGAGTTAGAATTGCTACAGGTGCAGCCTGTGCGTCCTGGTTTTAAAAGCTTCTTAGGTTCAGCCGCTGGTTGAGATGCACTTTTTGAGGAAGGAGCACTTCAGGGGTTTCAGATGAGAAGGACCAAGGCGAACCCCAGGTCTGTCCCTCACCACTTATGCAGGGGACCTCCTTCACTTGTGGGTCCGGGTTCCCTCGTGTCTGGCCTTAATGGAAGGACGCCCTAATGGCTGATGGAGGCTGCCATAGCAAGAATCCTACACATTACCGTCTGCTTCACCCTCCGGGAACCTTTGTGAAACATCCGTGCATTTCAGACAGGGAAAACCGAGACTCTGAGAGGTCGAGTAACTCGTCTGGGACCCGAGGCAGTACTGGCTTTGAACTCTCCTGGCTCCGGGCCCTCTCAGCCACCGTGCTCCTGCGTTGTCAACTGATTCCCTGAAACGCCCCTCCCTCCCTTGCTGGCAGAGAGCCTGTCGGGTTGGGAGGGCCGTTCTCTGGACGCGAATTAGGCATTGAGTTAAAATGTGCGTGCAAAGCAATGAATGAGTGCAGCATCCACTGCACAGTCCAGAAGAGGTTAGCAGAGCGGTTTTGCTGAGCGGGGGTCTCCCCACCCTGCAGAGCCGCAGCCCACCTCACCGCCCCCGCCGCCACCCGGCTGGGCCAATCTCACTTCCATGTCGATTCCTGACACGGGACCAGGTGGACTCTCTGGGCTGAAACGATCCTAGGAGAAAATTTGTGTCCAGTAGACCCGGTCAGGTGTCCGCCGTGGCTTTCTGGGCCTACCTTCCATTCTCCCAGGGCGGAGTGTGTGGACCTGTTCCCCAGAGAGCCCTTTTTAGGTGGTGGTGTCACAGCAGGGCTTACTGTGCCCCGTGTCGTTTGCCCTAGCCTGGCAGCGATGGGGGGGCAGGTTGCCATGGTTACCGTAGACACTGCCGTGGAACTTGCATGAGGCCCGCTGGGCACTGGCCCCGTCTACATCTGTCTGTCTTCCATGAGTTCCCCTGAAACTTGGTGTTGAAGCCTGACTACCTACTTGTAAGAAAAGAGCAAGAGTGATGTGGCATCTTTTGAGGTTAACATTTTGGAGTGCCTCTGGGTGGCAGGAAGTTTACAGGAGGTGCAGTACCTGCGTGCTAATTTGCTTCAGTCATGTCTGACTCTTTGCGACCCCAGGGACTGTAGTCCACCAGGCTCCTCTGTCTATGGGATTCTCCAGGCAAGAATACTGGAGTGGGTTGCCATGTCCTTCTCCAGGGGATCTTCCTGACCCAGGGATCGGACCTGTGTCTCCTGTTGCGCCTGCATTGCAGGCAGATTCTTTACTGCTGAGCCACCAGGGAAGCCTCCGGGAGCAATGGCAAAGTGTCTTCCATTTTCTGAGCCTGTGACACGGCATCGGTGTGGTAAGCTAGGACAGTGGTCCTGTCTGCTTGAGGCAGTGGGGAACGTGAATCAGAGAGGTCAGCTGCTCAGTCAGGGTGCAGGACTGGAACTGGAGTCTGCCAATGCAGCCTCTGTCCAGGGACTTCAGACTGTTGCTTCTTTACCTCTAACCTTGGTGTATCCCCTTACATGCAAGTACTTTGGGGGAAGACCTAGTATTATACACTTATCTTCCCTATTCCTGAGCTATTGGAGGGGAAGATGAAAAGGCAGGGCTCCAGGGAGGAAGGTATGAGAGGTGGGAGTGTTAAAAAGGTCAGCAGAGAAGACGGTCAGAGTGGAATTGAGACCGGCAGGAGATGATGGGACCAGGAGAGCGCTGAGATGTGCTGTGAGTTTAACGAGGAGGGAGGGTAAAGTTTTGTCATCTCGGGGACCCCCGAGCGCCTGGGCGGATGGGCAGCAGCAGACACCTTTGGCAGCTTTTTGAATCTCATGCAAGAAGCCAAAGGACTCAAGGAATGGCTGCTGCTTCCCCAGACGAGCAAGGGATGGTTTATTTGGTTTTGAGATTCAGCTTGTATTTTGGGCTTAAGGTATTTATGCTGCCTTGTCTTTATGGGTTTTGTTTTTTCCTCCCAAAGTGTCTATTGCCAGAGGAGATTTGCACATACGATTAGTGGATATAGAAGTAATCCCCTACTTGATAAATCAGTCAGCATCTGCCTCTGCTTCCTTGGCATGAGTCCAACAAAAGTATTGCATGCATGTGCACAGCCGAGAGTGTGTGTGTGTGTGAGCGTGTGTGTGTCTTGATGCTCCCGGGAGCAGTGACACAGTGGGGATATCAGATAAGACCAGGGGGGGAAGGATCAGCAGGGTGGGTGTTTCCGGGCACAAGCGAGGACACTTTCACTTCTCGTGTGTCACCTGCAGCTGTCACACGCTGACTGTAGGTGTATCTTCTGTTCCCACTGGTCTCTGAGGAGGCCATCAGCTTTCTCCGCTTGTCCCTCGGGGACTCCAGAAAGCCCCCTGCTGCATCTTTGCCCCAGTCCCGTGCTCACGCAGGACGAGAGGCCTCTGTTTTCTAAGAGCCTGTTTGTTCCCAGCCCCTGGCTGCTGGGGAATCCCAACCAAGGGTGTCTGTGGCTCCTGAGTGTCCCTTGGCCTCCTAATGGCCTTTCCTCCTCTTCCTGGCTCTCATGGAGATTGTCCCTGACAGTCTAGAAACGAGAGGAGAAACCGTGTCCGTGTGTGGCACTGGCTGCCCCATGTCCCCAGGCTGCAGGTCCCAGAGGCAGAACCTGGGCATCGCGGCAGGTGCTTGGACACGTGACCCAAGTCTGGCCACCAGGCCCAGCATCATGGAGCTGTGTTGGGGTGTCCAGCTTGAGAGGAGGGGTCTCCTCAAGCTTGTGCTGTCAGCGGCCTCGTGGCCCCCCTCCCTCCTATCTGACACTCGCCTGTTTAGAAGGAAAGAACCTAGATTCCATGGTATAGCCTGAGTCACTTGGTCTGCACTGTGGCCGGCGCCAGGGGCGGGGCTGTGTGCTGGTCAGTGAGCGCCTCGCACGCTGCTGGGTGGGGAGCGGGCAGGCGGCGGTCTCTGGCCCACATGGGCGGTCCCGGGCTCATGAGCACTTGTCTCACCTGATGCCAGAGACTCAAGAAACACTGCATCTGGAATGTCCAGAGCAGGGTTCCTTGGGCTGCTTTCTGCAAACCCAGTAAAAACCTCTCTCCCTAGAGTTTTGTTGAGATTCTGAGGAACATGGGTGAGAAGCCAGGAGAGGATGCACAGGCAAGACCCTCTGGGTTTCTGGGAGCCCTGCTTGGGGCCCTTGTGACTTGGCGGCAGCCAGAACTTGGACGAGGAGGAGCAGGCAGGGGAAGTGGAATTTGTGGGGTCAGCTTCTTGGTCCCTGACCGACTTCCATTTCATAAACTCTTACTGTGAAAATTGCCTTTTAAAAGTAACCATTTTTAGGAAGGCCATGCAGACCTCATGCATGGAGGTGCAGAAATTTATCTGTAATTTGGCTGCTGGGGCCCTACCCCCGGGGCTCTTACCTGCCACCTCTATTTACCTGTTATGTTGCATCTGAGACAGCCTCCCCTACTGATGACCTCACCCTTATTGGTGCGGGGGACTCCCTTCCTTACACCCCAGGGCTACTTTCCCCTCTGGGGTTAGTCATCATTTTCTGGCTGGGTTTGGGGCCCTCAGGTGTCAGGCTGGGAATTTGGGGTCCCTGTCATGAGGACCTCAGAGCAGGAGGGAGCCGTGTGACCGAGGGCTCTGGCCGCCGGGGGCCCAGTCCTGCTGGATTGTAAAGTGCAGGGGCTTTGAGGTGGGAATGAAAGCTGCGTTTCCGTGGGAGTCTTTAAAGCCCGTTGTGGGCAGCGCTGGCTGCTTTATTCATGGCCCTTCTGTTGTTTCTCCCCAGCCTGTGGGCCGAAGCTCACCAACTCCCCGACAGTGATTGTCATGGTGGGGCTCCCCGCCCGGGGGAAGACCTACATCTCCAAGAAGCTAACCCGCTACCTCAACTGGATTGGGGTCCCCACGAAAGGTGAGGCTGCATCCCAGACCGGAGATGTCACACTGGGGGTACACTCTACTTGCCATGACCCCCATTCCCCCAGAAAAGAACGGCCTTTCCCTCTCCAGCTGCTGAAACTCTCTTTGTAGGACCACTCTAGGGGGCTCTCCCTGTAGTTGGGGGTCACACCTTCCTTTCCACTGTGTCACCCACCACCCTGTATGTACGTCCTGCTGTGTGCATGGGAGTCTCTGCTCACTGGCTGCTCTCTGATTCTGCCTGCCCTGCGGCCTCCCCGGCTCAGCCCTCATCTCCTCCAGGAAGCCTTCTCTGACCACCCCAGTCTGTGCAGATCTTTTCCTTTAAACTCCCCCAGCCCTAGTTTGTGACACTCCTCCACTGCTGTCTTAAAGTACTCTTTCTGTGCTATTGATTATATTTTTGTATCTGGTCTTCCCACTGACATGGGGAATGTCTTTAGCACGAGAACCAATTTTTCACATTTGCTGCCCCAACCCCCACCTCCACTCCAAGCCCATGCCCAGCACAGTGCTTCATGCACAAACTGCCTGGTCAGCACCCAGTGCCCATCCTGGGCGTGGGCTGCTGGTATACAAAGTGGCTGCTGTGGATCTAGCCATGTTTGTGAGTCCACACTCCCTCTCAACCGTGTTGGTGGGAATCATGGCCCCGTTTTTCACTAGACACGTGGCCACCACCTGCTTTCAGGTTCAGCCTCCAGCCCCGGCCCTGAAAGGCTGGCTTCCAGGCTGGACTGTGGGAGGTGACCCCAGAGAAGCAGGGGCACTGTGAGCAGTGCTGGGTCTTGGGGAACCCTGGCTGCCTTCCAGGTCAAGCGATGCTGGTGCAGGACGTACAGCCCACTGGAATCTTGATTCAAGTTGTGCACCGGCTTGGTTTCCTTCTTTGGAAAGAGGGATCCTGGCCCTGGGAGATCCTTTCTGGCGGTCAGCATGGTCAGTGAGGGGGCTGTTCTTTTCCACACAGTGTTCAACGTGGGCGAGTACCGCCGGGAGGCTGTGAAGCAGTACAGCTCCTACAACTTCTTCCGCCCCGACAATGAGGAGGCCATGAAAGTTCGCAAGTGAGGCCCCAGCTGTGGGTGCGGGGTACTCTGTCAGACCGGGCGGGAGGGGGGCAGCCGGCCCCTCTGTGTGCAGCATGCGAGCCTCTCGGCCTCTGAGCCTTGCCGCTGTCCTTCGCTTACAGGCGGTCTGTGCCCGCTGGTGTGATGCAGACCAGCGACAGCATCTCACTCGGCATGAGCTAAATTGTTCCCTGCAAAATCGTCTTTACGCCAGAAAAGGATTTCCTTTTCAGCCCAAAGTGACCAGGGGTCCCAGGTGTGACCTGAGAGTCACTCGGGAGTGGGACATGGCCCCAGTGCCAGCCCCGCCTGGATGGGTACAGTGGGCGTCCGTGGGCAGGACTTGGGCAGCCGTCGTTTGGAAGCTCCCCGGGGCGGTTTTCGGCTTGCCAGCCACACTCGCGCACTCCCCGAGGGCCGCAGCCGTACGTGCGGGACTCTGACTGGGAGAGCCTCCGGGCTGGCAGTCTCAGCCACCTTGTACACTTTAGCGGCAGAGTCGCAGGTCACCCTGCTCATTGGAGGGGCGGGGGGTGCCTGGGTGTCCCATCGGATGGACCCACTCTGATGTACCCGTCTCTTTCCGCGTTGCAGGCAGTGTGCCCTGGCTGCCTTGAGAGATGTCAAAAGTTATCTGACGAAGGAGGGGGGCCAGATCGCAGTAAGTCTGGGGAATAAGTCTCGTCTCCCTCCTGCCACGGGATGGTGCCCTGCAGAGCGGCGTGTGGACAGAGCCGTGGGGGGACGCCACTGGCGGGGCCCGGCATCTGGCCTGAGCCGTGTGGGAGGCAGGGAGTGCAGCTAGCCCCAGGACCCAAAAGGAAGCTGGTGGGTGGGGCAGACCGAGGGGCACAGCCCACCGGGCCTGGGGGTGCGGCCCCCAGAGCCAGCATCCCTCCGTGGCCCTCCCCTGCGCGTTGCTTTAAGGACTGTTCCTGCTCTGGCCTCCCCTTTGGTCCCTGAGCGCAGGAGGGAGGCCGTGGGGGGCCTGGGAGGATGCAGTTTCTCCTGGAGCCTCAGACAGTGACAGACCTGACCTCTGCTGGTGCAGTAAACACTGTTCAACGCCAACCAGGTTCTCTTCTCTGGCCAGGTTTTCGATGCCACCAATACCACTAGAGAGAGGAGACACATGATCCTCCATTTTGCCAAAGAAAACGATTTCAAGGTGAGCCTGACTTCTCGTCCTGGCCCACTGGGCTCAGGAGCAAGGGGGTCCCGCAGGGATTGACTGGTTCCTTGTCTGGAGCACCTCAGCTCTACACTTGGGCTTCCCCTGCCACTGCCCGGGTGTTGTTGCCTACAGACTGGGCTTTCCTAGTGGGGTCTCTAAGGGGTTCCTGAGTCTGGGGAGGGGAGCATCCTCTATTGGTGCGAGGGCTGCGACTGATGGCTGGTTCTTCTTTGTGTATTTGGGCATTTATGTGTGGGGTCCTTCCTGCTGCAGTGTGGTGGTGATGTCACAGTAATCCCAAAGTTGGCCCTTTGTTGTTTCCTAACGTTTCTGTCCTGTTTCCTTCCAGGTGTTTTTCATTGAGTCTGTTTGCGATGACCCTACAGTCGTTGCCTCCAACATCATGGTAAGACCCCCAGCATGTGGCAGTCTGAGAACCGGGTGACTGGGTCAGCCAGGAGAAGCCATAGGACTTTGAGAATGAGCTGGCTCTGCCAGCTGGTGGTTTGATTTTTGTCTTGGGGGGAATCAGGGGGGTCAGAAGAGCAGAGCAGTAGCTAACTTAGAAACACATTCTGCCACCAGGACTGATCTTAGCAAGGCCCTTCAGGTGGTTGGCAGAAAGCTTTCTTTGTTGGATGTGAGAGAGAAGTCGAAGACCTCAGTTTTGGTGGGAAAACTGTTTTGTTGGCAGTAGCCTTGGCCCCTGGAGGGTGAGAGGGGGCTGCTTAGGGCGGGGGATGGAAATGGAGACAGGAGGCTGGTCTCTTGCTGGTAAGTTTTCCCATGCTGGTAAGTATGGTCGTGTTTTGACAACCTATAGGACCCTGCAGACAGAGGGCAGAATTCCCAAATTTGGGAAAAATGGGAGTGGTAAAAGTGTCTTCCTGCTTCTCTCCCTGTGTCAAGGGGAGGGTTACCTGGGTAAATAGAGGGTACTTGGCAGCTTAATTTGATGTCTTCTTAAAATGTACTTGATAACAATAAACTGTAAACAGAAAAGGTTATCGTGAAGACTTCATTGGAAGTCCCCTTCGCTTGTTGTAGGTCACTTTCTCTCCAGCTTAAATACATCCGAGTAAGATGTTCAGTTCAGTTCAGTTCAGTTCAGTCGCTCAGTCGTGTCCGACTCTCCGCGACCCCATGAATCACAGCACGCCAGGCCTCCCTGTCCATCACCAACTCCCGGAGTTCACTCACACTCATGTCCACAGAGTTGGTGATGCCATCCAGCCATCTCATTCTCTGTCATCCCCGTCTCCTCCCGCCCCCAATCCCTCCCAGCATCAGAGTCTTTTCCAATGAGTCAACTCATCGCATGAGGTGGCCAAAGTATTGCAGTTTCAGCTTTAGCATCAGTCCTTCCAATGAACACCCAGGATTGATGTTTAGAATGGACTGGTTGTATCTCCTTGCAGTACAAGGGACTCTCAAGAGTCTTCTCCAGCACCACAGTTCAAAAGCATCCATTCTTCGGGGATCAGCTTTCTTCACAGTCCAACTCTCACATCCATACATGACCACGGGAAAAACCATAGCCTTGACTAGATGGACCTTTGTTGGCAAAGTAATGTCTCTGCTTTTTAATATACTATCAAGGTTGGTCATAACTTTCCTTCCAAGGAGTAAGCGTCTTTTAATTTCATGGCTGCAATCAGCATCTGCAGTGATTTTGGAGCCCCCAAAAATAAAGTCTGACACTGTTTCCACTGTTTTTCCATCTATTTCCCATGAAGTTATGGGACCAGATGCCATGATCTTTGTTTCTGAATGTTGAGCTTCAAGCCAACCTTTTCACTCTCCTCTTTCACTTTCATCAAGCGGCTTTTGAGTTCCTCTTCACTTTCTGCCATAAGGGTAGTGTCATCTGCATATCTGAGGTTGTTGATATTTCTCCCAGCAATCTTGATTCTAGCTTGTGCTTCTTCCAGCCCAGCGTTCCTCATGATGTACTCTGCATATAAGTTAAATAAGCAAGGTGACAATATACAGCCTTGATGTACTCCTTTTCCTATTTGGAACCAGTCTGTTCCATGTACAGTTCTGACTGTTGCTTCCTGACCTGCATACAGGTTTCTCAAGAGACAGGTCAGGTGGTCTGGGATTCCCATCTCTTTCAGAATGTTCCACAGTTGATTGTGATCCACACAGTCAAAGGCTTTGGCATAGTCAATGAAGCAGAAATAGATGTTTTTCTGGAACTCTCTTGCTTTCTCCATGATCCAGCGGATGTTGGCAATTTGATCTCTGGTGCCTCTGCCTTTTCTAAAACCTGCTTGAACATCTGGGAGTTCACGGTTCACATATTGCTGAAGCCTGGCTTGGAGAATTTTGAGCATGACTTTACTAGCGTGTGAGATGAGTGCAATTGAATTGTGCGGTAGTTTGAGCATTCTTTGGCATTGTCTTTCTTTGGGATTGGAATGAAGACTGACCTTTTCCAGTCCTGTGGCCACTGCTGAGTTTTCCAAATTTGCTGGCATATTGAGTGCAGCACTTTCACAGCATCATCTTTCAAGATTTGAAATAGCTCAACTGGAATTCCATCACCTCCACTAGCTTTGTTCGTAGTGATGTTTTCTAAGGCCCACTTGACTTCACATTCCAAGATGTCTGGCTCTAGGTCAGTGATCATGTTATCGTGACTATCTTGGTCGTGAAGATCTTGAGTAAGATGTTCAGTCAGTTCAGTTCAGTTCAGTCGCTCAGTCGTGTCCGACTCTCCGCGACCCCATGAATCACAGCACGCCAGGCCTCCCTGTCCATCACCAACTCCCGGAGTACACTCAAACTCATGTCCACAGAGTCGGTGATGCCATCCAGCCATCTCATTCTCCGTCGTCCCCTTCTCCTCCCGCCCCCAACCTTTCCCACCATCAGAGTCTTTTCCAGTGAGTCAACTCGTCGCATGAGGTGGCCAAAGTATTGCAGTTTCAGCTTCAGCATCAGTCCCTCCAATGAACATCCAGGATTGATCTCCTTTAGAATGGACTGGTTGGATCTCCTTGCAGTATAAGGGACTCTCAAGAGTCTTCTCCAACACCACAGTTCAAAAGCATCGATGTTACCTATTGCAAAAAGCTGGTTGGACTCTTCTAGAGGCAGTGCCAGACTTTGGCCATATAATGTGTGTCCTTCAAAGGAATGCTGAGAGCTTGTTAGTTTTTGGTGGTGGGCCTTTGCTCCAAGGCAGTGAGGATATTTACATGCATTTCTCAGAAATGAGTTCATATTTCAGGAAGGGCTATTGAAATGGTAGAAAAATCAGTCCAGATTGGTTTCGGTGGCCCCAAAGGAGGAGGCTCAAAGTATGAGGAAATACAAGTTGCCCTGGGCTAAACAAAGGCTTTTGCTGTATTTCTTTGGTTTGGTTCTACATTTCCACCCGCTAGGGAAGCAGAGCGCAGCTGCAGGATTGTCTGTTTCCCTGGTGAGCAGTTGACACTCACTTGGCCAGAAGCTCAAGCACCATCTCATCCTCTGTGAATCCCTGTATCCCTGTTCCCCAACCCTCCTTGTTCAGAAATCTCTTTCTCTGATGACACCTCAGAGCTACTTAGCAATTTTTAGACTTTTCTCTCGTGCTTTTTATGCAAGAGGCTGTGTTGATCTGTGAACCAAGTTTTTTTTTTTTTTAAATTATGCTAAAATATACGTAACTGTGGTGGTGGTGGTTTAGTTTCTTAAGTCGCATGACCAACTCTTACGACCCCATGGACTGCAGCCTGCCAGGCTCCTCTATCCATGGGATTCTCCAGGCAAGAATACTGGAGTGCATTGCCATTTCCTTCTCTGTACATAAGTTTGGGTTGGCCAAAAAGGTTTTTCAGATTTTCCTGTAATATCATATGGAAACACCTGAGTGAATTTTTTGGCCAACCTAATAAAAAAGGTTAGCACTTTGACTGTTTTTAAGTGTTCAGTTCCGTGACACTCGGCACATTCACCCTGTTGGGAAACCATCCCCACTGTCCACTTCCAGAACTTTTTCCTCTTCCTGGACTAAAACACAACCCCTGTGAAACACTAACTCCCCCACTGAAGTTGGATTTTTACAGTGTGCCTGCCTGTCTTTCATGGCTGTGGTCATTGCTGAGCAAGAAAAGAGCATGTGTGAACAGTCTGAGTTTCCCCAAAATCTGCCAGGTTTCTCAGGCTTGTTCAGTTTTAGAGGACGGACGGCCTGAGGGGCATTTCTCCTCTGTCTCTGTCCCATGAAAGCAAGCCTTGGTCGGGACCAGGTAGAGAAGCATCCGTTGGGGACCAATGACAAAGGGGCAGTACAGGAGGAACCCGATGATCCCACCAGGAGGGTACCCACAGTGACCATTGCCAGCACCCCTTGGGGCACCTTTGCTGAAAGGCAGCCTCCTCTGGGTAGGTGCTTATGTGGGACTCAGTGAGACTGAAGACCAGGCTGTCTAGTGGTGACCTGGCTACTGGATTGATTCTGAATCGGGGCCCATTCAGAGGGATTTATTAGAATCCACCTGGGATAGGACTTCCCTGGCAGTCCAGTGGGTAAGACTTCGCCTTCCAATGCAGGGAATGTGGGTTCGTTCCCTGGTTGGGGACCTAAGATCCCACATCACGGACAGAAAACCAAAACATAAAATGTAAGCAATATGGTCACAAATTCAGTAAAGACTTTAAGAATGGTCTACATAAAAAAAAAAATATTAAAAAGAATCCTCTTGGGTTTCCTGTCCTTGCCTTACCGTGGGTGCCCTCCCCGTGGAATCATCAGGCTGTGACTCAACGCTCAGCCATATCTCTTTTTGTTTTTCCTCTTAGAACGCTGGGTCGGGTCATCATCATTCTGAGCCCGTCCATGCCTTTCCCAGTTTGCAAGCCCCAAATCCTGCTCATTCTAAGCAGAAAGCCCTCCAGCGTGATTCATCAGCTGCCTCTTTGTGGTGTTACAGGAAGTGAAAATCTCCAGCCCGGATTACAAAGATTGCAACTCCGCAGAAGCTATGGACGACTTCATGAAGAGAATTAACTGCTATGAGGCCAGTTACCAGCCCCTCGACCCTGATAAATGTGACAGGTAATTCCTGAGCAGTGACTGTCTGAACCACCTGCTTCAGGGCTGTGAATAGTATTCCTGATAAATAATATTCCCATGAAGCGTTTGCTCCTGGATACTTTTATAAACTCTCTTTTTAAATATCTCAGAAAAATCCTTGGTGATATGTTCGGTGTAACTATCGTAGACACCGCGTACGAGTGTGCAGAGTGAGTTTCTGGGCCCCGTTTCTCTCTGTCCTTTGCTCTTTTCCCTTATTTTCCTTTCAATTCTCTTGTTTTTCTCTCTCCTATCCTCTGGGAGGCCCTCTAGCCCCACTCTGCTGTGGGAATTGCAGACTCAGAACCCCCCGACTCTCGGAGCAGAAAGGCTCGGTCTGTGCCCCCCTGGAGCTGACGCTGTGGTGTGGTGGAGGCCGAGTCTGCCTGGTGGGGCTGGGCTGCGCCAGCTGCGTCTGACCGGCCGGCTCCCCCCTGCAGGGACCTGTCGCTGATTAAGGTGATCGATGTGGGCCGGCGCTTCCTGGTGAACCGGGTGCAGGATCACATCCAGAGCCGCATCGTGTACTACCTGATGAACATCCACGTGCAGCCCCGCACCATCTACCTGTGCCGGCATGGCGAGAGCGAGCACAACCTCCAGGGCAAGATCGGGGGCGACTCGGGCTTGTCCAGCCGGGGCAGGAAGGTAGGGGGAGCAGGGGCTAAGCGTCCCTGTGCGTGTGTGTCCTTGTGTACATATCTGTGCCCTTGTGTGTACACGTGTCCTTGTGTCTGTGTGTTCCTCTGTGTGTGTGTGTGTGCCCCTGTGTGTGTATCTCTGTGTCCTTGTGTGTACAGGTGCATGTTCCTGTGTCTGTGTGTCCCTCTGTATATGTGTCTGTGTCCTTCTGTGTGTGTCTGTGTGACCTTGTGTGTACACGTGTCCTTGTGTGTGTGTGTGTCCCTCTGTGTATGTGTCTGTGTGTTCCTCTGTGTGTGTGTCTCTGTGTCTGTGTGTTCCTCTGTGTGTGTGTCTGTGTGTGCCCCTGTGTGTGTATCTCTGTGTCCTTGTGTGTACAGGTGCATGTTCCTGTGTCTGTGTTCCTCTGTGTATGTGTGTGTCCTCATGTGCGAGTTCCCGTGTGTGTCTGCGTGTGCCGATCAGACACTGACTTACACGTGTGCACGTGTGCGCGCCTGAGGGGAGGGTGTGTGTGCAGGGCTGCCCCCAGGGCCCCCTTCCCCCAGCAGTGAGGACAGCCTCGCCCTCCCGGAAGGGCTGCTCCTGCACCGCCTCCTCTCCGAGACGGGTGGAGCCTGTGACCCAGCGTGCGCCCCTCACCCCATCCCCCAGTTCGCCAACGCCCTGAGCAAGTTCGTGGAGGAGCAGAACCTGAAGGACCTCAAGGTGTGGACCAGCCAGCTGAAGAGCACCATCCAGACGGCCGAGGCCCTGCAGCTGCCCTACGAGCAGTGGAAGGCACTCAATGAGATCGACGCGGTGAGTGCCGGCGGGGCCTCTGCCCGAGGCGCTGTGGGGGGCCCCCGAGCCTCCCACGCTGGCCAGCTCAGCGGCTGCGGGCTGCGCCCTCGAGCGACCTCCCCTGTGCCCGCAGGGCGTGTGTGAGGAGATGACCTACGAGGAGATCAAGGACACCTACCCCGAGGAGTACGCGCTGCGTGAGCAGGACAAGTACTACTACCGCTACCCCACCGGGGAGGTGCGTGCGCTGGGCCGCCGGCGGGCGGGCGGCGGGGCTGCGGCGGCAGAGCTTGCGCTGGTGCCGCCGAGGCTGCGGTGCCGGCGAGGCCAGGGACGCAGAGCGGCTCCGCGGAGGAAGGGCCTGTGCGGCCGCCCTGCTGCGCTGCGCCGAGCTCCTGCTCGCCCGTCCGCCTGTGAACAGAGTCCTCGCCACTCACACAGCTCCAAGGGAAGCACCGCTGTTTCCCAGCAGCTGGGACAGAGGTGTTTCTCCAGTGACGGAAATGACAGTTCAGGAAAGGGAAACAGCCCTGGCTGCTGATGCACCGGGCGCAGAACCCTGCTGACTGGGCCACACGGCAGGCGCATCAGCAAGTCCCTTGGGCCGGCTCCACGGATGCTGGCGGAGGGACCCCTGGGCCCTGCAGGCCCTCAGGCTGAGCCAGCAGCTGCCTGGAGCTCTGCACGGAGAAGCTCTCTGGTCTGCGGAGGGCTTGGCCTGGTGACACCCCGCAGGGGTCCTTCCTGTCTGTGGTCCTTGCGCTCAGCGTTTGTCACTCGTCAGTTCCCGGGAGCCTAGGGCACTGTCCCTGGTCTCATTCCCTGGGACATCCTTAGTGAGAGAGGGACCACGGGTCATGGTCTTGGAAGTCACAGGCCCTCCCTTTCTTTTCAATTTTCTCCTACTGAGACTCGTATAAAAGTCACCGTTTTAGCCAAAGTACACGTCAGTGGGTTTTTTGTATATTCACAATATTGTGCAGCCATCATCACTAATTCTAGAACATTTCCCATTGCTCCAAAAGAGACCCCCAGCCTGTCAGCAGTCAGTCCCAGTTCCCCATCCCCCGGCCCGTGGCTTCTTTGAGTCTGTGTCCTGTCTCTGGAGTTGTCTGTTGTGGACGTTTCACGTCAATGGAATCACACGCTCAGACGTCACACTGTGTAGCGTGTTCAGGCTCCTTCGTGCTGTGCTGTGTGTCCGGGCTCTGTTTCCCGGGTGCAGGGTGGGGGTCAGGAAGGAGCAGGGAGAGGCAGTGGCGTGGTTCCCCCGGGGCCGGGATGGATGCAGGAGCAGCACGCGGGTGGTGGGCTGATGCAGGACCGACGGCAGTGGTCTCTGGTTTATAACGACAGGAGGGCGTGGCCGGGGGTGCCCGGAGTGGTCTCTGGTTTATAACAATGGTCGGGCGTGGCCGGGGGTGTCCGGCTTCTGCTCCAGCTCAGCGCCCCCTTCTCCCTCCGCCCTGCAGTCCTACCAGGACCTGGTGCAGCGCTTGGAGCCGGTCATCATGGAACTGGAGCGGCAGGAGAACGTGCTGGTCATCTGCCACCAGGCCGTCCTGCGCTGCCTCCTGGCCTACTTCCTGGACAAGAGCGCAGGTGCCTGGTCCCCAGTGCACCCTCTCCTGGGGGAGGGCGGGGTTGGGAGCTGGTCCCAGCCACCCCCATGAGGAGGCAGGGCCCCTGGGGTAGCCCCCTCCGGGTGCTTCCTTACAGCCCTCAGAGGATATCAGAGCAGTTTGAAGCTGGGTGGGCTTAACGGCCTCAAAAAACCCAGCCTCCCTGTCTCCCCACATCTCAGGGGCTGTAGGTCTTTGGGGAGGGGGCAACCTACCTCTAAGGAGCTCCCAGCCCAGCAGCCTCTAAACACTAGTGTGTCTGCCTGCGGGCCAGCGGGATCGCGACTCCTAAAGTGTTTGGGGAATGACGCTGTTACTCCAGCTCATTGTGAGGGGCTTTGGGTTCGTTTCGATAGTGTTCTTCTGGGTGTCTTAGCAGGGCTGCCTGCCGCCGGCAGCACAGCCTGTGCTGGGTCGGGGACAGGGGGTGGTGTGTACCTGTCCAGCCAGGCCTCTGCGGTCTCTGGTGGTGGGCCTGGGCATGGCTACCCTCCAGTCTCCCGTCTCACCATGGGCCCTTCTGTCATTTTCAGAGGAGATGCCCTACCTGAAGTGCCCACTTCACGCTGTCTTGAAGCTGACACCCATCGCTTATGGTGAGCGTGGGGACCCAGCCCCACCAAGACTGGTCCCCCGGGTGGGGCTGTGAGCTCGGGTCCCCCTTTAACCAAAGCCAACCTGTCTGCACCCTCACCCAGGTTGCCGAGTAGAATCCATCTACCTGAACGTGGAGTCTGTGAGCACACACCGGGAGAGGTCGGAGGTGAGCGTGAGCTTGTGGCCCCCTCCTCGCTCCTGCTGTGTCGTCTGTCTGGGAGGGACCCGTGGGCACCAGCCCCTGGGACGCCCCGCGGCGGCGGGGCTGGCAAAGGCTGTGTCGGTCGTCCCGTCTGCCTGCCTCTGTTTGGACGGTGGTCCTCAGGGCTGCCCTCCCCGACCCCCTCCCTGCTTTCTCTGCTCCGTGTGCTCCTGCCTGCCTGTCTGGTGGCTTCTTGGCATTGTCCTCTGTCTTCTTTCTTTCTGTGCTTCTTCCTCCGTTTCCTCTTGACCCAAGAAGTGAGTGTGGAGGAAGAAGCCTCTTTTAAACATAACCATGGTCTGGTTACCTTCAGTTTTTCCTCTGGGGAAGCCAATGATAGCAGGTTCCAGAGTCCCAGGTGGCAGTGGGACCCATGAATTTCGGTGTCATCTACGTGCACTTACGTCTCTAATTCTCACAAAGATGATAAAGAATGAAGAAGAGGGTGGGACCAGGGAAGCACAGCTGTAACTGGGAGTTAGCAATGTGGCGGATGGAATGAATGATTCTCTGGACAAGCCCAGTGCCTGACCGCATGTGACACCACCTGGGGGCGGTCTGGAATTTGGTGGTCAGCCTGGCTGGGATCCCCCAGGAATAGCACAGAGTTCTGCCCAGGCGTAGGAACCTTGTGAAAGAAAGTTTGAATTTACTTTATCCCAGCGGCCAGACTGCAGTGCTCTGCCAGCATCCACCCAACCCTTTGACACTGAGTGTGACATTCCCGTGTTCCTGTCCCTGCTCTCATGGAGCGTGGCCAGAAGATCTTGGCATTCAAATCCCAGCCTCCAGTCACCCGGCTGGTTGACTGAGACGAAGGCGGACCACATGCCTTGGCTCTGACGGCGCCTCCCGAGTGGGGGTGGCGGGATGGGCATTGGCTTTCCCTCCAGGGTCAGCAGCCTCCCCACTGGACCCTCCCGCAGCAGGATGATGGGGGTGGGCTGGAACTGGGCTCCGATGGCCCCTGAAAGCTTTGCCGGGCAGAACAGGGCAGGGGTTTGGTGGAGACCTTGGAGGTCCCCACTCCAATTGAGTTGTCCCTTGGTCGTTTCCTGTGTCTGTGGTCCCCTGGCTGGGGTGGAGGCTGCGTTTCCTGTCTGACACTGGGTGTGCTCCCCGGGAGCAGGAAGTGGGAATATGCTGGATTGAGGTCAGCAGGAGGGGGTCCAGCACCGACACCTCCCGCCGCCCACGCCTCAAGCCCAGGACCCCGCCCTCTGTGTCCCTGGAGGTCTGCAGCCAGGTCTTCCCCCGGCCTGTCACATGCTGTCACCGCGTCACTGTCCCGCTCTCTCTTCCTCCTTCGCCTGCTTTGCGAACGTTGTGTCTGTTGAGCGGCTGTCTGGAAAGGATCGGGGTGGGGGCTCAGGATGAGAGATCATCCCTTCTTCTTGCTGAGTGGGAGACGCGGGTCGAGCCGGCGGGCCTGCAGTCCAGGGCCATTCTCCGTGGTCAGTCTCGTAGTCTCAATGAAACCCAGAAGCAGGGAAATGTGTTTGGTTTGGTTTCGGATTTTTGGGGTGTTGTGTTGTTTTTTGGCTTATTTACCTCCCCCTCCTCGTAACTGTCGCCTTCTCTCTTTTGTCTTTGTCTCGCTTAGGATGCAAAGAAGGGACCTAACCCGCTCATGAGACGCAATAGTGTCACCCCACTAGCCAGCCCCGAGCCCACCAAAAAGCCTCGCATCAACAGCTTTGAGGAGCATGTGGCCTCTACCTCCGCTGCCCTGCCCACCTGCCTGCCCCCGGAGGTGCCCACGCAGCTGCCCGGACAAGTGCGTTGACCCCCCTTCTCCTTCCTGAGTCGAGTCGTGTCCTGGGTGGGGAGAGCGTGCCCGGTAGGGCAGCAGGGACCACAGATTCAGGCCTGCGTGGGGCGTGGGGACTGGGAGGAGAGGACACAGTCTGTCCCTTTGAGTGTGGGACCCCCGGATCCATTCTCGAGACCTTGGCTTTGCACGGACACACCCTTTCCAGGGAGAGGGCCTTCCCTGGGCAGAACCAGGCCAAGCAAAGAGATGGCCCAGTGTCCTTGATCCATTCATATTCTTGGACATTTTTTCCTAAAAGTTGAAGGCAACCCCCAGTTCAGGACCAGCTCAGCCCCCATCTGGCTGAGGGCTGTTGGCTTCTGTGTGGCCTGGGGACATCTCTTCTGTCCCCATGATGAGTATCTTTCCTGACTTCCTCCCTTGCAATTGCTCTGTTAGAGAAAAGCTTTGTCAGAGGGGGCCTTGGGAGTGTGTCTGGAGCTGGTGTGGACAGACTGGAACCCAGGCCAAGGGAACTGGAATAGACGCTTTCTCCTATAACATAGTAAAAAAAATCCCAGAGGAGAAAACCAACTAAATTAATTCTTAGATTATTTCATCCTTTGTGATGCTAGGCTAAAAGATGCTGGCTGTTGGGCCGTAAAATTTGTTTCCAGCAAACCACTATCTTCCTCAACAAAACTCGAGAATCCTGGCCAGGGTGTGAGATGTAGAAGTCCCCAGGCACAGATTTGGGTCCCACCTAGGGGTCTCCCCTAACTGCCACCCACCACGCCTGGCCTCTGACGTAGAAATCACGGGTTCAAGTTCAAGCTGAATTTGAAGGCCCACAGTCTCTTGCTGAGTTTCTTGGAAACTCCTTTAAACCTTGTGCTGTCTGGAAACATGCTGTGTGTGCGCCCAGCGGAGGGTGGGGTGCTCTGCCACCCCGGGCAGGCCATTGGCCTGCTTCAGGCCTCAGTTTTCTCATCTGTGGGATGGGGGAGCAGCAGTTTCTGCCAGGGGCTGAACACAAGGAGACTCGTGCTGAGTGTGTCTGTGGTTGTGTCCCTCCCTGGTGCCAGCTCTGGGGTTTTATGTCACGTTCTGTCACCTCCCTGGCCTCCAGTCTCCCTGTTTGTTTTTTACATGAGGGAGACAGACTGGCTGGAAGACATCTAATCAGTGGTCCTTTCAGGCCTACCCTCAGTGGTGATTTTGTGAAAACTTAGAGCTATAGTGGCATGTCAGTGGCATTGTGTGTGGGTGTAAATGCTGGGGTCACAGATGGAAGGTGAGAGGTCACAGATGCTGGGACCTGTCGGCCAGGGGTTGGGTGACGGCCAAGGCCGTGCTGCCCGGGTGGTGGGGGTCGGGGGGCAGGCCCGTCCTGCGGGGTTGTAGACCTGGAAGCCGCTGGCCAGGCTGGGGGTGCCTGGGGCTCTGTCCCACAGAGAGTGCCTGGTCCCCAGTGACCCAGGCCCTCTCCCTTCCCCCCACTGACTCTCTCCCACCTTTTCTCTCTGCAGCCTTTGCTAGGGAAAGCCTGTTTGTAAGTATTTTTCTCTGAATTCTTTTGCTCTTTGCATCTCTTTCTCCTTGCTTGCCAGCTTGGCCCTCCTGCCTGTTGAAGTGGTGAGGGTAACGGCAGTTTTTGTAAAATCTGAAGGAGGAAGGAGAAAGGGTCCGTGGATTTTCAGGACAGGACGCAGGGAGTGGGTGTTCCGTGCATCCTGCCGTCCTGGCCGCCGCCACCTTCTCCTCGCTCCCTCTCCGGGCGGGGGTGACTGTCAGTATTTGCGGTTCTCAGTGGCTGGACATCGGTCTGCTTTTTCCTTCTTAGCATCAGACGTTGGCAGGAAGCTGGGTCTTTGCCTGTTGATGTTGTGTTTTATGTTCTGGGCCTCCCCCAAGAGCCCTACCATTTTGAGAGGAAAGTTTGCGCAGAGCAGCGTTTGTGCACAGTGAACAGTGGAGCACCCGAGCACCCCCTCCTGTCCTGCAGGGACCCCTCACCTTCAGGGGCCCCAGGACCGCTGCTCTGGAGCGGTCTGCTTGGACACCACTGCTCCGTATCGTGCTGTCCTGGGTCAGAACACTCTTGGCCTTTATGGTCATGTCTAGGATGGGGTGCTGCTGTCTCTCTGCAGTTTCTGGTTAATTCAGCGTAGATTAATTCCACTGGATAAATTCAGTGCCCTCTCTGCTCTGGTGGTCCCCAGCCACAGGAACGAACTGAGGCCGTTATATCACAAAATTTTAACAAGAGACACCTGGAAATATCACCCTAACTCCTTCAGTCACACCTACCCCATCTTCCCCTTCACTGGCTAGGCTGATCCACGCAGAAACGTGGCTTATTCTTGGAAAACAGGAGCCTCTGGGCATTGTGTTTGGACTGAGTGATACCACTTGCCCAGAAATACACGTCGTCACTTTTCAGCTTGTATACATCCCGAGTCTTTAGTCCTTGAAATAACCCCAGGAGGTCGCAGCGCAGTTCTTGGCCCCATTTCCCAGATGAGGGTGAGGCCTCGCCCACAGTCACCCCACCAGCCCTCAGCAGAACCAGTGGTTGAATGGCTCTCCAGTCCCAAAGGCTGGCTCCTTTCTCTCTGCTGGCTTCCAGAGCTGCCCGGGTCCTGTTCACCTGCCCATCCTGGGCACCAGGCGTTTGTAGCCTGTGGGGCAAGGCCCAGACCAGTTTGGGTTCCTTTCTGGCTCTCGCGGCCTCTGCTTTGCAGCCGCTTCCTGTGGCTGAGATGTGTTTATTTAACAGTGGGCTTGCTGGTCAGAGTCAGTCTGTAAGAGTAACAGTTCTGTGTCTGTGACCCCTTTGACACACAGAATGCCCCAGGGGCGAATGTTCTTGTGTGAAAACCAGCCTTCGGGTTTGGAACCTGACAGTTTTGCATCTGTGCGTGTCCTCTTCCTTTTGATCCACAGCCTAGTGTTGCCAGGAAGGACATCTTCCTGCCGGGAGAGGGCCGTTCAGCCACCGTTTGAGGTTGAACTTGTCTCTTTCTAAGGCGGGTAGTGCCTTTGGTCAGAATCCCTCCAGTTTAGTGAAAATGTGTTCTCTGCATCCATGCAGGTGTGTCAGCGTTCAGGTGTCTTGATGATGAGAATGTGGGTGTAACACTTAGCAAAATACCTGGCTCGGGGCCGGCGCCTGGTGGGCAAGAGCTGTTCCTGAGTGAGGCTCAGTGCCCTATGCTTTGGTCGCCTGCCCAGGCTGGGGGTTCCTTCTCGTGGGCAGCAGGAGTCCTTAGGGACTGGGGACGGGGTGCCCTTGGGGCCTTAGGGTGGTGACCCCAGGATGCTGGTGTCCTGGTAAAGCAGGCTCGTGACAGACAGGTGGGACACAGCACCTACCCTGCAGCCCGCTCCCCGGGAGCCGGCAGACCGTCAGGCCTTCACAGTGCACCCTTGACTTTGTTTTTAGTCATAAATAATGCGTTTAATTATTTAGCTTCTTATAGTACTCACATAACAGAAACTGAGAAATCCACGTTGTTGTTTAGTCACCCAGTCATGTCCGACTTGTAACCCCATGGACTGTAGCCCGCCAGGCTCCTCTGTCCATGGGATTTCCCAGGCGAGAATAGCAGAGTGGGTTGCCATGCCTCCTCGACTTTTAAATGTCAAACGCGCACTCAGAAGACAATCCTACTAAAGATGTTGTTTTGTTTTTCTTTCCCGACATGTTTCTTCCTTCCCCCTTCTATGCTTGAAAGACGAACTGTCTGTCATATTTTCTCAAAGTTCTCTCCTTACTAACCTTGGCAAGGTAAACGCTCCCTGCATGCCGGCCTCCGTTCCTTCCACGTCTCTCTGCGTCATGGCATCTCAGCCCTTGGGGCGTCATGGTCTGCGTGGAGATTGGCCATTGTGAAGTCTGTGTGTGACTCATTCACCCAGGCCCCGGAGCATGTGTGTGTTTTAAAGGGCAGCCCCCATGTCTCTGTGTGTCCAGAGTCCCGGGCACCCTGAGCATGGCGTGGCCTGTGGTCTGCAGTGTTCTCATTGCATCACCATCGTCCGTGGGTGCCGTGGCCTCGGGTGTGTGATGTGCCAGGGCGGGTGGGAGCTGGGCCTCCATCCCTGAGCCCACAGGTTGGCCGAGTCCTCCCTGGTTATGAGCCTTGGGGGCCTTGCTGGAGACGCCCGGCTCACAGGGGCGGTCTGATGCACTCGTGGTCGGCAGGTTGGTGGCCTGGGCCCTGAGTCCGGCTGAAAGCAGGCTCAGGTGGGGCCCCGGCTTCCATGCCGCCAGCCCTGCGATGGGCCTCTCAGAGATTCTTGGTGCTGGCGGGAGAGGAGTGGGCTGTGCTGACGCTTGTGTTTCTGTCCTCCTGGGTTCCCCTTTCCCTGCCACCTCTCTAGGACAGAATAAGAGGAGAACACTTTTAGAATTGTGTTTCCCTTTTCTCTGGGGCTGCTTAAGGAGGGTAGGTTAGGAGCCCACAGCTGTGCGGGGTGGGCATCAGCTCCCCAGACGATGGAAAACGATTTTTTCAGGGGCTTTGGTACTGGCCGGCTCCTTCGGGGCGGGGCCTGTGGGCAGGATGGCTTTAATGAGAACGGGATGAGAGCTTCACCCCTTGCGTCTTCTCTGCCCAGCTCCTGCCTGAGTTCCGGCGTCCCGGCTGTGTCTGGGTCCCCAGGGCTGTAGTACAGCTCCACTTAGGCCAGGTTGGGAGGGGGGCCCTAGTGCTTCTACAGGTTTAACCACCCCCACCCCTGCCTGGTAGCGAGGCCAGGACGAGTACCCCGGGTGGGGACAAGCGCAGCCTTGGGCTCTAAAGAGGCAGGAGTTGGAGCGGCCCCAGGAGATGGCACCCAGTGCCCCTGGAAGCAGCTTGGACCCCAGGAGCTGCCTGCCCTCCCCACCCGCCCCCTCCCCGCCTCCTCCAGGCCGTATCAGGGCCCTTCCTGGCCCCTCTCCCTGTGGGACCCCAGGCTCAGCCACCACCACGTTCCTGGGCCGCACTGTAGTTGGTGATGCTGCCCCTCCGGGCCGTGATCTCTGTTGGGGAGAGGGGGCCCGCGTCTAAGTTGCAAACTTCATCTTTGCTTGCGAAACCTAGTCAACAGGAATGGTAACCCGCTTCCCCCTCTTCTTTCCCGAGAGCAGAACATGAAAGGCTCCCCGGGCAGCATGGACGCCTCCAGGACGCACTGACCGCCCCCCCTGCACCCGGCTCCCGTCCTTCCGTCTGCCCGCGGCCAGCAATCCGAGGACGTCTCACAGAGCAGAGTGGGGCGGAGGGCAGCATGGAGGAGGGGCTGCTGCTCCAGGGGGACCGGGCCCCCACCTGCCCCTGCTCCCCCAGCCTTCAGGCCGCTCACCCCGTGGACCCCAAGTGGCTCGGGAAGGACCGTGCACAGAGGAGGCAGGACGGGGTGCCTCCCTGCGGGCTTGTTCATCTCGTTCTGTACCTGCCCCGCTGAGGGTGATGCTGGTCCTTGACTCCTAACCTTAAGGGGGGCCGCTGAGGATCAAGGGAATGAAAACTTCCAAGAGGCTCTTTGTGCATCTGCCCTGGACATTGCCTCCTGCAGGGAAGCTCACGGCTTGAGCTGGGTGGGGCTCACCCAGGAAAGCTGGTCCTGCAGCTGAAGAGAGGAGCCTCGTGCTGGACCCACTGGTCAGCCAGGCAGCAGCCCCTCTGCGTGTCGTCCACCCTCCCCGGTCTGTTCTGCCTCTGAGGAGGGCGTGGGACAGTCTGGCAGGAGAAAACATGTTGCTGAAACAGCCCCGGGGGCCTCGCCTCCCAGCGCAACAAGCTCCCCCTTCAGCTCCCAGGCCTGCTAGCTTATGCACTTTCTCAATGGCAGAGACTGACCTGAAACATCTCACCTTTGGCAACTGAAGATGCTCGGGGTTTGTGCCCTTGGGGCTGGAGCTCTGGAAGGTTGTGGGAGCTGGGCGTGCCTCTGCGATAAGGGGACACCCCCACCCTGTAAATGGCCGGGCAGCGAGCATTTGGTTGTTGCAAGACTGACCCCGGGCGACGGCTTGGGGAACAGTGACCTGCCCCCTCCTTCGGAACATTCATCCCCTCCTGTGCTTCCTGGGTGGGGACATGACCCAAGCCAGGCCTCACTCGTGGCCACATCCTCCGGGAGGCTGGCCGCAGGATGCAGAGCGGTGCCCTGTGTGCGTGCGGAGACCTGCTGTGTCCTCAGCGTGCAGCCCGCTGCCCTGGGCGGGTCTGAAGGAAAGGATGTCCTCGTTTGCCTTCACAGCACCTGTGGCATTTCTAGTGGGGGGCGGTCAGAGCAGGCTGTGGACACGTGGTTCTGAACACCTATACTTTCTGCCTGCTGGTCTTCCCCTGGGGCCTCCAGGCACTCGAGGGGGTCGAGGCCCAGGAGAAGCGGTGTGAACTGAGGTAGATCTTGTCCAGTGACCCTTTTCAGAATCTCTAGAAACCGGTGCCAAAGGTCACCTTCTCTTCCTGCCCTCCCCGCTCCTTCCCCCTCTTAGCTTGTGAAGTAGTCACGGGGGTGGGGGGCCGTTTAGACAGCTGGAGCCTGGAGTGGGGAGAGGAGCTGTTTTTGTTTGTATTTTTTGTTTTGAGAGGAGCTTTTAGAAGAAAAATGCATGTTTCTCTGATTGGGATTCAGTGGGGAGCGGGGACGGGATTCAGAGGCCCTACAATCAGGTGTGTGGGTTTCACATCAAACTGTTCAAACCCTCCCTTCCCATCACTGGCCATCTTGCCAAGAGGATGTCTGTCCATCTGTGCGTTCCTGTGCAGGGCTTGTGCTACTCTCTGTCTTTCCTGCTGCCCTGTCGCCGTGTGTGTGTGTGTGTGTGGTGTGTGTGTGTGTTTAGACGGAGGGGCCTGCTGTCCTCCTGAGAACAGCTCTTACGCCCACCTTCTGGCTCTGGTGGTTGGAGCGGACCCTGAATTTCGACTCTTGACAGCTGATCTGAATGCTTACCCTGGCCTTTGACTGTCCGAAATTGGTGCATTTACACAGGAGGCCTGGCCTGACCGGGACCTTGGTTTTCAGGGCCCTTGATGTGGAGAGAGAACTTCTGTGTAGGGGGAAGGTGGGGGACAGGCAGAGAGCAGAGGCTGGGGGTCCGGGGGCCAGAGACTGGACTTCCAGGGAGGGCGGGGCGGGCGGAGGCTGTGTCTGAGCCGCGGTCACGGGGCTTCTGCCTCGCTGACCGCTGGCTCTCACTCCCCTCCCCCAGAAGCTTCTGGGACCAATATTTTTAACTTTGCTTATTCGTTTTGGGGTGGGCTTGCCCCTCCCCTTCTTCTGTCCTGAGACCGGGCAAAGCTCTTCATTTGGGGGTGGGGAAGAAAGACTGTTCGAACCACGCCAATGACGTTTTCGTTTCTAATACTTGAAATTTATTTTTTTATTATTTTGATAGCAGATGTGCTATTTATTTATTTAATATGTATAAGGGATCCTGAAGATGGAAAGCTGTATAGATTGGGTTTTGTTGGTTGGTGGGCTTGGGGGCCTTTTACGTGTGACTTCTGACTTCTCTGTGTTCTCTATAAGTTTGTCCGAATTAATTACCTGGGATGAGGCTGTGCCAGCTTTCAAACGGAAAGCCTGTCGGAAATTTGTATATTTTGCAGTTGCCAGAACAATAAAATACCTGGTTGAAATACACAGGTGAAGCACCCCTTGGTCCTTTTTGGGGGGGCGGGACAGGAAGAGTCTAACTACACTGGGGATCACTCCATCAAGTTTCTGCCACTCAGCCCCATCACCTTCCTTTAACCAGGATGTGCAGGGACTTCCCTGGTGGTCCAGTGGTTGGGTAGGATTCCGCGCTGCTACTGCTGGGGGCATTGGTTGAAGCCCTGATCCAGGGAACTAAGATCCCACAGGCCTTTTAGCCGAAAAAACCCCTAGGACTTGAAATTCACCTGCAGCAGATAGAGTCATTCCATTGAACAGCTGCAGTGTGGACGGCTTAATGATCCTCCGTGATCCTTATCCTGCCTGCCCTGGGTAGGTGAGGCTGTTTCTGTCCTCCTGCTTTGCAGATGAAGAATTTGAGGTTCAGCAAAGGTCAGTCACGTCCCCCAAGGCTGCTCAATGGGCGAATTTCAAGGATTCAAAACCAAGTGCCTGGGACGCGAAGGTTTGTATGTTTCAGTTCAGTTCAGTTCAGTTCAGTCGCTCAGTCGTGTCCGACTCTCCGCGACCCCATGAATCAACAGCACGCCAGGCCTCCCTATCCATCACCAACTCTCGGAGTTCACTCTAACTCATGTCCACAGAGTTGGTGATGCCATCCAGCCATCTCATTCTCGGTCGTCCCCTTCTCCTCCCGCCCCCAACCTTTCCCAGCATCATAACCCATCATAAAATTTCCCCTCTGCATGTTCTTGGTCTCACCAGGGTAATGGAGTTAACAGTGGAGCTTGTGAGAGGTCAGGTCAAGCTGCTCGCCTGTGGGGCTGGGAGTCAGGGGCTGTCCTCCAGCCTGCTCCCTTTGGGGCCTGGCTGGTGGTTAACATGGTCAGGGTCTTCAGGGGTAGAATATGGGAGCCCTGGTCTGGATTCCGGAACTCCCTAGGTAAAATCAGATTCCACCTTTCTTAGGTCCTTCTGAGAAACTGACTAGGGCTTTTCAGAGGCAGCAGATTGCACTGTGTCATAGAGAGGGGGTGTGTAGTCAGGGTGGGGGTAGGCCTGGGTGTCTAGGAAGGATTGTCACAGCAAAGTAACCTCTGAGCAAGCAGCCGGTGGTGTGCATCTCGAGGGCAGGGCTGCACCTGCGTTCACGCCAGGTGTTCCCACCTGCAGACCCGGGCAGGGGGAAGGGCCTCCAGGCAGGCTGATACTCATCTCACTTCGCCTTCAGCTAACTTTCCACTTTTCCCACCAGCTCAGTGGAGACGCTCATAACTTGGAATCACTTAAATAAACTGTCGCAGGAGAATTGGCTAACTATTTCAGATGAAAAAGCTAATCAAATCATAGAATTGCACCATCTAAGTGTTTTACAAAACATCAAATTTATTAACAAAGGAGAAGAAAATGTTGGTGAATAACTTTGGTTGGACAGAGACCAAGCTTAAAAGCAATAACAGAAACTACAAAGGAAATACTGAGATTCCATCTTATGAGTGTTTTAAGTCCAAGGTCATCAAAAACCTTGAACATGAGCAAAAGCAAAACCACAGGCTAGTGGATATTTGCAACAAATTAGACAACCCCCAATTTTTCTAAAATATAAATTGGAAACACATCAAGAGCAGTAAGAAAAAGCATAACGACTCTTCTAGATCCTTGGACAAAGGCCTGTAGTTAATCCTTAGTGTGAACCTTGGCAATCTTAAAGACAGGACAACTAAAGTTTGTTAGAGTTAAGTTCTAATGGTTGTTTTATCAACTTAAGTTGGAACTCACTTTTTAAAAAAAATTTTGGCTATACCAGATCATTGTTGCATGTGGGATCTAGTTCCCTGACCAGGGATTGAACCTGGGCCCCCTGCATTGGGAGTATGGAGTCTTAGCCACTGGACTGCCAGGGAAGTCCCTGGAGCTCACATTTTTGACACAGTGTGAGCAGTTTGGGTCAAGGTTTCAGCCAGTGCTTTGATGGCTTAGGTGTGTGCAGCTGTGCTGTCGTGTCTGACTCTGCTGTCCCATGGACTGAAGCCCACCAAGCTCCTCTGTCCATGGAATTCTCCAGGCAAGAATCCTGGAGTGGGTTGCATTTTCCTTCTCCAGGGGATCTTCCCGACTCAGGGATCGAACCCGGGTCTCTTGTGACTCCTGCATTGGCAGGTGGGTTCTTTACCACTAGTGCCACATGGGAAGCCATAATGGCCTAGGTAATCTTGATATGAAGGCAGTGGTTTCAACCTACAGGTTCTGATATACACCTAAGCTCATGATAAAGAGAACTTGCCTGAAAACAACAGAAGCATGGAGGAGTAAGAGATACAAACTCATGTATAAAATAACTAAGCTACAAGGATATGTTATTATACAACACAGGGAACATAGCCATTATTTTATAATAATTAATATGTGCTTAGTCACTTGGTCATGTCTGACTCTTTGCGACCCCATGGACTGTAGCCCGCCAGGCTCCTGTGTCCATGGAGATTCTCCAGGCAAGAGTACTGGAGTGGGTTGCCGTGCCCTCCAGGGGAATCGTCCCAACCCAGGGATCAAACCCAGGTCTCCCACGTTGTAGGTGGATTCTTTACCATCTGAACCACCAGGGAAACCCAAAAATACTGCAGTGGGTAGCCTATCCTACCCCTTCTCCAGGGGATCTTTCTTACCCAGGAATCAAAGCTGCGTCTCCTGCACTGCAGAAGAAAGACGGTCTTGGGTTCATCTCTGTCCCCCCATGACCTCCACGTGTGGACCTGGACAAGTTGCTTCCTGTTTTTTATCTTGTTCCCCACCCATAAAGTGGGGAGACTCATACCATGTTTTTGTAAGATGCACCCTCAGTTTACTAACTTTTTGTACAAAAGAGAATGAACCATACGCACAACCAATACAAGATGAAATTAGATTTCTGTTGTGTTAAACAGGCTTTCCTAGTGGTTCAGTTGGTAAAGAATTTGCCTGCAATGAAGGAGACCTGGGCTCAATCCCTGGGTGGGGAAGATCCCCTGGAAGGGAGCATGGCAATCCACTCCAGTTTTCTTGCCTGTGAACTCCCATGGACAGAGGAGCCTGGCAGGCTGCAGTCCATGACATCACAAAGAGTCAGACAGGACTTAGTTACTAAACCACCACCCAAATGTAGACCAAAATTCTCCCTAGAAGTAAAGCAATACTGTCATGAGTTTCCAGGCTTTTTGTGAGGACTAAATCTGATAAATGAAGAGCCCTTGACGGTTCTTGGCACACAGTGAGCACTGAAATGGCCGTTATTAATCTACTAATGTGTGCCAGGTTCTTTTGATGCAAAGTCCAGGCTGTTATCCTGGCTTTACAGGTGTGGCTCTGAGACGGGGATCTCAAGGAGGCTGCTTGGCTCTGCCCAGCCAGAACTGGGGATCGGCCCCAGGGGACAGGCTGCCAGATCACCGGGCCTAAGAGCCACACCGAGGAGACAGACCCTGCTGGATGAATCATGGGCCACAGGAATGGGACTCAGTCACATGTTAGTTAGCAAATGGGCTTCTATGTCCCTGGGGCTGTGGAGAGGTCTGTCTGCCAAAAATGCCTAAAGGGAGGGAGGCTCCAGAGGGAAGGGATGTATGTATACAGATAGCTCTTTCACTTTGTAAGTACAGCAGAAACTAACACAGCATTGTAAAGCAATCATACTCCAATGAAAGAGAGAAAATAGCATTTCTTTAAGGGGTCCTGGTTAAGGACGTCCAGTCTCTTAAGACTCTGTGTTTTCCCCTCCCCACCTCTTTAAAACTGGGCCTCAAGCCCATCTTTTGGGGTCCCTCGTCCTTGGGGTACAGGAAGGCTTCCCCAGGAGCTCCCCTACATAGGTTAGGGTTAGGTTTCAGGCAAATAGTTTTCCAAATCCATGAATTCCACATCTGCCCTTTCCAAGGTGGTTTGAGAAGTTTGCTTAGATTCTCAATGTCTTTGTCTACTTTGCAGACAAGGCAGAGAAAGGCAGCTTCCCCCTCCCACCCCAGAAGCACTCACTGCAATGAATGCACCCCGAGGGGAGACAGCTGCAGGGCACCCGAGAAAGAGAGGCCCCCTTTAATGGTTCACTCGGGCACTGCAGCCCTTCTAGGGGTTTCTTTCCTCCCTCGCTTCTATCAAACGTGAAACTCAGCTACTCTTGCAATGTTTTGAATTTAAAACCGTTAATATAAGTTAGTGCAACAGCTCTCCAGGTTTCTGATCTTAAGACACCTTTAGGGACTTCCCTGGTGTTCCAGTGGTTAAGATTTTGTCTTCCAGTGCAGGGGCTGTGGGTTTGATCCCTGGCTCCCACATGCCTGGCAGCCAAATAAACCTAAACATAAAACAGAAACAATATTGTAACAGATTCAATAAAGAATTTTTAAATGGTTGACATAAAGAATCTTAAAAAATAAATGTAGAAAAAGACTCCTTTATACTCGTAAAATCATTAGAGTCCCAAGAGCCCTTGTTTATGTAGGTTATATCTATCGTATTTAGTGTATTCGAAATGAAAACTACAAAATTAAAAAACTATTAACATGTCTTAGTAATTTATTTAAAAATAACAAACTCATCTGTTATAACTAACCTATATTTTATGCAAAATAACTATAATTTTTCAAAATAGAGAATATTTAGGTAGGAGAATGGCATTTGTATTTTTCAGAAAGGTCGTTAATTGCAGATTCTCATATTTGATTCGGTATTCAATCTATTGTAATGTGTTGCTTGGGCTGATATATGGAAAGAAGATCCAGCCTCACACAGAAAGGTAGATGAAAATGGATGGAGTACGTTAATAGTCTTTTCAAATAATTGTGAGATTCCTTTTTGTCCCAGACTGGACAAATTATAGTTAGTTGCAGTGCTGAATCTCAGACCACCTCAGTGAAATTTTGTACTTTGTTATATTAAAATTCATTTGGTTGATCTCATTTTTGGATTGATTTTTTACCCACATGTGATTATGTAACATCCAACATTGGCCATTTGGGAAATATTAACTTACTAAGTTATGGACATCTTCCAATATTGACACATTCCATAACACAATATTTAAAAAATCACATTGATTAATCTCTCTCTGATCTGATCAAAAAGTTCTCAAGAAAAGAAAAGAAGTTCCCTGGTGGTCCAGTGGCTAAGAATCCACCTTCCAATGCAGGGGATGAAGGTTCAATCCCTGATGCGGGTGCAGCCCTTGACTGGGGAACTGTGACCCACCACTAGGCCTTGGGGCAGCTAAACCTGAGCTCCACAATGAGAAAGCCCTTGTCCTGCAAATAAGACCCGGCACAGCCACATAAATAAATATTTTAAAAGAAAATTCTCAAAGTATTGGAAAGCAATGAGCCTTATAGTGATGGACTGAAGTTTTCTACAGTTCTTCAAAATGGTCAACAAATACTGTCAGTTGTTTTCCTTAAAGTGATAATCTCACTCATTCATGTTTGAGAAAATATGTAAGTATTATCATGCAAGGCTTTTTAAAGGGAAATCTGATAATTCCTGAGCATAAATCCTTTCAGTGGCCACCCATTCATTTCCCACAAAAAGGGACAAGATATTAGTGTGGCAGGCAGAGCCCCCAGGCCAGGGACCCTTCTGCAGAGCTCTACCCTTCTGCTTCAGGTTACGTCTTACCTTTCTGTCTTTTATTAACCAAATTGTTTTCCACTTAATTAGTCACAGATCACATGGCTGCCATTCTGATCACACGATGTTTTATCAGATGCTGCAGTGGTAGACAATGGATAAAACGGCTCCCACCCAACTCTGCATTTCCCTCGGAACTGCAACTGTTGTTTAAAAAAAATTTTATTGAAGTATAGTTGATTTTCAGTATTGTGTTAATACCTGGTGTACAGTAAAGGGATTCATATAATTCAATATATGTATTTCCATATATTTATATATATATTTCTTTTCATATGCTTTTCATTACTTTTCATTTCTATTATGGTTTATTACAAGATATTGAATACAGTCCCCTGTGCTACACAGTAGGACCTCGTTGTTGATCTATTTTACATACAATAATCTGTATCTGCTAATCCCTAACTCCTAACGTGTCCCTCCCTCACCCCTTCCCTTTTGGTAACCATGAGTTTGTTGTCCATGTCTGGGAATCTGTTTCTATTTTGTAAATAAGTTCATTTGTATCATATTTTAGATTCTACATGTAAGGGATGTCATATGGTATTTGTCTTTCTCTGTCTGACTTATTTCACTTAGCATCATCTAGGTCTGTCCATGTTGCTGCAAATGGCATTATCTCATTCCTTCTTATGGCTTAGTAATTTTGGACTGATGCTGAAACTGAAACTCCAATACTTTGGCCACCTCATGCGACGAGTTGACTCACTGGAAAAGACTGATGCTGGGAGGGATTGGGGGCAGGAGGAGAAGGGGACAACAGAGAATGAGATGGCTGGATGGCATCACCGACTCGATGGACATGAGTTTGAGTGAACTCCGGGAGTTGGTGATGGACAGGGAGGCCTGGCGTGCTGTGATTCATGGGGTCGCGGAGACTCGGACACAACTGAGCGACTGAACTGAACTGAATATTCCAAATTATGGTTTTCTCTAGATATATGCCCATGAGTGGGATTGCAGGATCATATGGTGGCTCTTTTTTTAGTGTTTGCTGCTTGTGGATTTTTTGATGATGGCTGTTTTGACTGATGTGAACTGGTACCTCACTGTAGTTTTGATTTGCATTTCCCTAATAATTAGCGATGTTGAACATCCTTTCATGTGCTTTTTGGCCATCTGTATGTCTTCTTTGGAGAAATGTCTGTTTAGGTCTTCTGCCCATGTTTTGATTGGGTTGTTTGTTTTGATGATGTTAAGTCATATGAACTATTTGTAAATTTGTATTTTTTCAAATTCGAGTTTTCTCCAGATATGTGCCAGGAGTGGGATTGCAGGATCATGTGGCAATTCTATTTTAAGTTTATAAAGGAACTTCCACACTATTCTTCATGGTGGCTGCATCAATTAACATTCCCACCAACCATGTAGGAGCATTCCCTTTTATCCACAACATTTATTGTTTCCCTTTTCTCCAGCATTTATTATTTGTAGACTTTTTAGTGGTAGCTTAGTTGCTAAGTCATGTCTGACTCTGCAACTCTATGGACTGTAGCCCACCAGGGTCCTCTGTCCTTGGGATTTTCCAGGCAAGAATACTGGAGTGGGCTGCCATTTCCTTCTCCACGGGATCTTCCCCACCCAGGTTTCGAACCTGGGTCTCCTGCATTACAGGCAGATTGCCTACCATTTGAGCTACCTTGCATTTCATGTAGACTTTTAAATAAAGGCCATTCTGACCAGCTTGAGGTGATACTGCTTTGTAGTTTTGATTTGCTTTTCTCTAATAATCAGTGATGCTGAGCACCTTTTCATGTGCCATTGGCCATCTGCTGAATCTCGACTCTTGATCCTCATGTTGGGTGGTGATGAGGGAGGGCCATCTCCCTAATCTCGTCTCCAAGAATCTGGGTTCAATTTTCCTCCTTCCTCCAGTTTAATACCTTTTCTGGCCAGACACTCATGACTTGTTCAGGATTCTAAGACTTTCTAAGATGTAAGGTAAATAGGATCGTATCTAGCAATCCAAGACTTTAAATTCCATGTGTTTTTTTTTTTTTTGCAAAAGTTATGTGTCTGAAAACATACCTCTTGCCCAGGTTAAATCTCACCTAGCTGCATTGCCCTAGTATGTAAAAAAAAATTCTATGCCACAAAGCAAAAAGTAAGACTTCATCAATTATTAATTAAGATACCCTGAACCCTGGACCTCCTACCTTTCTCTGCTTTATAGATATTTCTTTAAAAGGAGATTCATTTTGTTACATTATTTTGAATGGCATATGGTAAAAGGAAGTGGAGGAAATAATTTTATTTCAGTGTCTTGGCTTCTTTCATTTCTCCATTGGTATCCAAGCATACAGGCTTCCCTGGTGGCTCATCATTAAAGAATCCACTTGGCAACACAGGAAATGCAGGTTCTATCCCTGGATCAGGAAGCTCCCCTGGAGGAGGGCATGGCAACCCACTCCAGTATTCTTGCTTGGAGAATCCCATGGACAGAGGAGCCTGGCAGGCTATAGTCCATGGGGTCGCAAAGACTCAGACATGACTTAGTGACTAAACAACATCAACAGCGATCCAAGGATACAGCCCTCTTGACAGTCCATTGTGTGCAAAGCAAAGACTATCAGTAAGAAATACTGAGTGCTTAACATTAAAAAATTTAAACATAAGCAATTATTTTCTATTATTCTCAATATTCTCCACCTGGAGAGAAAAATACCTTTAAAAAGTCAGAGCCTCAATATAGGTTGTCATAAATATTCTTTAAAACATAGCAGAAATGCTTTCTAGGGTGGAAACAATTTGTAGAAAACATTGGAAAAAATTTCCACATGTGAAAGTTCTACATCATCTCTTATACTACTGGTTTCAGGGGGGTGATGTCTACATACCTGTGATTTACTGTAAAAATGGCTGAGTGGAAATGTACCTGAAGAGAGTGAGAATTAATGATAAAGCAAATGGGATAAAACATGAGCAATGAGGAGACCTGGGTAAAAGTTATACGGTCTTTTCAGTTCTATTCTTAATTTTGCAGCTTTTCTGTATTTTTGAAATTATTTTCAAAGAAAAAGATAAAAGATTATATGTTTTCGTGTGTTTTTTTTAAAAAAATGAACACCTCTTTGCTAATGTCATTAAAAACTGATTACATTACTAGCAAAAAAGTATTTCCTTGAGTTGCAGTCAGGGGCAGTTACTCTCCAAAATGTTAAACAATATCCAACATCAATATCAAAACATTAAATTTTGCATTGTCTTTACCACTTTTGATATTCTGAACAATTTTATTGAGCAAAATAAAATAGAAGATGACATGTTTATTTTATCTTCAGAAGTGTCAAGGTCTAAGAATCCCAACAATTTTTACTGTAAAGTCAAAATCTGGAAGTGTTATAAAGTCAAAATCTGGCAGCATCTAAGGAGTTTCTCTTTTCCCCTCTTGAAATCAGCAGTCTATCAAGGACTAAAATGATAAACTCTTTTCAGTGCTTCTGACAGAGTAGAAAGAGTGGAAACAGAAGCATGGAAACATGTAAAGGACGTGAAAGAATTTCTTCATGAAGAATTTCCTGAATTCTTTAAAAAGTCTTGTGTCTTTTAATTAGAAGGTTGAAACCAACAGTTATTGAGTCTGAGCTCGCTCTGCTTGCCACATGCCAGGCCAGTGAATCAGAGATGAGGCAATGGAAATTAAATCAAAGAAACAGTTCCAACATGGAGTCAGAGTTGCTCCTTCTTTGCAATACTGTTCTATCAAACTGTATCATGAAGTATTTATTCTGATTGCCACCAATCCTCCTTTTATCTTCAAATGCATAGTGATGTCTACCTTCTTGTAGTTAAAATTAGAATGACGGGCAGCCACCAGACAGATTGGATTTCGGCCATGTTAACCTTTCTCTCTTACTAAATATGTTACGGCAGAGAAAAGCCAATTCTGACTCCATGCTGGAACTTTCCTTGACTTGCTTTCTGTTACTTTTGTTATTATAATCATACATGAAGGCCTGCCTCGGAGAATTCTGAGGCCTCTTCCTCACTTACACGCCTTTGTTCAGGACCCTGTCCACCTGTGGATTCCAGGAAGGAAGAAAATAACACATCCGCCTGCCAGAGACTTGCCGTTCTAGGAGATATCTGCAAGATTGATGGTCTTTTTACTTTGTTTCCTCACCTCCCCCACCTCTGTTCTGTAACAGAACCTGGAATACAGACTCTGACAAGATGCTTATTTTGAGACGTTAGTCTGCTATCTTCTTGGTCAGCAGGCTCTCAGAATAAAGTCATATTCCTTGCCTCAACAAATATAGATAGGGAAAGGCTAAATTTGGTGGTTAGTGAAAGGAATGGAGCTGCTTCCTGTTTTTATTTTATGTATTTCTGTTTTATCTTTTAAAAGCAAAACTTAACATTATCATTACTTTATAGAGTCATTGTCTATAGGAACTTGCCCAGGACTAGATGGTTAGGATATGTGGGTTCTATGGCCATTAGGATCAAGTCTGTGTAATTAAAGGACCGATTATCATGCACTTACCATATGCCTGGTGTGAGGATACTGAACGTTTGCACATTAGCATCCCTAGATTTCTTACATGTAAAACGAAGGGAGTAGACGAGATAGTTTCACAAACACTTTTCACTTTTGAATATTTTTAGATTTACAGAAGAGTTGCAAAGATAGCACAGAGAGTTCCCATCTACCCTTTACCCAGCTTCCCCTAATGTTAACATCTTATAAAAACACAATACACTCATCAAAACTAAGAATTAACATTAGTATAATGCCGTCAACAAAACTGTAGATTTTATTTGAATTTCCCAAGTTTTTCCATTAATATCCACTTTCAGTTCCAGAATCCCATTCAGGATCTCACATGGCATTAAACCTCCTTCAATCTGTGAGTTTCTCAGTCTTTTCCTTTTTTAAAAAAATGACTTTGATACTTTTGGAGAGTGCTAGGCTGGTATCCTGTAAAAGGCTCCTAATTTGATTTTGTCAGGTTTGCTCATGATGGGACTTAGATAATGCATTTGGGGCAAGTGATTTTCTCATCACACCATTTTGGGGGACAAAATAACAACATGACTTGTTGCCGGTGGTATTAACCTGTTATTTGGTGAGGGTGGTGTTTGCCAGTTCTAACCATTGTCAGGTTGGTACTTCTTCCCTTTCAATTTATAGTTCTTTAGAAATGAGTCATAGTCCAGCTCCCATTCAGAGGAGGAGAATCATCTCCATCTCTAAAGGGAGGAGTGTTAAAGAATTTGTGGGCATGTATTAAAATCACCACAGTAATTGATCAAGGTTTAGGGGGGAGACATTTTGAGGATATACAAATAACTCATTTCTGTGATTGCAGTTTCGCTCTGGAGCAACCTTCGGGAGATAGTGAAGGACGGGGAAGTCTGGCATGCTGAAATCCATGGAGTCACAAAGAGTTAGACGTGACCGAGTGACTGAACAATAACAACAAAATACCCTGTTTCTTCTTGAAGTTTCACTCCTGGACTTTAGCATCCATTCATGTATTTTCCTTGCAGTTGTTACTGTGATGTCTAATGGTAACTTTCTGTTTCCTTCCTGTCTTTTATAATTGTTGTTTGTGATTCTTCTGTAAGGAAAATTAGTCTCCTGTCCCCATTCATTTACTTATTCAATCATCTATTTATATCACTACGGATTCATGGATATTCCTCCGCAGATAAGTTTTTGAGTTCCTTACTTGCTCTGCAGTTCTTTGATTTCTGGGAACGATTTGCCTTCTACTACCCAGAATGTTTGGTACTTGATAATCCTGCCTGGGATGGAGGTGGCGACCTCAGTTTCCATGCCAACCCGAAGGTCAGCATCACCATCACGGTTCACTCGTGTGCTGTAACTGCTCTGGATGACTCTGGTGTTGGGTGGAGCATGCAGGATGAGAACACTTTCACTGTAATGCTCTGAAAACAGTCTTTGTTTTCTTTTTTTCTTTCTTTTTTAAAAAATTGACGTATAGTTGATTTACAGTGTTGTTAGTTTCAGGTGGACAGCCGAGGGATTCAGTTATTCATAGACACAGGTATCTGTTCTTTTCCAGATTCTTTTCCGTTACAGGTTATTACATGACATTGAAATAGCTCCCTGTGCTGTGCAGCAGGAGCTTGTCTATCTATTTCATAAACAGTAGTGCGTATCCATTCATCTCAAGCTCCCAATTTATCCCTTTGTCTCTTTTATTTTTCCCCCAGCAGATTCAGTTACTGGGCGGTTTTAGGGGTTCATTCACCAGAATGTGAAACTTTCACGTATCACTTGGAAGAGGCTTATCCATACCCACCCCCTCAACAAGTATCTATTTTTTTAAAAACTTTTTATTTTGTATTGGTATATAGCTGATTTAGCAATGTGATACTTTCAAGTGGACAGCAAAGGGACTCAGCTATACATATCCATGTATCCATTCTCTCCCTACTCCCCTCCCATCCAGGCTACCACATAGCATGGAACAGAGCTCCATGTCCCAAGTATCTGCTGAAGGTGTGTTATGTGCAAGTCACTGTTCTAAGTATTAGAGACAGAAAATGTTTTAAGACTTGGCAGCACCCTTTCCGAGCCAGAGATCTAATCCATTCACTGGGGATGCCCAGATCCTGAGACCCAGGATGCCCGAGGTGGGAGCATAGAGAAGCAGGCAGGAGCTTCACTATTTCATTAAAGAAAGAAAAAGATTGCTTTACAAACCATGCTGCCATGACCGGAAGTGGAACAGCAGTTGGTCCCAGGACAACAAACACATCTTTGCTCCAGGGCTGAGATGTGAGGGTAATTCCATCCAAGACTCTTTGCTATTAAATCCCAGAAGGTCTGAGCAGATGAAGTTGGTGAGGAATGACAGGGGTGGAGGGAGGGATATGGAAGGAGAAATAAACGTGCGGTGACAGCTTCAGACAAGCCCCCCTTCACACTGAGAGGGAGCAAGGACACAGCGTCGCCAGACCAGCCTCTGGGTGAGGTCCCTCTGATCTGCCTGTCTGTCTGAGCTGCCACCCAAGGCAGACGTCTGCCTCAGCTGCTCCCTGGGGCCTGGGACTGTTCTTACTGGGGCCTGTTCTCTTCCTCTAATTCACTTTGCATCTCCCCACGATGGAGTGGAAAAGAGCATGTGAGGCAGATTGTGATTTGTCATTTTGTAACTCCAAGGCTTTGGAGTTAAACACATTAGCTCTTTGTTTTCTCAGCCCATTGAGGGGATATCGTGGCCTTGTCGACTCAGTTGTCGGGACTTTCTGGGCCCCCAGGTGCCAAATGAAGATCATGACACCCACTACTTACCAGGATAAGAAGGCACGTGCACAGGGAGTGTGAATCAAGTGCTCTAGTGCAGATCAAACCCTCTGCTCTACAAGTGAGTATGATCACCACCAGTCACAGAAGATGAACTTGGTCAAGGCAGAGGGACTTTCTGGAGAGATGCTGATCTCCTTGGAGCAATGTGGTTGCTCAGTGTTTTAGGAAGTGTGTTAACTGCTCAGTCATGTCCAACCCTTTGCAACCCTGTGGACTGTAGCCCACTAGGCTCCTCTCTCCATGGAATTCTCCAGGCAAGAATACTGAAGTAGGTAGCAATTCCTTACTGGGAATGGTCATCTTCCTGACCCAGGGATCAAACCCAGGTCTCCCCCATTGCAGGCAGATTCTTTACCATCTGAGCCACCAAGGAAGCCCATTTTAGGAAGACACTAACCGTATTCCAGTACAGACCAGGTCTGGGCACAGAGCCCCCCAAAGCTGTGTTTGGTTGGGGGCTCTGGGTCAGAGGGACCTAAGCCCAGTCCAGACTTTGGCTTTCTTACACAGGAATAGGTTAGTTCTATGGCAAGCAGAGTACATCTGGACAAGTAATTTTTTTTTTTTTCTGATTTGGTAAGTTTTTTATGTTAAATTGTAAATTGGAGTTGATTAAAGAGAATGTGGTTTTTTTTTTTTTTTTGCATGTACAAAAATTCTACTTTTTGGCCTTTAATCTATTGGTGTGTTAAATTACATTCTGGGAGCTTTCAATCTTATATCATCCCTCCTCTTCTAAGATATACCCAACCTGGTTATTATTTACTTTTAACAGCCTATTGAGCAGAGACATTTTAACACATCCCTTGTTACTGGAACATTATTGATGGGTGACATTTCAATATTCACTTGTGTAACAAGTCACCAGCTACAGGCATTAGTTTCTGCAAATGTCTCCCGGTCAATAATGTGTTCAAATATATTGTAGATATCAATGTGCAGGTAGATATTTTTAGGAGCTTTTTGTATCTTTGCTGTAGACTGTGGTCAAGCCTACTCTGAACCCAGTAATGCAATGAAAACACAGTGTTTCAATGACTCAAAACTGTGGTCATCACGGTGGAAAAAGGAATTGCTTTATATAGTAGTGGAGAGACCCTCGGATGGTGCTATGGCCCCTTTCCTTTTTCTAAGCATAAATGGAAGAAAGCTGGTGACTTGAACTCCTTGATGTGGTAGGCTTCTCATCCTGCCCTCTCTTCAGAGAAAACAAAAGTTGGGGAAAAAAAGAAAACACAACTTAGGAAGCATGTCTCCGAGAAACTCGGCAGGAGTTGGGAAGCTGTACCCATTTTCGAACTTGTGTCTTTATCTCATACATTTTGTGTTTTCTTTGTTTACTGATTCAGCAGGAACCTGAAATGCAAGTCACCAGGAATTAGATTTCAGCCGTCATTCTCGGCAGTCTTGAAACCAAAACCAAGACTTTTTATTCTAGCCTCACAGTATATTAAAAGTGAAATTGGGGACTTCCCTGGTGGTCCAGTGGTTGATACTTCCCCTTCCAATGCAGGGGTGCAGGTTTGATCCCTGGTCAGGGAACTAAGATCTCACATGCCTCATGGCCAAAAAACCAAAACATAGAACAGAAGCAATATTGTAATAAATTCAATGAAGACGTTAAAAAATTGTCCACATCCAAAGAAGTGAAATTGGCTTAAAATAGTTGTTTCTTATACTGTTCTTTTCTGATTTTGACTCTGACTTATACTCATTTTATAAAAATTACTTAAGTGTTTTTCTTTCTCTGTTTTGGAAGCTTAGTGTACTTTGCCAATAGAGTCACTTGACTTTGGGCAAGTAATTCCCGGTCTTTAAACCCACAGGTCACAGAGGATTAGGTGAGTGAGAAGTGGGAAATTGGCAGTTAAGGACAAAAGCGTATTGCACTGCTAGTGAGGCCTCTTCACTTAGAGTCAGAACTTCTCAGGAGAGAGAAGAGCTGGCTTAAATCAGGCCCATTCATTCACTCACTCATTGGGGTTTATGGAGTTCCTATTATGGTCCAAGATGTGCTAGATCCTGGGAGAAACTTCTATAGGAAACAAATGAGAAAAACATTAGTTCCCGTCAAAGAGAATTGTAAACACATCATCATATGAGCTTTTTAGTCTTTGAAGCCTTGATGGCTCGAGCTGGGGTCTTCAAGGTCCTCTGTGCGGAGTGTTGCTTCAGTCAAGTCTGACTCTTTGTGAATCCATGGACTGAAGCCTGCCAGGCTCGTCTGTCCATGGGATTTCCCAGGCAAGGATACTGGAGTAGGTTGCCATACTCTCCTCCAGGGGATCTTCCTCACCCTGGGAACAAACTTGTGTCTCCTGCATCGCAGGCAGATTCTTTACCGCTGAGCGACCAGTGAGGCCCCCTTCAAGGTCTTCCAGTTCAACCCTGACATATTACGGGTGAGGAAACGGAGGCTCACAGAGGGGAAGCAGTTGCAGGCATAATAGTAGCTGGGACTGAAAGAACGTGACTCCTGATCCAGCTTTTTTCCAGTGGGAGTTACTTTCCTGGAAAGGAGGAGAGAGAAAACAGTACCCCAGGAATTTCAGAAATTCTATGTGGCATTAAGAAAAAAGCTCTAAGCTGCCAGGTACAGCCGCTCCCCTCTACTACTAATGGCTGAGAAGACACCTTCCTTCATTTTCTGCAAACTGACCCTCTTCCCTCTTCTCAAAGATGCTGCTTGGGTCCCTGAGCCTTCTGCTTCCTTCCCTCAGCCCCAGAGCTCTCCTGAGTCGCTTTTTCATGGAATCAAGGTCTGTAGAACCTCCCATTTTAGGGGTGAATTTGCTGGGTAACTTGTACTAAGAAACTCAGGCAGTAATTCCCAAAGAAAGAACTGAAGACGTTTGTACTAAGATTAAAGCCACAGAGCACAATCCTTGATTCTCAGAGCAGACAATCATTTTAGACAGGGACAGTGAGAAGTTCTCAATGGCTCTAGAACTTCAGAGAAAAACCCGTCAGTATTGCCAAGCTAGGCACTGAAGAAACCTCCTGAGATGGTGACAGTGAGCACACAGATCCCACCTGCTGGCAGGGTTACTGCCCCGGCCCCCTCCTGTCTGAAATGCAATCTGCCCCAAAACAAAGGAAGGAGGAGAGCTGAGGTCATCATGTAGATGAACCAAAGGTGATCTTTGCTTGTGTTCCTTCATTGGAAGTAGAAATAAGATGCCTAAATGAGCATCTTCATGCTCTCCTCTGCTAGCTGGGGTCTCAGAGTGTATGTGTGTGCATTCAGCCATGTCCAACCCTTTCTGGTCCCATGGACTGTAGGCTCTTCTGTCCATGGAATTTTCTAGGCAAGAATACCAGAGTGAGTAGCCATGCCCTTCTCCAGGGGATCTTCCCGACCCAGGGATTGAACCTGCATCTCTTGCATTGGCAGGAAGATTCTTTACCACTGCCACCTGGGAAGCAGCTGGGGTTTCACTTCCTGGTATTTTGACGTCTATACAAGTCATGCTGGGGACTTTCTGTCTGGTGGAAATCTCCAGTTCAGTCTCTAAGGGAGAAAACAGTGTCAGTTAAATGAAAAGGAGGTGAGAGCTGTTTTACTTGGGGCCCAAACTTTGATCTAAAATAAGAAGGCTTTGCCTCTCAGCCGGACTTAATCACTGAACAAAGCCCTCTTCTTGTGGGGAAGAAAGATGAGGACTCAACAATCAGCCTCTCAAAGTGTAGGTCTGTGAAAACAACCGGAGGAAATCGGCGGAGACATCCATCCACCCACTGCTTTTGGAGAGTCTGGGGGAAGGCGAAACACAGGAAAACACATCCGGTT
Source organism: Moschus berezovskii (assembly GCF_049115385.1). Classification (NCBI taxonomy): domain Eukaryota; kingdom Metazoa; phylum Chordata; class Mammalia; order Artiodactyla; family Moschidae; genus Moschus; species Moschus berezovskii. The sequence goes on along the minus strand of NC_142474.1, from coordinate 73,799,641 downwards.
GGTTCAAGAGTTCAGCTCTCCCTTCAGTAACGGAAAAATCCATCTTTCTTCCCTCTGGCCAGTCCAGTCTGTGGCTCCCCTGCTGTGACATGTCATCTTCCAGACCTGTCCTAACTCAGCCCTCTAGTCTTGATGGTGGGGATCGCCCAGCTCTTTTGGGGGCCAGGTTTGTCATTGGATGGTTCCGGGAATCAAAACTAGAGGCAAGGGTTTAACTTGATTTTCTTACCAGAGGATATCTGAAGATATATAATAATATACATATATATAATTCATAATATTAATAACATATATTGTTGTTGTTCAGTTGCTAGGTCGTGTCAGACTCTCTGAGATCCCATACATGAACTGTAGCACACCAGGCTTCCCTGTTTTTGACTGTCTTCCGGAGTTTGCTCAAACTCATGCCCATTGAGTCAGTGATGCTATCCAACCATCTCATTCTCTGTCGCCACCTTATCTTGACCTTAACCTTTCCCAGGATCAGGGGTTTTTCCAATGGGTCAGCTCTTTGCAGCTCTTCGTGGCCAAAGTTTTGGAGCTTCAGCTTTAGCATCAGTCCTTCCAATGAAAATTCAGGGTTGATTTCCTTCAGTATTGACTGGTTTGATCTCCTTGCTGTCCAAGGGACTCTCAACAGTCTCCTCCAGCACCACAGTTCAAAAGCATCAATTCTTCAGGGCTCAGTTTTCTTTATGGTACAACTCTCACATCCGTACATGACTACTTGAAAAATCATAGCTTTGACTATACTGACCTTTAAGACATGTAATATTCTATGGTCCCCAAGAAGACAAAGAAGTAATAGTTGAATGCCCACAATGGCTAGATGTTTAGATTTGGAACATTGGGTTGAATCTTCCCCACAACTTTATAAACTGGTTCTTTGGGGGTTTTATTTCTCACCTTATATTGTTAAAAACAAGGCAACAGGTCCAAAATGGAATCATTTATGCTAAGCCCCACAGCACCAAACCCAAACTTAATTACAGTTTCAGCTCTCCCAGAAATGGAGTCTTAAACCAGTTAGTCAGGAAACACCTTATCTGCTCTGGTTAGGTCGCCTCCTGATAGACCCCTGCGTCCCTCACAGGAAGGGAGCCTTGCAATAACCAGCCCAATTTTTTTTGCCTAGAATAACTTCCTTGTTTCCGCTCCCTTCTGGCTATAATCTTTCAATTTGCACAGCTTCTTCGGGCAACTTTCTTTCCACTAAATTGGCTCTACCCTGATTCAAATCAATTTTTGCTCAAATAAACTCAAAAGTTTAATATGCTTCAGTTTATCTTTTAACAATATATACGAGAAAGCTGTGGCTCAAAGGTTAAATAATTTGCCCTGGATCACACAGATGGTTACAGCTAGAGGGGTGTCAAACCAGGTGATCATGGTTACCAGGTGGTCAGTGTCTTAGTTATTTTGCTGGATCCAACTTGATTAAACAAAAGTCAGTTTCCAGAAAGAGAAGAAACTGTGGGAGCAATCTTTTGGGATGGGCAAACCGACCTTCTCTTTCATTTTCATTAAGGGGGTTCGCTGGAAATGTATCCACTTCCACTTTCCTGGGTTGGTGTGAATTTTTCTGTCTTGGAAATGTCTTTCTCCCTCTCCTATATTTGAAGTGTTCAATTTGAAGCCATAAGAAATGCATTTGAGGGACTTCCCTGGTGGTCCAGTGGCTAAGACTTCACACTCCCAATGCAGGGGACCCTAGTTCGATCCCTGGTCAGGGAACTAGATCCCACATACCGCAACTAAGAGTTCAAATGCTGTGATAAAAGATTCTGCATCCCACAACTAAGAACTGACAGAGCCAAATAAATGAATATTTTAAAAGTATGTTTTTTATATTTATATATTGCTTTATTATTTTTTTTGAGAATAATTACAATATTGTGATGGTCTTTGCCACACATAAACATGAATCAGCCCCAGACATATGTGTGTCCCCCCCAATCCTGAATGCCCCCCACCTCCCTCCCCACCCTATCCCTCTGGGTTGTCCTAGAGCACTGGCTTTGTGTGTCCTGCTTCACACATGGAATTTTCACTGATTATCTATTTTACATACGTTAATACACATGTACACATGTTTCAGTGGTGTTCTCTCAAATCATCCCACCCTCGCCTTCTCCTGCTGAGTCCAAAAGTCTCCTTTGCATCTGGGACTCCTTGGCTCCCTGCATGTAGAAGCATCGGTACTGGTTTTCTGAATTTCATATGTATGTACTAACATACAGTGTTTGTCTTTCTCTTTCTGACTTTTTTTTAAAAAAAGAAATGCAATTTTTTCCCGATGTTGAATGCCTAAAGACTAACTCTCACGGGCGTGCATTTAATCCATCACCGTGAAATTGTTTATGGAATACCTACTGTACACAGAGCGCTTTGGTGGATGCTGTGAAGACACACTGAACCTTTTCCTTTTGGTGGCACCACGCTGCATATTGGCCCTTAGTTCCTCAACCAGGGATTGAACCTGTGTCCCCTGAAGGGGAAGTGGGGAGTGGTTACCACTGGACCACCAAGGAAGTCCCTGGATGCTGTAAAGACAGAAAGGTGGCTGAAAAGTGGCCTGAGCCCTCACCAGTGGAAAGGAGATAAAATAGTTTATCATGTGAAAATCTAAAGTCTAAGGGATGATAGAAGCAGGTGGAATTAAACCAGTGCTTCTTAACACTGGCCGCACCCCAGGCTCACCTGGTGAAGTTTAGGAAGCATTGTCATCTGGGTCTTGCCACAGAGCTGTTGTTTAAATTGGTCCGGACATCCCCTTGCCCTGTCCCTCCTCCCCCCATCCCCCACCATGGATGTATTTTTAAAAATTCCCTGGTGATTCTAACATGTAGCCAAAATTGAGAGCCTTCAACTAGAATAACCGAAACTATTTTTTCCAACTCTCACTGCAAAAGTTAGAAGGGATGTTAGTACACCTCGGGTGTCCAGGGTCAAGGGCTGGGATGGGAGGGAACCAGTGCATTTGTATCTTTGATCTCAGTTAGTCCTCAGAGGGATTATCCATCACCTCCCATCCCTCAGATTCATCCTCCCACCTTTCCCAACCCAGCCATCACCTCTGGAACAAAGTACCATCTGCGATCATGGGGAAGAGCCCCTGGCTCTCTGTACAGTTGAGTGCCTTTAGACTTTTTTGAATCTGTGGTTCCCAATAGATTTTGTTACTATTATAATTTTAATTTTTAGTAGAAGGATAATTGCTTTACCACGTGGTGTTGGTTTCTGCTGGCCAATATCTTTTTTCTTATAATGTTATTTATTTGCTTATTTTTGGCTGTGCTGGGTCTTCATTGCTGTGTGGGCTTTTCTCTAGTTGCAGCGCAAGGGCTTCTCACTGTGGTGGCTTCCCGCTGTGGAGTGTGGGCTCTGCGGTTCTGTGGCTTCAGTGGCTGCGGCTCCAGGGCTCTGGAGCACAGGTGTGGGCTTGGTTGCTCCATGGCTTGTGGGATCTTCCCAGACCAGGAATCGAACCCTTGCCTCCTGCATGGGCAGGCAAACTCTTTCGACTGAGCCACCAGGAAAGCCCTGGCCAATAGCTTTTTAAAAATATGTTTTTGTTAGTTTTTGTTTTTTTCCTTTTTCCGGTGTTGCGGGTAGGTGTGAAGGTCTGTTATAAGCTTCTGTGTTCTAAGGACATGGAGGTCCTTAGCAGGGAGGGGCGTGGACTGGTGTTGGGGAAGATTGGTCTGGGGGCAGAGCAAAGTGACTGCGGTTGAGGCGAGGGGAGGCTATGGCAAGAAGGGAACACAGGCTGACAGACAGAGGTGTCATGAGAGAATAGGCTGCATGTTGTAGCGACAGACTCAGATCTGTCCGTCACTCCAAAACCTGAGCCTTCGGTCTGCGTCTTCCGTGTTATTTGGCTGTAGGGAGCTCCTCCTGCTGCTGTGTGGCTGGCATAGAGTCTGTTCTCCTTGGCTTAAGTTGCTGTCCTGGTGTATTCGAAGGATATACTCTTGGGACTCCTAAACTCAACTTTGTTTTACGAGAATGAATGAGATGGCTCAGAAAACTCATGTCCAAACTCATGGTATAGTTGATAACAGACACCCGGAACGTCCTCTGTCAATTTTCTGTGTGTGTATGTGTGGTGTTAAGTGCTGTTTACTTTCTGATCGATAGTTGGATAATTAAGCATGTAAGATTTTTGTTTTAGAAGTTTGTCTTCAATTCAGTGATTCAGCTTCTAGAAATCTGTCCTAAGACATAAATGCAAATACTTGTACAGAAAGTTATTTATAATATGGATAAATTTAGAAATGATAGAAATGTCTTACCTTAAGGAATGACATATGTCATACACCCATATCCATGGATACATGATTATAAAAATATCTGAAACAACTTAAATGGCCATCAATATGAAATTGGTTAAAAAATTATATGATCATACTATGGAAAACTGTGCTACAATTAAAAATAATGAGATAAACATACAGTTTTGAAAATATCTCTAATACGTATTATTAGTAGTATGGTACCACTTATGTCATCATACATAAATTATGTATAATATATAAAATATTTTATATAATGCAAAAATAAATATGTAGTTATGTTAATTATGTATCATTTATATTTAATTAATTATAATTCAATAACATTATAGAATATAATATAAATTATACAAATGTGATTTAATAACTATATAGCAATTATATAAAATATATAAATATATGTATATTATATGCCAAGACTTGAATGATACATATCAAATTGATAGTAGTGGTAAGTTAGAATGGGTGGGAATGATGAAGCAGGACCTTTATGTTTTACTCTATAAACTTCTATGTTTGAATCTTTCACAATGAGAACAATTACTTCTATTACATACATAATTAAAAATTGTAAAATCTTTAGAAGATTTGACTTTTCCTTTTCTTCCTGTGTGCCTTCTCCTATAGCTTGCTTGCTTATTGCAGGGTTAAAAAAATAATGTTATCCTCTCTTCCACAAATCAAAATTGGTAGCAGCAAATTTAACTAACTGGACATTTTCCCTAAGGCAAATTGCCTACCCGGTGAGGTAGCCTGCTGACCTGCGTGGAGGTGGAAGGCTGTGGGTGGCAGGATGTGGTCCCCTCAGGGGCACGAACTTGTTCCAGGCCAGGGTGACAGTGTGTCATCACCTAGCAGTCACTGTGATGTGTGTTCTGTGACAGGATTTTTTAGCTCAGAAAGAGCCCCCCCAGCCTTGTTTCTGACATCCTTCTATTGTTACCAACCAGGGTTCTCAGCCTTCCCAGATCAGTAGATATTGATCAGAGGCCAGACGAGAAATCCAGGCAAGGCTTTATTGGGGCCTCTGCTGTGGTGAGGGGGCAAGCTTGTTCCTTACATGGGGTGAGGGTAGGGGTGTGTCTAGGGGTCTGGCTGGAGGGGTGGCTTAGGTAATCTGCCCCCCTCTTTTGTAGCGCTGAGTGCAGGGGGCACGCTCAGTGCCCTGCTTTTGCTCCCAACACCCTGTTTTTGTTCCAGACCCTTCAAAAGTGGCAGTTAGGTTTTTTGGTCTCTTTGTATCTTTTGGTCCAGAATTTGCCCCAACTGTGCATGCACAGGGTTATTTTTAGTCCCCTACAGGTTTTTGGGTGCTTTTTTTTTTGTTTTGTACTTTGTTGCTTGAGGAAAGTTGTGTCTAGGTGCAGGCACTGCAGCCCTGCCTCCAAGGGTCCCAGGTCCCAGCCTGTCTTCCCACCTTGGTTGCTGGAATAGAGAAGGGACAGAATAGCCTGCCTGAGCCCGGCACTGGGGCTCCAGGGAGCAGGAGAGCAGTTGGTGCGCCATTGAGACAGAGAAGGAGCGCAGTGCTGGGGCAGTCAGCATGGAAAGGTGATGTTTCAAGCGAGACGAGGAACAGAGTATCTTAATTTACATGCTCTCAGGTGGTTTGTTTTTCCTCTTCTTCCTCTTCTGATTACCCACTCAAGCAAATCCATCTACAACGTGTTCCCGCCTATGTAGGAGTTCAAGAGTGGGATTGCTGGGAGGGCCCCCCGGGCCAGTGTGGTCGTCGGTAGGTGTGTGGAGAGGGGCCCAGCACCCAGCACCTGGAGCCGGACTGGGGCTTAGATTCCTCTCCACTGCTATGGCTACTTGAAGCAGTTGCTAAAGATAACCTGAGACAAAGGTTGGCCCTCCAGAGAAGGTTTCCTAGTTCTGGGGTCACCTGGCACTTTCAGATCAGCGACAGCTGTGTAAAATGTAAGTTTTAGTGTCTTCACATCCATGCCTTTGGTGCCAATACAGACCGATTGAAAATGACTGTTTTCCATTAACCTGGCATTTTATACTGTTTGGGCGCCACGTCCAGTGTTACGTTGAGGGTTTACATCTATTTCTATTTCTTTCTGACCCACATACAAATGAAATACAATTTACTCAACCTCTCTTTCTTAAATCAATTTTAATGCAAAAATGCAAACTATTTCTATTTATCTATATATCTATATTCTGGATAATTTCAGCAAGTGTCTCCTTCATCTGACTGTGTAAACTTGACAGACCTAGAGTGCTTTTTTGGCTTACTTTTGTTGAGTACACAGATCTGGGCCAGGTTGAGTAAGTGGTGGTGTTGGATGAACAGGCCTTGTGGGGAGCCACCTGGGATGTGTGGACTTTAGGAGGCGAAGGCTGTGGGTTCTGAGTTTTGTCTGGCTGGTGATGCTCTGAGTTGTAGGCCCAGAGTGGGGGCCTGAGGGGCACATGATGGTGAAACTGCTGGGGAAGTGATACAGTTGCTTCTTCAGAAATGACAACGACATTCTGTGATAATAATAACAATGATTATTATTATTTAAAAAGTAACTGGCAGGTGATGGGAGCCTATATGCAAGTACTTTCTGTTTCCTCCTGTGTTCTTTGTTACTAATAACATTCAGTTCAGTTCAGTCACTCAGTCGTGTCCGACTCTGCGACCCCATGAATCACAGCACGCCAGGCCTCCTTGTCCATCACCAACTCCCGGAGTTCACTTAAACTCATGTCCATCGAGCTGGTGATGCCATCTAGCCATCTCATTCTCGGTCGTCCCCTTCTCCTCCTGCCCACAATCCCTCCCAGCATCAGAGTCTTTTCCAGTGAGTCAACTTGTCGCATGAGGTGGCCAAAGTATTGGAGTTTCAGTTTTAGCATCAGTCCTTCCAATGAACACCCAGGATTGATCTCCTTTAGAATGGACTGGTTGGATCTCCTTGCGGTACAAGGGACTCTCAAGAGTCTTCTCCAGCACCACAGTTCAAAAGCATCAATTCTTCGGCGATCAGCGTTCTTCACAGTCCAACTCTCACATCCATACATGACCACTGGAAAAACCATAACCTTGAATAGACGAACCTTGGTTAGCAAAGTAATGTCTCTGCTTTTGAATATGCTATCTAGGTTGGTCATGACTTTCCTTCCAAGGAGTAAGCGTCTTTTAATTTCCTGGCTGCAATCAGCATCTGCAGTGATTTTGGAGCCCCCCAAAATAAAGTCTGACACTGCTTCCACTGTTTCCCCATCTATTTCCCATGAAGTGATGGGACCAGATGCCATGATCTTAGTTTTCTGAATGTTGAGCTTCAAGTCAACCTTTTCACTCTCCTCTTTGACTTTAATCAAGAGGCTTTTGAGTTCCTCTTCAATTTCTGCCATAAGGGTGGTATCATCTGCATATCTGAGGTTATTGATATTTCTCCCAGCAATCTTGATTCCAGCTTGTGCTTCTTCCAGCCCAGCGTTCCTCATGATGTACTCTGCATATAAGTTAAATAAGCAGGGTGACAAGATACAACCTTGACATACTCCTTTTCCCATTTATAACATTAGCAATACATTTTGGTGGTTGGAGACCCCAGGCCAGGATTTGGGAGAACTGTCGGCAACCTCTGACTTGGCCACTGATGGAAGGTTTGGGGTGAACCACCTAAACTCCGAAACATTGTTATTCCACTCACCTCACCCACTGCTTAGTCTGAGTCCCTACCCTCTCTAAGACTTGAGCGCCTGTGTGCTCATAACTTAACTTTGTCTTTTGTTCTTAGCATCAGTACTGAGATGCTCTCCTGAAAAAGCATCTCCTCTTTGTGGATGGTTTGGCCTGGTAGGTATACCTCCCACCAGAGCATGTAAATTCCCAGAGACTAATTGAGATTTCTTTTTTCAGAATGGGAAGGGGTGTGTCAGCAGGAGACGGTGAGAGGTCTAGGTGAGTCAGCTTGTTTTATGAAAAAAAGAAAAAGAGTCTTTGCTGGATGTGACTGAAATACACAGAGGAGATGGTTATGGTTGGACCTCTCTCATCCTAGGGTTGTGAAATGTGATTTTGTTTTCAATGCCTTCTCAAATTCTATCACAAAACCCAGAGATGGCAACCACAACACTTCTATTACCGTGGGGGTTGTGTGTTTTAAGTGGTGTGTGTGTGCTCAGTCATGTCTGACTCTTTGCAGTCTCATGGACTGTAGCCTTCCAGGCTCCTCTGTCCATGAATTTTTGAGGCAAGAATACTGGAGTGGGTTGCCAGTTTCTTCTCCAGAGGATCTTCTCAACCCAGGGATCGAAGCCACGTCTCCTGTGGCTCCTGTACTGTAGGTGGATTCTTTACCTCTTGAGCCATCGGGGTTTTAAGTGGACTGACCTTATTAATTGTCTCAAAAGCTTTAAGAAAGAGGTGGGGCTATTAGCAGGCATACTTAACATGTTGGAGATTTATCATCGGAATGAAATGTCACTTGGAACGATTCCGTGAGTGGAAATACACAGCCAGAGATGAGAGGGGGCCTTTTGGACACTGAGAGATCAAATGTATGCCCACGAGGAGAGAATCAAGAAGGAACCCAAAGTTTCCTGCCTTGGGTTCTGTTATCAAGAGAACAGTGCGGAGGAAGTGTCTATTCCAGTGATTCCCCAGAGAGTAAGATAGTTTAGCTCGTTTTTTAGAGGCTTCTTAAACAAAAGACTCTCAAATAGATTTCCAAGTCCTTGCTGTTTATTTAAAAATTAAATTTTCAACCCACTTGGAGCGTTTTCCTTTTGAAAATTTCACAGTAGCATTGATAAACGAAGCCTCTCCAGCATCAGGATTTCATCTTTTTTATTGGGGACCATCCAAGGTGTTAGGAGGGGCTTCCCAGATGGCGCTAGTGATAAAGAACCCTCCTGCCAATGCAGGAGACAGAGGAGATGGAGGTTCAACCCCTGGATCAGGAAGATCCCCTGGAGGAGGGCATGGCAACCCACTCTGGTATTCTTGCCTGGAGAAATCCACGGACAGAGGAGCCTGGCGGACTACAGTCCATGGGGTCACCAAGCATTGGACATGACTGAAGCAACTTAACATGGCACAGCAAGGTGTTAGGAAGAGATTAGACACTGGGATGTAAAACCTTGTAATTTCTCTGACAAAAGGACTCTTGAGTCATTGATCTAGAAATATGAGGCCCAGCCTCTGGGAGGGTGTGTCATAATAACCATTGATTACTTAGGAACCTGAGAGCTGAGCAGTTCGGAAGTTGTGTGGGCAGAGTCCTCTGATCCTAACTTACCTCCAGGAAAAATAAACAAGCTTGCTGAGTCATCTGTCTTCTCAGCGGCTAATATTGGTAGTGGGTTCTTTGCTGCTGTGTTTACAATTCTTATGTTTTCTTGGTGGGCTCCTTCTTGTCATGTAGTTTTCAAATGGACATATACTTCATTTGCAATGTTGTGCCCATCTCTGCTGTATAGCTAAGTGACTGTGTTACACATGTATGCGTTCTTTCTTATATTCTTTTCCATTACGGTTTATCACAGGACATTGAATATAGTTCCCTGTGCTGTAGAGTCAGGCCTTGTTGTTTATCCATTCTATGTGTAATAGCTTGCATCTGCTAAACCCAAACTCCCGATCCATCCCTCCTCCACTACCCCACCCCTCGGTAACCCCATCTCTCCTGGCAACCACAAGCCTATTCTGTGTGTCTGTGAGTCTGTTTCTGCTTTGTAGATACATTTTTTTTTCCCTTTTCCGGAAACTGAATTAAGTCTCATTTGTTCTAGGGCAAACTCAAAAGGGTTTCTATGTTAGTGTTTGTTGTTTTTTTTAGCAAATCCTAGTATATTATTAACAACAACAACAAAATCTGTACATATGCCATGACATACTTGAAAGCGAAACAAATAAGATACAAACACAGACATGGTTGTAACATGAAAAAGCCCCCCAAAACCAAAAACCCAACCCAGGGGTGTGGGGACCATGTGTGTGTACACTGCCAACCTGGCTGGCATTCTTCAGAAAATTGTTCTCATTTCCAAATGTCATCCTCAGCAAAGCCCTGGTGGAATTCTACAAAGTTCTGATTTGTTCTCCTTTAATATGTAATATTGTGCTTAATAAATAAAGGGTGGCAGGGAAAGAAAAAGATTTGGGAGACAAATCAGGTGTGCCTGCGTTACCTGCATGATTGAGAAGCTAGTGGGGCTGTGGCAGGTGTCCGGGGCTGTGGGCCCCAGGAGGGCCACGTGCCTCCCTGGGGCCTCTGGTCTTTCAAGCTCTCATGGTGGGAGGCCAGGCCACTGGCCCGGCCAACTCCTAAGAGTCAGGGTGGGGAACGGGCGGCGAGGAAGCGCTCTGTTGTGGGACTGGTGTGCAGATATGTGTCTGGTATGGTCTGGGACAGGTGAAGTCAGGAACCACACAAAAACCCACTCCCAGGAGACTGACTGGGTGGATGAGCGCACACCCCACACGTGGAACAGTAAGTGCGGCGAGTCATCTTACTCAGACGCACCCGCGATGTGACGTACCGGGGTGAGTTGCTAGGACAACCCCGGAAAGGAAAGTGCTGCAGGAGGCAGGAGCGGCAGGTGAGGGGAGGCGGGGGAAGACGCCAGCTCAGGGGCTGAGTTCAGATGAAGCCTCAGTGCATGCCCGATCCCCGTGGGGGAACTCGGAGTGTAAAGTGTGCCAGCTGCAGGCGAGGCCCTGGTCCCTCTTTTTTAAACATCTATTTTTAATTGGATGATAATTGCTCGTGTTGGTTTCTGCCATACATCAACATGAATCAGCTGTGGGCATGGGACAGCTGTATGTCCGGACTTCCCAGATGGTGCTAATGGTAAAGGGCCTGCTGGTGCAGGAGATTCAAGAGATGTGGGTGCAATGCCTGGGTCAGGAAGACCCCCTGGAGGGCCACCCACTCCAGGATCCTGGCCTGGAGAATCCCATGGACAGAGGAGCCTGGTGGGCTACAGTCCACAGGGTCACAAAGAGTCGGAAGCGACTCAGCACAGTGCAGCATACAAACGTCCTCTTTCTCTTGAGTCTTTCCCCCAGCCCCTAGCCCATCCCACCCCTCTAGGTGGTCACTGAGCACCAGGTGAGCTCCCTGTGTTACACAACAGCTTCTCACTAGCTACCTGTTATACACATGGTAATAAACATGTCAGCGTTACTCTCAAACCGTCCCACCCTGTCCTTCCCTGCTCTGTACACAAGTCTGTTCTCTGTCTGCTCTCTAAGGCCCTGGTGCTGGGCCTTCTTAATCCTGCGGGCCCTCCTGGTTCTCGATACTTCCAGGGAGAATGGCTCAGAGCCTCGGGCAGGCCTCAGGAGAGAGCTCTGAGGGCAGGAGCTGCAGGAACGCACCCGTGAGCTGGGCGTGAGACACGATGGAATAACCAGGGACCCCAGGGATTGTGGTGAGTGTCTGCTTTCCCATCAAAAGAGTGAAGTGCAGTCCAGAGCCCTTCCCGTGAAAGCTGTTTATGAGAAGCACTGAGCAGAAAAAGCAAGGTGCTGAGTGATATATTCTGGGTGTTTCCCAACACCAGCCGGGTATCAGTGATTTAACGCAGCCCTGCACTAACTGCCTGGCGTTACTGTCAGATGCCGCATGTTAAAGTGTTCAGTTCCACACGCTGCTCCCCACTCCATGTGCCAGACGCAGGGGCCACTTGTCCTCTGGATGACTTCCTACAAATCAGGGGGTTCCAGGACCCTCTCTTCTGGTTCAGTGGTTTGCTAGAATGGCTCAGAGTTCAGAAGGGCATTGTACTTGCAGTTACAGGTTTATTATAAAGGGCACAGCCTGGTGGCCCAGTGGTAAAGAACCTGCCTGCCAACGCAGGAGACTCAGAAGACATGGGTTTGATCCCTGCGTCAGGAAGATCCTCTGGAGTAGGAAATGGCAACCCATTCCAGTATTCTTGCCTGAAAACTCCCATGGACAGAGGAACCTGGTGGGCTACAGTCCATGGGGCTGCAAAAAGTCAGAGATGACTTAGCGATTAAACAACAACCGCTCAGGACAAATGGAAGAAATGCAGAGGGCATGTATGCAGGACGGACTGCAGAGCTTCCCTGCCCTCTCTGTGTGTGCTGCCCTCCCAGAACTCCATGTGTTCACCAGCCCAGGAGCTCATCACATCCTGTTGCTCAGGAGTCTTACCAAGCTTACCCTCCAGTACCCCTGCCCTCTTGCCCTAGTTCAGCATGGGGAGCTGAAAGTTCCAAGCTTTTCGTTGCTGTGTCTTTCCAGTGACCAGCCCCATCCTGAGGTTATGTGGGGGCCAGACCTTGACCACCTCATTAGCATAAACTCAGGTATTATCAAAAAGGGCTCTTTTGAATAAAAAAAAAAAGACCCCTCTTACTCAGGAAGTTCCAAGGGTTTTAGGAGCTCTGTGCCAGGAACATGGGACAGAGAGCAAATACACAAATTAGTAGATTATACATATATAGTTGGATATCATTTTTAAAATAAAAAGAAATGTGTGTGTAAGAAATAAGTCTGAAAGTCAACAGATTCAATCATAATTGTGTTACTACAGAAGTGGCTGGGGTTGGGGAGGGGGATGGAGGGGTAGATAGAGACCCTGAGGATTCCTGAGAGAGCCTATTATGCCTTATAATTGGAACACAAAAAAATGCAGTGTACACAACTCTGCCATGTGACTGTAGCCTGTGTCTCAACAGCCTTCTTGATCTGCAGTTCTAAGACCCACTATCACCCCATGATAGTGACTGCTTGGTGAATGTAATGATGTTTTCTCGTCTCTGCGATGAACAGAACCTTGAGGACTACAATTACCTATAATACTGGTCTGGAAATTGTGGCTTCAGTGGTCTCCATTCCGGATGCCTGGTTCTCGTTTTAGGCTGTCATTGGAAAACATGTTTTTAGCCTAGCAAATCCAGGTGCATCGGATGAGCATCAGTGTAGCCTCTGCTCCCTGTGGGGGACTGTCTGCCTTCAGCCTAGATTGATAGCCCTGGCAGAATGCTTGCTGCTGCTGCTGAGTCACTTCAGTGGTGTCCGACTCTGTGTGACCCCATAGACGGAAGCCCACCAGGTTCCCCCGTCCCTGGGATTCTCCAGGCAAGAACACTGGAGTGGGTTGCCATTTCCTTCTCCAATGTGTGAAAGTGAAAAGTGAAAGTGAAGTCGCTCAGTCGTGTCCGACCCTCAGCGACCCCACGGACTGCAGCCTACCAGGCTCCTCCATCCATGGGATTTTCTAGGCAAGAGTACTAGAGTGGCTTGCCATTGGCTTCTCCGGGCAGACTGCTTAATTTGTAGGTAAAATAAATTACCCACTTGATGGCAGATATTATAGATCCTTCTTAATATAAGCCCTTTTCCTGGCAAGTAAACAGCCAGAAAAGACCAAAAAATGTCCTGCAAAAATGGTTACTGATTTCCCTGTTATCACAAAGCCTAAAGTTTTATTGTGTATGTAAGCTCTGAGCAAGGAAAACTGCCTGGAGAAAGTCTACACTCTTGGAGCTACAAATTTTACGTTAGTCTAACTCTTGTTTCAGTTTATCTAACCATCTACCCACCCATCCATCCGCACACCCCTTATCCATCCATCCATCCATCCACCTACCTATCCATCCACCCATCCATCATCCATTCATTCACCCATCCACTCATCCATCTGTCCATCTGTCTGTCCGTCCATCCACACACCCACCCATCGTCTGTATTTCTAATAATTATTGAGAAAATTTTATAAAGCAGACATTGTGGTAGGCACTGTTCCTTGTTTTCTGGCATTTATTTGTAGAGTGCATTTGTGCTAAGTCTCTTCCGTCGTGTTTGACTCTCTGTGACCCCATGAACTGTAGCCCTCCAGGCTCCTCTGTCCATGGGATTCTCCAGGCAAGAATACTGGAGTGGGTTGCCATGCCCTCCTCCAGGGGATCTTCTCAACCCAAGGATTGAACCTGTGTCTCTTGCATCTCTTGCATTGGCAGGCACATTCTTTACCACTAGTGGCACCTGGGAAACCCTTAATTTGTAGCAAATACACTTAAAACTCACCTCCACCCTGTACCTAGTCTTTACTATATATTAGAAACCATTTTAGGCTCTTTGACAGTTTCTTGTTAGCGTTTTGTTTTCTCCTAACCAGGTTCATGATTATTTCTGTCTCTCAACTGTAGTGTGCCTGATAATAATAACAAGCATCTACTAAGTACTTGTTACATGATGGGCAGTTTGCAAAGCATTCTAAACCCCTTAGTTCGCTTCATTCTTACAGTGATCCTAAGAAATGTGCATTACTATCTACAGTTCGACTTTTTTTTACAAAATACAACCTACATAAAAAATAGTGGTTAAAAATGAAGTTCAGTTCAGTTCAGTTCAGTCACTCAGTCGTGTCCGACTCTCTGCGACCCCATGAATCACAGCACGCCAGGCCTCCCTATCCATCACCAACTCCCGAAGTTCACTCAAACTGATGTCCACAGAGTCGGTGATGCCATCCAGCCATCTCATTCTCCGTCGTCCCCTTCTCCTCCTGCCCCAACCTTTCCCAGCATCAGAGTCTTTTCCAGTGAGTCAACTCATCGCATGAGGTGGCCAAAGTATTGCAGTTTCAGCTTTAGCATCAGTCCCTCCAATGAACACCCAGGATTGATCTCCTTTAGAATGGACTGGTTGGATCTCCTTGCGGTCCAAGGGACTCTCAAGAGTCTTCTCCAACACCACAGTTCAAAAGCATAGATTCTTAGGCGATCAGCTTTCTTCACAGTCCAACTCTCACATCCATACATGACCACGGGAAAAACCATAGCCTTGACTAGACGGACCGTGGTTGGCAAAGTCATGTCTCTGTTTTTTAATATACTATCAAGGTTGGTCATAACTTTCCTTCCAAGGAGCAAGCGTCTTTTAATTTCATGGCTGCAATCAGCATCTGCAGTGATTTTGGAGCCCCCAGAAATAAAGTCTGACACTGTTTCCACTGTTTTTCCATCTATTTCCCATGAAGTGATGGGACCAGATGCCATGATCTTTGTTTCCTGAATGTTGAGTTTCAAGCCAACCTTTTCACTCTCCTCTTTCACTTTCATCAAGAGGCATTTGAGTTCCTCTTCACTTTCTGCCATAAGGGTAGTGTCATCTGCATATCTGAGGTTATTGCGTTCTATAATTTGTCAAAAACCAAAAACCATAAATGAGATTAAAAATAGAACATTGCCAGTACCCAGAAGAGCTATTCATCCCCCTATTAATTCTCACCCTTCTTTGCCTCCGAGAAGTAACCACCATTCTAACACATGTGATGATCCTGCTTTTCTTTATAGTTTTACCATCTAAGCCTGTGTCCCTAAACTACTAGAGTTTGGTTCTGCCTGCTGTTTTTTAAAAAACAAAATTATACTGTGTATGTTCTTTGGTGTCTGTTTTTTATTTTTAATTCAACATTAAATTCTTAAGATTCATACTTATTATTGCATTGGTTTTATTTTATTTTCTATATAATATTTTCTTATGAATATACCACGATTTATTTTCCATTCTCCTGCTTTTGGACATTTGTGTCTTTCCAGTTTGGGACTATTAAGACAAACGCTGCAATGAATATCCTTGAATATGTCCTTCAATGACAAAGAGCATGCATTTTGGTTGGCTACATAAACAGGAGTGGATTTGCTGGGTGATTGGCATTTGTTCAGTTTTGGTGTGTGTGTTAGTCATTCAGTCGTGTCTGACTCTTTGCAACTCCACGGACTGTAGCCCACCAGGCTTCTCTGTCCATGGGATTCTCCAGGCAAGAATACTGGAGTGGATTGCCATTCCTTTCTCTAGAGGAACTTCCCAACCCAGGAATTGAACCCTGGTCTCCTGCATGGCAGGCAGATTCTTTACCGTTTGAGCTACAGGGAAGTCTAGGTGATGTCAAACAGTTTTCCACACTGGTTGTACTAATTTACTTTCCCACCCACAGAGTACAAGCGTCTGAGGCATGCACCACTACCAGTGCATGGCATTATCAGTCTTAATTCCAGCTTTTATGATGGCATGTAGTGATGTCTTGATTTTAATTTGTATTCCATTTGTGACCAGTGAAGTCAAGTGCCTTTTCATACGTTTATTGGGCTTTTGGACATTATCTTTTGTGAAGTACATTTTGAAGTCTTTGCTCATTTTTTTTCAATTTTATTGAGGTGTAATTGGCAAATAAAATTGTATATATTTAAAATATTTTGTTCATTGGGTTTTCTGCCTTGACTTGTAGTTCTTTATGCCTGGATTGTTGTTGTTCAGCCACTAAGTCATGTCTGATTCTCTGTGACCCCGTGGACTGCAGCATGTCAGGTTTCCCTGTCCTTCACTACCTCCTGGAGTTTGCTGAAATTCATGTTCATTGAGTCAGTGATGCTCTCCAACCATCTTATCCTCTGTCCCCCTCTTCTCCTTTCGCCTTCAATCTTTACCAGCATCAGGGTCTTTTCCTGGATGGAAGGCGTACTTTTTGTGTGTGTATGTTCAATGAATAGCAAATATCCCTTCAGTTCAGTTCAGTCGCTCAGTCGTGTCCAACTCTTTGCGACCCCATGAATCACAGCACGCCAGGCCTCCCTGTCCGTCACCAACTCCCGGAGTTCACTCAAACTCATGTCCATCGAGTCGGTGATGCCATCCAGCCATCTTACTCTCTGTCGTCCCCGTCTCCTCCCGCCCCCAATCCCTCCCAGCATCAGAGTCTTTCCCAGTGAGTCAACTCATCGCATGAGGTGGCCAAAGTATTGGAGTTTCAGCTTTAGCATCAGTCCTTCCAATGAACACCCAGGACTGATCTCCTTTGCTGCTGCTGCTGCTAAGTCTCGTCAGTCGGGTCTGACTCGGTGTGACCCCATAGACGGCAGCCCACCAGACTCCCCTGTCCCTGGGATTCTCCAGGCAAGAACACTGGAGTGGGTTGCCATTTCCTTCTCCTGATCTCCTTTACTTGCCTATTAATACTTTAAATCTGTCTTTTGATATGTTCAATGTAATCTGACTTCCCAAATGTTTTCTTTCTGATTAGCACTTCTGTGTCTTGCTTACGAAATCTTTCTCTACCCTGAGGTCACAAGACTATGTGTTGTGTGTTGTATGTATCTGTTGAATTGAGAGAACAGAAATCACAGTATCTCAACAGAGTTGAATAAGCAGACATGGTTACCCAGGTTTCAGAAACTGAAAGCCAAGAAGGAACCTTCGGGTAACAGGGAGATAATAGCTTCAGAAAACAGGTGCTGCCTTGAAGGCTAGAGGAACAAAGGAAAGAAATTGGGGTTATGAGAACCTAGAAGCTCAGAGAAGGGATGCCCACAGCTGAGAAGGACAGACCTAAGAGCTTGAGGGCGGGGGTAGACGAGCGATGAGATTAGATCCCGGTGTGCTGAGTGAGGCTGGAGGCTGGAACAGAGCACAGCGACGGTGAAGGGCTGCAGCCCAGAGATGCTTCTGGACCAAACTGCAAAGTGGGAAGGAGGAAGCTGCTCCTGAGTTCCTCCTGACTCTCAGAATCCCTCTCTCGACCTCTCCTGCAGTCTAGCGGGACGCCAAGGGGCCAAGGAGACATGAAGGTCCAGACTTCACTTCTAAAACATCAGTTCAAAGGTAAAGTTAAGAATTTCACGATGGCAGGAACAGAGCCTTAATCCAGACAGAGTGTTCTACTGAGCACGGGCCCCTGTGTGACTGCATAGTTCACTGGTCTCTTATTTTGGGAGATTTTCTTAAGACTTTTGCCCCCAAGGTCCTGAACACACAGCAGAAGTCCAGCAGTAGCTTTGTTGCAATTAGGTACCTGTTTCTCTGCGTAATTCTCAGTTCCTCTCTATCCTGGGGATGCTGACAGCATTGTGATTTATTTTTGCTCCTTGATAATCTTAAGCTTTATTTTTTTAATGTTCTGTTTTATTTTTATCTTTGGCATGTTTTGGAGGTTGTGTGGGGCTTTGGTGTTTTTTTTTTTTTTGAAGTTGTGTGGAGAGTTTTGAATTCAAGAGGTTGCTGTTCTCTCTCAGACTAGAATCTTTTGGGTGTATGTGTGTGTTGAGGATGTTGTACAAATTATCTTTTTTTTCCACAACAAAAAGCTTTCATCACAAATTTTTTTTTTGGCCTGAATGGTACATTTACCAAGATCATAAAGAGGTTAAAAGGCATCATCAAAATTTCGTTCTTTATTTACTGCTGTTACATAGGAATAGCAATTGTGTTTTGTGAAGATTTCCTTGTACCTTGGGAGCCTGTTGAACTCACTCACTAGCCCTAATAGTTTTCCTGTAGTGTTTTGCTTGCTTGTTTTGGACTCTCTACCTAAACCTACTATGAGGTCAGACAATGATGACAGTTTTATCTCTTCCTTTCCAATTCTTATCCTTTTCCATTTTTGGTTTATTGCTGTTTGGCCCTCCAGTAAAATGTCAAATAGAACAGGTGAGAGTGGGCATTCATCTCCTTCCTGATCTCAGAAGGAAAGTACTTCCCTTTTCACCAGAGATATTACAGTTTTTGCAGCTGCTTTAGAAAAAAATAAAAGCAAGGAATTATCTTTTATCCCTAGATGTTTATGAGTTTTTAAAAAAGAGATGACTATGTGCTGAATTTTATCAAATGCCTTTTCTGCAGCTAGTGAGATATCTCATGATTCTGACTGACTTTTGAATACTAAGCACTCTGCCATTCCTGGAATAGACTTAACTTGTCTGGGATATATTCACCTCTTTATATATTATTGCATTTGGTTTACCCCTCACTTTGCTTTAAGATTTTTATGTCTGTGTTTATGAGTAAGATTGGCCGGAAACTTTCTGTCTTTATAACGTTCTTAAAGAGGTTTTGGATCATGGTTAGGCTGGCCTCAGAAAAGTGAGTTGGAGATGGCTTCATTTCTCTTTTTGAAAAGAATTTGTATAAGGGGAGCGTTACTTCTCCTCTGAGTGTTTGGTAGAATTCCCAGTGAACCCATGTGGACCAGGAGCTTTCTTTTGGGGAGGTTTGAAATGATGGATTCAACTGTAATTTTCTGTGTTATCATGCCAGTTTTGGTAAGTTTCATTTCTTTGGTGGTTTGACTATCCATCTCAATTTTTCATAATTATTTTCCTAGAGTTGTTCATAATACCTTCTTAGGGTATTTTTAATGTCTGTAGGATTTGTAGAGCTATTTCCTTTTTAAATTTTTGATCTTGTATATATGTGCTGTTTCTCACGGCACTTTGAAGATACCCTTCTACTGTCTTCCTGTTGAGAAGTCAGCTGACATTTCATTTTAGGTGCTTTAAAGGTAATATGCTGTTTTTTTCCTTTGCTGCAATCAAGATATTACTTTTGTGTTTGATTTTCAATGGTTTTATTATGATGTACCTGGGGTGGATTTCTTTTTTTAATTTATCCTTTCAGTATTTTTAGAGTGTTTTGAATTTGGGATTCTGTGTTCTTCACTGTTTTTGGAAATTCTCAATAATTATTTCTTAAATATTATATTTCCCCCCGTTCGTCTCTCCCTCTAGAATTTATTAAGCACATATACTAGACATTCTCAGTGTTTGTTCTATTTCTGTTTTCAGCTCTGCTGTGTTTTCCATCTTTTTGATACTCTATGCTTCATTTATTATCCTCCTACCTTCTATATTTTAGTTGACTAATTTTCTCTTAAACCTGTCCCAAGAACTCTTAAATGTGGTTGTCCTTAAAGCTGGTTATTTTCAGTTCTAGAATTTCCATTGGTCCTTTTCAAAAGAAATAATTTCCATGTCTCTGTAGAAATTCTGTCTTTTATCTCATTGAACGTATTAAGCATGGAACAGTTTATGGTTGGTAACTTTCACTGTTTATTGTTTCTGCAGGTTTTCAGTCATGTGATTTTGTCTCCTCATGTGCCTTGCTATTTTTGGAAGTGCACAGGGCATTATTCTTATGAACTTTCTTGCAGAGGTCATTCGTATGTTGCTGTCTTCCCCCAAATGTTGTCATTTTCTTCTGCTGGGTGCCTGAGGGTGCAAATAGTCTGATTGCATCAGTCCAGTTTCAGTGATTTCAGCTCCTTTGAGACTGAGCATCATTTTCCTATGGGACTGTCCCCTACCCTGTTACCATGTAGTCCTGTGAGGTTCCAATCTAAAGTGAGGGATTTTCACAATGTCTTCCTTTTCATTCTGTCCCTAGACTCCAATCCCCAAGCCCTTAGCCAGGTGAGGCTACAGCATCACTGCTCAGCCTCCCAGTCAACCCCCTGGAACGAGCAGATGCCTCCAGGAGAAAAATGGTTCTACACATGCATGGGCTTATCTCCTGGGCTTTTATCTTTTCCAGGTGGCAATTCTTCACTGTATTTTTAGCTTCCTGCTCTGTCCTGGTAGATACTGCTCACATTTTCTAGCTGTACTACTTGTTCTCAGCAGCGTCTTTGGTTGGAATAACCTGTCCTTCACTGCTGAGAGTAGAGGTCTTATTTCCATTTTACAGATGCAAAGACTGAGGCCTGGTATAAAGAACTTCCTTTAAACAAATTTAAGGCTGAATTATAGGCTCAGTGGTCAAGAATGACTTAGACTTGTTTTAGGGAGTGACACATAACACTGTATTTTCCTCTGCAGGACTCTGGGTTCTTTCTTATCTTTGCTGATGAGGTTATGCTGAAAAGGCAGTGAACTAATCTTTGCCAGAGGAAAGCCACTGCAGTTAAAAAGCTAGGAATGACTTAGTGAAGAGAAATTGGAGGAGAAAGAGGAGAAGTATGTGGAGAGAGGCGGTCGGAGGCTTAACCATCCCCAGGAGTGGTCTATGCAGCTTGTGTTTCTGGCTACTGGCTGAGTCATTTATACCCACACCAGAATCAGTGTGTCAAATGTATAAGAGAAGAAGTTCACCTAATGTGACTCAGTTCAGTTGCTCAGTCATGTCCGACTCTTTGCGACCCCATGAATCACACTACCAGTGTATTTTTCATCTACTTTTTTGAAAATGGCTGTTTAGAGACGTGGGAACATGTGACAAGAGTCTTACACTTTGGTGTTTTTTAATTTTATAAAACATTTATTTTTATATAGACCATTTTATTGAATTGGTTACAATATTGCTTCTGTTTTATGTTTGGGATTTTTAGCCTCAAGGCATGTGAGATCTTAGGCCCTGGACCAGGATTGAACCCACACTCCTTGCATTGGAAAGGGAAGTCTTTCTTTAAAAAGTAATTATTTATTTGGGGTGGGCTTCCCAGGTGGCGCAGTGGTAAAGAATCTTCCTGCCAATGCAGGAGACATGGGTTTGATCCCTGGGTCGGGAAGATCCTCTAGAGTAGGAAATGGCAACCGACTCTAGTGCTGTTGCCTGGAAAATCCCTTGGACAGAAGAACCTGGTGGGCTATGGTCCACGGGGTTGCAGAAAGCTGGCCATGAACGAGTGACTGAGCAGGCGTGCAATTATGTATTTATTTTGCTCTGCTGGGTCTTGGTTGCCGCGTGTGGGTTTTTCTCTCTTGTGGCCAGTGGGGACTGCTCTCTATGTGTGATGTATGGGTTTCTCGTTGCAGCGGCTTCCTTGTTGTGGAGCACAGGTTCTAGGGCGTGCAGGTTTCAGTAGTTGTGGCAGGTGGGCTCAGTAGTTGCAGCTCCTGGGCTCCAGAGCACAGGCTCAGTAGTTGTGGCACATGGCCTTAGTTGCTCTGAGGCAGGTGGGATCAGGGATCGAACCAGTGTCTCCTGTATTGGCAGGAGGATTCTTTACCACCGAACCACCAGGGAAGCCTGGAAGGCAAAGTCTTAACCACTGGACTCCCAGGGAAGTTCCAGGTCTTGCACTTTGGCTTCTAGTACCCTGTGATCCGTACAAGCTGCTTTCCTTCTTTGTGTCAATGTTGCATCCCCAGAGGAGACATTGGTTCATACGTTTTCCTATTTTGTATGGAAAGTGCAGTATGGCTGACATCACTCACTGTTACTACTATGCAACTAGAGTAACGTTTCTGACGGAACTGTTTGACTATGTTACCCCGGTGACTAAGACCCTCCACTGGGGCTTTTCCCAGACCTGTCACTTTTTCTTTTCCTATTGCTCTTGGGCTTAGTGACAATCCCAAGAAGCACAGCGCACCACGTACGGGATGGCCTGGCCCTCAGCCGCCTCCCTGGCTTCATCTTAGAACTTTTGCTCCTCCAGGGTTGTGTAGACTTTCTGCACCTCCCTTGTCTGTGCCCTTGGAGGGTCTTTGTCCTTGTTAGTGCTTCTGCTCCTTTGTGTTCCTTTCCCCCTCTCATGCAGGGAGCTCCTGATGCATCTGGGGTCATGTCCTCAGGGGAGACATCCTTTAGTTGTTTAGTAGCTGAGTTGTGTCCAACTTTTTGTGATCCCATGGACTGCAGCATGCCAGGCTTTCTTGTCCTTCACCATCTCCTGGAGTTTGCTCAAACTCATGTCCATTGAGTTGGTGATGCCATCCAACCATCTCATTCTCTGCTGCCCCCTTCTCCTTTTGCTTTCAACCTTTCCCAGCATCAGGGTCTTTTCCAATGAGTCAGCTCTTCTCATCAGGTGGCTAAAGTATTGGAGCTTAAGCATCAGTCCTTCCAATAAATATTCAGAGTTGATTTCCTCTAGGATTGACTGGTTTGATCTCCTTACTGTCCCAAAGACTCTCAAGAGTCTTCTCCAGTACCACAATTCAAAAGCATCAATTCTCCAGTGCTCAGCCTTCTTTATGGTCCAATTCTCACATCCGTACAATGACCAATTTAAATCTTTGTGAAATGCATTCCTGGACCACATGCATCTCTCCTGCAGGATTTCCAGACTTGTCCTTTTACATTTATTGGTGTAATTTTTTCTTCCCATCTGCTTTCTCACCGGGCTTAAGCACGTAGGGGTAGGAACAGTGTGGTGTTTGCCCATCAGTCTCTCCAGCATTCAGCCCACTGCCCAGGAGCAGGAGGCATCCAATACCTACTTGCCAAATAAGGAAGGAAAGAAATCTTATGAATTTCATCCTAAATAGAGATTTTTTGCCAGTTTATTCACTTGTTTTCTGGAAAGTAGGTCGGAACAAGAAGCGCCAGGAACAGATGGTTTAAATAGTGAAGAAAGTGAAAGATGGTCTTCACATGTCCTTGTCTACAAGTAATTAGTATTCAACTGCTCCCGCTGTCTGGAACCTGGTGGCAAGTGCCAAGAGAAAACGTGTTTAGGATTTTAACTGATCCTCCTGGAAACACCAGTGGGAGTGCAATGGCTGGAATTGCCAAGCAAGGCTGTGTGAATGAAACATCTCTGATCTTCTTTTTTTTTAATTGTGGGCTGAGTTTAAATTTTTAAATTGCAGTGAGGAGGTGCCGGGGGAAGGGGAAGGACACAGGTATTTGGGGGAAGGGGTGAGACCTCCCTGCTCTTGCTTCTCTGCCGAGGCCACAGGCTGGTTCTGCTACTGTTGTTCCTGGTGTGTGTCTGACACTCCAGACAAGCTGGGGCTGAGAGCTGAACATCAGTTTTGCCTCTTAATGTATTTCTGGGTTCCTGTGAGTCAGCCTGGGAGGCCCTGTAGCCCCTAAAGGACTCAGAAGGCAGACTGCCTGCAGGGAGCCTGCGAGCCCAGAGAAAGCCATCAGGCTTCATCCGCGGCTGTGGGTGGCGGCCTGCACCTCGGGCTTGCTGCTCAGAGCAGGGCTGGGAAGCCAAAGTCCTTTCAGAGCCATGAAGCCAGGTCCAGGTGGCTTCATCAAGAGCCGGTGAAGCCTGGGGTTTGAATCAGCCATACCTGAGCTCCCCTCCTGGTTCAGTTCTGGTCTGTTTCCAGATCACTCCTGATACCATGTGTGTTTTTTGCACAACAGCTCATTCTCTGACACCAGCTGGTTACCAACATTTCAGCTCAACTCTGATGCTCTCTGGGGCCAGTGCAGATCCCCCAGGCTAAGGTCTTCATCCCACAAGACCACCCCCACTGCAGACACCACCTGAACATCCCAGGTTGTTACCTAGCTTCTGACTCACGGCTCTGAAGTCCGATAATCTGCTAGACTTGCTGATAAAGCCCAGGAAAAACAGTTCACCTGCTGTCACCAGTTTATTATAAAGGCTGCAACCAGGAGCACCCGAAGGAAGAGATGCTCAGTGCGAGATTTGTCGGAGGGGGCGTGGAGGTCCTGGCCTCCCACGTGTTCACCAACCAGGAAATTCAGCAAATCTTGTTAAGAGTTTTGATAGAGCTCAGTCCGCAGTCCCACTCCCTTTCCCAAGGGTCACCCAGGAGGGCTGAAACTGCCCCATCCCGGAAGCCCCACCCTTCAGCATCTCGGGGCCGCACTGGTGTCTCCTCATTAGAATAACTCAGGTATGATCAAAGGGAGCTCCTTATGAACAACAGAAGACACTCCTATCACTCAGGACTTGCCACGGGTTTTAGGGGCTGTGTCCCAGGAGTGGAAACAAAGACCAAACATGGGGCTTCCCCGGTGGTCCAGTGGTAAAGGATCCGCCTGCCAGTGCGGGGGACACCGGTTTGATCCCTGGTCTGGGAAGATTCCACATGCTGCAGAGCAAATGAGCCCATGCACCACAACTACTAAAACCTGAGCACTGGAATCTGTGAACTGCAAGGAGAGAAGCCTCTGCATGAGAGGCCCAAGTACCGCACCTGGGGAGTAGTCCTGTCTTGCCGCAAATAGGGAAAGCCCGTGTGCAGCAACGTAGACCCAGTGTAGCCAGAAATCAAAATTTAAAAAAGACCAAACTTGTTTCTCACTATGCCGCACATACTGTCTTAGCTGTGTGACCTCGCACAAGAGTTTCCAAAATAAGATCATCGTGGAAGCAACGATGCGGTGCACATGCCAAATGTGAATAGAGTGTGTGTGTGACAGTCGCTCAGTCGTGTCCGACTCTTTGTGACCCCGTGGACTATACAGTCCATGGAATTTTCCAGACCAGAATACTGGAGTGGGTAGCCTTTCCCTTCTCCAGGGGATCTTCCCAACCCCGGGATCGAAGCCAGGTCTCCCACATTGCAAGTGGTTTCTTTACCAGGTGAGCCAGAGAAGGAATGTCAATAAAGGCAGTTGGGATCCAATACCCAACACAGCCCAGGGCTCCTCTGGAGGGAGGGGGAGGGTGGGTGGGCCTACAAGGTGGGTGGCAGTGTGCTTTCTCCTCGCACATGCTTTTATGTTTTCAAAGCTAAATTTGGCTGAACTAGGGCGACCTCAGAGGGTAGGAAGTGGTACAGAATGGCAGTAGGTTATCAAAGAGGTGAATGTGGAAGAGGCGGGTGAGGGCGTGGTGACCAGGGTTAGTCACGGGTGGGAACCTGTGCTCTCAGAAGGGAGGACACATGTGAAGCAGTGATTCTGTGTTGCATTCCCACCGTGTGCGTACCTTGTGGCTCCGGGTAAAGAACCTGCTTGCCAATGCAGGAGATGCAAGACATACGGGTTCAATCCTGGGTCAGGAAGATCCCTTGGAGGAGGAAATGGCAATGCACTCCAGTATTCTTGCCTGGAAAATTTCATGGAAGAGGAGCCTGGTGGTCAACAGTCCATGGGGTCGCAAAGAGTGGGACACGACTCAGCATGCACACACGATATACCTGATATGTTATGAATATGTGCAGAGTGCGCTGGGGTCCCATGACATGGGACTGTAAACCGGGCTTGTGCACTTGGGTGAATGGCCAATGAGGGGTGCTACTCAGAGATGATAAATGTCCCTGACATCACCCTGGGGCTTGCAGGGCAACATCTCACCTGCTACTCCCTTGGGGTACAGGAGGTGATCATTCTGGTTGCCCGATTAGGACATCGACATGCTGAGTTTCTTAATCAGACTCTGAATCATCCATCAGATATATGGATTCTGGCCAGTGTGTGGAAATAAGTCTATGAGGGCCCTGGAAACTCTGCTTCAACTGGTTTCCCCTGGGCTGGTTTCTTATCCTGGGTTTGGGCTGGCCAGCAGCTAGGTGGAAAGATTTCAGTTCAGTTCTCTTGAGAAAAGGGTCAGATGAAGGAGACGGGACTTCAGACTTGGATAATAGGCCTGAGGTCAAGATGGATCAGGAGAGTCTCAGAGAGAGAGGGAGAGAAAGTGCTGAGAAAATATTTCCCATTTTCCTAAAGGGCTCACATGTCTTCTGCATGGTGAGCACCGTCAAGGTTGCAGGCATTTCCATGGAGACCACAGGTGGACTCCAGTGTCCCATGGCCTGCCACCTCTTACGTGTGATACAGACCATCATAACTGCTATAAAAATGACAGCTGAGACTCGTGGGAGCCGCCAACAGAAAGTAAAAACAAGGACCCCAGAATGTTCCTGCTCTTCTCCTGAGGACCAGAGCACTGGTGGCCTCGTGGGTGAAGAGCTTGCTCCCTGCTCTCCGAGATTTTCCTGCCTTATGTTTAACCTACAGTTGTGGATACAGTTGTATTAATAATACAGTGACGTGTGTGCTACTTTAATAATGGATTAAATAGCGAGATGCAGTGGCAAGTTGAAAACATCTGTGATTTCCAAGTAGAGATTAAGGGTGGCTGGTATTTCAGGATCCACAACTATTACTGTGGGACATGAGCATCTTAGGACTTTTATTGGTGGCAGGCACAGATTTCTGCCTACATTCACAGGCATTTTTTAAATGCCCGCATTAAAACACCAAATTATCTTTTATGGGTCAGTGGAAGCAAAGAATTTTTAAATTTTCCATCCAAGTGCACCTATTCCTTAAAAATTTTTTAGAAACTGTTCCATTGACATATAGTTGAGTTACAATGTTGTGTTAATTACTGCTGTGCAGCAAAGTGATTTAGTTATATATATACATACATTTTCATAGTCTTTTCCATTATAGTTTATAACCGGGTATTGAATATAGCTCCCTGCGCTCTACAGCAGGGCCTTGCTGTGTTTCCATCCTGTATACCAGAGCTTGCATCTGCTAAGGCCGACCTTACACTCCGTCCCTGCTCCAAAGCCGCTTTCCCCTGGCCACCACAGTCTATTCTCTCTGTCCATGATTCTGAAGTGCACTTGTTCCTGAGTCTCGTCCGCACCTGGTCTGGGTGGTGTCTGGGGCCCCGTGGGATCTGTGATTGACTGACTCCGGACTGGTTCCACTGACTGGCCGGTTTCTGAGCCTCCTCACCTGGGACGCACTAACCCTCCAGCCCGGGCCTGGGGAAGCCAGGCGGTGGGGCTGGTGGTCATGACCACACCCTGTCCTTCTCAGGCCGCCTCTGTTGTCAGGGCGACAGGCTTGTTTGGTGTCTGGAAGCTGCTCCCTCGTCAGCTGTGGGCACCAGCATGTTGCTGCTGCTCCCGGAGATTTCCCTTCATAGTCAGGCGGTGACTCAGCAGAGGAGGCGCAGCGAGAAGGGGCTGGGACCCTGTTCCTTTCAGCAGAGATATCGGGTCACCACTGGGTGACTCACCGAGCCTTCCTCACCCCTGCACAGGCAGGAAGTAGCCGATTATCTCTCTGTCCCTGCCTGGTGACAGGGCCGGTGTGGGTGAATCATGCATCTCCGGTCAGCTGGTCTCCACGTACACCCACACCCCCACACGTGCGCGCATCCACACGTGACTCCAGGCCCTGGTCTTTCTGGCAAGTTTCATATGAGCTCATCTCACTGCTACAAATAACCACACACTCTCCTCCTTCCCCACACACCTTCTTATCTCACAGAAAGAAACCCTTTCTTTGGACCTTGAGTTTCACATGGGGGAATTGCATCACCGCATGTGGGAACATTTTCCTTGAGGCATTAAGGAAGGCTGTACTCCAGATGTGGGCAGAGGTTACATGACCTCATTGGAGGTATCTGAATGGAATCTCACAGTATTCCATGCATTCTAAGGCATGCCTTTTTCCTGTTTGAATACCTCTGAAATCCGGATGTGTCTTAGAATTCCTGGACTCTTATATTGGACCAAAGCGGATGCTTAGAGAGAGAGAGTCTAGAGGGGATTAGAGGGTGCTGGTGAAGACAGAGCCCGTGTTTCTGTTGCCCCAAAAGAAGGCTTTGGTCATTTTGATTGGACTGGCAGCCAAATGCTACTGTTCTTTCATGGAATTTGGGGCCTTTGACTCAGGCTCATGGGTGGCATGTTTTATTGACTAGGTCACTAATGGCATAATTCTTCAGAAAGAAGCACAGCATAAGAGTGGAAGTGATTGTTCCATGTATGGCTCATTTCAGATCATACTTCAGAGAATGTATAAAAGTGCAAAATGTGTGTTTGTGAAAGTGAAAGTCGCTCAGTTGTGTCTGACTCTTTGCGACTCCATGGACTGTCCATGGAATTCTCCAGGCCAGAATACTGGAGTGGGTAGCCTCTCCCTTCTCCAGGGGATTTTCCCAATCCAGGGATCGAACCCAGGTCTCCTGCATTGCAGGCAGATTCTTTACCAGCCGAGCCATAAGGGAAGCCCCAAAACACTGGAGTAGGTAGCCAATCCCTTCTCCAGGGGACTTTCCTGACTCAGGAATCGAACCAGGGTCTCCTGCATTGCAGGTGAATTCTTTACCAACTGACCTAGCAGGGAAGCCCCCAATAAAAGGACCATGCGTCAGCAAAAAAAAAAAAAAAAAAAATTCATGTAAGACTGTCCTTTGAATGCTGCATGTTAACTGCTGACTTCTTTAACCATAGGCCACCTGCATTTGACCTCTGCCAAGACAATGAAACCTTTGCTTTTTCAGGGCAGTGACCCCAGGGCCACAGCAGCGATGTTGCAGCTGCTGGTGGTTTTAAAGTGTTGACAAAGAATCCTTGCAGAGTAGTCAACGTTTTTTTTTTAAGAAAATCTGAGATCATTTAAAGATTCAAGGAGGTTCCCCCCAAATGCACAGGGAGGTTCCCCCTCACTCAGCTTCCCCCAATGATAACATCTTACATAACTATAGTGCATACAGTGTTACCGCCTGCCTTCTGACAGTCTTCCATGGAACTTGTCTAGATTTCCTCTGTTTTATGTGCCTTTGAGTCTATGTGTGTGAATAGTTCTATGCAATATTATCACAGGTGACTATGCTTATTAAAGTGTGAGTCGCTCAGCTGTGTCTGACTCTTTGTGACCGCATGGACTGTAGCCTACCAGGCTCCTCTGTCCATGGAATTCTCTAGGCAAGAATACTAGAGTGGGCTGCCATTTCCTTCTCAAGGGGATTTTTCCTGACCCAGGGATCAAACCCAGGTCTCCAGCATTGCAGGCAGGTTCTTTACCATCTGAGCCCCCAGGGAAGCCCAGCTTATAACATAACGCTAATAACTACCACTCCAGTCAATATGCCGACTGGTTCCATCCCGTCAAGACTCCCTCATGCTGTCCTTGGTGGCTGCCTTCCTCCTCCCCAGTCCCGTCCCTAACCCCTTGGCAGACACTAAGCTTTCTCCTGCTCTTTGATTTTGTTATTTCAAGACTGTTACATAAATAAACTCATATAGTGTGTTACCTTTTGGTTGACTTTTTCCACTGGGCACAATTTCCTTGCAATCCATGGAGCTGTTTATTAATATGTTAATGTATTGCTAGTATTGCATTACATGTAGCATAAGAGGTACTAGTTGTACTGGGTACATGTAACTAGCAGTAACACTAGTAACATATTACATGTATTAATAGTGCATTAATAGTGCATTCCTTTTTGTTGAATAGAATTCTACCATGTGTGGGTGCCCTGATTTGGGTTGGGACTATTATGAATCCAGCTGCTATCTTCATAGCAGTTTTAAAGCTAGAAAAGGATACCAAAGATTTGCTGAGGACAGGTTGTGTTTCATACTCATCTTGATCCCCTGGTACTTGGCATGTGTATGCATGCAGATGCTCAGTAAATGCTTCTTCGGTGAGTGGATAGATGAATAGGTGCCATCTCAAGGAGACAGTCTCAGGGTAGGTGGGGGTTTAAGATAGAAGATTTAGGCTCAAGACTAGAACACAAGGCTGGACTTTGTCACCTTGAACCTGGCTGATCTAATGCAGGCCTCTGTTCTTCATCTGTAAAATAGGATAATAGTATGACAGCTATTGGAGCGCTCTGCTGCTGCTAAGTCATTTCAGTCATGTCTGACTCTGTGCGACCCCATAGACGGCAGCCCACTAGGCTTCCCCGTCCCTGGGATTCTCCAGGCGAAGAACACTGGAGTGGGTTGCCTTTTCCTTCTCCAATGCATGAAAGTGAAAAGTGAAAGTGAAGTCGCTCAGTTGTGTCGGACTCTCAGCGACCCCATGGACTGCAGCCCACCATGGGATTTTTCAGGCAAGAGTACTGGAGTGGGGTGCCGTTGCCTTCTCCATGCTCTGGAGAGCACAAAATGAGGAAATACATGGAACTCTTTGCAAAGCCTCTGTTATACAGTTATTGCATAATAAATGTCAGGTGTGATCACTACTATTTGTAAGGTGATCATGGCTCTCCACCAGATCATCATCATAAAGCTAATAACTTATTGCTTTTACTCTGAAATGCTTTTATCTTCCAAATCTACCATTATACATTCTATATTTAAGCCTATTTAAGTCTTGTATTCATATATGTCTCATTTTAAATATCTTAAGTGATTTCTTCTTAAAATGATGATTCTTGCTTAATATTATAATAGTATCTTATGAGCATTACTGGTCAAAAATTTAATGTGCATATGCATAGAAATTCGGAAGGTTTGAAATGTTCTTACTGTGTAGTCATCCAAAGTTCCCATCAAGCTTGCAAAAAGGCATCTGTGCTTATAAAAGTGGGTCAAACAAATTTTACTTTTCCCTTTCATTATGATATAAATTCATTTGCAGAAGCAGCCAGTGTCTTGGGTCATTTTTTCCCTCTCTCCCTCAGGAATCAGGTTGCAGGTTGCGAAGTGCACACCCAGAGAGGGAAGGCCCTCCCAGCCCTCACCTGCTGGTGCTCACAGCCTGTGTGCCGGGGGCCACGTCTGGACGGAGTGTCCCTCCCGTGACCTCCTGGAATGTCAGCAGAGCCCTGAGTCATATGGAGCCTCCCGCCAGACAGCATGAGGCAGCGCTGTGAGACTGACCATTAACCAGCTACGGGGGCAGGAGTTGGGGTACAATTTCCAGTTGTTTGACAAACACCAGTCATGGTTACCATCACGTAAAGGAAGCCAGAGTCAGTAGATATTGACTTATCAAGGTTTGTCTGGGAGGCAGGCATTGCACCAGGCAGTGTTGGGTTTGTAAAGATTCTTTAGACCTTGGGCTGTACCCTGGTGGGACATGGTGTGTGTAGGGCAGGTTCTTGGAGGAATCTGGGCTTTGCAGGCGGTCAGAATAGGCAGATGTGGGGGCGGGGGGCGGGGGGACAAGGTCTTCCAGAACTTTCCCCTTTGTCTACATTACACGTGAGTCACACCTGACTGGTGACCTCTTTGCTGCCCCATTTTTGCTCATCTGCCTCCTCCACCTAAAATGCCCTTCTTTGGAGAAACTGCACTCATTTCGCAAGACACAGTTCCAGTGAGTCTTCTCTGCATACCTTCCTTCTTTCTGCCACACAGAAGTCTTTCTCTTTTTTTGGTCCTATATGGTGACAGCCCTTTACTTTTTTTAACTTAGCATAATGTTTTCAAGGCTCATTCATGTTGTAACGTGTATCAGAATTCAATTTCATTTTAAAGGTTGAAAAATGTGTTATCGTGTGTACAAATGCATTTGGTTTATTTATCCGCCAGTGGAGTCTGGGTTGTCTCTCCCTTTGAGCTGTTGTGCATAATGCTGCTGAAACATCAGTGTCCAGTATCTATCTGAGTCCCTGCTTTGAATTCTTGTGAGTATAAACCTCAAGGTAGAGTCGCTGAATCATGTGGTAATTTTAAGCATTTGAGGGACAGCAGCTGCATCATTTTATATTCCTACCAGAAATGCATAGGGTTTCAAAGTTTCCTATATCCATTTATTTTTAGCCTATGTATCTTTTTGTTTAAAGTGGTTTTCTTGGAAGTTCTCTGGGGGTTCAATGGTTAGGACTTGGTGTTATCACTGCAGGGGCCTGGGTTTGATCCCTGGTCAGGGTACTAAGACCCCACAAACCTCGCAGTGTAGCCAAAAAAATAAATCTATAAATTTAAAGTAGGTTTCTTGTACAGCATTTAATTAGGTCTTGCTTTTAATCCACTCTGACGGTCTCTGTCTTCTGACTGATGTGCTTGGACCTTTCAATTTAAAGTGTTATTGCTTTAGTTTGATATCTGCCATGTTTGTAATTGTCCTCTATTCCAATCGCCCTTGTCTTCATTTCTTTTTTCCCCTCTCCCCTTTTTCTGCCTTCTCTGGTTTTAACAAAGCATTATGTATGGTTTCGTTTTATCTTTTCTCTTAGCATATCAATTATATTGCATTGACCAAAAAGCTTTTGGGTTTTTCTGTAAGATCTTATGGGAAAACCTAAATGAACTTTTTGACCAATTCAATACCTGTTTTTTTTTTTTTTTTAACTTTTTTGAGTGGTTGCCCTAGATAGTGCAATATATGTTTACAACTAATTCATGTCCACTTTCAATAAGACTATACTGCTTCATAGAGAGTGCAAATAGAGTAATCCCAATTCTTCCCTCCTGTCTTTTATAACCTTGCTTCAATTCACTCACTTATCCATAATCTGTAACCACCAAGCGCATTGTTGCAATTACGATTTTGAACAAGCTGTTATCTATTGGATCAATGAAGAATAAGAAAATAAAATACTTCATTTTTACCTTCACTTATTTCTCCTCTAATGCAATTCCTTTCTTTATGTTGATCTGAGTTTCTAATTTATATCACTATTCTTCTCTCTGAAGAATTTATTTTCATATTCTTGCAAGGCAGTTCTACTGGCAATAAATTTCTTCATTCTTTGTTTTTCTGCGAATGTCTTTATTTTTTCTTTCATTTTAGAGGATAATTTCACTGGAGCCAGAGTGTTAGGTTGATTAGTTTCTTCCTGATACTTTCCACTGTCTTCTTGCTTGCATGGTTTCTGCAGAGACCAACATAATTCTTAATCCTAGTTCCTCTTATGGTAAGATATTCTTTCTTTCATCTGGCTTCTCTCAAGATTTTCCCTTTATTTTTGATTTTCTGAAGCTTACATATGATATGACTAGGAGGAGATTTTTTTTTTTTAAATTTATTCTACTTGGTGTTCTCTGAGTTTCCTGGATCTGGTTTGGCATATCTCATTAGTTTGAGACATCAATTCAGTTCCGTTCAGTCGCTCAGTTGTGTCCGACTCTTTGCGACCCCTTGAAACACAGCACACCAGGCCTCCCTGTCCATCACCAACTCTTGGAGTTCACTCAAACTCATGTCCATCGAGTCGGTGATGCCATCCAGCCATCTCATTCTCTGTCATCCCCTTCTCCTCCTGCCCCCAATCCCTCCCAGCATCAGAGTCTTTTCCAGGGAGTCAACTCGTCGCATGAGGTGGCCAAAGTATTGGAGTTTCAGCTTTAGCATCAGTCCTTCCATTGAACACCCAGGATTGATCTCCTTTAGAATGGACTGGTTGGATCTCCTTGCAGTATAAGGGACTCTCAAGAGTCTTCTCCAGCACCATAGTTCAAAAGCATCAGTTCTTCGGCGATCAGCTTTCTTCACAGTCCAACTCTCACATCCATACATGACCACTGGAAAAACAAATATTTTTTTTCTGTTTCTTTTTCTCCTTTCCCTTCTGGTATTCCCATTGTATGTCTGTTGTACTGTTTGTCATTGCCCCACACTTCTTGGACATTCTGCTCCATGCTTTGCAATATTTGTTTCTCTTTGCTTTTCAGTTTTGGAAGTTGCCATTGACACCTCTTCAGGATCACCGATTCTTTCCTCAGTCATGTTCGGTCTACTGATAAGCCCATCAAAGGCAGTCTTCATTTTTGTTATAGTGCTTTTTATTTCAAGCATTTCTTTTTGATTCTCTTTTGCAGTTTCCACCTCTCTGCTTATATTACCTATCTGTTCTTTCATAGTGTTCACCTTTTCCATTAGAACCCTAATTAGTCACTGTTATTTTAAACTCTGAATTTTTTTTTTTTTTTTTGATGGGGGCTTTTATTATGCCTTGAAATTTTTTGTTGAAAGTCAGATCTACTGTATCAGAAGGACCTGCGGTAGACAGGCCTTTGGTGTGAGGTTTATGTTTATCAGGCTAGGTGTTATGCTGTGTTTACTGTTTGCTGTGGTGTCAGAAGCTAAACTTGCCTTTAATGCTCTTATTTTCATCTCCCCTGTTGTCTTGGCTTTTCTGAGAGACTCCTTAAATAGGGTCTGAGGCTTGCAGTTCTTTCAACTATAATCCCCTGGAATTATGCAGGAGCCCTGTGGATGAGGTGGGTGGGGTGGGGGAGGAGGAGTGTTTTCTAGGCTTACAATTCAGTCTTTTTGTGAGCCTGACTGGATGGTTCCCTTCTCGCAGGTCAGTCAGGTTTTGGTAAAGCCTCAGCAGCTTAACTTCTGGTAAATAGTTCCTTTTGAGGGCAGGTCTTATTAATGAGAACACAATGTTTTTCCTTCCTTCTGTGAAAAACAAGAGGGGATTTCTATCTGATCTTTATAATGAGAACTTGTAGAATTCCTGTGGGGAACACTCACAAAAGTGTGGATTAGTTGCTAAGTCGTGTCCAACTCTTTGCGACCCCATGGACTGTAGTTGGCCAGGATTCTCTGTCCATGGGATTTTCCAGGCAAAAACACAGCTCAAAAACACTGGAATGGAACTGTGGTGTTGGAGAAGACTCTTGAGAGTCCCTTGGACTGCAAGGAAATCCAACCAGTCCATCATAATGGAAATCAACCCTGAATATTCATTGGAAGGACTGATGCTGAAACTGAAACTCCAATACTTTGGCCACCTGAGGTGAAGAACTGACTCATTTGAAAAGACTCGGATGCTGGGAAAGATTGAAGGGAGGAGGAGAAGGGGACAACCGAGGATGAGATGGTTGGATGGCATCACCGACTCAATGGACATGAGTTTGTGTAAACTCCGGGAGTTGGTGATGGACAGGGAGGCTTGATGTGCTGCAGTCCATGGGGTCGCAAAGAGCTGGACACGACTGGGTGACTGAACTGAACTGATAGACTGATCTCTGTGGGTCTTATTGGGGATGTCTTGGAAGCTACTCCAGTTGTAAAAGGAAATCCCAGACCTGATGCAAAGGGACGACTAAAGACTTGGCCTCACCTGTAGAGCACAAAGGTATAGGGAAGAGGGCAGCGCAGTCTTGAAGTGGAGTCTGGATCTCTAATCGTCAGCCAGGCTTCCTGGGGCGTCATCGGGAAGGGGGTGGTGTTTTGATGCCTGCTGATTTCTCTCTGTGTTCCAGCAGAGCATGAACTGAGGCTGTGAGTTTACTCAATGTGGGGATGGTGACCCCGTGTTCCCAGACCTGCTGTGCATGTGCAATGGTTGCTATGCTTGGGGGTGGTGGAAGAGCCTTTCATGGGAGAAATCATTTTGTACAGCTTCCTGGGAGGAACTGAAATATGCTCCTTGTTTCCAAGGAGGGACGCAGACATGAGGTCTGAGCACCAGAGAGCGAGCCGATACAAGATGGAAAGGCTCACGTTTGCTCTTTTTATGGGTGAATAACGCTCCATTGTATATACGTACCACAGCTTCTTATCCATTCATCAGTCGATGGACATCTAGGTTGCTTCCATGTTCTGGCTAATGTAAATAGTGCTGCAGTGAACATCGGGGTGCATGTATCTTTTAGAACTGTGACTTTCTCAGGGTGTATGCCTGGTAGTGGGATTGCTGGGTCACATGGTGGATTTATTCCTAGTTTTACAGGAAATCTCAATCCTGTTCTCCATCTTGGCTTTATCAGTTAATATTCCCACCAAGAGTGTGGGAGCATTCCCTTTTCTTTATAATCTCTCTAAAATTTATTGTCTGTAGATTTTTTTGATAAGTTGAGTCAGTTCTAGTGAGGTGGATGAACCAGTTACACAGAGTGAAGTAAATCAGAGAAAATCAAATATTGTATGTCAATTAGATAATGCATATATATATATATATAATCTAGAAAAACAGTATTGATGAGTCTATTTGCAGGGAAGGAAAGGAGACACAGAGGTGGAGAATGGGCTTGTGGATGCAGTGGGGGAGGGAGGGAGTGGGACGAATGGAGAAAGTAGCATCAACATGTATCCACTATCCTGTGTACAGCAGATGGCCGGTGAGAAGGTGCTGTATGATACAAGGAGCCCAGCCTGGCGCTCTGTGATGACCAAGAGGGGCGGGATGCAGGGGGAGGGGGGCTCAGTGTGTAATTACGGCTGGTTCACATTGCTGCAAGGCAGACACCGACACACCATTGTAATAATTAAACAAACAAATAGAACAGGAAAAGGTGTAAGTGCTGCATTCGTGTGAGCTGAGGAAGAGAGCAGGGCTGCCTCAGGGACAAGGGGAGTGGGAGACCCCAAGTCAGGAGGACAGGGTGAGCCAGGGCCCCTCTTTGCAGTGCTCTGTGGGTGCAACACCCCTGGAAGGAAAGCAGGCTTTTTTTTGCTGCAGGAGCTGTGGCAGGATGCCACCAGGAGGGGCAGCTGGAGGGCAGGTGCAGGCAGACCTGTTCCTGTACACAGGGGGGGACGTGTCTCAGGGCCTTTGCACAGGAGCCAGGGGCTTGTTCTGTGGCCGGAGAGTCCCTCCACCATGGTGCATGGGAGGCTGCGGGAGTGGCAGGAGTGGAGCTGTGCCCACCACCTTTCCGCCCATCACATCACTGAGGGGTCCTCCTTCTCCTCTGGGGGAGTTTCTAGCTCTTCTCCAGGCACTCCAGTTTTGTTTAACACCTGAGTCACAGATGTCCCTAAAGAGTAGCCCGTCTTCCCTCTGCTCAGAGCATCAGTCTGTTCCTCTGTCCAGAATGTGAATGTACAGGTGTATAAATTGTGTTTCAAACCAGTGTGACTCAGTCACTGGGCTGGTACCATGAGCCACGGCGTTCTATTTAGTCAAGGAACTTACCAGAAGGAGGAGGATTCTTAACCAGTCTGACCTTGTTAATCAGTCTGACATCTTGAGCAAAGCTAAAAGGAACCGTGAGCACAATCTGTGCCCTGTTTGGGGACGTGCAGGCAGAAGCCAGGCCACACTCAGATCTGTGTTTTGGCCCCATGAGCTGGAGTGTTTTCCTTGCAGGCTGACAGTTGGAGTGTCCTGGGGTGATGCCCGTGGAGTGGGCTTGAGGAAGGAAGTGGAGGACGGAAGAGGCCACGGTCCATCTGTTCATCCATCAGCACATCCTTCATCCTCACTGTCTTTATCAAGCTCAGCACATTCCAGATGTGATGGTCCTAAATGACAGGGGTGCTCTTCCAGGGGGGAAGTCTTCTAGGCACCCCAGGACACAGGCTCCCTGAAGGCTTCCCGAACCTGTCGATGCCAAAAAAGAACCCAGCAGTCGGTGCCTGCGTGATGTTACTCATTTTGAAGAGCGTACTGTGCTGCACCAACCATTGTTTCCATAATCCGTATGATGTCTCATTTCCTCTGCCTAAACCTAGGTTCCTCGAGCATGTGTGTGTGTTCATCTCTGTATTTGCTGTGGAGCCTGAAACCCTTGCTGATTCATACTAATTTCATTTCTTTCTCTGCTAAAGTGAAAGAACCAAATTGCGTCTGCCGCCTCTCTATTGCTTGGCACGCAGGACTTTCAAATTCTATTCTTCCTCATGCTCTGATTTGTAGGACTGAGACGGTGGTCTGGATAGCACTGGGGTCAGCTGAGTGCTCAGGGCTCACACCCCTCGGGGCACTCAGGTTGATGATCTCTGCGGGTGCGTCCTGCCTGTAACTTTCCAAGGAAGGCTGTGTTGCTTCTGTTGTGAACCAGTTCTTGCTCTTGTTTTTTCTCTCCACAGGCAGACAGGGTTTGTTCTGTGCTTCTGTACCTTGTTTCCCACCTCCATCTCCCTGACTAGGATCGACAGGCAGGTGTGAGCCGGCTGATCACAGGTGGCCGCACTTGCGCGGTCAGGACAGAAAGACCTTTGCTGGGAGGCCTGGGGTCACCTTGGGGGCTGCCATGCCTCCTGGGGATGTCATTGTTAAGCCACCCACAGCAAGTCCAGGGCTGCTGAGAGGGAACTCGAGCCTCTGCCAGTGTTGATCATCCCAGGATATTGTCCTTCCATCTGCTGGGGCAGGTAAAGGGTACCGATTTACTGGTCCCAAGTCCTCTTCTCTTCGATTTCACTGCTTCTGACCCTTAAGCAGAATTTGCTCAGCCTTGGCTCCCTGAGAACTTGCTCAGTTTCATGAGCTCTGGGGGGTTCCTCAGCTTAGAACCCCTTCCCCTGACCTTGTTTCCCTGGTTCACTTCTGCCCTGTATGTATGGCGCAGCTGAGTGTGTGTGTGTGCTCAGTTATATCTGATCCCTGCAACCCCATGGACTGTAGCCCACCAGGCTCCTCTGTCCATGGGATTTCCCAGGCAAGAATACTGGAATGGGCTGCCATTTCCTACCGCCAGGGCATATTCCTGACCCAGGGATTGAACCTGTGTCTTCTGCATTGGCCGGCAGATTCTTTACCACTGTGCCACCTGGGAAGCCTGCCGCTTGACTGACATAGCATCTATTTTCTGAAAATCTCCCAGATTCCCAGGCAAGGGTAAAGCCTAAAAATATGTTTTTTTTTTTTTATTGTGGTTAAAAAAAAAGCATATACATTTAACATCTTAACAATTTTATTTTTAAAAATCTTTATTGAAGTATAGTTGATTTATAATGCATTAGTCTCTGCCATACAGAGTAACTCAGTAATATATAATAGACTATTTCTTTCCGATTATAGTTTGCTGCAGGATGTTGACAAATTCCCTGTGCTATATAGTAGGACCTTGTTGTTCATAACCTGTTAGCAATTTTAGATGTGGAGTGCAGTAGTACTTATTATATACACATCACTCTATAGCAGATCTCCAGAACTTTCTCATCTTATGAAACTGACACCTCATATAGGTGGAAGTGTGCGGTTTGCCTTTTGTCGCTGGCTTATTTCACTTGGTGCTGTGCTGTGCCCAGTCGTGTCCACCTCTTTGTGGCCCCATGAACTATAGCCCACCAGACTCCTCTGTCCATGGAATTTTTCAGGCAAGAAAACTGGAGTGGGTTCCCATGCTCTGCTCCAGGGAGTCTTCCCAACCCAGAGATCGGACCCACGTTTCTTGCCTTTGCTGCACTGGCAGGCAGGTTCTTGACCTCCAGTGCCACCTGGAAAGCTATTTCACATATCATGATGTCCTCAAGGTTCATCCATACTGTAACATGTTTTCCTTCTTCTTTTGAGGCTGTATATAAATCACAAGCCTCATTTATTCTTTGATGGACATGTCGCGTGCTTCTACACCTTGGCTTCTGTAAACAATGCTATAATGAACATGGGTGTGCAAGTATCTCCTGGCAATCCTATTTTCCATTCTTTCAGATATATACCCAGAAGTGGGCTGGCTGGATGAAATGGTAGTTCTTAAGTTTTGAGGGACTTGTATACTGTTTTCCAGAGCGACTGCCCTGATTTACAGTCCTGCCAACCATAAAGATGCTTTGACTGCAGCAC
Source organism: Moschus berezovskii (assembly GCF_049115385.1). Classification (NCBI taxonomy): domain Eukaryota; kingdom Metazoa; phylum Chordata; class Mammalia; order Artiodactyla; family Moschidae; genus Moschus; species Moschus berezovskii. The sequence goes on along the minus strand of NC_142474.1, from coordinate 73,759,820 downwards.
TTAAAAACACTGTTCGGCAGTTCCATTTTCTTGGCCTCTTTCTTTACTCTTGAGTGAGCATTTTCAGGCTTGAATTTTGACCTTTTTTAAGCTTGTACTCCCAGAATCTAGCACAGAGCCTGCTTGTAATAGATACTAAAACATTTTTTTATGAAGCGAGAATGGCGTAAACCCCAACTCAGGCCTCACCCAGGCCGATTACTGAGATGGCTTTTAAAATGTCCTGCCTTTTCAGAGTCCCCATTGCGGCTGCCATTAGTCCCCTGGTTTGTCCTAATGGCTGTCCATCATTGGATGCCTACTAAGTTGCTTCGGTCGTGTATGACCTGAGTGGGTTGCCATGCCCTCCTCCAGGTCATCATTTGACGTAGTGCCTGATACATAGTAGATGTTCAATAAATATTTTTAAGCATTGAACAAGTAGTGGATTCTGGAGGGTCCATTTTATTATACCAGTGAAGTCCATCCCAGTGTTTTCAGGCAGCGTTCTTTCTGCGTTCCTAGCAAATGCTTATTAACCCATGCTGACTTGAAATGTCAAATGTGATGTTTTCAGGACACAACTCAGCAGGACTCTCCTGGGCCAGGACAGTTCTAAAACTAGAAGCAAATGAAGCGGCCTTTCCCAGAGCATCTTGTCATGCTGGTTTCTTACTGACTGCCACCCAGAAACCCACGCTTCAGCAAAGCCAGACTTGTGAGTGGAAATCAGAAGCCATGTACAACTTGGTTTCCTTTCTTCCCGTATTTGAGTTCTAGATTCCTTTTTGGATTTGGGTTCCAGAAGCCTTGGCTTCTTGAGGGGATTATGCTGTAGGCAGTAGAGAGAAGTTATTGCCTTTGAGAGCAAAGTAATGGCTCAGGAGGAACAGGAATCTGGGGGTCTGGTGAACTGGGGGGCCCTGCTCTTCTCCCTCTGGCAGCATCTGGGAAGGTGGGGCGACATCAAGAGGGCGTGGCCGTGTGGTGTACCAAGCAAGCTGGACCTTGGCAACCGGAGATAACATCTTCCTGCTTCCTGCTGCTGCTTCCTGCACCCAAGCCTGGCATTGGAAGCCACTGGACGCCGGACCTCCATGGGCTGTGTGTGTGTGGACAGGAGATGAGTGTTTAGCTCTGTGTGTCTTTCTATAACCTTGGAGAAGGTGTGGGCCAGTCAGGAGCACCCACCGTTGGATGTTTCACTATTCCAGTGACTTGGAGTTGACTTTGATTTGAAGAAGGAACGTGACGTGATGACTTAGGCATGCATAGATTGCCAGACTTGAGATTTATTTCTAGCACATATGTGAGGTGTGTGGCCTGGTGCCTGGATGTTTGAGGACTTGATAAAGTTATTTTCTTTCACATTTACTTATAATGGTCGATGTCTACTCTGATTGTTTGAGATATGTAGTTAACAATACTGAGTGTTGGTCAAAAAATATTTTGGGAAACTGACTTGTTTTAAATGCACTAGGGAAGCATGTCATTTCCCAAAGTGAAGACTTCTTGTTTAAACAAAATTGTGCTAATCTGGCTTTTCACATAATTGCCTTAAACGAGATAACAGATGGAGGGATGCTCCCTTGCATTTTTCGGGAAAAGCCCTGATTTGTGTAACTGTGAGTGACCTCTTGACCCTGAAAGAGCAGCCCTGTGCAAAGGTCTTCTGTGGGACTTGCCACATGGGGTGGGGACAAGCCGTCGAGGAAGTGGACCTCTGACTTATCGTGAGGACTCTCTTGAGAAGGGAAGCCGAAGAGCATATTGCTTCTGTTGTGATTCAGTTCCAGGAAACGAGAGACCACGTGATTCCAGCACAGGCACCATGGGCTGGGCTGACGATCACGTGCTTCGCTATCTGCTCGGATCTGTGTTTAATGACTGATCCACCTCACAAGTCCCGCATGACGTGGTTTATTGCCTCTTTGCTTTCTCTACTTCCTTGTGGGAGAGGGACAGAGGACTGCTTATTATTTATACAAACCTAACAGAGAATGAGATGGCTGGATGGCATCACCGACTCTGTGGACATGAGTTTGAGTGAACTCTGGGAGTTGGTGATGGACAGGGAGGCCTGGTGTGCTGTGATTCATGGGGTCGCGGAGAGTCGGACACAACTGAGCGACTGAACTGAACTGAACTTAGTTGGGATTTCTCCACACCTCTCTTACTCAGGAAGCCAAAGGGGGATTAAAACAGTGTCTTTCATGGCTTCTAAACTGAGGAAGGTATCTATGAATTCCCACAAAGCAGTGGGCTGTTGGGATTTGTGATAATGCATCTTTGGGGTACCTTGTTTACAGATGAAAAGGAAGCTCAGGTGATGCGGCATTTGGCCCCACCCCAGGCACTAGAGCAGCTGAGGCTGAAATCAGTCCTCCTGACAGAGGATCCAGCACGTGTTGAAAAAACAAGCATAGGAATGGTCTTATAAAGCACAGATACACTGTTTTTCAACAGCTATTTACTTATTAACTCTTTAAAAACTTCAACTTAGGGACTGTCCTGGTGGTCTGGTGGTTAAGGCTCTGCACTTCCCCTGCAGGGGGTGTGGGATCCATGCCTGGTTGGGGAGCCAAGATCCCACGTGTATTACAGCCAAAAACCAAAACATAAAATGGAAGCAATATTGTAACAAATTTAATAAAGGTTTTAAAAATGGTCCGCATAAAAAAATTCAGCCTAAGGTCTTTAAGGATTTATCAAAAAAGATCTTCATGACCAAGATAATCAGAATGACGTGATCACTCACCTGGAGCCAGACATCTTGGAATGTGAAGTCAAGTGGGCCTTCGAGAGCATCACTACGAACAAAGCTAGTGGAGGTGATGGAATTCCAATTGAGCTATTTCAAATCCTGAAAGATGATGCTGTGAAAGTGCTGCACTCAATATGCCAACAAATTTGGAAAACTCAGCAGTGGCCACAGGACTGGAAAAGGTCAGTCTTCATTCCAATCCCAAAGAAAGGCAATGTCAAAGAATGTTCAAACTACCACACAGTTGCACTCATCTCACACGCTAGTAAAGTCATGCTCAAAATTCTCCAAGCCAGGCTTCAGCAATATGTGAACCGTGAACTCCCAGATGTTCAAGCAGGTTTTAGAAAAGGCAGAGGCACCAGAGATCAAATTGCCAACACCCACTGGATCATGGAGGAAGCAAGAGAGTTCCAGAAAAACATCTATTTCTGCTTCATTGACTATGCCAAAGCCTTTGACTGTGTGGATCACAATCAACTGTGGAAATTTCTGAAAGAGATGGGAATACCAGACCACCTGACCTGCCTCTGGAGAAACCTGTATGCAGGTCAGGAAGCAACAGTTAGAACTGGACATGGAACAACAGACTGGTTCCAAATAGGAAAAGGTGTATGTCAAGGCTGTATATTGTCACCCTGCTTACTTAATTTATATGCAGAGTACATCATGAGAAATGCTGGGCTGGAAGAAGCACAACTGGAATCAAGATTGCCAGGAGAAATATCAATAACCTCAGATATGCAGATGACACCACCCTTATGGCAGAAAGTGAAGAGGAACTCAAAGGCCTCTTGATGAAAGTGAAAGAAGAGAGTGAAAAAGTTGGCTTGAAGCTCAGTATTCAGAAAGCAAAGATCATGGCATCTGGTCCCATCACTTCATGGGAAATAGATAGGGAAACAGTGGAAGCAGTGTCAGACTTTATTTTTGGGGGCTCCAAAATCACTGCAGATACTGATTGCAGCCATGAAATTAAAAGAGGCTTACTCCTTGGAAGGAAAGTCATGACCAACCTAGACAGCATATTAAAAAGCAGAGACATTACTTTGCCTACCAGGGTCCATCTAGTCAAAGCTATGGTTTTTCCCGTGGTCATGTATGGATGTGAGAGTTGGACTGTGAAGAAAGCTGAGCGCCGAAGAATTGATGCCTTTGAACTGTGGTGTTGGAGAAGACTCTTGAGAGTCCCTTGGACTGCAAGGAGATCCAACCAGTCCATTCTAGAGGAGATCAATCCTGGGTGTTCATTGGAAGGACTGATGCTAAAGTTGAAACTGCAATACTTTGACCACCTCATGCGACGAGTTGGCTCACTGGAAAAGACTCTGATGCTGGGAGGGATTGGGGACGGGAGGAGACGGGGATGACAGAGAATGAGATGGCTGGATACCATCACCGACTCAATGGACATGAGTTTGAGTGAACTCCGGGAGTTGGTGATGGACAGGGAGGCCTGGCGTGCTGTGATTCATGGGGTCACATAGAGTCGGACACGACTGAGTGACTGAACTGAACTGATAACCTTCTAAGTGTAATAAATATGCCATAAATTATGTGGGCAATGCATTGATTCATTTACAAAGCAGACACCTCATGCAAAGAAAAGAATATAATTATTGCCTATTTTCCTTTATAAACAGAAAAGTGAGAACTCAATAAAAATCTGAGTAAATGGTACAATACTCCGTCATACACTGGTGGTTTAATATTTAAAGTTTTATTTATTTAAGTATCACATTGATGAGTCCAACACAAAAGCTCATGACTTTAATAATGCTGAAATGGCACTTACTCCTGATGAAAAGATAAAGTCCAGAATACGAGAAACAAGGGGCTCTAGTAAGGTCTGGCCAGTGGAATGGGCGCAGAGGCAAACCATACCTTTTCTAAAGTTTTGAAGACACAGGGGCATCCCCAGGATCTGTCCTCACCTGGATTCAAATGAAAATGAGGGTCCAGGGAGTGGCGGGACCACCAGCTGGAAAGGTCCTGGGCCCCTAATGACCCTGTGAACAGAATGACTGCTTTGAGCAGTTTTATGAACAAGAAGTAAATCTGTGTTACATTTGAGACCTTATGCCTTTTGGGTCAACTGTTACCACAGCCGAGCCCACCTCTGTGCTGCCCCCTGCTTTATTCCTGCCGGCCTCTGTTTCAGCACACACATCCCCCCGGCTCCCAGCACACGACTACAATCGGATACTGGTGGTCTCCATTGTGTTCTTCAAACGCTCAATACAATTTTAAAGTGATGATGTCTTCTTATGTTTACAGAATTTGTGTCTTTTCAAATGTGCTTGGTCATCCCATAGAGGCTCTGGTTCCTGGTTCTTACATTCAAGCCTCTCATTAATATCTTTAAGGACAGCAAGCATCATTTAAAGATCGGTTGCAGACCATTCCAGCCTCAGGGACATACTGGCCAGTCTGACCTGCTGCCTGTGTTTGCTTCCTTCTGTCTTTAGAGGTCCTTTTTTGTGAGTGATGCTTTTCCTGGTTACTTAATCTATGGAATTTCTTCAAGGCCTGGATGGTCATGCATGAGTCCAGAGAATATCTCTTCCGCCAACTGCCTGGGGGTCTCAGCAAGCTTGTCCACTTTAAACTAAAACATCCCAGTGAACTTTTCAGATCACCCCGGGGGGCGGGGCGTGTGAATTCAGACCCAAAATTTGCCTAAATTCTGGTCTCTGATGACAACTTTGAAGGGCAGGTTTTTTTTTTTTTTTTAAACCCTTTCCACTCAGTGCCAAAGTCAAGATAAGCAGGTTTTGCTGCCTTTTCTTTCTGTGCATTGGGTGAGTGCCTCCTTCCTCTTGTTTCTGATGATCTGCCCTTGCAGAGTTGGGGATGGGTGCCAGTTTTTGTTGTAGAGCCCTGCCTCCAGTATGAACAGGGTTTTATCTCTGGCCCCTGGCCCCCAAGCATCTACCAAGGCAGAAATTCTGCATATGAGCTGCCTTTAAGATCATCTTTTCTGTCAAATGTGCATTTAAAACATTTGTTGAAAGTTTAACCTAGCATTTTGGTTTATTTTCATTGAGAAGGTCTTTGGTCCTCTGCTGGTGATTTAGTCGCTAAATCCTGTCCAACTCTTGCGACCCCCATGGACTACGCAGCCCACCAGGGAATTCTCCAGACAAGAATGCTGGAGTGTGTTGCAATTCCCTTCTCCAGGAGATCTTCCTGACCCAGAGATCGAACTGGGGTCTCCTGCCTTGCAGGCGAGTTCTTTACTGACTGAGCCACAAGGGAAGCCCTTAGTCCTCAAGACAGCTGCAAATGGTCTGTTTATGCAGCTTCTCTATGGGCTTATGGGCCAGGCCAGAGCCCACGGTGAGATGGCCACCCACCCAACTTGATCAGCAGGTGGTTGAAGTCCGGTGTGCTTTTCTAAAATGCAACAAGTTTCCCTACACATTATGCCCCTAAACAAAGATAGAAACTCTTGGTTTGCAAGCTGGCCCCTGTGCAGAGAGGGCAAGGAGAGGCTGAAGAAAGATAGGCAGGCTGCTGTGTGATAAGCAGAGGAACTTACACAGCTTATGTTGGCAGTCACTGCGTGAGTGGATTTCCACCCCCACCAGAATCTCAAAGTTTCTAGGGGGAGTCTTAGCGGGGCTCGGTCCCACGTTCTGTCCAGATGCTCTCAGGAGCCCCTTAGTCTCCCAAGGCCGTGTCCTTGGAGGAGCGCCCGCTGTGGGCGTGGGGAGTATGATGTACATTCCGAGGACAGGGGAGGTTTGATCGCCTGGATCCAGCACACAGGTCAACTGTTGGTCACGTCCTCTCCGTGACCTCCTCCCACAGGACACAAAAATCCTCAAAAAGAAGAATGAGATTTGAGTAAAGGGAGGAGGTGACGCCTTTACTTGTGCCACAGAGCCTCTATTCAGTGTAATAGTTATTTTTCAGGACTTTCCATGGTGGGGTGGAGGGCCCAGTGCTAGGCCTGGAGAGCAGGGCAGGTCTCAGGACCGGCCAAAGATGAGGCTCTTCCAGCAGGATGTGGGATAACTACGCTGTAGTCAGGGCAACATTCTCAGCTCCTCAGAGGGATGCTTGTGTTTATGTATCAACTCCACTGGGCCACGGGGTGTCCAGAGATGCTGTCAAATGCTCTCCTGGGTGTGTCCATGAGGGTGTTCTTGCATGAGATGAACATTTACATTGGTGGACTCTGAGTAAAGCAAATTGCACTCCATGATGGAGGTGGGCCTCATCCAATCAGTTGAAGGCCTTAATAGAGCAGGACTGACCTCCCCTGAGCAAGAGGGAATTCTCCAGCAGACGGTCTTTGCCCCACCAGTTCTTCCTGGTTCTACAGCAGGCAGCCTTTAGACGTGAACTGGAGCATCGGTTCTCTGGGGCCCTGCAGCCTGCCGGCCCACTTTGTAGATTTTGGACTTTCTCTGTAATCATGTGAGCTGATTCTTTTTATTTTTATTATAAGGAATATTATCTTTCTTTATATATGGACCCTATTCACCTCTCTGGAGAACCCTGACTAGTACACTCAGGATGTGGATGACTACCAAGGGTGACCCTAAAGAAAGGACAATATCAGTGCCCCGAGAATAGACTGGTGACACATGGCTTCCTTTTCTCTTTCCTTCTTCCCTTCCTTCCCTCTTCCCTCCCTGCCTCCCTTTCTTCCCTCCTTTTTTCTATCCCTCCATCCCTTCCTCCTGTCTTAGACTATTTGGGCTGCTGTAAGAAAAATACCATAGACTGGGCACTTATAAACAACAGAAATTTATTTCTTATGGTTCTGGAGATTGGCACATCTGGACTCAAGGGGCTGGCCGCTTTGACGTCTGCTGGGGTCTACTTTCTGACTCATAGGTGGTGCCTTCTCCCGTGTCCTCACCTGCAGAAAGGGTTGAGAGCTCTCTGGGGTGCTTTTATGAGGACACAGCCCATCCTGGGGGCTCTACTCTCATGGCCTCGTCACCTGCCAAAGGTGACTTGGGAATCTGAAGGTCCACAATTCGGTACCCCAGCTTCACAGCTGATAAAACTCCAGCAGCTTCACAGTGGAGAAGGGCAAACATCACTATTTGAAGTAGATGCCATTGACTTCACGTAGAGTCTTCTCAACAGCCTGGCACACATCCCCTTAAAACTCTCAGAAAACAGCTTTGTGAATATACCTCCTTGTCATCAGGAAACCATCAGGAGATGTCATTTATACTTCTTGAATTTATTTAGGTAATATAAACAGGTGTAACAGATGTGATCACCTTTTAAAATGCTGCCTGCCATTAGACTTAGTTCTAAACTTTCTGTTTACTGTGTTGTATGTTAATATGTTAGCACTTAGCCACAAGAGTGAGCTTTATTAGTCACCACTGTACACTGGGCTAGGACACTGTCTTAGCCGTCCTGATCAACATGAATCTTTCTTGTTTCTGGAATCGCCAAGAAAATCACTTAAAAAACAACATGTCAAAAATGCTGGTCAACCAGCCCTAGGAAGTGGTCTTGCCAAAAATCAAGCCACAAAATTTACAAGACTTGCAGAGGACATGTGAGGATACATCAGCAAGCTACAAAGGGAAACTTTACAGGGCAAACCACATTTCTCCAACAAAATACTTCAAGTGAAAATAAAAGATGTGGGTGAGGATGGGAGTGTGGAACCTAAAGAGAGTCTAAAGAGGCAGATTCTCAACCACAATGTGAGAGACTCATGTGGACACTGGCTCAAACATCATAAAAAAAATGCATTTATGAGACAATTGGAAACTTGAACACCAGTTGGATTTTTAATGTCACAAAGGAATTCCTCGTAATGTTTAAGGTATAACAAGTATTTTATAATTGTTTTATAAAGAGTTTCTTTTAAAGAAATCTACTGAAATATTTATGGATTAAATGGTACGATGTCTGAGTTCATTTGTTTCAAAAATAATCTGGAAGATGGAAAAGGGAGGGGGCAGATGAAGCAAAATCAGTGCTTAGAAACCGAATGATGAGAATATGCGGATTCGTCATACTCTTGTTTTATTTTTTTAAGTTTATTTATTTTGATTCTGATGCAGTGGTAAAGAATCTGCCTGTCAATGCAGGAGATGGACACGAGAGACAGAGATTTGATCCCTGGGTTGGGAAGATCTCCTGGAGTAGGAAATGGCAACCCACTCCAGTTTTCTTGCTTGGGAAATCCCATGGACAGAGGAGTCTGGCGGGCTACAGTGCAAGGGGTCACAAAGAGTCGGATAAAACTGAGCATACAGATGCATGGGTCTTCATTGACCATGCGGTCAGTAGTTGTGGCTTGGGGGCTTAGTTACACTGCAGTATGTGGGATCTTATTTCCCTGCCCAGGGATCAAACCCTCCCCCTGTATTGCAAGGCAGACTTAACCACTGGACCACCAGGGAAATCCCTATACTTTTTTGTGTTTATGAATTTTAAAGCCTTCCTTAAAAAAGATTTAAAAAAACATTGACCAATCCTTATGATCTCCGGATGTATGAAATAAATTACTGTGTATGACTCAATTCACTGTAGCGGAAGCAACCTAATATATTCTGAACACCTTCAGAGTGCCAGGCGTTAGGCACATTTTCTCACCTACGTCATTTAACTTCATCTTCTTGAAAACAGATGCTGAAATTAAGACTCAAAAAAAATCAAGCTCCTTGCCTAGGACTACAGAGCTAGTAACTGGTGGAGTGGGTGTAAGCATGTAACTGTGAGGACACAGCCTCTGTAGACTTACAAGACCTTTATTAATCCTCCTTTTGTTAAAAAAGAAAAGTGGAGACGACTCCACCTATAGGGGATGTGTGCTGACTTTCTATTTTTGTTCTTTTAATTGGGGGATAATTGCCTGACGTCGTTGTGCTGGTTTCTGCCCTAGAGCAACAGGAATCCGCCATCAGTATACACATTGCCCGCCCTCTGGAGCCCCCCATCCCAGCCCTCTAGGTCCTCACAGCACACTGGGCTGAGCTCCCTGTGCTGTACAGCAGCTTCCCGCTTGACCCTGTTTTTCACCCTCCCATGTTCATTGTGGATCAGCTGGTAAAGAATCCGCCTGTAACGCAGGAGACCTGGGTTCGATCCCTGGGTTGGGAAGATACCCTGGAGAAGGGAAGGGCTCCCCACTCCAGTATTCTGGCCTGGAGAATGCCATGGACTGTATAGTCCATGGGGTTACAAAGAGCCGGACACGACTGAGTGACTTTCACTTCACTTCATGTTCATTTACCTCCCTGCTCTGCCTGCTTTGTGGGAAGTAGCTGTCCATCTGTCTAGTTCTTGCTGTAGGCGTGTCCCAGGGCTCTGTTCCTGTCCCGGGACCCTTTGCTTTTCCCTTTGATTCCTTTGGTTCCTCTCTGCCTCCTGCCAGTTCCCTAGGGAAGCCCCGCGTTAGGGAGAGATGTTATATAGTCATGGAGGCGATTTGTCGGGTGCAAATGCACTGTATCCTGTGGGGAATTAGCATCCTTGGGGGGCCCCGGTAGTGTTGAGCCCTAGTTCTTGGGCTAGGAGACAGTACCTCTGTCTGGATCTGCCCTTGTAAAGCATGAGGGCTTCTCTGTAAAGTGGTTCCTACCATGGTTCTCAGGATCGCCTGTCCCTGAGAGCAGAGGCATGGATGACAGTTTGTCTGTAACGAGCAGGTGGCAGGCTGAGTTCCCAACCCATGGAGGGAACCACGAAACACCTAGAACAGTCGCTTGCAGGAAAGCACAGAGGGGAGTGATCGCGGGCACCTGGGTACAGCGAGCTGGCATTTCCTTCACTCTGACCGTTGTATCTGTGGTGCCTTGCACCCTGCAGATCCTGCTGCTGCACGGGAAGGCTTGGGGCCATCTGTGGGGCTGGGAAGCTTGGCTAAACTCTCCACAGAGAACACAGAGTGAGGGGGAGGATCTGTCTTCTCCATCTGTTGAGCTGATTGATCTCTTGATGGAATGAAGCACGTGGATTCTATCAGAACTGCTTTCTGCCTGGGCTCTATCTACCTGTTGTCATTCCTCACGTGATGGATGGATGGATGGATAGCTTCCCTGGTAGCTCAGATGGTAAAGAATCTACCTGTAATTCAGGAGACCCAGCTTCAATCCCTGGGTTGGGAAGATCCCCTGGAGAAGGGAATGACTACCCACTCCAGTATTCTTAGACTTCCATGATGACTCAGATGGTAAATAATCCATCCACAATGTAGGAGACCTGGGTTCAATCCCTGGGTTGGGAAGATCCCTTGAAGAAGGGAATGGTTAGATAGATAGAAGTGATGGTTGGATAGATAGATGATAGATGTGATGGATGAATGGATGGACAGAGACAGACAGAAAGGCTCCTCTCTGTTCCTCTCTAATCCAGACTTTTAGCTGAAATGAGATGCTTATGCTGAGGATGGGGCAGTGGGACCCACCTTCCTGGGCACAAGCAACAGTAGGTATGTTCTCTGTAAAGGGTTTTACACATAAAGCAGAGTGGACTGATATTGTGTCTATTATCACCATGTGCTAACAGTTCCAAGCAATGTCAGTAATAAAATAGACCTCCTGAAAACAAGTCTTTTGCAGTGTAGATTGTTGCTGCTGTGGTTATGATTGGGTTTTAATCATGTAAGTTTCAAATGAGCAGATTTTTATTTGATGGTTCATAGTTTGAGTGAACTCCAGGAGTTGGTGATGGACAGGGAGGCCTGGTGTGCTGTGGTTCATGGGGTCACTAAGAGTTGGACACGACTGAGCAACTGAACTGAACTGAAATACTCTTTTACACAGGGAAGTTAATTCAGAGATCTCCAGTTATACTGTCAGCCTCAGCCTTTGTGTCAAGAGTGAGTTGGTAGTAATGTGGAGTCATCCTGTCCCCTTTGGACACGGGCTCACTCCCGCTCCTGGAGCAAGACATATTTCTGTATTTATTCAAACAGACCACGACAGCCAGGAACTAGAAAGGAAAAGAAACAGACTGAGTTATTTCACTTTCCTCATTCTATGTGCGTACCTTCAGGTGTTCATTAGTGTTTCAATAAAACTTAAGCCATGAAACTGTGTGAACCGGGAAGTATATATTTTTTTTCACAAGAGCCAATGTGAACTTGTGCATGAAATATGGTACTGAATTCAATCATAGCTCTAAAATGAAAACTGTTTCATCGTCAATCGCTTTAAAACCAAACAATGAATCAGGAGATTGTTCTTGATAGGAAGTAGTAGTTGGCTAAATTCTACCTTTGGCGAATGTTTTGATTTTATGAAACTTTATTGGTTGCTTTTTACAATGGTATCCTCGTATACACACAGTTTAATACAAGGAAAACATCATGTTCTGCATTTCTATTCTGGCCTCTATGATTGTTTATTTAATTTCATGATTGCCACAAAAAGAAATTTATAGGGTACAAGTGTGGGTTGAAATGTTCTGGCGCAAGTGTCCATGTGTGAGGGACACTGTGTTTATGATCCCCACCGCCCCCAGGCTCTCATACCTCTTCTCTGCATGGATCACAGACATGAACCCAGTTCACAGATCAACTTGTCTGTGAAACTTGCCTAATTCAATGCCACCCAAATTACTAACTGTTGCCTCTTTTTTTTTTTTTGCCTTCACTCTGCTTCGTACACTTGTTTATTCTTGCAAGGAAAGTACTGAATTTTAATGGTGGTTTGGTAAATTTCGCTGCTACTAGATGGTGAGCTAATTAAGAGCAGGGGCTGTGGCTCATTCCTCTTAGATTCCCCAGCTCCAAGCCTAACCCCTGGCATATTACGGATGCTAAGTAGTCACTTGTGGAATGAGGGACAGAAGGAAGGGAAAGAAAAGGGAGCGACGTGGCTCTTGGTGGCCATTAAATTGGCTTGGCTCGTAGACTGTAACCGTTTTATTTGCTTATTCATTTAATTTTGGGTTGTGCTGAGTCTTTGTCGTGGCGCTCCGGCTTCTCGTTGCAATGGCTTCTCTTACTGCAGCTCCTGGGCCCTAGAGCACAGCTACAGTAGCTGTGGTGCATTTGCTTAGTTGGGCTTAGTTGCCCCCTAGCAACTGGGATCTTCTGGCAGCAGGCATCAAACCTGTGTTTCCTGCATTGGCAGGCTGGTTCTTAACCATTGGACCATCCGGGAAGTCTGGAAATTGTATTCTTTTTTTTGAACTTTTTATTTTGTATTAGGTCGGGTTTAGCAGATTAACAAACAATGTTGATAGTTTCAGGTGCATAGTACGGGATCTTGGCCATATCCATTCTCCCCTAAACTCCCCTTCCGTCCAGGCTGCCACACGAGTATAGGCCATGTGCAATCCAGTAGGTCCTTGTTAGGACTCCATTTAAAATACAGCAGTGTGTACATGTCCATCCCAAACTCCCCAACTATCCCGTCCCTCCACCCTTCCTTCCTGATAACCATAAATTCGTTCTCCAAGTCTGTGAGTCTGTTTCTGTTTTGTAAGTTCATTTGTACCATTTCTTTTTAGATTCCACGTGTACGGGATGTCACACGATATTTCTCCTCCTCTGTGGAGACTGTTTGCTTTGTGCACCTTCTTTCGGTCCTGTGAGCTCAGCACCCTCCCCCCGTTCCCCAGGTCTCCCGCCTCTGCCACACACATCTTCCCCAAGGTGATATGTAAGTGGGTGAGGGGAGGTCAGATATGGGTAAGCGTAGAGACGGATCCAGACTTCTAGGAATTATATGGTGGCTAAAACCTCTGATGAGGCACGTTGACTCTGTTTTTGAGAACTTAAGCTGAGGATGAGTTTGACTAGTTTGTGAGTGGAGCAATAGGACTGATCTAAAAGGGAAAGGGCAGAATGACTCCCCTCCATCAACCCCGTCACGTTAGCTGACAACCGCATATTAGCTAATGCTGTGCCCCAAGCCCATTCTAGGTTAGGTGGAAAATACAGAGAAAGAAGCATGTGTTCACTGTAGGAAAATGAAGCAATCCAAAGAGATGGAATTAAGATAATAAAAAATGCCTAAACCTCATGATCCACAGAGAACTGCCATTAGGACTTCAGTCTTACAGCTTTGCTGGTCTCTCTCTTTTCTGAATTTCTGCGCATGTATGTCTGTTCTCCACAAAGGAAACAAGAATCCTGCTTTGTGACCTGATTCTTCCCCATGTAATAGTGTGTCATCAGCATTTTTGTGGTGTCACATACTCTTTACAGCATATTTCATAACTTGACTAGTATCGGCCTGTACAGTTATAAATTATTTAACCTGCCTTCTATTAAGGAATACTAAAGTTTGTTTTACGCTTAATTGTACTATTAAGAACAGCACCTATGCTGTTGATGAATCACTGAGCAAATGCTTCATCACATCCTTAAAACAGATTCCCGGAAATGAAATTGCTGGATAACATGTTAAGAATTGCTAAGATGTCAGAATTCCCTGTAGCTGACTTCACCTTCCGATACAGGGGGTGCAGGTTCAGTCCCTGGTCAAGGAGCTAAGATTGCACATGCCCCTCGGCCAAACAACTAACCCGTGAAGCAACAGCAGTATTGTAATAAACTCAATAAAGACTTCAAAAATGGTCCACATCAAAAAATTATTTCAAAAAATTTGAGTAATCAGCAGCCTAACTAGAAGGGTTCACATGGGTCTGTTGTGCGTGCATGCTAAGTTGCTTCAGTTGTGTCTGACTCTTTGGGACCCTGTGGACTGTAGCCCGCCAGGCTCCTCTGTCTGTGGGGTTCTCCAGGCAAGAATACTGGAGTGGGTTGCCATGCCCTCCTCCAGGGGATCTTCCAACCCAGGGATCGAACCCGCGTCTCTTATGTCTCCTACATTGGCAGGCGGGTTCTTTGCCATGCACGCCACCTGGGAAGCCCTGTGGATCTGTTGCTAGCATTTAACAAGAAACCTGATGTGGATGGATGGGATCCCAGGGTCAATTCCTACCCCACTGAAGCCAGGAAGGACCAGACACTCCCTTGTTCCCAGTCCACTGTCTTCTGCGTGTTGGCGCCTCTCCTGTCACGTCGTGACATGTGCATTCTGTTTGCACATGACAGAGCCCAAGCAGGAAGGAAGGTGCAGGGACAAAGGACTTTCTCTTACATTGTCCGCTGCGTTGTTAAGGAGGAAATTTTTCATTTTTCCAGTTTGTCAGCAAGAAAATTTATTTTCCATATCCTCCAAGAAGAAAGGTCAATAATGTAGTTACATCCTGGTGTAGTGTAGTTTTTTCTGAAAAAAGTCCTTCCATCCAGGTTGGAGACAGTCCTTTAAATTATGTCTTTTTTTTTTTAGTCCTGGTTGCAGGTCACGAGGCATCTGATCTTCATCCAAAGATAGATCACTGAGATAAGCTTCAGAAACAAACTTAGGGTGTTCTTTAAGAATTCAATTAAATTTTACATTAATATCACATAACAGCAAGGAACTATCCAAGAAATGAGTCTTACTACCTCCATTGGTAGACCGCCATTAACAAACTGGGATTTAACATTTATTGAAACATCCTTTTCTCCCTAAAATCACCCTCATTTTTACCAAATATAACCAAATTAAGACTTGTTTAAAAAATAGATCTGTTCTCAATAAACTTGACCTGATTGATCTATCCTGGAAAAGGTTCCATGTGCGCTTGAGAAAAAGGTGAAATTCATTGTTTTGGGGTGAAATGTCCTATAGATATCTATTAGGTCTAACTGGTCTATTGTATCATTTAAAGTTTGTGTTTCCTTGTTAATTTTCTGTTTAGTTGATCTATCCATAGATTTAAGTGGGGTATTAAAATCTCCCACTATTATTGCATTGTTGTTAATTTCCCCTTTCATACTTGTTAGTAATTATCTTACATATTGTGGTGCTCCTATGTTGCTGCTACTGCTGCTAAGTCACTTCAGTTGTGTCCGACTCTGTGCGACCTCATAGACGGAAGCCCACCAGGCTCCCCGTCCCTGGGATTCTCCAGACAAGAACACTGGAGTGGGTTGCCATTTCCTTCTCCAATGTGTGAAAGTGAAAAGTGAAAGTGAAGTCGCTCAGTCGTGTCCGACCCTTAGCGACCCCACGGACTGCAGCCTACCAGGCTCCTCCATCCATGGGATTTTCTAGGCAAGAGAACTGGAGTGGTTTGCCATTGCCTTCTCCGGCTCCTATGTTGGGTGCATAAATATTTTTAATTGTTATATCTTCTTCTTGGATTGATCCTTTGATCATTATGTAGTTTCCTTCTTTGTCTCTTTTCACAGCCTTTGTTTTAAAGTCTATTTTATCTGATATGAGTATTGCTACTCCTGCTTTCTTTTGGTCTCTATTTGTGTGGAATATCTTTTTCCAGCCCTTCACTTTCAGTCTGTATGTGTCCCTTGTTTTGAGTTGGGTCTCTTGTAGACAACATATATGGGGGTCTTGTTTTTGTATCCATTCAGCCAGCCTTTGTCTTTTGGTTGGGGCATTCAACCCATTTACGTTTAAGGTAATTATTGCTAAGTATGATCCCGTTGCCATTTTCTTTATTGCTTTGGGTTCAAGTTTATACACCCTTTCTGTGTTTCCTGTCTAGAGAAGATCCTTTAGCATTTGTTGAAGAGCTGGTTTGGTGATGCTGAATTCTCTCAGCTTTTGTTTGTCTGTAAAGCTTTTGATTTCTCCTTCGTATTTGAATGAGATCCTTGCTGGGTACAGTAATCTGGGCTGTAGGTTATTTTCTTTCATCACTTTAAGTATGTCTTCCCATTCCCTCCTGGCCTGAAGACCAGGACTAAAAAAAAAAAAAAAAAAGGACATAGTTTAAAGGACTGTCTCCAACCTGGATGGAAGGACTTTTTTCAGAAGAAACTACACTACACCAGGATGAGAAGACGACGACATCAGAGGTAGACAACTTGCCCAAGATGCTGGACCTGATTCGTATGATCATTTATAATGTTTTTTTGACTTCTTAGCCCTCTGCATATAAATCAAATGCTTTTCTACCATAGGCCTGATCCTATGCTAGTTTTGGAAATTAATCCAATTGTCGGGTTTGTAGACATGTAAAAGCTCATTCGGCTTATACAAAAACTCTGTTAGACTTGTGTCATCCTAATGTCCTTAAACCATGGCAACAGTCTGCTTCTAAATTGGAAAATTAAAAACAATAGCTGGAAATCAGAGTCAGGGCTATGGGAAATCCAAGATGGCTGCTTGGCTTTTCCCAGCTCCCTGACAAACCTCATTTTTTATTTGATGGGTTAAAGCCTCCCTGGCTACAGGGCCTCCATAATGAAAAATCATGGAATATTAAGTTTTGTAAATTGTTAATTTAAGTTTCTAGTTTTGTTAATGTCTAGTGTTTACTAAGACTCACTGCTGAGACAGTTCCTTGTTACGTGATACTGCTAAAAGATTTAATTAAGTTATTAAAAAGGACACTCTAGGTTAGTTTCTAAGGCTTATCTCAGTAACCAATCTTCAGATAAAGGTCAGATGTTCCATAATGTACAACCAGGAGATTAACACCAGACTATAATCATTTAACGAATGAAGTCAGGTGACTTGGGGTATACCAGGCTTTATCTAATGAAAGTTCTTGACTTACAATTCTTATTTTACTAATAACTGCTAGCTATGGCTATATTATTTTCTATGTCACTTGTTTCACTGAGCCTGTGATATAATGCTGAACTGACAGTTCCATATGAGATCAATAATTGTAATAATGTGTCTCTGGGTATGGGAAAAAGCAACAAGAGGAAATATTTTCCTGGACCAGGAGGCTAGTAAGACAGTGGTCCAGAGACTTTTGCTACTTGCAAGGCCTGGTCCAATTTTAGCACACTGAGTGGCCCATCACTTCCCTAGACCTGGGAATGAGCCTTCCCAGCACCACGGGACACAATGGCCATGAAATGGTGTCACATGGTCAGATATGTGGCTATGAAGGGACCCTGCTGACTGGAAGCTGGTCCTTGCCAGCTGCCTCTACAAAGATTACATCATGACCATTGCAAGCTGCTGACCTTCAACACCCCCTGAAAGAAGTTCAGGGTGAAAATCAGGAATGAGGCACTCTGTGCTCTGAAAAAAAAAAAAACACAAAAACTGGCAGAACAGGCCTTCAGATAGTTAGATCTTTTCAGAAAAAGGTTTTATGAGTTCCAATTCTTACATCTTCTCATACCTAGAAAAACACTGACGTCCTTAATGGTGAAATCTGCTTTGGCTATTAAAAAAATTTTTTTTTTATACAATTAAAAGTCAGAATAGAGTAGCTATGGTTCAGACTTCCTGGGAAATAACTATTTCCCAGATATCCTGAAAAATGATATTATGGGTGTGATTTCAGATTAGACGCTGTGACCTATTGTAGAACTTAATGCTCCTGTAATGCATTTTTGCTTCTGTACTTTGCTTGCTGCTCGTAAAACCAAAGTTACTCCATTTTAAGATAAGGTTGTTTTTAAGTAAAGATTCCTAAAATTGTTTTTGAAAAAAATAAAAAAAAATTTGGAAAACAATAAAAAAGAAAATGAAAAAAATTAATGTAGTTACATAAGTTCAAAAACACACAGAGATTTTAAAGGCAAAATATTTGACTTTACTATCAAAGAGCTCTACATATTCAATTGCTAAAATCTTTATGTGATAATTGTAACTGACTTTAGAAAGAGGTAGCAGTTTTTCAGAGAAGTCTAATTAACAAAGTTCTATTATCCTTGGGCTTCCCTTGTGGTTCAGCTGGTAAAGAATCTGCCTGCAATGAGGGAGACCTGGGTTCAATCCCTGGGTTGGGAAGATCCCCTGAAGAAGGGAAAGGCTACCCACTCCAGTATTCTGGCCTCGAGAATTTCATGGACTATATAGTCCATGGGGTCGCAAAGAGTCGGACAAAGAATTGAAAGTGACTTTCACTTTCATTTTTCTTGCAGTTCTTTTTTAGAATCATAGAACGTTGTTGTTATTCAGTTGCTCAGTTGTGTCCAACTCTGCGACCCCATGGACTGCAGCAGACCTCCCTGTCCTTTGTCTCCCAGAGTTTGCTCAAATTCATGTCCATTGAGTTGGTGGTACTATCTAACCATCTCATCCTCTGCTGCCCTCTTAGAGGCACTTTATTTTCTTCAGGTGAAGGAATAGATAAAAATTTACTGACCTGAAGTTCTTTCATGGCAGTGAAGTCCTTGGATAAATTACTCCTGATTCCTGCTCCCTTATGTATTTGCCCCTAGCCAATGAATATTGGAGGTATTATCATCCCACCTTATATGAAAGGAAGCTAAGATTCAGAAAGTTTTGTTGTTGTTGTATAGTTGCTAAGTTGTGTCTGACTCTTTTGGGACCCGATGGAGTCCGCCAGGCTCCTCTGTCCGTGGGATTTCCCAGGCAAGGATACGGGAGGGGGGGCCATTCCCTCCTCCAGGGGTAACTCTCCTGATGCGTTGTTGTGACACAGCAGCCAAGTTTCTTGATATCTGTTGTCTTCTAGAACGAAAATCAGATTGTGATACTCGGTGTCAGGGAAGCGATTTCAGAGTCCTGAGTGGAAGAGGGGAAACTGGACCAGTTTAGATGTCATTGCACGGGGATGAGCGGAGTGTTTGTTCCCTGGCCTGGATCTGGAGAAGAAGGCGTGTGAGCAGCCGGGGCTGGTGTTTGGCGTGACAGTGCGCAGACTGCAGTTCTGCTCACCCCCGCTCCTCACCTCCCCATCTCACTTGACTCCAGGCCTGGCTCCTCAGCCGGCTGCGAAGGCCTCGAGAGCAGGAACAGCTGGGGAACAGTGGGTGTCCTCTGTCTTGTTCATTCTCACGTCCTTTTCTCCCCTTCTCAACTGGCGGGGGCGTAGCCCACTGTTTGCACGTTGTATGTACTTGCTAAGTAAATAATTTAAGCTTCCTATTTTACAAATGAGGGAACAATTTCAATGCAGATTTTAAAAAAACTTGCTTCGAGCTGAACAGTAGGACAGGTGAGGACTGGAGCCCCGGATTGTTAACTCCATGACTCTCCAAGCCAGTGAAGAGCTTCAGTACCACTTCATACCGTTGGGCTGGCTGTCATCAAAGCAAAACCAGAAAGTGACTAGAGGCAGCAAAGATGTGGAGAAATTGAACCCTTGCACACTGCTGCTGCAAATGTAAAATGGTGCAGCTGCTGTGGAAAACAGTCCGGTGGTTTTTTCTTTTCTTTTTTTAATTAAGCATAGAATTATTCAGAAATTCCACTTCTGACTATACACTCCAAATAATTGAAAGCAAGGACTCAAACAGATACTGTCCACCCATGTTGATAGCAGCCTTATTTCCAATAGCAAAAAGGTGGAACAACCCAAGCTAGACACAAGCAGACAAATATTGTATGATTCTACTTATATCAACTCCCTAAAGCAGTTAGATTTATAGAGAAAGAAAGTAGAATGGTAGTTGCCGGGGGCTGGGGAGGGGGTGGAATAAGGAGTTATTGTTTAGTTGGTATAGTGTTTCAGTTGGGGAAGGTGAAAAGCTCTGGAGATGGAAGGTGATGATAGTCGCACAAAATGTGAATGCATATAGTGCCACTGAACTGTACGTGTGTGTGCATGCCAAGTTACATCAGCCATGCCTGACTCTTTGTGACCCCCTGGACTATAGCCCTCCAGCTTCCTCTGTCCATGGAATTCTTCAGGTAAGAATACTGGAGTGGGCTGCCACGCCCTCCTCCAGGGGATCTTCCCAACTCAGGGAATGAACCCATGTCTCCTGCCGCTCCTGAACTGTAGGCGAATTCTTTACCTCTGAGTCACCAGGGAAACCCCACTGAACTGTATAAAAATGATCAAAATGGTAAATTTTATACTATATGTATTTTACCATGGAAACAGAAAAGATAAAAAAAGAATATCAAGACAGCACAGTTGATGTTAATTTGGTTGGTTTACAATTACTTTGAGTTCATAAAAATGATCCTCTTCCTATAAATATGCACATATACATATGCATAAAAGCTTCAGCATATGGTTTTCGATAATTTTTTAAACAGATCTTTATAATTGTACTTTAGTTTTTTTTGGCCGTGCTAGGGCTTTGTTGCTGTGCAGGCTTTTCTCTAGTTGCAGAGAGCAAGGCTTCTCTCTAGTTGCGATGCACGGATTTCTCATTGCAGTGGCTTTTCTTGTTGCAGAGCATGGGTTCAAGGGCACAGAGGCTTCAGTATTTGCGGCTCCAGGCTCTAGAGCACTGGCTCATTAGTTGTGGCCCGCTGGTCTAGTTGCTCTGAGGCAAGTGGAATATTCCTGGACCAGGGATCAAACCCATGTCTCCTACATTGGCAGGTGGATTCTTTACCACTGAGCCACCAGGGAGCTCCAGCATATGGTTTTTAAAAATGCTTTGTTTTTAAACTTTTAAAACTGAATGTGAACATTATTGAAACTGAAAAGCACAGAGCAAAGAACATACAAATCATCATTACATGAAGTTTTCACCTGATGTGACCCTTCTGAGTTCTTGTGTATGTTTAATACAGTTGAACACATATTGCTGAGTGATTAAGATCACATAGTGTGTATCATGCTTTTGTAGACATTGCAAATATTTACCAAAGTCTCACACTCAAAGTCATGAGTTGTGTGCGTGTTTGCAACCTGAAAGGATTTCTAGTACCT
The DNA here is from genome assembly GCF_049115385.1 of Moschus berezovskii. Classification (NCBI taxonomy): domain Eukaryota; kingdom Metazoa; phylum Chordata; class Mammalia; order Artiodactyla; family Moschidae; genus Moschus; species Moschus berezovskii. Next base: position 73,738,519 of record NC_142474.1, on the reverse strand, counting down.
TAGGGTGTGACACCAGGGACCTCAGTATGACTCATGTGGAAAACTACCCCTCCAGGAAGCATTAAATAAGGTTTGCCAGCTGCCCTGTAACCTGCAAGATCATAAATCCTTCTAGAAAAATCCAGGGAGAGTTTGACATAGGCCTAAAAAGGGAATAAAACCCTGTATACAGATGGCACAGTGAACAAAAGGGGTAGCTTGGCTGGCGAGTTCCCAGAGAGAGAAGTATGAACCCAGGAAAAGCCATGAGAATTTTGATAACCGAGAATACATGGCACCAACTCAATCAGGGAAGAGTGCCATTTTGCTTTTCCTGTAGATTATTGAGAAGATAGAAAGGGCCACAGGACTCTGAATAAAGATGTTGACAGAATTAAAACACTGCCTCCCTGAGACTTCCTGGTGGTTAAGGATCTGCCTTCCAATGTAGGGGACATGGGTTCGATCCCTACTCAGAGATCAAAGCTCCCACATGCTGTGAGGTAACTGAGCCCACGAGCCACAACGAGAGGAGCCCAAGCAGCACAGCTGAGATCCTTCACGCTGTAACTAAGACCGGATATAGACAAACATAAATAAACAATTGAAAACAAGCCCTGTCCTCCTTTTAATGATCAGTTCGAAGTGAGCTATAAAGCAAGACAACAGTAAGTGTAGTCCTTCTGAGAAAGTAGTCAGATCATCATATTGAAACATAGACAAGAAGATAGTTTCCACTGGCTTATTTATGTATTCACACAGCACAGCCAGCAGAGGTGCACACTCTCAAGGCTTATCAAGGTGTGAATATGAACACACCTGTGTGATTCCTTCCTTGAACTTCCTCGGCTCCTCTACTGCCAACCTGATGAACAAATCCTGATGTACGCTTCTCAAAAGTGGCTTCAAATTGCATGTCTAAAGTGCTTCTTTGCTACTAATTGTAATAAAAGGACACATCTGAGAGGTGTACCTATAAACTGACAAAAGGACATTTATAAAGGGGTTGTTGGGCCACCTCTGCTCTGAACATACCAGGAGCACTTCGACCTTGTTTGTCCTTTGGATGCTAATAGTAACCGCATTTCGCACACAGAACGACAGCTGGGCATCTGAATTCATCTCACAGCTTAGGCGATGCGCCCTCCTTGTGTCCTCCAGAGATCAAGTCAAACAATTCCATCTCCGAAGATAATTGTGTCTGTGCATTCACAGAAAAAAAGCTCCACAGTGTGTCATTTTACATTCTCTGGTTTTAGCATGAGGCTTGCTCCTTGGGAGGAAAGTTATGACCAACCTAGATAGCATATTAAAAAGGAGAGACATTACTTTGCCAACAAATGTCTGTTTTGTCAAGGCTATGGTTTTTCCAGTGGTCATGTATGGATGTGAGAGTTGGACCATAAAGAAAGCTGTGCGGCAAAGGATTGATGCTTTCAAACTCTGGTGCTGGAGAAGACTCTTGAGAGTCCCTTGGACTGCAAGGAGATCCAACCAGTCCATCCTAAAGGAGATCAGGCCTGGGTGTTCATTGGAAGGACTGATGTTGAAATTGAAACTCCAATACTTTGGCCACCTGACGCGAAGAGCTCACTCATTTGAAAAGACCCTGATGCTGGGAAAGATTGAGGGCAGGAGGAGACGGGGACGACAGAGGATGAGATGGCTGGATGGACTGACTCGATGGACCTGAGTTTGAGTGAACTCCGGGAGTTGGTGATGGACAGGGAGGCCTGGCGTGCTGTGGTCCATGGGGTCGCGAAGAGTCGGACACAACTGAATGACTGAACTGGACTGAACTTTTAACATGAGTTGTGCAATTCTAAAAATCTCAAAAGACTAGATATTCCAGATGTTCAGATGAAGACCAGAGCAGCGGTAAACAAACTGTGAGACAATGTAATAGAACCCAGGCTGTATCTGGAGACAGCCTTCCGGGTGGGAACACTCCAGCCCAGAGCCCTTTCTTCTCGCCCTGCTCTCAACCCGTGGGCAGGCCTATGCATCCACGACATTTCAAGAGAGTTTTCAGTTTCCACGAGTCCTTTCTCAGAAGACAATCTTAGCTTACCAACTCTACTTTGGTCAAGTCCTGGCTGCCTCTTGAACATCTAGGAAGGCTGCTGCTGCTGCTGCTACTAAGTCACTTCAGTCGTGTCCGACTCTGTGTGACCCCATAGACGGAAGCCCACCAGGCTCCCCCAGACACTATAAAATCAGGGCTTACTTTTTCGTGGTACATGCTGCATGCACAGCAATGTGAAACTAAATGCAGAGTCGGGGGACAAGGGCCAGTTCCTCCCACCCCCGCACGAGACACACAGGCCCAGAGCCACCCTCCCCCAACCCCCTCATCTCAGACCAGAGCACAAAGGCAACGTGTTTCAAGAGACCCTGTGGCCATGCCCTTTCCAACAGACGATACTTCTTATGGATTTTCATGAAAAGACATTTACAAGGCATGTTACTTTCTTTCCTCTACTTTTTTCTCTACACCTGTTTTTTTTTTTTCCCCTCTACATTTATCAGGCAGTTGAGAACATCAAGAAAGAGGAGCCTTCTCAAAAAAGTCATTGTGGTCAACAATCTATGCATCAGTGAAGAATAAAATGCACATGGGACCATGGTTATCATATGAAAAAGTCTTCTCAATATGGCCAACCTGGCATAGATCCCTTCTTCTAAACTCTGCCTGACTTGCCTGAATCTGGGGCTTTCATAGGCCATCCCCAGCTGCCCCAGATCTCATTTTTTTTTTTTTAAATTATATTTTTGACTGCACTGGGTCTTCATTGCTGTGCACAGATTTTCTCTAGTTGTGGCAAGCAGGGGCTACTCTCTAGTTGCAGAGTGCGGATTTTTCACTGTGGTGGTGAGCACGCGGTCTGAGTAGTTGCAGTGAATGGGCTTAGTTGCCCTGTGGCACATGGAATCTTCCCAGACCAAGGTTTGAACCAGCATCCCCTGCATTGCATGGTAGATTCTTAGCCACTGGACCAAGAGGGTATCCAGGACCTCATTCTTGTACCTTCTAGAGTAGGGGTCTCCAACCTCGGGAATCTAGTGCCTGATGATCTGAGGTGGAGCTGATGTCAAAATAATAGGATTAAAGTGCACAATAAATGTAACACCCTTGAATCATTCTGAATCCATTCCCTCCCAGTCCGTGGAAAAATTGTCTTCATGAAACTGATCCCTGGTGCCAAAAACATTGAAGACCACTGGAGTGGTCATTGAAGATTCCTGGAGTCCAGGCTTCAAATCTCTCTCTTTAAGACTTTTATGTGCTTCTTACTGGTTCTATCATTAGTCACTCATGGAGAGAGAGATTTTTGCGAACTCTTTTCATGTTTTCCAAGTGGGGCCCTGCCTTCAAGAAGGCCATTTCCAGTTACTGAACTGTCACTTCGCTCAGGGTCTCCAGGAGAGAAAAGCGTTTGACTCCCAAGGCTCCAGCATTTTTGAAAGAGCTGCTGGCCACCACCAGTGGTAGTTGGCAAGTCCTCTATTGCCTTTCTTTCTCTCTTTCCTTTCCCATGGAACCCACTCCTTCCATCCGTCTTTCAAGCTCTGCTTTATAAATAGCAATTGAAGTGGTATTGAATGCACTCTCTCTCTGAAAGAGCCTTTTCACCAAGAATGTGGTGTCTGACCGCTCTCTTGCCAATGGGTTCAACAAAGCTCTGCATGCTGGGTAACATTTTTTACCGACCTATTCACTCATGTCTGTTCTTCTACACTTGGCTTAAACCTACAACATATTCATGAAAGTAAAAAGGATAAAAAAAAAATCCTTCCCCAAATGAATTGGGAAGTATCTTTGCCATAATTTGATAAAATTATATTTTGCTACTGATTTTCCTGAAAGGCACTAATTCAGGTGTGTGTGTGCGTGTGCATATATGTGCATGTTAGTCACTCAGTCGTGTCTGACTCTTTGCGACTGACCCTATGGGCTGTAGCAGACCAGGCTCCTCTGTCCATGGAACTCTCCAGACAAGAATATTGGACTGAGCTGCCATTCCCTTCTCCAGGAGATCTTCCAAACCCAGGGATAAAAACGGGGTCTCCTGTATTGCAGGCAGATTCGTTACTGTCTGAACTAACTGAAATGTTGTTGTTGATATTCAGTCACTTAGTCATGCCCGACTCTTTGCAAACCCATGGACAACAACATGCCAGACTTCTCTGTCTTTCACCATCTCTGGAGCTTGTTCAAACCCATGTCCACTGAGTCAGTGATGCCATCCAACCATGTAGTCCTCTGTCACCCTCTTCTCCTCCTGCCTTCAATCTTTCCCAGCCTCAGGGTCTTTTCTAGTGAGTTAGCTCTTTGTATCAGGTGACCAAAGTATTGGAGCTTTAGCATCAGTCCTTCCAATGAATATTCAGGGTTGATTTCCTTTAGGATTGACTGTTTTGATCTCCTTGCAGTCCAGGGGACTCTCAAGAGTCTTCTCCAACACCACAGTTTGAAAGCATCAATTCTTCAGTGTTCAGCCTTCTTTATGGTCCAGCTCTCCATCCATACATGACTACTGAATAAAACCATAGCTCTGACTAGATGGACTTTTGTCAGCAAACTGATGTCTCTGCTTTTTAATACACTGTCTAGGTTTGTCACAGCTTTTCTTTAAAGGAGCAAGCGTCTTTTAATTTCATGCTGCAGTCACCATCTGCAGTGATTTTGGAGCCCAAGAAAATAAAGTCTGCTGTTGTTTCCCCATCTATTTGCCATGAAGTGATGGGACCAGATGCCATGATCTTCATATATTGAATGTTGAGTTTTACGCAGGCTGTTTCACTCTCCTCTTTCACTTTCATCAAGAGGCTCTTTAGTTCCTCTTCGCTTTCTCCCTTAAGGGTGGTATCGTCTGCATATCTGAGGTTATTGATATTTCTCCCAACAATCTTGATTCTGGCTTGTGTGTCACCCACCCTGGCATTTTGCATGATACACTCTGCACTTAAGTTAAATAAGCAGGGTGACAAGATACAGCCTTGACGTACTCCTTTCCCAATTTGGAACCAGTCCATTGTTCCATATCCAGTTCTAACTGTTGCTTCTTGACCTGCATACTGGTTTCTCAGGAGGTAAGTCAGGTGGTCTGGTATTCCTATCTCTTTCAGAATTTTCCACAGTTTACTGTGACCCACACTGTCAAAGGCTGTGGCATAGTCCATAAAGCAGAAATAGATGTTTTTCTGGAACTGTCTTGCTTTTTCTATGATCCAGTGGATGTTGGCAATTTGATCTCTGGTTCCTCTGCCTTTTCTAAATCCAGCTTGAACATCTGGAAGTTCACGGTTCACACACTGTTGAAGCCCGGCTTGGAGAATTTTGAGCATTACTTTGCTAGCATGTGAAATGAGTGCATCTGTGCAGTAGTTTGAACATTCTTTGGTATTGCCTTTCTTTGGGATGAAGACTGACCTTTTCCAGTCCTGTGGCCACAGCTGACTTTTTCAAATTTGCTGGCATATTGAAAGAATCACTTTAACGGCATCTTCTTTTAGGATTTGAAATAGCTCAACTGGAATTCCATCACTCCACTAACTTTGTTTGTAGTGATGCTTCCTAATTTCCACGCAAAGCAGATCCTATACTTACATACATGATAACTTAAGTGAATGTATCTAGTCAGGCTGCTTGTCATCAAATGTTAAGCAATCTGAAGGTTGAAAAATGCAGTTCATGACTTATATATGCTAAGAGGTTTCACAAAACTAAGAGCATCAGTTCAGTCGCTCAGTCGTGTCCGACTCTTTGCGACCCCATGAATCACAGCATGCCAGGCCTCCTTGTCCATCACCAACTCCTGGAGTTCACTCAAACTCATGTCCATCGAGTCGGTGATGCCATCCAGCCATCTCATTCTCTGTCGTCCCCTTCTCCTCCTGCCCCCAATCCCTCCTAGCATCAGAGTCTTTTCCAGTGAGTCAACTCATCGCATGAGGTGGCCAAAGTATTGGAGTTTCCTTGTCTCTGGAGTAGCAGAGCTACTAGGAAGAGCTTGATTCTGCTTTCAACTTTTTCTTTAAGGAAATTATGGTGGATGTCGCCCTTATTTGCATGCCCAGTGCCATGAGAAATCAACATGAAGAGAAGCGTCCACAAAATCAGCAGCTTCAATATCACAACTGTGTATTTTCTCCTAAATTGGCAGTTGCCCAGGGTGCAGGACTAAGAAATGGAATGAACCGGGCAGTTTGCTGGCTCTTTGGGTTCTAATTCTATCACAGCAGAGCCAAACCAGGGAATGAAACCGTATGTTTTCTTCCACTTTTCCTCCTGCAGTTTTCTACTTTCTCTCCCTTACTCCTCCTGCTCCAAGAGAGTTGACAAGAGCACCAAACACAGATAGATGAGAGGGCCCACCATCCTTGGTCTTTGAAGGATGCTGAGAAAGCTCCGCAGGCCCCAAACCCCTGACATTCTCAAAGCTCTCTTCTCCAGGAGAGTCACATGTGCACATGTGAGCTTGTTAGTAATTCAGCCTTTCACCAAGCCTCTGAGTCTCCCCGTGGCCCCTAGTTCCCCCACACCGTCCTTCCCTTTTTCCTTTGCATTGTGTCATCTTTGTATGAAGGTTCTGGAACTTCTCCAGGAAGGACATTTCGTGTAAGGCTGAGTGCCCTCTGACCCTTGAAAAGAGACACAGTATGCATTCAGGGGAATTTAACACAGGGCAGGATATTTGTTTTTCTCTTTCTGACTGACTTCACTCTGGGTGACAGTCTCTAGGTCCATCCACATCTCTACAAAAGAGAAAACAAATATTATATATTAATGCGTATTTGTGGAATCTAGAAAAATGGTATAAATGCTCTTATTTGCAAAACAGAAATAGAGAACAGATGTAAGGATACCATGGAAAGTGGGGAATGAAATGAATTGGGAAATTGGGATTGACACACAGACACTGCTGATGCTCTGTATGCAACAGGTAGCTAATGAGAGCACACTGCACAGCACAGGGAGCTCTACTCAGTGCTCTGTGATGACCTACATGGGAAGGCGTCCAAAAGGGAGGGGACAGACGTAAACATATAGCTGATTCACTTTGCTGAACTGCAGAAACTGACAACAGTATAAAGCAACTATATTCCAATTAAAATTAATTTTTTAAACAGTAGAATGGTATCTTCCAGGGGCTGAGGCAGGAGGGAGAACAGAGGAGGGAGGTGTACCACATCAAGAGATGATGACCTAGATAGGCTGGCAGGCACCACGGATGGCTTTGCCATTGCCCAGGAGGAAAGCAGCTGTCCAGGTGAGTATGCTCCTGTGCAGTGAAGGGCAGTGGCTCCATTGTCTTCTCTCCATGCCAGTGGGCCACTTTGACCAAATGCGAGAATCATCGGTGGAGCCTGTGATGCCCAGCGCATGCCCACACAGAATCCCTGGAAGCACTTGTGTATCAGTGTTTACAAGCGTTGACCTTGAACAACATGAGGATTAAGGATGCTGACCCTCTATGCAGTGGAAAAATCTCTCGATAACTTTATAGCTGGTCCTGTTTGTTTGTAATTGCCCATCTACAGATTCAGCCAACCTCAGATTGTGATGTACTGTAGTATGTATTTATTGAAAAAAATCTGCAGAGAAGTGGACCTGCACAGCTCAAACCTGTGTTGTTCAACTGTATATTTTAAGCTGTCCAGATAACTCCGATATGCCATCAAGGTTAAGAACTATTGTTTGATGCAAATGTTGTTGTTCTGTTGCTAAGTCATGTCTGACTCTTTGTGACCCCATGGGCTGCAGTACACAGGCTTCCCTGTCCTTTACTCTCTTCCAGAGTTTGCGCAGACTCATGTCCTTTGAGTCAGTGATGACATCCAAACATCCCATCCTCTACCGCCCTCTTCTCCTTCTGCCTTCAGTCTTTCCCAGCATCAGGGTCTTTTCCAATGAGTCAGCTGTTCACATCAGGTGGCCAAAGTATTGGAGCTTCAGCATCAGTCCTTCCAATGAATATTCAGGACTGATTTCCTTTAGGATGGACTGGTTGGATTTCCTTGCTGTCCAAGGGCCTCTCAAGAGTCTTCTCCAACACCACAGTGGTGAAGCATCAAGCACACAGAAAGCATCAATTCTTCAGTTCTCAGCCTTCTTTATGGTCCAACTCTCACACCTGTACACAACTACTGGGAAAACCACAGCTTTGACTATACCGACCTTTGTTGGCAGATGTGTAATTTATTAAGTGCCTTCCGTGTGTCAGGTGCTCTTAAGGACTGAAGGTTGTGTCCCCGTTCAGTTCATGTGTTGAAGTCCTTACCCCTGATGTGGTGGTTGGGAGGTGATAAGGTCACGATGGTGGAGCCCTCGTGATGGGATTAGTGTCCTTAGAAGGAAACTGAGCAGGGAGCTTGTTTCTTCTCTGTTCTCCACCCTGTGAGGACACAAGGTTAAGATGGCCGTGTGCAAACCAGGTCACAGGTTCTCACCAGAGATCGAATCTGAGATGCCTTCCTCTTGGATTCCCAGCATCCAGAACTGACAGAAATACATGTAAATTGTTTACAAATGGACCCAGAGAGTTGCTGAGTGTACAAAGATGAAGAAATGGTCCAGGTTCTTGGGGGAGACGACATTTGGGAGCCATGCAGCGAGGGTTCCTTTTCCATCACATCTTCACCAGTGCTTGTTATCTCTTGTCTTTTTGATAAAAGCCTTCCTAACAGAAGTCATGTGACATTTCACTATGTATTTCTTCACTATATATTGCAGAAAGGTGCAGATTATTTATTTTTTTTCTGTGCTGGGTCGTTTGCTGGATGTGGGCTTTCTCTAGTAGCGCTGCGCAGGCTTCTCATTGCAGTGGCTTCTCTTGTTACAGAGCACAGGCTGTAAGACGCACGGGCTTCAGGAGTTGGAGCACACAGGCTCCGTAGTCATGGCACACGGATCTAGTGGCCCAGAGGCATGTGGAATCTTACCAGGCCAAGGACTGAAACTATGTCCCCTGAACTGGCAAGCAGATCCTTAATCACTTGACCATGAAGGGGAAGTCCAGAAAAGTTTAAATTCAATGACAAATTTATACAAATAAATCACTCCATATACAAACAAAAGTGGACTAACCCATTGATACAGGATACACAATTTCTTCACTTTTGGAAAACCATATGACCTACTGTAATGGTTTGGACTTGTGTTTCCCTGATGACTAATGATGTTGAGCATCTTTCCATGTACCTGTTGGCTGTGTGTATGCGTTACACTGAGCACATTTAACTGCAGGCTAGCTTTGTGTAGCGGAGAAGGCAATGGCAAGCCACTCCAGTACTCTTGCCTAGAAAATCGCATGGACAGAGGAGCCTGATAGGCTGCAGTCCATGGGGTCACTACTAGTCAGACATGACTGAGCAACTTCACTTTCACTTTTTACTTTCACACATTGGAGAAGGAAATGGCAACCCACTCCAGTGTTCTTGCCTGGAGAATCCCAGGGACGGCAAGCCTGGTGGGCTGCCATCTATGGGGTCACACAGAGTTGGACACGACTGAAGCAACTTAGCAGCAGCAGCAGCTTTGTGTAGAACCACTGTGGAGAATTTGCCGTGTGCGTCCGCTTGGATCAGAGCCCTTCCACGAAGCAGCAAGTTGTGTGGGGTCACTTTGGCCAAACAAAAGATCTCTCCTGACTTCATTTGAGTCCTTGGTCTTAAACTAGATTATCAGATTTAAGGTACGGGAAGTTTCGTCCCTGCTCATTTTATTTGGCTCTTTTCATTTTTGTTTTAATTATAGTTAAGAATATTTTGGCTGGCACAGAGAAAGTCAACCAGACTAATCTCCAACCTTGGCCTTGAAAACCCCCTCCTAAGAGCCAAGCCATCTGACAGCTCCTCCTGCCTGCTGGACCTAACAGAGGCAGAGGCCCTCCCCACACTTGGTGTGGGTGAGGCAGGCTGCTGATGGGTTCCCAGAACTGGGTTCATGGCAGCAGCCACAGGCAACAAAGCCCACCCTAGCCTGGGCTGCCCCAGCCTTGGGGCTGAAGGGAGTGGGGTGCTGGTCACTGACCAGTCTCCAGCTCTCCTCTTGGCTCAGCCCTAGCTGGGAATCTGGAGTCTGGAGTCCAGAAAGGCTGTTTGCGGTCTAACCCAAGAAAAGTCTCGTTAGTTTAAAGCAGTTTCCCATCCATATAGAAGGAGGATTTTCTAATCTGCTTGTGTTAGTCAAAGTTCTCTGGAGAAACAGAACCAGTAACAGATACACACACAAACATTACATGCACACACTATGTATACACACACACACATATGAATATATATACTCATACACACATGAATATATACACTCATACACATATGCACACACCATGTGTAAATGTTTGTATACACACACACATTGCATATACATGCACACACAAACTACATAGACACACTATATATCCACATTTCCATACATAAATATATACATAATTCAGGTGATTTCCCAGGTGGTTCAGATGGTAAAGTATCTGCCTGCAACAAGGGAGACGTAGGTTCGATCCCTGGGTTGGGAAGATCCCCTGGAGAAGGGAATGGCTGTCCACTCCAGTATTCTTGCCTGGAGACTCCCATGGACAGAGGAGCCTGACTGGGCTACAGTCCATGGGATCGCAAAGAGTTACACAACTGAGAAACTAACACTGCCACTTTTACAAAGAATAGAGGAATCCCCCAGAGAAGGGGCAAGAATACTAGGGTGGGTTGCCATTTCCTACTCCAAAGGATCTTCTCGACCGAGGGATTGAATCCACGGTCTCTTACATCTCCTGCATTGGCAGGTAGGTTCTTTTACCACTAGCGCCACCTGGGAAGCTGCTACCCACTTGAGTATTCTTCCCCGGAGAGTCCCATGGCCAGAAGAGCCTGGCGGGCTACAGTCCATGGGGTCGCATGAGTCGGACACGACTCAGTAACATTTTCACTGTCACTTTTTTCCCATAAGGAATATATGCTAATTATAAGAAACATTGTATACACACTATGGAAAAAAAAGTAAAAGTGTTACTTGTTCAGTCATGTCCAACTCTTTGCAACCCCATGGACCGTAGCCTGCCAGGCTCCTCTGTCCATGGGATTCTCCAGGCAAGATTACTGGAGTGGGTTTCCATTTCCTTCTCCAGGGCAGCTTCCGACCCAGAAGTTGAACTGCTGTCTCTTGCATCTCCGGCAGATTCTTTCCCACTGCAACACATGATAAGCCCAGGAAATATAATGTACACATATGTGGAAGAGTCTGAATTTTGGAAAATTAGTTTTATTATATTCATATGGTTGTGTTTACTTAAAAGGCCTCTGTTTCATGCTCCTTAAAGTATGTACTGAATTCTAAGTTCTTAGACGAAATGATATCTTTTTAAATTAAAAAAAAAAGTAATTACCATAGTGTTCTGGCAAGAATTGTTGTGGATTTGTGGCATAAAGAACCAAAATGTTCCTACCAGATTGCAATAATCTGTTTCTTCTACAGAAGAAAAGATTCTATGATGGGCTGTAATATTCTTCCAAGTAGTAGTTCCTCCTTTCTGGGTAAGTATTGCAATTCCTGTCCACTGTTATCAGGCTTGACCATGAGACTTTGGCCAAAGAAGTCATTCTGGGTGTTCACCATCCCCCCACTTTTCCTTCTGTCTGAAGACAGACAGGGTTTCTCACTGAGGATGCCACCAGCTTGCGTTCTGAACGTGGACCTCAGCCTCCACTGATCTGTACTGGAAGGAAGACGTTTTCCTCCACCCTTCTAGATTCTTCTGGCTGGCTAGATCCTTCTTAAACTCACATGAGACAGATTAACAGGAGAAAGTCGCACTGAAATTTTATAACGTGTACATGTGAGAGACCCAGGAAGACAGAGTAAGGCATCAGAATGGCCCAAACACTCCCGTTAAATACCATCTGCAGCTAAAAACAAAAGGAGATGTTGGGGTGGTGGTTTGGGATTTCAGAGGGAAAGCAACTGTTTGGTAGACAAATGTTTGCTGAGCCAGGCACAGACAGTGTGGTACAGAGAGGAGTTTTAATAAGCAGACACTGCTGGTTCCTTTCTACCTGCACACCTAGTTCCTAATACAGTGACCTGTGAGAGAGCTCCCTGCCTGGAACAGGTCCTCTGTCAACCTTTTTTTTTTTTAGAAATTGAAAAGCATTATTTTATGTTTTGTTTATTTCTTTTATATTTGGCTGTGCTGGGTCCTCACTGATGTTCAGGCTTTAATTGTGGTGGGGGCGGGGCTTCTCTCCAGCTGTGGTACTCTGGCTGCTCAGTGCGGTGGCCCCTCTTGTTGCAGAGCATGGGCTCTAGGGGGCACGGGCTTCAGTAGTTGGTTGTGGCACGCAGGCCTAGTTGCTCCATGGCATGTGGGATCTTCCCGGACCAGGGATCAAACTAGTGTCTGCCTCTTTCCTTCTCCTCCTTTCTCTGTCTCTCATTATGGGAGACCTTTTTCAGAGCTTTCAACTAGTTTGCATTTCCTCAACATGCTCCAGTTGGCCAGAAGTGAATATCAATGAAGAGCGGGTTTGGGAATAAATAATCATAGCTTTCCTCACTTTGCTGTACACCTGAAACATTGTACATCAACTACACTTCAATTTAAAAGAAAAGTGAAGCAAAATATAATAATCATGATTTTCCTGAATATGTAACAACCTCTGAGAGCAAATGCTACTAAAAACTGATATTTCTGCAGAGGAGAATTGAGCACTTCTGGTCTGGGGTCAGTCCAGGGGCTACAATAATCTCCACGTGTGTCTGACTGCAGAATGGCTGCAGAGGGGGAGTGATGGTGGTGGAGACATTGGATGGAGAAAGGGCTCAGAGGCAGGAGATGAGGGGTGGGCCAGGTTGCAAACAGGGTGGACAGGCTGTAAAGCCCAGGGGCTGAGACCAGACTTTGGCTCTGGGCATCAGTCCAGGAGGTCAGAGGAGGTCCCAGGACCTTAGTGGAAGGGATGGAGGAGGAAGAGCAGGGGGAGCTCTGTGAGTGGGGAGGTGGAGAGTGGAGGCAGGAGAGCTGACCACCAGCTCCCAGGTCCCTGGCATGAGGTTGCGGGTCAGCGATGGAGGGAGGCGCCCAACACTGGGGCTCCTGGGCGTGAGAATCAGAGTGGGGATGCAGATTGTCCTGGTGCTGGCCCCATGCCACACCACTTCCTGCGGGCACTGGATCTGAGGCCAGGATGTAGGCAGGACCAGAGCGGGGTGGGGATGAGCAGGTTGCACCGGGAGGAGTGAAGCAAGAGGTTGTGGGTGCCTGACGCATGCCGGCCTGTGTCATGCTGCTCTCACACCTGGCCTCTCCACCTGGTGCCGGAACACGTGCAGGCAGGAACCAAACCAGGTGGTCTCTCAGCGCTGGAAGATTTCATTATAATGTGTCTCTGCTGCAGAGTGCCCTGGGGGCCAAGGGGCTATGGGTGGAAGGATGAGGGACCTGAATCTCAGCCAGGAAGCACCAGGTCCCGGGCCAGCCCCTCGGGGTCTTCAGTCGGTATCTGCCCCGCCCAGTTCCGTCAGATCAGTGTGGGCTCCGGGCCTCTGTGCAGGAGAACTCAGCTCTGTAGCTGGCTCATTTGAATCTGTGATACATGAAGAAGCAGGAGACAGTCTGGCTGGTCACCTGGCAGGCTTTTCTCTGATCTTATTCTGATGTCAGAGCTGAGCCAGCCAGTGGATGATGGGGAGGAGGGCCTTTCTTCCTCATTCATGATGCTGCTGCCTTTTCCTCCCAAATGTGAAGGGACTGTAGAGCATACCATGCTCCTAGGTTGGTCTAAGGAATGAAAATTGCTACCAGAAGGCTTGATTAAAAAAAAAAAAGATCAAAGATAGAGGGACTTCCAGGGTGGCGCATTGGTTAGGAAACTGAACTTCCAAGGAAAGGGCATGGGTTCCACCCCTGCTTCGGGAACTAGGATCCTACGTGCCCTGTGGTGTGGCGTGCTTACTCACCTAGTCATATCTGACTCTTTGCAACCCCATGGACTTTGGGGGAAAAAAATCAATCAATGGTGAGAAAAGGCAAGTCAGTGGTAGAGATACCAGCCTGCAGAGTCCAGGGTTGCCATCTCCCTTCCTTGCCCAATTCCCCTGCTCCCCACTTCACCCATTCATCCCCGTGGGCATGGGAAGATGAGTTTGGAGACCGTGGAGGCGATACCTCACTCAGGTGAAGCAGAGCCCAGCCAGATCGAAAGGCACACTTAGAAACAGAACCTTGCTGGCAAACTGTCTCTAAGAGATGCAAAGGCCTCTGGGGACCAGAGACGTGAAAAGGAAAGTGAATGTGGGAAGGGATGTGGAGGAGGATGGAGAGCCCAGCATGGGGATCTGGCTCTCAGCAGGCTTCGTGGGAGAAGGACCTGTGTTTGCTTATTCAATATCCATTCTTACCTCACAATCAGGGTGTCGAAAATGACTGTAAATGTCATCTCCTTTCTTTTTCTTACTTATCACCGTAGGACTCTGTGAAACTGGCAGGAGATCAAGAGATTGATCCCAGATCATTCATTCCAGATCAGATCATTTTATCCCGGATTCCAGATCATCAGAGCCCAGAATTTGGATTGCTACCAGTGAAAGCAAAAGCAGGTGGGGTTTGGTTTAATGATGAATATAAGGAGTGGGGGTGGAGGGGGAGGGGAGAAGACTAGCGGAAGATAGACTTGTGCAGGCATGTGCAGTGTCACGATATGAAGGTTAATTGATGGTGTAAATTAGCAATATAATTGATGGCATTAAAATTAATATATTCTTTTGTTTTGAGGAGCTAATAGCTCTGTGCAAAAATGATCTAATTTATTTCTACCACTTCCCCAATGAATCAGAAAACATCATTTTATAGATAGTGACTACATGGTTGTTGTTGCTCAGTTGCTAAGCTGTGTCTGACTCTGCGATCTGAAGGACTGCAGTATGCCAGGCTTCCCTGCCCTTCACTATCTCCTGGAGTTTGCTCAAACTATTGTCCATTGAGTTGGGGATGTCATCCAACCTTCTCATCCTCTGTTGGCCCCATCTCCTCCTGTTCTCAGCAGGAGGGAGGTCTTTCCCAGCATCATGTTTTTTCCAATGTGTCAGCTCTTTGTATCAGGTGGCCAAAGTATTGGAGCTTCAGCATCAGTCCTTCCAATGAATATTCAGGGTTGATTTCCTTTAGGACTGATTGGTTTGATCTCTTGCTGTCCAAGGACTCTCAAGAGTCTTCTCCAGCACCATAACTTGAAAGCATCAATTTTTTGGAACTTAGTCTTCTTTATGGTCCAGCTCTCACATCCATACATGACTACTGGAAAAACCATAGCTTTGACTAGGAGTTGGCTAAATATACCTGATGGCACTGTGAACTTGAGTGTCAAGGAGAAGAATACATTTTAGGTCCCCTGTCATCACCTCTGAGTGTTCTCTCCCTGAACAGAATTGAATTATAATCAAGAGTTATGAGAAATAATTATGAGTGGAATTCTTATAAAGAAAGAGATGATCAAATTGGAGCTGAGAATTCATAATACTCCCCAGTGTGAAACATTGAAAACTATTTATCACTTGGGTAATTGAATGATTTGCCCCAGGAACAGTTTCTGAGAAATGAACTCACTTTTTCCTTCAAGATATTTGAATATCTGTCTGTCTACTTATTGAGTGCTTCAGGCACTGTGCTAAACCCTTTGTAGACATAATCCCCACAAGAACCTTGTGCGGTCTAATCAGCCTCCATACTGCAAATTAAGAAGTGAGACTAAAAATAGTTAAGCATTTGCCTAAGGTCAAAGAGCTAAAAGCAGAATACGATTTGGATGCATCTGTTTGGTCCTAAACCCTACACACTGAAGCACTCTTCAGGGTTGACTTGCAGTGGCTTACATGTCTGCACGACAAGCTCAAAGAGAATTCACAGCAGCCAAAGCCCACTGATAGCATGGACACAAGCAGGTTTTGCAAACACATTTATTCGATGGCCTTCCATAGAAGGTTTTGTGCACAAGCTATTCTTATTTATCTTGCCCTCAAAAGCTTCCTTAAAAATACAGCACCTTAAAAATGGTGTGATGTTCAGAGTCATCAGGAAAGTTGGATAAGAAGACATCATTTTAGTGGCAAAGACTAATGAAATCCCATCTCCATAGTCAATAGACATGGAATCCGACTAGATTATGACTTATTCCCTCAACCCAAATGTGTCCACTTTCAAATCCTGACTTCCCAGATATAACCATGTAGAAGAAAGCCAGGCGGGTTCCGGTCTTTGCTGCCAGTTCTTGGCCAGATTCTGAGTTATAAATTTGTTGTCCTTGATGAGTTAGAAGATACTCTTGGTTCTTCAAAGGACATCGTATCTTGGTGTTTAGCTTCAAATCAACCGTGAAGATCCGTAACATGTAGAATAGTTACTTCAGTTTTGCAGTTTTGTTTTGTATTTTAAAATTTAATTTTATTTTTTTACTGAAGTATCGTTGATTTACAAGGTTGTACCAATCTCTGCCAGTTGTTGTACAGCAAAGTGACTCACTTTTAAACTTATAGAGATTCTTTTTTTTTTTTTTAAATATATTGTTTTCCATGATGGTCTATCCAAGGAGATTGGATTTAGTTCCCTGTGCTATGGTAGGACCTTGTTGTTTATCCATTCTATATGCAATAGCTTGTGTCTACCAACCCCAAAGTCCCAGTCCATTCTTCTCCCTTCCCAGCCTCCCCCCTTGAGATCACAAATCTGTTCTCCATGTCTGTGAGTTTGTTTCTGTTTTGTAGATAAGTTCATTTGTGCCATATTTTGGATTCCACATGTAAGTGGTATTATGTGGTATTTGTCTTTCTGACTTACTTCGCTTAGCATGATAACCTCTAGCTGCGTCCATGTTGCTACAAATTGTAATCTTTTATTCTTTTTTATGGCTGAGTACTATTCCATTGTATACATGTACCACATCTTTATCCATTTTTCTGCTGGTGGACACTTCAGTTGTTTCCATATCTTGGCTATTGTGAATAGTGCTGCTATGAACATAGGGGTGCATGTATCCTTTTGAATTATGGTTTGGTCTGGGTGTATGTCCAGGAGTGGGATTGCTGGATCATATGATAGTTCCCTGTTTAGCTTTCTGTGGAAACTCTGTATTGGTTTCCATAGTGGCTGTACCACCTTGAATTCCCAGCAACAGTGTAGGAGGATTCCTTTTTCTCAACACCCTCTCCAGCATTTGTTATCCGTAGACTTTTTAATGACCAGTGTGAGGTGGGATGGGCTTCCCTGGTGGCTCAGTAGTAAAGAATCCACCTGCCAATGCAGAAGATGTGGGTTTGATCCCGGGTCATCAGAAGTCCAGTTTGGCGTGATTTTGCACACAGAGCTGCTCTGTCCAGTGGATTTCCAGGGTTACACATTAAGTTAGTGAGAGGCTCAGAAAACCTTGTCCAACTTTTCAGGTGATAAAAGTATTTCTTTTTGTTGTTGTTGTTAGAAATATAGTTAGAAATGTGGTATAAGAGAAAATATTGATGACCATAGAAAAGACAACTTGTGGGATGAAGGTATTTCTGAAACTGTGACTTAGTGGGGCACATGATGGTCAAGGAAGTCATATTATTTTGGTTCAATAATTGGGAGCATTCTAAGGGTCTGGAAGTACATCTTTTACCAATGTACTCTGGTATGGGAACAAGATAATTCAGAATTGTTACCAAAATGGTGACACGCTCTCATAAACATGACATTTATGTGCATGTCTAGATGTTACCACATATCTTATCAGTGTGTGGTGACTTCCCATTTTTGGTTCCTTGTGACAAGCCGACATATAAATACACCATCAGGCACCTTTGCTTCTTCTGTCAGGGCAGAGTTAGTTGTTTTATCCGAGAGCGATGGATGACATGAATTGTGGTCAGGTGCCACTCACAGGAACTGAGTTTCCTTTGAGGTGCGCCCACTGCCCTTTTCATGCCCAGAGCAGAGAGAGGCTCCTCTGTTGTGCCTCTGGGCGCATCTCACATGGAGCCTAGAGCAGAGCTGCAAACCACAGATCTGTGAAAAAGATTCAAATCAAGAGAAAAAAATGGGGGTCTTTGCACCTGAAGACCAGTGAGAAAGAACCCATTTGCTTGGAAATGATGTAGCCATTTCCCACAGAGTTGGTTCGTTCTGCTAAAACTTCTCACCCGCTCGTGCAGAAATGTTCCTTGAAACAGAGGCTTCTCTCAGGTGGAAGGCAAAAAAACCCTCACACTTGGCTGGGCCCAGGTGGCTGGAGAAAGACTGTACCTCTCTTAATGCCAGCACCCCACCATGTGGAAGGGAGGCCCTTGTGGACTGTCTGCCACTGTTCATCGTCACTAGCCGCCTCTGGGCTGGCCGAGGACCACGGGCCGCTTTCAGTTTGATGGCTCGGCAACCTAATTAAGTAAGGAAAAGAGAGGACAGGCAAGAATGATAGGGCCAGCCTGAAGCCTTGGACTTCCTTCTTTCCCCACTCTCTTCCCAGGGTCTGTGGTCTGTTTGAAATTAAACTTCTGTTTTCTTCCAAAATGAATGATGGAGAGAGGAAAAAAAAAAAGCCACCCAGGGTTGAAACGTGGTTGCTTCTTACAGCTGACTTCCTGCCTTGGCCAAGAAGGCAGGCCCGTGTCCTCAACTCACCCCTGGCCGCCAAGCTCTATGCAAATGAGAAGCTGTTTCCATGTCTGCCCATCTGAGGCTCTCAAGTAGAAAAGAAAGAGAAAAAGAGAATGAAACCACCGTTACCGTCAACAAAAAAACCCCCAAGACCAATTAATTCTAGTTGATTGCAGCCAAGCCGGGGCGCTGGTGAGGACACGTCCTGTTTTGCCATTGAGGCTGTCACCCCCATGCCAGGAACCTCCCTGGTGAAAGAAATTGGGGGTGACAAAGAATTCACAACACTTGTGGGACGATTTTTCTAACCTTTGGTCACTGGGAATGCCATTTTCTTTAGGCTAATTTGCTTTGATGGGAAAACAGGAAAAGTAAACCTGAGTGTTAATTATGGCTGAAGATCTATTTTGGGGCCAGACTAAATTGGTCTTTGATCTTGCAAGAACTGTTCGGCCTCTCCACAGCTGTAGGCTGGGGGAACAGCTGCCAGGCAGCAGTGTGCAGGCTCAGTTGCTTCAGTCGTGTCAGACTCCGTGTGATCTTATGGACTGCGGCCCACCAGGCTCTTCTGTCCATGGAATTCTCCAGGCAGGAGAACTAGCAGGGACCCCGATATAAGAAGGGGCTCCATCCTTCACTCCTGTACTTGTAATGCACTTTGTTTGATTTGAAGAGCTGAGAAACCCTCCCAAGTCCAAGTTTTATTCCAGTGCTAATATGAAATTTAAAATCCAGCCAGAAAGATTAAGATTAGCTGTGGGCCAAGCAGGTATCATGGAGAAGGAAATGACAACCCACTCCAGTATTCTTGCTTAGAGAATCCTGTGGACAGAGGAGCCTGGTGGGCTGCTGTCCATAGGGTCACACAGAGTTGGACATGACTGAAGCAACTTAGCATATGCATGCATGCATTGGAGAAGGAAATGGCAATCCACTCCAGTGTTCCTGCCTGGAGAATCCCAGAGACAGAGAAGGCTGGTGGCTGCCGTCTATGGGGTCGCATAGAGTCAGACATGACTGAGTGACTTAGCAGCAGCAGCAGCAAGCAGGTATCAGACAGACTAAATTTAGTAGAGGTGGGAACAGGAAATGAATCTATCTTCACTTTCTGCTGTCAAAGATGACATCTTGGATGGATTTCTTAATTTATCCCTTTGCTGTCACTTTCAGCCCCAAGAATAGTCTTTTTTTTTTTCTTTAATGATTAAGACATTTGGGGTTTCATGGTCTTGTCCTATCTGACTAAGACTTCAGCTGCAAATCAGTAATTTTGCAGGGGGTTTACAGGTGAGGCTGGTAGGATAGCTAAATGGGGGAAATGCCAGAAAATGTTAATACATCTTACCCGTTTATTTTTC
Source organism: Moschus berezovskii (assembly GCF_049115385.1). Lineage (NCBI taxonomy): Eukaryota > Metazoa > Chordata > Mammalia > Artiodactyla > Moschidae > Moschus > Moschus berezovskii. The sequence goes on along the minus strand of NC_142474.1, from coordinate 73,718,568 downwards.
TCCTTTTAACTTCTCTTTGGTCCATGTTCTAGAGTATACCTACATTATGGTTCAGGAGGGCAGTTTCAACTTGTAGGTAAATATAAATCTGTTTGGGGGGTGGGCTCCAATTTTTGTGCTTTACTTTTAGGAGGGCAAATAAAATGTTTGGAGTACTGTGAAGCAGAGGAGGGCTTGAAGGGGAGGGAGAGTGACTGCCACAAGAGTGGCAAGAGGCAGTGCAATGAGTAATCCAAGAGGGAGACCATCAAGTAAGGCAGAGACCCTCACGGTAGGAGAGAAGGACTCCTTAGAGCTGGTGATGGATGGTTGTGGGGTCTGGGAGTGGAGGTGCTGTGGCAAGGTTTTGGCTTGGACGGGGGGTGGGGGGGGCGCTGGTTTGCTTTTGTTCCCAGTCTGTCCATATTCAGTTCAGTTCAGTTCAGTCGCTCAGTCGTGTCCGATTCTCCGCGACCCCATGAATCACAGCACGCCAGGCCTCCCTGTCTATCACCAACTCCCGGAGTACACTCAAACTCATGTCCACAGAGTTGGTGATGTCATCCAGCCATCTCATTCTCTGTCGTCTCCTTCTCCTCCTGCCCCCAATCCCTCCCAGCATCAGAGTCTTTTCCAGTGAGTAAACTCGTCGCATGAGGTGGCCAAAGTATTGGAGTTTCAGCTTTAGCATCAGTCCTTCCAATGAACACCCGGGATTGATCTCCTTTAGAATGGACTGTTTGGATCTCCTTGCAGTCCAAGGGACTCTCAAGAGTCTTCTCCAGCACCACAGTTCAAAAGCATCGATTCTTCGGCGATCAGCCTTCTTCACAGTCCAACTCTCACATCCACATATGACCACGGGAAAAACCATAGTCTTGACTAGACGGACCTTGGTTGGCAAAGTAATGTCTCTGCTTTTTAATATGCTATCAAGGTTCACCTGTATCAAAATCCCAGTGCTCTGAGGCCCCATCTGACTGCTTGGCAGAACGTCCAGTCTTTTCCCTCCTCAGTCACCTGTCTCTTTTTATTTCATCAAAGTATAGTTGATTTACAATGTTGCTTTAATTTCTGCTATACAGAAAAGTCATTCAGCTGTGTACATATAGTCTTTTTCATCTGCTTTTCTATTATGGCTTATCACAGGACATTGAATATAGTTCCCTGTGCTCTACAGTAAGACCTAATTGTTTATCCATCCTATGTAATGCTGCTGCTGCTGCTAAGTCACTTCAGTCGTGTCCGACTCTGTGTGACCCCTAAGACGGAAGCCCACCAGGCTCCCCCGTCCCTGGGATTCTCCAGGCAAGAACACTGGAGTGGGTTGCCATTTCCTTCTCCAATGTGTGAAAGTGAAAAGTGAAAGTGAAGTCGCTCAGTCGTGTCCGACCCTAGTTTGCTTCTATTAACCCCAAACTCCTAATTCATCTCTCACCTACCCTCTTTTACCCTTGGTAACCTCAAGTTTGTTTTCCATGTCTGTGAGTCTCTTTCTGTTTTATAAATAAGTTCAATTGTGTCATACTGAAGATTCCACATATGAGTGATATCATATGGTATTTGTCTTTCTCTGACTTACCTTCCTTACATCATCTCTAGGTCCATCTCTGTTGCTGCAAATGGCATTATTTTGTCCTTTTTATGGCTGAGGACTATTCCATTGTGTCTACGTACAACATCTTCTTTTTCCACTCCTCTGTCAATGGACACTGAGGCTGCTTCCATGTCTTGGCTGTTGTGAGTAGTGCTGCTGTGAATACAGGTCCATCTTCCCATCTTGACTCGTCTTTCACATCAAAGTTCCTGCCATCCTTCTGCTCTGCTCTCCATAGCTTTTGTCTGTTTCCCATGGTGCCTTCCTGCCCCCAGGCTGATGCTTGAGCTGTGTTCACCTGAAAAGCTCTGTACTTTCTAGTGCTTTTCTCTCTTCTATTCCAGCTTCTGCAGAGGGGTGCCTTAGAGCCAACTGGGCTTTTATACCTGAATGTCTTCTTCCCAGGATGCTGTCAAAAGATGCTCAGACCCAGCTTCATGCTCCAGGAAGCCCTGCCCTCTCCAACTTTGACACTGGCCTGCTTAGCTAGCCACACTTCTTCAAAGGTTATTTTCACACCTTCTCATGCAAATCAAGGGATGTGGCTGGTGGAAAGTCCACAGTATGGTTCAGAGTCCTGAGACATCTCATGAATATTGCCAAGCCGAGGATCAGGCTGGACGGCTAGAAGGCTGGTCCAGGCAGAACAGGCAGAGGACCACTTCCTGAGAGTGTGGGTGAAGTCCATGTCTTTACAGCAACATTTTGCCCTGACCTGATTCTCAGTCCTGATACCCAATTACTGATGAAGGGCATAATAAAGTGTAGGTGTGAGAAACATACATGTGTCAAAATCCGTGAATTCATAACCATATTCAAAACAAACGAAACTCATTTGTTTCCTTTTAAAGAGTGTGTCACCTTTGATTCTGAAAACTAGTAAAAAAGAGGGATAAAAGTCGAGCCTTTATTCTGTTTTTTTTTTTTGTATGAACCATACTCACAGTTACAAAGAGTGGACCAGGGCAATGTCCTCTTTATGGAAAAATCCAGCTACTAAATTTAGAAGGAAAGATGGAGTTAGAATATCACCATTTTGAAACTTTTAATGAAACCATTTGTTTCAGTTGTTCAGTCGTGTCTGACTCTTTGTGACCCCATGAACTGCAGCACACCAGGCTTCCCTGTTGGCAAAGTGATGTCTCTGCTTTTTAATATGCTATCTAGGTTGGTCATAACTTTCCTTCCAAGGAGCAAGTGTCTTCTAATTTCATGGCTGCAATCAGCATCCGCAGTGATTTTGGAGCCCAAAAAATAAAGTCTGACACTGTTTCCACTGTTTCCCCATCTATTTCCCATGAAGTGATGGGTCCAGATGCCATGATCTTCATTTTCTGAATGTTGAGCTTCAAGCCAACTTTTTCACTCTCTTCTTTCACTTTCATCAAGAGGCTTTTTAGTTCCTCTTCACTTTCTGCCATAAGGCTGGTGTCATCTGCATATCTGAGGTTATTGATATTTCTCCCAGCAATCTTGATTCCAGCTTGTGCTTCTTCCAGCCCAGCGTTCCTCATGATGTACTCTGCATATAAGTTAAATAAGCAGGGTGACAATATACAGCCTTGACGTACTCCTTTTCCTATTTGGAACCAGTCTGTTGTTCTATGTTCAGTTCTAACTGTTGCTTCCTGATCACTTTGCCAACAAAGGTCCATCTAGTCAAGGCTATGGTTTTTCCAGTGGTCATGTATGGATGTGAGAGTTGGACTGTGAAGAAAGCTGATCACTGAAGAACTGATGCTTTTAAACTGTGGTGCTGGAGAAGACTCTTGAGAGTCCCTTATACTGCAAGGAGATCCAACCAGTCCATTCTAAAGGAGATCAGTCCTGAATATCCATTTGAAGGACTGACGCTAAAGCTGAAACTCCAATACTTTGGCCACCTCATGCAAAGAGTTGACTCACTGGAAAAGACTCTGATGCTGGGAGGGATTGGGGGCAGGAGGAGGAGGGGACGACAGAGAATGAGATGGCTGGATGGCATCACCGACTCTGTGGACATGAGTTTGAGTGAACTCCGAGAGTTGGTGATGGACAGGGAGGCCTGGCATGCTGTGATTCATGGGGTCACAAAGAGTCGGACACAACTGAGCAACTGAACTGAACTGAGGCTTCTCTGTCTTTCACTGTCTCCCGGAGTTTGCTCAAACTCATATCCATTGAGTCAGTGCTGCCATCCAACCATCTCATCCTCTGTCACCCTCTTCCTTCCCAGCATCAGAGTCTTTTCCAATGAGTCAGCTCTTTGCAGCAAGTGACCAAAGTATTGGAGTTTCAGCTTCAGCACCAGTCTTTCCAATCAATGTTCAAGGTTGATTTCCTTAGGATTGACTGATTGTCATCAGGATGGGAATGCTAAAACCAATGGGTCAAAAAGCTGATGGGTGACGTTTTAAGGTATGGATCAAGCTGGCACTTTCTGAACTCACTGATTAATATTTAACATCCAAAACAGACACCATGAGCTTCTTGATGTGATATGATAGGAAGTACATAAAACCACCATGAAATATACTTGTTGTAAAGTGAAATTCAAATCCAATCAAGCCTCCAAATCTAACGACCAGTTTATAGTCAGGAACTACATTGGGCAGGGGACCATGTTAAGCCACACTTTGGGGGGATGCACGTAATAAAAACCTACAGTGTGGGAAATTAGGTAGGGCAAATGATCCTACTTCTTCAATAAATGAAATTCAAGGAGAACAGGAAGTGTAAAGCTATAGGTTAAAGATTTAAAAGACACAACCATCAAACTGACATGTAACCCTTATTTGAATCCTAATTTGAACAAGTCAGTTGTTTTAAAAAATTTATAAGACACATGGGGCAATCTTTATGTTTTTTGCAATATACACTGAAATATTTATGGCTGAAATAATAGGATGTGTGATATTATTATAAAATTTGCTTCAGAATGACCTGATGGCATTGAGAAGCACAGTGAGGATGGGGGTATAAGATGAAAGAAGATTGGCCATGAGTTGATAGTTGTTGAAGTTTAATGATGGCTGTTGGTATTCCTACTTTTGTGTGTGTCTGAACATTTCTGTAGTCATTTAGATTGAGGGGAAAGAGGGTTAGGCCTGATGAAGGAGGAGCATGCAGTGCAGGGGATAAATCAGGAGGAAAACCAGCATAAAATGGTGGCACTGAGCAGCGAAGATCCCCACGAACCTGTGAGTTTGGAAGTTTCAGCTGGATGACAAATTAGCTTGAGAGGCTGGAGACCTTAATTTTTACTCCATGTCTGCCTACGTGTGATTTGTGTTTGGAAAGACCACACTCTGGCTCTGGGCATTGTCATGACTGGGCACCCTCTTGCCTGTTGTTTTTTTGTCTTGACTAATTAGGAAGATCAAGGGCTCAAGAGACAGTGGCTGTTTACCTCATTTACTGTTGCCATAGACCAGTGGGTTCAGATCCTTTAAGAGGATTGAGGTTTTTCTCAGGGACCAATGAGTTATTCTAGGCAGCCTGCTTTGTGAAGGGACATCAAGACTTACGTTTGTCAGATTTAGCAAATTTAAATACGGTCTACTCAGGCTAAATTTGAATTTCAGCTAAGTAATTTTGGATAAATGTCAGATTAAAAAAATGAATACATTTTTATATAATATGGAATGAGTCATTTCAGATAAATTGATGTCCTGTATTTTATGTGGCAACTTTAACTGGAATATCAACATTAGTACTCAAGCTAAAAAGAGTTTTAGGAAGTTAACAGAGATGCAAACAAATATCCATCCATGTCAGCCCATCCATCGACATCCATTCATCCATGTCCGACCATCCATTCGTCCATCCATCCACTTATCCATCCTTCTACATGGTCATCTAGAGCTGCTACTGTGTACTGGACACTCTCTCTGGAGGCTGAGAGTACTATAATCAATGAGACAGACAACCCCCTGCCTTCATAGTGTTACATGCTAGGGGCAAAAGTTCAGCTTAGAGTGATCATAGCAAAGCCCTTGAGATAACCTTTATGTCCAAAAATAGAAGAAGAAATGAAAGAAGATATGATGACCTGTCATGCAACCATTAGAGACATCATGTTTCTGAAGGCTATTACATATCATGGGGGATTTTTCCTATAGAAAACCAAATTAAATAAAAGTTGCCCACAAACTTTTATGCAGTATCATGTAACTCTGTAAAGTAAAATAACAAGGGATGCATTAATGCTGTGTTACTGTCTAGAAGGAGATGCACCTGTACGGACTCTGAGTGCAGGAACTGTGGAAACCTTTTATTATATCTGCATGTTTTATTTTCTCATACACATTTTCTGCAAAAAGTGGTGGATCATTTTTGTATTTGAAAAGTTTTTTTCCCCCCAGAAGTTCCATAGCAACCATGGAAAGGTTAAAGATTAGTGCCAGTTTTGGCTTTGCCATTAATTCTCAGGACAATCTTGGGCAAGTCTTGTCACTGACCTGGGGCTCTTTTTGGATTCAAAATGAAGAAACTAAGCTGTGACATTTTTGTGTAATTAAGAACCAGACTAAGGTTAGAAATGCTCATTTTAATGGAATGAGCCTTCATCATCCTATTATGTCTTCATAAAGTTCACTTATCACTGTTGTATTCTTTTGTTTTATCTAGCTTTTTCAAGTACATAAAATTTACTTTTTAATGTTTTACAATTTGTTTTAAAATATTTCAGTATGGAAATTGTGTGTGTCTTCCTAATCCTCTGTGGGGTTGTGAGTTAACATTTGAAATACTCTAACTGTTCATACTCTTTGGGAATGGATGTTATTACGTTAGTACAATCAGACTTTAGTGATATGAATCTCTGCTCTTTTTGCCTTTTCATACTGTTCATGGGTTTCTCAAGGCAATAATACAGAAGTGGTTTGCCATTCCCTTCTCCAGTCCTGGCGTGCTGCAGTCCATGGGGTTGCAAAGAGTCAGACGTGACTGAACGACTGAACAACAATCTCTGATCAGTCCTAGAGAGTTCCCTAATAATAAATAGGGAATTATTATTCCCTAATAAATTTATGATGGAGAAGGCAATGGCAAGCCACTCCAGTACTCTTGCCTAGAAAATCCCATGGACAGAGGAGCCTGGTAGGCTGCAGTCCATGGGGTCGTTACTAGTCGGACACAACTGAGCGACTTCACTTTCACTTTTCACTTTCACACATTGGAGAAGGAAATGGCACCCCACTCCAGTGTTCTTGCCTGGAGAATCCCAGGGATGGCGGAGCCTGGTCGGCTGCCATCTATGGGGTCACACAGAATCGAACACGACTGAAGCGACTTAGCAGCAGTAGCAGCAGCAATAAATTTATGAAGCTATTTTTCAATGGAGAATTAAGTTGTGTCCAAGATGTGTGAGTTGGCAAGAACTATTTAACAGTACCTTGGCCAGGGCTTTCTTGATGGTCCAGTGGCTAAGACTTTGCCCTCCCAGTGCAGCAGGCATGGGTTCAATCCCTGGTCAGGGAACTAGATCCCACATGCTGCAAATTAGAGCCTGCCTGCTGCAACTAAAGATCCTGCACGCCACAACCAAGACCCAGCGCAGCCAAATATTTTTTAAAAAAGAAAACATGAATGTCATGTAGAAATACGGCAATGCTAGCAAACTGCAACCTTTGGGGTGTCATCTAAGCCAGACACATTAATCTGTCTTACGTCTGTTGTTCTCAGAGGGTTCTAGCACATGGATCCCACTAGTGTGGTAGCTGGACACTACTGTTAGGATGTTGTTGTGTCTGTTTCGAGTTAACATTTCACGGAAAGGTCCAAGCCCTGGTCCTCCATAGAGCTTACAGGAACGGCTGATTTGGTGCCCACTCCCTAATAAATATCTCTGTGTGTGGCAGAATTTGGTCTGGTCTTTGCTGTCTGAATCACACATCTCCTTGGAGCACAGTCGTGGATGATGAGCTCTGTAGTTCTTCTTTACCTTTAGTTATGGGATGTGCAAACAGTCTGATCATTTTGGATGACTGAGTTGATTCAGGTCACCTGCCATATAAACAGTAAATTTTGTTTTTAGAACTCTTTACTGAATTTTTAAAAAATTATAAAACCAATACATGTTTTGGAAAAAATGAAGCATTAAGGAAGAATATAAAGCATCTCATGAGCCCAACTTCTATTCCCACTAATTAAAGTGTGTTACGTGTCTCTTATTTTTTGGACACAGCTACATCCCTCCACTTCTCGTTGGGAGTTTTATGTGCAATAATTATTAAAAATGGATGCCGGGTTTGTCAAATGTCACCTAATAACAGCAGACAGCTGGCCCTGCCTTTCAGGAGACAGTCAGGGGAGGCTTTGGCAAGAAGTCTTGGAAATAACTGGCTTCTCTTACTGCTTTCATTTTGATGAGTTAATTTGTGTTTATTCACATATTGGATTTCACTTAGACACATGGAAAAATTTAAATGCCAAAGGAGGGGAAAAAAAACATTACATAGTACACGTTTTAAAATGCTAAACTCAAACCAATCGAGAGTTGCTTTCGGAAAGTTGAAGTCTAAAAGTTGACAGTTACCCTGGGTCATCATCCCGGGGGTTAAGCACTATAATTGCACCCAGGACTGGACCTGAGCAGAGGCTGGTCCCCAGTAGGGATGGACACGTGAAGTCAGTGCCAGCGACACGCGGGGCACACGGGAACTCGGATTCAGTTCACTACCTGCTGGTGGCCAGCTCTGGGAGCGCAAGTAAATCACAACATCTCTGTGTGTGACGAAGTCATGACCTGCAGAGCAGGGCACCTCACTCTCATTCCTTCGAGGGGCAAATTCAGCGAAACTTCTTGGGAGATCTCGTCAAGACATAAGCAGTTGGGAGGGTGGTCACGTGGCAGAGTCCCACTCTGTCAGAATTTCGACACCTACCAGTGTGACCTTGGGCAGGCGACTTATTTTCTCCCCCTTAGTTTCCTCATCAGCAAAATGGAGCTAAGAAAAAGTGACCCACTTGCCAGGGTGGTTGTACATTATAAATGTAGAGTCAGTCCACTCATTCATTCTGGATGGTGTTCTGAGTGACAAAAACCTGTAGGTATGTGAGAGAGTGTCTATCTTCAAAGAGTTTACTGTGGGAAATATGATCTATAAATAAGCATAACAGGGGCTTCCATGTTGGTCCAGTGGTTAAGGCTCTGAGTTTCCACTTCAGGTAGTAGGGTTTCATCCCTGGTTGAACCATCCTGGTTGAATTAAGATCCTGCATACCGTGTGGCGTGGCCAAGTACATAAATAACTAAGCAGAACTTCAAGCTGTGATAAATGCTCTCCTTATGGGCCCAAAGAAGAATTTTCAGAGCAGGTGAAGTTTGCTTTTAAGGGTATATGTCAGGTGCAGATGGGACAGCGTGTACTCATACATACTACAAAGCTGTTCTGCAATATGTTTATTATTAAATAAATATGGTGGTGGTGTTACTGTTGTCCTTGCCTTTGAGGGTTTATAGTATTGGCGGGGGGACATGGCAATTACACCTAGAAAATGCCACAGAAACAACAGCAGAACAAATCCTAGCTGTTGAGAGCTGTGCATCAGAGACGACAGGGCGTTAGAGGAAACATGGCAGAAAAGCAGACAGCATCTCCTGAACATTGACGAGGTGTAATGGAGCATACTGTCTTCTACAGGCCTTCCAGGTGAGGGCCCACATAGATGAGCCAGTGTCTCAGATTGCATCTTATTTGTTATAAAGGCTAAGCCAAGGGGCTGGAGTTAGGAAGAGGGTATATGACAGAGGTTGGACCCCAGTCATAAGTGAACAGAAAGTAAGAGAAAAGCTGGTCCTTTTCTGTCCCTGGTGATGTTGTGAAGAAGCTATGTGTGTTCTAGAACTTGCTGCTCAGAGGGTGGTCTGTGGAGCAGCATCAGCAGCTCTCAGGACTTTGTAAGAAATGCTGAGCTTCAGAACCCACCCCAGATCGACTGAACCAGAGTCTGCATGTTAACAAGAGCTCCAAATGATTGCTCTGCACACTCTAATCTTAGAAGCACTGCTCTAACCTGACCATGCTATGAGGAGTAGTGGCGGGAGGGTGCTGTGTGGTCCTTCTGGGCAGGAACAGGTTAGAATGGACCTGCTCTGTCAGATGGAGGTGTGCTTTGATCCTGGTCATGATGGGCACTGGGGTACCAGGCTCTCAGAGCTCCAGCTGCAGTCCATTACAGCAGCCTTTCTCTAATCCCAAGAGGAGTTCCCTGGTGCAGAAGTCTGTGGGCAAAGGATTGAGGTAATACTGCACATGGCATTTGTGTTGGTTAATTTCAAGTGTCAGCCTGATTGGGTCACATGGTGCCCAGATATTTGGTCTAATAGTATCTTGTGTGTTTCTCTGAGGGTGTTTTTGGATGTGATTAACATTTAAATAAATAGATTGAGAAAAGCAGATTGCCCTCCAAATGTGGTGGGCCTTGTTCAATCAGTTGAAGGCCTGAATAGAAAGAAGGACTGACCCTCCACAGGGTACAGGAGAATTCCTCTTGCATGATCACTTTCGAACTGGGATGTGGGCTTTTTCTTGCTTTCAGACTTGAAGAGAAGCATCGCCTCTTTCTTGGTCAAGAGTTTACTGGTCTTTGGATAAAAATTGCACCCTCATCCCTCCTATGCCGCCAGCTGCTGACTCACTGGCACACATATTTGGACTTTTCAGCCCTCCTAATGAGGTTAGCCAATTTCTTATAACAAATCTTCCAAACATTTATAAATGTTCATATATATAACATGCATATATAACACATTTCCTAGTTCTCTTTCCCTGGGGAACCCTGACTAACACAGGATTCTTTTTCACTGCTAGGAGACTCAGAGGATGCTTCTGGCTATTAAAGAAGCTTGTCAACATGGTGCAAAGTAAAACAGTGGTTTAAGGTCACCCAGTATCTCTTTGTTGAGATTTCACGTGTCTCTGGTTTTTCAGGGAGAAGGAGAAATAGACTGACCAGTGCCAATGAGTTTAACTACTAACTCCTTGACTTGCAAACTCACATGGATGTTGGTTTGCAGCTATAAACTCTCAGAGGAGTATTTCTTGCTTTCAACTTAGTGCCAGGTTTGAGATAGGTACCTTTCCTTATAGTCATCTCAGTTCAGTTCAGTTCAGTCGCTCAGTCATGTCCAACTCTTTGTGACCCCATGAATCACAGCACGCCAGGCCTCCCTGTCAATCACCAACTCCCAGAGTTCACTCAAACCCACCTCCATCGAGTCAGTGATGCCATCCAGCCATCTCATTCTCTGTCATCCCCTTCTCCTCTTACCCCCAATCCTTCCCAGCATCAGAGTCTTTTCTAGTGAGTCAACTCGTCACATGAGGTGGCCAAAGTATTGGAGTGTCAGCTTTAGCATCAGTCCTTCCAATGAACACCCAGGATTGATCTCCTTTAGAATGGACTGGTTGGATCTCCTTGCAGTACACGGGACTCTCAAGAGTCTTCTCCAGCACCACAGTTCAAAAGCATCAATTCTTCAGCAATCAGTTTTCTTCATAGTCCAACTCTCACATCCATACATGACCACTGGAAAAACCATAGCCTTGACTAGATGAACCTTTGTTGGCAAAGTAATGTCTCTGCTCTTTAATATGCTATCCTAGGTTGGTCATAACTTTCCTTCCAAGGAGTAAGCATCTTTTAATTTCATGGCTGCAATCAGCATCTGCAGTGATTTTGGAGCCCAAAAAAATAAAGTCTGACACTGTTTCTACTGTTTTTCCATCTATTTTACATGAAGTGATGGGACCAGATGCCATGATCTTAGTTTTCTGAATGTTGAGCTTTAAACCAACCTTTTCACTCTCCTCTTTCACTTTTATCAAGAGACTTTTTAGTTCCTCCTCACTTTCTGCCATAAGGGTGGTGTCATCTGCCTATCTGAGGTTATTGATATTTCTCCCGGCAATCTTGAATCCAGCTTGTGCTTCATCCAGCCCAGCATTTCTAATGATCTACTCTGCATGTAAGTTCAATAAGCAGGGTGACAATACACAGCCTTGACGTACTCCTTTTCCTATTTGGAACCAGTCTGTTGTTGCATGTCTGGTTCTAACTGTTGCTTCCTGACCCGCATACAGGTTTCTCAAGAGGCAGGTCAGGTGGTCTGGTGTTCCCATCACCTAGGTCTGAGCTTATTTCTTTTTCACGTTACAGTGAATGTGATTGGGCTATCTTCTATAGACTCCTTGTCACCTTGGGCTTTCTCCCCATCCCCTGTACCATGGGAACCTTGACTATCTAAGCTAGAATCTACTTGGTACAGAATAATGACATGAAACTTCTTTGGTGGTCCAGTGGTTAAGACTCATGCTTCCACTACAGAGACCATGATTTGATCCCTGGTGGGGGAAGCTAAGATCCCATATGGTGTGCGATGAGGCCAAAAAAAAAAAAAAAAAAATACTAATGAACACATTTGGAAACTTTAAAAAAAAGGAAAAAAAATAATATCAAGGTGAGAACATATTTGCCTCCTTGAGTTTCTGATTATTTGGCCTCTAAATTGTCCTTTGCTTTTTGGCCATCTTATCAGTGATTTTAAAAGAGATCTTTGTCAACACTTCTGCTCATCTTCAGCGGGGGAATTGTGAGGACATCCAGTGAGCCATACAGCTGAGAACCGGAACTGTGTTCCCTCTTTACAGCAGTTGCTTGAGAACAGCCTGGTGAGAAAAAGCTGAGAGGATCCCAGAAGCCCAGGTTGGGACCTGGAAGGGACTGGATAAGACCGTTTAACCTGCTCCTTCTCATTGTGTGGCTGCTCTGTGTTTCCCTATAGACTAGACATTCCCCGGTTATAGAGATCCCTTTTCCTTTGTTATGCAAAGTGCTTTCTGAAATACCAGTTCCATTATGCTCCTAGGTTTTTATCAGTTTGATTTGTTGGCCCCACACCAAGAACTGAGCTTGTCTCTGAAAGAAGGGTAAAGATTGTGGCATCATATGGATCTGGGTGTTCATTTCTGATTTGATACTTTCTAGCTTTGTGACTCTCACAGAGTCACTTGACTTTTCTGAATCTTTCTGTCTCTAAGAAGGCAGTTATTCACACTTAACCTTAGGGGTGCTGTGGGGATTACATGAAAGAGTGTCTTGGTGCTTCCCTGGTGGTCCAGTGGTTAAGTCCCCATGCTTCCACTGCAGGGGGCGTGGGTTCGATCCCTGATTGGGGAACTAAGATCCCATATGCCTCTTGGCACAGCCAAAAAAATGAAAAGAAAAATCACAAAAGAATATTTAATAATATGAAGAAAAGTTGCAATATGTTAAGTGAAGACATCAAACTGTAAAACTGAATGTATGCTCAGAACCTAAGATCCTTTATGTCACCAAAAAAAAAAAAAAAAGAACCCACCAAAACTGTGAAGTGCTTGGCATATATTATTTAATAGAAGGTAGCCTTTCCATTGATCTTTATATTTTTTCCAGTGAGTTAAGGATTACAGGATTCTAGGATTAGAAACGATCGTAAGAGTCTGATCATAGGCAAAAATTGCACCTAAGCTAACCTACTGTATTTAATCTCTAGGCCCCATTTTAGAAGACTTTCTTGACCTAGAATTCAATCTAACTACTCTTCCTTCAGTTCTTTTTACTGCTGGCCGCCTGAGATGCTATCACGAAAAGTTAACAAAGACACTTGTAATGGAAGCTTTCCGGAGGGATGTAAGGAATGTAAAATGGATGTTCCTGAGGAACTCAGGCTTAATTGCCTTCAGGGTAAACAGATCAACATCCTATTTTAGGGCCAGAGTCTGGTGTGCATACCAGAGAAACACAGGTATATTTACCACATCTAGACATTCCTGGATTTTCCCATAGTGTGTCCTGTTCCCAGCCACCTTCAGGAAGCTAGCACTCAAGCGAGCATGGACAGGGTCCAGTAAAGCCCAGTCTGGAGCGTGACTGGAATGAGGTTTGACCTCCCTGAATGGAATAAGCCAGCCCTCATGCACACAGCCCTCGCGGGCCTTCAGACACCGCTCGTCTCAGACTGGGCAGTGGGGTGAGAGAGAGTGGAAGACTTTCATACAAAACACAGCACACATTTTAGGAAAACACCACAAGGAGTGGCCAGAGAGTGGAACCAGCTGAGTTAGAAATAAAAGAGGAGGACTCGTGGGGTCCAGGGAGGGTAGATACTATTTTCATAACATTGAGAGGATAAAATCTGGCTTCTCTGAGCTACAGGAACACTTTCCCTCTTCCCTCTGTATGCTACTTTTGATTTTTTAATTTGTATTATAGTCCTTGCTGTATCAGCCTATTTCTCTTATTAGATTCTACGCACCCCCCCCCCCCAGGCAAGATCCACACAATCACAGTGTTAACTCAAATCCATATATCCATGGCTTTTAGTGATTTTTGCTCAGCCTCGCTGCTGCTGCTGCTGCTAAGTCACTTCAGTCATGTCCGACTCTGTGTGACCCCATAGACGGAAGCCCACCAGGCTCCCCCGTCCCTGGGATTCTCCAGGCAAGAACACTGGAGTGGGTTGCCATTTCCTTCTCCAATGTGTGAAAGTGGAAAGTGAAAAGTGAAAGTGAAGTTGCTCAGTCGTGTCCGACCCTTAGCGACCCCACGGACTGCAGCCTACCAGGCTCCTCCATCCATGGGATTTTCTAGGCAATAGTACTGGAGTGGCTTGCCATTGCCTTCTCCGGCTCAGCCTCGCAGTTGTGTCCTATTCATTATGGTCCCGTGAACTGTAGCCTGCCAGGCTTCTCTGTCCGTGGAATTTTTCAGGCGAGAATTCTGGAGCAGGTTGCCCTTTCCTACTACAGGGGATCTTCCTGACCCAGGGATCGAACCCACGTCTCCTGCCTCTCCTGGTCTTGGAGGTGGATTCTTTACCACTTGAGCTACCTGGGAAGCCCCAGTGATAAAATATACACACAAAAGATGTAGCTGCAGTGTTTGTTACAGCTGTTGATACTCATGGTCAAGTTACTATGGCTCAGGACTCTGAGTCACAGAGGAGGTCTTACGGCTCAGACTTTCCTAGTGAAAATCGCTCAGTCATATCTGATTTTTTGCGACCCCATGGACTCTACAGTCCATGGAATTCTCCAGGTTAGGATACTGGAGTGGGTAGCCCATCCCTTCTCTAGTGGACCATCCCAACCCAGGGATCAAACCCAGATCTCCCTCATTGCAAGCGGATTCTTTTACCAGCTGAGCCACAGACTCTCCTAAAGTGTCTCAAAGGACTCCTGTATGAGAAAGAAATGGAAAGGGATGAGATTTACCTTGGAGAACACGACTAATGCTGTTCAACTGATTTCAACTTAACAATCCTGTTATGTTACAAGGGAAGATTTTTTTGTCCAAAAAAATCTACTGGAAGAGGATTTTGGAAGACATCTTTTTAAAAAACAGTTTTACTTCTTTGTTTTATTTTTAGCTGTGCTGGGTCTTCATTGCTACACGGGCTTTCCTCTACTTGTGGCAAGGCGGGCTACCCTCTAGTTGTGGTGTGCGGGCTTCTCATTGCCGTGGCTTCTCCTATTGCAGCCCCGGCTCTAGGGCACGTAGGCTTCAGTAGCTGTGATGCTTGGGCTCAGTAGGTTTGGCTCCCAGGCTTAGTTGCTCCAAGCATGTGGGGTCTTCCCAGATAAGGGATCAAACTCTTGTCTCTTGCATTGGCAGGTAGATTCTTTACCACTGAGCCACCAGGGAAGCCCTGGAAGACATTTTCTTTTGGTACATATTCTATGTGCTCAATAAATCCTGCTATAGGCAACATACCCAGTGTTTTTCCACTCTTATCTGGCTCTGCAGCTGATTCTAGGAGAGTTCCATTTTTTGGCTGTTATCCTGTTCAGTGGTTCAGGTCACTGTGAACCAGAGGGGTGTTGAATTCTCCCACTTTAATCCCCTTTCTCACTTCCTGCTCCAAGTGGCCATAGGAATATGCAGCCATCAGTTAAAATTAATTTATCCATGTCAAAAAGATAATTGCCTAGGAGAAAGCACCAGGACAATTTCCTGCCGGGAGGAAATTTCCAATTCTTAATCATTATTTGAAAGAAGCTAGAAACGTTTTCATCAGTCTTGAAAAACCTCTTTGTTCTCTCCACAAAGTATCAATCTTACTTGAAAAAACACCTGCCCCTACAAATGTGTCTGCTCCCACATTTCCATTTTGCTGCTACTGTTTATTTCGGACCTTTGTCATCTCTTATAGGGACTCTCGCAGGAAACACCTGATTCCAGTCACTCCTCCCTTCAGTCCCTGTGCAGTACTGGAACATAAGTTGCACCCCAAGGAGAACCTTCAAGGCCCACACTCAGGGTCAGGTCCAAACAGCATGATTTTCAAAGCCTTACGTGATCTGGGACCAGTGCGCTTTTCTGACCGGTCCTCCTGGGATGCCCTTGGGATCCAGTGTCCCAGTCACACTTGACGCCTCCCCAGTTTCCTGGCATGTCAGGTACAGTTATGCTCCTGTGACTTCATCCATCTGGGCTCTGACCCTCTCCCTCTTTGCCTGGTGGAAACCAATTCATCCTTGAAGGTGCAGCCACATGGAATGGAATCTGTACAAACTCCCTTATCTAACCTACCAACACCGGGAATGACTGGTCAACCAAAAGAGTCAAAGAAGGAAATTCTAAAAAATAAAACCCACCTACCGAACCATTCTCACTTAACCACATCAAGAACGTTCATTTGTTGACTGGGGTGTGATGGTTTCACTGGTCAAAGTTTTCCACTGATTTTTGTTACAAAACACAGGCACAAAGTTTTGCTTTCCAGTGTGTGTCCTTACAAAAGAATGAGAGTTTAAAGGTATTTGAAAAGTAATCTGAATGCAGAGTTCTAGACTTTTATGATTTCATCTGCAAAAAATTTTTTTTTACCATTGTCTCATTCCTAATTGAACAACATTAGAAAATCAGTTTTGCATAATAATGCATAAGTACTTAATGTCAATGAACTATACATGTAAGTATAGTTGAAAAATACAACTGTAGTTTAAAATACAACTATAGTTGTCTGTTTGGGCTGTGTAACACGTTCATGTCAGCAGGGTTTACATGACAAACACTGTACTTCCTTTCAGTTCTGGAGTCTGATAGCTCATGATCAAGGTGCTGGCAAATTTGATTTCTGACGAAGGCCCTCTTCTTGGCTGTTGGACAGTCTGCTTGCTGTGTCCTCCTGTGGCCTTTCCTCGGTGCGTGTGTGGAGAGAGACAGAGCTCTCTGGTGTCTCCTCTAAGGGCACTAATCCTGTAGGAGTCCCACCGTGATGACCTCATTTAACCATAATCCACCCCTTTGAGGCCTCATCTCCAGTTACAGCCACACTAGGGGCTAGGGCTGTGACATAAATTTGGGGCAGGGGTGGTACAAATATTCAGTCCATAACAGACATTAAATTTTAAGTCATGTGCATTTTATCATGATTGGATAAAAAAGAGAAATTGACAAATTGTTTTCCAAAGTAAAAAAAAAAAAACTCAGTTTGCATTGTTGAGTCTCTACAAAGCCCTCAACTTAGTGGTTGTGGAAACACCCAGGCTTGTGTTTCTCACAAGATGTGGTGGCTTATTGAAATGGCCTCAATGGAGTTGAGAACCACAGTTGTTTGACACTGGTCAGCACCCCCTCCGCTGTGCGCCTCTGGTTGTGGACTCTCACAGGCTTCGAGCAGGACAGAGTCTGTCTTGCCGGGAATGTGAAGAGCTGTGGTCGCCCTTCAGATGTAGAGGCCACCCCAGGGGCTTCCTGCTGAAGTGCTCTCATTGCCCTCAGTGGCCTGTGCAATCCTGAGACCCACAGACAGCCCTGCAGGGAACGTTTCCCTAACGAAGCCTGCCTTTGCATTGGAGTCGGAGTGTGCCCCAGCACCCTTTTCTGTTTAATTCATCTTTTTAAGTTGGAGGATGATTGCTTTACAGTGTTGTGTTGGTTTCTGCCGTATAATAAGGTGAATCAGCCATAACTATGTATATTTGTTGTTTACTCACTAAGTCGTGTCTGACTCTTTGTAACCCCATTGACTGCAGCACGTGAGGCTCCTCGTCCTCCACTGTTTCCCACAGTTTGCTCAAGTTCACGTCCATTGAGTTGGTGGTGCTTTCTAACGATCTCACCCTCTGCCGCCGCCTTCTCCTGTTTATCCCCTCCCTCCCCCCAACCATCCCACCCCTCTAGGTCATCACAGAGCAGGAGCTGGGCTCCCTGTGCTGAGTAGCAGCTTCCTGCCAGCTCACTGTCTTACACGTGGTAAGCGTGTGTGCGTCAAGGTCACTCTCTTAATTCATCCCCCCTCCTGCCGTGTCCACAAGCCGTTCTCTCCATCCGCATCTCTATGACTCCCCTGAAACGGGTTCATTGGCACCATTTTTCTAGATTCCACATCTGTATGTAAATATGTGATCTTTCTCCCTTTCTGACTGACTTTACCCTGTACAGGCTCTAGGTTCACCCACCTCAGTTCAGCTGCTTCACATTCACTGCCTTTTAGTTCCTGGCATCCTTAATACTCCGAATTCGTTGCGGAAATGTTTAATTTCTTGACTGTGCTAGGCTTTTGCTGGGATTCTGCTATATAACAAATAGCTCTAGAACCTTGGAGGCTTTGTAATAATCATCACTTATTTCACATTCCTAAGTCAGCTGGCTGTTGGAGGCTGATCATACAAGCCGAACAGAGCCGGCTGGGTGGCCTTGAGGGGCATTCCTCTGGCCATATTGGGCTTAGCAAGTGGCTGGAATAGGCATCTCGCCAGACTTCCTGGCTTTTCCTATGACTCTCACCTGCACTTTCTGTCCTGATGACACACGCATACCGTGGAGATGATCTGCCCCCAATGTAGGACTTCTGCATACGGTACCAAGTGGCTTACACACGGCCAGTGTACTCCTTTGTTTGTTGATCATGTGCTTTCCGCACTTCCACATCATACACCCCCAAGTGTTTGGCACAGAGTGGGTGGTGTAGACCCACTAGCCTCTGTAGTGATGCCACTAAGAAAGACCCTTTTCACTGAAGAGAAAAATTTAAGTAAAAAATGGAAGGCAAAGAATTCGTTACTACTTACTTACCTACCTGCCTAAAATTAACACCTTTCTTTTCATAAATGGGGCAAAATGCAAAGACCCCAGGAGAAGTGATACAGTGATTTAAATTCATGTTAAAACATAAGTGATTTATTTCAGATTCTTTTTGCTCGGCCTTTCTCTAGTTGTTATGAGTGGGGGCTACTCCCACTGAGGTGCGTGGGCTTCTCCTTGCAGTGGCTTCCCTTGTTGCAGAGCACACGTTCTAGAACATGAGGGTTCAGGAGTTGTGGTGCATGGCTCAGCTGCTATGCAGCATGTCGAATCATCCCAGACCAGGGATCGAACCCATGTCCCCTGCTTTGGCAGGCAGACTCTTAACCACTGGACACCAGGGAAGTCCCAGATTCTAGTTTTTGACCAATAGTTATCAATGGCAGAAGGGGGCATTAAGAAACAGAACGACCAGAAAAGTGATTTGTTAAAATGCTTCAGCTATCGAGTTCTTAATATATGCAGGTTCTGGGCTGGGAAGCCCTGTGAGGGAAGGCCATAGTTCAGGGAGAGGAGGGAGTGCAGAACCGGGGAGCTGGAGGCCCTGAGTTTCTGTCACCATTTTCACACTGATGTCCATAACCAACCCTGTGTAACTGAAGTCATCTAGTCCTAGAGGCAAGTGGTCCAAGGAGTATGGGCACCCAGAGAACACAGTTCTGTGGCGGCACCCAGATTTCTGCAGGTGGTCCTGAAAACACCTGGGCTCAGCTCTGCATGTAGCTGGAGCTCCATACAGATCGATTGACTCAAATTTGATTATTGACACAGAGTTATGACACAGTGTCCTTCTTGAATTTATTTTTCAAGAATATGAATTTTTCCTGACTGGAAGTACCAAAATTTAAGAAGAAAGTGAATGATTTCTGTTTTAGAGGAAATTGTTGGCTATGTTGTAGGCGCTTCTGGCCAAAGGAAGAGACCTCTCTTCTGGCTCACCCTTCCTGGTCCATGCGTGGCCCTCATTGAATGATTCGCATTTTATCCTGTGCTCTATGATAGATTGTTTTTATGAGCAGAGTCTTCCACTCACAGGCTATTCATCTTGCAGATAGCTACATCTATCTACTTTTGAGAGTTTCAGGGAAAATTCATGGAAGTCATAATACTTATAATTTTATTTATTTATTTTAAAAATTTTATTTAATTTTTTATTGATACACACTTGATTTACAGTTGTGTAAATTTCTGCTATACAGCAAAGTGATTCAATTATACATATATTTATATATGTCCTTTTTAAAAATATTCCTTTCCATTATGGTTTAGCATAGGGTCTTGAATATGTTATCTATGTTATTATATACAGTAGGACCTTGCAGCTTATCCATTCCAATGTAATAATTTATATCTGCTAATCTGAACCTTATCAGTTCAGTTTAGTCGCAGAGTCGTGTCCGACTCTTTGTGACCCCATGAATCACAGCACGCCAGGCCTCCCTGTCCATCACCAACTCCCAGAGTTCACTCAAACTCACGTCCATCGAGTCAGTGATGCCATCCAGCCATCTCATTCTCTGTCGTCCCCTTCTCCTCCCACCCCCAATCGCTTCCAGCATCAGAGTCTTTTCGATGAGTCAACTCATCTCATGAGGTGGCCAAAGTATTGGAGTTTCAGCTTCAGCATCAGTCCTTCCAAGGAACACCCAGGATTGATCTCCTCTAGAATGGACTGGTTGGATCTCCTTGCAGTCCAAGGGACTCTCAAGAGTCTTCTCCAGCACCACAGTTCAAAAGAATCAATTATTCGGTGATCAGCTTTCTTCACAGTCCAACTCTCACATCCATACATGACCACGGGAAAATCCATAGCCTGGACTAGACGGACCTTGGTTGGCAAAGTAATGTCTCTGCTCTTCAACATGCTATCTAGGTTGGTCATAACTTTCCTTCCAAGGAGTAAGCGTATTTTAACTTCATGGCTGCAATCAGCATCCGCAGTGATTTTGGAGCCCAAAAAAATAAAGTCTGACACTGTTTCCACTGTTTCCCCATCTATTTCCCATGAAGTGATGGGACCAGATGCCATAGATCCCACCTATTTAGTTCAGTTCAGTCACTCAGTCGTGTCCGACTCTCCGCGACCCCATGAATCACAGCACGCCAGGCCTCCCTGTCCATCACCAACTCCCGGAGTTCACTCAAACTCATGTCCACAAGTTGGTGATGCCATCCAGCCATCTCATTCTCCGTTGTCCCCTTCTCCTCCCGCCCCCAACCTTTCCTAGCATCAGAGTCTTTTCCAGTGAGTCAACTCGTCGCATGAGGTGGCCAAAGTATTGCAGTTTCAGCTTTAGCATCAGTCCTTCCAATGAACACCCAGGATTGATCTCCTTTACAGTGGACTGGTTGGATCTCCTTGCAGTACAAGGGACTCTCAAGAGTCTTCTCCAACACCACAGTTCAAAAACATCAATTTTTCGGCGATCAGCTTTCTTCACAGTCCAACTCTCATATCCATACATGACCACGGGAAAAACCATAGCCTTGACTGGATGGACCTTTGTTGGCAAAGTAATGTCTCTGCTTTTTAATATACTATCAAGGTTGGTCATAAGTTTCTTTCCAAGGAGTAAGCGTCTTTTAATTTCATGGCTGCAATCAGCATCTGCAGTGATTTTGGAGCCCCCAAAAATAAAGTCTGACACACTGTTTCCACTGTTTTTCCATCTATTTCCCATGAAGTGATGGGACCAGATGCCATGATCTTTGTTTTCTGAATGTTGAGCTTCAAGCCAACCTTTTCACTCTCCTCTTTCACTTTCATCAAGAGGCCTTTGAGTTCCTCTTCACTTTCTGCCATAAGGGTGGTGTCATCTGCATATCTGAGGTTATTGATATTTCTCCCGGCAATCTTGATTCCAGCTTGTGCTTCTTCCAGTCCAGCGTTCCTCATGATGTACTCTGCGTAAAAGTTAAATAAGCAGGGTGACAATATACAACCTTGACGTACTCCTTTTCCTATTTGGAACCAGTCTGTTGTTCCATGTCCAGTTCTAACTGTTGCTTCCTGACCTGCATACAGGTTTCTCAAGAGGCAGGTCAGGTGGTCTGGGAGTCCCATCTCTTTCAGAATTTTCCACAGTTTATTGTGATCCACACAGTCAAAGGCTTTGGCATAGTCAATGAAGCAGAAATAGATGTTTTTCTGGAACTCTCTTGCTTTCTCCATGATCCAGCGGATGTTGGCAATTTGATCTCTGGTGCCTCTGCCTTTTCTAAAACCTGCTTGAACATCTGGGAGTTCACGGTTCACATATTGCTGAAGCCTGGCTTGGAGAATTTTGAGCGTGACTTTACTAGCGTATGAGATGAGTGCAATTGTGTGGTAGTTTGAGCATTCTTTGGCATTGCCTTTCTTTGGGACTGGAATGAAGACTGACCTTTTCCAGTCCTGTGGCCACTGCTGAGTTTTCCAAATTTGCTGGCATATTGAGTGCAGCACTTTCACAGCATCATCTTTCAAGATTTGAAATAGCTCAACTGGAATTCCATCACCTCCACTACCTTTGTTTGTAGTGATGCTCTCGAAGGCCCACTTGACTTCACATTCCAAGATGTCTGGCTCTAGGTCAGTGATCACGTTTTCATGATTATCTTGGTCGTGAAGATCTTTTTTGTACAGTTCTTCTGTGTATTCTTGCCACCTCTTCTTAATATCTTCTGCTTCTGTTAGGTCCATACCATTTCTGTCCTTTATCAAGCCCATCTTTGCATGAAATGTTCCCTTGGAATCTCTAATTTTCTTGAAGAGATCTCTTCTCTTTCCCATTCTGTTTTCCTCTATTTCTTTGCATTGATCACTGAGGAAGGCTTTCTTATCTCTCTTTGCTCTTCCTTGGAACCCTGCATTCAGATGCTTATATTCTTCCTTTTCTCCTTTGCTCTTCACTTCTCTTCTTTTCACAGCTACTTGTGACAGCATATGGTGTTCTTCTTCCCTGGATCACCTCACTGAGTGTGGTGATCTCTAGGTCTGTGTGTACGTGTGTGTGTTCAGTCGTGTCTCACTCTTTGTGACACCATGAACTGTAGCCTGCCAGGCTCCCTTCCCATGTAATTTTGCAGGCAAGAGTACTCAAGTGAGTTGCTATTTCCTACTCCCGGGGATCTTCCCATCCCAGGGATTGAACCCACGTCTCCTGAATTGGCAGGCAGATTTTTTACCAGTTGTACCACCTGGGAGGCCCCCTAGGTCCACGATGTTGCTGCAAATGGCATTATTTCATTCATTTTTATGGTTCAATAATATTCCCTTTTATATACGTTCTTCTTTATCTATTCCTCTATCGCTGGACACTCTGGTTGCTTCCAGATCTTGGCTATTGTGAATAGTGCTGCTGTGAACATTGCTCATAGTTTTATAATTCAGGAAATGACTTGAGACAGAGATGACTTCAGAAGACATGTGGTTAGTTCACTCACTGGCTTCCTGCTTCAGATTTATACTGCTGTATAACAAAGCATCCCAAAATGTAGTGGCTTAGAGCAACAATCTTTTTTTGCTGCTGCAAGTCTGTGGGGGTGACCGGGTTCACTGGGGTGTCTTCTGCTCCTGTGGGTCCACCGGGGTTGGGACATGCTCCATGGCTTATTCCCATGGCTGTTGATGGGCTGTCAGAGGAGAGCCAGCAGGAGTGGGAACCAGACAGTCTTAGTTCCCCTCCTCCTCCCGGCATCTCCAGGGGCTTCTGACAGTGTATTGACTGAGTCCCACAAGACACTGTCCTCAGGGATGAAGACAGAAACCTCAGGTCTTTCAAAGCCCTGCCTGGGAGCATAGACAGCATCAACACAGCCATATCTATCGATGGAACTGTGTCACTGGCCAATGCCTTCAAGGGAATGGGACAAAGACACCATCCCTTGGTGGAAGAAGTGGTAGAAATGAGGGACCGTTTTGATCATCCACAGCCCTGATGACAGTTTCCTAATGGAAGGCATCTTTTTTCCAAAGTGCTCTAGAAGGGCGCTTCTCAATTCTGAGCCTGCCAAGTACTCATCCGTGGTCTTGTTAAAATGCAGATGCTAATTCAGCGGGGCTGGAGGTGAAGCTTAAGATTTTGTGTTTCTCTCAAGCTCCCAGGCAGTGTGGATGCTGGGGGTCCATGGACCACAATTCTGATCTGGAAGTGTCAAGAACCAGTGTCCTTAGGTTTAATTTTTATCAGAGGCCCCTGCTGCTGCTGCTGCTAAGTCGCTTCAGCTCTGTGTGACCCCATAGATGACAGCCCACCAGGCTCCCTTGTCCCTGGGATTCTCCAGGCAAGAACACTGAAGTGGGTTTCCATTTCCTTCTCCAATGCATGAAAGTGAAAAGTGAAAATGAAGTCACTCAGTCGTGTCTGACTCTTAGCGACCCCATGGACTTCAGCCCACCAGGCTCCTCCATCCATGGGATTTTCCAGGCAAGAGTACTGGAGTGGGATGCCATTGCCTTCTCCAAGAGGCCCCTGAAAAGCTGTTAAAACATAGATTGCTCTCTTCCCTGCCTGCCACCCCCGCCATGAGTTTATGATCAAGTAGGTCTGTGGGTGTGGGGGGGCTGATGATTTGCATTTCTAATATGTTTCCAGGTGACTCTCATGATGTGGGTCTCAGGCTTGCTCTTGGAGAACCACTGCTGTAGAAAAATGTTCTCATCAAACCCTGAAAACATCTGGAGAGAAGCAGAAAGAGCAGTTAGAAACAGGCTCAGAAATGCAGCCACCTTGATTTCTACAGATTATACTTACAAGACACTGAAACATAGAAACTTCAGTCATCACTGGCAATTTACAGGAAGAAAATGTAACTGTCAGGTGGAAAAAAGCTTGCACAGATACTAAGCATATTTTAAAAAGCGGTTTATACTCATCGCACATTCAGTTAAAGTTCTTAACAATTAGCTCTACCATCTTCACCAATCTCACCGAGGTCCTTTCAGACCCGGGTCCTCTTCTACTCCTTCAAGTCAATTCAGCAAAAATGTATTGATTTCTCATTAAGGGCAAAGAGCTGTACTGGAGATGGTGGGCATATTGGGAAAACCCAGCCGGCACTCACCCTTCAGAGTTTTATGCTTTGGTCAGAAGATGAATGAAATGAAAACCCTAAATCAGTTCATTCAGGGTTTAGTATTGCAAGGCTTACTCAGTAATTCAGAGATAGAAGTGAAACCTGTATGATTTGGGAGGAATTCAGTGATAGGCAGAATCAGGCAACAAAGATCAAAGTACTCTATAATAAAGGGTCCTTTTTAGGGACTTCCCTGGTGGTCCAGTGGTTAAAACTGCACTTCCAGTGCTGGGGTTGAGAGTTTGATCCCTGGTTAGGGAACAAAGATTCCACATACCGTGCAATGTGGCCAAAAGATAAGAAATAAATCAAAAGGGTCCTTTTAGAAGAGTTAGGGGATGCATTAAGATTTTTGCCAGGAGAGGCTGGTAGGCGGGAAAAGGAGTTACTTGGCAGCCTGAGCAAGAGGTGGAAGACCAGGCTAAGAAGACAGTGAATGGTCCAGGGATACAGGGCCCACGCTGGGACTAGAGGGAGACGTGTGGAAGGGGAGGATGCTGTGATGAACTGCAGGGCCCCAGGTGCCAAGGTAAGGAGCCCTTCTTCCATGTGGAAGATGATGGGAGAACTACTGGAGGTGTCAGAGTGTGGGATAGCATGACTTGAGCCCTGCTTTAGAGATCTGGCGACCTTTGGTAGGGTGGCTTTTGAGAGATGCCAAGTGGGAGACTGGTCTGGGGGTTACTGCAGTGATTCACACAAGGCAACAATGAGGGTTTTAAAATCCCACTAGACCTGAAACTCCCCTCCATTTGGGGTTCAGTTCAGTTCAATCGCTCAGTCGTGTCCGATTCTTTGCGGCCCCATGAATCACAGCACGCCAGGCCTCCCTGTCTATCACCAACTCCCAGAGTTCACTCAAACTCATGTCCATCGAGTTGGTGATGCCATCCAGCCATCTCATTCTCTGTCGTCCCCGTCTCCTCCCACCCCCAATCCCTCCCAGCATCAAAGTCTTTTCCAGTGAGTCAACTCGTCGCGTGAGGTGGCCAAAGTGTTGGATTTCAGCTTTAGCATCAGTCCTTCCAATGAACACCCAGGACTGATCTCCTTTAGAATGGACTGGTTGGATCTCCTTGCAGTCCAAGGGACTCTCAGCAGATGCAAATTATTATGTATTATACTTCATATATTAGATATAAGATGGATGCAAAACAAGATCCTATTGTATAGCATAAGGAACTATATCCAATATCCTGTGATAAACTGTAATGAAAAAGAATATGGAAAATATATATACATATAACTGAGCCACTTTGCTGTATAGCAGAAACTCCCTGATGATTCAAGTGGTGAAGAATCCACCAGCAATGTAGAAGACGCAGGTTTGATCCCTGGGTTGGGGAGATGCCCTGGATAAGGAAATGGTAACCGACTCCAGTATGCTTGCCTGGAGAATCCCTCAGACAGAGGAGCCTGGTGGGCTACAGCCCATGCAATCATGAGTCAGACATGAATAAACATGCATGCTAAGCCAAATGCCAAAAAACTCACACGACATTGTCAATCTACTATATGTCAATCAGTTCAGTTCAGTTCAGTCACTCAGTTGTGTCTGACTCTTTGCGACCCATGGACTGCAGCACGCCAGGCCTCCCTGTCCATCACCAACTCCTTGAGTTTACTCAAACTCATGTCCATTGAGTCGGTGATGCCATCCAACTATCTCATCCTCTGTTGTTCCCTTCTCCTCCTGCCTTCAATCTTTCCCAGCAACAGGGTCTTTTCCAACAAGACAGTTCTTTGCATCAGGTGGCCAAAGTATTGGAGTTTCAGCTTCAGCATCAGTCCTTCCAATGAACACCCAGGATTGATCTCTAGAAAGGACTGGTTGGATCTCCTTGCAGTCCAAGGGACTCTCAAGAGTCTTCTCCAGCACCACAGTTCAAAAGCATCAATTCTTCGGCGCTCAGCTTTCCCTATAGTCCAACTCTCACATCCATACACGACCACTGGAAAAACCACAGCTTTGACTAGCTGGACCTTTGTTGGCAAAGTAATTGTCTCTGCTTTTTAATATGCTGTCTATGTTGGTCATAACTTTTCTTCCAAGGAGGAAGCGTTTTTTAATTTCATGGCTGCAGTCACCATCTGCAGTGATTTCGGAGCCCAAAAAAATAAAGTCTGTCACTGTTTCCACTGTTTTCCCATCTATTTGCCATGAAGTGATGGGACCAGATGCCATGATCTTAGTTTTCTGAATGTTGAATTTGAAGCCAGCTTTTTCACTCTCTTTCATCAAGAGGCTCTTTGGTTCTTTTTCGCTTTCTGCCATAAGGGTGGTATCATCTGCATATCTGAGGTTATTGATTTTCTCCCGGCAATCTTGATTCCATCTTGTGCTTCATCCAGCCCAGCGTTTCTCATGATGTACTCTGCACAAAAGTTAAATAAGCAGGGTGACAGTATACAGTCTTGAGGTACTCCTTTTCCGATTTGGAAGCAGTCTGCTGTTCCACGTCCAGTTCTAACTGTTGCTTCCTGACCTGCGTACAGTTTTCTCAGGAGGCAGGTCAGGTGGTCTAGTATTCTCATCTCTTTCAGAATTTTCCACAGTTTCTTGTGATCCACACAGTCAAAGGCTTTGGCATAGTCAATAAAGCAGAAGTAGATGCTTATATTGTCAATAAATGAAAAAAAAATTCCCCCTGGAAGCACAGCTATGGTGACTGCGATGCTTCTGTGGGTGTGGGAACAGCTGTTGTAAGTGGGGCTGTGCAGAGTGTGCTGATGGTAAAAATAATGACTTCAAAGGTTTCCGGTTACAGGATACTTTTCCCACAAATGATCTCAGAACGGCTATGAGAAGGCGGTTGTAATATTATCCCCATTTTACAAATGCACCACCGGAGGCTTGGCAAGGCCCAGGCAGTATATGGCAGAGGCGGGAGCCAGACGCCTGGGCTCTGAGGAGCAAGGCAGGAGACTCAAAGGGGAAGTGGTACCCGGGGCGTGTGCGCCGTCTGCCCTGGAGCTGAACCCCGTGTGCTCACCGTCTCCTCACGGTCCAGGGCGTATTCTTAGACCATCTTCCAAAGCCACGCACATACTAGATGGAGCCACACCCCCCTAATTTGCTCTTCTTTTCTGCCCTTTTAAATAAAACTGTCCACAGGGAAGTCTTAGTGAGGACACACTGCGAGGCCTTCTGAGCCAACCTTTAGTTGATCATCACTTTGCTTTCCCCGTCAGACTTCTCTCTTCTCCTTTCTCTACTTGCTCCTCACTCTCCCAGCTTCATCGCCCTCCTGAGGAATCTGTTAGTCCCCATGTTGACATGAATCCTTGCCAGGCGTTTGCGGCTGGAACCAAGCTCCTCACCAACTTGGCCTCGAGTCATGGGAGCGCCGACGGCTGCAGCAGCGCCATCTGGTGGCTCCCAGGAATCTGGTGGGGGCCCATCACTTTATGGGAAATAGATGGGGAAACAGTGGAAACAGTGTCAGACTTTATTGTTTGGGGCTCCAAAATCACTGCGGATGCTGATTGCAGCCATGAAATTAAAAGACGCTTACTCCTTGGAAGGAAAGTTATGACCAACCTAGATAGTATATTAAAAAGCAGAGACATTACTTTGCCAACACAGGTCTGTCTAGTCAAGGCTATGGTTTTTCCCGTGGTCATGTATGGATGTGAGAGTTCGACTGTGAAGAAAGCTGATCGCCAAAGAATTGATGCTTTTGAACTGTGGTGTTGGAGAAGACTCTTGAGAGTCCCTTGGACTGTAAGGAGATCCAACCAGTCCATTCTAGAGGAGATCAATCCTGGGTTCTCATTGGAAGGACTGATGCTAAAACTGAAACTGCAATACTTTGGCCACCTCATGCGACAAGTTGACTCACTGGAAAAGACTCTGATGCTGGGAAGGATTGGGGGCGGGAGGAGACGGGGACGACAGAGAATGAGATGACTGGATGGCATCACCGACTTGATGGACATGAGTTTGAGTGAACTCCGGGATTTGGTGATGGACAGGGAGGCCTGGCGTGCTGTGATTCATGGGGTCGCAAAGAGTTGGACAAGACTGAGCGACTGAACGGAACTGAACCCTCCTCAGGGGCTGGGAGTAGTTGGGGGAGCAGAGACCCCCTTAAAAGCCCAGGCTGTTTCTCTTAAGTTTTAAAATCTTTTTGGGAAAATGCATTTTATTTTTTAAGAGGAGTTTTGGTTTCAAAATTGAGGGGAAAGTACAGAGATTTCCCATACGCCCCCTGCCCCTACTCAGGCACAGCCTCGCCCTGGTCAACATCCTCTGCTGGGTGATGCCCCTGTTGCCCCTGTTGCAGGTCATCGTCACCCGACGTCTGCAGTGGGCATTAGGACTCACTCTGGATGCACTCTCTGTAGGTTTGGACAAAGGTATCGTGATAGGCGCCTATCATTGTAACATTGTGTTCACTGCCCTTAAAACCCTCTCTGCTCCACCAATTCATCTCTCTCGCCACCAGCCCCTGGCAACCACCTTTTCCTGTCTGTAGAGTTTTGCCTTTTCTAGAATGCCACATGGTGGTAATCATATAGTGTGCATCCTTTTCAGATTGGCTTCTGAAGTTTCCTCTACATCTTCTCTTGGCTGATGGCTGGTGTCTTTTTAACGCTGAATAATACTCCATTGTCTGGATGCACCAGTTTATTTATCCCTCACTCACTGAAGGACATCCTCGTGGTTTCCAGGCTTTGGCAGTTACGGATAAAGCTGCTGTAAACATCTGTGTGCTGGTTTTCATGCGGACAGGAGTTTTCAGCTTATTTGAGTAAATACTGAGGAATATAATTACTGGATTGTGTGGTAGGGGTATGTTTGGTTTTGTAAGAAACTGCCAAACTGCCTCCCAAAGTGGCTGTATCATTTTGTGTCCCCACCAGCCACAAATGAGAATTCCTGTCACTCTACATCCTCACCAGCATTTGATGTTGCCAGAGTTCTGGGTTTTGGCCATTTTAACGTGACGGTCTTTTGTGCTAAATTTTAAAACCATAACAACAGAATTTCTCTGCTCACTATTTGTGTTACTGGGGAAAAGGAAGGGAATAAGTAGTGCTTTTTAAGTAAGGAATTTCTCACCTGGGGATGATACTGATAACATCAGAGTCTGAACTGGAGACAGATCCTTGCTCTGTCTTTAGGATGTGCAGGCACGTGGAAGCTGTGGTTTTTCTGCCCAGCTTCACTCAGTGTTCTCTACGTGTAACATCTACCATGGGGACGCCAAGGACTGGAAGGATAGGAGAGAGAGGTATCAGTCTTTTCTTCCTAAGCTGAGCTGCCCAGCTCCATGCTGATCAGACTGGGTTTTATCTTGTTGCTTCCAGGGAAGCACCTAAGAAAGTGCCCAGCTTGGAGATTTTAAATGTAGTGTCACACATAGAGGCAGAATGGTGGCTGCCATTTATACGATCATGTGGATGGCTGATTGCAATTCATACTAGCATGTGGATGGCCGATAGAGAAAAGGAATTTCATGGGAACTTCTAGAGAGGACTGGGCTCCTGAAATAAAGAGGAGTTGGAAGCAGAGATGTGTTGACAGAGTTGGAATGAAATGGGCTCAAGGCAAAAAGGAAAATGGAGGCAGATACAGCCTCAATGACTGTCAATTTCATTTTTCCTGATGACAAGGACCTAATTTTTCCTTAGGTCTGACTGCAAGGACCCAATTCCAGGTCTTCTTTTCTTTACCTCACCTGCAACATCTGCTCCACACTCATGCCCTTCCTCCCTACCCATCCCCACACCACATCTGCCAAAGACCCATCCTATCTATTCTTTACAGCTCAGTTGCCTTTCCTGGGCAGCACATCAGACTGTATTGGTTTCCTTCTCTGAATCTCTAGAGCTTTTTGAATTAGAAACGTCTGTGCCTCGACTTAGGTTATTCTTTCTGGAATTCTTTGTTCCTCTTTTGCTGCCTGGTGAAATCTTACTCAGCTTGAAATACACACCGAGCATGCCCTCTCCTGTGTAAAAGCCTTACCCCGTCCCTTAAGGCAGAAGAATGTGCTTTCTGCTCTAGACCTTCAGTCGCACCGTCGTTATATAGTGATGTGCTGGCAAACCACCTCAAAGATACACACGTACAAAAGCACACCACAGAAACCAAAGCAACAGTAACAAAACCCGGACCTGCAGTGGTTGCCCATTTCTGTAGTGTAAATTCTCCCACATGACTGATTTCAAGTTGCCCCCGTGACATCTTCTGGATGCAGAGCTGGGAAGAGATGTAACCATTGTTACCTAGACTGTCAGAGTCTTTAGGACAGAGAGGTGGGGAGTACATCTTTTTCTCTTTGGTGACTTGTGTCTGGTCCCGTGTTCGGCATCCAGCTGGCACGCAGTGTATATCTGCTGCTGCTAAGTCACTTCAGTCGTGTCCGACTCTGTGCGACCCCATAGACGGAAGCCCACCAGGCTCCCCCTTCCCTGGGATTCTCCAGGCAAGAACACTGGAGTGGGTTGCCATTTCCTTCTCCGTATATCTGCTACTTATCTAGTATATCTGCTACTAGATATTTATTAGCTGAAAAACTGGGCGACACCATGTCTCTCAGTGGACTGGCTGGATGGCTGAATCTTTGTGGGGGAGATCAATTGCTGCAATTGCCCTGTGGCAGTTGTCATGAAGAAAGGGCACCGAAGGAAAGCCACTTGCTCTGTGGGGAGCAGGGCAACTAGTCTACACGTGCCTTGTTCTGGAAGCAAGGGCAGGGGTCTGCAGACTTCCATCAGTATGTCAGGACCTCCCCCTCTCCCCTAGTTTGCTTCTCAGGGTCTAAGCTGCAC
Source organism: Moschus berezovskii (assembly GCF_049115385.1). Classification (NCBI taxonomy): domain Eukaryota; kingdom Metazoa; phylum Chordata; class Mammalia; order Artiodactyla; family Moschidae; genus Moschus; species Moschus berezovskii. The sequence goes on along the minus strand of NC_142474.1, from coordinate 73,687,100 downwards.
ATCCATCTGAGCCGCAGCTTCACCTGACACCGAGGGTGTAGGGAGGTCCCATTGGCACTCTGGAAGGCTGTGCAAGACGAGGGGACCAGAGGCAGTGGCCATTGCTGCAGAAATGGGTTGCCTAAAAACACATTAGGCCACAACTAAGCTTTAGCTCTCCCAGAAGTTGATGTGACACTCTTACCCTGCACTGCACCCTTTTCATGGGGAGCTCCCGGGGGATGGCACACATGCCAGATCCCAGCACTCGTGGGCACGAGGAGGAAGGGCAGTGGCCTGGCCCACAGGGATGTCTGCACATCTGCGGCCCACGGTGTCCTGTCCACTCCTTCATTTCTTTCCTTTCCTATTTGGCTCTGGCTCAGGGTTTGGAGCTGGGACCATGGTTTCATGATCCTTGGCGGCCGAGCAGATATTAAACAAGGAGATGCTTCTCGCCATACACGTGGCTTTGCCTGAAGCTCACTGAAGGCAAGGTGGCCTCGGGCTGTTGTTTTTTCCTTCCCAGGCACTTAGATTGGAGAGAACTTGGTCAGAATTTGTCACCAGGGACAAGGGGCTGCTTTGGACAAATGGCTCCAAGAGGATGAGGCTGACATTCTAGCAGGTGAGGTGAGTAAAGAGAGACCTGGAATTAGGTTCTTGTAACTTGTCATCAGGCAAAATGAACCTGATAGTCATTGAGGCTGTAACTGCCTCTGTTTTCCTTTTACCCTGAGTCCCTTTCCCTTCATCTCTGCCAACGTGTTTTTCTCCTTTGGCTTCAGTCTTTCCTTATTTCAGGAGCCCAGTCTTCTCCAGATGTCCCCAAGAAATTTCCTTTCTCTATTAACTATTTTACATGCTAGTCTGAATTTCAGCCGACCATCTACATGCTAGTGTGAATTACAACCAATCATCTACATGCTAGGATAAATTGCAGTCAATCGTCTACATGCTAGTATGAATTGCAGCTAATGTCATACCTCCATATATAACAAATCCAAGCTGGGCACTTTCCCAAGTGCTACTCTGGAAACAAGGTAAAGCCCAGCCATATGTAGGTTCTCTGACCGTGTCCCTATCTAAACACAAAATGTAGGAAGGAGCTATTTCCAGGTGACCATGTTAGACCCTATAAGAAGATACATTATTCTCCACCTCCGACTCCTTGGAGCTCAATAAACACCAGCATCTCCTTTCTTAAACCTTTGAGAGTCTGAGGACTGGGGAGCTGGAATTTTTGCACAGACATCTCTGTAGCTAGAACTAAGTTTCTAAAAATGTGGCATGTTATGTAATTCAGGGGAAGGGATGGAAAAGTACCAGCTGGGGTGAGGCTGGAGACTTTCCTGCTTCTGACTCACTCCAGGCAAAAGCTCTTGTATTGAGATGCATCTCAGAGAAGCCAAACAAAACCCATTCATTCTGCAGGGTGACTGTTGGGGGAGCTGGACTGCCACTAGGGGACGGAGCCCCCAGGCACTGCTGTGGACAGTTACAAGGATTTTTCCTGTGGCCCTCAAGGCCTGCTCCCAGGGCCTGCTGCCCCCTTGCAGGGTCAGTGCCCCACACCCCTACCAGCCAGACTGCCTCCAACAGCCCCACCTACTTACTGCCCTGGTCAGTCCTTGCCTCTTCCTTCTCCTGTAGCCTCAGGCTCTGCTCCGGGTCATGCTCGCCATGTGTTGTCATTCATTAAACATTTAGATGGTTCACTGCCAGTGTGTCAGCTCTGCAAATAGAGAACACCTTTAAAAAAATACTGTTTTAACTCAAAACAGTGCATAGGTACTTCTGCAGCGACATCACTAAGAATCTAGCATTGTTTAATGAGACCCATGTCTCATATTAATTTATAACAAATTCTTAAAAAATTTTTTTTCTGTTTGGCTGTGCAGGGTCTTAGTTGCAACCTGAGGAGTCTTTAGTTGCAGCATGGGGGATCTAGTTCCCTGACCAGGGATTGAATCCGGGCCCCCTGCATTGGGAGTGGAGAGTCTTAGCCACTGGACTACCAGGGAAGCCCCGTATAACAGAAATTCTTAACTCTTATGATATCTACAGAGACTGTTGAGTGTTCTTTTGATCTGGAGATCTATTGAGAATGATGCAAAAGTTTTCCTTGTTCATCTGTAAGGAAATTTTAAGTTTTATCCAGGGGTGAGGGTCGCTTTCCTTCCAGTTTGGCTATGCCATTTATAGCTGGTACTATATTTAGTACTTGCAAATCGGGACATACCTTACATGGAAGCGAATGACATTTTAGTGGCCAACCCTCCAAGTCGACATTTCCTGGATGGGATGGACTTGCACCTCCTGGATTTTAGTGTTCTGACCCTCTCTGACAACTCCTGAATCTCAGAGCAGGGTGGGTTCCCTCTCCACGGTCTCTGCACTGTGTATCACATCCTGCCCTGTCCCTCCCACATGGCTCACAAGCTTGGTCCAGGCAGCCCAAGCGTCTCCTTCCTGTTTTCTTTGATCTTCAGTTCTTTCATTTTGGTTGCGGTATTTTCCTCATAGTGAGCTGGTGGCCAGAACTAGCAGAATCCCAGTTATTTTAAGATGAAGCCTTCATGGATACACATTTGAGGGGTAGCCCCGTTAAAGCACCAGAGTCCCCCTGCAGGGTTTCAACAGCATCATTCAGTCTGTTTTACAGACAACCTGTTGTCTAGAAGGGAGGCAGTTCCCTATGTTTCTGTGGGAGAAGACAGCCCAGGTAACCAGACTTTCAGACTCTAGTCATACAGCCATGAGAGTCATTAGAATCAAAGGAAACTCTGCATTGTGATTGCCAAACTAAATGGACCCTGGTTAGAATGTGTTTTACTCTATCTGAAAGAAGAGCAGTGGTAAGCTCTATGCCTCTCAATTTTAAACCCGAGGAGTTCTTGATTTTTGAAAATTGGAGTAACGAACTTTGAAACAAAGTGCTTTCCTTGGCTCGGTCATGGTAAAATAGAATCATGGGATGCCAGCACTGTGGGAATCTGTTCTCACTCCCTTCTTGACGAAGGAGGATGCTGTTGGGTACCACCCACGGCACACAGCTGTTAGTACCCGAGAAGGACTAGAAACCCACCACCCTGCCTTCACGTGTGAATTGCCCTACTACTCCGCACAGCCCCCACCCCATATCCACATTCTCAGGCGACTTGATGTAATGAAGTGTTTTGAATTTTATATCATTGCCTAAGCTATGTCCTTTGAAGTATTTATTTAAAATAAAAGCATCATATGGCTTTTGTGAACACCCCCAGCAGGAATGTAGATGTTCTGGGCTTGGGGAGAGAGATGATGCTGGCCATTCTAGTTTCCATATAAGATTATCGGGGCCCGTAGTCTGACATTGGTGCTTTGCCTCTGGATGGAATATTCGGTCTTTGACTCTGCACATGTTGGATTAAGGGAAGTGTGGAAGGTTTATCGGGGAGGTGGGGCGGTAGTAAGATGACTTGCATCCAAAAGGTGTGAAACTGGAACAGATTCTGCTTGAGCTGATTTGGGAAGGGATTATGGCGACGCTGAAGCTCCAGGAGGGTGATGAAGACACAGTGTGCATTTTGAGTTTGGCTATTTGAGCTGTAAAAAGGGAAACTCGTGACTCCAAAGGAATGCACTGGGCTGAATGCAGGCATGCACCGCCCACTCTCCCTGGTCCCACCTGCCTTTCCTGGACGCTCAGCTGGTGGGTGCTGCAGCCTCTCTGGCTCCTAACCCCCCTCCCCTGTCCGTGGGGCTCATGGTGGCCCTGGCTGCTCCCACCACATCCAGATCAGATGAAGGGCTGCACTGTGAGGTGAGGGTTCCCAGGTGCTAATGGGGGGAATCAACCAGAAGTGCAGGTGAGTTCACGCTCCAGGGGGTGAAGACAGCCCAAGGTGGGGCTGAAAGGGGGAGGCTTGATGCTCCGTACAGTGAGCCCTGACCCTTGAGACGGGAGACGTGCCGCAGCTGCCGTGTGAATTCCTCTCCCTCCTTCCCTCCCCCTCCAGGCCCCTCCTTCTCTGCCTTTGAGGTGTCCTGGGGCGGTGATGCCCTCTGACCTTCCCTGATAGGTCCCACATGACAGAACCACCAGCTGTGTTTTCCTTGGAGGCGCTGATGCTGAATAGCATGCCCCTTGTGTGGATCTGCTTCTCCTGCTCTGTCACTTCCCTTCCCCTCCCTCTTGCTGCCCTGGGATGGCACTTACCTGTCCATAAAGTGTCCCAGGTAAGATCTGACTCAGGTGGTGTTTTTGAGGCAGCGCAGGTCAGATGGGCGTTGACTGTAAAGTTGCTCCAGTTTGTAAGTGTAACCAGGAAGCTATGATCACATCACACCCAATTTCTCTGTTTAACTCAGTTTGCTCATGAACATCTGAAGCGACCTAGAGGGTGAATACTCTGTGTTTCCTTAATGTGGTGTCTCTGCTTCTCCATCTGTGTTTGGTTTGGCCGTTTCTTCTTCCCCGACTAGTCAATTATTTCCATATTCTTCATTCTGGATCTCCTAAAGAGCCTGGCTAATGGGTTTAGCCAATGGCTATCACTCTTCTCGGATAAATATTTTGTATGGAGTCAAGTCACTTCCCTGGTTGCTGGCCAGGGGACAGCAGGATGATTCTTGGGTTTGCAGCTCTCTCGGGCAAGATGACAGCTGGTCCTGCTCCTTAAACTAAACTCACAGGTTTAGAGAAAAACTAATTGTTACTCAGGCAGAGGAGCAATAGTGGGGTAACAGAGTAAGAGGTACAAACCATTAATGGAGGTGCATACCATTATGCATGGAATGAGCTACAGGGATAGGGCTTTCTAGGTGGCTCAGTGATAAAGAGTCCACCTGTCAATGCAGGAGATGAGGGTTTGATTCCTGGGTTGGGAAGATCCCTTGGAGAAGGAAATGGCAACCCACTCCAGTATGCTTACCTGGGAAATTTCATGGACAGAGGAGTCTGGTGGGCTACAGTCCATGGGGTCACAATTAGTCAAACACAACTGAGCAACTGAGCATGCATCATGCAAGGTACAAGGATATTTTGGATAACATAGGGAATAGAGCCAATATTTCATAGTAACTATAGAGTATAACCTTTAAAAATTGTGAATCACTATATTGTACACCTGCAACTTATATACTCTTGAACAGCAACTATGTTTGTGTTAGTGGCTCAGTTGTGTCCAGATCTTTGTGACTTCATAGACTGTAGCCCACCAGGCTCCTCTGTCCATGGAATTCGCCAGGCAAGAATACTGGAGTGGGTTGCCATTCCCTTCTCCAAGGGAATCTTCCCAACCCAGGGATTGAACCTGGATCTCCTGCATTGCAGGCAGATTCTTTACCATTTGAACCACCAGGGAAGCCCTCCACTAAATGTCAATTAAAAAATGCATTAAAAATAACTAGAGTCCATTGGAAGAACAGAGTCAGAGGGAAGGAGAAGTTGGCCTGGATTGGTCAATAGAAATTCCACTGAGGACAAAGGCATGACCTCAGTTGTCGTGGACGGGCTCTCTGGGTGCCTTTCATAAGATGGTGGTGTGTGTCCTTAGCTACCTGGCCCCTCACTTAACTCCTTCATGCTATTATCCTGTGTGTGGTCCGAGCCTCCATCCCCAGGGGCCATTTAGGCTCTTGGGCTGTGGCGGGTGATGCCCCTGTGATAGCTAAGGCGTGCTGTTGTGCAGAGGAGAGTGAGGATGCAGGTGATGACGTCATCTGTGCTCGTCTTCAAGAACCTGACAGAACGTCTCCGGTGAACTTACACTCTCCAGACTCTGAACCAGGATGTCTTAAGGAAGATGATGATACGGAGGCAGTTTGGGGGGTGGTTCCCTGGCTCATGGAGGAGAAGCTGTCCCAGAGCTAAGAAGCAAAGTGGAACAGATCAGATAGTGCCAGGTTGAGCAACAAAGGAGGTGAAGAGGAAGCAAATGCCGAGGAAACTGGTTAAGCAAGAGCCTCGTGGCTGTGTCACAGGGGTTCTAATTGGCAACATCAGGAAGGGGAGAGCTGATGGGGGCCTGGAGGACATGAAAGAGGAGGAACAAAAGCTGCTCACACTTAGTGCTTCTCTTCATCAGACCTTGCCCTAAGCACCTCATTTGGATTCTTTCTTTTTAAATTAAAGTATGGTTGATTTACGGTCGGAGAAGGCAATGGCAAGCCACTCCAGTACTATTGCCTAGAAAATCCCATGGATGGAGGAGCCTGGTAGGCTGCAGTCCGTGGGGTCGCTAAGGATTGGACACGACTGAGCGACTTCACTTTCACTTTTCACTTTCCACTTTCACACATTGGAGAAGGAAATGGCAACCCACTCCAGTGTTCTTGCCTGGAGAATCCCAGGGACGGGGGAGCCTGGTGGGCTTCCGTCTATTGGGTCACACAGAGTTGGACACGACTGAAGTGACTTAGCAGCAGCAGCAGCAGCATGGTTGATTTACAATGCTGTGTTAGTTTCAGGTGTATAACCCAGTGATTCAGTTATGCATGTGTGTGCATGCTAAGCTGCTCAGTCGAGTCCGACTCTGTGTGGCCTTATGGACCATAACCCTCTAGGCTCCTCTGAAGATGGGATTCTCCAGGCAAGAATACTGGACTGGGTTGCCATGCCCTGTTCCAGGGGATCTTCTGACCCAGGTATCAAGCCTGTGTTTCCTGTGTCTCTTGCATTGGTAGGTGGGTTCTGTACCCCTAGTGCCACCTGGGGAGCCCTCGGTTATGCGTATGTGTGTGTGTGTGTATATATATTCTTTTTCAGGTTATTTTCCATTATAGTTTATTACAGGATATAGTTCATCGTACTATACACTAGGGCTTTATTGTTTATATATTCTGCATCCCAAACTGCTAATTTGTCCTTCCTTCACCCCCTTTCCCATTTGGTAACCATATATCTGTTCTCTGTGTCTGTGAGTCTCTTTCTGTTTGTGAATAAGTTCATTTGTGTATTTTATTTTTTTAAATATCTATTTGGCTACACTGGATCAGGTTCTTTAGTTGCAGTTTGTGAACCCTTAGTTGGGGCCTGTGGGATCTAATTCCCTGGTCAGAGATTGAACCTGGACCCCCAGCTTTGGGAGCCCAGAGCCTTAGCCACTGGACCACCGGGGAAGTCCCTATGTGTGTCATATCTTGGACTCCGCATAAAGGTGATATCAGAGCAGCTGAATGAGGTTTTACAGGCGAGGACACTGAGCTATAAACAGGTGGAGTCATTTGCCTAAGGTCCCACCGTGGGAGGAAGGCAGGGTTAGGGTTCAAACGTTCTCAGGTGCACCCCCACTCTCCCTTCCTAAACCTCCCGAGACGGGAAAATTCGACTGCTGTTGAAAAGAACCCAGGTCAGGCTAGAACATGTTTCTGGCACTTTTATCATTTCCTCTCTGCTTAAGCCTGTTATCTTTCTGTCTAGGTCACAGTCATGACCAGGACCCACTTCCCAGATCTCTGTGAGCCTGCTGGGCCATGCGGCCCATTTCACAGGTAGGACCAAGGTTAAGTGTTTTGTTTTTTAATTAGCGATGCATTTGGAATCCCATTCATTCATCCATCCAATCGTCTAGCATGTGCTCGTTGAGCTCCTTCTGTATACTGGTTCTATAATGACCTTGTGCTGGGCCCTGAGGTTACAATGGTGGACAGGACAGACAAGACTCCTACTCTTAGGATTCCTTAGAGATGTGCTCCGGGGCTACTGGCCACTCTCAGCTAGTAGGGCTTGATATGGGGTGGGTCCCTATTGAGTTGTACCTGAGTATAAAATATACACCAATTTCAAAGGCTTAGTACTAAAATAAAAGGTAAAATTGCTCACCAATCATTTTTATCTTGATTACATGTTGGGCCAGTCATTGAGTGGACATAATTGGCTACATAGAATGTATTATTGAAATTGACATTACTTGCTCTTTTTACTTTTTTAAATGTGGCTAGCTCTTTTTACTTTTTAAAATGTGGCTACTAGAGAATTTATTATTATAAATGTGGCTTGCGTTTTGTATTGGCCCCAAAGTTCATTTCATTTAGGTTTTTCTGTAAGATGGAATGAACTTATTGGCCAATCCAGTGTTTCTATTGAACAACTCTGGTCTGGAGAGAAAGCCAGTCCTGGGCAAATAAGCAGAACCCTGCTCAGGGGAAGCAAGACATGTTTCTGGGGCAGGAGGCACCAGCACAGAATCGTCGACTCTAGAAAGTCATGGAAGGGTGTGTGGGAAAGACTCTGTGTCTCCAATAAATGGTGGGTTTCGTTACTTTCAGCGTTGTTTCTGAGAGTGGCAGTCTTGATTGTGCCTCTCATGGAAGGTAGAAAGCGTTCATTTGTTTACCCGCCGAGCTTGGTCATGGGTAATTATTAGGTTAGCCCAGCCTTTGTGTTCACTGAGGCTTGACTGTGTTTTGAGAGTGAGCCAAGGATGATGTTAGGTGTGTGTGCAGAAAGAGGCAGCACTGTTTTATTTTATTTATTTTTATCGATAAACATTTTTGTAGAGCATGCAACCTTTATCAAAAATACATCTCATTTTATCAGCTAACAATTTTGTTGTTATTGTTGTTCAGTTGCTCAGTCGTGTCCGACTCTTTGCAACCCCATGGACTGCAGCACACCAGGCCTCCCTGTCCCTTGCTACCCCCAGGAGGTCGCCCAAGTTCACATCCACCGATCTGGTGATGCTGTCCAACCATCTCATCCTGTGCCACCCTCTCCTCCTTTTGCCTTCAGTCCTTCCCAGCATCAGGGTGTTTTCCAACTGAGTCCAAAGTAACAAATTGTACCAAGCATTAAATACCAACAGGCTTTTGCAGTTAATTTCCTTTAAAATTTGTATGTGTTTTTACTTAATTTTTTAAACTTCTTCTTTTGTATTGGGGTTTAGCTGATTAACAATGTTGTGAAAGTTTAGTTTCAGTTGAGCAGTGAAGGTACTCAGCCATACATACACATGTATCCACTCTCCTCCAAACTCCCCTCCCACCCAGGTGGCACCGTTTTAATGAAAGTGAACATTCAAGGAGCAATTACTTTGTACTTGAGCTATTCATCTACCTGCTTCTCCCGTACCAGATCACCTCCTCCCAGGATCGACTGTCTGCAGGGGTGTCCTGATCACCTCCTTCCAGGCAGCTGGGTTGGAGTCGGGAAGGGTGAGTGCCAGCTTTAGGCATATCACCAGGAAGGGATGGCCTCCAGGAATCAAACCCAGGGCATCTGTCTGGAGTGTCATGTCTTCCCCTGGTTTGAATTCCAGTCCTGCCACCTACTGACTGAGATTTGAGTCAAACACTCAACTCCAGTGAACCTGTTTCATCCTTTATAAAACGAAGGGGAAACCGTTCGTGCAGTGAGATTTATTTTTTTAATTTTTGTTTTTATTGTGGTCAAAGTTATGTAATATACTATTTTAACCATATTCACTGTGTGGTTTATTGACACTAAGTGCATTCACATTGTTGTGCAACTCTCACCATCATCACCTCCCGAATTTTTCACCTTCTTCAGTTGAAACTCTGTCCCCACTAAACATGAACTCTCACTGAAGAATTTATTTCCAGGGCGGCAATGGAGAAAGAGACATAGAGAATAGACTTATGGACATGGGGAGAGGGGAGGAGAGGGTGGGATGTGTGGAGAGAGAAACATGGGCACTTACATCACCACATGTAAACTAGAGAGCCAACGGGAATTTGCCGTTAGGCTCAAGAAACTCAAACAGGGGCTCTGCATCAACCTAGAGGGGTGGGATGGGGCGGGAGATGGGAGGGAGGTTCAAAAGGGAGGGGAGAGATGTATACCTGTGGCTGATTCATGCTGAGGTTTGACAGAAATCAGCAAAATTCTGTAAAGCAATTATCTTTCAATTAAAAATAAATAAATTTTAAAAAATGAAGTCTCCACCACAAGCTGTCAGAGATGTCACTCACTCACTCACTCACTCATCCGTCCATCCAGTATTTACTGGTCACCTGCTATGGTCCAGGCATGGAGCGTGACGTGACGTTCAGGATTTGATTGGGAGGCAAAAGTAGATAGGCATCTACCCCCCTGGGTCTGGGGGCTCAGACGGACAGGCAGACATAAATCAAGTAATGTGGTTTCTAAAATTGAATAGTTCTCTTCAGTCTCCACACCTTGTAACTCATAAGGAAGAGAGTCACTGGTTCCTGGTGGCCTGAGTTAACCGGAATTGGCCTGGCTCACTGGGGCACTTTCCTTGACCCCATTTGGCCAACGGCACTGCCCCTGGCGGAAGTCAGGTCCTGATGGTGGCTCCTTCCTCCACTCCTGGGCTGCCCTGCCTCGTCCAGGTCTGGCCTGTGTTTGTTTTGGGGGAGTGGATTCCACCTCTGGGGACGAGCTCTGCTCCCTCCGTGACGCTGGGAGCTGGTTACTGGTCTGCACAAACACCGCATCTCTTTGGGGGCAGCCTTGGCCCCTCCCCTGCTCTTTGTGGCCATCAGCTTGCTGTCACCTTGCTCAGCCTGGAGCTGGCCTGGAGCCATGCCCACATGGCCACAGCCCTGCACAGGGTGTGAGTTCGTGAGCCGAGGGCCTTCCCTCAGCCCTTCTCTTTCAGCTTTACCAGTTCTTGCATTTCCAGCATCTTTGGTGGATTGTAACTCAATTTGGAGGCTCATTTATTTTCATAACAGGTACCGGGTGCCTTCTATGTGCCAGATACTAGCCAGATCCTGAGGCACTACAAATTCAACTGTGGGGCTTTTCTGTTTCATTAGATGGAAGGGAGAAGTGGAAAGGATCCCTCCCCACACACATGTACATACACATATATACACATACACACAGACACACAAATACCTACACACATGCCTACATATACACACCTACACACACACATATATACACCATGCCTACATATACACATACACACAACACATATACACACATGCACTCACATATATATATATACATACATACACACAGTCAGAGAAAAGAAAAAAGACTGAAAAGATTAGTGATTTAGGGAAAAGGAAGCTTTGATACAGAGTGAAAAGTTTAAAGGCTCTACAAACTAGAAAAGACTGAAAGAAAACTCAAGGGTCAGAACATAGTCTAAAGGACTAATTATTGGAGGAAAACTGCCTGAGCCTTTTCACTCTGTGAAATTAAAAAAGGAGCTTTAGATGAGACAAAAAGAAAAAAGAACCACATCTGAATTGTGTGGTGAGGAAATTGTTAAGCTCACATTTTAATCAAAGTTGTACATGCACCGAGGTCAAAAAGTCGAATAGTTGCACAAGAGTCATGATAAAACGCCCAGCGTTTCTCCGCCCCACCCTCCTCTTCTTTGAAGAGGCACTCACTTTCATTGATTTTACTGCTCCTTTCTACTTCTTTGTGATTTTGGTGAAACACCAGTTTTGACTTCGTTAAAACTGAGCCTTTAGCTGTCCTTCCCACCAGGTGCTCACAACCTTCTTATCCTGTATCCTCTCCGGCGCTGGACGGATTAATTTTTAGTCTTCCCTGGGTTTGATACAGGTGACCTCAAATAACACAGGTCTGAACTGCGCCGGATCTCTTTCACTGAATGTGCACGACAGGGCTATGCGTGATTGTACATCGGTGATTGGTTGAATCCGAGGATGCGGAATGTGGATGTGGAGGGCTGGCTGTAAAGTCATCCTTGGATCTTCGGCTGCGTGGACTGTCAGTGCCCAACATCCGAGTTGTTCAGGGGCAACTGTACATGCAGGGCCAGCTAGTGTACTATATCAGTTATCGACTTCTGCTCAACCAAGCACCCCTAACTTAGCAGCTGAGAAGATAAACATTTCACCATTTCAGGGGTCAGAGGGCCAGGTGTGGCTTAGCTGGGACCTTTGGCTCAAGGTCTCTCATGAAGGCCATTGTGATCATCTTGAGGATCAACTCAGGGTGTGGGGGGTTCCCTTCCCAAGCTCACTCACACAGCTGTTGGCTGGAGACACCAACTCCCTGTCCTGCCGGGCCTTTCTACGGGGCAGCTCACGGCCCATAGCTGCCTGCCCTTGGAGAGGAGTCGGTTTGCCGCATGCATTATGATTCCTTTTTCTCATAAATTGATTTTAGGCATGCAGAAAAGTTGTGATAATAGTACAAGCTTCCATATGCACCTCCCTTAATGTTCAACCTTAGCTATTTCTTCTTTTTGATGCAAATTTTTGTTTTCTTCAAAGTGAAATCAAGCTTGTTATTTCCTTGGTTTTCCAGGCACCTGTCACTAATGAAACTCCAAGTTCTTTCATCGACATCTCCGTTTAGGACATTGAGAGACTTCAGGTGTTCCATCTATTTTGTCCTCCTAAGGGGGTCTCTTCTAGGGCCTCTGATGAGCTGCTCCAACCCCTTGACCAGCTAAACCCTATGCCCAGGGGCCGGTTGGCATCTTGAGATCTCGCTCCATCACCTGGGGATGCTCTTACTTGCTCAGATGTAGGATCATCTGTTCCTGATTTTCCCTCATTTCCTCTTTCTCAGATTTTCCTTTCATTTTGGTCGAGCATCTTCAGATACCTTCTTGAGATGGTGCATGGGAAGTATGGTTTTTTTTTTTTCTTTTTGTAACTATGAGGGTCCCAAAATGTCTGTATTATATCCCAATATTTTGAATCATGTTTTATTTGGATGGACTGGTCTGATTGGGAATTCGTTCCCGTCAGGAGTTTGAAGATACTGCTCTGTGCCTTTCTAGTGTCCCATGATGTTCTTGAGAGCTCTGATGCCATCCTGATTCCCAAACCTTTGAAAACAACATGTTTTGAAACCTGTAGGAAAGCGGTCCCCAACCTTTTTGGCACCAGGGACTGGTTTCATGGAAGACAACTTTTCCCAGGACTGGGGAGGGTGGGGATGGTTTTTGTTTCTCTCATCTCTTGCCATGGGGCCTGGTTCCTAACAGACCATGGACAGGTTACCGTCTGTGGCCCAGGGGTTGGGGACCCCTGCTTTATGACTTCTCTTGTTCCTGGTGCTTTGCAGTGATGGGATAATATATCTTGGTCTGAGTCTGTGTTCTCTCATCTTTCTGGATATTCAGTGATACCTTTTAATCTTCAAGTTGTCTTCTTCAGTTCTGATAATTGTCTTAGAGTTATTTCACTAATGACTCCCTCATCTCCTTTGGTTGCTTTCTGAATTTCTGTTATTCAAGTGTGGGATACCTGAACTGATCCTCTAATTATTTTATCTTTTGCTTCTTATTATCCATCTCTTTATTTTAATTGCTCTACTTTGTAGAATGTTTCCTCAACTTTATGTTCTAATTCTTCTCTTGTTTTTTCATTTCTGTACTCATGCTTTTAATTTTCAAGGATTTTTTGTGGGTCATTCTTTAAGTGTGCTTTTCACAGTTCATTTTCCTGTTTCTTCTTTTAGCTCTCTAAAGACCCTAGGGATAGCTTCTCTTCTGGAAGTTTATCTTCCCTTCATATATAAACTTTTTTTTTTCCTTGAAATTGCTTTCTTTCCCCTGTTTATTTGATTTGGCCTCTGTCTCATGAGATGTTTTTTCCAGCTGTCTGGTAATCTGTGACTGTTTCCTAGTATCTTAGAGTTGGCATCTGTGCCGTAGGGAGAGATGAGTGCATGTAGATGGAGTGTATTAAGTGAACTTTGGGGGAGGGTGGTCTGGCTAAGTTGTTGAGTTTGGAGGGCTCCCTTAGCCAACCTGCTATCCTGCCTCCTCAGCTGGAGTGGAGCCCACAGAAAACTCTACAGATCTCTTGCCTGGGCGGGTGGAAGTTAAGGCTTGACTGTGAGTTCTGAGAGCCAAATGTGGAAAGTGGACTGGGGTGGGGAGGGGTTCCCAGCATGCATTTATATCCAGCGAATCCCCATTCACTCACACCTGGGGTCCCCTGCATACTAAGGTGCAGGGAGAAGTGATGCCTTGGAATACATTGGAATACATTCTAAGTGATGCCTTAGAATACAGGTGTACTTAGAAGTGATGCCTTAGAATACATAATGACTGCTACAGTTATTATGTAGGATTGTTAAGTCTGATTAGCTCATCTGTGAAGGCTCTTTTCCCTCTGGTCCTTAGCTTTGGTGGTAGGTAGGGGTTGGCACTGGAGAAGGCAATGGCAAGCCACTCCAGTACTCTTGCCTAGAAAATCCCATGGACAGAGGAGCCTGGTAGGCTGCGGTCCATGGGGCCACTACGAGTCTGACATGACTGAGCGACTTCACTTTCACTTTTCACTTTCACACATTGGAGAAGGAAATGGCAACCCACTCCAGTGTTCTTTCCTGGAGAATCCCAGGGACGGGGGAGCCTGGTGGGCTGCCGTCTATGGGGTCACAAAGAGTCGGACACGACTGAAGTGACTTAGCAGCAGCAGCAGGGGTTGGCACAGACCTGAGGGAGTTTTACTTTGACAATAGTCCTTTCCCCAAATGCCTCCTTGTCTTATTTGTGTATTTTTGGTTGTGCTGGGTCTTCCTTGCTGGGTGGGTTTTTCTCCAGGTGCAGAGAGTGGGGGCTACTCTCCAACTGCGGGACACGGGCTTCTCACCCCAGCGGCTTCTCTTGCTGCACAGCACGGGCTCTTGGGCTTCAGTAGCGGTAGCACACGGGCTCAGAAGTCCTGGCTCACAAACTCAGTAGTCATGGTACACAGGCTTAGTTGCTCTTTGGCATGTGGAATCGAACCCATGTCTCCTGCATTGTCAGGAGAATTCTTTAGCACTGAGCCACCAGGGAAGCCTGCCTCCTTGTCTTAGGTTTGGAGGCCTGATATCCAGATTAGATGCATGGTGTGTCCACACTTCGACTGCTGATTCATAGGGCAAACAGAACACCCTGGATGCCTTGGGGCCTTAAATGAGTCATTTTCTGTAGTTTGCTTCTTGTCTCCTGGAGTAGAGGGGGAGGAACGAAGACACACACGTCTAAAAATGCAGGAAGAACCTACCTCGGATCTGCTCGCTGGTTGTCAGCTCCAATGAGCCGCGTGGTTCCTCATTTTGACTGTGGACACGGTTTGGTGACAGTGGTGGTTTGTACCTGGCGAACTGCTTCCTCACACAAGTGTTATAAATACATGTGCCAGGTTTTGCAACGGGCATGCACACTGGAGAGTCTGTTGAATTAGTGACTTAAATGACTTTCACTCAATAGCTGATTCAGATAAGAGGTAATTACAGCTGAAAACCTAACAGGAGAAGGAGAATCTATGTTGTTTCCAAGAACATGGGTAATTTTATGTTCTATTTTCTCAAAAACAAGTCAGGATAGGATGGGTCAAATACTTGAATCTTGTTCTCCAGAGATACCTGTTTCATTTCATTTTTTAAAAAAGCTTTTGTGTTGGGGTATGGTCAGTTGACAGTGTGAGAGTGTCAGATGAACAGGAAAGGGACTTGGCCATCCACACACATGCATCAGTGTTGAGCAGTTTCCTGCGCTGTACAGTAGGTCCCTGTCGGTTTCCCATTTTAAACACAGCAGTGTGTACATGTTCATGCCAAACTCCCTAACTGTCCCTTCCCCTCATCCTACCCTCCTGGCAATGAATAAATTCATTCTCTAGCTGTGATTCATGGGGTCGCGGAGAGTCGGACACGACTGAGCGACTGAACTGAACTGAACTGAAGCCTGTGAGTCTCTTTCTGTTTTATATGTCGCTTCATTTGGATCATTTCTTTTTAGATTCCGCGTATAAGGGAGGTCATGTGATATTTCTCCGTCTCTGCCTGGCTGACTTCACTCAGTGTGATCATCTCTGGGTCCATCCGTCTGTGTTGTTGCAGATGGCGCTCTTTCGTTCTTTTCAATGGCCGAGTAGCACGCACTGTGCATTTGTGTCGCGTCTGCTTTACCCACCCCTCTGTCGGTGGGCACAGGCTGCCTGCACGTCTTTACTGCGTCCAGATGACACTCTTTCGTTCTTTTCAATGGCCGAGTAGCACGCACTATGCATTTGTGGGGCGTCTGCTTTACCCACCCCTCTGTCGGTGGGCACAGGCTGCCTGCACATCTTTACTGCGTCCAGATGACACTCTTTCGATCTTGGCCGAGTAGCACGCACTGTGCATTTGTGGCGCGTCTGCTTTACCCACCCCTCTGTCAGTGGGCACAGGCTGCCTGCACGTCTTTACTGCGTCCACCTCTTTTTGTGACCGTCTCCTGCAGTCTCCCCTGTGCCACGGCAGGGCTGCTGTCAGTGCTGTCACCATCCTCGAGGTGCTGCCTCTCAGTGCACTGTGCTGAATATATTTTTCAGAAATTGTCCTTTTGCTTCCCCAATTCCCACTGATTTTTTAGCTATCATGACAGGTTTAAATAAAGCACCATGATGTTTCCTTAATTTTCTCTATCAGTAAGATACATGCAGACTTAATGGAATCCCCATGCAGTAAGACCTTCCAGATCAAGGGACGAAACTTTTAGCAGATATTAGAACTGCCTCATATCAAATAGCTATTGATAGGGATATTATTTCTGCTCTGGAATCTAAATGCTAATATCACACTTGAATGAATAGTTCATTTAAAAAGTCACCTCTAGAGTTCCCAAATCAGTTTCACTTCTTAGCTAAAAACAAGTTTTCTATCCCTAAAATTTATTTTTTAAAAATATTTATTTTATTATTTGGCTATCCTGGGTCATAGTTGCGGCATGCGGGATCTAGTTCTCTGACCAGGTGTCAAACCCCAGGCCCCCTGCATTGGGAGGCAGGAGTCTTAGCCATTGGACCACCAGGGAAGTCTCCCTAAAATTTATTTTTCAAACAACCTTTATTGAACTATAATTCATATAATCACACCATGTACTCTTCTAAATTGCAAAATTCAAACTTGGGGGTATATTAACAGAGTTGCGCAGCCATCACCATAATATAATTTTAGGGCATTTTCATAACCTTGAAAAGAATCCCTAAATCTACCTCCTGTCACCCACCCCCCATCATCCCCTAATCCCTAGCCTTAGGCCAGTATGTTTTTGTTGTTTAAGAAATCATTACCTAACTCAGGGTCATGAAGATTTACTCCCATATTTCTTTCTAAGTTTTCTAGTTTAATTTCTTTCATTTAGATCCTTGATCCATTTTGAGTTAATTTTTGTGTACAGTGTGAGGTAGGGAGTTCTGATTAATTCTTTTCCATGTTGGAATATCCAGTGGTTCCGAATGCCAGTTATTGAAAAGCTCTGTTCTTCATTGAATTACCTTGACTCCCTTGTTGAAAATAAGTGGCAACTAATGAAAGGCTTATGTCTGAATTATCCACTCTGCTTTATTGATCTCTATATCTATCTGGATGCTAGTACCACACAGGTTTATGATTGTAGCTATGTAGTAAGTTTTGTGATAAGGGAATGACTCCTCCAGCTTAGTAATTCTTCAGAAAATAAGGGCTGTTGTTAAAGAAAGGGTTGTATGTCTTATAGTTTGTGAATTCATAGATACTTTTAGAATTTGAAGGCTTTGGAGATATCAGCTGATGTTCTTTGGCAGAGGTCCTCAGCTTTACATGCTCAGCTGTCCAGCAGTAAGGATGTACTCTCTCCTGCATCTGCAATAGCACGTGAGTCGGCTTTTGGCTGGTCTTGGAGAACTTCTTGATGAACCTTATTTCGGAAGTTGATTTGTTCCACAGACATTTACCTGGCATCTCCCACACGTCATGGCATATGCTAAAAGCTGGGGAGAGAAAAATAAACGGAATGGGGCTCAGTCCCTGAATTCAGTTTATTCACAGTCTGGCAAAGAAGTGGCCAGACTATCATTGCTGCCTTTCTGGAGACTGTCAACTGAAACTCCTTCACTTTGTAGGTATGAAGAAAAAGCCTAGAGGAAGAGATTTACATCAAAGCTATGGTGTCCACAGAAGTAAATACCTGTGAACACAGTGCCTTGCACATAGGCCCTCTGATTTGCTTACTAGATGGTGTGAAGCCTGGTGGGGGGTAGAGTTCACCATGGAAGGCTGAGAAAGTGCTCAAGCTCCTTCTGGGGGTGACACTCACTTTTAAAGATTCCTTTGTGCTCACTGCCTGGCCTCTCGGGCTATTGACAGTACTCTTGGCAGCGAGCTTTTCCCTGGAGCCTGTTCTTACCCTTTCTTTCTTTCTTGGCCCAGGGCATCTGGAGACAGGTTGAATAAGCACCCTGGAGTTCTGCCAGAGTCACAAGATGAGGAAGGGCAAGGACTCAAGCAGAGACAGAGAGCAGGGTGGGGAGGTGCGGGGCGTGCAGAGGAAGCTGAGCATCATGTGGTCTCCATGGCTCAGCCCTACTCAGAGGCCAGAATTAGTTTAAGCAGTTGAGAGGTCCAAAAGCCTAGCCCTTATCCTCAGGGTTATGTGTTTCCTCCTATCTGGTGGGTTTATCTGGCCATTCCCCCAAACCTACAAACAGAGAGTTCTTGAGGCAGAGCCTTCATTCCTACAGGGCAAGCAGGCAATTATAGGGGCCCCAAGTGCAGTGTGAACTCAGCTGTGACCCAAAGCAAGTCATCAGAGGTGGACAAGGTCTGGTGTGGATGGAGGCTACTGAGTTGATGTCCAGAAAGGGTGGCTAGATTTTGTGTGCTCCTCTCTGCTACATATGGAGGAAATGAATCTGAATGTAGTACAAGGTTGGGGCACATCAGAACTGAAAGAGAAAACAGAGACAAAGTTAAAAGCAACAACTGGAGACAGGTCACCTCGGTGTGCATGTCATATATTTATTGATTACATTTATTGCTTACTCCCACCCACAAAGGACAGGGGACTTCCCCAGTGGCTCAGTGGAAAAGAATCCAGCTGCAATGCAGGAGCCACAGGAGACATGGGTTCCATCCTTGGGTCTGGACGATCCCCTGGAGAAGGAAATGGCAACCCACTCCAGTGTTCTTGCCTGGGAAAATTCCATGGGCAGAGGAGCCTTGAGGGCTACAGTCCATAGGGTTGCAAAGAGTCAGACACGACTGGAGTGGTTGAGCACACATGAAGGACACATCAATGTTTTTTGTGGTTGTTGTCTTTTGATGCATTCTCAGACTCAAGAAGACTTGGGGCATGTGGAAGCTACTCATTGGATATTTGCTGAATATGATTGATCATTGTACCAACCTCAACTGGATTACTATGAAGTTAAGTGAGTTCATACTGTATTATGTTCAGGGCAGTGCCCACCTCATAGTAAGTGTCACATAAGTAGAGTGACCATGTGTCCCATGTCCACTTGGCCCAGGACAGACCTGCCTTGATTCTGTTTCCTGGAGTAGTTACTAATAGTACTCCCTTTCAGAAGAAAAAGAAGAAGAAGAAGAAAAGACTTAGATGTTAAATTGTATAGTTTACCTGCATATAAGTGTGTTTACTTTTTCAAATAAGAAATTAAAAGTATGTACTGTTTACCAGGTACCATGTTAGATGCTAAGAGGAGCAGCCCTAGTTCCGTCCCTTCTATTATAGAACTGATGGTCTGTGGACTCTCACTGGGGCCCTTTAAGAACAGGATTATGGAGACAACTCACGGCTTGAACACGTGGGTCATAGTAATAATTGGATCTATATCCAGGTAGTTCTTTGCTGTTTTATGAATGAAGTTTTCCTTTTATCAGTTTTTACAGCAAAAAAAACAAGGTAGAAACAATGTCTCTTACCCTTTTGATGATGAAAAACTGTATTTCTAAGACGACAAATAACTCAGTGAGGGTTGCATAACTAGAGAGACCTGGCCCCAGACTCTGGTTCCTACATGTTCTCCTGCCACTGCACAGCAGCCACTGAGAGGGTTGACCAGATGATCTGACAGTCCTTGCATGACATAAATGCAGCAATTCTGTATTGCCCTGTGGTCTGCAGCTTTTTTCTTACTGATTCTTTAAAAATGTATAGATTATACTTCAACCCCTGGGTCGAAAAGATCCCCTAGACAAGGAAATGGCTACCCAATCCAGTATTCTTGTCTGGAAAATTCCATAGACAGGAGCCTGGTGGGCTACAGTCTATGGGGTTGCAAAGAGTCAGACATGACTGAGCAACTAACACACACACACATGTGCTGACTAACGGTGGGATTCACGTCTCAAATTAAGGGGAAGGCAGAACTGACCCTTCTGACTTCTAATCTTGCCTGGTCTGTGGAATAAATCCACCCCCTGATTAAGTCTGACAGCACTGTGTGTGGTGTCAGTGACTGCCGCTTTCCTCGTGTTTCTCTGTCTCCCTCTAGAGACTCAAGTCCAGAATTACGATCCATATTATTCTTTATGCCAGTGTCATTATATTCTAAATGTATTATATTCTATATACCAGTGTCAGTGGTAAAGGCTCCCCTGGTGGCTCAGTGGTAAAGAACCCAATGCAGGAGACGTGGGTTTGATCCCTGGGTTGGGAAGATCCCCTGGAGGAGGAAATGGTAACCCACTCTAGCATTCTTGCCTGGAGAATCCTATGGACAGAGGAGTCTGGTGGGCTAGAGTCCATGGAGTTGCAAAGAGTCAGACATGACTAAGTGACTAAATTAGTAATATGTATTATATATTGTCCATATATAGATAAAACAGTAATGTAAATATATATACACACACACACACTTTGCAGTAGGAAGTTATTGCAGGAACACAGAAACTACAACAGCAACAAAAAAGCCGAGTCTTGCCTCCTTCCTTCCTTTTCTCACTCGTGCCTAATAAAGTGAAACGCTGCAGTAACCACCAAGGGCACGAAGATGATAGCCTCACTCAGGTTTCGCCCTCTGTGCTTTTTTTCCCACGTAGGGCACTCTGGCAACCCCTCTGCACCAAAGGGAAGAAAAAAGAAAAATCAAACCCCAAACCAAAACAACGGCAACAACAAAAAGAGGATTTAGAATTTCAAAGGAAGAGTGAAAGTAAAATTTCAAAGGAACTGGAATTCCCTGGCGGTCCAGTGTTTAGGACTCTGCGCTTTCACTGCAGGGGGCAAGGACTGAACCCTCCTGCCCTGCAGTGGAAGGGGAATTAAGATGTCACATGCCTTGTAGTGTGGCAAAACCAAAAAAATCAAAGGCAGAGAGGAAGTAATCACTCTTTCCGTTTTTGATCTTTCTCATATAGAGTTAAGAGTGATTTTGCACTTGAGACTCCATAAATGGGCTGGGGCAACTTTTTGCTGCGTTTCTGCACATTCTCTGTATCTATCTATAGATAGATAACATGACTGACTCAATGGACCTGAGTTTGAGCAAACTCTGGGAGATGGTGAAGCACAGGGAAGCCTGGCATGCTGCAGTTCATGGGGTCACAAAGAGTTGGACATGACTGAGCAAGTGAACAGCAACAACATTATGTCCTGACCACATTCACGCTTCCTTTCTCCCTCCTCCAGTGCCTTCCCCGCCTCTCTCTCATCTCTCACTACCGCTTTTGTATGTCGTGTTTTATCTGCCCTGTCCGACGCCATCAAGCCGGCTCACCCCTGAGGGTTGCTGTCTCGCCTACAGAGATCACTCAGCTCTGTGCTAGAACATTTTGTTTCCAGCAATTTGCAGATGGTAAACACTCAGAGGCAGGGCAGGGCTGGAGCCAGACTTCTCAGTGATACTGTCATCAAATAAACACTGAGGGGTTTGCTACCAGCCAATCGTGGCCAGACGCAGTCTTGCTGATGCTTGCCACTCAGAAATCAGGAAAGGAGGGCAGGGGTTCTTGCATGTGCACTTTATACCAGGATTGAAGTTGCTCGATTCTACCATCTTCTACCCGGAGTCTAGTTTAGCATCCAGGTTTCCATTACTACTGGGCTGTCTCTCAGAGCCACTCATTGTCCCTGGACCAAGAGTCCCTGGGTCTCTCCCAGCTTATGGCTGGCATTGGTGGATCTCAGATGAGGTGTTGGATAGCCAGAGAAACAGTGCTGCTCCCCATGCTAGGGACTTGAGGGAACTTGGGGAAGCTACCGTATGAATGTTTCATATGGAATACAGGGTGATTTTTATCTGTGTACCTCTTAGGATTGTACCCAAGAGCACTTGACTGCCGTTGGTGTTTCTCTCTATAGCCACGGCTGAATTATGTGAATTTATTTTTGTGTCCCCTATGCTTGGGGGCATGGTTCTTGCTCAATAATTGCTTATATCAAGAATGAATGAATGTACTATAAAACTCCAGGAGGAAAACAGGCAGAACTTTCTTTGACATAAATTGCAGCATTATTTTTGGGATCTGTCTCATCTCCTAGAGTAATGGAAAATAAAGGAAAAATAAACAAATGGGACCTAATTAAACTTAAAAGCTTTTGCACAGCAAAGGAAACCATAAACAAACCCAGCCTATGAACTGGGAGAAAATATTTTCAAATGACAAAACCAATAAAGACTTAATTTCCAAAATATACAAACAACTCACACAGTTCAGTATCAAACAAACAACCTAATCAAAAAATGGGCAGAAGATCTAAATAGACATCTCTTCAAAGAAGACATACAGATAGTTGGTAGGCACATGAAAAGATGCTTAACATCATTAATTATTAGAGAAATGCAAATGAAAACTACAGTGAGGTATCACCTCATACTCATCAGAATGGCCATCATTAAAAAGTCTACAAATAACAAATGCTGGAAAGGGTGTTAGAAAAAAGGCACAAATATTAACTTTTTTCTGAGTACAGTTTCTAGGCCAACAGATGCATGTGACATGAAGGGTTTTGAGGAAAGTCTTCATGATTTTCTTTTCTTTATGGTGAGAAATAGGACATAAAGGTATGTATGAAGAAAAGACAGAAGATACTAGGTTACAGATGCAAGAAAAAAAAAAGACAAACTTTCTGAAAAAAAGTACCCATAGATCTGATAGCCTAGAGACAATTTTCAGCCATTATGGTCACAGTTTTAGTAGTAAGAATAAAAAACACAGAATTTTACTTTTTTTTTTTGCCAAGGTTGCATGCATGTCTGTTCAGTGACTTCAGCCATGTCCAACTCTTTGTGACCCAATGGACTGCAGCCCACCAGGCTCCTCTGTCTGCGGGGATTCTCCTGGGTTGCCATGCCCTCCTCCAGGGAATCTTCCTGAGCCAGGGATCAAACCTGGGTCTCTTGAGTTTCCTGCATTGGCAGGTGGACTCTACTGCTGAGCCACTGGGGAAGCCCTTGACAAGGTTGCTGCTGCTGCTAAGTCACTTCAGTCGTGTCCGACTCTGTGTGACCCCGTAGATGGAAGCCCACCAGGCTCTCCTGTCCCTGGGATTCTCCAGGCAAGAACACTGGAGTGGGTTGCCATTTCCTTCTCCAATGTGTGAAAGTGAAAAGTGAAAGTGAAGTTGCTCAGTCGTGTCCGACCCTTAGCAGCCCCATGGACTGCAGCCTACCAGGCTCCTCCATCCGTGGGATTTTCTAGGCAAGAGTACTGGAGTGGCTTGCCATTGCCTTCTCCGTTGACAAGGTTAGTTAAAGGCAAAATCTTTGCTGTTATTAGGGAGCAAGAGCATGACCTTGTAGGGAAATGGAGGCAGGTAACAGATGGAGGACTTACTCAAATTCCTGCATAAAATTTAGGTGAAAAGGTCCCTTTAGTGCCAAACCCTATGGCAGTGGATTCCGTTTTCCATATTTATGTGTGGGTACAGAGCAGATCTGCTTGTTCTGGGCAGTTGTTTTCCTTCTGGCAAATCTGTGCATTGGATAATTCTGTGTTTGGCTTTTTCTTGGGCTTTCACAAGCTGTTCTTCCTGTTTGTGTCCTGCCCCTACCCCCACTCCCATCCCCTGTAGCCTGTCCCTGGGCTTTGCCTGTTCTCTTTCTGGCAGGTCTTCACTTAACACACTGAAGATAACTAACATCTCAGCCCTGGAGCTCTCGAAAACTTGAAGTTAGCTAAATTCATTGTGGTGATCACATGAGTTTGCAGTGTGTATACACATGTCAAGCTGTTATGCTGCATAAATAACATGGGTACAATGTTTGGTTTTTGGAAATATTTATTTGGCTGCCCCAGGTCTTAGTTGCGCCATGCAGGATGTCTTAGTTGAAGTATGTGGGATCTAGGTCCCTGATTAGGGATCAAACCTGGGTACCCTGCATTGGGAGTGCAGCGTCTTAGCCACTGTCACCAAGAAGTCCCTAATGTGGATACAATATTTTATGTCAGTTATAGCTCAGTAAAAATAACAAACAAAAAGATGTTTAATAGTGAAATGTTAAACTGGTTGAGTGGGAAGGCAGAATTTTTGGAAGACGGAATCTGCCTGGTGTCTTCTGAACCACTCCTAAAAATAGGTGACTCAGGTTTCCATCCAGCTTTTCCAAAAGGGCATTTGCAAGATTCTGGGTGGGGTGGGGGGGCGGAGAACGCTATTCCTGGGGGCACCAGGCTCTGAACTGACATTGCTGGAGTACCAGCTACTTTCCCAGACTGCCCATGCTCCCCACGGAGCCCCTGAGAACAGGGACAGCCCCAGCATCTAAGGCATCCATTGCCAAGGAGACCCTCTGGCGGGAACCATGACTTCAGCTCGGTGGCATTCCAGGTCAGGCACGTTGGCTGCCTAGAGCTGGCGTGGTCATGGGCCATCTTCCAGGGCAGCTTGACCATTTGTTGTGGGCCTGTTCATATTTTATCAAAGTGGAGAAAAAGCATTAAAGAGAACTGTGCCCTTTGAAGCTGAGATTGGTTTGTAAAACAGCAAAGTCTGAAGCATGGTGTGGACTTCAAACGTACATTTCAGAAGATCCTTGGTTTAGAAAATCACAGCAGATGGGGACTGCAGCCACGAAATTAAAAGATGCTTGCTCCTTGGAAGAAAAGCTATGACAAACCTAGACAGCATAATAAAAAGCAGAGACATTACTTTGCCAGCAAAGGTACATATAAAGCTCTGTTTTTTCCAGTGGTCATGTATGGATATGCGACTTGGACCATAAAGAAGGCTGAGGGTCAAAGAATTGATGCTTTTGAACTGTGGTGTTGGAGAAGACACCTGAGAGTCCCTTGGACTGCAAGGAGATCAAACTAGTCAGTCCTAAAGGAAATCCTGAATGTTCACTGGAAGGACTGATGCTGAAGCTCCAACACTTTGGCCACCTGATGCAAAGAGCCGACTCATTAGAGAAGACCCTGATGCTGGGAAAGACTGAAGGCTGGGAAAAGGAAGGGGATGATAGAAGATGAGATGGATGGTATCACCAGCTCAATGGACATGAGTTTGAGCAAGCTCCAGGAGATGGTGAAGGACAGGGAAGCCTGGCGTGCTATAGTCATGGGATTGCAAAGAGTTGGACACGGCTGAGCAACTGAAAAACATGTTAGAACTGAAAAGACTTTACAAGATACTTATATCAAACACCGTCCTAAGATTATTCTTTTAAGTTTCAGAATTGTGTTCTGGTCCCGTCTCCAGGTTACTTTTTCTGTTCTGTTCAGTCACTCAGTCGTGTCCGACTCTTTGCGACCCCATGGAGTGTAGCCTACCAGGCTTCTCCGTCCATGGGATTCTCCCGGCAAGAATACTGGAGTGGGTTACCATTTCCTTCTCCAGGGGATCTTCCCGACCCAGGGATCGAACCCGGGTCTCCCGCATTGGAGGCAGACGCTTTAACCTCTGAGCCACCAGGGAAGCCCCACTTTTTAGGGCATCTCTAAAAGGCAGTTACCACAGCGGAGCTGTGTTCTTTTGAGCCTGAACCTGTGAAATAAAGTTAGCATAAGTCTCCCTCTAGTGTCTAAAATTATAATTGCAGAGTCAATTAACTTGGAATGTCTGGATGCAATAAGAAACCTAAATTGTACAATAACACAGTTATCACCCTTTTAAAGGGGCTTCCCAGGTGTCGTTTGTGGTAAAGAGCCTGCCTGCCAATGCAGGAGACATAAGAGACATGGGTTCAATTCCTGGGCTGGGAAGATCCCCTGGAGGAGAACAAGGCAACCCGCTTCACTGTTCTTGCCTGGAGAATCCCACGGACAGAGGAGCTGGTGAGCTACAGTCCACAGGGTTGCAAAGAGTCAGACATGATGGAAGCAACTTAGCATGACACCCTTTTAAATGAAAGAATGCAGGTGCAACAATTGGCACCCAAGCCCTCAGAAAACAGTGGGATTATTTCCACATACAGTTTAGAAACTTTGACAAGTGTTAACAGTGAGATTTAGTTATCTAGAGTTATATCTGACCACCTAAGTCACAGCACCTTTAATTCAAATTACCCTCCTCAATAATTTTGCCAATTTGTACCCTTAAAATTAGTTTTTAGCATTTTTATTCTGTATTGAGGTGTAGCTGCTTAACAATGTTGTGATGGTTTCAGGTGAACAGCAGAGGGACTCAGCCACACACATACATGTATCCATTCTCCTCCAAACCCCCCTCCCATCCAGACTGCCACATAACACTGAGCAGAGTTCCCTGTGCTGTACAGTAGGTGCTTGTTGGTTATTCATTTTAAATACAACAGTGTGCATTTACACTCTTTCGAACAATGTCCAAGCGTTCCCATTTCCTCAGATACTCACCAATACTTGTCTGCTTAAATTCTTCGGGCCAGTCTGATGTGAAATGCTATTTTATATTTTAAAATCAGTTCTCTCCTCCTTAGTAGAAAGGTTAAGCATGTTCTCATACTTTTGCCATTTGATCCTCCTCTCTGTGAATAGCCTGTCCCAATCCTTGTTCTAGTTTCTACTGATTCGAGAGTCTTTCTTATTTGTTTGTATGAGTTGTTTATTTATAATATATAAGAAATCTCCAGTGGCTGTACACTTTCTTCCAGTGTGTGACTTATCTTTCACTTACCTTTTAATGTAAATAGATATTTTTAAAAAAGATTTTTTGATGTGGACCATTTTTAAAGTCTTTATTGAATTTGTTACAATACTGATTCTGTTTTACGTTCTGGTTTTCTGGCTGTGAGGCATGTGGGGTCCTAGCTCCCCGACCAGAGATCGAACCTGCACCCCTGCACTGGAAGGCAAAGTCCTAACCACCGAACCGCCAGGGAAGTCCCTCAAATTCATATGTATATGTATTTTTTTTCCTTTATGGCTTGGTTTATCTTGTGATGTGTTTAAGTAATCCCCTTTTAACTCTTAAGACAGATGAATATTCTACTATTTGCTCTTGAAAGTTGAAAAGAATTTTCATCTGCAGTTAATTTTTGTGTATGATATGAGGCTGGGAATTAATTACACTTTTCTATGGATAATCACTTATCCTAGGTCCATTTATTGAATAGCAAATTCTTCCCTGTCGAAGGCAATGGGCCGTGGGGTCAGATTGCCTGGGTCCAAACGCCGGCTTCACTTCTGGCCAGCAGTGTGATTTCACGGCCCCTCTTTCATTTTCAGTTGAAAACCGGTGTGTAACTCACCTCTGTATGTGTGAGTCCTCCATAGCCGAGGTGCCTCCATTTCTGTGCTGCGCCATCCATGTATTCCACCAACCAGGATCCTGTAAATAGTACGGTAGTATTTACTACTGAAAATATCTGTTTGTATGTGAACCCATGAGAGTCACACCTGTGTTGTCTGAGGGCCAGCTGTACACCAGAGGCTCTCCTTCTCTTTTGTTGGTTGTGTGACTTGTCAGCCTCTCTAATCTCATGAGCCAATCTCTCATAATAAATCTCTTCCTGTATATCTGTACACATCCTGTGGGTTCTCCTTATGCAGAGAACCCTGGTTAATACAAGTGCCATGACACTAATAGACAGCTCTGTGCAAGGCAAATAACAGTATGTTCACCCGAGGGACCAGCCACCCCAGGCATCACTATTAGAAAGGCTATGCATTCATCAATGCCACGGCACATGAGAAACTAGAATTCTTTTTAGCAGCATTTTTCTAGTACAATATGCAAATGGTTGGTTGATTTAGTATAAGATTAATGAGGATGTTTCGTGAGAGTGGGGAGATATTCATTTTAGGTTTGATGATTTAATCACAGTTAATTACTTGTACTTGCAACTACAAAGTGGAATGAACAAGAGACTGGAACAATGGCTTTGATGAAATGACAGTCATAAAGTTGAAAGAGAAGAAGATGCATTGAACATGCAAAATGGTGTAACTTTTATTTTCTCGGAGGTAAAATGAACGCCCTTTGAAAAGATACATGAGTGAAGTTTAAAAACCGCAGACACCATATATTTTACAAGTCCATAAGGAGTAATCATTTCTAACAGATGGCTCTGAAGGAGTTAATATTTCTCCCACCCAAATGTCCGTTCCATACATTCACTGAGCACCTCTGTGGTATCAGGTCCATCCCCAGAGGCATGTGCATTTTCAGGCCAAGAAGGGCAAGACAAAGTCAGAAAAAAGGACACAGCTGGGCAAAGGATGGTATTTGTGAAACTAGACATCAAGACACATTTATAAAAGTGTGTGTGCGTATAGAGGGGGAAGGAAGGAAGAAGGAAGGGACGGAGAGAGAAAAACAAAGAGGAGAGTCACTGGAGGGACCTGTGTATGTATGGGAACTTGGTAAATGATGGAATGGCATTATAAAGCAGTTCAGTTCAGTTGCTCAATTGTGTCTGACTCTCTGCGACCTCATGAATCACAGCACGCCAGGCCTCCCTGTCAATCACCAACTCCCGGAGTTCACTCAAACTCATGTGTATCGAGTCAGTGATGCCATCCAGCCATCTCATCCTCTGTCGTCCCCTTCTCCTCCTGCCCCCAATCCCTCCCAGCATCAGGGTCTTTTCCAGTGAGTCAGCTCTTCTCATGAGGTGGCCAAAGTATTGGAGTTTCAGCTTTAGAATCAGTCCTTCCAATGAACACCCAGGACTGGTCTCCTTTAGGATGGACTGGTTGGATCTCCTTGCACTCCAACGGACTTGCAAGAGTCATCTCCAACACCACAGTTCAAAAGCATCAATTCTTTGGTGCTCAGCTTTCTTCACAGTCCCATCTCTCACATCCATACATGACCACTGGAAAAAACATAGCCTTGAATAGACGGACCTTGGTTAGCAAAGTAATGTCTCTGCTTTTTAATATGCTATCCAGGTTGGTCATAATTTTCCTTCCAAGGAGTAAGCGTCTTTTAATTTCATGGCTGTAGTCACCATCTGCAGTGATTTTGCAGTCCCCCAAAATAAAGTCTGACACTGTTTCCACTGTTTCTCCATTTGCCATGAAGTGATGGGACCAGATGCCATGATCTTAGTTTTCTGAATGTTGAGCTTTAAGCCAACTTTTTCACTCTCCTCTTTCACTTTCATCAAGAGGCTTTTTAGTTCCTCTTCACTTTCTGCCATAAGGCATAACATCTATTTCTGCTTTATTGACTATGCCAAAGCCTTTGACTGTGTGGATCACAATAAACTGTGGAAAATTCTGAAAGAGATGGGAATACCAGACCACCTGACCTGCCTCTTGAGAAACCTGTATGCAAGTCAGGAAGCAACAGTTAGAACTGGACATGGAACAACAGACTGGTTCCGAGTAGGAAAAGGAGTACGTCAAGGCTGTATATTGTCACCCTGCTTATTTAACTTATATGCAGAGTACATCATGAGGAACGCTGGGCTGGAAGAAGCACAAGCTGGAATCAAGAATGCTGAGAGAAATATCAATAACCTCAGATATGCAGATGATACCACCCTTATGGCAGAAAGTGAAGAGGAACTCAAAAGCCCTGCTATTTACCTGGGGCCAGACCATGGTGGTTGTACCACCAGAAGTTCCCCTGGAATCTTAGGCAAGAATACTGGAGTGGGTTGCCATTTCCTTCTCCAGGGGAATCCTCCCGACCCAGGGATCAAACCCGGGTTTTCTGCATTGCAGGCAAATGCTTACCCTCTAAGCCACCAGGGACTTCCTTGGTGACTCAGATGGTAAAGCGTCTGCCTACAATGTGGGAGACCTGGGTTCAATCCCTGGGTTGGAAAGATGTCCTGAAGAAGGAAATGGCAACCCACTCCAGTATTCTTGCTTGGAAAATCCCACGGACCGAGGAGCCTGGTAGACTACAGTGCATGGGGTCGCAAAGAGTCGGACATGAGTGAGCGACTTCACCTAAACTGTGGTGGAGGTAACGGAGATAATGGTGAGCTCCCTCAAAAGATCCCGTGCATTTACTGCTATACTCAGTGCCCCCAACCCTGCAGCAGGCCACCAATGACCCACGCCTCCACCAGAGACTCCCGGACGCTCACAGGCAAGTACAGGGAAGTCTCTTGTGGGGTCGCTGCTCCTTTCTCCTGGGTCCTGATGCCCTCCAGGAGTTTATTTCCCAGTCCTGTGTAAGTTCTGGCAGCTCTGTGGTGGGTTAATGGCAACCTCCTCCAAGAGGGCTTATGCCATACCCAAGTCTGATGCACCCAGAGCCCCGGTCCCTGTGGCAGACCCATACCTCCACAGGAGATGCTAAAACACAGTTCTGTCTCAGTCTCTGTGGGGTCCCTGGGTCCTGGTGTGCACAAGGTTTGTTTGAGCCCTCTGAGCGTCTCTGGTGGGAATGGGGTTTGATTCTAAATGTGAATCCGTCCCTCCTACCATCTTGCTGGGGCTTCTCCTTTGCCCTTGGGTGTGGGGTATCTCCTCACAACTGCTCCAGCACCTACCGTCTTACTGGGGTTTCTCTGACCTTGGACGTGGGGTATCTCTTACCTCATGTAGGGTATTACTTTGCCAACAGAGGTCCATCTAGTCAAAGCTATGGTTTTTCCAGTAGTCATGTATGGATGTGCAAGTTGGAGTATAAAGACAGCTGAGTGCTGAAAAACTGATGCTTTTGAACTGTGGTGTTGGAGAAGACTGTTGAGAGTCCCTTGGACTGCAAGGAGATCCAACCATCCTAAAGGAAATCAGTCCTGAATATTCGTTGGAAGGACTAATGTTGAAGCTGAAGCTCCAATACTTTGGCCACCTGATGCGAAGAGCTGACTCATTTGAAAAGATCCTGATGCTGGAAAAGATTGAAGGTGGGAGGAGAAGGGGATGGCAGAGGATGAGATGGTTGGATGGCATCACCAACTCAAAGGACATGAGTTTGAGTAAACTCTAGGAGTTGGTGATGGACAGGGAGGCCTGCCATGTTCATGGGGTTGCAATGAATCAGACACAACTGAGCAACTGAACTGAACTGAGAACAAATAATTTCACAATTTGTATAGAAATACAAAAAACCTCAAATAACCAAAGCAATCTTGAGAAAAATGAATGGAACTAGAGGAATCAACCTACCTAACTTTAGACTATACTACAAAGTTACAGTCATCAGGACAGTATGATACTGGCACAAAGACAGAAATATAGATCAATGAGACAAAATGGAAAGCCCAGAGATAAATCCACGCACCTATGGACACCTTAGTTTTGACAAAGGAGACAAGAATGTACAATGGAGAAAAGACATTCTCTTTAGCAAGTGGTGCTGGGAAAACTGGTCAACTACTTGTAAAAGAATGAAACTAGAACACTTTCTAACACCATACACAGAAATAAACTCAAAATGGATTAGAGATCTAAATGTAAGACCAGAAACTATAAAACTCCTAGAGGAAAACATAGGCAGAACACTCTCTGACATAAATCACAGCAGGATCCTCTCTGACCCACCTCCCACAGTAATGGAAATAAAAGCAAAAATAAACAAATGGGACCTATTAAACTTAAAAGCTTTTGCACAATGAAGGAAACTGTAAGCAAGGTGAAAAGACAGCCTTCAGAATGGGAGAAAATAATAGCAAACGAAGCAACTGACAAAGAATTAATCTCCAAAATATACAAAATTGAGCAGCTCATGCAGCTCAATACCAGAAAAATAAATGACCATATCAAAAAATGGACCAAAGAACTAAACAGACATTTCTCCAAAGGAGACAAACAGATGGCTAACAAACACATGAAAAGATGCTCAACATCACTCATTATCAGAGAAATGCAAATCAAAACCACAATGAGGTACCATTTCACACCAGTCAGAATGGCTGCTATCAAAAAGTCTACAAACAACAAATGCTGGAGAAAAGGGAACCCTCTTACACTGTTGGTGGGAATGCAAACTAGTACAACCACTATACAGAACAGCATGGAGATTCCTTGAAAAACTAGAAATAGAACTGCCATATGACCCAGCAACACCACTGCTGGGCATACACACTGAGGAAACCAGAATTGAAAGAGGCACATGTACCCCAGTGTTCATCGCAACACTGTTTATAATAGCCAGGACATGGAAGCAACCTAGATGTCCATCTGCAGATGAATGGATAAGAACGCTGTGGTACATGTACACAATGGAGTATTACTCAGCTATTAAAAAGAACGCATTTGAATCAATTCTAATGAGGTGGATGAAACTGGAGCCTGTTATACATAGTGAAGTAAGTCAGAAGGAAAAACACCAAATACAACATATTAACACATATATATGGAATTTAGAAAGATGGTAATGATGACTCTATATTTGAGACAGCAAAAGAGATACAGATGTAAAGAATAGACTTCTGGACTCTGGGAGAAGGCGAGGGTGGGATGATTTGTGAGAATAGCATTGAAACATGTATATTACCATATGTGAAATACATCACCAGTTCAAGTTCGAGGCATGAAACAGGGCACTCAAAGCCGGTGCACTGGGACAACGCTGAGGGATGGAATGGGGAGGGAGGTCGGAGGGGGGTTCAGGATGGGGGACACAGGTACACCCATGCTGATTCATGTTAATGTATGGCAAAAACCACCACAATATTGTAAAGTAATTAACCTCCAATTAAAAGAAATTAATTTTAAAAAGTTAAAAAAGAGACAGTGGAGAGTCTTATGGGAGGTTTCATGGGCCAAGCCTAGAAGAAACTAGCATTATTTTCTCCCACACTTTACTGGCTAGGACTTAGGCAGACAGTCTCATCTAACTGCAGGGAGCACTGTGAAGTCCAGCCTGACTGTGTGCTCAGGAAACAGGAAAGAGGATGTTAGAGAATGGATAGCCAGCTCTGTCATGACACTCACTACATTTTTTAAAACTTATTGTTTTGTATTGGGGTATAGTTGATTAACAATGTTGGGTAAGTTTCAGGTGAACAGCAAAGGGACTCAGCCATATGCATGTACACATGTATCCATTTCCCCCCAAACTCTCCTCCCATCCAGGCTGCCATGTAACACGGAACAGATTTCCTTGTGCTATATAGTAGGTCCTTGTTGGTTATCCATTTTAAATACAGCAGAGTGTACATGTCCATCCCCAGTGCCCTAACTATCCCTTCTCCCCATCCTTCCTCCTTGGGAACCATAAATTCAATCTTTAAGTCTGGACACTTGGTACATTTTGTTGAATAAATTAGTAATCAAAACTTCGCACATAAACATGGGATTTCTTTACTTTCTTCCTTTTTTTTTTTCGATGAGAACTACTGTGAGAGGCAGTAGTCTTTCAGTCCATATTACTCAGTGTAGACAGGACTTAAATTCCCTTGTAAGTACAGGGATTCATTCTTTCTGAGGCTTACCCTGAATCAGCAAGACAAACTGCACTTTAACTCAGGAAACTGCACAGTGCAGCTTAGAGATATTTCTGTCAAAAATAGTTATAACGTCTTCTGGTACTTGTATAATTAACACAGGAATCAGTAAGACTCTGTTTTCTGATGTGAATTATCCCCTCAAGGTTCTGAATAGGATATGAATTGTGAAACATTAAAAAAAAATTCTTGGCATGCTAATCTTTAGGAGGTCTCATTTAAATCTGGCAAGCTATACACCTAGTTCTCAGTTAGCCTGTGATTTTGCAAGGCTCTTAGCGTTGGTGATAAGCTGGTGGTAAAATATTTTGGTTTCTTTAAAGAACTTTAAAATATATATATAACAAAGAGTATATAGAATACAAGCATACCATTTAGAGAGAAAAAAAAATCCATATGTTCACCAAAAAGGCCAATAAGTGAAGCGTGACTGTGTCTCAGGGATCCTCTGTGTCTCTCCCTCGTCTCCCATGTGTGAAGTGAAGTCGCTCAGTCGTGTCCGACTCTTTGCAACCCCATAGACTGTAGCCTACCAAGCTCCTCTGTCCATGGGATTTTCCAGGCAATAGTACTGGAGTGGATTGCCATTTCCTTCTCCAGGGGATCTTCCCAACCCAGGGCTCGAACCCAGGTCTCCCGCATTGTAGACAGACGCTTTACCATCTGAGCCACCAGGGAAGTCCCCATCTCCCATAGGTGACCACTATCTGAGCTTTAATTTCTTTCCTTTTTTTTTTTTTAAATTAACTTTTTCTTTTTTACTTTTGTTCATGGGCTTTACGCATATGGAATCAGTGTATATATTCACTCATGTCTTAAGTTTTTTAACTCAATCCTGTGTCTTTGTGATTGAAACACGCTGATGCATGAAATGTACATTGTTTATTTCAACTTCTATATTTATATTTCATTGAATAAATATATATATAATTGTTTCAAACAACTTTTTTATTACATGGAGAATTCTAACCATTCACAAATGCAGAATGGTGTCATGATTCTCCATGTACTCACTAGGTTCAATAATTACCATTTCACGGTCAATCCTGTTTCATCCAAGTTCCCACCTGATCCATTCTCACTGGTATTATTTTGAACCAAATTCTGTATATCATCATCATTTCCCTGTATCCCTAGATACATGAAATAGTGTACATGAATTTCTAAATTTCTCTAAAAAATTAAAAGAATAACTACTATTATCATGCCAAGATTAACAATAACTCTTAGTATTATCAGATTTTCCATGTTCAAATTCCCAATGACTCATGTCACTTTTGAGTGTATTTTTTATAGTTAAAAAAAAAATCAGAATCCAGATAGGGTCCACACAGTGTGATTAACTGATATTTTTGGTGTCTTCTTAAATCTATAGTTTTATGTCCACCCTGCCCCTTGCAACATTTATTGAAGAAAATTTTTGTCTTATAGAGCTGCCCACTTTGAATCTTGCTGATTACATCCCCAGGATGTACTTTGACACATCATTCTCTGTTCTGTATTTCCTGTAAATTAATATTTGGATATAGAGCTTTATCCAGACTCAGATTTTATTTATTTATTTACTTTTGGCCAGGCTACATTAGAGATAGTGTTCTGTTCTTTCATGACACAAATAACATCTGGTTATCTTTCCCTTGGAGTTCTGAGAAGCTGTTGATGGTTAACATTCAGGTCTATTCAAGTAGGTGTTACTATTTATCCTTTCAAATGTTGATGAGTATTTAGGTTGTTTCTAGGTTTTTGCTACTATGAATAATATGTATTACTGTACATATTCCTATACTTTGTATGTTATATATCATGTATATTGTTATATGTTAAAAATATTCTTATTCTTTCTGGTTAATAACTTAAGCAAGAATTTTTCTAGAAACGGGGTGGCTGAGTTGCAGGGCCTGTTCAAGTTTAACTTTATAGTCAATGCCTAAGTCTTTTCTAAAGCAATCCTTCTAATTTACACTCCAATCAAGAGTAGGTGAGAATTCTTGCAGCGTCATTGCTTTGTCCAACTTAAGTTTAGTCCATCTGGTGGATGTATAACAGTATTTCATTGCAGTTTTCATTTTCACAATAATGGGGCATTCAGTGTAAGGGTCATACATGACCAAGGACATTTCTCACCAACCAAACTGAACTGGCTTAAAGAGGACTTGTGGAAGAAAGATTAAATCCAGATGTGTGTTTCTTCTTAGTTCGTTAGTTAGTTCAGTTGCTCAGTCGTGTCCGACTCTTTGCGACCCCATGAATCACAGCACGCCAGGCCTCCCTGTCCATCACCAACTCCCAGAGTTCACTCATACTCATGTCCATCGAGTTGGTGATGCCATCTAGCCATCTCATTCTCTGTCGTCCCCTTCTCTTCCCGCCCCCAATCCCTCCCAGCATCAGACTCTTTTCCAGTGAGTCAACTCGTCGCATGAGGTGGCCAAAGTATTGCAGTTTCAGCTTTAGCATCAGTCCTTCCAATGAACACCCAGGATTGATCTCCTTTAGAATGGACTGTTTGGATCTCCTTGCAGTCCAAGGGACTCTCAAGAGTCTTCTCCAGCACCACAGTTCAAAAGCATCAATTCTTCGGCGATCAGCTTTCTTCACAGTCCAACTCTCACATCCATACATGACCACGGGAAAAACCATAGCCTTGACTAGACAGACCCTTGTTGGCAAAGTAATGTCTCTGCTTTTTAATATGCTATCCAGGTTGGTCATAACTTTCCTTCCAAGGAGTAAGCATCTTTTAATTTCCTGGCTGCAATCAGCATCTGCAGTGATTTTGGAGCCCAATAAACTAAAGTCTGACACTGTTTCCACTGTTTTCCCATCTATTTCCCATGAAGTGATGGGACCAGATGCCATGATCTTTGTTTTCTGAATGTTGAGCTTCAAGCCAACATTTTCACTCTCCTCTTTCATCAGGAGGCTCTTTGGTTCTTTTTCGCTTTCTGCCATAAGGGTGGTGTCATCTGCATATCTGAGGTTATTGATATTTCTCCCAGCAATCTTGATTCCAGCTTGTGTTTCTTCCAGCCCAGCGTTCCTCATGATGTACTCTGCATATAAGTTAAATAAACAGGGTGACAATATACAGCCTTGACGTACTCCTTTTCCTATTTGGAACCAGTCTGTTGTTCCATGTCCAGTTCTAACTGTTGCTTCCTGACCTGCATACGTGTTTCTTCTTAGACCCTCATCAAACAGAATTTAGTACAGGTGTTCACCACCCCTCCCCTGAAGATTTATTTCTTGTGCATTTTACATATGTTTTCTGACATCTCTAATTGGAAATTCACCTTAGTTATTTCTGAAAGAACTTACTCACACCACAGTCTTGATAACCGTAATATATTCTCCAGGTTTCCCTGATAGCTCAGTTGGTAAAGATTCTGCCTGCAATGCAGGAGACCCTGATCAAATCCCTTATGATTATACTGTGGAAGTGACAAATAGATTCAATGGATTAGATCTGATAGAGTGTCTGAAGAACGGTGGACGAATGTTCATGACATTGTACAGGAGGCGGTGATCAAGATCATCCCCAAGAAAAAGAAATGCAAAAAGGTAAAATGGTTGTCTGAGGAGGCCTTAAAGATAGCTGAGAAAAGAAGAGAAGCTAAAGGCAAAGGAGAAAAGGAAAGATATACCCATTTGAATGCAGAGTCCCAAAGAATAGCAAGGAGAAATAAGAAAGACTTCATCAGTGATCAATGCAAATAAATAGAGGAAAACAATAGAATAGGGAAGACTAGAGATCTCTTCAAGAAAATTGGAGATACCAAGGGAACATTTCATGCAAAGATGGGCACAATAAAGGACAGAAACCCACTCCAGTATTCTTGCCTGGAGAATCCCATGGACGGAGAAGCCTGGTAGCCTGGTAGGCTACGGTCCACGGGGTCACAAAGAGTTGGACACGACTGAGAGACGGAAAGGAACAGCAGTTCCAGTTTTTCAAGGAATCTCCATGCTGTTCTCCATAGTGGCTGTACTAGTTTGCATTCCCACCAACAGTGTAAGAGGGTTCCCTTTTCTCCACACCCTCTCCAGCATTTATTGTTTGTAGATATTGTTTTTGATAGCAGCCATTCTGACCAGAGTGAGATGGTACAGAATTATGGTTTTGATTTGCATTTCTCTGATAATGAGTGATGTTGAACATCTTTTCATCAGTTTGTTAGCCATCTGCATGTCTTCTTTGGAGAAATGTCTGTTTAGTTCTTTGGTCCATTTTTTGATAGGGTCATTTAGTTTTCTGGTATTGAGCTGCATGAGCTGCTCAAGTTTGTTTATTTTGGAGATTAATTCTTTGTCAGTTGCTTCGCTTGCCATTATTTTCTCCCATTCTGAAGGCTGTCTTTCACCTTGCTTATAGTTTCCTTCATTGTGCAAAAACTTTTAAGTTTAATTAGGTCTCATTTATTTATTTTTGCTTTTATTTCCATTACTCTGGGAGGTGGATCAGAGAGGATCCTGCTGTGATTTATGTCAGAGAGTGTTCTGCCTATGTTTTCCTCTAGGAGTTTTACAGTTTGTGGTCTTACATTTAGATCTCTAATCCATTTTGAGTTTATTTCTGTGTATAGTGTTGGAAAGTGTTCTAGTTTCATTCTTTTACAAGTGGTTGACCAGTTTTCCCAGAACCACTTGCTAAAGAGAATGTCTTTTCTCTATCATATATTCTTACCTCTGTTATCAAAGGTAAGGTGTCCATAGGTGCATGGATTTATCTCTGGGCTTTCTATTTTGTCTCATTGATCTATATTTCTGTCTTTGTGCCAGTATCATACTGTCTTGATGACTGTAACTTTGTAGTATATTCTGAAGTCAGGCAGGTTGATTCCTCCGGTTCCATTCCTCTTTTTCAAAATTGCTTTGGCTATTTGAAGTTTTTTTGTATTTCCATACAAATTGTGAAATTATTTGTTCTAGTTCTCTGAAAAATACCATTGGTAGCTTGATAGGGATTGCATTGAATCTGCAAAGAACAGCTAAAGAGCCTCTTGATGAAAGTGAAAGAGGAGAGTGAAAAAGTTGGCTCAGAACTCATCATTCAGAAAACTAGGATCATCGCATCCAGTCCCATCACTTCATGTCAAGTAGATGGAGAAACAATGGAAACTGTGACAGACTTTTTTCGGGTGGATCCAAAATCACTGCAGATGGTGATTGTAGCCATGAAATTAAAAGATGCTTGCTCCTTGGAAGGAAAGCTATGACAAACCTAGACAGCATATTAAAAAGCAGAGACATTATTTTACCAACAAAGGTGTCTCATCAAAGCTATGGTTTTTCCAGAAGTCATGTATGGATGTAAGAGTTGGACTATAATGAAAGCTGAGTGCTGAAGAATTACTGCTTTTGCACTGTGGTGTTGGAGAAGACTCTTGAGAGTCCGTTGGACTGCAAGGAGTTCAAACCAGTCAATCCTAAAGGAAATCAGTCCTGAATATTCATTGGAAGGACTAATGCTGAAGCTGAAATTCCAATACTTTGGCCACCTGATGCGAATAACTGACTCACTGGAAAAGATCCTGATGCTGGGAAAGACTGAAGGCGGGAGGAGAAGGGGATGAAAGAGGATGAGATGGCTGGATGGCATCACCGACTCAATGAACATGAGTTTGAGCAAGCTCCAGGAGTTGGTGATGGACAGGGAAACCTGGTGTGCTGCAATCCATGTGGTTGCAAAGAGTTGGATACGACTGAGCAACTGATCTGAACTGAATATGTTCTCCTTCATGTAAGTTAAAGTGAGTAAACCTATAGAAGGGCATTTCCCAGTTTGTAGCATGGAGGATATGATAGCAAGAATATTGATCTAATGAAAAGCCATACTTTTCATGGAAGGGGTGAAATCACTAGGATTAAGGTGGCAGACCAAGAAGAAGTTTCTTTGTTCATGCAATTCCTCCAAAGGCAACATTACAAGTCTCAAAATGAGGAAAGGTTAGTTCATCCTAATTTTGGTGAGATGTGTTAAAAAGCTGGTGCATGCCATGACAAACACAAAATTTAAGAGACCTCATTTAACTTCGGGTTACCCTCCATTAGAAGAAGTCTGGCAGTAACTCATTAACTGTGGGAGAAGTTTGTGTGGATATAGCATAAGCCATCCTCTTAACACTTTTTGGGTACTCAGTTCTCAATAAATGTCTTCATGTATGGATTGGTTGATTTTGAGATGATTTGTAATTTGTTCTTATTAAGGAATATTTATGAGTTATTTAATATGTTACCACTTTGGCAGGATATGTGCCTTTAAGGGATATAAAACCTTAAGTAAATGAACACAGCTCCTAAATTGGAATTTCAGGTGCCAGAGACCACAGTTAGTTCTCTGTTTAGGACTCTTCATCATAGTGGCAGAATGAGGCTGCCAAGAAGATACCTTTTTCTGCGATGCTTGTTGCCCTTCTTGGGAGGAAATCTAGGACAGAAGGTGGAGCTATATTTCTTAGTCAACAGCTGCCAAGATTGACCCCAAACAGCAGCTTTAAGTGGCAGTGGGATATGGAAATGCATGGGGGCATTTTTGGTTTTTCAAAATGGTCTCAGGAATAGTGGTCTTGGGCAATGATGGCATTTAGTGCATGGGGGGCCAGGGGGGCAAAATGTCTTACAATAACTTGAACTGTTTTATCTAGCAAATAATGGTCCTTCCTTAAATGCCAATAGCTCCTCTTGAGGAACACTGCAGACTTATTAGAGGGAGTAAGTTCTTTTGTCTTTGTGTTTTTTAAAAAATGCAAAGGTTTTAGGCAATAAATACTCTTTTTTTTTGAGGGGGGAGTTGGGTGCTTCGCTGACAGCTCAGTTGGTAAAGAATCCACCTGCAATGTGCAAGACCCCAGTTCTATTCTTGGGTTCAGAAGATCCAATGGAGAAGGGATAGGCTACCCACTCCAGTATTCTTGGGCTTCCCTTGTGGCTTTGACTGTGTGATCACAAAGCCTTTGACTGTGTGGATCACAATAAACTGTGGAAAATTCTGAAAGAGATAGGAATACCAGACCACCTTATCTGCCTCCTGAGAAGTCTGTGTGCAGGTCAAGAAGCAACAGTTAGAACCAGACATGGAACAACAGACTGGTTCCAAATTGGGAAAGGAGTACGTCAAGGCTGTATATTGTCACCCTGCTTATTTAACTTACATGCAAAATACATCATGAGAAATGCTGGGCTGGATGAAGCACAAGTTGGAATTAAGATTACTGAGAGAAACCTCAGTTATGCAGATGACATTACCCTTATGGCAGAAAGCAAAGAGCAACTAAAGAGCCTCTTGATGAAAGTGAAAGAGAAGAGTGAAAAAGTTGGCTTAGAACTCAACATTCAAAAAACTAAGATCATGGCATCTGGTCCCATCACTTCATGGCAAGTAGATGCAGAAACAATGGAAACCATGACAGACTTTGTTTTGTTTTGTTTTGGGCTCCAAAATCACTGCAGATGGTGATTGTAGCCATGAAATTAAAAGATGCTTGCTCCTTGGAAGGAAAACTATGACAAACCTAGACAGCATATTAAAAAGCAGAGACATTACTTTGTCAACAAAGGCCTATTTAGTCAAGCTATGGTTTTTCCAGTGGTCATGTATGGATGTGAGAGTTGGACTGTGAAGAAAGCTGAGTGCCAAAGAATCAATGCTTTTGAACTGTGGTGTTGGAGAAGACTCTTGAGAGTCCCTTGGACTGCAAGGAGATCAAACCAGTCAATCCTAAAGGAAATCAGTCCTGAATAGTCATTGGAAGGACTGATGCTGAAGCTGAAACTCCAATACTTTGGCCACCTTATCTGAAGAACTGACTCATTGGAAAAGATCCTGATACTGGGAAAGATTGAAGGCGGGAGAAGGGGATGACAGAGGATGAGATGGTTGGATGGTGTCACCGACTCAATGGACATGAGTTTGAGTCAACTCTGGGAGTTGGTGATGGACAGGGAAGCCTGGCGTGCTGCAGTCCATGGGGTCACAAAGAGTCAGACATGACGGAGCAACTGAACTGAACTATGGTTCCGCTGGCAAAGAATTTGCCTGCATTGTGGGTGGGAGGCCTGGGTTCGATCCCTGGGTTCAGAAGATCCCCTGGAGAAGGGAAAGACTACCTACCCCTGTATTCTGGCTTGGAGAATTCCAGGGACGTGGGGTTTTTAGGCAACAAATACTCTCTTTTTCAGTTTCTAGCTTACAGTGAGCGCTCGTGCTCACAGTCCGTTTCTCTAATAGTGATGTGACCTTAACCCAGTTCCTCAGCCTTTCTGTGCTTCAGCTTCTTGTCAGTTAGTTGAGGATCATTTTAGCAGCTGTTTTATGCAGTTGTGACATTTAAATGAATCAGTACATTTAAACCGTGTAGAAGGTTTCTGAGCCCGTGAAACCCTCAAAGATGCTAGCTGTGGTCATCCTTTTTCCTGTTCCCTCTCATAAAACTTTCCATTGCCCAGGAGTTATTGCAAAGACATCACTCTGACATGTGACTCCTCTGAGGGTGAGACAAGTTCCTATGACTCCAAGTCACTGTGAAAAAGACAAAAAGGATCATTGTAAGACAACAGAGAGACGTCATAAACCAATATGACTGACTTCCTGATTTTGTCTGGGGGACTGGCAAATGTGAACCCTTACAGAAACTCTGTTTTGTAAATAAAGTTTTATTGGAACACCCGTTTGTTTTCAGATTGGCTCTGATCTCTTTCCTGCAGTAGACTTGAGTAACTGCCATCAAGACTGTGGCCTGCAAAGACTAAAATATTTACTATATACTAGTCCTTTACCGCGGAGAAGGCACTGGAGACCCACTCCAGTACTCTTGCCTGGAAACTCCCATGGACGGAGGAGCCTGGTAGGCTGCAGTCCATGGGGTTGCTAAGAGTCAGACACGACTGAGCGACTTCACTTTCACTTTTCACTTTCATGCATTGGAGAAGGAAATGGCAACGCACTCCAGTGTTCTTGCCTGGAGAATCCCAGGGACGGGGGAGCCTGGTAGGCTGTCGTCTGTGGGGTCGCACAGAGTCGGACATGACTGACGTGACTTAGCATCAGCAGTCCTTTACAGAGAAGGTAATGGCAACCCACTCCAGTATTCTTGCCTTGAGAATCCCAGGGACAGAGGAGCCTGGTGGGCTACCATCTATGGGGTTGCACAGAGTCGGACACAACTGAAGCAACTTAGCAGCAGCAGCAGTCCTTTACCGGAAATGTTTCTTGACCTCCCTGGTCTAGCAAATAATTTGCCTTATAAGGCTACTTATCAGTGTCACCCAGTTGCTACTTCTTAACATCGTTCAAAAAGATGTAGCAAAGGTTGTTTTTTTGTTTTTAATTTTTTATTCTATGTTGGAGTGTAGCCAATTAACAATGTTGTGATAGTTTCAGGTGAACAGCAAAGGGACTCAGCCATGCATGCATCCATTCTCCCCCAACCTCCCTTCCTATCCAGGCTGCTGCATAATACTGAGCAGAGTTCTTGTACTATATAGAAGGTCCTTGTTGGCTATCTCTTTTAAATATTGCAGTGTGTACATGTCCATCCCAGACTCCCTGTCTTCTGATCCTGCCCCCGCTCCATAACGGTACATTTGTTCTCTAAGTCTGTGAGTCTGTTTCTGTTTTGTAAATAAGTTCATTTGTATCATTTCATTTTAGATTCTGCATCTAAGGGATGTCATATGATGTTTTGCTTTCTCTGTCTGACTTCCTTTACCCGGTGTGAAAATCTCTGGGTTCATGAATGCCACACTCAAAGGTTTTATATAGTGATAGTAATGCTGATGATAATTGCTAACATGGTATTTACTTACTATGGCCAGGCATGTTTCTAAATACAGGGATTAACCCTTTTAAATAAGCATCTACCATAACGCCTGATGTCTCAGTATCTGTCAAGTGTATTCAGTTAGTAACGATAAACACAGGCAATAGCTGGATGGTGAAGAAAGTCTTTTAAATGTGATAACTTTATGGTAAGAAGAATGTGAGAAGCCATATCCGAGCAAAGGAGAGTTTAGTTATCTTGGAATGTGTTTTACAATGTAAAAGAAATTCATTGCCCTCAAGTCAGTTTATTTCAGTGCAATCCCAATAAAAGTGGCAGTTTTAAAATGGTGATTTAAGCTAACTTTAAAGTTAATTTGAATGGTAAATGTATAAGAATGGGCAAGGAGTGTTTGAAAGAGTGATTACCTCGCAAGATATCAGTATGTTATGAAGTGGTATAAATTCTAAAAGTTGGTTCTTGGTAGAAGAATGAATAGCTCCATATATTACAACAGAGGATATCCAGAGTTGTGTGTGACAAGATAAAGCACGGCGTAGATTTTCATTCAGTGGGGGAAGGACAGACTTTGTGTCGTGTGACTCAGTTACTCATCTGAAATTCCATACTGGGATTGGTGGGTCACAACACAGGTAGGGCTACGCTGTTGACAATTGTCTACATTTTCTCTTTTGCAAAAGAGTTGGACCAGTTTTTAGTCTTCTTGGCAGACTTCTCAGATGGCGCAGTGGTAAAGAACATGCTTGCCAAAGCAGGAGATGCAAGTGACCTGGGTTCAATCCCTGGGTTGGGAAGATCCCCTGGAGTAGGAAATGACAATCCACTCCAGTACTCAGTTCAGTTCACTTCAGTCGCTCAGTCGTGTCCGACTCTCCGCGACCCCATGAATCACAGCACGACAGGCCTCCCTGTCCATCACCAATTCCCGGAGTTCACACAAACTCATGTCCACAGAGTCGGTGATGCTTCCAGCCATCTCATTCTCTGTCGTCCACTTCTCCTCCCGCCCCCAACCTTTCCCAGCATCAGAGTCTTTTCCAGTGAGTCAACTCATCGCATGAGGTGGCCAAAGTATTGCAGTTTCAGCTTTAGCATTAGTCCTTTCAATGAACACCCAGGATTGATCTCCTTTAGAATGGACTGGTTGGATCTCCTTGCAGTCCAAGGGACTCTCAAGAGTCTTTTCCAGCACCACAGTTCAAAAGCATCAATTCTTTGGCGATCAGCTTTCTTCACAGTCCAACTCTCACATCCATATATGACCACGGGAAAAACCATAGCCTTGACTGGATGGACCTTTGTTGGCAAAGTAATGTCTCTGCTTTTTAATATGCTATCCAGGTTGGTCATAACTTTCCTTCCAAGGAGTAAGCGTCTTTTAATTTCATGGCTGCAATCAGCATCTGCAGTGATTTTGGAGCCCCAAAAAATAAAGTCTGACGCTGTTTCCACTGTTTCTCCATCTATTTCCCATAAAGTGATGGGACCAGATGCCATGATCTTTGT
Source organism: Moschus berezovskii (assembly GCF_049115385.1). Taxonomy (NCBI): domain Eukaryota; kingdom Metazoa; phylum Chordata; class Mammalia; order Artiodactyla; family Moschidae; genus Moschus; species Moschus berezovskii. The sequence goes on along the minus strand of NC_142474.1, from coordinate 73,642,452 downwards.
TTTCTGAATGTTGAGCTTCAAGCCAACCTTTTCACTCTCCTCTTTCACTTTCATCAAGAGGCTTTTGAGTTCCTCTTCACTTTCTGCCATAAGGGTAGTGTCATCTGCATATCTGAGGTTATTGATATTTCTCCCAGCAATCTTGATTCCAGCTTCTGCTTCTTCAGCCCAGCGTTCCTCATGATGTACTCTGCATATAATTTAAATAAGCAAGGTAACAATATACAGCCTTGACGTACTCCTTTTCCTATTTGGAACCAGTCTGTTGTTCCATGTCCAGTTCTAACTGTTGCTTCCTGACCTGCATACAGGTTTCTCAAGAGGCAGGTCAGGTGGTCTGGGATTCCCATCTCTTTCAGAATTTTCCACAGTTTATTGTGATCCACACAGTCAAAGGCTTTGGCATAGTCAAAGAAGCAGAAATAGATGTTTTTCTGGAACTCTCTTGCTTTCTCCATGATCCAGCGGATGTTGGCAGTCTCTGGTGCCTCTGCCTTTTCTAAAACCTGCTTGAACATCTGGGAGTTCACGGTTCACATACTGCTGAAGCCTGACTTGGAGAATTTTGAGCATGACTTTACTAGTGCGTGAGATGAGTGCAGTTGTGCGGTAGTTTAAACAGCCTTTGGCATTGCCTTTCTAGGGACTGGAATGAAGACTGACCTTTTCCAGTCCTGTGGCCACTGCTGAGTTTTCCAAATTTGCTGGCATATTGAGTGCAGCACTTTCACAGCATCATCTTTCAAGATTTGAAATAGCTCAACTGGAATTCCATCACCTCCACTAGCTTTGTTCGTAGTGATGCTTTCTAAGGCCCACTTGACTTCACATTCCAAGATGTCTGGCTCTAGGTCAGTGATCACGTTATGACTATCTTGGTCGTGAAGATCTTTTTTGTACAGTTCTTCTGTGTATTCTTGCCACCTCTTCTTAATATCTTCTGCTTCTGTTAGGTCCATACCATTTCTGTCCTTTATCGAGCCCATCTTTGCATGAAATGTTCCCTTGGAATCTCTAATTTTCTTGAAGAGATCTCTTGTTTTTCCTATTCTGTTGTTTTCCTCTATTTCTTTGCATTGATCACTGAGGAAGGCTTTCTTATCTCTCCTTGCTGTTCTTTGGAACTCTGCATTCAGATGCCTATATCTTTCCTTTTCTCCTTTGCTTTTCACTTCTCTTCTTTTCATAGCTATTTGTAAGGCCTCCTCAGACAGCCATTTTGCTTTTTTGCATTTCTTTTCCATGGGGATGATCTTGGTCCCTGTCTCCTGTACAATGTCACGAACCTCTGTCCAGAGTTCATCAGGCACTCATATCTATCAGATCTAGTCCCTTAAATCTATTTCTCACTTCCACTGTATAATCATAAGGGATTTGATTTAGGTCATATCTGAATGGTCTAGTGGTTTTCCCTACTTTCTTCAATTTCAGTCTGAATTTGGCAATAAGGAGTTCATGATCTGAGCCACAGTCAGCTCCTGGTCTTGTTTTTGCTAACTGTATACAGCTTCTCCATCTTTGGCTGCAAAGAATATAATCAATCTGATTTCGGTGTTGACCATCTGGTGATGTCCATGTGTAGAGTCTTCTCTTGTGTTGTTGGAAGAGGGTGTTTGCTATGACCAGTGCGTTCTCTTGGCAAAACTCTATTAGCCTTTGCCCTGCTTCATTTCGTGCTCCAAGGCCAAATCTGCCTGTTACTCCAGGTGTTTCTTGACTTCCTACTTTTGCATTCCAGTCCCCTATAATGAAAAGGACATCTTTTTTAGGTGTTAGTTCTAAAAGGTCTTGTAGGTCTTCATAGAACTGTTCAACTTCGGCTTCTTCAGTGTTACTGGTTGGGGCATAGGCCTGGATTACTGTAATATTGAATGGTTTGCCTTGGAAACGAACAGAAATCATTCTGTTGTTTTTAAGATTGCATCCAAGTACTGCATTTCGGACTCTTTTGTTGACCATGATGTCTAATCCATTTCTTCTAAGGGATTCCTGCCCACAGTTGTAGATATAATGGTCATCTGAGTAAATTCACCCATTCCAGTGCATTTTAATTCACTCCAGTATTACTGCCTGTAAAATCCCATGAACAGAGGAAGCAGGCAGGCTACAGTCCATGTGGTCACAAAGAGTCAGACATAACTCAGCGTACAAAAGCATAGCATTGGCAAGTATACCTTCCAAGGGAGTAAAATAGCCACCATGATAAAGTAATTTAGATTCTGGATATTGTTGACCAATCAGATCATGAGTGCAAAATGCAAAAGATTCTTATTTTTATTCTACTCTAGAGTTTAGCTGCTTTAGGATCAAACCCAGGTGTTGTTCAGTCACTCCGTCATGTCTGACTTTCTGTGACCCCGTGGACGGCAGCATGCCAGGCTTCCCTGTCCTTCACCATCTCCCAGAGTTGCTCAAACTCATGTCACTTGAGTTGGTGATGAATTAATTTTCCCCTTGATAAATCGCCATCACAGACGCCAACAGTGTAATTTATTCTTGAAGGAAATACCGTTTAGGGACACTAGAGGTCTCCACCTTACCGTGAAACAAATGACATCACAGAGGAAAACCTTAGAAGAAAAATTTCCATGGCAACAGTGAGTGGGTATCTTGTCCCGGGGGAGTTGGTGCCGTGTGCAACCTGTGTGACCCATGGGGACAGTTCATAACGAGTAGTTTCTAGTTTCTGTTGATGGGTGGATGTCATCTGTTGATGTTTTGAAATACAGACTGAAATCTGAGTAGGCTTTGTTGGACTTAGATTTTCCACTTGTTTTTCAGATTTGTGTCTTTGATTGGACGCCTGAAGCTGCTTAAAGCCTGCGGCACTGGAAAAAACAACAACCAAAAATGTGTGGTCATTACTATGAGCCATGGCAAAGAAATCCTCTTCCAGTTTGGATTTTAAACTGACTTTTTCCAAGTAACAACATCCTGTTTTTAAATTAATTGCATGCTGCTATTTGCATTGTAAAGGATCACATGTGAATTCAGAGAAACTTTGGGTTTATTAAAAAGAAAGGAAAAGATGCAACCCCCAAATCTGTGAGGTAGAATTAGACTTTGAATATGAAAACTTTTTAGGATGGTAATATTTCTTGGTATTTGTCTCTTACTGGAGAATGCTACAACCTGAGAGCTCACAGGTATGCTAAGCACACTCTCTGGAGTAAATGCCCATGTAGTCCCTCTCCCATCACTCAGGGCCTCTCTGACTTCCTTAAAAGAAACAGGAAGAGAGCTAAGCCTGCTTCCTTCCCTCTCCTTTTCTCTCCCCAGCTCCTTGGGCTACTACAGGCGGCGGGAGGGGAACCTGTTTGCTACTCCTTACAGGGTGCTGACCCACCCTCACCCACTGTTGGCACTCGGTGCCAGAACAATCTTCATCCAAACTCTGTTGGCTCCTTACAGAATCTTGGAGTTTATAGGGAGATTTGGTGTCTCGTTCCATCACAATGAGAATCTCAAGTTTGAAAACCCTCTACATCCCTCTGAAAAAGTGGCTATACATTCTGCTTGATTTTAGAAAAGGCAGAGGCACCAGAGATCAAATTGCCAACATCCGCTGGATCATGGAAAAAACAAGAGAGTTCCAGAAAAACATCTATTTCTGCTTCATTGACTATGCCAAAGCCTTTGACTGTGTGGATCACAAGAAACTGTGGAAAATTCTGAAAGAGATGGGAATCCCAGACCACCTGACCTGCCTCTTGAGAAACCTGTATGCAGGTCAGGAAGCAACAGTTAGAACTGTACATGGAACAGCAGACTGATTCCAAATAGGAAAAGGAGTACGTCAAGGCTGTATATTGTCACCCTGTTTATTTAACTTATATGCAGAGTACATCATGAGGAACGCTGGGCTGGAAGAAGCAGAAGCTGGAATCAAGATTGCTGGGAGAAATATCAATAACCTCAGATATGCAGATGACACCACCCTTATGGCAGAAAGTGAAGAGGAACTCAAAAGCCCCTTGATGAAAGTGAAAGAGGAGAGTGAAAGGTTGGCTTGAAGCTCAACATTCAGAAAACAAAGATCATGGCATCTGGTCCCATCACTTCATGGGAAATAGATGGGAAAACAATGGAAACAGTGTCAGACTTTATTTTTTTGGGCTCCAAAATCACTGCAGATGCTGATTGCAGCCATGAAATTAAAAGATGCTTACTCCTTGGAAGGAAAGTTAGGACCAACCTGGATAGCATATTAAAAAGCAGAGACATTACTTTGCTAACAAAGGTCCGTCTAGTCAAGGCTATGGTTTTTCCTGTGGTAATGTATGGATGTGAGAGTTGGACTGTGAAGAAAGCTGATTGCTGAAGAATTGATGCTTTTGAACTGTGGTGCTGGAGAAGACTCTTGAGAGTCCCTTGGACTGCAAGGAGATCCAACCAGTCCATTCTAAAGGAGATCAATCCTGGGTGTTCATTGGAAGGACTGATGCTAAAGCTGAAACTGCAATACTTTGGCCACCTCATGCGAAGAGTTGACTCACTGGAAAAGACTATGATGCTGGGAGGGATTGGGGGCGGGAGGAGAAGGGGACGACAGAGAATGAGATGGCTGGATGGTATCACCGACTTGATGGACATGAGTTTGAGTGAACTCCGGGAATTGGTGATGGACAGGGAGGCCTGGCGTGCTGTGATTCCTGGGGTTGCAAAGAGTCGGACACGACTGAGCGACTGAATTGAACTGAACTAATTCCCAGCTCCAGGGAACTTCCTACCTCCCAAGGAGCTTAATGCTTTCTTTTGTCCCTTCTGCCTCCTTTCCTCTCTTTCTTCCTTTCTTTTCTTTCTCTTTTTTATTTTTTTAATTATGGAACTATGACAATAATTTACAGGAGACTTGGAAAATATAGAACAAAGTTATATATAGTTCCACTCTTTCTTCCTTTCTTCAAGCAAATTTGAACATAAAATTCCATACTTGGTCTATGGAGATTTGGTGAGTTATTGAATTATATGTTCAAATTTGTTTTCTCTCAGGGTTTTGAAGACCTTATTCCATTGTCTTATAGCTTTCAGTGTTATAAACAGTCAGCAATTGTAGGTAGCCTCTTTCTTCTCTATGGAAGGTTTTTGGATCAACTTTCTCTTTCCCTCTCCCACCTCTCTATCCAAATCACCCGTGTTCTGAAATTTCTTTATTATGTGCTCTGATGAGAGTTTTTTTTCCATTAATTTTACTGGGTGTCAAAATAGTCTGTTCAAGCTAGAAACAGTATTTTAGCTCTGAGTTATTTTCCTGTACTATTTCTTTCAGAACTTCCTCCCCTTCCGCTATCTCTCCTTCTGTAACTCCTTTATTTGAACATTGAACCTCAGCCCTGAAACTTTTTCTTCTAACAGTTCTAAGCTTTCCTTTTTCTGGGAGATTAAGCTTTATTTCCAACCTATAAAGCTTTTAAAAAATTTCTCTTAGCAATGTTTTAAATTTCCCAAATAGTTTTTTCTTCTCTGAAAGCTGTTTGCAGTTTTATAGCATCCATTGTGTTCATGGATGTCCTATGGACACAATGCTTCCTTTTGTGTTTCTGAAGATAATAATTATTGTTGTTATTATTTAGTTTTCTTCTATTCCTCATATCTGTTGTTTTTGTTTTCCCTCAGTTTTTTTTTAAAAAAACCATGTTATTTCGTTTTCTGCCTTTTAGGCTAGTGCTTTTGTTCAAGTGCTTAGCGGTTTAGTTATCTTTTTATATTTTGGTAAAGCACTAAGATGATGATTGAGAAGTCTGCGATCTTGGAATGGGTTTATACAGTAGTAGGCTCACTTAGCAGTAAAGGGGCCCTTAGCCTCTTTGGACATCCCTAAATGGATGGATCTCCTGTCCTTTTCTCTTAGGCTGATCAGTTTTCTCTAAAAGGAATCCTACAGTTTCCAGCCATGGGAGAAATAATTACTCTGGAAATGAACTGAGGGACTGAGGTGGGGGACAGTCTCCCCAGTAAATCCATGGGCTTTAACTTAATCTCCCACTTTTTGTTATCATGACTTCTCTGCATCCTCCACTGGGTGGCGGGAAGGGTTTGTGAGTCCAGATCTTCTCAGTCAAGGTCACCCTTTCTAGAAGAGCAAATTTCTAGTTCTCTGCTGGCTCTCAGGGTAGAATCTTGGCTACATGGAGAAACTGCCCAGAAAATCTTACTCCCTTTAAAGAGCTTCACCTTTACCTCCAGCTACATCTCCACCTTATACCTAAAGGATCTTTTGTCCAATTCACTTTTCTGTTCCCTTCTGAGAGTCTACAGAATAAACAGGTCTCAGGTTTAGGATTTCTCTCTTCACTGTGCAAAGTCTCCTTCAGCTGCTTCCCAGCTTCCAAATTTGCTGACATCTCTCACCTCTGTTCTTTCCTTGTTCGCTTTGTTCTTTTAAAGACTGTATCTTTCTTTTAAAAATTAAGTGACATTAAGAAGGAAGTGAACGAAGACTGTGTTCAATGCACCCTGTGTCTTTATTCATGTAGACAACATGGTCACTGGAAGAGTCTTTCGTTTTGGTTGAGAAACAACCCATACATGTCATCTTATACTAATTATGGTCGATCTCGTTTCCCCTCGTTCCAGTGTTTCTGTTTTCTCTGACTTCGAGTGAAACTGAAGTGTGTCCTTTTTGCTTCCTGTAACTATGGCCTCCAAACATGTGCCCACAGTACCATAGCTTTTCCTTTCCTTCTCTATGCTGTCTTCTCCAAGCCACACATCTCCAGTTCTTTTTTTTTTTTAATTTTTCGTGTCCTAAATTGCTTTAATTTTTCTTGAACTTTTTATTTTATATTGGGGTGTAGCTGATTAACAATGCTGTGACAGTTCAGGTGAAGAGTGAAGGGTCTCAACCATACGTATACATGTATCCATTCTCTCCCAAACCTCCCTTCCGTCCAGGCTGCCACCTAACTTTGAGCAGAGTCCCCTGTGCTATACAGTAGGTCTTTGTTGGTTATCCATTTCAAATATCGCAGTGTGTACATGTCCATCCCACACTGCCTAACTGTCCCTTCCCCTCAGCATCCATAAATTCATTTGTATCATTTCTTTTTAGATTCTGCATGTAGGGATATTAAATGGTATTTCTCCCTCTCTGTCTTACTTCACTCAGTATGACAATCTAGATCCATTCATGTTGCTGCAAATGGCATTATTTCATTCTTTTTAATGGCTAAGTAATATTCCATCATGTATATTTACCACATCATCTTTTTCCATTCATCTGTCAAAGGATATTTATGCTTTCATACCTTGGCTATTGTAAAATATTGGTGCAGTTAACACTGGGGTGCATGTATCCTTTTGGATCATGTTTTTCTCTGGATATGTGCTCAGGAGTGGGATTGCAAGGTCATATGGTAGCTCTGTCTTTAGATTTTTAAGGAGCACCCATACTGTTCTCTGTGGTGGCTGTACCAATTTACATTCCCACCAACATTGTAGGAGGGTTCCCTTCTCTCCACACCCTCCCATTTTATAATTTATTGTTTATTTATTGTTTGTGGATTTTTTGATGAAAGCCATTCTGGCTGGTGTGAGGTGATATCTCATTATAATTTTGATTTGCAGTTCTCTAATAATTAGCCACATCTCTAGTTCCCTGATAGCTCAGTTGGTAAAGAATCTGCCTGCAATGCAGGAGACCCCGGTTCAATTCCTGGGTCGGGAAGATTCACTGGGGAAGGGATAGGCTACCCACTCCAGTATTCTTGGGCTTCCCTTGTGGCTCAGCTGGTAAAGAATCCGCCGCCTGCAATGAGGGAGACGTGGGTTTGATCCCTGGGTTGGGAAGATCCCCTGGAGAAGGCAAAGGCTACCAACTCCAGTATTCTGGCCTGGAGAATTTCATGGACTGTATAGACCATGCGGTCACAAAGAGTTGGACATGACTGAGCGACTTTCACTTTCTTGTTCTTTTGACTTTTTTGGCCTGACTTAATTTGGTTTCTCTTTACTCCTTTGTTAACCCTCCTCTCAAAGAGCTTTAGTTCTTTGAAAGTGAAAGTGAAGTCGCTCAGTCGTGTCCGACTCTTTGCGACCCTGTGGACTGTACCCGACCAGGCTCCTCTGTCCGTGGGATTCTCCAGGCAAGAATACTGGAGTGGGTTGCCATTTCCTTCTCCAGGGGATCTTCCTGACCCAGGGATCGAATCCGGGTCTACCGCATTGCAGGCAGACGCTTTAACCTCTGAGCCACCAGGGAAGCCCATGGTCTCTCTTAAAATGTAACCACCAAACTCCTGGAATGGCCTGGTAAATCCAGGCTATGGCAATATTATTCTTAGATTCTCTACCTCTGACCCACTACCAGGTCTGGCCTGGGGAGCAGAGACCTTGGCATCTAGGGCTGGACCTGAATGAATCTTCCCAACAGAAAGAATGCAGTGTACTATAATGTAGCATCCTGCAAACTGGAAAATTATCAGTGGTCTGAAGATTCTTGCTACACGTTTGAAAGTTTTGTATCTGTACATATGTATGTATGTTCTTCTGGTAGGTATATGTATAGTTTTTATATAAATTATGGATCATACAGATGACTGCCTGTAGCTGAGTACCATCCTCAGCCACATCTCAAGCAATAGCTACATACGGCGATTGGCTGTCATTGGGCACAGCACCTTGTACATTTCTAGGGTTGCAGAAAGTTCCATCAGGTAGTGTTGCAACACAGAGCTTGAGTGCATTTTGTTCATGGGTATGTTGGCCCCAGTGGAATTACTTCGTCATGTGCAAAAGAGCTGAGGTGTGCTTGCGAATTTATGACAAATGAAGGTCAAAAGCATCAAGACACATAACCGATTCCTCTTTGATAATTGCAGTAGGGAAAAGCAGTGGATGGACTGAGTCATCACACTGTGTGCATGAGGTCATATAACCACGATAAACGCAAAAGATTTTACACTGCGGTCATCAGGACACAGTTATGTTGGAAGTGTTGATTTAGTTTCAGTCTCTCGATGTCATCGTCATGTAAGATCAGTATTGTTAATTTTAATATTGTTTATTATAGTTTAATTGCATTAACTTACAAACCACATCTTTGGTTTTATAGTTATGTATGATTAATGAGGTTGAGTTTATGTTTTTTGTGTGTGTTTGCTTGTTTAAATTTAAGTTTGGTCCCCTCCTTTGGTGACAGAATTCAGATAGAATTAATTCAGATAGAAATAATTCTGATGGAATTATTTTTCCTATAAAAGAGGTCTCTAGATTCTTTGTTTGGGAATATTATATCAATCATATAGTATTATAACAATAATATGGTATAATAACAATGTTGATGGATTGGTGGCTGCCTTGTATAATTAGGTGGTCTTCTAAGAGCTCTGCAAGTTATAACTCATTTACTTCTCATCATGTCTGCATTAACATTGGCCCTGTTGTCCTCATCCTAGACATGAGGGCACTGAGGCCCAGCATTTAAGTGGCTAGTTCAAGGTTATGTAGTGGTGAAGCTGGGATGTGAATTGGGCAGTCTGACTTCAGAACTCATCTGCTTGGCCTTGATGCATCGTCCGATAGAGGGCACAGGTGTTGCAATCAAATGCTCTCTCTCTTTTTTTTTTTTTTTTACACACTCTGGGCAAAATGTAGACTCTTTCCAAGCCTCAGTGTCCTTGTTTATAAAATGGGAGCAATTATGCTGTCCTCATAGGGCTGTTTTAAGTGGAAAAAGTATCCACAAAGCCCTTGGCACAGTACTTGGCAAGATGTTTCCATAAGGAAATCTTTGGCTCCCCGTTTGCCAGCTGGGGGCTGGCCCAACAGCCATGCCAGTCAGTGAAGTACTGCATTCTCATGATGAATTCTACTCCCGAAGCATCATCAGCGAGAGAAATGATACAGAAGGCGGAGGACTTGGAAATACGCGCCTTTCCCATCTGCCTGGGGGTGTCGCCCCACCTGCCAGATGGGTCCCAGAGCAACTCGCAGCCTTAGTGTGCTTCTCTGACAGTGAGTCCTGGGCTGGACACGAACTGCCTTGGGGGTGCCTACTCCAGCCCCAAGGATCTCTGGGCTCTGGTTGGTTGAGCCTGCTTTCAACTCTCGTCAATTTAAAAGGCAGAATGTGGAGGGAGCGTCCTCAAGCAGTGTCTCCTGATGCGGCTACGAAGGCCTCGTGCAGGAGGTTGGAGCTTCAGCTGGGCCTTGCGGGGAGGTCAGTTGTAAGAGGGCCTTTCAGGCTGGTAGGAGAACATGAATGAAAGTTCTGGGCCAGAAATACACAGTAGGTGTGCAGGGAACCATGAGTCAGCTTATCTGACACTAATAGCTGTGTGGTTTGATGTGCAAGGACTTAGCTAATCTCTGTCTTTCTCTTACTCACATACACCCACCCCAGAGATGCACTCAGAACTCTCTGGGCTCCGGGCTGTGGGGGAAATATGGAGAAACAGGTAGCCAGGACTCTTCCCTGCTGTCAGCCTTCACGGAGACCAGCCAGCATCGCTGCAGGAATGGCGGCATCCAGCCGGTTCAGTTCCTGGCCTGCCTTCTGACTGCAGGCCCCTCCTCTGCCAAGATGGCTCCTGGAGTGAGTGAGAGTGGGTTTGGTGAGTGAAAGGGGCTACACAGGGTTGACCCCAGGGCTGCCTTCAAAATACCCCTCAGCCTACGGACCCTGCAATAACTCCAGGATGTTAGAGCAACTCCAGGTGCACACAGGACAGGTTGTTGGCTCTTGGTCACTACTCCAGGGGTTAATGGGGACAGACCATGCCTCCTTCACTGCCTCTCTGGTTCCTCTCTACCTCCCACCTTCTGCTATTCATCCCTTTTGCTACCTCGTGGCCTCTGGTTTGACATTTCCTCTCTTGCTCCACCGGTTTCTGCATCTTCCTAAAATTCCCCAAGACAGAGAAGCTGATACCAAAGATTAATCAGTCCCTGTTGGGCAAAATAATTCCCACCAAGCCTTATTGTAACCAGCCACACACATTGATGGGTGATCATAGCTGGGTGCTCACCTATGGTCCAATGCATCCTTTCGTTGAGCAAATATTTATTAAGCCCCTTCCAGGGTGGCAGGGTCGGTGACAAAAGGCAGGTCACTGATGCAGCCGAGATCTCTCACGGGTACTGTGATGCCACGTGCAACCTTATCTTGGCTTCAATACATGTTTGCATGTAAAGAAACAGAACTCAGGGCAAAACGAAACAAGAACCATTTCTTCTTATTTCTGGCCTACCATCCATTCAAACCTGCTCTGTGGGGCTAATTCTTCCAGCTTCTGAAATCTCCTAGGTCCTGGGACTTTTCTGGTTATTTTTAGGTGATTTAAAATGTCCTCTGGTCACTTCTTGTCTTCCCTTGAGCCTCATTTCAGCAGCTTAACTGTGTGGTGTCACGCATGTGTGCTGAGTCTCTTCAGTTGTGTCCAGCTCTTTGTGACCCCATGGACTGTAGCCCGCCAGACTCCTCTTTCCATGGGATTCTCCAGACAGGAATACTGGAGTGGGTTGTCATTTCCTCCTCCAGGACATCTTCTGGACCCAGGGATCAAACCTGAGTCTCTTATATCTCCTGCATTGGCAGACAGGCTCTTGACCACTAGTGCCACCTGGGGTGCCACGTGCTATGTGCTGTGTTTAGTCACTCAGTCATGTCCGACTCTCTGCGGCCCCGTGGACTGCAGCCCGCTGGGCTCCTCTGTCCATGGTTGCCATGCCCTCCTCCAAGGGATCTTCCAAGCCAGGGATCGAACCTAGGTCTCCTGCATTGCGGGCAGGTTCTTTACCATCTGACATGATATAATCGCAAATCTGTTCAGAGCATCTGTTCTCTCTCCTCTGGTTCAGGCGGGCCGAGTGCCCTGCGTGGGTGAGAAGGAGAGAAACAGGCAGGCTTCCTTGCCAGGCTTCGTCACTTCCCCAGGCTTCCGTCGTCTTTTCTGGCTCAGTAACCATGGTTTCTGCCCTCTGCCCTCTCTCCCACATCGGAAGAGGGTAAGTAAAGAGGAAGGACTGGCAGGAGAAGTCTGCCTCGTCTTGGGCTGTCTGAGTGGATCCTGGCATTTCCTGGGCTGGGCAGGTGATAAAAGCTGATGCCTCTTCTCCTGGGAGTCCTGGGTGAGTCTGCCCAGGACAGATGCTCTGAATCCTGAAATCTGTGGCTGCACTTTCTGGACATGTGCAAAGGCCCCGTCCCTCTGGCTGCCCGTGTCTGGCTGCCACTTCCACACCTCAGCATCTCTGGGCAAAGCCCCAGCCGAGCAGCTGTGCCAGGTGATCCTGCTAACAAGCAAGTTAAGAAACTGGCGCAGCATCACCAGCCCTGGACCAAGATTCTTAAAGCACTTAACAAAAAATGCCAAAACCCCACAACTTCCAAACCAAGGACAAAACCCTAGAGAGTAACTTCTTTAAGAACCCCTTTCTTTTGGTGTAGAAGGTACAAAGGTTTTTTAAACTGTATGTTTTTAAAAATTTATTTATTTTATAATATAACTGCTTAACTTTTCACACCTAAAAGCAGCATCACCCTTAATGGCCCACGTCTTTTGCACAGGAAGTACCCATGCCTCCTCATTTGTCCGTGTGAGCAGGGAAGGCTCCCTTAGAACAGCTGAACTCTTGAGTCCACGTCTTCCTGAAAGAAACCCGGATGTCCCTTTCCCAATACCTTTGACCAGGACTCAGGGAAAAGTCCTCATTTCTGTTGGCAAGATTGAGTCCATGTGGAAGGACAGCACGGGAGAGAGTTGGGGGCGGTGTTAGGAGGGCCAGGCCTCCATGAGACCATCTCTCCTTATTTCTTTTCCCTAGACGTGGAACAGGTGAGACCAGGCGCGCCTTCTGACCCTGACAGTTGGTGTAAACGTCTTTCTAGCCCTGATGGGGAGATACAGCAGGAAGGCTGAGTATAGTCTGGAACAAAGCAAGACTGGATGCTGAGAGACCTGGGTTCTAGTCTCCGCTTGGTGACCATTTTCTGTGTCTCTGAGTTTCAGATTCCTAACCTTTGTTATAAATTTAATTGGAGGATAGATAAATGCAGAGTTGGTTTCTGCCAAACAACAACATGAAGCAGCTATAGGTATACACATGTTCCCTCCTTTGTGAACCTCCCTCCCACCTCTTACCCTTCTGGGTTGTCACAGAGCACCAGGTTGAGTTCCCCAAAATATTCATTTATTGGCTGTGCTAGGTCTGATTTGAGGCATGTGAACTCTTAGTTGCAACATGTGGGATCTAGTTCCCCAGCTAGGGATTGAACCCAGGCCCCCTGCATTGGGAGCGTGGAGTCTCAGCCACTGGACCACCAGGGAAATCCTGGTTCCTCACCTATCCAACAGATACATTTACAGTCCAATTTCAGAAGGTTTTTGTAAGAAAAGAGTTTGATGTGTAAGTCCTTTGTACACTCTAAAATAGGGAGCAAATAGTAACACCATTAGTCATCCAGCAGATTCACCATTTATTAAAACCTGATTATGAATTTGACATGATTTTGACCACTGTGGAGGGGAATGCAGAGTTGGATGTTACTATTTCTGAGAGCCGTCTCTCAGAAGTGTCTCCTGCTGGGGTCCTGGTGGGGGTTCTGGGCAGCAGGTGAAACTAGAAACCTGGGTGGGGTACATGCAGGGCCCAGGTTGAGGAAGGGGTGCTGAGAGGGGAAGAGGGGGCCCACAGGTGCCCTCATGCCTGCAAAGGTGGAATTGGGGAGTGTCTGTGTGTTTGGAAAGTATTGCTCACCAACCTTTGTGGCTGCGCAGGACTTTGATTCAGATTAGAACCAGAAAACGCTCAAACTAAAAGGGCCCTGAGATAGCATCTTTCTGACCCTCCCTCATTTTGAGGCCCCTGAGGACTGAATGACTTGTTCAGAGTTTCGCAGTGAACTGGAAGCAGAGCCGTTTCAGAACGGATGACCCACACATTTCCAGTCCTCCGTCTACACGCTTCCCTTCCCACTGCGGTTCCCTGAAGGCCATCCTCCACCCGCTTCCTCCTTCAGGTGGGCACGTTTGGCAAACATCTGAGCTTTCCATGAGGAGCCAGGAAGGAGCAGTATTGCCTTCCCATGGATCTAGAGCTCTGGAGTCGTACATTATTTTCAGAACAAGGGACCCCAATGTCTGCACCTGTGCTTCTGAGAACAGGCACCTATTTTCTCCTCATTAGGTGAGGTTCTCAGTGTTCATTACAGCAGAGTGTCCATTAAAAAAAAATACCACAGTAGCCTCAATATGGTCATGATCATTTCATGGCACACCTATCAGACCATCAACCTGCTTTTATTACTGCCTCAAGGTAACCTGTGCGTCCCAAGCCCTTGGCCCCCTGCAGTATTTTGTTTTCCTCATCAGACTTTTCATAAGTCTGCTGTTCATATGCATTTGCAGGTTACTCTTCCTGTAGGTCATTATGATACAAAAAATGCAAAAGAAAAGCAAGCAAGTCATCAGAGAAGCTGCACCATAGGTTAGTTTGAAGCTGGAGACGCTAACTTTACCTGATTGTTCCTTCATTTTAGTCATTTTTTTTAGGTTTTGACCCCCAGCACATAATTAACCTGGCTTTCTCTGTATATTCTTTTCCCAGCCCAAGATCAGACAGACCAACACAGTTTCCCCCTCACTTTGCCTTCCTCACTGAGCAGGGGGTAGGAGCATCCTAGTTATGGATAAGCCAATGCTTTCAATGTCTCCTTTACTCTTTTGAAATGAAACCCTACATAAATAATCCATCCCCTACAGAATTCTTCATTTCCTCCCGTTTGATGATCTTCCACTTGACCTTGGCAAGCTACTTCACTTTTAATTAAGTTTACTTCCTTCTTTGTTTTGTCTTATTCAAGACTGGTCTGATTTAGAAATGTCAGGTGCTGGACATTATTTCCCTTATTATTATTTTTTGTTAAATATTTATTTTTATTTACTTATTTGGCTGTGTCAGGCCTTAGTTGTGGCACGCGGATCTTCATTGTGTCATGTGGGGCCCAGGCTTAGTTGCCCTGAGGCGTGTGGGATCTTAGTTCCCCCAGCAGGTATCGAACCCACGTCTCCTGCGTTGCAAGGCAGATACTTAGCCACTGGACTGCCAGCGAAGCCTCACCGGACTTTGTTTTAGATAGAGTGTCAGAAGAATTTCCAGTTGCACAATGAGTTAGGGTAGCAACTAAGAATCACAAGAAACACATCTTGTATCACAAAATCCCGCCGTGGAGAAGGAAACGCAACCCTCTCCAGTTTCTTGCCTGGAGAACCCCCTGGACAGAGGAGTCTGGTGGGCTACTGTTTGTGGGCTCACAAAGACTGTGGGACTGAGTAGGCACTGCACTCTGAAACCACATATTTGGCAGGAAATAGAAGTATGATTGGAAAAAAATAGTAGGATAATAATATCTAGAGAAATTGGATGGTGGACTTCTGGTGGGAAAACTCTGAAAACAAGGCACAGACACCCCCTCCCCGCCACACACTGGTAATGGGTAATTTGGTGGCATGGATGTTTATTGTTGTGCTCCACAGGTTTTTACAAAAACACGTGGGATGGAACCATTTGAAATATTTTTATGACAGCCGAGATACTGACATTGAGTTCCTCCTCCCCTGTTAAACGTGTCAGCAGGTTCTTCGTTCAGTGTGTTGCATTTTGATGTGTTCTGTCTCTAGGGGCATGGTGGCGTACCCTCTGAGTGGCGTAGTAAGGTGGGTTTGGAGGAGAATGGTAGGCTGATTCAAAACCAGGACTGCTGGTTCTGTGCTCATTTTAAAAACAGCCATGTTATCTACTTTTACATGGTTTGTTAGAGTCTGAATTTTTAAAATTAATTTTTATTGGAATATATTTGCTTTACAGTGTTGTGTTTCTGCTGTATAGAAAAGAGACTCAGGTATAAGACATATACATAAATGCCCTCTCTTTTGGGTTTCCTTCCCCTTTAGGTCACCACAGGGCACTGAATAGAGTTACCTGTGCTGTACAATAGGTTCTCATTTGTTACCTATTTTACATATAGAATCAGTAGTGCATGTGTGTTAATCCCAGTCTCCTAATTTCATTCCACCCCTTCCCCGCATAAATTAGTTCTCTACATCTGTGTCTCTATTTGCAGTTTGCAAATAGGTTCATCCGTATCATTTTTCTTGATTCCATATATATGCACTGACGTATAGTATTTGTTTTTCTCTGACTGACTTTGTCTGATAGTCTCTAGGTCCTTGCACATCTCTACAAATAGCCCAATTTTGTTCCTTTTCATGGCTGAGTAACATTCCATTGTACCTATGTACCACAACTTCTTTATCCATTCCTCTGTTGATGGACATTTAGGTTGCTTCCTAGATTCTGCATTTTAATGGTAGAAGAAAGGAAACTTACAGGCCTTTATTGCCAAGTGGGTATCATTTCTCCATCCCATTTACCCACATTCAGGATTGAGGTTTAAAATATCTAAACACCTGACAGCATAGGCACCGGCCAATCAGAATGGATGCAGTCTGCAAACAGCCCTTGTAAACTTATGGGGATTTATCAACTGAACACTGACCCCACACGGGGTAATGCACTCCTCTCTGTCATAGATGAGCTTGGGTGCAAAACCTGCAAAAGACACATGAAAAGGGGTGACTGTCTTTAGTTAGATGCTGCCTGGAGCCGTCTGTGGGCACGCAATCAGGTAAAAGTGAACAGCAAAACTAGCTTTAAGAGAACATTTAGCAGTGTTATTGGTCAGGTTTGCCCCTGGAGAGCTGCCTCTGACGTTGGTTGTCATTGAGTTGCTTGTTTTAGTGGGAGTAGGGGGTGTTCCCTCCTCCCTCTTGCCCTGTTCTTAGACATTTTCGGAGAAGTAGCCTGGAACACGTTTGGAGACCAGGACAAGTCCCCCCACCCCCCACATTTCAAAGGGTAGCAGATGGTTCCCTGGGACTGGCAGACACCTGGGCAGCACCTCTTCGCACTGCTCAGAGCTTGAGTGGTGCATCTACAAGGAAGCTCAGGAGACTGGGTCCATTTACACAGCACGAACGGAGGTGTTCACACAGCCAAGTCACGGCCCAGGCCGTTTGGCTTCTCAAAAGGAAGCGTTTGACGTTATAACCCTATGCTCTTTCTTGCAAGACCTTCCACCACTGCTGACATCTAAGTGTTTTAGGTGTATGGAACATCATTTTCTTTTTTCAGAATTTTATTTCATTGATATATAGTTGATTTACAATGTGTCAGTGACTTCTGTACAGCAAAGTGATTCAACTACACACACACACACATATACACACACATTCTTTTTCATATTCTTTTCCATTATGGTTTATTACAGGATATTGACTATAGTTCACTATGTTATACAGTAGGACCTTGTTTAGTCATTCTATATAGAAGAGTTTGCATCTCCTAACCCCTACCTCCCTATGCACCCATCTCCTACTCCCCTCTGCCTTGACAACCACCAGTTTATTCTCTATGTGGACTTCTTTTTCTTAATTCCAGTTATTGCAGGAACCAAAGAACCATGATGGCTACCTTGTTGAAACTTTGGAGCAAGTGTTGATCATGAGTGTGTTTTTCTGGCCCCTCTGACTCTGAAAACATTGAAAGGGATTAGCCAACATGTAGCTCAAGGAGTTGAATTCTGATAAAAGTATAAAAGCTTTAAAATAGAGAAACTTCTGATCTCTTGCTGGACTCGAGCTCAAAAGGAATAAAGTGACTCTGAGTTGGACGTCTTTTTAAACCAGAAGGGAATGGCTAAGCAGGTTCTGACGGCTTGGTGAACAGGACATCTGTGTGTGTGCTCAGTTGTGTTATGACTCTTTGCAACCCCATGGACTGTAGCCCGCCAGGTTCCTCTGTCCATGGAATTCTCCAGGCAAGCATGCTAGAGTGGGTTGCCATTGCCTTCTCCAGGGCGTCTTCCTGGGATCAAACCCTCATCTCCCGTGTCTCCTGCATGGCAGGCAGATTCTTTACCTGCTGAGCCATCGGTGAGCAGGGCACATGTATCTACTTTTTCTTGCTAAGTAAGTACCAAGGGTCAAGAGTTCTGGGTAAGTCACTGGGGGCAGTGAGGATGGTTCTGCTGTGTGCTGTGAGGGTAGGATTGGCTGAGGAGGTGAGTCATAGGTTCAAGATAGACATGTTGATAGTGTAACATGCAGGCAGAGGGGAAAAGCCCCCATGAGCAAAGAATATATATACATAAAAAGTTACTCAACCTTTCTAGCCCTGATGCCTCATGGACCTGCTGGTACAAAGAGTTTAAGAGACACACATGCTCCTTCATTCATTAAATAAAACTTGCTGACACAAAATAAGCAGCTGTTTGAAGCACGTATGTTG
Organism: Moschus berezovskii; assembly: GCF_049115385.1. NCBI lineage: Eukaryota > Metazoa > Chordata > Mammalia > Artiodactyla > Moschidae > Moschus > Moschus berezovskii. The sequence continues at coordinate 73,624,164 of NC_142474.1, read as the reverse complement.
TTGTCGTTCAGTGGCCAAGTTGTGTCTGACTCTCTGCAACCCCATGGACTGTAGCACACCAGACCTCCCTGTCCCTCACCATCTCCTGGAGTTTGCCAAAGTCCATGTCCATTGAATCAGTGATGCAATCCAACCATCTCATCCTCTGCCACCCTCTATCTTCATCCCAACTCCCAAGAAGGGCAATACTAAAGAATGTTCCAACTGCTGGCCATTTGCATTCATTTCCCATGAACTATGCATAAGTAAGTAAGTAAGTGTTAGTCGCTCAGTCGTGCCAGACTCTTTGCGACCCCATGGACTGCAGCCCACCAGGCTCCTCTGTCCATGAGATTTTCCAGGCAATGATACTAGAGTGGGTTGTCATTTGCTTCTCCAGGGGATCTTTCCAACCCAGGGATTGAACCCAGGTCTCCTGAACTGCAGGCAGATTCTTTACCAACTGAACTATAAGGGATGCTTGTATAAGGCTAGTTTAATATATAGAGATTACTTACCTCATTGTAATTATATTTTGAGTTTTTTTTTAAAAGTGAAAAAATTCTCCAGCTTTATTGAGGTATAATTGACAAGTACTGTGTGCCTGCTGGGTGTACAATTTGATGTTCTGGTACACGTATACCTTGTGAGATGGTCAGCAGTTGAGCTGATTAACTTACCCATTTTCTCACATACTTACCTCTTTTTTTGTGGTGAAAACACTAAAGTTCTACTGTCCTAGCAAATTTCAAGTGTGCTATGTGGTACTGTTACCTATAGTCATATGGCTATATATTAGATTTCCACAGTGTATTCGTCTTGCATGACTGCAGCTCTGTACCCCTTGACCTGTATCTCCCCATTTTCCCTCCCCCAACCCCTGGCAACCCTGCTACTCTCTGCTTCTGTGAGTTTTGACTGTTTTAGATTCCACATATAGGTGAGGCCATGGCTTTGGCTTACTTCACTTTGTATCATATCCCCCCGCTTCAGCTATGTTATCGCAAGTGGCAGGATTTTCTTTTATAAGGTTGACCTATATTCCCTTATATATGTACACCATGCTTTTCTTTATCTACCTCGGGCATTTAGGTTGCTTCCACATCTCGGCCATTGCCAACAAAGCTTCAGTGAATGACGGAGTTCAAATATCTCTTCAAGATACTGATTTCATTTCCTTTGGGTATATACCCAGAAGTGGAGCTGCTGGATCATATTCTATTTAGTTCTGTTTTAAACTTTTTGAGGAGCCTCCATACTGTTTACACCAGTTTACATTCCCACCACAGTATATAAGGGTCCCCTTTCTTCCACGTCCTTGCTGACACATACTTTTCATTTTGACGATGGCCATTCTGACAGATGAGGTGATAGCTCTTTGAGGTTTTGGTTTGCATTTCCTTGATGATGAATGATGTTGAGCATGTTTTCATGGACCTGTTGGTCAATTGTGTGCCTTCTTTGGGGAAATGTCTATTTAGATATTTTGCCCACTTTAACTTGTTTTTGGCTATTGACTTGTATGTTGTTCACTGTTCAGTGGCTCTCATGTCCGACTCTCTGTGACCCCATGAACTGCCACACTCCAGGCTTCCCTGTGCATCACCAACTCCTGGAGCTTGCTCAAACTCATGTCCATCGAGTCGGTGATGCCATCCAACCATCTCATCCTCTGTCGTCCCCTTCTCCTCCTGCTTTCAATCTTTCCCAGCATCAGAGTCTTTTCCAATGAATCAGTTCTTTCTATCAGGTGGCCAAAGTATTGGAGCTTCAGCTTCAGCATCAGTCCTTCCAACTGAATATTCAGGATTGATTTCCTTTAGGATTGACTGGTTTGATCTCCTTGCAGTCCAAGGGACTCTCAAGGGTCTTTGTTGTGTGAGTTCCTTATGTGGAGTGTTTTGGATATTAACCACTATCCACCCCTGCAGTGGTGGGGTGGGCCTCTGGGCCCCAAAACAGAGAAGCTGTGGCTGTAGGGCTCCTTTTGGTGCTGAACTGCACCAGTCTGAGGAGGGGAGACACAGTTAAACACCTTCTGTAGCTTTCTATGTGGCCATCCCCAGTTTTCTCCTCCACTGGCTTTTTACAGCTTCAGTGACAACCCACTCCAGTGTTGTTTTTCCTAGAGAATCCCATGGACAGAGGAGCGTGGTGGGTTACAGTCCATAGGGTAGCAAAGAGACATGACTGACGTGACTTAGCACATACACACGGCTTGTTATGGTTTCTTAAATGCAACCTGGAACTCTCCAGAACTCTTTTCCTCAATGAGTAGTTGTTAGATTCTTATTTTTGAGGTCCAAAGTCCATTCTAAAGGAGATCAATCCTGGGTGTTCATTGGAAGGACTGAAGCTAAAGCTGAAACTCCAATACTTTGGCCACCTCATGCAACAAATTGACTCACTGGAAAAGACTCTGATGCTGGGAGGGATTGGGGTGGGAGGAGAAGGGGACGACAGAGAATGAGATGGCTGGATGGCATCACCGACCCGATGGACATGAGTTTGAGTGAACTCCGGGAGTTGGTGATGGACAGGGAGGCCTGGCGTGCTGTGATTCATGGGGTCGCAAAGAGTCGGACACGACTAGCGACTGAACTGAACTGAACTGAAAGGCTGAGACCTCTTGGTCCTCCATCTTACTGATATTTTCCAACTCAGATAATATGATCTTATACATAGAAGAATCTGAATGGGTCTTCATTGCAGAAAATTCACTTCCAGGTTGGCAGAAAACTCTCTTATTTTAATTAAAAATCTTAAAATGTACACTTCTGGTGGCTCTGCTTTGAGGATTTTGTCGTGCTTTGTTGGCATAATTTCAGTGTCTCCAGTTTACCTGTGGAATGACCTTCACATTCTTTATCCAAATGTTTGCAGCATCTGGACATTTGCCTCTCATGTACTTTTCTGGTCAGTGACACTAACATCTCTATTTATCCGTCCATTCATCCATCACACCTATTAATATCTATCAATATATTGATATATTTATATCAATAGCTGAGGTATAGATAGATGATAGGTGTGATGGGGGGATGAATGGATGGATACCCTCATGCTCATGATCAACTTGAAAATTTCCAGTGACTCTCACTAGGAAGCATCCATTGGCTCCCCCCGCTGTGCAGGAGCATCTCCCAGTCTCATAATGGACAATGAGCTCCGTTTTATGGGCGAGAAAACCTCATCCAGGAAGTTAAGTGAGGCTGTGAAGTTTATCATGGAAGAGCTGGGGCTTGAACTCAGGTCTCTCTGGTTCCCAATCTCCCCTGCTCTCCACAGCTCCTCATGCTCCCAGCACATCTCAGCTGACACATGGGATCCTAGGAACAGATCTCTTCTCGACAGGCATGTTCACAGCAGGGAGGGTAGCAAGCTCTCAGGACCACATGGAAGTAGTTCTGGCATGGAGAGAGGAAGGCTGAACTGGTGGTAATCCCAAAGCCCTCACGGCTGCAGCTGGGATCTTTGCTCTGAATGCCAACAAAGATTCTCCCCTTGATGATACTATACGCAGCCTCCCTGAAATCTTTTTCAAGTAAGCATAAGTTTGGGGTTTCTGGTCTCTGCATCGTTCAATTTTAGCAAGAATCTTGAGATATCAGTTTAACCAGAACTGCCATTCTTGACATCTGATCCCTTACCCTCCAGGTGAGGTCTGCTCACATGGCCTGCCTTCTGCAAGAGTCCTGATAGGTCAGATCAGGCAGAAGGCCCCCTTCCCCTGCTGTTTCCTCTTAGTAATTATCCATCCAGTGCCCTGCCCCCCTGCTTCTTGTCTGTAAACCTTTACTTTCCCATGTAGCACCCCCTATGCTGGCCCCTACGCCCATCAAGATGGTCCCCCTTGATCAGACAGCCTTCCTGCGTGTTCGCAAGTGTCTCTGGGTCTTTTCTCTGACAATATTGACAGGTTTATAAACCACAGTGCGGACGTTCCACCGGCAGGAAGAAACAGCTGCCAACTCACAAATCGAGAGCCGGACAGAGGCCTCTTCCTGTGTGTGTGGAAAAACCACGAGCTTTGCAGTCAGAGAGGATATTGGAGGCCAGGGAGGGAAGAAGCCAGCAAGAGAAACGAGGTGACGGGAGAAACATGCAGGCAAGAGTCAGAACGCGACGAGGAGCTGAGCGACGGTGGAGGTGTTGCTGCAGGAGAAGGGATGTAAGGGTCTGGCCCGGGTGGGGAGGGCCCTGTCTGTATCAGAGACAGGATGGCCTGAACCTCACCACCACCCTCTCTCAGCGCACCCATTGCTGGCTTCCCTGAACAGAGCGTCCGTTTCCTGGGGCTGCTGTCATAAGTGGCCACAGGCTGGATGACTTGAAAACGACCCAGATGTGCTCTCCCTCAGTTTAGGAGGGGCCTGCGTGTGTGCTCAGTCGCTCAGTCAGGCCTGACTCCTGCATCTGCTGCACTGGCAGATTCTTTACCACCAAACCACCCGGGAAGCCCTCTCGGTTTTGGAGGCCAGAAGGTCAGCCAGGGTGTTGGCAGGCCACGGTCCCTCTGCAGGCTCTAGAGGGGTCTCCATCCTGGCCTCTTCCAATTTCTCGCAGCCCCAGGTGTTCCTGTGCCTGTGGCTCACTCCTGTCTCTGCCCCCAGCTGCCTCTTCTCCCTGTGTTTCTTATAAGGACACCTGATGTTGGCTTTCGGGTCCAGCCCTACAAAATCTAGGATGCTCTCATCCTGAGATCTTTAACTTAAAGACATCTGCCAAGACCCCTTTTCCAGATAAGGTCACGCTGGCAGGTACTGGGGGACATATCTCTTGAGGGATCGCGATTCACACACTGTGCCATACATTCCTTACTCAACTTGCCTGACAGCTCTCTTTGAGCCTGAATATACAAAGGAAATGTGGGAAGTGAGACTGTAAACCTCGGGGGTTTACAGTCTAGAAACAAAGGCAGATGCTTGTAGAGCTTGATGGAAAATGGTGAGTGTGTTGGAGATGTGGAGAGAAATATAGCAGAATGGAAGCTTAAAGGGGCAAGAGACACCAGCTTGGGTTGGGGGCCAGGAAGGAAAAGGAGGCTCCCCATAGCAGACCTGATACGTACGTGGGTTTTGAGAGACAGGAGAACATGAACTTGTGGGATGGGGACAATCTGGGCAGAAAAACTAGCCTTAGGGAGGCCCAGGGGCAGGAAGCAATGGGAGTTCACAGGCAGTGCTAAGAACTATCTGGAGTGATGGGAGCACAGGTGAGCGGAGGGCAGAGGCAAGAGGGGATGGTAGAGAGGGTGTCTGGGGACAGGATAGGGCGCCTTGAATGGGGTTCAGCCAGGGAAGCCTGCACAACATTGTGAATATAAGGGCATGGTATAAAAACCTTGAGTTCTGAAGATAGTACTTTTATATTTCATAAATAGTAAAAATTATTTTTTTCATAAATGGTAAAAATTATTTTAAGCTAAAGATATTTGAGATGCAGTAGATGCAGAAAGAGGCCTTTCTGGAGCTTCCGTTAGCTGACTAAAAGCAGACACTTCAGAGAAGTGAGAACCACCATAGATTCCTTCTTTGGTGTGTGTCTGATCCCAGGAGTGAGACAAAGAGTAAGCCTACCTTTGCAAACTCTCTTTTCTCCTGAAACCTATTTGCTCTTTCCACTGAAGACTTTTTCTTTTCCTCCCTTTCCTCTGGCAAGTTAGCTATGTAAGCCTCAAATCATAACCACCGTTTTGAGTGCCTCATCACGGAGCTCTTCCACATGCATGCACGCTACACGCGTAGACAAAAGTATGCTTCTCTTCTCACTGGGCTTTTGTCAACTTAATTCACAGGCCCTTGGGCACAGAACATAAGAGGGTAGAGGAAAAGTTATTCCCACCCTACAGTTTATATATTGTACATGTGAATTAAGATGTAGACAGAGATTTAAGATGGGAGCACTGGTTCATAGACTATTAAATAATCCAGGCATGATTAGCAGGGGAGAAAGGAGAGATAAGTATGTATGTGGAGAGACGGCAGAGGCAGATTCAAAAGGATTTTGTAGAAGGGAGAGAGGGAGGGAGGTTAGAAAGGGAGAGCAGATAGTTGACAAGAACTCTGTGGCCCTGAACCTGGATGACCGGGTCCATGAGGGTGCTGTTATTAGAATTAGGAAGTAAGAGATAGAAAGATCTTAAGAAAACAGGGCATGTTAATGGAAGCTGTGTGAAGCCTGGCAGAGCGCCTGAACGGGAGATGAGGATTGAGATGACTGCACTGAGGGTCCTTAAAGGCATGGGGTAAGAGAAAACTACATTAAAAAAATGCGAGGCGGGGAGGGGCCTCAGAGGTGATTTGGGGAAGAAGGAGGGAGTGAGGCCAGCTGGGGTGGGGAGTTAATCAAAGGTGGAGGTGGTGGAAGAGGAAAGGTCAGAGCATCCATGGGGCTTGAGGTCAAACAGAGCATCTTTCTTCGTATGAAATGTTGCAGAGAGGTAGACAAGGATCGAGCACATTCTATAAGAACCAGAAAGAAGGCTGTCATTGGAGGAAGCAGTGTCAGAAGAGAGGTTCGGAGGCAGAGCTGAATTCGGGGGTTGGAGATCATTCCTTCAAAGAATCTTATTGGAGGGAAGAACATCCCAGGTGCTGAGAACAGGAAGTGCCAAGGCCCTGAGGCAGAACTACATCCAGTGTGACAGGGAGACCACTCTGAAGTCACTGGAGCAAAGTTGAGAGTGGGAGACTAAAGACCTGATCCCACAGGTCCTTGGAAGACTGTGTAGGGAATTTGGAATAAAGTATGTTGGAAAGTGAGTGGAAAAAGAAGTCTTGTAGGAAAGAGAAAGAGAAATATAATACCAATAACTTCAGGGTTATCTGAGCCTCTCTCCTGGTTGGGGATTTTGAATGAGTCTCAAAATTTAAAACACCACCTCAATACTAGCTACATTTTGATGATAACCCAAACAGAACCAAGTTGGGGGTGGGGGGGATGAGTAGGGAATTAAACTCTGAAGAGGCATCTTCTTTTATTCCATTTTTAAGTATCCATCTCTTTGTCATGAAGTCACAACATTTTATCAAAATATACAAACAGCATAGATACTTTAAACATGTACAGCTAGAATTCTTATTAAATAAGATCACTGTGAATAGCATGCATGGATGTTTACCCTGAAAGATGTCTCTCTCAAGAGACTTATGAGTCATCAAAACATCAGTAATGGTATCAGAAAGGAATGGGATTTCTTTTCTCTAGAAGAGTTACACATTTCATTTTCTTCCTCCTGTTCTAATGTGAGGATGATAATGAGAAACTGCCACTGATACCGAAATCAACTGAGAATGGATGGGTGGAAAAGTTTTATTGGCAGGAGTAAACGATTCTATGACTAAATCTTTATTGGATTCTAATTTCTACGTTGACAAGATAACAAGAGTAGGAGTCAAGTCAACCTTCCATATCAATGACACCAACACTCCCCACCTTCCTTTCTCCCATGAATTTTCTCGCTAATCAGAATGAATGAATTTGTAAACCTCAAGTTATAAGCTATGTTTATTATGAAGAGTTCCTGTAAGAACCTATTCAGGGCTTCCCCCACCCCTTTCCCCTTACACAGATATGAACAGAATGAAATGGGTTAGTGGTGACTTGTCTGTGGCTGAATGGAATTCAGTGCTACACCAGGCAACGTGCTGTCTTCGGTCTTGAGAAGTTCGGACTATGCTCCTTGAGTCAACACGTAGGTCATGGACCAGTAGTTGGTGCCCAGGTGAAGAGTCATAACTCAGAGCAGAGTTCAGTTTTCAGATCTTTCACAGCATGGAGAACCATCTTCAAGTAAATAGCTACAGTGAGTAAGGAGCTAACTTCAAGACTGGCCATGGTCATCAGTGAAGCAGAGCTAGTTTCTGCTACAGACAAAGCTGCTGAGGAGCTCCAAGGGGCTCAGCCTCTAGGGTTGAGTGTTTCTTTTCTTTTCCAAATTGAAAAGGAACCCAAGAAGTGTCCACTTGAATGAGTTCACAGAGGGAAGACGCAAATCCTCTGGAGAGGCGAGGTCAGGATATCAGCTTCTCCATCCCTGGGTTCATGAAGGAAAAGTTCCGGAACATGTTCTGGTCCATGCTGTTGATCAGTGCCCTGTCTGCGAATGACAGCCGGGGCTTCTCATTCAGGAATTCCTTGTCGAAATTGCTGCAGTCATATGGCGATTTCTGGATCAGAGTTTAAGTGGTGGGGAGAAAAAGAGAAGATCAGCCACTGAATTCATTATCTCTGTTTTCACCATCAAGGCGATAATCTGCATGTGAAAAAGCTGGCATCTGCAAATAATCTAAAGTAACACTTACAGGTTATCATATGGGAGTTTCATCGACTGTCTCTCAGATCCTGGGTCATCACTGTTACCAACAGTATAATAAGTTCATACAGAGGGAGTCTATGACTTGTACACTCAGATAAGTTTACGTGAAGCAGGATTGGCAACCTTTGGGAAAACGGTCAGCCCCAATCTGACCTCTGATCTTTTAGTCTACAGGTGCCTCTGGGTGGAGGAGTGGTGGGAGGTAGGGGTTGGGGCTGGGAGTGGAGGAGGGGAGGAGTTTTGCAGATTATACATTCCTGTTCTGTCAACATCCTTCACTACTGTTCATTCCCCTTATCCACAGTCATCTTATTTTTTTAAGTCATTTAATTTAATTTTTATTAAAAAAATTTTATTACTGTATAACTGATTTACAATGTGTTAGTTTGAAGTGTATAGCAAAGTGAATCAGTTATATATATATATAAATACATAAAATACTACTCTTTTTTTTAGATTCTGCCTAAGGACCTACTGTATAGCACAGGGAACCCTACTCTTTAATGGCCTGAATGGGAAAATAATCTCATGCTAATTTTATTATTAAACATCTTGGGCTGTCTTCCATAGACAAGACAGATTAGGGTGACCTCCCTTCACACCACCCGATCTACTGGTGCCCATGACCAAAAACAGACCTATTTACAAATACTGTTCAGTATGGTGTACACTTCCACTTTCAGGATTAAGAGCTACCATTATGCAATGACACCCTTATACGAGCATGACTTAAGGGGCCCCCAGAGCTGCTGAGGCCAGCAGTTCTTTGGCCTTTGCCTACAAACAGTTGCTTAGACCGCAGGTCAGGGAAATGCCTTCCTATGGGAGGAATCTGGAATCATCCCACAAGGAAAGAGTAGATCAAAGGTCTAATTCTTTTGTGCAGAAAATATCAAGTCCATCAGAGTCTATCATGGAAGTTGAAACAAACGACACTGCCCTGATGAGCTCGAACAAGGCAGAAATTACTCTCTCTAAATTATTAAGCCGTGTATAAGAAACGGTGCTGTTACAACCAAGAAGACTGCTACGGGCCAGCCCTGTAGGACCCTTGGAACATCCCCAGAGCTTAGGAAAATGTTGAGAATATCTAACTCTTCCTGGCCTGGGGACACACTGCCCTGACTAGCCATCCACCACCATAAGTAACAACAGAAGACATTTTCTAGAGTAAATGCACTGCTTTGAAATCCACAAGCCTGTGCCACCTGGTGCAAAGATGGTTCATATTCACCCAGGTCATTGCTATCTTATTCTCAGAATCACCAGGAATGGGGGTAGAGCTGGCAAATCCACCACTTTGCTTTACTCTTAAAAAAAAAATTGTGATATATATGTCTATCCCAATCTCCCAGTCTACCCCACTCTCCCCACCCCCTTGGAATCTATATGTCTGCTCTCTACAGATACAGGGGTCTGTGTTTCTGCTTGCAAATAGGCTCATCTGTACATTGTTGTAAATTCCACATATTTGTGTTAATATACGATGTTTTTCTGGCTTCACTCTGTATGACAGTCTCTAGTTCCATCCATGTCTCTGCAAATGACACAATTTTGCTCCTTTTTACGGCTGAGTAATATTCCATTGTATGTATGTACTATTGGGGAGTTTGTGTTTAACAGGGACGGAGTTTCAGTTGAGGAAGGTGCAAAACTCAGGAGGGTGAATGGTGGTGAGGGTTGCAGAACCTTGTGAATGTCCTTAGTGCCACTGAACAGTGAACTGTGGTTAGAATAGTATGTTTCATATTATGTGACTTTTACCACGATAAAAAAATTAAAAATTGTGGTAAAATGTACGTAACACGAAAGTGACCATCCTAACCCTTTTCACGGGTTCAGGTGCGTTCATATGTTCAGTCACCATGACTACCATCTACCTCCAGAGCATTTTTAATCCCAACTTTGCCTCATTTTACAGTGACCCAGGAAGTTCTGCCCTTGCTCAGGGAGCTTGGTGACTCTTGCCGGTGGGAATTTAGAGACCTGTCTTTTTCTAAGCACCAGCTTACTTCTTACATGAAAAAAACATCTACCAATTACCATTCGGGTCTGAGTTACATGACCAGATGACACGTGTCAGGGAAAATTTCACAAATATCACAGAACACATGGTTCCAAAATTCCTGTTAAAGGAGGCAGGGTTTATGCTCAGGTTTGGGTCACACAGACTTGACCCTGAACGCCTGAATGCATCCTTGCAAAGCTCCACATCACATCTCGGGGTTACCTGTCCACACACATATTCGGTCTAAGGCCTGTATACTCAGTGATCCATTCTTCATGCAGCTATATTTGCTGACACAGTAAATAAGTTACATCCCCCCTCCCCAGCCCCATAGCCTGATTATGGTTAAAGAAGATTTTCTTCCAAGAACAGCACCCCAGAGGGTGGGTGAGGAGTCAGGGTCCAGGCAGCCTGGGTGTGACGTGAGGATCTCAGGGTCCCGGGGGCCCCTTACCACTTTAGGCCTGAATGGCGGGTCGATCTCCTTCCTTTCCAGCTCTTCCCAATTGATCTCCCGAAACAAGGGGTGCTGACGGATGTCTCCCCTCACCCCCAGACGCTTCTCAGGCTCTCTTACAAAGAGCTGAAAGGAAGCAGAAGGGGAACAGTTACTTCTCACGGGATGAACCAGGCTCCTCAGATGCAGGGAGCCCGGACTGCATGGCTTGACTCCACTAGGAGAGGGGTTTGGCTCTTGCCACCTGATTTCAGAGTCTTCTTTTTCTACAACTGTCTTAAACTATTGACTCAAGTCAAACTAGTGGCAACAGGTCTACTGAATATTCCAGAGTCTGAGCTTTGCTCTAGAAATGCTGTTTTTTGAATTACCTAGACCTCAATCGAAATCAGCTTTGCCCTGTGTTATTCGTGAGGCCGCCAGCAAGTTACAGAGGCTCTGAGTCAGGCTCCTCATCAGTAAGGTGAGTGAATCCTCCTTATGGGACTGTTTTGTGGGCTACAACAAAAACAACCATGACACACACACACACACACGCAGGTGAGAGCTAATTCCTAGTCTGCAAAACACACCAGCAGAGGGTAAGTGACCAGTGTGTTTATTGTTTGGTTGACTGCCATCAACCGAGTTTGATTTCTTACAAAGTTGCTTTCTTAAAGGGTCACAGTCGTGCTCTAAGGAAAAGCTTAGCCTCGTGTTATAATAATTAAATGCTTCAGGGAATCAGGTTAGAAGTATAACAGCTGCCTGAGGCCAAGTGTGCACACGCTAGTTTTCTGTTCATTTCCCCCAGTAACATGGGGCGTTTGTTCCAAGAGGATCATGAGAAAGAGTTTTCTGTGCCTAGCAGATATACCTGTGAAATGTAAAAAAAAAAAAAAAAGATTTACAAGATAAAAGGAATGAGAAGGTAATATGATCTCCAGCTTCAGGACTCAAAATCCTTTCTCGTTCTGCACAGAGGAGTAAATTATCATTGTCTCTGCCCTGCAGCTGAGCCTGCCCACCCTGGTCCTGAAGGTGCCCGTTGACCTTGTGGGCAGTCATCGTCTCTGCCACAGGGGAGGCTGCACCAAAGGAATAGACGTTTACAAAGAAAGACTTGATTTCGTCCATAAAAGCTGTCACAAGTGTGGTTTACATTTGTAGGAAAAAGCACATCTCTTACATAAATGGCCAGGATGCAGCTGGAGTTTGTTTAAATGTATTCGACTGTCTGGGCAAGAAAGCAGTGCTGAGATGCTGAGGATGGCCCCCTCCCCCCGACCCCGGGCTTCGCATCTGCCACTGGAATCTCCCCTCCAACCTCAGTCCCTCCTCAGATGGCTCTTTCTACTAAAGGGAGAGGTATTTCTGTCTGGGATCATTAGTGTTTCATCATTTTCCAAACAAAGGGATAGGACATCCTGGATGAATAAATGAGGAAGAGAGGGCCGTGTCTCTGAGCACCGTCAACTCAACAGCCATGTCCCAGCTGTAGTTCTTTAACCTTAAAAAAGACATTTCACACAATTTTCAAAGTTTACTTTTCATTCCGCTATTACAAAACACTGGCTGTATTCCCCATGGTGTCTAATACAACCTTCTAGCCCATCCTGCACCTAAGAGTGTGCACCTCCCCTCCCCCACCCCGTGTTACCCCGCCCCACTCCAGTGACCACCAGCTCGCTATATCTGCGAGTCTGCTGCTCTTTTGCTATATTCACTAGTTGGCTGTGCTTTTAAGATTCCACATATAAGTGATATAGTATTTACCTTTCTGTGAAAGTGAAAGTGCTAGTCACTCAGACCTGTCCAACTCTTTGCGACAAGGTCTGACTTATTTTCACTTAGCATAATGCCCTCTAAGTCCATTCATGTTATTGCAAATGGCAAAATTTCATTCTTCTGTATGGCTAAACAGTATTATGTTGGCTAAACCCAATATAATATGTAATGTATGTATTACATTGTGTGTGTATGTACATGTATGTGCACACATATACACATGCATACATACATACACACACACATATAAAACATCTTCTTTATTCGTCACTGATGAACTCTTAGGTTGTTGCTTCCATGTCTTTGCTACTATAAATGTTTAGTTTTTGAGGAACCTCCATGCCGTTTTCTGTAATGGCTGCACCAATTTACATTCCCACCAACAGTGCAGGAGGGTTTCCTCTTCTCTGCTTCCTTGCCAACATTTTTTACTTGTTGTCTTTTTGCAATAGACGTTCTGACAGGTGGGAGGTGACATCTCATTGTGGTTTTGATTTGCGTTTCCTTGATGCTCAGTGATGTTGAGAATCTTTTCATGTGCCTCTTGACCATCCTCATTTCTTCTTTGGAAAAGGTCTTCTGCCCACTTTTAAATTGGGTTGTTTTTCTTTTGATGTTGAATTGTGTGAGTTGTTTACATATACTGGCCGTTACTCCCTTATCGGTCACACCATCTGCAAACATCGCCTCTCAGTAGCCTGTCTTTTCGTTCTGTCAGGGGTTCCTTTTTCCGGCTGTAATTCTTGCTGGGGCACAGCCTCTCCTGATGTGAATTTGTTCAGTGCACTGCATGCATCCACGCTCTTGCAGGACTAAACAGGATGGAGCCCGCTGCAGACACCACTGCCGTTACAGATGCCAGTGAAGACTCTGTCCAGCTTCTCCAGAGGACCCATGACTTCTGGGTCTCACAACATTAGGTAAAACTCCCTAGAGGGAGTTTCTCTCGAAATGATTCATTAGTATACCTTTGATTTTTACAGAAAAGGGAACTCAAGGATGTGAGAGCTGTTGGATTAAAATTACAGAGCAAAAGAGATGCAGAGATGAAACTAGAAGCCAATCTTACAATCAGCACATCGCAAAACGGAAACTAATTTTTATCAGTCCAGCTCCTAGAACCTGGGAGATCTTCCCGCGGAGCAAGGACATGGACATTTTACTTACTCACATGAGAAAGAATAAGCCCAGATTCCTCCACGTGGATTTAAAACCTCTTTCAGCAACTGGTTCTTTTTCTTCCCCTTAATTGTCTTTGTTTCTGCTCTATTCACCAAAAAAAAATTCATTTTCTACATTCACAGCAAATCTTTTCCCTGCCACTGAAACTCTGCAGGTGACTTTTTTTTAAGGGGGAGGAGCGTATGTGCTTGAATTTAGCTTTAGATTTAGCTTTGTTTTTAAACTTTTTATTTTGAAATAATTATAGGGTCTCAGTCTGCTATAACAAAATGCCCCAGATGGGGAGGCTTAAATAGCAGACGTTTGTTTCTCATGGTTCTGAGGGTGGGAAGTCCAGGATCAAGGTGCTGACGTGGTCAGTTTCTGGTAAGACCTCTTGTCCTGGCCTGGAGGCAGCTGTCTTCTTGCCATGGGCTCACGTGGCCTTTTCTTGGCGCATGTGTTTGGTTGGAGAGATCTCTTTCATCTCCCTCTTTTTGTAAGGACACTAATCCCACCTTGAGGACCCCACCCTCATGACTCCATCTAAACCTAGTTACCCCTGAAAGGCCTCACCACCTGTAACATCACTTTGTGAGTTCGAGGACTTAAACATATGAGGTTCTGGGAGCACGTAAACATTCGGATCATACGTGCAGATTCACAGGAAGTTGAAAACAGAGTAGAGACAGGTCCCGTGCACCTTTTACCTGGTTTCCCCCAGCGCGTCCATCTAATCTGACAACAGTACAGGAGGCTGACACGCGCACAGTGTATGTGCCTTGTCCTGTGCCACTGTATCACATGTGGAGGTCTGGGTAGCCGTGAAGACAAACGGATACAGAACTGCCGAATCACCACAAAGATCTCCCATGTGGTTCCCCTTGATAGTCACTCCCCTGCCTCCACGATCCCTAACCCCCGGGAACCACTAATCCGATTTACAACTCACAATGTTGTCCTTCCAAGAATGTTACAGATGTGGGCTCATATGGTACGTGACCTATAGAGACTGACTTTTTCCTTTTTTCACTTTAACGTCCTTTGGTTGTTTGGCGAATCAATAGTTCTGTCCTTTTAACTGCTGAGTAATTTAAAGATGGAAACTTTAAGTTAGTGAGTAAAAGGCCCATGCCCTTGCTCCAGACAGTTCTCCCAGGTTCTGGGAGCTGAGCTAATAAAGGTAGTTTCCATCTTGCGCTTTTCACCGCATCTTTTCTCCTCCAACAGGAAGCAATCCTTTCCTCCTCCTCAATCTTCCTCTCCTCGGAGAACACCCCACCCCCAGTGTCTTTCTGTGGACTTACTGCCACCATCTCCACCTGGTCTGGGTTACACCCTCGCTGCGTCCTTGCCGGGACATCTCCTCTGCTGAGCTGGGAGGAGCTGGGTTTGGAGGCACAGGTGTTCAGCTTTATGGAAAAGGTAGCTGCAATGTCAGCTTCAGACCCTCCCTCCCCCACCCCCGCCCAAGCCTTTTCCTCGCTTTCTTTTTCTAGTGAGTTCTGACAGTCCAGGCCTTTGGAGTGCAGCCTTCATGCTATGGATTAAACTGTGTCCCTTCAAAATCTGTGTATTGAATCCCTAGCCCCTAGTGTGAGTAAACTGGGAGTAAGGAGATGCTTAAGGTTAATGAGGTCATGAGGGCAGAGCTGATCTGACAGGCAAGTCCTTACAAGAAGAGGTGTCAGCGCTGTCACTCGAGAACACAGTGCCTGCGAGCAGGAGGGTTCTCACCAGAAACCCACCCTGCCAGGCCCAGACCTTGGATTCCCAAGCCTTCAGAAATGTAAGTAAATACATTTCTGTTGTTTAATTCGCCCAGGCTATGGTGTTTTGTTACAGCAGCTGGAACCAACTAACATGCCTCAATTAAGTCCTTCCAAGAGCCAGGGTGTAAAATAAATGTAACGACTGTCACAGTGCCTGAAGCTGCCATTATGGAAAAGCAAAACTGTTTACATTCCAATCCTTGTAACTTATTTTTACTGTTGTCATCTTTTTTTTTTTAATTGGTTAATTTTGAGATTAGCTTTCATTTTATAGATGTGTTGTTCAGTCATTAAAAGTGAACTTAATTGGTCATCTGGGGAATTTTCTAAGTTTACTGCCTGTTTGGATCCATCAGAAAGTGCAAGCTGAGGGTGTATTGGTTCAGATTTTTAAATACCATCGACCTTGGGCTGGGGCTCCTCTGGGGGCTCTGTCAGCACTTCAGATTCAAGACCTTGATTCCTCAGGGAGAACTCCACAGCCGCCTCTACGTATGAAACATCCTAGACAAGCTGACAGTCGGATGAGACGCTGAAGTGGATTACACAGTTTAAATTTAATTCTGAGCAGTTCTTCATGAGAAAGAAGGAGACTGGTGAGAAAAAGACAGGCCAGATAATCTTCTAAGTTTGGATTTAAAACCACTGATAATATCTGATGTTGAAAGATCCTGTTCTCGTCCCCTTTTCCTTAGAAGAGCAGAGATAAAAATTATTTCCCTAAATGACTTTTTTTTAAGCTAGCTGAATGAGTTGTCAGAAATCAAAACCCTGTTTTGTTCAAAACCCCTGTATTTGCAGTTCTTTTTAGATCTGCTGGCTCTTTTTGATCCACACAGTCGCTGGAACAGTTCAGTAAATGTAGGTGCTTATCATGATATGCAATTAGCACGTTGTAGGAGCATGAGTTTCATTTTTTTTTTTTTTACAACTTACTACAATCACACTGTAATCGTATTTTTCATCTTCAAAAGAGGTAAACTTGGACAAGTTTAAATCTTTAATGATGGCTTTCCAGTGCATCGTGGGTCTCTGCAATGGACTGACTGTCCTGGGCGCTCCTGGTTCATGGTTAGTGATTCTTGGTGTCTGTAGCATTGGGTGCTGGTTATTTTTTTTGTTTGTTTAAGTAATTTTCTTTCTTATTTTTATTTATTTTTGGCTGCGCGGGGTCTTCACTGTGCAGGGGCTTCTCTGGCCGCAGTGAGTGGAGTGCTCTCTGGCTGTGGTGCAGTGGCTTCTCTTGTTGCGGGCATGGGCTCAGCAGTTGTGCTCCATGAGCTCAGCTGCTCCACAATATGTGGGATCCTCCAGACCAGGAATCGAATCTGTGTCTCCTGCATTGGCAGGTGGATTCTTTCCCGCTGAGCCACCAGGGAAGCCTGCCAAGTCTCAAGTCTGGTCTACTGCGGGTGAGATCTGACTCCTGCTTTGATAGTAAATTCTGGAGATTGCGGCTAAGATAAGAGTCTGCAGGATCAAAGGTTCTGGGTGAAAAATACATCAATGTCTCCTGTGGACACGGGTCGGGACCATGGCAGGAGGGCTGGTCTGTGTCCATTTGGACAGTCCGTGGACTGCTCAGCAGGAGTCTCACCTGGATGGAGTGTTGCTGGATTGAGGTTTCATACAGAAGTTGGACTGAGGGATGAATTCAACAGCCTGAATCTCAGTGCAAATTGTCTCCAGTTACAGGCATTTCCAAGACACCTGGTAGAATTCCATACAAAGCCTTGGCCTTATCTTTTTTTTTTTTTTTTGGCCAAGTCATGTGGCTTGTGGGATCTTAGTTCCCTGACCAGGGATTGAACCTGGGCTTTCTGCATTGTGAATGCACCGAGTCGTAACTACTGGTCCGCCAGGGAACTTCCAAAGTCTTCGCTTTAAAACCCATCAGATTCAAAGAGCAGGAAGCCCCCAGTCATACAAGAGCAGTTCTTTCTCTTCATAATCTCTCTGTCCTCTCGCTGTGTTCAGTCTGAAGCAGGAACCCAAGCGTTGGAGACGAAGGGAAAGCACACACAGTTGGTACTCTATGACCACACACTCTTCTCCAGAAGTGAGCAGCTGCCAGCCATGAACTTGGCCAGAGGAAAGGGAGCTGGAAGCCTTTGCTTTCAAGTTAGGACTGATGTAATGACTTATATCTTGGCCAGGACTGCTTTCTCAGCAGAGACAGTATTTTCTGACGTAGGAGTGACGAGAACTTTTTCTTTTATCTAAGAATGAGCAGAAAGCCATACATCTTATCCCTATCTTCATACGGGGTAAGGGGAAGATGTTTAATTACGTTTCAGGATCAGCATTATAATTCACCATCTGTACACATTCCAGAGCGATCACCGCTGATCCAATTACCACCCACCACCATAGAGTTGACCCCCCTTCATCTATTTTTGCCCAATCCCCTAACCTTCTTCTCCACTGGTAATCACTAATCTGTTCTTTGTATCCATGAGTTTGTTTTTATTTCATTGTGTTTGTTTTGTGTGTTTTCTTAGATTTCACATGAGTGAAAGCACATGGTACTTGTCTTTCTCTGTCTGACTTATTCCACTAACTAGAATACCCCCAGATCCATCCACGGTGTTGTAAATGGCAATATTTAATCTTCATGGCTGAGTAATATTCCATTATACATGTCTCGCACACACCATATCTTCACCTGTTCATCCACGGGTAAACATTTGGTGGTTTCCATATCTTGGCTATTGTAAACAATGCTGCAGTGAACACAGGGGTGCATGTCTGTTTCCCAGTTAGTGTTTCCATATTGTTTGAATGAATAACCAAAAGTGGAAGACCATATGAGTGCATGGCAGTTCTATTCCTAACTTTTTGATGAAAAAAGTTTTTCCATCCATTTTTCCATAGCGTATCTATCGATTTACATTCCCAACAACAGTGCATGAGGCTCCCTTTTCTCCACATCCTCATCAGCACTTATCTCTTGTCTTCTTGATAACAGCCATTCGGACAGGTACGAGATGACAGCTTATTGTAGTTTTGACTTGCGTTTCCCTGGTGAGTGATGTTAAGCATTTTTCATGTACGTATTAGCTACTTGTATGTCTTTGAGAAAACTGCTTATTCAGATCCTCCTTTGCCCATTTAAAAATTGGGTTGTTTGTTGTTGAGCTGTATGATTTCTTTATGTATTTTGGATATTACTCCCTTATTAGACATATGATTTGCAAGAATCTTCTCTCATTCAAAGTTTTCATTTTGATGATTTCATTTGCTATGCAGAAGCTTTTTAGTTTCATGTTGTTGCATATTATTTTCTTGCTTTTGTTTCCCTTGCTTATAGAGCCAGATCCCCCAAAATATCGCTAAGAGTGATGTTGATGAAGTCTGTTTTCTTTGAGGAATGTTATGATTTCAGGTGGACAGAATAGACTGTATGGGGATTGCTGCTGGAGATTTCTTTTGTAAATTATGCATGTGAGGGTCTGTCTTACACTCATGTGGATAGCTCATGTTCATCCTGTCAGTGCCTGAGTTAAAACAGGCAGCAAGCATCCCCTTTAAGGCTGCCTCAGAACAATTATTGCTTCCTATGTACTGGGTTGGTCAAAAAGTTTGTTCCAGTCTTTCCATAACATCTTCTGATCAGAAAACCTAGTTCAGTTCAGTTCAGTCACTCAGTCGTGTCCGACTCTTTGTGACCCCAAGAATCGCAGCACGCCAGGCCTCCCTGTCCATCACCAACTCCCGGAGTTCACTCAAACTCATGTCCATCGAGTCGGTGATGCCATCCAGCCATCTCATTCTCTGTCGTCCCCTTCTCCTCCCGCCCCCAATCCCTCCCACCATCAGAGTCTTTTCCAGTGAGTCAACTCTTCGCATGAGGTGGCCAAAGTATTGGAGTTTCAGTCTTAGCATCAGTCCTTCCAATGAACACCCAGGACTGATCTCCTTTAGAATGGACTGGTTGGATCTCCTTGCAGTATAAGGGACTCTCAAGAGTCTTCTCCAACACCACAGTTCAAAAGCATCAATTCTTCGGCGATCAGCTTTCTTCACAGTCCAACTCTCACATCCATACATGACCACTGGAAAAACCAGAGCCTTGACTAGACGCACCTTGGTTGGCAAAGTAATGTCTCTGCTTTTTAATATGCTGTCTAGATTGGTCATAACTTTCCTTCCAAGGAGTAAGCATCTTTTAATTTCATGGCTGCAATCAGCATCTGCAGTGATTTTGGAGCCCCCCAAAATAAAGTCTGACGCTGTTTCCACTGTTTCCCCATCTATTTGCCATGAAGTGATGGGTCCAGATGCCATGATCTTAGTTTTCTGAATGTTGAGCTTCAGGCCAACTTTTTCCCTTTACTAATCTTAAAAAAGTCTCCTTGACTTCACTTACCTTCACTAAAAGGTCCTTCGCCTCCTTCTCGAGCCATCGTGGGTAAAAGGGATTGTCCATGCGGATGGAGTGGAAAAGCTCCTCTTCATCTTGCCCGTGGAAAGGTGACTGACCTACTAGCATCTCGTAGAGGAGGACACCAAAGGACCACCAGTCCACTGAGTGGTTGTACTTCTGACCCAGGAGGATCTGTGTGACCAGGAGGCAGAGACACAGAAAATAAAAATGAGGTTGACTCGAAGACCTTGCATGGACTTTTCAAGGTCACCCAGGAGAGAACTCATGAGGACAGAGTGTGGTTTTAGCAAAGATGACACTGAAAACTGTATCTTTTGAGAAGTTAATGATCGGGTAGAAATGAGTGGGCAGTGCCCAAACTAAGCAAATATTTTTGAGATCAACCTCTTTTTTTCCCCACCTAAGTGAAACAACTAAATTGTACCATCACCCTTCATCTGCCCATCTGTGATGGGAGTGTGTGGGTGACAGATTCAGCCCAGGGGAGCTGGTGTGTGTCCATGCCCTTCAGTGCCTCTAAACCAAACCCATGCGTTTTATGGACTTTCTGTTAAGTGTTGGGGGCTTCCCTGATCGTTTGGCAGGTAAAGAATTTGCCTATAATGAAGGAGACACAGGAAACACGAGTTCAGTCCTTGAGCTGGGAAGATCCCCTGGAGGAGGAAATAGCAACCCACTCCAGTATTCTTACCTGGAGAATCCCATGGACAGAGGACCCTGGTGGCTACAGTCCAAAGATTCACAAAGAGTTGAACATGAATAAGTGACTAAGCAACCTAAGCGAATGGTCCTGAGTCTTTGTAGCTAACCAAGCAGTCAAAGAGGTTGACCAAGTCCACCCCTTAAACCTAAGCAGTCATGGCTACGAAGAGTCAAATTTTGCGACTGTGCTGAGAGAGACTAGGACAACAAGCTGATAGATATTTGCAAAAAATGAAGATCAAGTTGCAAACAGAATTTTTCAATCTGCCACTGACTTCCAGGATAAAAATGCCATCTACTGGCCTTAATATTTGAACACCAAAGTTAATCTTAAAGTTAAAAAAATAGCCTTAAGTAACAGTGTAAAAGCAGACCTAGGAAGAATGATAAAATAAAGATGAGCACACAGCACAAGCTTAGTTCGGGTGCATTTGCCTCAAGTGGGGCCTGGTTTAGATGCAATTCCCAGAATGTGCCACAAGGGGGAGCCCAGGGCAACCAGAAGCCGCTCTGAGCATCACATCCTGGTACACAACTTCATTTGTGTTGGATTAACGAAAAGAAATTTGGAGGACAGGAGACAGTTAAGGTGGAAATTCAGTCTGCCAAGCCTAGGTGATAAAGAGTTTCAGTCTTAAGTTAGGAGAAAAAGCACAATGCCAATTCAGTTATTCACAGTATGAACAGAAAATCTGCAAACGTCTGTGATGGGTACCAGGCGTTTCCCCATACTTTGTGTGTTATTTACAAGAACGTCTGGGGTAGGTCCTCTTATCCCTGTTTAACAAAGGACAGTGGCTAGACCCTGGGAGGTTACATGTCTTCTTTAAGGTCTCCTGGTAGTTAAGAGCTGTGTTCTGAACCCTGGTCTTTTGGGATCTTACTACACAATGTTCCTTTTCTATTGTCTCCGGGATTGAAACTTTGCTCTAACTTGGTCATGCTCAACTAGTCTATATTCTTAAAGAAACTGGTGGGCCAACACTGGCTGGAGTGGCCCCTTTTGAATCTCAGACCCTGATGCCTTCTCTTGGCCGTGCTGTCTTTTGTCCCATTTCCTTCCCATCTTTGCTCAAAATAATTCAGGTAATCATAATGTTACCACTTCATGTCAGAGTCCCCTCTTGCTCTCTTAGAGCAAAGGAGAGCTGCAATTCCATCTGCCTTGTGGAGCTAGTAATTTGAGGTCTGTACATGGCTCACTGGGTGATGTACACAGCAGAGGAAGTGTCCTTAGAAAGCCGAGTGACCACCAGTGCCTCCACTCAGCATGACTCCTGCCTTCTCCAGGGAGCGGCTTCTCTGTATTAAAATCCCTGACTAGTGACTGGTAGATGTTAGAAAGTAGGGTGTCTCCTTATTTTACTGTTTTCCTATTCTTTGTCAAAATGAGCGTAGATCTCCAATTATACGTCAGACCCTCGGTCTTATAGCAGTGCCAGGGGACAAGGGAGATTTTGAGAAGACCCCAGGAGGCATGGATTGCTGGGACTATTCCATGGTTTGGAAGAGCAGTCTGCTTTTTCATGCATCGTTCCTGACACTGCACTGAATGCCTTAATTTCTTGTGTTTTGGGATCTCTGCCCATATCTTTGGGGTCCCCGGGGGAGAATGAGTGAGATGAAGGAAAAACTTCACCAAGGCCCATGCATGGCGTGTGTGTGGAGCTTCGGAAAATGGGTAGGGTTTTGATGGGAAAGGGGGAGGCTAGGGAGTGTTCTTGTATTAAAGAGGTTCAGAGGTGGGGGAATCCAGCAGAGGTTCGGAGATGGGCATTTGAGGTGCAGGTCTGGGTGTGGACATTCAGGGAACAGGTGACAGATACTTGAGTGGTGGGGGAGGAGCCTAGACATCAAGGTGGATAAATGTGGTCCTTAACAGTGCGAAATTCAGTTTATTGGCAAATCGATTACATGTGTGCTGCGGTAGCGCAGAGGAGGAAACAACTGATTAGTGTAAGAAGCCAGAAGCATCTTCAGGAAAAAGACGACTCTGGAGGTGGGGTGATCAGACCCAGGATCCCAGGTGCCCGGTTCAGGGCCACGGGAGATGAGGGAAGATGGACTTTCAGGACGTATGATTAAGGACCTTCACTCTGGATTTTGGCTTGTACCAGACGATAACGGAGACCTCCTGAAGATGCTCAAAGTTGTGGCCTGACAAGTTTTCCCACTAGAAAGGGAAATCTGGTGATGCGGTGGAGGAGTGGCTCTCAGTTCAAGGCACTCCAGGGGTCACCTAGACGGTGCCACAAGATGTAGCAAGAAGATACTAGAATTTGTATTTTTGTGAGTTTAAAAAAATTCTGAGGGACATCAGTGCCCTCGTTTAGAGACCTGAACAAGGACTAGGTTTCCTGAAGGGGGGACAGGAAGCCTCATCTCAGGAGGAGCTGGTGGTGTGTTGGCTGGGGCATCGGTTTTTAGCACTTACTGTCCTAAGGTGTGGCATCACCTGTGTCGTAGGCCTAGTTAAGGGGACTGCTGGGTTCTATTTGAACTAAACTCATTTTCACAACATGGCGGGTCCTTAAAAACTTATCTGCAAAGAGTCTTGGGATGAAGGCCACGCTAAGTGATGTGAAGCCAAAGATGGCAGTGCAGGGGCCTTGCTCCTCGTCCCAGCTCCTTGCCACTTTATCATCAGGCTGAAAACGATCATCTCATTAGTTATGGTAGGAAGCTGGCTAAATCAGGTGTATCAAAAACACTGTTGTAAATGCTGGACGTACATCTGCTATTCTTAACCGTGAACCTTGCCTTCTGTACCTCGTAGCATCTATCTTACACTGCATATTTGTGAGGGTTCTTTTTAGCTATGAGCCACTAAACCCAAAAACTGAAAGAAACTCTCCATCTAAATGCAGAGTTCCTAAGAATAGCAGGGAGAGATAAGAAAGTCATCCTAAGGGGTCAATGCAAAGAAACAGAGGAAAACAATAGAATGGGAAAGACTAGAGATCTCTTCAAAAAAACATTAGAGATACCAAGGGACCATTTCATGCAAAGATGGGCTCAATAAAGGGCAGAAATGGTATGGACCTAACAGAAGCAGAAGATATTAAGAGGTGGCAAGAATACATGGAAGAACTGTACAAAAAAGATCTTCATGACCCAGATAATCACACTGGGGTGATCACTCACCTAGAGCCAGACATCCTGGAATGTGAAGTCAAGTGGGCCTTAGGAAGCATCACTATGAACAAAGCTAGTGGAGGTGATGGAATTACAGTTGAACTATTTCAAATCCTAAAAGATGATGCTGTGAAAGTGCTGCACTCAATATGCCAGCAAATTTGGAAAACTTAGCAGTGGCCACAGGACTGGAAAAGGTCAGTTTTCATTCCAATCCCAAAGAAAGGCAATGCCAAAGGCTGTTTAAACTACCACACAATTGCACTCATCTCACACACTAGCAAAGTAGTGCTTAAAATTCTCCAAGCTAGGCTTCAACAGTATGTAAACCGAGAACTTCCAGATGTTCAAGCTGATTTTAGAAAAGACACAGGAACCAGAGATCAAATTGCCAACATCTGCTGGATCATGGAAAAAGCAAGAGAGTTCCAGAAAAACATCTATTTCTGCTTTATTGACTATGTCAAAACCTTTGACTGTGTGGATCACCATAAACTGGAAAATTCTGAAAGAGATGGGAATACCAGACCACCTGACCAGCCTCCTGAGAAATCTGTATGCAGGTCAAGAAACAACAGTTAGAACCAGGCATGGAACAATGGAACAACATGGTTCCAAATTGGGAAAGGAGTACATCAAGGCTGTATATTGTCACCTTGCTTATTTAATTTATATGCAGAGTATATCATGCAAAATGCCAGACTAGATGAAGCACAAGCTGGAATCAAGATTGCAGGGAAAAGTATCAATAACCTCAGATATGCAGATGACACCACCCTTATGGCAGAAAGTGAAGAAGAACTAAAGAGTCTATTGATGAAAGTGAAAGAGGAGGGTGACAAAATTGGCTTAAAACTCAACTTTCAGAAAACAAAGATCATGGCATCTGGTCCCATCACTTCATGGCAAATAGATGGGGAACAATGGAAAGAGTGATGGACTTTATTTTCCTGGGCTGCAAAATCACTGCAGATGGTGACTTCAGCCATGAAACTAAAAGATGCTTGCTTCTTGGAAGAAAAGCTATGACCAACCTAGACAGCATATTAAAAAGCAGAGACATTACTTTATTGACAAAGGTCTGTCTGGTCAAAGCTATGGTTTTTCCATTAGTAATGTACGGATGTGAGAGTTGGACCATAAAGAAAGCTGAGAACTAAAGCATTGATGCTTTTGAACTGTGGTGTTGGAGAAGACTCTTGAGAGTCCCTTGGACTGCAAGGAGATCCAACTAGTCCATCCTAAAGGAAATCAGCCCTGAATATCCACTGGAAGGACTGATGCTGAAGCTGAAACTCCAATCCTTTGGCCACCTGATGTGAAGAACTGACTCATTGGAAAAGACCCTGATGCTGGGAAAGACTGAAGACAGGAGGAGAAGGGGACGACAGAGGATGAGATGTTTGGATGGCATCACTGACTTGATGGACATGGGTTTGAGCAAGCTCTGGCAGATGGTGATGGACAGGGAAGCCTGTTGTGCTGTCCATGGTGTCTCAAAGAATCAGACATGACTGAGTGACTGAACTGAACCAGTATTTTGAGTGCCAATCACAAAGTACTAAGCCAAGATTTAAAAAATTATTGAGCCTCATGATTTTAGTAGCGCATGAAATGTACTATGAATAGTCATAGTTATTTAAAACTATTTCATCTTAAGTTCAGCCAATCCCTTTTTCTGCATGTTTTAGAACATACACTGTACTGCTGCTGCTGCTGCTGCTGAGTCGCTTCAGTCATGTCCGACTCTGTGCGACCCCATAGATGGCAGCCCACCAGACTAGCTGGTGATAATGTATAATAAATACACATGCTGGACATGCGTTTTTAACTGATGAAGGATGACCTAAAAGTGAAAATATGTAATGATGCACTGGCTGTTGGGTGGTCCTGGAGCAGAAAACCAGGTTAAAAGGCAACACCGGGGTCCAACCAGAGGTGTTGAGGTCCTGGACAGGGATTTGCTGCTAAATTTGTTTTGCCCCAGATGGGGAGGGACTGGAGAAGCTCGGATTTGATCCACAAAGGGATTCACTCTGAGCATCAAAAAAGAATCAAGGTTAGGGGGGCGGATCTTAATTCACAAGACTGGGGGGGGATGAGAACAGATGTGTGAAGTCCTGAGGTCTACATTTAGAGGGTCTTGGCATTTGGATTTGGGAGGGTCAAGAAAGGACAGAGAGAACAGGTCTGGGACCTGCCATGTTTGAATGGCCTGTGCCAGTCAGTTGGAGATCTCAGCAGGAAAACAGACATACGGGGCTGGAGCAAGAAGTCTGGGCTGGCTGCAGTGATTCGCAACCACAGCCATACATACAGCTGCTGCTTGTGGAGAATGTACGGGAGGAAAAAGGACTGGGAATGGAGCTGTGTGAAGAGAAGCCTGATTGAAGATGGGCGGAGACTGAGGCTGCAGACAGAAGCCAGTCTCGGAGGCTAAATTCTGGCCGATGCCAAAGAAAAGAGATGGAAAAGGAAGGACTGCCCAAGATAGGGCATGGCATAAGGCTTGTGTGGACAGGACAGTTAAAGCCATAGTCTGCTCACCAGGGGCCAAGCTCACGTTTAAAAAAGGTCCAGTCAAAACTAAATACATATGTGCAGATCAGAGTCTCCTGTTTCCCAGACTGAAGATGCTGCTGTTACTTTGGCAATGACAGGGATCTGTCACTAAATTTGTTTTGCCCTGGAAACCAGAGGCCCATCACTGTCTATCAACCAACCACTCAGCACTCACACACTTATCAACAATTCTTCATTCACTCTTTGAAAAGGTATCTATTAGCACCTTAATGTGCCAAGCCTTGTGCTCCATCCTTGGATATAAAAGTGAGTAAGAATACACTGATCTACACAAGTGACAAGATGAGAAAACAGAACTGTATACACCTGTACCAACATCACTGCCCTGGTTTTGCTATTGTTCCATAGCTATTGAAGATGGAATTGGTAGGGGAAATGGTGAAGGGTAGATATGGGTGATGTTTCTTTACTATTTTTGGCAACTTCTTGTGAATTTGTAATTATTCCAAAATAAAGCGTCTAAAAAGTGAATAAGCAGCAGTCCTGGGACCTCCCTGGTGGTCCTGAGGCTGAGACTAATGCGGGGTGCCCAGGTTCAATCCCTGGTTGGAGAACTAGATCCCATGTGCTGCAACTAAAAAAAAAAAAAAAAAAAGATCTTGCATGTAGATGCAGTGCAGCCAAATAAATACTTTTTAAAAAGAAAGAAACGGCCGCTGGCATTAGCGTGATCATCCAATAGTGCAGAGAGATTCAAAGACAGAAAAGCCGTGATGACAAATTTATGGTGCGAGAAGGACCATGTGGCAAGGGGGTGTCTCTCTCATCTGCCTGGGTGGACAGCTGGCATGGAATCCAGAACTGGGGGTGGTGGGCAGTGGGCAAAGCAGGATTGAAGGATGCCTTTTGAGCAAACGCTGCACTTCCAGGGGCTCAGAATACAAGAGCAGTGGCTTGCTTCTTTTTTAAACGTTCATAGGCTCTCCCATATGACAAAATAGCACAAGACAGAAGTATTCTCATTTTACACGAGAATGTGGGGCTCTCCAGGCTCACATGGGACACAGCCTGGAAACCACAACTTGGGTGTTTCTGGTCCCAAATGAAGCCACTGAACGTAGGTGGATGCCACGGTCCACCTGGCTCTTCTCCAGTGGCTGCTTTCGGTTGGTCTGAGCAGGGTGAATATACTTTAAGGCTGGGGTGGGGGGAGTCAGGACAGGATGGACCTGCTGGGTCCTTCACGCTTGGCGAGATACTGCAGTCAGGGCTGGTACCACCCGCCAGGAGACACTAGCAGCGCCTTCGTGCAGCTGCGTTTGTCAAGTATTTGGATTAACAAACACACCTCCTGCACCAAAGCTCTTTAACATCTTTTGATTTTCCTGGGGAGGCAGAAGCAGCAGTGCTGGCCCGGGGCGTGCTGAGGTGGGGAGGGGCCAGGATGCACCCTACCTCTGGTGCGATGTAGTCGGGGGTCCCGCAGAAGGTGTTGGTCCTGGCGTCTCCCAGCATGTTCTCCTTGCACATCCCGAAGTCCGCGATTTTGATGTGTCCATCTTTGTCTAAGAGGATGTTATCCAGCTTCAGGTCCCTGGAAAACAAAGCAGGTTCTCACTTTAATAAGGCAGTTTTGGTGACATGGGATTGCTGTGTAAGACGGGACACAGTCGGACATGGTGGCCTCTGTGTCCCATCGGGGTTTTCAGATCAAGATGGCAGAGCAGGACGTGTGTGCATCTTCTCCCATCACAGCTGGAAAGGCCACCCGTGGGTGCTTTGCTGGTCCCCCTCTCTCCTTTCAGCCCTTCATCCATGGCACGGCTCAGGGGCTCACTGCTTCTCCACGGTGTTTCCTCCTTGACCAGCGTCTCTGCCCAGGACTTGATCCATTATAGCCCCGCAAAGGCAGGTAAGCTATTTCTGGGCCCAGCTCTGACAGGCTTCCCTGGTGGCTCAGACGGTAAAGCGTCTGCCAGCAATGCGGGAGACCAGGGTTCAACCCCTGGGTCGGGAAGATCCCCTGGAGAAGGAAATGGCAACGCACTCCAGTATTCTTGCCTGGAAAATCCCATGGACAGAGGAGCCTGGTAGGTTACAGTCCATGTGGTCGCAGAGTCGGACACAACTGAGCGACTTCTCTTTCACTCTGACAGAGTCCTGTGTCTTCTATGTCCAGCGCAGTGCCTGGCCCATCTCAAGAGCTCCATCTGTATTTCTTGTATGAATGGCTGAGCAGGTGCCAAGATGGGGATGCATAAAGGTCGTGTGTCATCTCTGCAAAGCAGCACCCCTCAATATTAAGAGGGGCCTTCCAGAAGTGACACCTGGTGTGTCTGGGGCCGGGTGGTATTTAGTATCACACAACACGTGCGTGCGTTCACTTCTATGCAGACAGGGGCGCAGATAAACCCGACTCTTCGAGGAAACGGCTGGCTGCTGCCCCTTCCCCTTCTCACTTGTCAAGGAGTAGTTGTTACTCAGTTCTGTTTGACTCCTTGCGACCCCATGGCCTGTACAGCCCGCCAAGCTCCTCTGTCCATGGGATTCTCCAGGCGAGAATACTGGGGTGGGTTGCCATTTCCTTCTCCAGGGGATCTTCCCAACTCAGGGATCAAACCCACATCTCCTGCATTGGCAGGAAGATTCTTTACCACTGAGCCACCTGGGAAGCCCATTCATTCAGTGAGGCCTAGCTTCTGCTTAAGCAAGCTTGAGGTTTTACATTGCTTGTTAGCAGTATCCACATTCTAAAGTTCCCATTGCTATTTCTCTCTCATTAAACTCTAAGCTTCAAGAGGGTGGAAATACGTCCTGTCACTGCACAGCAGTGCTCTGACAAGAGTGTGGCATGTGGCGAGCGTTCCATAAATACGTGTTGAGTGAATTCATCACCAGCTGGTGACCGCCTCACCGCTTCATTGCCTGCTGCAATTCAGTCCCGAGTACGGTTCCCTTCCAGTGCTTTCTCACCTTCTGCGAGCGGATCAGCCGGGGACAGAGAGCAGGGCTACAGTCCTGTTCTGGTGGATGGATGCTGCTAGCAGCTGTCCCCAGAACTGACGTCTTACATCTGGACCAGCGAGCTAACCTCTGGCACCAACGCCTCGTGGACAGTCTGTCTGACCAGAGGCGTGGATGCTCCTACGGCACAGGAATGCGTATCTCACACTCATATCAGTATTGGTTCTGTTTCTCCCATCCTAACTCAAATGCTGTCACGGTCTCATTAATGAGGACTACAAACTTCCGATATGTCTGTCTTCTCCTTAGGCAGGCCTTCAGCTTTGTTCCTTCGTTGTAATTAAATCCACTTTCATTGTGATGTGTTGCCTGTATTTAGACTTGAGGGAAATGTCAAGTTAGAGTCTAGTGAAAAAGAAAATTTTTTCTCCCACCCATGATCACAGACCTCTCACATTCTGCCTTGGACCCCAGGCTGAGCATGTCTGTCTGAGAGTCTCCCTTAGGCACTCTTCACTAGAATCTTATTCTCTTGGACTTTCTAAGAGTTTGCTGTTCATGTCTTTTCATGTCCTTATATTTTACCTTCAAAAAAACCCCAAAGTACAAACCTAGAAAGTGACTTACTCAGGTATCCAGAGGCTGGACTTCTACAGCTTTGGTATCTACCACGATGCTTAACAGAGGCTGTGTGTTCAGTGGGTGCTCCGTCCAAGTTGCTAGGTATAGTGGGTTTAATGGTGCACCCCCACCCCACCAATGATGTTTCTAGTCTAACCCCCAGGACCTTATGAATGAGATCTTATTTGGAAAAAGCGTATTCGCAGATGTAACCAAGTGAAGGATCTTGAAATGATATCATCTTCAATTATCTGTTGTCGCTCAGTCGTGTCTGACTCTTCGTGACCCCATGAACTGTAGCCCACCAGGCTCCTCTGTCCGTGGGATTTTCCATGCAAGAATACTAGAGTGGGTAGCCATTCCCTTCTCCAGGGAATCTTCCTGACCCAGGGATAGAACCCATGTCTCCACACTGGCAGGAGACCAGTGAGCCACCAGGGAAGCCCTGGTTTATCCGAGTGGTCCCCAAATCCAGTGTCACGTGTCCATGTGAGAGGCACACAGGGAAGAGACACAGGGAGAAGCGAAGGGTGAGGGATGATGGGAGGGACACCCCAAGCCCGGGAACCCCTGGGGCCGCCAGAGACTGGGGGAGGCCAGAAGGACCCTCCCCAAGAGCTCACAGAGGAAGCGTGGCCCCACGGACACCTCGATTCTGGACCTCGGGACACCAGGGCTGGGAGGGGATAAACTCTGTTGGCTGAAGTCATCAAATCTGTGCTAAATCTTATGGCAACCCTTTGAAACTAATCATCAGTGGACAGAAAAAGGAAACTAATAGAATCTCCTTGTGAATTCAGGGGCCCAATGAGTGTCAGTGAGTAAGGTTACAAGGCACCTTGTAGGCTGAAAATTTTCTGAAGGCCAATCTCAGTGTCCGTGTGCCTGCTAGATGACGTCCCTCGGTTCAAATTATTCAATGACTGCCCAGGATCTCCTACAATCCTGTGAGTGCACTGCTAAATAAACGAAGTGCTCTTTCTTAGAGGTGCATAAGGCACTTCAGAAAACATGATTTCCCATACAATTTATGACATTAAAGACACTGATGGACCCTCCTTGTCTTTTTGTCCTGAGTGTCAGTAATTTACAAGAGATGACTGGGGCATGTGGGATTGGTGGCACGAGGTCCCTTTCAGCTCTAAGATCTATCTTCTCTTCGATCTTCCTAGTTTTTCCTCCCTCTTCTCCTATCCGTCCATCCCACACAATCTAGAGGGCCTCAGTATAGGTATACTTTGGGGATACTGAAGGCATTTCAGATAGAAAGAGGAAAAAAAACCACGGAATCTGATCAGGGTTTTCACTATCCTGGTGATCAGATCTCAATTTCCTGAAGATTAAAGAATGGTGTCAGATTTTTAACCTATCATTTTGTAGACAGACCCCACCCAATACAAATGTATATCCAAAGGATGTCAGAGAGAGTGCTTAGGAAAAATGAGTGCTGAAACCTCCCCTGAGTCTCTGGTTCAGCAGGTCTAAACAGGGTGCCCACACTTGGCTGCACCCTCTGGAAGTAGAGAGGTTTCCCCAAGCGGAGCCTACTCTGTAAGCACTGGAATGGACCATCCCAGATGGAATGCTTCTGGACCACATTATACACAGTTTGTTGTTTTCAGCAATTTGTGCAGAGCATCACTTAGCCTTTCCTAATGACTCGGAGTCCTTCCCGAGCTCTGGTCACAGAAAAGCAGGTGATCCCATTCTCCTGGACCGTGAGCTTGTCCTGCTTTCTCCCTTTATGTCAGTCCTGTGCAGGCCTCCAGCTGCTCAGCTGGCATCCTGTCTAGCTCCTTTTATTAAAAAAAAAAAAAAAAAATTCCCCCTCTAATCTGCAGTGAGTTGGAAACTAGATAACTAAGCCTTTGAAGATTTGTATGTTAAATGAGTTCAAGTGTGCCTTGAGAAATGGACACTGAAGTACATTAGCTTTTATCCAAGAAGGTTGTGAGATGATGGTGTACAGTAAGTTCTGGATGGATATCCGCTCAAGAAAGAGGGGACACGTGGCGTCCTGCGTACGGTGACTAGGTGCAGGCATGTAGGTTTTCACAGGCGTGTTTGAGTGTTCAAGGAAGGACTTCCCTCCGCCCTCACCCAGGAGGACACTCAATATGCAGATACAGGGAAGAGCGAAAAGGAGACGACAGAGAGAAAGGAACGGGAGGAGATGAGACAGAGGGAGGCGAGAGGGAGCAGCAAAGGAAGAACAGCACGGGGTCGCAGCCCCTTGGCTCTGAGACGGGAATTTCCTCCTTGGTTGGTAAATCAGTATCCGTGATCACTCTGGGCGGGAGGCCTGGGTGTGGAGCTTTGCGCCACAAAAGCACGCTGACCACTTCCCGTCACCTGAGCTCGATGATTAAACCACCGGAGCAGGGATCCTGATATCCCAGGGCTTCTTCCCAAAGAGCCAGCTTACCTGTAGACAATTCCTTTGGAATGAAGGAACTGCAGACCGAGGATGATTTCGGCAGCATAGAACCTGAGCAAGGGAAAATTGAGGTTCCACATGAAATGTTTAGTGGAGAAAGGTTCCCCTTTAGATAGAGTGAGCGTGTGGCATTCTGCTAGATGTACATGCGGAATTTTGTTTAATCCTAACTAAAGGAAGACAGCATCCATTCTACACGCCTAGCTTCAGAACTGAGAGAATGAAACAGAGCTGGTGGCTAGTGCTTCTTCTTATACTGTAAATGAGAATGCTTGAATTATCATTTTGGAGGGTTATGAGAACATTTAAAGACCCTAAATGTAATAATAATGTAATAATAATTTTCCCTTTTATTTTAAAATCTACCTGGACCCCAGATTCCTCATGGACCTGACTTGCTCTTGTGTAAAAGATGCAGTTTGAGAGGAGGAACGCATACAGGTAGACCTCAGTGATCTCGCAGGTTCGGTTCTAGACCACTGCAGTAAAGCAGATCTTTTTTTTTGGGGGGGGGTTGGTTTTCCTATGCATACAAATGTTACATTGACACTATACCAGTCTATAAGGTATGCAATAGTCTAAAAAATGCACATGCCTTAATTAAAAATACTTGCTGTGAACTATACTTCAATAAAAATAAATTAAAAATACAGCTAAAAGATGCTAACCATCATCTGACAATTCAGAGTTGCCACAAACCTTCATTTATTGAAAAAAAAATGGGTATCTGCAAAGCATGATAAAATGAAGTGCAATAAAAGGAGAAGCCTGTGTTAGGGGGTGATCCTGTGCTCTCCACCTTCAAAGATGAGTGACTCAAAGGAGGTGAGTTTAACCGTCACTAGTTGGATTAGATATAAAGGAGAACTTCCCGCAAGTGTGATCTGCTGGATCTTGGAGAGGAATGAGGGAATCCCTTCCCGGGAGGCAGTGAGGACAGACAGACAGTGTGTGTCTGTGATCCTCCCACACCAACAGACCTGGAGGGGACTGGGAGAACCCTTTATAGCAGAAAAATGCCCGAAGATTTCTGTGCTGCAGAAATCCCATAAAATTATCCCCTGGCACTTGGCTGACGGGTCCTGGAGACAAGATCAGCGGTGAGCTAACCACTGGATGTGCTGAGACGGACGTTTCAGCCGGGGTTTCTGCAGAAGCTGCTGGAAAAGTCTGTCTGTCAATGCAACTTGACATGAACCACTCTGAGTGTTTGTTGGGAGTGAGCGAGAGATTGTTGAGGAAGGCTAGTGTGTACCCACACTTTTAGGTAGGCCCAGGGGCACAGTTTTAGGATGTCTCAGGGGTTTGATGACTCGGGAGAGAGGGCCCGAGGGCGGCAGGATGCAGGGGGTTCTGTGAGCTCTGCTACAGTCCACCTCGTGAACCACCTTGCTTGACTCTGCCTGCATCCAGGCTGCGTGTGTGCGTTCAGTTGCTCAGTGGTGTTTGGACTCTGTGCGACCTCATGGACGGCAGCCCACCAGGCTCCCCTGTCCTTGGCATTTTCCAGGCAAGAAAACTGGAGTGGGTTGCCGTTTCCTGCTCCAGGGGATCTTCCTGACCTGAGGATCAAACCTGAGTCTCTTGCATCTCCTGCATTGGCAGGTGGATTCTTCACTACTAGAGCCACCCGGGAAGCCAGCATATAGGGTGGTTTGACACCAAAGAAGGTGGAGATTTATTCTCAAGAGAAAGCAAATGTCTCTTCCTGTTCTCCTGCCCCCAGAGCTGAATGCTTGATGCTTTACTCTGAGCTTCCCTTGAAAGGCCCCTGTGGACATCCCACCCATGACCCCTGTTCCATCTGACTTCCATCAAGGGGCAAATATTGCTTCTAGGTTCAGGAGACTTAGAAGGCTGATGAATTGGGGTAGTTCCTTAAACTAAGGAACCTGGCACTTGATCTCGAGGCAGAAAAATGAGATAAAACTAACTGAGTGGAAGCATTGGGAGCTGGGAAAACAGGTGCTTCATTGGATGTGCTTCTGGGGTCACCTCGCCCTGGAGTTTAGGTCCACTGAGTAAAGCATGTGGGAAAAAGCAAGGTGCGGGCACAGTGGACCCCAGTCCCCGACCAGACAAGGGGGAACCCCAACCCTATGAAGGGCTCTTACGTGGCTCTGCAGAGGTCGAACTTGTGGCAGCTCTGGATGTGGTACATTAAGTCTCCTCCGTTGAGATACTCCATCACAAAAAAGAGGTTCTCCTGCAGAAAGACACGACAATCCCACTGTGAGCTTCTCTAAGACAAGGGCTATTTGTTTATTGGGGTATAGCTGCTTTACAACAACGTGTTTCACATGGTTTCTGCTGTGCAACAACGTGAATCAGCTGTGTGTATACCTATATCCCCTCCCCCTTGGACCTACCCACATCCCACCCCCTAGGTCATCACCAAGCACCAACCTGAGCTCCCTGTGCTATACAGCAGCTTCCCACTAGCTAGCTATTCTACACATGGTAGTGTGTACATATCAGACCCAATGTCCCAATTCGTCCCACCCCCCGCCTCCTCCCTGTGTCCGTACGTCCATTCCCTTCATCTGTGTCTGTTTCTGCCTTGCAAAGAGGCTCATCAGTACTATTTTTCTAGATTCCACATATATGCATTCATATAAGATACTTGTTTTTCTCTTTCTGGCTTACTTTTCAAAAGAATGAGTTCCATTATTTCAGAGGTACCAATTCTGTCTTGAAATCCCTGACAAAAAGGCTGGCAAGATAGTTTAGTTGATCTGCAGTATTTCTGAACCCCAGGAAGTCTGGGAAGTTGGGGGTGGTGGTGAGCGTGATGTTGGATGCCTGAATGCGCTGATGCAGTGGAGCAGACGGGGCACATGAGGGAGGCGCCACCTGGACTTGCCCACCTGACCGTGGGACGGTCCCGGGCTCGTCAATGGGTGCTCACTGTCTACCTACCGAAGCTGACAAGGGTGTAGGATGGTAAAAGTGGGGCTTCCCTGGCGGCTCAGACGGTGAAGAATCTGCCTGCCAATGCAGGAGACATGGGCTCTATCCCTGACTCGGGAAGCTCCCCTGGAGGAGGAAGTGGCAACCCACTCCAGTACTGTTGTCTGGGAAATCCCATGGACAGAGGAGTCTGTTGGGCTACAGTTCAACGGTTGCAGAGAGTCAGACACGACTTAGCAACTGAACACACACGCATGAGCACCCTGATTTTGAGAGTCCTCATGAACCACAGAATTAGTAATCTATTCGGTGTGGGGATGGCTGGCATGTCTGCACATAAATCTGCACCTGTGAACCTCACCCGGGTGATTTTTTAATTTTTTTAAACAAGTAACTACCATGATGCCCGCAAGAAGGTCACAAAATAAAGGTGCGAGGACTTCCTCCTGTTTAAGTCAGCTCCTGGTTATGCCAATGGAGCTCGGCCTGGGGGAAATA
Organism: Moschus berezovskii; assembly: GCF_049115385.1. Classification (NCBI taxonomy): domain Eukaryota; kingdom Metazoa; phylum Chordata; class Mammalia; order Artiodactyla; family Moschidae; genus Moschus; species Moschus berezovskii. The sequence continues at coordinate 73,588,523 of NC_142474.1, read as the reverse complement.
CCTCTGTGCAACACGTCCTGACTGCCTTAACATCTAAGTCAATGCCGCCACAAGCCAAGGGCTGAGAAGCAGAATGGGTTAGGACAGAGCAGGCTGGCACGATTCTGAGCTGACAAGAGTGCAGGTGTATCCCTTTTCGATTGGCCTTTGTCTTTTGTTTCTGAATCGTGTGTTTTGTTCTCTTGTAAAGAACTCAAGCAGGCTGGCTCAGAGTGTATTATTTCTGATTTCAGAAAGAGTCCAAACAAAGAATTAGAATTCAATAACCTCGAGGATTTGCCCCCGAGTCCGAGCATTCGGTGAGTCTTTCATTTTGCCTACTTAGCTGGAAAAACCATACTGTTTATCAAGTAGCTCCATGAAAAAGTGAATTTTACGAGAGGAAGGTTGCTTTACTTAAGATGCTCCCTCCAGCAGGGGTTTGGCTGAGGTTCTTATTCACAACCCAAGAAAACATTGAGCATCTTTTCATCCCATCAGTGAAGTCAGTTTTATTTTTTATTTAAAACCATTTTTTTTGGCTGTGATGCACAGCTTGTGGGATTTCAGTTCCCTGACCAGGAATTGAATCTGGGCTGTCAGCAGTGAGAATGCAGAGTCCTAACGTCAGGAAGTCCCTGAAGTCCGTTTTCACTGGGGTTTGCCAGTACCCTGATTATGGGCACTAAAATAAGTGATACAGTGAAGAACCTCTGGCTAACAAGACAGCATTTGATACATCATTCAATAATGTTTATCTCTCAGCTCCCCAGTTTGCAAATATATCTATGGAATACATGCTGTTCTGTGTCTGGCCCACAAAAGCAAGAGAGTCAGAGTTAGTTTCTGCTTTGCTGTGGTTCTCCAACAATTGAAGGCAATAATTAATGCTGATATGCTGGCAGAGACCGAAGGCGGGAGGAGAAGGGGACAACGGAGGATGAGATGGTTGGGTGGCATCACTGGCTCAGTGGACAGTGAGACCAAGCAAGCTCCGGGAGACGGTGAAGGACAGGGAAGTCTGGCGTGCTGCAGTCTGTGGGGTCACGCAGAGTGGGGCGTGACTGAGCGACTGAACCACGACAACATGCCGTGAGCAGGCTCAGGGGTAAGAACCCTCCTGCAGTGTGGGAGCTGCAAGAGATGCGCGTTCAGCCCCTGGGTCGGGAAGACCCCCTGGAGTAGGAAATGGCAACCTACTTCAGGAGTCTCGCCTGGGAAATCCCACAGACAGAGAAGCCTGGCGGCTTACAGTCTACGGGATCACAGAGAGTCAGACACGACTGAAGGGACCAAGCATGTGTACATACATGCTGCACACAGATATGTATTCAGAGCTCTGTGGTCCTCTCTTTTTCCCCTTTAAAAAAGGTCTTTATTCTTGTAGAGTCATTTATTTTTTAAACTTTTTTTATTGGCGTATAGTTGCTTTACCATGTTGTAAAGCAACAATGTTAGTTTCTACTATATCGCAAAGTGCAAAGTCAGTTAAATATTCAATTCAGTTCGGTTGCTCAGTTGTGTCTGACTCTCTGTGACCCCATGAATCACAGCACGCCAGGCCTCCCTGTCCATCACCAACTCCCAGAGTTCACTCAAACCCACTTCCATCAAGTCGGTGATGCCATCCAGCCATCTCATTCTCTGTTGTTCCCTTCTCCTCCCGCCCCCAATCCCTCCCAGCATCAGTCTTTTCCAGTGAGTCAACTCTTCGCATGAGGTGGCCAATGTATTGGAGTTTCAGCTTTAGCATCAGTCCTTCCAATGAACACCCAGGACTGGTCTCCTTTAGGATGGACAGTTTGGATCTCCTTGCAGTCCAAGGGACTCTCAAGAGTCTTCTCCAACACCACAGTTCAAAAGCATCAATTCCTTGGTGATCATTATTGAGTACTTTCAAAACTTCAGAACAACAAAGGATTCTGTGTGTTTACGTGCAAAGTACTGTATTTTCCACAGCGTCTACAAATATCTTTCATCACCTGGCTGATGGGATGTATTTTGTTCTCCTGTGTTTTGGGTTGACTAAAAAGTTCATTCAGGTTGACCTGTAAGATGTTATGGAAAAACCCAAATGAACTTTTTGCTCAACACAATACTCATAAAAATATGAGAGACCAATACGGGGCCTCTAACATCTGGAAAAGACTCTGATGCTGGGAGGGATTGGGGGCAGGAGGAGACGGGGACAACAGAGAATGAGATGGCTGGATGGCATCACCAACTTGATGGACATGAGTTTGAGTGAACTCCGGGAGTTGGTGATGGTCAGGGAGGCCTGGCGTGCTGTGACTCATGGGGAGGCAAAGAGTTGGACACGACTGAGCGACTGAACTGAACTGAACATCTAAATTCCTTTGTATTCATCTTCTTTGTGAAATATTTATATTAAATTTAGCTGTAAAAGCACTTTATACTACTAAAAAGAGGAAGGCAGGTCGCTGCTATATACAGGGATAGAAGTACTTAGACACTTTGCTAATCTAAGAATTGAAAAAAAATAATTTTTCATGTGAGAGATATGTATTCATCTCAGTGGTTTTCAAAGCCAAGTCCTTGATCACTAAGGTCTAAATTTAACCCAGATGTTACGCTTGAGTCTCTGCCTTGGTGGATCCCACCCTTGTTACTTACTCTGTTGATGCCCTGAGTGTGGACGAGAGTCCGAGTGGAGGCGAGTCCCCTTCAGAGGGCTGACTACCTCTGCAAGATTTATATCTTTACTTCTACTTAATGTCCCCCCCAAAGCAAGGTTTCAGTTTGGAATTACAGACTGAGCAAGTTGCTTCCTGGACATCCACATCTCTGGGGTGGGGAGGAAGAGCATGGAGCTGGGGTCGGGGCTGCCCACGCCAGGAGCTCACAGAACCAGTGAGTGACCCAGCCTAGGGCGGAGCTCGCATCACCGAGGCACACCTGCGCAGCACCTGGGCAGGGCGCACCCAGGTCCCCTGTTCCTCCACGCGCACACCCGTGTCAGGGTGGCCAGGAGAACACTCGGTGTCTTAGGCATGCTTGTAATTTAGAAGACTGGAGTCACTCTGAGTCTGGAGTACTTAATTTATTCCTTAGTTGTTTACAAAGCCATAAGCTAAAACATCCTAGGAAACAGGTTTATTTCCTTTTTTTCAAAAAGAATAATATCAAAGAAACCCAAAGATAATCACATGTACTTCTGATTCCTGAACGTTGGGTGCGTATGTGTGTGAGCGGGACAAGGCGCCCTGCAGGCCGGCAGACCCGTTCATTCCGTATGGCCTATTTGTATTTCTGCTCTAAGTTCTAATTAGTAAAGCTCACTGCCTTCCATAGGTTTGTTAAAATGTGTCAGAAATAAAGTGCCCAAGTTTCTAGAGGCTTGTACCTGCACCAGAATGTGGGCTCAGTCGGTATTTTCTGGCTTAATTGTCCCACAGGGTCATCTTGTAGTAAGTAACACAGTCTCTTCTTCTGTAACATGTGCTAGCAGGGATTCAGTTCATGGTTTTAAAACTGTTTTCCCTGATATGACTGGGTCGCTGCTAAGAGGAAATAGCGTAGTTAGGCTGACGGACTTTGCTCCAAACTGCTGCCCTGCTTGACAGTTGTGTGACCTCGGGTGTCTCTGTGAGCCCTGCAGGGGTGACCTTGATTTCCTTGTTTGTAAAATGGGGATGATAATAGTGTCTACTTCAGAAGCTTGCTATGAAGGATAAATGATCTAAAATACATAACATGCCTAGAAATGATTTAAAATATGTAACATGCAACCCACTCCAGTGTTCTTGCCTGGAGAACCCCAGGGACAGAGGAGCCTGGTGGGCTGCCGTCTATGGGATCGCACAGAGTCAGACACGACTGGGGCGACTTAGCAGCAGCAACATGCCTAGAACATGGACTCGCAAACAGTAAATGCTTTATAAACATCGGCTGTTATTTACGACTATAATTATTATACATAATATACATGCATGTGAGAAATATACATTCACAAGCACAGAAAGGATCCTGGAACAGACTGAATTTTAACATAAAAGACAAGTTTTAAGGAATACGGTTTTGATGTGAAAATGATCTACTCTGCTGAAGATTTTAAAGTTATCTTTCCCCCCTTCATTAGCAATGAGAAATTAATACTGAAAAAAGATGAAATACTCAAAAATCCTACCTCTGGGCACCTTTGAATGATATAGCTAGAAATGACTCTCTTCTTTAATGTTTTTGTGTATTCTCCAATTTTTAAAGTATATTTTGGTATAATTACTTTTATAACTAGGGAAAATACTAATGAAATTCCCTTAAGAATATATGAGTGAGTGAGTTTTCCATCACCTGATGTTTCTATAGTGTGGATTCTCTGTATTTACCATGGGGTTTGCTATTTGATATGGACATCTTGATTCAGGATTTGATGTAAGTAAGATGCTATCTTTATTTGCGCAACTAAATTGAAACTGGCAGGCTAAGCATTATGAAGACAGCATGACCATGTAGCACCTGATACTCCGTGATAAGATCTAAGTCATCTGATAAAATAGTTCTTACATCATTTTAATCAAAATAGTACAAATTTTAAAAAAGATTTTAAAAACGAATCCATAACGAAAAGATCTGAAAGGGAAAGCCTCATTAAAGTAAAAGTTTACATTGACAATGTGAAAGATGATTAAATGTAAGATTAAAGTGACAGATTTAACAAAATCAGTGGTGTAATTCTCATAGGACTGTGTTTGCATGCCAGTGTCCTTTGGAGGAATTACAAGACCCAGGTCTGTGAATATATCAGGACTTACAACATGAGCTTATTCTTTAAAAGACATTTTGTGAATGAACATTCTAGAATTGGTAAAGGGGAAAGGTAAACTTATCCTAATATGATCTGGCTTCTACCTGGTTTCTCCTTAGAAGGGTTACATTTGTTTTCCACAGGACAGTGAAAACAAAGAACATGGGAAGTTATTCAGTCACAGTTAGTAGCGTCAAGAACTGAACCAATAAGGGAACAGTTGCCAAATGTGCATAATTATCAGCAAAGTGCGTACTTTTTAGCATTAGAGATTTTATGATTTTATCAAAGTTGTAATAATTTTGAGATTACACGGAGAACGTGGCAAATAAGATCAGGAATATAGATTCCCCTTCCAGAAAAAACAAAAGGAGGAAAAGAATAATTACAGTCATGTTTTCAGGTTTTTTTTAATCCCAGGGGCTAGTGAGTTAATGTAGTAACCTTTATGTAGGAGAAGATTTGCATGTTTGAAACAACAAAATTAGAATTCAAATATTTATTAAAAATGTCCAACTATAAGGCCTTTTCTGGCAGTCCAGTGGTTAAGACCTTGTGCTTCTAATGCAAGGGGCACAGGTTCAATCCCTGGTCAGGGAACTAAGATTCCACATGCCCCACAGGGTGACCAAAAAGAAAAAATCCAAGTATACCAGTATGCTTTTCGGAGAATCATATGTTTTGAAGCATATGTAATAAGGGCTGGAACATCCAAGATGACAGAATAACAACATGGAAACTAGAGAACAGACTTCAGCTCAACATTGGGGTGTGTCCTATTAGAGCCAGTGGCAAGTGTGGGATGGTGCACCCTGAAGTATGAAGGGAAGTTGGCCCGTATCTAAAAGGAAATTCTCCAGATCAATATTTAGCCCTGTGCCACAGACTAAGAACTCCATACATAGTTACCTTTATTATGTGTATTGTTATTATTTTGTTAGAACAAATGAAACATGTTCTATATTCCTATGTGTTCTCTCTATATACCTTCATAAGGACCAAGAAGGTATGTGATGACTTTAGAATTCTTCCAAATCTCGCGCCAGTTAAGTGGCCACATGTGGAAAGCACGCTACCCACTCCAACCCCTAGCCTCCACAACAGGGAGTTGCACACGTTTCCAGCTAAAAAAAGAAAACATGCTTCTTTATATCAAGGGAAAGTGCTATTTACATGGAGAAATGGAAAGATGCATACACACGCAGTTACAGAAAGGCAAACCACAGGAACAACATCATCTTTTCGGGTTTTATCAGCTGAAAAGCCTGAGGAGGTGAAAGATAATGGCTATTAAGTAGGATTTGGTGAATCTGAAAGATAGTTATGGGGGAGATCCTCTTTAAGCCTTCAAAGAAGGCAGAGTGGATTTGCAGACAAGAGGTTCTTTCCAGATGTCCTCGAAGGAGATGCAAAAGGCTGGTGTTTTGTGGAAAGCTGGTGTCTGGGGCTTTGGGAGAATAGCTGATGCAGGAACCAACTGACAATGAGGGCACGTGAGCCTTGAGGAAACGTTACACAAATCACATCAAGGTGAGAAAATACCTGTGAGCTTAGAGCAGGTGTGTGGAAAGGGCATGGCATTTTCGACTCAGCAGGCAACACATGCAGGCAGAGTTCCTGCATATTTGTGCATTAATTACCTATTACCATCAGCGTCTAGGGAGAGGGTGGGACCTGAGGCTAGAGTTTTGAGTACAACAGGAATTTACTATACACCCACTAAACTATTCTTTTCTTTTTTTGGTAAATTGTGAATCGAACATCTGCTGAATCAGTTTAGTTGCATAGAAAGGGCATCTGAAACACATCAGAGTGAAGGGCAATTTCTGAAATAACAGTTTTCAAGCATTCATAGTATCAAAAACTGGCAGAGTCCTGTAAAGAAAAGAGACATATGCTATATAACACAGGAGTCCAGCCTGGTGTTCTGTGATGACCTAGAGGGGTGGGAGCAGGGAGGGCAGAGAGAATCAAGAGGGAGGTGATATGTGTATAATCATGACTGAACTGCGTTATCGTATGGCAGGACCCAACACATCACTGTAAAGCAATTTTCCTCCAAATAAAGAATAAATAAAAACCATTAACTACTTTATGAAATTTTTAAAAAGAGTTACCTATGAATGGGGACATCACAGAAAGTTAATTCTCATCTTAGTTCATGGATAAGTGTTTTTGAGGATGTGGTTTATGTGGTTTTCTTTTCCTTGCTCAAACTGTGATCAGTGTCAACACTCCTTAACTGCACCAGAGGGTTTATGGATTAAAGTGTTTTTGCAAGCTTTAGACAAGGGAGTTTCTGAATGAAATGCTTGACATTAAAAACCTTCCAGCAGTCTTAATGGATTTTTACCTTCAAACTACGGGAATTCTCACAGTTTGACTTTTTATTTTTTTTAAAAAAACTACCATGCTGAAGGAGTTTTTCTTCTATTTCAGATAATAACTTGCAGTTCATATGACACTTTTCTCCACAAAGGAGTCAAACTTCTCTGTAAATGCTATATATTCTTTAATGCTGTCCCTTGGAGGCTAAACGGGGAGAATTGAGGTTACAAAGAAACGTTATTTGACTTGTTGAAAGACACGGGAAGCGTCAGGCATCAACTCTTGCTCTGAATTCATGAGCAGAGGAGTGACTGTGGCGAGGCCGGCCTTGCGTGCTCTATTATGAAGGGAAAGTGAAACTCAGTTTTCTGTTTCATAAAAGAGACATTGCAAGGTAATATTGACAGAGAAGAGTCATCTGGTTCAGATAGGGTGTGTGGAAGTCGAGGGCGGTGGCGTAAACACATGAAGTACACCAGCATTCTCACTCCTTATGTCAAACTGAGGACTCTGCATTTGGACGCCTGCAAAACAGCTGGGCGTTCACTCACATTCGGCCTGAAGAATGGGGAGGGCCTGGAGATGCGCTCTGTGATCGAAAACGTCTTGTAGGTGCAAGTACTGTGTTGGCTACAAAGCACATTTGGGTTTCATCTTAAGATCTTACAGAAAAGTTGGAATGCGCATTATGGCCATCCCAACACTTGAATACAGGTGGGCCTTTCAGGATTCAAAGGAGACACAGATGAATGTAGACCACAGTTTACTTTTCGTTTCTAAGGAAAGATTATTTCCTTAAAAAAACAAAACAAACCCAAAGTGTTAGATCCTGTGGAGTCCCATACCAAGGTCACAGGTGCAGAGCCTGGAACCAAGATCATCTCTGGAATTGACTGAGCCCCTATAGTAACTGTTGCCATGAGCCCCTAATCGAAAGTGGCAGCTCCCTGATCCCACATTAGGTAAAAATCCCCATCCTAGCCGATCACCTAATGTCACCCTTCCAGCAGGAACTGTCTTTGTCTTGAGGCTGTAAAAACTGGCTACTAACCCATGAAAGTGTTGGGGCTCCCTGAGCCAGCCTGCTCTACTTGCTGCGCCCTCCTTATCTCTGCTCTTTGTTCTTAACAAACTCACTCCTTTCTGAATTACTCTGTGTCTGGAAGTGTGTTTTTTTTTAATTTTTAAAAAATTTGTAATTGAAGGATAACTGCTTTACAGTATTGCATTGGTTTCTACCAAACACCAACATGAATCAGTCATAGGTTTACCCATGTCCCTTACCACTTGAATATCCCTTCCACCACCCTCCCCACCCCTCTAGGTTGTTACAGAGTCCCTGTTTGAGTTCCTGAGTCAAACAGAAAATTCCCATTAGCTATCTATGTTGCATACCGTTATGTATGTTTCCATGTTACTTTCTCCATACCACCCACCCTCTCCTTCTCCCCTGTAGCCGTGTCCATAAGTCTGGCCTCAATGCCTTTGTCTCCATTTGCTGCTCTGCATGGAGAAGGCAATCGCAAGCCACTCCAGTACTATTGCCTAGAAAATCCCATGGATGGAGGAGCCTGGTAGGCTGCAGTCCGTGGGGTTGCTAAGGGTCGGACACGACTCAGCGACTTCACTTTCACTTTTCACTTTCACACATTGGAGAAGGAAATGGCAACCCACTCCAGTGTTCTTGCCTGGAGAATCCCAGAGACGGGGGAGCCTGGTGGGCTTCCGTCTATGGGATCACACAGAGTCGGACACGACTGAAGTGACTTAGCAGCAGTAGCAGCAGCAGCTGCTCTGCAAATAGGTTAATCAGTACCATCTTTCTAAATTCCATATATATGCATTAGCATGCAATCATTGTTTTTCTCGTTCTGACTTACTTCACTCAGTATAATAGGCTCTAGGTTACTCTGTGTGTGGAAATTCTTTTCCAACCCATGCTTAGACCCACAACAGAGGCATCTTTTCTGTTTTTTTTTTTTTTAAAGAGACAATAGTCCCCACATGGAGTCACCTGTGCTAAGCCCACATTACCAGCTGACACTTAATACCTAACCTATCTGCAGTTCCAACCTTCCCCAGCGATGCAGTCTTAACTGGTCAATCTGGAACTTTCTGGTCAGTGCAAGTGAGGTCAGCTGCCTGATATAAACCCTCTCCTCCCCTAAGGGAAGGTGGTCTCGCCTGAAACAATCTGCCTTTTCCTTGTCCCTCCCCAGTTTCTGTCTATAAAGGCTTCCAGCCTCCTCGAGCTCCTTTTTATTTGCTAATTGAGATGCTGCCCAATTCAAGAATCACTGAATAAAGTCAATTAGAGTCCTAAATATACTCAGCTCAATTTTGTGTTTTAACAGGTTTGGTGACGGTGACAGGATCTGAAGGAAACTTCTGACAGCTTTGAGGAGAAGGAGAAGCACAGGAGACCACTGACTTCTCTCTCCCGCTATTACAAAGGTTGTGGGTGAGTTCCCTTGGTTTTGAGCTCTGCTCTTTGCATTGAGCTCCTGATGACATTTAATTGGCTTTCCAGGCCCCTGTTTGCTCGGAGTCCCTGGTTCCGTGCTGGGTCCTGCTGGTGGTTTAGGCTGAAGCTCCCCATGTGCTTGGAATCCCCCTGCAGATTCCATACTGGGAGCTCCTGGTGGCATTTTTGGGGTTTGCTGGTTCAGTCCTTCCCCCAGTCCCAGGTTCCACGTTGGGAACTGTTGATGGTATGCAAGGTCTTTGTCTTGGGCAGGATGCAATGACAGTGCTCGGTTATTCCTGGTGTGTTAAGGTGCGCACCTGTTTGTCTTATGTAGATAAAGGCTACTGTTGATGGGAATTTCAGAGGCAAGAAAAGCCACAAAATTGGTGGGCATGGATCGAGCACTCAGAAGCTGCTAGAATGCTTACCACCTCACCCAGAGACTCCTGGGTTAGGACAGGATAGTTATGGAATGGCTTAGAGTGACACTGAGTCACCTGCCCACCTCAAAACATCCATGCAATGGGGTATGTGCATTGCATAAAAACCACACAAGCCCCATAGCACACCTGTCTCTGAGAGACCCAAAAGGCCCAGCCAGAAGAAGACGGGACCTTTCAATTCTAAAGGAGTTAGTGTGCCACCCGCTTACAGTGTCAGGTTGGGGGCCAAAATATGGCTGGACAGCAAAGTGGCTGAGCTACCTTTGTGGCTGAGGGTCCTACTAGCCCTCAGGGAAATGACCACAGCCATTACGGGGAAAGTTAGTTGAGATTATTTAAAAAGTACACTTGAAAATAAGACCTTCCAAATCAAACACACAGAATGGGGATACCTGTTTTAACACATTATCAACTGGGTTTTGTTTTTTCTTTTAGTGGAAACTAATGCCTGTGGCTGGCAATTCGTTATGTAAATGAATATTGAACTACCTGCATTTGAGTAAATATCAACAACTTTTTATTTTGGACTTAATGTATTTATTTGAAATTTTGTACATGTCTGACTAAAGCATTCTAATGTTTCATGAGAGCGTGACAGGCAGAATGTAGCAGATACTGCAGCGCAGCGGACAGAAGATCTATTACAAATACACTGGTTTTTGCTGCATTTTCCCCTGGAAAAGCAGACTGCTGGATGCATTTGGGGGGTGGAGTTCCTGTGGGTATTATTTCCTCTTGAATATGTTCTTTTATTTTACCTGACAGTCGACAAAGTGGATCTTTGTGTGTGTGTGTTGGGGGGGGGTGTGCTCTTTAGAAATAAGAAATTTTCCAATGCATCATTTTTGAAAATGTTGATAATAAACTTGTGTTTATAATATATGCAAGGTTGGAACAAAAACCTAATGGAGCCAAATGTGAATGATAATGACAATTATGTTGTATAATGAACCTCTGATCAGCTTCAAGCTCTTAACAGCTCTGCACAGTGATGTTAATTGTATCATGCTCTAAAAACATATTGATAAGTCTCTGGTCAATAATAATCGGGTAACAAAAGATGGACTAATCTGTCTCCTGTTAACAATGTGTTAGCTGGCAGGCAGAGGCCTCCAAAAGGCTTCAAGATGCCAAAGGAGCTTCATTAACAATTTGTGCAACAGGCTAATGAAATGCTAAAGACACAGGAGGTTCCTAAAACAGGCTGTAAGATGGGCATTACCCAACCTTTACTACTCCCTTCTGTCCCCCTTTATTTGGACACTCATTCTAGTAATCTGACCTAAATTGTCTTTCTACCCTGAAGAGAATACAAGATCATAAACAAAAGTCCACCAAGTCAGTGGACTCACAGATAGCCCCATGTCTACTCTCAATGGAAGACCCCCATAAAGGCCCCTCCCAGGACGGTCAAGACCGAGGGATTTTCTGGTAAATTGCTACATCATTCCCTTAAGCAGCTAAGGTCAACTAAAATTTAAATTAAAGAGAAACAATGACCGAGCTTTGGTAGATTCCAGAGATACACTCTACTGTACACCCCACTTTAAGCCTGCAGATGGGAATCCCAGGAAAACTGGCAGAAGGCAGCTCAGGAGGGAATTCTTCCCTGAATCAGCTCTCCTGGATCCTTATCAATCCATAAGACAGACAGGAAAAGACAGTAACTTTTATATCCACTTTAGGGACACCTCTTAAGTACAAGGGAGGGTTCTATACTGCAAGAAATATTTGCTGTTTGCCCCAACTAAAAACTGGTGAGATATTTACAAGGATTTTTTTAAAAAATAGCTTAGTGATAAGAAGTTGGTCAGAAACTGGCAGTTGATACTGACAGCATCATAGAAATTTTTTCTTTTAGACCTCTTCCCTTAAGCCAAAATAAAACTGTGTACACCCCAGAGGGAAATAAAAACCTATAGCCTTTGTGAAAGGATTTACTAAAATAGTCCAAAGGTAAACAGCTCTAACTCCAGAACATAGAAATCTTTTGATATCCATTTTAGTTAGAAATCTCCTCCCTGATATACAGGAAAAAAAGTGAATTAAGGTTAATCTAGTTGGATGGGGTAGATCAATGTAAGCTGTCATTTAAGCTGCAACCCAATTCTTTGAGGAATTAAGAGCTACTGTCATGATCTTATAAATTTTGCAAAACTAGAAATTCAGCTCTAGAGGCAGTTCAAAATTCAACTATCCCTTCCACAAAGGCCACAACCTCCCCTATTTATCTCAAAAGCCCTGTATGTATTAATAGTATAAAAATTCTGGCCTTAGGAAACCAAAGTCCTTCTTGAAGGAAACTGCATTCTATTCCCATGCCTTTGAGATGTAAATGTTATCTAAACTTTAGGGAGGTAATTCTTATCAGTAAGAAAATAAAAGGGGAAAAGTCATTTGAAACTTCAGTTCAGCCGCTCAGTCGTGTCCAACTGCAACACCATGCACTGCAGCATGCCAGGCCTCCCTGTCCATCACCAACTCTCGGAGCTCACTCAAACTCATGTCCACTGATCGGTGATGCCATCCAACCATCTCACCTTCTGTTGTCCCCTTCTCTTCCTGCCTTCAATCTTTCCCAGCATCAGGGTCTTTTCCAATGAGTCAGTTCTTTGCACCAGGTGGCCAAAGTATTGAAACTTTAGCTTCAGTATCAGTCCTTCCAATGAACACCCAGGACTGATCTCCTTTGGGATGGACTGGTTGGATCTCCTTGCAGTTCAAGGGACTCTCAAGATCTTCTCCAACACCACAGTTCAAAAGCATCAATGCTTCAGTGCTCAGCTTTCTTTATGATCCAACTCACATCCATATATGACTACTGGAAAAACCATAGCTTTGACTAGACAGACCTTTGTTGGCAAAGTAATGTCTCTGCTTTTCAATATACTGTCTAGGTTGGTCATAACTTTTCTTCCAAGGAGCAAGTGTCTTTTAATTTCATGGCTGCATTCACCAACTGCAGTGATTTTGGAGCCCCATAAAATAAAGGCCATCACTGTTCTGATTGTTTCTCCATCTATTTGGCATGAAGTGATGGGACTGGATGCAATGATCTTCATTTTTTGAATGTTGAGTTTTAAGCCAGCCTTTTCTCTCTCCTCTTTCACTTTCATCAAGAAGCTCCTTAGTTCCTCTTCGCTTTCTGCCACTTGAAACTTAGGTGAACAAAACAAAACAAAAAATCTCCTCTGTGTCTTCCCCACAAACTTTAGTGAAAATGTGTTAGCCATCTTAGCAGGTAACTTTAACTTATTTCTCTACCAGGTAAACAACTTAGATCCAGCCTCTTTCGTAAGTAGTAAATTTCTTATTACTGTACCTGATTCATGCCATTAATTTTAAAATGAAAGCTATAAAGGTCTCTGTACCTCTCTTTATGTTTATGTGTCTGTATACATGTGTTGTATGATTATTTTTCACCTCCTAATGGTATTACTAAAACTGTTAAAAAAAAAAGAAAGAGTTCCATTTAATTGGTTTGAAGAGAATTAAGCACTTATATGAAGTAGTGAAGTGAGTGAAGTCGCTCAGTCGTGTCCGACTCTTTGCGACCCCATGGACTGTAGCCTACCAGGCTCCTCTGTCTATGGGATTTTCCAGGCAAGAATACTGGAGTGGGTTGCCATTTCCTTCTCCAGGAGATCTTCCCAATCCAGGGATTGAACCCGGGTCTCCCGCATTGTAGGCAGATGCTTTACCATCTGATGTTTATTATTAAATCTTAAATTATTTTTTTTCCTAAAACTCCCAGAAATTCACAGTCATACCTCAGCAATATTACAGGTCCAGTTTCAGACAGCTACAATAAAAACTAATATCATAATAAATCAAGTCACATGAATTTTTTTATTTCCTAGTGCATATAAGGTTTATATTTACACTATACTGTGGGCTAAAAGAGTCTGATGCTGGGAGGGATTGGGGGTGGGAGGAGACGAGGACGACAGAGAATGAGATGGCTGGATGGCATCACCAACTCGATGGACATGAGTTTGAGTGAACTCCGGGAGTTGGTGATGGACGGGAGGCCTGGCGTGCTGTGATTCATGGGGTTGCAAAGAGTCGGACATGACTGAGTGACTGAACTGAACTGATGGGCTATAAGTGCAATAGCATTATGCTTTAAAATGTATGTACCTTAATTAAAAATACTTTATTGCTAAAAAAAAATGCTCACTATCTGAGCCTTCATCAAGTCATCATCTTTTTGCAGGTTGAGGATTTTATGTTAGTGTTGGTGGCTGCAGACTAATCAGGGTGGTGATTGCTGAAGGTGGTGTGCTACTGCTGCTGCTGCTGCTGCTAAGTCACTTCAGTCGTGCCCGACTCTGTGTGACCCCATAGACGGAAGCCCACCAGGCTCCCCCGTCCCTGGGATTCTCCAGGCAAGAACACAGGAGTGGGTTGCCATTTCCTTCTCCAGTGTGTGAAAGTGAAAAGTGAAGTCGCTCAGTCATGTTCGACCCTTAGCGACCCCACGGACTGCAGCCCACCAGGCTCCTCCATCCATGGGATTTTCTAGGCGATAGTATTGGAGTGGCTTGCCATTGTAGCTATGCTAATTTCTTAAAATAAGACAACAATGGTTTATTGACTGACTCTTCATTTCATGAATGATCTCTCCAAAGTGGGCAATGCTATTTGATAGCATTTTATGCACAGAACATCTTTCAAAATTGGGATCAATTCTCTCAAACCCTGCCACTACTTTAACAATTAAGTTTATATAATATTCTAAATGCTTTGTTGTCATTTCAACAATCTTCACAGCATCTTTACCAGAATTAGGTTCTAAGTCAGAAAACCACTCTTTGCTCATCCATTAAAGTTTTATCATGAAATTGCATCAATTCAGTCACATCTTCAGGCTCCACTTCTAATTCCATCACATCTGCAATTACTTCTTCCACCAAGGTCATGAATGCCTAAAAGTCATCCATGAAGGTTGGAATCAATTTCTTTCAAACTCCCGTTGATGGTGATATTTTGATTTCTTCCAGTGAATCACAAACGTCCTCAAGGGCATCTAGAATGGTGAATCCTTTCCAGAAGGTTTTCAGTTGACTTGCCCAGATCCATCAGGAATGAACATCTGTGGTGCAGAGCCTTACAAAATGTGTATGTTAGAGAATAAGACTTGAGAATTGAAATCACACCTTGGTCCTTGGGCTGCAGAATGGAAGCTGTGCTAGCAGATATGAAAACAGTAGTAATTTCATTGCACGTCTCCATCAGAGCCCTTGAGAGACCACATGATTATCAAGGAGCAGTAGTATTTTGAAAGGAATCTTTTTTCTGAGTAGATCTCAACAGTAAACTTAGAATATTCAGTAAACCACGCTGGAAACAGAGGTGCTGTCATTCAGGCTTTGTTCCATTTACAGGGCACAGGCAGGGTGGATTTAGCATAATTCTTAAGGGCTCTGGGATTTTTGGAGTGGTAAGTGACCATTGCTTCCAACTTAAAGTCACAGTTGCATTAGCACCTAACAAGAGAGTCGGTTTGTCCTTTGACACCAGGCACTGACTTCTCTTGAGCTATGAAAGTCCTAGATGGCATCTTCTTCCAATATAACACTGTACCATCTGCATTGAAAATCTGTTGGTGTAGCCTCCTTTGTTGATTATCTTAGCTAGACCTTCTCAATAATTTGCAGTGGCTTCTACATCAGCACTTGCTGCTTCAGCTTACACTCTCGTGTTATGTGTACGGCTTCTTAAACCTCACAAACCAACCTCTGCTGGCTTCAGACTTTCCATCTGCCGCTCCCTTCCTCTCCTGGCTCTCACAGTGACGGAGCGAGTAGGGCCCTGCTCTGGGTTAGGCTTTGGCTTAAGGGAACAGTGTGGCTGATTTGAGCACTCCAGACTATTAAACTTTCCTGCATAGCCGTCATAACGGTGTTTCACTTATCATTCCTGTGTTCACTGGAGTCGCACTTTTAACTTCCTTTCTGTTCACACCTTGGCTAACGGTTGGTGCAAGAAGCGTATCTTTCGACCTATCTTACCTTCCAACACGCCCTCATCCCAAAGCCTAATTATTTCTAGCTTTTGACTTAAAAGTGAGTAATGTGTGTCTTTTCCTTTCACTGAACTTTAGAGGCCACTGTAGGGTTATTAACTGGTCTACTTTCAGCTTCGTGCCTCAGAGACTAGGGGACCTGAAGAGAGGGGAGAGATGTAGAAACAGCCGGTCAGTGGAGCAGTCAGAACACACTGAATGTGTGCCGATTCACACGTTATCAACAGGGGCATTTTTGCACAAGCCAGCACCTGCGGCCAGTGATTTGTGAGTGAATATTGAAACACCCGCATTTGAGTCAATATCAACACTTTTTTTGCACTTAATGTATTTATTGGAAACTTTGTATAGTGGAGGTGATGGAATTCCAGTTGAGCTATTTCAAATCCTAAAAGATGACGCTGTCAAAGTGTTTCACTCAATACGCTGGCAAATTTGGAAAATTCAGCATGGCCACAGGACTGGAAAAGGTGTTTTCATTCCAGTCCCAAAGAAGAGCCATGCCAAAGAATGTTCAAACTACTGCACAATTGCACTCATCACACACTAGCAAAGTAATGCTCAAAATTCTCCAAGCCAGGCTTCAACAGTATATGAACCGTGAACGTCCATATGTTCAAGACGGATTTAGAAAAGGCAGAAAAACCAGAGATCAAATTGCCAACATCCACTGGATCATAGAAAAAACAAGAGAATTCCAGAAAAACATCTACTTCTGCTTTACTGATTACACCAAAGGCTTGGACTGTGTAGATCACAGCAAACTGTGGAAAATTCTGAAAGAGATGGGAATACCAGACCACCTGACCTGCCTCCGGAGAAATCTGTATGCAGGTCAAGAAGCAACAGTTAGAACCAGACATGGAACAACAGACTGGTTCCAAATTGGGAAAGGAGTATGTCAAGGCTGTATATCGTCACCCTGCTTATTTAACTTATATGCAGATTATATCATGCGAAATGCCAGGCTGGATGAAGCACAAGCTGGAATCAAGATTGCCGGGAGAAATATCAATAGCCTCAGATATGCAGATGATGTCACCCTTATGGCAGAAAGTGAAGAGGAACTAAAGAGCCTCTTGATGAAAGTGAAAGAGAAGAGTGAAAATGTTGGCTTAAAACTCAACATTTAGAAAACTAAGATCATAGCATCTGGTCCCATCACTTCATGGCAAATAGATGGAGAAACAATGGAACAGTGACAGACTATTTTTCTAGGCTCCAAAATCACCGCAGCTGGTGACTGCAGCCACGAAACTAAAAGATGCTTGCTCCCTGGAAGAAAAGCTATGACCAACCTAGACAGTATATTCAAAAGCAGAGACATTACTTTGCCAACAAAGGCCCATCTAGTCAAAGCTATAGTTTTCCCAGTAGTCATGTATGGATGTGAGAGTTGGACTATAAAGAAAGCTGAGCACAAAGAATTGATGTTTTTGAACTGTGGTGTTGGAGAAGACTCTTAAGAGTACCTTGGACTGCAAGGAGATCTAACCAGTCCATCCTAAAGGAAATCAGTCCTGAATATTTATTGGAATGATCGATGCTGAAGCTCCAATACTTTGGCCACCAGATGCAAGGAACTGACTCATTGGAAAAGATCATGATGCTGGGAAAGATTGAAGGCAGGAAGAGAAGGGGATGACAGAGGATGAGATGGTTGGATGGCATCACCGACTCAATGGACATGAGTTTGAGTAAGCTCCGGGAGTAGGTTTTGGACATGGAAGCCTGGCATGCTGCAGTCCATGTGGTTGCAAAGTCGGACACGACTGAGACTGAAATAAACTGAGTATTTTGAGTGTGTGATAGGTGCTACAGGAGGTACCTCTGTGCAAGGACAGAACACGTATTACAAATACACTGGGCTTCACTGTGCTTCCCCCTGGAAGAGCAGACCTTACACTTTCTGGAGACATTATTTTTAGTCCTATGGGTATTATTTCCTCTAGAATACGTTCTTTTATTTTACATGATAGTTGGCGAGGTGGATCTTTGTGGGGGGTTCTTTTGGAAATAAGAAATTTTGTAATGCATCATTTTTGAAAGTTTTATGATAATAGACTTGTATTTATAATAGACGCAAATTTGGACCAAAAACCTAATGGAGCAAAATGTGAATGATAACAACAACAGTAAGTTATATAATGAATTACTGATCAATCTTTTAAGCTCTGACATCTACTGTTAATGGTATCATGCTCTAAAAATATACTGATACATCTCCGGTCAATAAGATTCATGTAACAAAAGATGTATTTATACATCTCTGGTCAATGATGTGTTAAGTTTGTCGTCTTACAGGGGCATAGTTCATGATGCCCAAAACAATTATAACAGTAACATCAAAGATGACTGTAATGTAATAATATAAAAGTTTGAAATATTGCAAGAATACGAAATGTGACACAGATGTAAGTGAGAAAATGCTGTTGGAAAAATGGCACCAACAGACTTGCTCAATGCAAGGTTGCCATAAAGCTTTAATTTATTAAAGAAAAAAATGCAATACTTGTAAATTTCAATAAAGCAAAGCACAATAAAGCAAAGTAAACTGGTCCAAATGTTTCTCAAGTTCACATGATCAGAGATCATCTTTAGTAAATAAACGCTTGTTGAAGTTTGTTGGATTAACTAAAATACATGCTCTGAATTATTATCATTAAAATAATGCAAACATACAACTTTATTCTGCTTGTTTTACTGGTCAACTAAGTTCATGTTATCTGTTACAAAGTTTTTCAGCAAGAAAAATATCTTAGGGGGTGATGGATGACTTGTCCAATGCCTTATGAAGGTTTTGTGGGTAGTGTAAACATAATTATTGAGAACAAATGAGTCAAATTGATGTAAATGGGATAACAGGTTTTAGGTAACTTGTAAAATAGTTTCCTCAAAACTTTGTGGTAATCTGAAACCCAAGTTTTGCCAAGTTAAATTATGGATAGTCATTAAATATCTAGATAATTTCCAAATAAGATAAAATACTTAAACACTAATTATTGAATACAGGTTTATCTACTTTGGGCTTTTACAGACCAACCAAAGATTTTTGGGTCTATTAGTAAACTTTTTTTGTGCCATACTGAAATATATACTATCAGAAAACATGTTTCAAGAAATTTTAAAAACTGTCAAGCCACAAAATAAGAAAAGCTGCTAACATAAGACTTCATAGTTGTTTACTTTTGCTTTTCACTAAAATTAAGTATTTTTAGGGTTAAACATTATATTAAAGCTATTAGAAATAGTAAGGGAAATATCTCTGGATGCAAGGACAGTAGGATGTGTGATTTGACAATGATAGGTATGAAGAATAGAGATTTTTTTTGTTGAGGAAAAAGAAAGAAATTTTGTCCTAAATGCAGAGTGGTTATTTCAGAATGGGAAAAAGGAATAAACATAGAAAACAACTGTAGAAAGTTTGTAGGAAAAAGAGTCTTGGGAGCTGAATTTTATGCGTGGTTAAGCTATCCATGATCAGAATGAATTTATTTAAGTAAAAAAGAGTTTTAGTCAAAATTAAAATTGCTTTTTTTTTTTAAAAAGGAAAAGTTCTTTTGCACTATTGGTCTACTTTTGGTAAGCAGCTGTGAAAGGGTCTTCAAAATAAATTCCTGTGATTCCCATTATCTTTATTAGGTCTTTGATTACTTGAGTAATTGAGTCTTCTCTACTAAAAGAGACATTTTAAACAATTATGCAACTTTCTTTTTTAAAAATTAATTTATTTTAATTGGAGGCTAAGTACTTTAAAATATTGTTGTGGTTTTTGCCATACATTGACATGAATCAGCCATGGGTGTACATGTGTCCCCCATTCCCTCCCTCAGGGTCATCCCAGTGCACCAGCCCTGAGCACCCTGTCTCATGCATTGAACCTGGACTGGCGATCTGTTTCACATAAGGTAATGTACATGTTTCAATGCCATTCTCCCAAATCATCCCACCCTCACCTTCTCCCACAGAGTCCAACAGTCTGTTCTTTACATCTGTGTATCTTTTGCTGTCTCGCATATAAGGTCATCATTACCATCTTTCTAATAATTACGCAACTTTCTATATTTACCTGCAAAGTCTTTATCCCCTTGTTTGAATGGATAACTATTACTTCACAGTGAACTATGATCTTATTTGACCAAGTATTTTTAAACTCTTTGGTGTTTTTGACAAACTTCTCCCAAATCAAATTCTAAATGTAATCTTTTTGACCTCAAACCAACTTTGAGATTTTCCAGAGAGCCCCTGGAACATTTCAAAAGATTTGTTTTCTCTCCTTAGAAAAAGAGAGATGTTAAACTAACTAGGCTTATTTGATACATTAAATTGCATAGGAAGCCCTGTCACATAAAAGGTAATACTAAGCTTCCTTTAGGTTGTATTTCTATAGATATATAAGTATTCTCAAAATTCATAGGTCCTGGGATAATCTAATCAGCCATACTTCCAGTTACCATCTTAAAATGTTTATCACAGAATAACTATTTGGAAGTGGTCAAACAGGAGATGGCAAGAGTGAACATAGGCATTCTAGGAATCAGTGAATTAAAATGGACTGGAATGGGTGAATTTAACTCAGATGACCGTTATATCTACTACTGTGGGCAGGAATCCCTTAGAAGAAATGTAGTAGCCATCATGGTCAACAAGAGAGTCCGAAATGCAGTACTTGGATGCAATCTGAAAAACAACAGAATGATTTCTGTTCGTTTCCAAGGCAAACCATTCAATATTACAGTAATCCAGGCCTATGCCCCAACCAGTAACGCTGAAGAAGCTGAAGTTGAATGGTTCTATGAAGACCTACAAGACCTTTTAGAACTAACACCCAAAAAAGATGTCATTTTCATTATAGGGGACTGGAATGCAAAAGTAGGAAGTCAAGAAACACCTGGAGTAACAGGCAAATTTGGCCTTGGAGCCCGGAATGAAGCAGGGCAAAGCCTAATAGAGTTTTGCCAAGAGAACGCACTGGTCATAGCAAACACCCTCTTCCAACAACACAAGAGAAGACTCTATACATGGACATCACCAGATGGTCAACACCGAAATCAGATTGATTATATTCTTTGCAGCCAAAGATGGAGAAGCTCTATACAGTTAGCAAAAACAAGACCAGGAGCTGACTGTGGCTCAGATCATGAACTCCTTATTGCCATATTCAGACTTAAACTGAAGAAAGTAGGGCAACCCACTAGACCATTCAGATATGACCTAAATCAAATCCCTTATGATTATACAGTGGAAGTGAGAAATAGATTTAAGGGACTAGATCTGATAGATAGAGTGCCTGATGAACTCTGGACGGAGGTTCGTGACATTGTACAGGAGACAGGGACCAAGACCATCCCCATGGAAAAGAAATGCAAAAAAGCAAAATGGCTGTCTGAGGAGGCCTTACAAATAGCTGTGAAAAGAAGAGAAGCGAAAAGCAAAGGAGAAAAGGAAAGATATAAGCGTCTGAATGCAGAGTTCCAAAGAATAGTAAGGAAAAGTAAAGCCTTCCTCAGTGATCAATGCAAAGAAATAGAGGAAAACAACAGAATAGGAAAAACAAGAGATCTCTTCAAGAAAATTAGAGACACCAAGGGAACATTTCATGCAAAGATGGGCTTGATAAAGGACAGAAATTGTATGGACCTGACAGAAGCAAGAAGATATTAAGAAGAGGTGGCAAGAATACACAGAGAACTGTACAAAAAAGATCTTCATGACCAAGATAGTCATGATAATGTGATCACTGACCTAGAGCCAGACATCTTGGAATGTGAAGTCAAGTGGGCCTTAGAAAGCATCACTACGAACAAAGCTAGTGGAGGTGATGGAATTCCAATTGAACTATTTCAAATCTTGAAAGATGATGCTGTGAAAGTGCTGCACTCAATATGCCAGCAAATTTGGAAAACTCAGCAGTGGCCAGAGGACTGGAAAAGGTCAGTCTTCATTCCAATCCCAAAGAAAGACAATGCCAAAGAATGCTCAAACTACCGCACAATTGCACTCATCTCACACCCTTGTAAAGTCATGCTCAAAATTCTCCAAGCCAGGCTTCAGCAGTATGTGAACCGTGAACTCCCAGATGTTCAAGCAGGTTTTAGAAAAGGCAGAGGCACCAGAGATCAAATTGCCAACATCCGCTGGATCATGGAGAAAGCAAGAGAGTTCCAGAAAAACATCTATTTCTGCTTCATTGACTATGCCAAAGCCTTTGACTGTGTGGATCACAATAAACTGTGGAACATTCTGAAAGAGATGGGAATCCCAGACCACCTGACCTGCCTCTTGAGAAACCTGTATGCAGGTCAGGAAGCAACAGTCAGAACTGTACATGGAACAACAGACTGGTTCCAAATAGGAAAAGGTGTATGTCAAGGTTGTATATTGTCACCTTGCTTATTTAACTTATATGCAGAGTACATCGTGAGGAACGCTGGGCTGGAAGAAGCACAAGCTGGAATCAAGATTTTTGGGAGAAATATCAATAACCTCAGATATGCAGATGACACTACCCTTATGGCAGAAAGTGAAGAGGAACTCAAAAGCCTCTTGATGAAAGTGAAAGAGGAGAGTGAAAAGGTTGGCTTGAAGCTCAACATTCAGAAAACAAAGATCATGGCATCTGGTCCCATCACTTCATGGGAAATAGATGGGAAAACAATGGAAACAGTGTCAGACTTTATTTTTTTGGGCTCCAAAATCACTGCAGATGCTGATTGCAGCCATGAAATTAAAAGATGCTTACTCCTTGGAAGGAAAGTTATGACCAACCTTGATAGTATATTAAAAAGCAGAGACATTACTTTGCCAACCAAGGTCCGTCTAGTCAAGGCTATGGTTTTTCCCTTGGTCATGTATGGATGTGAGAGTTGGACTGTGAAGAAAGCTGATTGCCAAAGAGTTGATGCTTTTGAACTGTGGCGTTGGAGAAGACTCTTGAGAGTCCCTTGTACTGTAAGGAGATCCAACCAGTCCATTTTAAAGGAGATCAATCCTGGGTGTTCATTGGAAGGACTGATGCTAAAGCTGAAACTGCAATACTTTGGCCATCTCATGCGACGAGTTGACTCACTGGAAAAGACTCTGATGCTGGGAAAGGTTGGGGGCGGGAGGAGAAGGGGATGATAGTGAATGAGATGGCTGGATGGCATCAACGACTCTGTGGACATGAGTTTGAGTGTACTCCAGGAGTTGGTGATGGACAGGGAGGCCTGGTGTGCTGTGATTCATGGGGTCACGGAGAGTCAGACACGACTGAGCAACTGAACTGAACTTAACTATGTCTTTATCAAAGGAACTCTTATCAGATCTTTAACTATAGTCATTTGTAAGTCTGTCATTTACAGAGAGTTATTGTTTTACTTAGATGCTTTTGCAAAAATATTTCTTCAAAAGTGCTTCATCTTTAAAGAAATTCATGGAAAGGACTCTGACAAATACAGGTTAGTGATAACTTTGGTTCATACAACTCAACTTGGTAAACATTTCCAGAACTATTGACAAACTGGATTCAAGTAGAACAAGAATTAACAACATGAGACTGAATGAACTGAGGAGGATGATTAGAATTTCTTATTTGAAACATTGCTGGTACCTTAATATTTTGTTTTTCCAGATTTGAGATTGCTCTTCCGGTAACATGACCTACAACAGTGAGGTAAAGTATACCATTGTAAACAAAGATGAAACATTTTCTCTGATTCTTTTAGAATCCAGAAACTCTCAAATATTCTTTTTAAGGCAAAATAGCTATTTTACGTAAGTTTAGTGAGACTCTGTCATTGTAACAGGGCACGATTGATTACATTGGTATCATTACCAAGGCATTGGCTGTAATAGTATATACGAGAGAGATGTGTACAGACTCAGATATGACCAGATAGCTGAAAATAACTCAGATTCACTCTGGGGAGCCAATAAAGTCCTTTGGAAAAATTGGACTGGTACCAAGATTCCTGGGAACTAAACAGGTGAGTAAAATGTAATTTCCTGGTAGGGCCATAGAACTCCAGGATATTTCTTTAGACCTCAATAGGACAGGAACTCACCCAAAGTTATAGGTATTGCAGGTAAAACTGGATTGTGAGATTTGGGCTACCTGGCTTCAGAGGCTTAAGAGTTTGACCTGAGGTTCCTTAATAGGAAACAGTTTTTAAAAGAGGATAAATGGCCCAGCACTATTCTTGCTGCACTTATGTAATGAATCAGGCCAAGTTTAATGCAAACAAATTGGGTTTACTGTTAATGCTCTTTAGTTAAGATAACAGTGATTACAGAGAAGGAAACTGTATTTCTGTAGCTATCAGAGTCTAATCCTGGGAATTGCTTTGGAGACTGTAACATCCCTGTAACCTAGAGTGGATCTTGAATACTTCCAGCTCCCTCAATTGACTGGTTATGACTCTCCAAACTACTGTTTCCAATTTCCTCCCACCCTTCTGATTTGGAATCCCAAAGAACAAAGACTGCCCTTGCGTCTCCTGGCAAGGGACTATCCCAGATCTTCCTCACTAACCAGCTGGGAGCCAAACTGCAGGGACCTGAGCCTTGGGTGTACATCTCACCTGATACTGGGTCCTGTCCACCCACTCAAGACCTCAGAATCAAATCGACTGGGAAGAGAAGTAGGCAATGCTGAGGCACATTACTGGGTGGCCAAACACCAACCCTCTCCTCCTCAGTGCCTTTCCCTGACTCTGGCATTGACTTAGAAAAAGAACGCCATCACCCAGATCTCCCAAGCTATTGCTTGGCTGTGGGAGTGGAATCCTTAGATCGTTGGATTTCTCATCAGAAACTCTGGTCTGTCCATGATGTTAGAAAGCCCTGGTCTGTTTCCCTCCCTCTATCTAACCACCCCAAACTTGGGGAACTTTCTATTCAGGCTCTACACGAAAGAGGGGACACATAGCAAGAGTAAACTCCCCCTTCCTTTGGCAGGATCTACTTCACTAGTCAACACAACCTGTGGCACCTGGATTAACATAATCTGTGGAAGCCAAACGCAGTTACAGAAAAACACTGAACAACCCACTTGGCTTGAAAAGGTGACTCTTTCAATGGGATCTTTTTTATTTCTTCATTAGTTTGGCACCACTCCAACTGTTGGGAATTATCCTACTTTACATAGTCACAAGAGTCTCCCTGGAATGCTGTGTTCTTTCAAAGGCTTTAAATTCATGTCTGTAGGCACTGACCCTCAAGTGAATGATCTCCCTCAATGTGGAATTTCCAAAAAGGAAGAGGACGCCTGACTTAAAAATGGTGACCCTGAACCCTGTGACCTGTGAATAGCACACAGTTCAGTTCAGTCGCTCAGTCGTGTCCGACTCTTTGCGACCCCATGAATCACAGCACGCCAGGCCTCCCTGTCCATCACCAACTCCTGGAGTTCACTCAAACTCACCTCCATCGAGTCAGTGATGCCATCCAGCCATCTCATTCTCTGTCGTCCCCTTCTCCTCCTGCCCCCAATCCCTCCCAGCATCAGAGTCTTTTCCAGTGAGTCAACTCGTCGCCTGAGGTGGCCAAAGTATTGGAGTTTCAGCTTTAGCATCAGTCTTTCCAAATAACACCCAGGACTGATCTCCTTTAGAATGGACTGGTTGGATCTCCTTGCAGTCCAAGGGACTCTCAAGAGTCTTCTCCAATACCACAGTTCAAAAATTCTTTGGCACACAAAGGATCATCAGAAACCATGGGAACTTCAGGACGGCAGCTGGGAATATTGCTAATACCTTAAATTTTGATCACATCTCCCAGTTAAGCTGAGTGTCTGGTCAAAAGGGGAGGGGGCGTGATTGTTCATAAAACAGTCCCCAAATGGAATTACTTGTGCTAAGGCCACATCTCTAAATGGAGACTTAACATCTAATCTACCTGAAATTCCAACCTTCCCCAGGAATGTAACCTTCCCCAGTCCAGAACTTCCTGATCAGCACTTGTAAGGAAGTAACCTTGCCTGAAACACTCTGTTCTTTCCTTGTCCCCATGTTCTGCCCATGAAAGTCTTCCATTTCATACAGGTCCTCAGCGCTCCTTTCTGCTTGCTAAATAGGATGCTATTCAATTCATGAATTATTGCAAAAACATAATTATATCTCTAAATTTACTCAGTTGAATTTTGTGTTTTTAACACTTTCCAACCCCACCCCCACCCCCGCACCTACCTAGGGTTATCAGATCAGAGAAACTTTGGGTACTTGAGTTATTGAACTTTTACTCTAGTATAATGAAAAGAAGAAAACAATTTTTCTGTGTGTTTCCCGCCCCCCCGTAGGCGAACATTTAGATACTACAGAGATGCCATATCACTAAGACACTTACATGGTATGAATATATAGGAATCCTGTAGCGGGACAAAGATGCCCCAGTAAGACTGCACACTGTTTCCCTCTCAGTGGCCTTAAGACTAGGTTCATCTTCCCTAGCTTCGGTTTTCTCATAGGTAAAATGGAATAATATCTACTTCACTGGGATTACAGAATTAAGTATATTATCTTATTTAAGGTTCCTAGGAAATTATCTGGTGCTAAATTGATTTCAATAAAGCTAGTTTGAATCATATACTTTAAACTAAAAACATGTCAGAGCAGAAATGTCTAGTTACCTCTCTTAGTAAAAAAAATATATATATTATTCTGGATGACAGTGTGCTCATCTTAAAGATTCAACTTTCCAGCTCTCCTTAGAGCTATAGAAGAGTCAGAGAGAGAGGTAAACAGCAGCTTTTGGTAAGTCTTCTGCAAAAGTGACTTAAGAAAGAAGACTAAGCAGGCACGGGGTTGTTCTTTCCTCCCTAGAATGTGGCTGTGACAGCTGGGCTCCAGTAGCTATACTGGACTGAGGAGTACTCTTTAGGATGAAAACCCAGTGTAATAGATGGTTCCTGGGTCTCAGACATCATAGAACTAACTCCTTTCATATGAAGAGACTGGCAAACACTTCTGTCTCATTTAAGTCATTGTCTCCAGTCTCTATTACTAGCAGCCAATGCAATTTCTAATTGACATACATGTCAATTCACATTTAGACAATTTCAGAGACATGGCTCCTAGTTTTTAAAATAATTTTGTGTATCAAGAAAATAGGGCATCTAATACTAATAGCATCTTAAAATCAAGAAAGCAGACTACTATTCTTCCAAGCTAGCTACTGAGTCCCTATAGTTTGAGTCTTGCATCTGTTGGGGAAATATAGAACTTAACAAACAGTAGGTCCACAAGAAACCACATTTGTTGAATTAACGGTGACTTCCAAAGTGATTTATGAAGTGTATTTCCACAGTTCAGACTTAAATTGAAGAAAGTAGGGAAAAATCACTAGACCATTCAGATATGACCTCAATAAAATCCCTTATGATTATACAGTGGAAGTGAGAAATAGATTTAAGGGACTAGATCTGATTTGAAAGAATGCCTGATGAACTCTGGACAGAGGTTCGTGACATTGTACAGGAGACAGGGACAAAGACCATCCCCATGGAAAAGAAATGCAAAAGAGCGAAATGGCTGTCTAAGAAGGCCTTACAAATAGCTGTGAAAAGAAGAGAGGTGAAAAGCAAAGGAGAAAAGGAAAGATATAAGCAACTGAATGCAGAGTTCCAAAGAATAGCAAGGAGAGATAAGAAAGACTTCCTCAGTGATCAATGCAAAGAAATAGAGGAAAACAACAGAATAGGAAAAACAAGAGATCTCTTCAAGAAAATTAGAGATACCAAGGGAACATTTCATGCAAAGATGGGCTCGATAAAGGACAGAAATGGTATGGACCTAACAGAAGCAGAAGATATTAAGAAGAGGTGGCAGGAATACACAGAAGAACTGTACAAAAAAGATCTTCACGACCAAGATAGTCACGATAACGTGATCACTGACCTAGAGCCAGACATCTTGGAATGTGAAGTCAAGTGGGCCTTAGAAAGCATCACTACGAACAAAGCTAGTGGAGGTGATGGAATTCCAGTTGAGCTATTTCAAGTCTTGAAAGATGATGCTGTGAAAGTGCTGCACTCAATATGCCAGCAAATTTGGAAAACTCAGCAGTGGCCACAGGACTGGAAGAGGTCAGTCTTCATTCCAATCCCAAAGAAAGGCAATGCCAAAGAATGCTCAAACTACTGCACAATTGCACTCATCTCACACGCTAGTAAAGTCATGCTCAAAATTCTCCAAGCCAGGCTTCAGCAGTATGTTAACCATGAACTCCCAGATGTTCAAGCAGGTTTTAGAAAAGGCAGAGGCACCAGAGATCAAATTGCCAACATCCGCTGGATCATGGAGAAAGCAAGAGAGTTCCAGAAAAACATCTATTTCTGCTTCATTGACTATGCCAAAGCCTTTGACTGTGTGGATCACAATAAACTGTGGAACATTCTGAAAGAGATGGGAATCCCAGACCACCTGACCTGCCTCTTGAGAAACCTGTATGCAGGTCAGGAAGCAACAGTCAGAACTGTACATGGAACAACAGACTGGTTCCAAATAGGAAAAGGTGTATGTCAAGGTTGTATATTGTCACCTTGCTTATTTAACTTATATGCAGAGTACATCGTGAGGAACGCTGGGCTGGAAGAAGCACAAACTGGAATCAAGATTTTTGGGAGAAATATCAATAACCTCAGATATGCAGATGACACTACCCTTATGGCAGAAAGTGAAGAGGAACTCAAAAGCCTCTTGATGAAAGTGAAAGAGGAGAGTGAAAAGGTTGGCTTGAAGCTCAACATTCAGAAAACAAAGATCATGGCATCTGGTCCCATCACTCATGGGAAATAAATGGAAAAACAGTGGAAACAGTGTCAGACTTTATTTTTTTGGGCTCCAAAATCACTGTGGATGCTGATTGCAGCCATGAAATTAAAAGACGCTTGCTCCTTGGAAGGAAAGTTATGTTCAACCTTGATAGTATATTCAAAAGCAGAGACATTACTTTGCCAACCAAGGTCCGTCTAGTCAAGGCAATGGTTTTTCCCGTGGTCATGTATGGATGTGAGAGTTGGACTGTGAAGAAAGCTGATTGCCGAAGAATCGATGCTTTTGAACTGTGGTGCTGGAGAAGACTCTTGCGAGTCCCTTGGACTGCAAGGAAATCCAACCAGTCCATTCTAAAGGAGATCAATCCTGGGTGTTCATTGGAAGGACTGATGCTAAAGCTGAAACTGCAATACTTTGGCCACCTCAAGCGATGAGTTGACTCACTGGAAAAGACTCTGATGCTGGGAAAGGTTGGGGGCGGGAGGAGAAGGGGACGACAGAGAATGAGATGGCTAGATGGCATCACCAACTCGATGGACATGAGTATGAGTGAACTCCGGGAATTGGTGATGGACAGGGAGGCCTGGTGTGCTGTGATTCATGGGGTTGCGGAGAGTTGGGCACGACTGAGCTACTGAACTGAACTGAACTGATGATTAATTAGCTTCTGATAGATTTTAATTTGCCAGCACAGTTAAAAGATTCCTCCCATGGACACACTGATCTACACAGAAAGCAATTCCTCCTGAATAACTGAGGGCAGACTGAACAGCTTCTGCTCAAGAAATGATAGAGGGACCGAGACCCTGCATTACCAGGAACCTAGAGGGTTGGGTGGAGGGGATGTATGTTTACTTATGGCTATTCACATTGTTGCACAGCAGAAACCAACAAAACATTGTAAAGCAATTATCTTCTAATTAAAAAGAAAACTAGGATCCATTGTGGTCTGCAGTAGGAAGGATACCCCTGAGAGCCCTGTGCACAGAGTTGCCCACCTTGGGACACATGGAAAAAAACAGTGATATAAAGGACACTTATACCATTTACTAACCTTAAGGCATCTGCCAAACATGTGGGGGAACTGCTGGAACTCCTTCCAAATTGGAAAGGAGACAGTAAAAACTGTCACTATTCGCAGATCATATGATACTATACATAGAAAACCCTAAAGATACGGTGAAAAAACTTTTAGAGCTAACAAATAAAGTTGCAGAAATACAGTGCAGTTTGTATACTAATAATGAACTGTTAAAAAGAAAAAGCAAAACGATCCTGTTTACAGTTGCATCAAAAAAGAATCAAATACCTAGGGATTAATTTAAGAGGTGGAAGACCTGTATTCTGAAAACTAAAAGACACTAATGTAGGAGATTCAACATGATACAAAGAAAATGTGGAAAATATCCTGTGTTCATGGATTGAAAGAATTAGTATTGTTAAAATGTCCTTACTACTGAAAACCATCTAAAGACTTAATGCAATATCTATCATAATACCCATGACATTTTTCGCAGAACTAGAACAAATAATCCCAAAATTTGTATGGAATCACACAAAAAAAATTCAAGTAGATAAAGCAGTCTTTGACTGCTTCAAATCCTCATTGTTATAGAAGTTAAAACCAAATTCTAAACAATAAGCAAGCAGACAAAATCCAGGAGTAAGGCCCTTTTCCCAACTGACTACATTCTAAACTTACCCAGAGGAAATCATTATTCATGTAAATTGCTGCCTTTTACACTCACCTGTGGCATCTGGTTATTTTGTTTGACATACAAGGTTTAAATAAATCAGGACTATTAGGTACAAAACGGGCTACAAGGATATATTGCACAACATGGGAAATCTAAATATTTTATAACAGCTATAAATAGAGTATAATCTTTGAAAATTGAATCACTGAATTGTACACCTAAAACTTATAATTCTTCACAGCAACTATACACTAACAAAAATTAAATTTAAAAATCAAGGTGTCTCAAAACAACTGAGGGTCCTTCAGAAAGTGTAATAATGTAAGCTTTGTCTCCCCTTCCCCACCATCTCTGCTGCTGCTGGTAAGTCACTTCGGTCGTGTTCGACTCTGTGTGACCCCGGAAGCCCACCAGGCTCCCCCGTCCCTGGGATTCTCCAGGCAAGAACACTGGAGCGGGCTGCCATTTCCTTCTCCAATGTGTGAGTGAAAAGTGAAAGTGAAGTCGCTCAGTCGTGTCCGACCCTTAGTGAGACAGTCATTTTTACATTTTATGTGTACATTCTATAACGTTTTTTCTCGTGCATTTACTGCTCTGGTTTTGGTAAAGCATTCCGTAGGCTTGGAATTTTAAGAGCATTTCCTATAACAAGGAAAACTGTAAATAACCCCTGAGAACTGACAATCAGAGACAGAAATATGCCTATTTTTTACAAAATGGACTTCATGGTAGCCTTCTCTGTAAGATATGAAAACAACAATCAAACAAATACATAAAAACAGCTAGTGGGAAGCTGCTGTACAGCACAGGGAGCTCAGTTTGGTGCTCTGTGATGACCTAGAGGGGTGGGAGGGGGATATATGGATACATATGGCTGATTCACTTCATTGTACAGCTGAAACTAACACAACATTGTAAAGCAATTATATTCCAATAAAAAACAACAGCAGGAAAAGGTGCCAAGAGAAATTTGATTTCCTAGAAGCTTGGTCTGAGATGCATTTAGCATTTTGATAAAAGCCTCACAATATTTCAAGAGGAAAAGTGAGACTAAGTAACCCCTAGGGTGCACAGCAAATCTAGAACACAGACCAAGAGAGTTGGTCAGAGTTGCTTATTTTGTCTTTCAGTAAAATATCTGCGCCATCCACGACCAACAGATATTTCTGATCTCCAGGAGGAACCGTCTAGCAGGAAATCTCGGTAACCCTCATTACCAGGAATCCCAAACTCCTTTCTGCTATAAAACATAAGCCTACTCAAACAGCTTATCACAATCCCTTTCTTCCTTCATGCCTTCTTATAGCCTCTACACTTCTGTTGCCCAAGACCTTTACTGCTTATTCAAATTCTAATTTCTAGTTTTTCTCAGCTCTGGTACTTAAAAGTCAGCATTCTGCAACTAATATTACTTACCACCGTTAGAAGTATCATTGTCACCTCTTTGAAAGTGAAAGTGAAGTTGCTCAGTCGTGTCTGACTCTTTGCAACCCCATGGACTGTAGCCTACCAGGCTCCTCTGCCCATGGAATTTTCCAGGCAAGGGTACTGGAGTGGGTTGCTATTTCCTGGACTTCCCAATCTAGGGATCGAACCTGGGTCTCCCGCATTGCAGGCAGACATTTTACCATCTGAGCCACCAGGGAAGCCACAAAAGAAGTGCTTGCCTGCCAAAACCCAGGATTGAACCAGGGACCTTTAGATCTTCGGTCTAACACTCTCCCAACTGAGCTATTTCAGCTCCACAGAGTATGAAATTTCTAGGTCAGGGACTGTATTATTTCTGTATCCTTCACAATGCTTCAAGTACAGTATGTGATCACCAAGTGCTTTCTTATGGTCTGGGTTTCCATTTTAGCTAAGTACATTTATTCATCTGTTCCCTAATTAAACACTTGAGAGTCTATTGGCAGCTGGAGAAGTGGTGATGAAATCCCTAAGTGACCATCCACATTTACTGGCTGATTCCCAGTTTCCCCACTAACACTTCTGTGGCTGGAGGCAGAAGATGCTACTTATACTAAGGTAGTATATACATTATCATCAAGGCTTGAAATAGAACAAGAGAAAAACTTCCTCATTTTCTTTGGCTCTTAATCACACAGCTCCCCACGGGTCTGCTTATTATTCTTGGCTACATACAAAACAATTCTAGGCTATACACATGGGGACAGGGTCAAGTACAGTAGAAAAATAGAAAACCATAATGCTTATATGGATGACTGATCTACAGGGATGTTCACTTCAGTGTTATTTAAATTAGAACAAAATTTAGAAATAGCCTAATGAGATAAATCACATTGCAGAAGGATATTTACAGATGTCAGGAAGTGTACAGAGTGTTAAAGTGCAAGTTACAGAGCAGGAGGCATTTACACTAACTGGTTATTTTTATTTTTATAAACCCAATGTGGGAGAGAAATCTAGAAAGATAAACTTCAACATAGTAATGGCGACTATTCCCAAGTAATGGGATATATGTGATTTTCTTTAAGCACATAAGCAAATTTTCTAAAATGATCCTGAATAACTTTTAAGTTAGAAAAAAGTTTGTTTTTTTTTTTTTAATTTTAAAGAAAAAGCAGATCAAGAGGAACATTCTCCAAAAATAAGAGGCATTTTTGACACAATTCAGTTTTATCTGACTGCTCAGTTCCTGGTAAAGTGTGCTTTAAAGGATGATCTTCTACTGGCCTTAAAAAAGGGAAATAACAGTACACACACATTTTGATCCATTTTTCCAAATTTTGTCCCCTGAAATATATGTATGGTAGATGAACAGATGTCACACCTTTTCCCTTTCACAAAGCACTACTTTGTTAAGCAAGTCACACACGGCTTAGAATCCTTGTTATATAAGTTAAACTGAATTCTAAAAAGCAAGCAAGCAAAACCAGAAGTAAGGCCCTTTCCCCAGTCAACTGCATTAGAAAATGCAAGTTTCTTGCATTTTTCCAAACAAGAAAACTTGTTTCTTTCCAAACAAGTTTGTTCCCCTCTAAACAACTGTGAACGGCTTGCTCAGATGGATGGAAGGTGGACTCAAAGAAGAAATACATGGAGTGAGCGCCCCATGTCTCTTGCTGCGCAGGAGCACCAGACTTCCTGGCTGAGGGTACAGAGGTGAGGGACTATCTGGGCAGGAGCCTTACCCTGGTCTGGAACGTGCAGAACATGTGTGTTAAGAACGGGTGCTCCCAGGCCAAGGAGAGGACCCGTTTCTCTACCATCGTGCACTCCACGTCATCGTCCATCAAAACCACATCTTTCTTTAAGGCTTTTATTGCGAAAAATTGATTGGTTTTCTTGAACTCTGCTAGGAAGACCTGGAAGGAAGGAGAAGAAGCAGAGTTATTTTAGAATTTGGATTGACACTCGATAAAGAAGAGTCATGACGTGCTGAGAGAGATGTACAGGGGGAGGAAACAGAATTAATTCTCCA
The DNA here is from genome assembly GCF_049115385.1 of Moschus berezovskii. Classification (NCBI taxonomy): domain Eukaryota; kingdom Metazoa; phylum Chordata; class Mammalia; order Artiodactyla; family Moschidae; genus Moschus; species Moschus berezovskii. Next base: position 73,554,622 of record NC_142474.1, on the reverse strand, counting down.
ATCCTCCTCTATTCCCTTTATGGAGACAAACCGAGTTTTCCTGGCGTGGGATGCTATTAACAGCTTCATCCACTCTACCCTTCACAGGGTTTCACAAAATCGGATGGGTTATTCTCAGCCCCTGGAAAGATTCTATTTAAAAAAGTGGAATCTAGAAAAGTCGTAAAGATGAACCTACTTGCAAAGCAGAAACAGAGGCACAGATGTAAAGAACAAATGCATGGACATCAAGGGGGATGGATTAGGAGGCTGGGATTGATACACACACACTGCTATGAATAAAACAGATAACGAATGAGAACCTGCTGTATCGTTAAGGGAACGTTACCCTATGCTTGGACCGAAATGGGAAGGAAACCACAGAAGAGGGGATACATGTACATGTATAGCTGTACAGCAGATACACAACACTGTAAATCAGCTATATGCCAAGAAAATTTTTTAAAAAGTGTCCTGTCTGTCCAGAGACCTAAGTTTATAAAAAAAAAAATCAGAGAAAAATGTGTATTGAGAAAGCAGCAGTGAGCAATGAAGAGGAAGACTTGACTGCTTTTGAAATAATCAATGAAAATGAGCACAAAACCTTACTCCATGCTTTACCCACTTTTTCAAGGCCAAAAACCATACGTGAGAAATACAACTGTCCTAATATATTTGAAGAATGCACAGCGTTTCCTCTGGCGACACAGACGCCAACATTACCTTCAAGACCTACCATGTGTTCTGACACATTCATTCTGCTACAGGCTTTACGCATGCTATCGAATTTTAGTACCGATTTAATTCTTGGTTCAGAACACTGTAATACAGATATTAATAATAAAAGAAGCCTAGGGTCAAAGGGTAACTTTCTCAAACTCACAGAGCTACTCAGTGGGAAATCTGACTCCAAAGCTGACTTTTTTCCACTCCATTTCAGGCATCTTATAAGACAGGACGCCAGATGGCATAGAATGGAGGGTTTCTCCAACTTGCATTCTTGCAGATGATGCAGCCACAGACAACTGATAGCAGTGAGACACGGCATGTGGAGACAGACGCAGCTCCAGCCTCATTTCGCAGACGTTTACCAGCTGTGGCAATGTGGGCACACAAAGGAACCTCCCTGGGCTTCGGTTCCCTAATGTGGAAAAGCCGTAACTATCACCACACTGCTGACTTACAGGACTGCTGTGAAAATCAAACTCCAGGTGGGGAAGCGGCCTGTGAACTCTAAAATGCTTTCTGAATGACAGTTATTGGAATCTAAAACCAAAATGAATGTGTGTAACGAAACAGAAACAGACTCACGGATATAGGGAACAAACCAGTGGTTTCCAGTCGCGGGGAGGGCCATGACAAGGGCATGGGATTAAGAGGGGCACACTAGTCTGTGTGAAATAAATAAGCATGGGGGATATATTGAATCTCACAGAGAAACAGAACCATTATTCTGTAATAACTTTAGAGTAGCATCTGTAAAACTACTGAATCATTGTTACAACACATCTGAAGCTAATATAATATTGTAAATCAACTATACTTCAAAAAACCCACTCTTCATTTGTTTCTTTTAGTGACTTTTAAGGAATGCTGAAGTTCATGATGACACACCTATAGTGAAAATGCATGTGTCTATGTTGGAAAAATATCAATAACCTCGGATATGCAGATGACACCACCCTTATGGCAGAAAGTGAAGAGGAACTCAAAAGCCTCTTGATGAAAGTGAAAGAGGAGAGTGAAAAGGTTGGCTTGAAGCTCAACATTCAGAAAACAAAGATCATGGCATCTGGTCCTATCACTTCATGGGAAATAGATGGGGAAACAGTGGAAACAGTGTCAGACTTTATTTTTTTGGGCTCCAAAATCACTGCGGATGCTGATTGCAGCCAGGAAATTAAAAGACACTTACTACTTGGAAGGAAAGTTATGACCAACCTAGATAGCATATTCAAAAGCAGAGACATTACTTTGCCAACCAAGGTCCGTCTAGTCAAGGCTCTGGTTTTTCCCGTGGTCATGTATGGATGTGAGAGTTGGACTGTGAAGAAAGCTGATTGCCGAAGAATCGATGCTTTTGAACTGTGGTGCTGGAGAAGACTCTTGAGAGTCCCTTGGACTGCAAGGAAATCCAACCAGTCCATTCTAAAGGAGATCAATCCTGGATGTTCATTGGAGGGACTGATGCTAAAGCTGAAACTGCAATACTTTGGCCACCTCAAGCGATGAGTTGACTCACTGGAAAAGACTCTGATGCTAGGAGGGACTGGGGGTGGGAGGAGACGGGGACGACAGAGAATGAGATGGCTGGATGGCATCACCCACTCGATGGACATGAGTTTGAGTGAACTCCGGGAGTTGGTGATGGACAGGGAGGCCTGGCGTGCTGTGATTCATGGGGTTGCAAAGAGTGGGACAGGACTGAGTGACTGAACTGAACTGATGTTTAAAATAATACAGTGCAGACACATAGCTCTGGGTGTAGCTGGCTTGATAGAGAGGGTAGAGCTTAGATGAGAATTCAGGCATGAAGGTGAAAGTGTGAGTCACTCAGTTGTGTCCAACTCTTTGCAACCCCATGGACTGTAGCCGGTCAGATTCCTCTGTCCATGGAATTCTCCAAGTGAGAATACCAGACTCGGTAGCCATTCCCTTCTCTAGGCGATCTTCCCAATCCAGGGATCGAACCCATGTCTTCTGCATGGCAGACAGAATCTTTACCGTCTGAGCCTTCAGGCAAATAATGTGCATAACCTCAGAAAACATGCCATTTATTCTCCTGGGCCTAAAATTGATGGAGAACCAAAATAGGCTACCATTTTGGTGAGGAACCATATCTATAGAGAGTGAAAACAAAAGAAAAACAAGAACAAGTTTTGGAGTTCAAGAGGAGGAAATATATTCTGCTTTGGGGCTCCCCCAACTGCTGTTGGGCCCCCACAGTGCAGTCCCCTCGGGGTGCAGGGATCTGGGATTCTGATGGGGAGGAACTTAGTCACAGAGCTGAGGCTACTGAAGCTCTCATCTATCCATTGGGTTATTTACTAAGGCAGGTAGGTTTAACTTAAAGCTGTGTTAACGTTGTTGAAAAGTAGAAATCTACGCAAAGAACAAAGAAAAACATTTCTATAACAATTAGACATCCTCTTTTGGTAATTGCTTCTTTCAATAAAACATTCCCCAAACCAGCTTTAAACTAAGAAGCTGAAAAGGCAATCTCCATCTCTGTAATGTCCTTTCAATTTTTGGTAACAGGCTATTACATTTTAATGAAGACTCGCTGTAAAACTGCCTATTGCACTCAGAATAACACCAAGTGAGCCTGCAATGGTTCGTGCTATTGTGGAAACGAATTAATAGCTATTGGCTACAGTTGGCAAGGCCGAGTGGGTTTTGCCAGAGGCGATGCCTTGGTATTAAACCCAATCCCTACTAGCAGCACAAAGTCATTCAGCTATGGCAAGACATAGTTGCATTTCAGCTTGTTTATTATTAAACTGGGTAAGTTTTACAGCCCAAGTCTGGTGAGCAGGTGCTGAGCATAATGCTGACCTTGGTTGCACAAATTCATGGAACACTAGTCTCTGGCTAAAATTCTCCCAGAAGTCACATCCAATATAAATAAAAAACAACTGAGGATTTCATTAATACATGAGATATCCTTAATAGCCAAGATAACCTAAAAGCCTGTATTCCATGACATCCCTCTTTACAATCACTGACTTGACAATCTTCTCGTCACTGATAGTTGACTATAATTTCTTAGACTATGTTTTCCTCCTCCTCCTCCTTGCCCTCCATGACAGACAGCCCAAACGCTGAGTGAATGGCAGGAATAATTGAGAGGAGGGACTCCTCGTGAAACTCTTAATTCTGGGCTGCACTGTGTCCCTTCCAAATAATTCCATGGACAGGCTCCTCTGGAATCTTCCTGACCCAGTGATCAAACCCAGGTCTCTCGCATTGCAGGTAGATTCTTTACCATCTGAGCCACCAGAGGAGCCTTAATAATTCATATGCTGAAGTCCTAAACCCCTAGAACCTGAGAGTGTGACCTTATTTGGAGACAGGGTCTTTACAGAGATAATTATGTTAAAATGAGGTCACTAGGGTGGGCCCTGATGCCATAGAACTGGCATCCTCATAAGAAGAGGGAATTGGGACAAAGAGGAATGGCCATGTGAGGACACAGGGAGAAGACAGTGTCTACACCCAGGAAAGAAGGAGGCCTCAGGAGGAACAGCCCTGTCCACACCTTGATCCTGGATGTCCAGCCTCCAGAACTGGGAGAAATATGTTTCTGCTGTTGAAGTTGCCTCCCTCTGTGGTATTTTATTACAGTAGCCCTAAGCTAAGACAAGACTGAGAAAAAAATCATAAGGAAAGTAAAACCACACTCTTGGTTGAAGAAAGGAGCAAAACAACAACAAAACCACCAATGAAACAAAAATATCTATGAGACAGGAACTGGCCGGGGCACCTTCCCGCTTCATTGGCGTCCGAAGATACCACACTCAGAAGCTGGTGGGATGAACACCTTCAGAGTGAGATTGCTGGAACTGTTTTTCCCCAGGCAGTAGAGGCTGCTGCTCCCAAGAGCTCCCTGTGCTTAGTCGCTAAGTTATGTCCGACTCTGTGCGACCCCATGGACTGTAGCCCGCCAGGCTCCTCTGTCCATGGGGATTCTCCAGGCAAGAACACTGGAGTGGGTTGCCACGCCCTCCTCCAGGGGATCTTCCCAACCCAGGGATAGAACCCAGGTCTCTTGCTTTGCAGGCAGATTCTTTACCGTCTGAGCCACCAGGGAAGCCCCTGCTGCTGCTAAGTCACTTCAGTCGTGTCCGACTCTGTGTGACCCCATAGACGGAAGCCCACCGGGCTCCCCCGTCCCTGAGATTTTCCAGGCAAGAACACTGGAGTGGGTTGCCATTTCCTTCTCCAATGTGTGAAAGTGAAAAGTGAAAGTGAAGTTGCTCAGTCGTGTCCGACCCTTAGCGACCCCATGGACTGCAGCCTACCAGGCTCCTCCATCCATGGGATTTTCCAGGCAAGAGTACTGGGGTGGCTTGCCATTGCCTTCTCCTAGGGAAGCCCCTGGGTCCCTTTTATTCAGACATCTCTCTGCCCTCTAACATACCTCACATCACATCACAGTTCCCACCCAGGAAGCCTCTCTGCACACCCATGCCTGGTTTTCGTCCCACCAGCTCCGTTCCGCTGGCCAGAGCTTTGCTTCTCAGTTTCTCTCATCTTGCCCACAGAATCCTGCATACAGTATCGTACCTTGCCAAAACTTCCTTTCCCCAACATTTTGTGCAAGGTGAAATCCTCGATTTTTAGTTTCATATGTAGAGAAGCTCTTTCTTTGTTCGGCTCAGGTTCTGGACGATGGCATACTTTCTCCATCTCTTCCAAGGGAGACTCCCAGGAGATCCCCTGAGGCTCTGAAAATGATAAGCCAGTGGTTAAAAGGAAACAAGGAACAGCAGAGGATCATCCTAGCTATTCTGAGAACCTGCTTTCTTTTTCATATCCTGTTCTAAAGTTTCATCCGCAACAGTTCAGAAAGGGGTTCCTGCAGGGCAAAAGGAGCACCTCCTGCCTGGAAGCTAGGCATCTGGGGGGTGGACTGTGTCTCTTTATGGGACAGACTAGGGAAAATGTCAGGTTAAGAAACATTCCAACCAGCAAAAGACCATCTCTGCAGCAGGAAAAAGCACTTTAGATAATGCCGAATCACGGACATATAGGGATTTTAGCCGAACTGTCGGGAAAATGACTCCCCATTGCTTGCATGGCTTGCAGGCATAATGGCAACAATTTCTGTGACCTACCATGTAGGGAAGAAGAGCTGAATAGCAGACCCAAATGGAATCATTCGCCACAGTCTTCAGGTCAAGATGCTGCCTATTTTGCTTGTCTCTGAGACATGGTTTACCCAGAGACCTTCCCCAAATCTAATTCAAACACTTCTTTAAAAAAATTTACAGACAACTTATTCCTCACTCCATGCCAGAGAAGGTGTAGACCAACTTTTCTGGAACCTTCCTCCCACCCTCTTATAACATTTCTTTTCTTAAAATTGAAATATACTTGACATATCACATTGTGCTAAGTTAACACACATAACATGTTGATTGACACATTTATCTACTGCGATAACACTTGATGGCACCTCATAGTACATAAGTATTCTATCATTTTTGTGGTTGGAATTATGTGTGTGCTCAGTCATGTCCAACTCTTTGAGACTCCATGGATTGTAGCCTGCCAGGCTTTTCTGTCCATGGAATTTTCCAAGCAAGAATACTGGAGCGGGTTACTGTTTCCTATTCCAGGGGATCTTTCCCATCCAGGGATTGAAGCTGCATCTCTCCTGCACTGGCAGGAAGATTCTTTACCACTCCAGGTTTGTCTGTATCACTCTAGGTTTGTCTTTCATATTCTAAGTCCAAGGAAAATAAGTATTTTATATTATCTGTTGAAACTACTCAGAATCACATGTATACATATAGCTGAGTCCCTCTGCTATTCACCTGAAACTACCACAACATTAATTAATTGGCTATACCTCAATACAAAATGGTTTTGGTGTTAAAAAAATAAAAATTGAAAAAGAATCACACAGTCACATCCTCTCAAAAAGCACCTTCCAACAGGAGGCTGGATGAGCTTCCATAATATCATAAATGTTAAGGATGTTGGCTATTCTTCCCCATTCTAATCTTAAACTTTCCAGTAAAGTCTCAAAGTACAGAATAAGATGGTCTGTGGTATTTCTACCTTAGTGCTCTGTGGAGGATTTTGTTTTGTAAAACAGTCGGACCATGGCAGGGAATAACATTCTAAAATTCTAAGGAAAAGTTGCCATTATTTCTTCCAGAGGTACCTCATCTTCTACCCCCACCCGAACTTCCCACAACCTCTATCCACTTACAAAGCTTTTCTAGTGGGCTGTATTTTGGTTTTACTTCTAGAAGTAGAAGCCTCTTTGTGGGTGGCTAGGTTGGTAATTTCTAACTAGAAAAGAATCATTTATCAGGCCAGGTAAAGGGAGACTTTAACCCAGAAAGTCTTAGTGAAAGTGTTAGTTACTCAGTAATGTCCGATTCTTTGTGACCCCATGAACTGTAGCCCTTCAGGCTCCTCTGTCCATGGGCTTCTCCAGGCAAGAATACTTGGAGTGGGTAGCCATTCCCTTCTCCAGGGGAACCTTCCTGACACAGGGATCAAAGCCGGGTCTTCTGCATTGCAGGCAGATTCTTTACTTTCTGAGCCACAGGGAAGTCCTGGACTCAGGTGAAGGTTAATCAAGATGAATTACTGATGGCAACTTCACTATGAATAGGGATAGCTACCTTTTTTCCCTGGTGCTGGTACGTACAGCGGCTTTGCTTCACCTTTTATGGAGCATGGGAGACCAATTTCAACTGGACCTTCTCTGAAGATATGCTCAGAATCTCTTAAGCAGCGAGCCTGGGTTACAAACAAAGAGTCAGACCACCCACTTACCCACCCACCATGGACAGGACCATGCATGCTGCTGTCCATGGTCACAAAGCCATTTCAGATCCCTGAATATGTAGGATAATCGAACCTCTACTCCTCCTCAGCACTCTCTTAGGATCCCATACCCTGTTATGCAATATGTTATTATATGTTATGCAATATCACTTCCTTCATATTTCCGGGGGGTCACTGGTTTTTCCCACACTACCCACAGCACTCAGTCACAAATAGGAATCAAAGACCAATGGATGGAAAAATAGCTCAAGTAGGCAAAGCCAAGTCTTTAAGTTTCTTTTCTTTTTTTTTTTTAAGAGTGGACCATTTTTAGTCTTTCTTGTTGTTTCTGTTTTATATTTTGGCTTTTTTGTGCGAGGCATGTGGGATCCTAGCTCCCTGACCAGGGATCAAACTCACACTTCCTGCATTGGAAGGTGAAGTCTTAACCACTGAACCACCAGGGAAGTCCCAAAGCCAAGTCTCAAAAAGGGTTTGTTCATGGATGTGAGGATTCAGCATGCTACTGAGTGGAAAGGCAAAACTGCCTTGGATTCAGTGTTTTGGGGGCATTTTGGAGATGATTCCAGCAAATGTTTTTCCCACCAGCTATTACATAATCATCTTATACATGTATAAAGCTAGCAATGTATCCTCAATAATTTTAATGAATACATTTGTTTGCGCCTCTGTTCATTCCATGAAGAATTTAAGCTCTTACAAATATCCACACAAGTGAAATGCATTAAATAAACACCTCAACATGGGGATGTGGACATGAAGGTGAAAGCCAGGGTCAAGGCAAGTGCTTGGAGACAGAGTCCACGCTGCCCCACACAGCTGCTACAAATCCAAGAGTGAAGGGACTGAAATGGTCCTTGTTGAGTTGGAACCGCGGGGACTCGTCCCCTAAAAGCCATTCCTACCTGCTGAGTGCTCTCGATCATTGCCAGCGCTTCAGCCATCAGCTTCTGGTTTATGCCACAAAGGTTGGCCACCTTGGTCTGGCATCTGTGATGCACGTTCATGCCACATGCTGAGAGAAGAAGCAACGCCGTGAGCAAGGGCGACACAACCAACTTCCAGACACTCTTAACACGATCTGTTTTGGGTGCACGTACATCCAACAGACAACTGGCAAACCCCCAGCACCATCTTCCCCGCAGAGGGAGATGCTGAAGACAGATATTAGGGCAGTGCTTTTATGACACCACCAAGCATCCACCTCCGCTTCACTGAGATACTCATGGACACAGCAGGTGCCTTTTGGCATGATGCTGGGACACGACTCCTGCTCGAGGCAGAGCCAGAGCCTTGTTGATGGCAAGGAAGGCTGCCACCCATTTGTGTGCCCAAACTTAGCACAGTGATTGGCCTCCAAAAGGTGCTCACCGAATACAACTTTTCTTTCATCTTTCAAAATGTTATTGAAATATTTAGATGATACTTTAGCTGCCTTTACCTTTAGTTTTCACCAGGTAAACAGACCGTTCACAATAAAACAAAATAGCATTTTCTATGTAAGTATAAACCATAGATAGTTGTAAAAAACCCATCTGAAGTGAAATCTTTAATACAGTAAAGATACTACTTATAATGGCCTCTGTCCTCTCAACCCTGCCTGATTTACTTGACTCTTCCTGGGTTCCCAGATGCAGGTTTTATGTTGGGCAACCCCAGCTCCCACTTCCTACCCATGACGGCAAGGCAGAGAGAGGGAGGCAGTTAGCAGGGATTGAGCATCTTACTGTTTAAAATTGTACCAGATCTAAGCTCCTCTCTGATGTGCCGTGAAGAAAGGCTCCCTGCCCACCAGGATCAAAATGTCAGAAGCCTGTTACTAACCTAGTAGGTGATAACTGAACCTCTGTGAGTGCAAACAGTTCCTCTGATGACTAATTTCATGCGAATTTCAGCAGCCAGAAGAAGGAAACAGGATCAGGGTAAGAGGGGACCGTGCTTAGGCAGGAGGCTTACAGGAGAGCAAGAAGACGGGAGAGTGAGGCAGAGACGGGGGCAGACCCAGGGGAGAGGGCGGGAGGTGGAGACGCAGGCAAGGGCATGAGGATGGAGCAGGCAGTTCCCCGGCTCTCGGGGTTCCAGCGAGAACAGAGAATGACTGGGGGGAAGGAAGGGGAGGGGGGAGAAAGGAGGGGAGGAGAGAGGGCGGGAAAGTAAGGAAGGCCAGGGGATGGGAAGTGGAAGAAGAGAACGGAACAGAGAAGAAAGAATGTTGGGAAGAGCAGGGTGTGGGAGCCATGGAATAATGCCAAGGAATCCTAGTGGAAGTTCTGAGGTCAGAGGCAGAAGCCACTGCTGGGATGAGCGTGGCCTCTGCAGGTGGGGTGATGGGCTCCAGGGAAGAAAACCCCGATGTCCAAGACCATCATCAGAATTGAGGTGCCATCAGGTGTGGATTTGATTATTCCTGTTTGTCCACTCAGAAACTCTCCACATTACCTGTTGCTGGTGAACTCCTAAAGACACTCTACACAATGCCAGGCCATCCACCCATGGGCCGTTGAGCAGGGGTAGACAGGAAAGTGTGTGCTGGTCCCCTGGGCAGCAGAGGTTTCTCTGGTTCAGATGAATTTCGACTACCTGTGGGTCTGCCTTCAGCAACAAGTTGAAAAACCTAACATCTCCTGCTTTCCTTAAGATGTCACTCCAGGCTCCACCAGACCCGCAGATACACCTGGGATGTGGATAAGGAGGCAGCTAAGGGTGATCTTCCTGCTTAAGTCAGCCCCCTTATCACTTAAAAGATCCAACACACATTAGCCAGTGGCATAACTTAAAATGGGGTCACCCACAAAAAATAAAGTGGCTTCTATGTTTAATCAGTGGGCTTCCCAGGTGGTGCTAGTGGTAAAGAACCTGCCTACCAATGCAGGAGATTTAAGAGACACGGGTTCTATCCCTGGGTTGGGAAGATCTCCTGGAGAAGGGCAGAGGAACCCACTGTACTATTCTTGCCTAGAGATTACCATGGACAGAGGAGCCTGGCATGTGCCCGTCCATGGGGTTGCAAAGAGTCAGATATGACTAAAGTGACTTAGCAAACATGCATGTTTAATCAATATCCTAGGATAAACCATAATGGAAAAGAGCGTGTTAAAAAATGCATATAAATGTATGCATATTATATAACGTGCATATATATATAATTGAATAATTTTGCTGTATAGCAGTAATTAACAAAACACTGTAAGCCAACTATACTCCAATAAAATCTTTTTAAACTGAGAATAAAATGTTCCCTGCTAAGTGGGGCACCTTTGCTTTGAACACGTTATTTAGGCTCTGTCCCCTCTCAGCCCCACTTCAAAGGTAGAAGGGCTCTGATAGTTTTTATTGGAATTTTCCTCCCTAACCCCTAATCCTGGTGAAATGGCATCTCAGTTTCTAAAGGTTATTGCCTTAGCAACCTGGACTTTTAGAGCAAGAAAGCTGTCTGGCTTTCTCTCTGGGTCAGGCTGAATAACTGGATGGGTAAAGGGGAGTGAGCTCGGGCTCTGTGGTCAGGTCACCTGGAGGAGCCATCCTGTCAGAGCTGGGCTGCTCCCTGGGCAGGCTTCCCCAGCGGCTCATATGGTAAACAATCTGTCTGCAATTCAGGAGACCTGGGTTCAACCCCTGGGTCAGGAAGACCCCCTGGAGAAGGGAATGGCAACCCACTCCACTCTTCTTGCCTTGGAGAATTCCATGGACAGAGGAGCCTGGTGGGCTACAGTCCATGGGGTCGTGAAGAGCTGGACATGACTCAGTGACTGACACTTCCAACACTTAAACTGTGCAGCTGGAGTTCACAGCACACTTTGGGGACAGGTGTGCCAGCTTCAGTAAGCCAGGGAATTTTTCCGTACAGGACTTTTCAGCAGCCCAGCAGATGTGCCAGTCTCATTCCTCGATGGGGCCACAGACAGAATGGTCCTAGCTGGTTCCAGGGAGAGTGGCAGGGGCATGGCCAGAGCTGCCAGAGTCAGGAAGGGACAGGCCAGGGCAGGGGACCAGTCAGAGGAGTGAGCCGCCTCCTTGCTCCCCAGGACTGGGTGCCTCAGAAGGCATCAGGCCAGGGGCCTGGACACAGGACCTGAATGCCTGTGCACTTCTCTGGGAAATAAGACACGGGGTGGTGGCAGGTGGAAGGGAAATAACAGCAGCGGCTTGTTACCGGGAACTTCTCATTCAGGACCATGGGGCTCTTCCGGGCTGGCTGAACGAGCAAGTCATCTTCATCTTCCCTCCCTCCCTCGCCCTCTCATCAAAGCTGCAAATCCACTCGTGGAGGTTCAGTCGACGGGGACCCCAAGCACCTTTCGCGGGGGACTCACCGTCACACTTGAGTCCTTGCCTGGCCAGGCCCCACAGCAGGGTCCCACAGTGCTCACAGAAGGTTGGGCTCTTGTAACTGTAGACCTTAAATCTGTGCGGCATGTCGATTTTGAACCTCTCCTTGTGGAACTGAAAGGGAACAAGAGAGTGTGACAGTTCGTGTGTGCCTGGGTTCCCCACTTTTCACTGCTCCAGCAGAGACTTTCACAGAATGAACAGAATAATAAAAACAATGCAATGATGTATATTGGAAGTCATGATTTTTCCTTGTCAAGCCTTATAGTCATGTCCAATGAAGACAGGAAGCCATTAGCTGTTCTGGGCCAGTGGCACGGGACACTCGTATCAGGTAACCTGGAGATAGCTGAAGTCTGCCGCCTTTGGGCAGATGGGTTAATATTTCAGGAAGGAGACCAGAGTTATTCATTTAAATGGGAGTTCCGTCAACGGACTTCCCTTCCTAATTTAATATAAATATTTCCTTTTCTCTTTCAACCTAGAACTAGTGCTTTCACCTTTGGAAGATATTATATAATGCCTACTCTAGAGGCATCAGTCTATCAGTGCGAGGAGTGGGAGACTTTTCACACTTGTGATATATGAACAGACAAGACAAGGCATAGAGAACAGCTCTGCCAGGTGCTGTGGCAAATATGTCACCTGTGTGTAGTATCTCATACAATCCTCAAAATACCTCATTTGAAGCAGCCTCTGTTAGGATTCTGATTTGATCTATGGGGAGATTAAACACGGAGAGGGCAAGACACTAGTTTTGGGTCTCAGTGAAGAGGAACTCAAAAGCCTCTTGATAAAAGTGAAAGAGGAGAGTGAAAAGGTTGGCTTGAAGCTCAACATTCAGAAAACAAAGATCATGGCATCTGGTCCCATCACTTCATGGGAAATAGATGGAAAAACAGTGGAAACAGTGTCAGACTTTATTTTTTTGGGCTCCAAAATCACTGCGGATGCTGATTGCAGCCATGAAATTAAAAGACGCTTGCTCCTTGGAAGGAAAGTTATGACCAACCTTGATAGTATATTAAAAAGCAGAGACATTACTTTGCCAACCAAGGTCCGTCTAGTCAAGGCAATGGTTTTTCCCGTGGTCATGTATGGATGTGAGAGTTGGACGGTGAAGAAAGCTGATCGCCAAAGAATTGATGCTTTTGAACTGTGGTGCTGGAGAAGACTCTTGAGAGTCCCTTATACTGCAAGGAGATCCAACCAGTCCATTCTAAAGGAGATCAATCCTGGGTGTTCATTGGAAGGACTGATGCTAAAGCTGAAACTGCAATACTTTGGCCACTCATGCGACGAGTTGACTCACTGGAAAAGACTCTGATGCTGGGAAAGGTTGGGGGCGGGAGGAGAAGGGGACGACCGAGAATGAGATGGCTGGATGGCATCACTGACTCTGCGGACATGAGTTTGAGTGAACTCCGGGAGTTGGTGATGGAGAGGGAGGCCTGGCGTGCTGTGATTCATGGGGTCGCGGAGAGTCGGACACGACTGAGCAACTGAACTGAACTGAACTGAACAATCATTACTGATGAGGAAACTGTTTTAGAGATATTGACATGCATGGAAAATTTTAAGAATTGTGCATTATGAACAAGAATTAGGGAGTTGCTGGACTTTCTTGGTGGTACAGTGGATAAAAATCCACCTGCCAGTACAGGGAATATGGGTTTGATCCCTGGTCTGGGAAGATTCCACACACTGTGGAGCAACAAAGCCCATGCACCCCAACTCCTGAAGGCTGCAAGCCTAGAGACCATGCTCTGCAATAAGAAAAACCATCACAATGAGAAGCCCCAAGCACCGCAACTAGAGAGTAGCCCCTGCTCTTTGAAACGAGAAAGCCCACATGCAGCAACAAAGACCCAGTGCAACCAAAAAGAAAATAATTTTTTAAAAAGTCCTTTAGAAAAGAATTAGTGGGCTGTTAAAGGCAACGTCAGGAGGAAATCATCATATTTCAGACAATGGCAAATCTGGGTCCGTACCATAGTTTCCCGGCTGTTGATAGCTGATCCTGTGCACTTTGCTATTACTTTATCGATACACTTCTTGTGAATTGCTGCATTACATTCTGAAAAGAAATAACTACAGCTTGAGATTTTCAGAAGTTAAGGGGCAGGGACAACTAAACAAAAGGAATGATGCTAGTACAACAGAAATCCTTCTTACTTACGTTGACACTGGTAGCCTTGTTTGTTCAGACCCCTGCAATAAAGCACATGTTTGAATATGCATATGGACTTTAGAGTCAACTGTAGTACCAAAAACAAAAACATTTAAAAATGAACAAGCTCTCATAGCTTCCTCCTCTCACATAGCATTTTCTGATCAGCAGCCCTCGTCTGTTATTAGCCAAGAGTGTTAATGTGTGCTCTTATTTTGACCTGCTTTGTGAAAAGTCTGAACGTTCAATAAATGAGGAGTTGTTCATTTTCCTTTCATTTGCATATTTTCCAAACAAACATGCAGACAGAAAAATGCCCAACCAAAAATGGATCACAGGCTTCTAGTAGCAAACGTCCATGTCTACGCTTAAAAATTTTCACTATCTTACTAAGTTCAGCACAGATAAGCAAAGATATCCATATAACACTTTATTTCCTCTTTCTGAGTATATGAGAACATTTGCAGCTAATAAATTCTCAACCTTAAGACTGATTCTGTTAACATTCACTATTAGAAAGAAAGGAGTTCAAGTCATTAGATGAAGACAGTTGATGGAAATCCACCAAAAGTCTACCTGACCTTTGGATACCCTGGTTAAGCCGGAGGTTGTGCATTAACAGATCCTGCAAGAACGCAAAGGAGAGAAGACCCCAAAAGAGTGGGGGAGGCTGAAACAAGAGATAGGAGTCATTTTGAGTCTCCAGTCTACCGTAGCCTTCGCTATTGTGGTTATGGAGGCTTGAACCAATCTCTGTTCGAGGGCTGTTAAGACACCCAAGAGCCTTGTAAACACAGAAACCCATCAGCTCCAATGGGCAAGTGTTGCCTTCTGCAGACACTTAGTTAGCAGCACAGTTGGGTTGTTGAGCTGGTGGCAGTTTTGACTATAAAACTGTGCTTACAATAAAGATCTCTCCCTCTTCTTTCCCTCCCCACTCACCCCCAGAAGCTTCCCATTTAATTGGAAACCAAAGTTTCCTCGAAATCTTTCTTAAGAGAGCTGGATTCCTCGTGCTAAAGGAGCTCTATTATGAAAATATTCTCTGGAATCACACCTCTCAATCCAGGTGAGGCCACTGGAAACTCTCAGGTAGCACCTATTCCCATACACTCCCCTAAGGTGGAACATGCCAGGCCTGGTGGATTAAGAAGATACATCATGGGACTTCCCCAGTGGTCCAGTGTTTAAGAATCTGCCATGCAATGCAGGGAGGGGACAGGCATTCAGTCCTCACTCCGGGGTCTAAGATCCCACAGGCCTCAGAACAACTAAGCCTGTGCTCTGAAGTCTGTGTGCCATAACTGAGACCCAACACCACCAAACAAACAAACAAACAAACAAAAGTGACACAAGGCATAATCTGAAGCTTGGCGTCACATGCGAGTTACCATACCAGACAAATTCATGGCAGACGGAACAAAACGTGGGCTGTGGGAAGAAGGTGGCCGTGAACTCATGGCACTTGACGTGGTGGACTTTGGCCTGCTTGATGGCTCCTCGGCGGTGATGCAGAGCGAAGAAGCCATCGGTCTCGAATTCGTTCATGTCCTTTGTGTCTGCAGGAAGAGGGCAGTGACAATGACCTTCTGCGATATGGCTGTCACAGCTGGGGGCGACCAGGGTGGGGGGAAATGGGGAAGGAGCAAAGATGGATGAGGAACTAGACAAGCATTGAGACCATTCACACCCCAAGAACTGGGCTGGGATAAAAACCAACTTGGGTTTTTTCCAAAAGATGTTATGGACATTTTGGCTAACCCAGTATTTCTAAAGTTTGGTACAATATGAAGTGTCTTTCCTTAGTCCCATAACAGAATTATCAGAGGGTGTACTGTTACAGGCTTGGAACAACAAGGCTGGATTCTTGACTTAATCCTTCCATCCCCTTTCACAACACTGAGCTATATCCTCTCTCCATTTTTAAAACCAGAAGTTGGAACGTTTAAGGTATTTCTTGACCTCTCCTCGTCGCTGTCAGTGATGAGTCAGCCAGGAAAGGCAGGAAGTGGCAAATACTAGGCCTGTAATTCTAAAGAATAATGTGATACTGACAGTAAGCTGGAAACAATATATATATATATATATTTTTTTTTTTAGGTCCCAGGAAATTTTATATCTGGTTGTTTATAGACAAAAATGTAGACAGGCAGGAGCTGGCCAGATTTCTGAAGGCAAAAGAGCTTTGGGAAGTTGTTTATGCTTTGGTTCCTGAAGCCCATGGGAATCAGATGCAGCAGCCATAAACTATACAGGTCAATGTGGAAAGGGCCAGAAATGAGCAGATAACTGCAATTTAAAAATGTCTAGATCATCCTGGATGGCACCTAGTCGTCTCTATCAAATCATCACGTCCACATTTCTTCAGTTTGCCCTGGGCTTTGGATGCTGGTGAAGGTACTCTGGGGAGTAACTGTGCACAGTACCCACACTTCCCAAAGGCTGGAAAAATTCTGAGAAATACCAGTGAGAATATTAGCCCTGATAAAGCCCAGGTCCCCCAACCGAAATACACAATAGCAAGATAGTTAGGATTGAACAGTGCAACGGAACCTCCAGCATGTATGAGAGTGCCATGGTTAAGGAGACAGAACAAAACTGTCTTCATCACTAAAATAAGAATAACAAGTTTAATGATTCTAGTTCCTGCAAAACTGCGATTTTAAGGACATTCTTGGATTACTTATTCTACTTATTTTTTAAAATACAAAAAATGGAGGTTTGGCAAGAATAAGGGACTCATGTTTCACAAATGAAGAGGGTTAACAATATTTAAACCAGATTGTTTCCCTTCGGGTTAAGCCATGGCAGTGGCTGGACAACACACTGGAGGCAAATGATCCTGCCAGAGTATCTTAATTCCCCCACCCCTTTCCATGGCCAGGCTGGAAACGCACTGGGTAGACAACGGGGCAGGGGGAGGGTAACGGAGGTGGAGACCCTCCTCCACAATCCTGCCTAGTGCCAGCACTCATTTCAAGACTGAAGTCTTCTCTACAAGAGTCCACAGGTCTGTTTTATGGAAACCCCAAACTCTCAGATAAAACATCACTTTGCTGTACACCTGAAACTCACACAGCGTTGTAAATCAACTACACTCCAAAGAAAATAACAATAAAGCATTCCTAAAAAAGAGTTCCTGACAGGCTTAGTACTTTGCCTGATACTTCAAGGATAGGCGATTTAGGGCTTTTTTTAGGAACTGGGCTGGAAATAAATTAGGCTTGGTGAATTAGGGGTTAGATTTAGGGTCACCGAGGCAACTGCCTTCTCCTATAGGTGCTGGTTTAAGTGTAGAGATCTATTTACAACTCGGGACCAGCACAGGAGGCCATTTGTCGGGAAGCTCTGACTCATTTCTATTTTGGTGCTGATGAAATAAAATAAAGCATAACATGACTTTTGAACTCAGGGAGGGAGATGAATTATTCTGGGAACCCTATCCATATTACTGTGAAAAATATACAAATATACTCATGTAAAAATTATATGGTGGTGGTTTAGTTGCTAAGTTGTGTCCGACTCTTGCGACCCCAAGGACTGCAGACCGCCAAGCTCCTCTGTTCATGGGATTCTCCGGGCAAGAATACTGGCATGGGTTACCATTTCCTTCTCCAGGAGGTCTTCCTGATCCAGGAATTGAACCCAAGCAGATTACTGACTGAATAGTCTAATAAGCTATTATAAACAACAGTCTGGACTGTAACTGTATGTTCATAAATATAAAATAGTCTGTGTATTAGAACAGTATACATTTTTAAATATGTCAGAGAGTACAGGTAAGGAATTCATTCCCTTGCTCCTTGCTATAATTCCTTTATCCTCGGACCATTTCAATCCTTATAAGAAAGTAAATGTATAAAAGCTCAGAATTTTAAAAATTCTCCTTGTAATTACTGTTTATTTCTGAAGGAATTTTGCCTTCCATTTGTTCACTGGCTTGAATAAGCTCTGTGGTTATTTATTTTAGATCAGTGGTGCCTAATCTATTTGTTTAGTTTAACCAATCACTTGTTTGTAGTCAATTAAGTCATACATTTCCTGGGGAGCTGTAAGCAAATTGCTATGCAGGATAGTATAAAGAATTATGAGATGTTACCCCTAATTTTGAATGGGTAAGTCAGGAAGAGATGGCACTCACACGAAGAACAGACGTGGAGATAAGAAGTCCCATATTTTCAGGAGAGAGGAAAAGAAATTACAAAAGAGGCCATGAAGAGGGAGCTAAAAAAGTAAGAGGAAAACTTGAATAATATTACATCAAGCAAGCCAAGAAAGAAAAGGTTTCTCAGCGTTGACGGATAGAGAGATGTCAACGGAATTGAAGCTTAAGAAACAAACATTTGTTTTAAGAATTCATTCTTTTGGAGAAAGCTGTTTAGCAGATGGATTGAAAAATAAGCCAGATTCTTCAGGTTTAAAGGTTGATAGAGTAGTGAAGGAAAAAGGAGTAATACATTAAACTACTTTCTCAAGATGTGTCAGGGAATGAAAGGAAAGAAAGGCTTGTAGAGGAGAAAAAGGTTTAAAAAAATACCTTTAAACTGAGAGAATGGAACTGACATATATACACATATATATACAGTTCAGTCGCTCAGTCGTGTCTGACTCTTTGCTACCCCATGAATCGCAGCACGCTAGGCCTCCCTGTACATCACCAACTCCCGGAGTCTACCCAAACTCATGTCCATCGAGTCGGTGATGCCATCCAACCATCTCATTCTCTGTCATCCCCTTCTCCTCCCGCTCCCAATCCCTCCTAGCATCAGACTCTTTTCCAGTGAGTCAGCTCGTCACATGAGGTGGCCAAAGTATTGGAGTTTCAGCTTTAGCATCAGTCCTTCCAATGAACACCCAGGATTGATCTCCTTTAGAATGGACTGGTTGGATTTCCTTGCAGTCCAAGGGACTCTCAAGAGTCTTCTCCAACACCACAGTTCAAAAGCATCAATTCTTCGGCCATCAGCTTTCTTCACAGTCCAACTCTCACATCCATACATGACCACGGGAAAAACCATAGCCTTGACTAGATGGACCTTTGTTGGCAAAGTAATGTCTCTGCTTTTGAATATATTATCAAGGTTGGTCAAAACTTTCCTTCCAAGGAGTAAGCGTCTTTTAATTTCCTGGCTGCAATCAGCATCTGCAGTGATTTTGGAGCCCAAAAAATCAAAGTCTGACACTGTTTCCAGTTTCCCCATCTATTTCCCATGAAGTGATGGGACCAGATGCCATGATCTTTGTTTTCTGAATGTTGAGCTTTAAGCCAGCTTTTTCACTCTCCTCTTTCACTTTCATCAAGAGGCTTTTTAGTTCCTCTTCACTTTCTGCCATAGGGTGGTGTCATCTGCATATCTGAGGTTATTGATATTTCTCCCGGCAATCTTGATTCCAGCTTGTGCTTCTTCCAGCCCAGCGTTTCTCATGATGTACTCTGCATAGAAGTTAATAAGCAGGGTGACAATATACAGCCTTGACGTACTCCTTTTCCTATTTGGAACCAGTCTGCTGTTCCATGTCCAGTTCTAACTGTCGCTTCTTGACCTGCATACAGGTTTCTCAAGAGGCAGGTTAGGTGGTCTGGTATTCCCCTCTCTTTCAGAATTTTCCAGTTTATTGTGATCCACACAGTCAAAGGTTTTTGGCATAGTCAATAAAGCAGAAATAGATGTTTTTCTGGAACTCTGTTGCTTTTTCGATGACCCAGTGGATGTTGGCAATTTGACCTCTGGTTCCTCTGCCTTTTCTAAAACCAGCTTGAACATCTGGGAGTTCACGGTTCACGTATTGCTGAAGCCTGGCTTGGAGAATTTTGAGCGTGACTTTACTAGCGTGTAAGATTATACAGTGGAAGTGAGAAACAGATTTAAGGGACTAGATTTGACAGACCGAGTGCCTGATCAACTCTGGACGGAGGTTCATGACATTGTACAGGAGACAGGAATCAAGAACATTCTCATGGAAAAGAAATGCAAAAAAGCAAAATGGCTGTCTGAGGAGGCCTTACAAATAGCTATGAAAAGAAGAGAAGCGAAAAGCAAAGGAGAAAAGGAAAGTTATAGGCATCTGAATGCAGAGTTCCAAAGAATAGCAAGGAGAAATAAGAAAGCCTTCCTCAGCGATCAAAGCAAAGAAATCGAGGAAAACAACAGAATGGGAAAGACTCTTCAAGAAAATTAGAGATACCAAGGGAACATTTCATGCAAAGATGGGCTCGATAAAGGACAGAAATGGTATGGACCTAACAGAAGCAGAAGATATTAAGAAGAGGTGGCAAGAATACACAGAAAAACTGTACAAAAAAGATCTTCATGATCCAGATAATCACAATGGTGTGATCACTCACCTAGAGCCAGACATCCTGGAATGTGAAGTCAAGTGGGCCTTAGGAAGCATCACTATGAACAAAGCTAGTGGAGGTGATGGAATTCCAGTTGAGCTATTTCAAATGCTGAATGATGATGCTATGAAAGTGCTGCATTCAATATGCCAGCAAATTTGGAAAACTCAGCAGTCGCCACAGGACTGGAAAAGGTCAGTTTTCATCTCAATCCCAAAGAAAGGCAATGCCAAAGAATGCTCAAACTATATACACAGTACTAGGTATAAAACAAGTTACTAATGAGAACCTACTGTATAGCACAGAGGGGAAAAAAAGAAGGTAATCCGATTGTAGGACATGCGTTAGTGTTAGTTGCTTGGTCATGTCCGACTCTTTGTGACCCCATGGACTGTAGTAGCCTGCAAGGCTCCTCTGGCCATGGAATATTCCATGCAAGAATACTGAAGTGAGTTGACATTCTGTTCTCCAGGGGATCTTCCTGACCCAGGGATCGAACCCAGGTCTCCTGCATTATAGGCAAATTCTTAACCATTTGAGCCGCCAGGGAAGCCCTAGGACATATATTAAATTAACCTTCTGTGTGACTCAGGGAACTAAAACCAGGGCTCTGCAGCAACCTAGAAGCGTGGGATGGGGAGGGAGGTTCAAGAGGGAGGGAACATACGTATACCTATGGTTGATTCGTGTTCATGTTTGCAGAAACCAGCACAATACTGTAAAGCCATCATCCTTCAATTAAAAATAAAATTTAAAGTGCATTCCAATATACATTAGGTGCAAATGCTTTTTGATTGCACTTAGACGACGTACTTAGCATAGTCAAAGAGAGTTAGAAAGCACACTGGGAGATGCCTGGGGCTGTGGGGTGGACGGGTGGGGACACAGGGATGGGGACTTCATGTTTCACGGGGACAGAGTGTCAGTTTAGGAAGGTGACTCAGGAGGGTGGGTGACGGTGAGCACTGCACAACAACGTGAACGGACTTGGTGTCGTTGAACTGTACCATTAAATATGGCTGAAATAGTATATATTATGTGACTTTTAGCACAGTAAAAAGCATTTTAAAAAATATCTATTTCAAGTTGGAGAAGATAGCATAATTATGTACGTCTTGGCAATGAGGCGGAAACCAAAGAGAGAAGGAAAAGCTGAAGATGCCAGAGAGGAAGCAGGACTGGTATTACAGAGCCACCAGGGTCGACAGCCAGGACACCAAGAAAGGGAGGGGCTCTCTCAGAGGCTGGAGAGCAGGAAGAGGGCTCAGGAAGAAGAAGCGGTGCCCTAAAGTGCAGACACAGGCGGAAGACTCGGCCTCTCCCAGTTCTGCCACGTCAGTAGGCTTCCTCAGCAACTCAGAAGGATGATGGAGATATTTGAGACAGTCCCTGAGTGGGCACCAAAGGAAAAGAAAAGGCATTTCCAAACGCCAGATTGAGCCCGACTGACCAGTTCAACACTCATTCACTGAGCACCTCTAAGTACTCAGTGAAACGGGAAAATGAATGAAATAAGGCCATCTGCAGCAACATAGATGGACCTAGCGATGATCTCACTAAGTGAAGTAAGTCAGACAGAGAACGACAGATATTATATGATACCACTTATATGTGGACACTAAAAAATGATACAAATGAACTTATTTACAGAACAGAAACTTACTTACAGAACACACTGAGAAAACAAACTGATAGTTACCAAAGGACAAGGGCATGGAGGCATAAAACGGGAACGGGCTTAACATACACACATAGATAGATAGTCCACAAGGACCTACTGTACAGCACAGGAACTATACCCAATATTTCGTAATAACCTGTAAGACAAAAGGATGTGCAAGCATATACACATATGTGTGTGTGTGCGTATGTATATATTCAGACATATCTGAATCACTTTGCTCTACACCCGATGCTAGCACAGCATTGTAAATCAGCTATACTTAAAAAAAGATTGAAGAGTAGTAGCATCTGACCCATTTACACAGCATTTTGACAGCAGGATATAAATGCAACAGGAAGAACCGACAGGCTGTCCGAGACACCACGCACACGGCTCGTAAATGTAACTTCTATGAATGGTGTCTGTGCGTGAGATGCAAGGGAAAGTCTTCAGTGACACATTGTTTTCCTTGCTTGCTCCTAAAAGCATTTAAGGTGACCAACTTGAAGCATTAGTACTCTGTTCTTCTAGGAAGGAAAGTATTTACCAGCTTCTTACTAATTTTGTGTTCTGATGGTGTGACCGTGTGTCATATCACACCGTTCATACACAGTGTGAACACACAGGACAACACATTAGCAGAACCTTGGTGTTTACAGTAAACTCCCAAATGAAAATATAGATAGACTAGAAAAGCCCTGGGCGTATGCCTTCACACCACGTGAAAAATAAATGCTGGACTTCCCTGGTGGTCCAATGGTTAAGAATTTGCCTGCCAATGCAGGGAAATCAGGTTTGATCCCTGGTCTGGGAATATTGCACATGCGGCGGGGCAACTAAGCCCATGCACCACAATTACTGAGCCCACACTCTAGAGCCTGTGAGCCATAGTTACTGAGCCGTGTGCCCTCGGGCCGGAGCTCCGCAGCAAGGGGAGCCACCTCAACGAGAAGCCTGTGTACCTCCACAAGAGAAAGCCTGAGCACCGCCGTGAGACCCAGTGCAGCCAAAACTAAAATTTTTTCAAAAGTAAATGCTATAAATGTTTTATATTTCTGTGGGTATCTGGTCCCACAGAGTGTATATTCAACTCATGCTTGAGCATTGTTGGAAATTTTTAGGAAATTCCTTGTGATTCCATTTTCTTTGCTTTCGAAAAAGTGAACTAAGTTGCAAAGGAGAAGAGACATGCCCACCTCATCCCCAAATAGGAGTAAGAAATGTCACTTGCCACTCATTTCCAGAAAGTATCTTGCGTTCATCAGCATTCGGCCTTGAGGTTTCAGCTCTAACTGGTGGAAGGAAGAAAAGAAACACGGGTCAGAGCGTGAGGCAAGCACTCAGCTGAACGACATCCCAACTGATGAGCTGTGTGAGGCAGGAGATTTCCAGCACAGCTCTGTTCCTTTTCACTTTGCTCACTCGTGTTATCATCAAAATAGCACAGCAGCCACACACATAACCTTTCTTTTATCAGAACACCTCAGCATCTCATGAATTTGATTTGGAGATCAAAACTTCCTTAAGGCCATGTCCAACCTTCTGCGGCCTGCAAGGCGCCTCTGTCCATGGACTCTCCCAAGCAAGAATACCGGAGTGGGGCGCCATTTCCTCCTCCAGGGCATCTTCCTGACCCCGCATCTCCTGAGTTGCCAGCGATTCTTTACTGCTGAGCCACCAGGGCCTCTAGGTTAATGGGGGTATTAAATGGGAGTGGCCTTTCACTTTCACATGGAGAACCTGCTTCCTTTGGAAAGTGCTGGACCGTCTACTAAGGGAAGTTTTAATTAGATTGGTCAAGGAAGGGATTAAAAATATATATATTTCAGTATCATTATGTAGAAGGGACCAGACAATGTGACCTGTTAAGGGATGATGCAGATTACGTGATGTGACATAGGGACACATGGCAAATCTGAGAAGACCTGACTAACGACTCATAATATAACTAAACTGTAGCACAGCATTGTTCACATGCTAAAAAGAAAAAAAAAAAAGGTGAACTGAAGCTCATTGCTGATCATTACATCTATGGGTAACTAGAATAACTGAAAAATAGCAAGAAGGGTCTGGTTGAACTCAGGACTGAATACAAACCATGCCTAAATAATTCAAAGTCATGGTGACCTTGTGCCTTCCAACAGACCTTTAAAGATTTTGGAGAAACTGACATAATAGCAATGCCGATGGTACAGCATCACTACTATTAGAATTCTATGATGTGACAAGCTTGTACCACTTGCTTAACTACACATTCCCATGAAAGCTTAAATTTGTTCTTGCTGTTCAGGTGCTAAGTTGCGTCTGACTCTTAAATGGCTTAAGTAGATTAGTGAAAAGAGAAGGGCCTTTGACATCAAGTACATATTTCATTATTCTCTGGTTTATGGAATAATAAATAATGGAGGCAAAAATAAAACTAGAAGAGCGAGGGATAGGGGCACATTCCCAGAGGAAGTGGGAAAAACTGGTACCAGGTGACTGCAGTGTTATCAATATTCAGGAATTAGTGGCGATAGAGGAAATTAAATCAGTGAGCTGCTGAAAAAACAGCATCCAGAGAAAGTCAGATTCCATCACATTTATGAGTGAGTGGGGGATAACCACACCAACAGGGAAAACCTTGGGAAAGCAGAAAGAAAATATCGATGTTTGGAAACTAGATGGTGACTGTGGAGGTAAGAGGCAACTCTGGGAAAATCTTTTTTTTTTTTTTAAATAGAGAAACTAATTTTAAGAAAGCAGATTTCAACAGAAGCAAGGGAAACTAAGTCCAAAGCAATCCGTTGACCCTTAAACATGATAAATAAAAGTGAACTAGGAAATAACCTTGAACATAACAAAGGCAGAAATAAGAAGGCTGCCAGTAGTTAAATGTGGATCCGAGGGCTTCGGTTCAGTTCAGTTGCTCAGTCATGTCTGACTCTTTGTAACCCCATGAACCACAGCACGCCAGGCCTCCCTGTCCATCACCAACTCCCAGAGTCCACCCAAACCCATGTCCATTGAGTCGGTGATGCCATCCAACCACCTTATCCTCTGTCATCCCCTTCTCCTCCTGCCCTCAATCTTCCCCAGCATCAGGGTCTTTTCAAATGAGTCAGCTCTTCGCATCAGGTGGCCAAAGTACTGGAGTTTCAGCTTCAACATCAGTCCTTTCAATGAACACCCAGGACTGATCTCCTTTAGAATGGACTGGTTGGATCTCCTTGCAGTCCAAGGGACTCTCAAGAGTCTTCTCCAATACCACAGTTCAAAAACATCAATTCTTCAGCGCTCGGCTTTCTTTATTGTCCAACTCTCACATCCATACATGACCACTGCAAAAACTGTAGCCTTGACCAGATGGACCTTTGTTGACAAAGTAATGTCTCTGCTTTTTAATATGCTGTCTAGGTTGAAAGGATATCCTATCCTTCCAAGGATCTGAGGGCTTATGTCTCAATAACCCCAATATGCAAAAAACATGGAAAGTCTGACAAGAATAAACTTAAAACAAATGTCTTGGCAAGAAAGCAAATGCAACTTAAGAGGTAGAAATAGAAAAACAACTTGTTTGTCAAGGATGTGTAATAAAAGAATTTTAAAAATAGTTATCCCTTTATTCATTGAAAAGGAAATCAATAGTATGCTACTTAAAAAATTAGAGATTTGGTGACTCTTCCCTTTTAAAAAAAATGAAGCAGAAGGTGGAAAATAAATGGGAATGGGGGAAAAACAGAGGAAGATTTTCTCTAGTTTCTCTCTTCTTTCTCTGAGCCTGGTCAAATGCTCTATGACTCAGTGGTAACTGCAGCCTCACCCTCTCCCCCAACAGGTCTGTGTAAACCTTTACCACTAAGTCACATACCTGTGACATCACCCACTTATTTATCCACTTCTATTTGTACAACCAACTACCTAAGAGGAATTCTGTGTCTGTGATCTCTCACCAGGCTGAACGAGTTCACAGACACCCTGAACTAAATTATCTAAATACATCTAAGCATGGGGGACTTTAAGAAAAAAATCTTGACATATCGTTATCTTTAAAGATAACTTCAGTGATGCAAGCAAAGATAGATATACTTTCCTAAAATGTACCCCCCCTCTCTTTAAGGTAAAAAATATACAATTGACACGAAAATCTAGGTTTTAGGCTTATATTATTCCCATTTTGAAACCTGGCATTTGCAAATCTTTTGGCTGGACTTCCTAAGAATCTGAGTTATACGAAGTGTGAAGTTGAAAGGTAAGAGTCTCCTCCTTTGCATAAAGGATGCAGACATTTGAAAACACTTTCTTGGTTTCAGATCTTACAAAAGCAGCTTTTACTCATGTTTTCTTTAATTTTTGTACCCCAGAAATTTTCATAAAAATTTTTTATGCTTTCATAGTTTACTTCTTTTAACTTCATAACTATTTTGGTAACAAATGTTTAGAATTGAAGTTTTCAAAAATCTGTGTGGTAAGATGAGTTGTGTATAATGTACTTTTTAGAGCAAAGTAAGCTAATCCTGAATATTCATTGGAAGGACTGAAGCTGAAGTTCCAATACTTTGGTCACCTGATGCGAAGAGCCGACTCACTGGAAGACCCTGATGCTGGGAAAGATTGAAGGCAAAAGGAGAAGGGGGTGGCAGAGGATGAAAGGGTTGGATAACATCACTGACTCAATGGACATGAATTTGAGCAAACCCTGGGAGATAGGGGAGGACAGGGGAGCCTGGCATGTTGCAGCCCATGGGATCACAAAGAGTCAAATATGACTGAGCACTGAACAACAACAAGCTAAGCAAACACATTATGACTAAAAAAATAACAGGGATGGAGATATTAAATGGATCTTTGTTCTCACTTATCTATCCAGTATCTTATCTAAGATAGTTTATCAAGGTATCATGTAGGTATCTAGATATCTTGATATTCACATGATATCTTGATACACAGATCACAGGTAGGTTCCCACGCTATGAAAATTTTGTGGTATTTCCAAGCTGACTTTAACAGTTATAGGTCAATAACAGTTCTTCACACCCTAAGAGACCTTATTTCCTTTACACAAAAATCAAAGAAATTGGAGTATGCTAATATGGTCTACAGTCCACAATGAATACTCATTGTCACAATCAAGCCACCAACGAGTCAGTGGTAGGGAGTCAGTTTCCTCAAGGCCTTCAGGATGACACTGAAATTTTGTAGCAGTCTTCAGCCACGATGGTACCTATCACTTTAAGGAATACACACATAAATGAAGCTCATGCCTTGGCTATTTACCCATATTTCTGTCTTCCCATTGTTTTTCCTGCATCTCTCGGCCAGAGAGTAGAGCTCCACGGTGGTCTCGGATATCAGGTCCACGTTTTTGCCCTTCACGATGATCTGCATCACGCGTCCCTTGTTGATGTGGGCATCGAAAGTGCTGTCCCAGGGCGGGTACATGGTTGGCTTTTTCTGGATGTACATCTGTCCATTCTCTAGGAATGGAAAGATATGTTCTCATTACGCTTTCAGCCTGTTCTGGGAAATAATTCACCCATTCCCTCTGCTCTCGAGGACTACAGAAGTCTTCTGAGAGAACAACAATAACGCATGTAAGAATTAGAGACACTCGGAGAATGAACTCATGGTTACCAGGGAGGAAGGATGGGGAGAAGGGACAGCTGGGGAATTGGGGATGGACATGCACACACTGCTACATCTAAAATGGATAACCAGCAAGGTCCTACTGGATAGCACAGGAAACTCTGCTCAGTATTACGGAGCCGCGTGGATGGAAGAGGGATTGGGGGAGAATGGATACATTCATGGTTGAATCGCTCTGGGGTGCACCTGAAATTATCACAACATTGTTAATCGACTATACTCCAAAAAAAAAAAGAATTAGAGATAGAGATAAAATAGGACAAAATGAGATGGTTCCAAGGTCTACATGCAAGGTAATGTACTAAAACTTGGAAGTCAACCTGGATAATTTATGCAGATAAATCTGGCATCTTACACTGGCAATGCTCTTTTCCTATTCATCAGTTGCTTCTTTTGAACTCTGAATATAAAGAACCCAGCAGCTAAGCCTGGTATGTTTAGTAGAGGACAGTGGCCTAGATCCTCCCCCGCTTTTTTTTTTTTTAACAGGTTTTATACTTTTATGCCTTTGGGGATCCTTCTGTGTTAATGTATTAAGGGTGGACACATGACTGTTCAATTTCACTGGGTATCTAGTAAAAAAAAAAAGAAAATATGTTGATTTGAAAAAGACAGTGACTTAATTTCAGGCTTATACTGAGTGCTCTTTTAGAAAGAAATTTTAAAAATTTCCACTCAACATAAATACCTTTAATAGGCAAAACCTTTAAAATACCATGAACCATTATTTTCTTCTCAAGATGAGGATACATTTTAACATAAACCATGCACCCTAAGCAAAAACTAACAAGTATCTCAGAGAGGTGGAGGTCGTCATCCCTGGGGTCAGTGAAGCAGGCTGCAGAGGGCCTGCAAATGGTTAGTGGCAGGAACTAAGGGCAGGATGACAAACTTTAAGAGAACCATCCCAGGACCACCAGGGAAACTGATTACTAGGGGGACTCAGCAGTGTTGTCCCATCCTCCATCCATACTGGATTCTCTGTAGTATTTACTGTTTAGTCGTTGCAGGAGCAGAAAACTGCAGCTGCAGGGTTTCTTTCTTGTGATCACAAGCACATGAAGCGGCAGTCTGAGCAGAGACTTATCAGAGATGTTGATAAAGCAAAAAGAAAACGTCACTGAAAGCAGGGAAACGAAGCAGTTCTAACTCGACGCATGATGCTGAAAGGGAACAGGCATCAGGCATTTGCTAAATTATTCTTTGGGAGGTATACAAGGACTTGAATAAGCTGAAACCTCATACTGTAGGTAAACCTGGCTGTGAGAGGTATATACTCTAACAATGTTGAGCATGGAATTGGAAGGGGAATACTTTTATGGTTTGTTTAATAGAAATTTAACCCAGGAGTGGACTTTAAAAAAAAAGCCATGGTAATATGGAAATCAGAGTAATGTTTTACTTCCACAGGCTTCAAGCTACCTCTCAAAATTCCTTTAACTTCTTCCAACCATTATCATTCGGCACACCCAGGAAACAGACAGAAATTCCCATAGCAAGGCATTTTTCACACTTTCATTCAGTAAAGACTGTTATCATTTATAAAGAGAACGAGAACTCAAGATCCTGTCTATTTACAGTGGGGTTTACTATTTTCAAAGGCTCCCAGACTGTTTGTTGGCACTGTGTCCTAATTGCCCCTGTTCTTTGCTTTATGTAAAATGCAGCCTTAACATCCCAAACATGGAAACCTGCTAAAACTCTACAGAAGTAACATTTTAAATACCATGTTCAGAGAGATTTCTTTTCAGGACAAAACTAAAACAAAATGGAAAAACAAAAACCTTCGCGCTCCACAGGCTAACCTTTCAGAAAAACAAACTTCTTTTCCAACACGTCCTCTTGATTCATGTGGCTGATTAGACCAAGTTCAAAGGCAAGGCCAAAAGAAGAAATAGATGCTTAAAAAAAGGCTCCCAGGAGGCAAATGTCAGTGAGACCCGTGGATGTAAAGGGAACCAGATCCAAGGGACCCATTAAGTCAAAAAGCAGCTTTGAAAAACTCAGACATTGCACACTTCAAAGATTTCGGTGACATTTGAAAGGTTTTAGATTGGGAGCAAGTGCCATTTTCACTGTTAACTAAACAGGAGAGAGATCTGGGCAGAAGGGAACTCAAGATGATCAGTCAGTCTCCTCCGCTTTGATGTGCTCCTGGGGCTGGAAGGCAGAAGCCAGTTGAGCACAGAGAAGTCTTTTAAGGGAAAGAAAAGCCAGCGTCCAGGATTGGAAACCCCAGGGTTCTGAGCTGGACACATCCAGCTGGAGGTCGTCACCTGCAGAATCAAGTTCCTCTTGCACCTGGGAAGGTCACTCAATTTTTCTTTTTCAAGACTACCTTCTCTCTCTATCTTTCTCTCCAGCCCCAAGTCTCTCCCTGCGCGACCCTGCTTTGATGTCCTCACTTCACATGACTTACTACGTGATCTTTCTGTTTTTTGCCTATCTTCTGCTAGGAGAGGAACTCTGAAGGAAAGGCATGTCTTCTGGCCCAGTATACAGTAGGTGCTCCATAAATACCTTCTCTGTAAATGCATTGTAGTGGCTCCTTATCGTTCCTGTGACTGCATCGGTGGCAATCAGACTTCCCGACAAAGTGTCGCCTGCTAAAACCAGAAATGTGTGTAGGGAGGTAGGGGAAGGCAGGGAGGCTGGGAAAACCATGGGATGTAAACTTCACCCTGCTTTTTTTCCCTTTTCTTTCAGTTTTTAGAAAGTCCATGATGCTGCTGCTAAGTCACTTCAGTAGTGTCCGACTCTGTGTGACCCCATAGACAGAAGCCTACCAGGCTCCCCCATCCCTGGGATTCTCCAGGCAAGAACATTGGAGTGGGTTGCCATTTCCTTCTCCAATGTATGAAAGTGAAAAGTGAAAGTGAAGTCGCTCAGTCGTGTCCGACCCTTAGCGACCCCATGGACTGCAGCCTACCAGGCTCCTCCATTGATGGGATTTTGAACTTTAAAATACAGAGGCAGGGATCAGACAGGGTAGGAGCAGTTTAAGTGATCATAAAGATATTCTAGACAGAATAGGATTATCTTATGTTTCCTGAGTGACACTGTTTACTCACATTATCATTTCTAATGTACTTCAGGAAATAAATTGGTTAAAATATTATCAAATTTTCTTTAAAATATTTTAGCAGTCAGTTCATTAGGCAATTTAGCTTTATATCCACTCCTTCTTCCAAATGGAAGAAGTATTCCAAATGTCCATTCAATACTCATTTTTTGCCTGTTCACTTATTACAATGTACAGTGATGTTAATTACTATTTCATTTAGAAAAATTCCTTGACTCCATGGTACTACCATGCTCACATGTGCACACTAGTTACATTGCTGTACCAGTAATTTAGCCAAGCCAGCGTAGGATGATTTTAATGGAAAGATCTAAACCCATGAAAGAATCTTCCCTCCCAATGAAATTTTCATGAATATTTAAATCTGACAAAATTGTTTAACCTACCTCGGGTCTTAGTAAAGGAAGTCTTCTGAAATTTGAATCCTAATCGCTAATCCTATATTTTTTGTATTATTTAACTGAACTTGGTAAAAAAAGCAGTAAAAATATCTTCGGCGTTAAGTCTAAGACAATGGAATATTACTCAGCCATAAAAAGGAACGCATTTGAGTTAGTTTTTGTTAGGTGGATAAACCTAGATCCTGTTATACAGAGTGAAGTCAGTCAGAAAGAAAAAAAGGAATATCATATATTTGTTTTCGTATCATGTATTTGTTATATGTTATTCCGCATATATATGGAATCCAGAAAAATGATACTGATGAACTTATATTCAGGGCAGGAATAAACCCGCAGATACAGAAAACAGACTTTGGACACAGTAGGGGAAGGAGGGTGGGACAAACTGAGAGGGTGGCGTTGAAACACATACATTACCATATGTAGAACAGATAGCTAGTGGGAAGCTGCCATATAGCACAGGGAGCTCAGCTTGGTGCTCTGAGACAGCCTGGAGGGGTGGGAGGGAGGTCGAGAGGGAGGGGACACATGGATACTTAAGACTGATCCACGCTGTTGAATAGCAGCAGCCAACACAATATTCTAAAGTAAGCATCCTCCAACTAAAATTTTTCAAAGTGCAAGACGATGCAGACTTTATCTATAATCATAGAAAACCATCAGACAACTCTGTACCATGTTCTACTTTAGCTCATTAAAGTAGGTTTTTTTTTTCCTTCGTTAACTCCTCACATAACATCCTCAACTCATTCCTCTTTTCCTTTGTTTATGTGGAAAATGGGACCATGGCCTAGAACATAAGGCAGGCAAACAGGTCTCGCTCAGAGGCCGTTACTAAGCCCATGTGCCTCTGAGGGAGCACTTGGCTTCTCTGGGCATCTTTTCCTGAGCTGGAAAGTCAGGTTGGGTCAGGCGACCTTGAAAATCCCAGAAGGCCTTGCTTCCCAGTTCACTGCAGGGTCTTCCTCTTCCCCCACCCCCCTACCCACTCAAGCTTACCTGATTCAACATACTCTTTGACAAGCACGGCGCAGTAAGGGTTAACCGCCTCACCCTGGCATGACTGGCAGGACCCACAGTCGAAGTTGGACAAACCAATTCGGAGAAACGGTGACATGATGGTCACTCCCTGCCAAGCAACAGAAGACAACAGCTGTTTGAAGACTGTAAAATATATTATTCTGGGTGTTGCATCCCTCTTAACCAGTGCTTTATCTCTGAAAGCCAGAGCCTCAAGTGGCTCAACTATCCATCCAAACAAATGTTTTACTTCCCCTTCTGCATGGTGCATTATTGGGCTCACCCCAAACCGCAGGCTGATGTGCCAGAGAAAGTGGTGTCCTGGACTAAGGTTATTTAACCTTGTCAGTTAGACCTAAGTCCCGCTCCTAATTGAATGGAGTTATATTTAATAGTCGCAGAGAGACGCAAAAGCATTCCAACACTTCATTTCTTCTATTACTCAAGTAGGTACCCAGGAAACAACACAGTAATAAGAAAATGAGTTTATAAACAGTGAGTCTATTTTAGTCACAGCAGTTAAATATGACACTGTGAAATTCTTACATGGGCTATTTGTGTGTGTGATGGAATGGGCTCTGGGCATTCATTTAGCAGCTGATCTGTTTACTTTAGACACACACAGAGATATATATCTGTGTGTGTGTATGTATGTATTTAAAGAGCTTTTGAACAGTATGAACCACTTGAATACCCTAAATCACTGACCACCATAAGATAGCAACTTCATTGTGGAAAGAGAAACAAAGGACTTTGTAAAAGTCCAAGAAGATCTAATAATAACACTTCCAGGGAGATGTTGGTGAAAATCATCTTAGTGTTGGCTACAGAGTCAGGGATTCTAGTCTGATTTTTCATCTTCCGTTCTTTCCTTTGTTTGACCATTTACTTCTACTAAACTTCCCTCCCGTTTTTACCTACTTTTCCATGAGGTAGCTCAACATTCAGAAAACAAAGATCATGGCATCTGGTCCCATCACTTCATGGGAAATAGACGGAAAAACAGTGGAAACAGTGTCAGACTTTGTTTTTTTGGGCTCCAAAATCACTGCAGATGCTGATTGCAGCCATGAAATTAAAAGACGCTTGCTCCTTGGAAGGAAAGTTATGACCAACCTTGATAGTATATTAAAAAGCAGAGACATTACTTTGCCAACCAAGGTCCGTCTAGTCAAGGCAATGGTTTTTCCCGTGGTCATGTATGGATGTGAGAGTTGGACTGTGAAGAAGGCTGATCGCCGAAGAATCGATGCTTTTGAACTGTGGTGTTGGAGAAGACTCTTGAGAGTCCCTTATACTGCAAGGAGATCCAACCAGTCCATTCTAAAGGAGATCAATCCTGGATGTTCATTGGAGGGACTGATGCTAAAGCTCAAACTCCAATACTTTGGCCACCTCATGCGACGAGTTGACTCACTGGAAAAGACTCTGATGCTGGGAAAGGTTGGGGGCGGGAGGAGAAGGGGACGACGGAGAATGAGATGGCTGGATGGCATCACCGACTCTGTGGACATGAGTTTGAGTGTACTCCGGGAGTTGGTGATGGACAGGGAGGCCTGGCGTGCTGTGATTCATGGGGTCGCGGAGAGTCGGACACGACTGAGCGACTGAACTGAACTGAACTGAACTGAAACTTCCCTCCCGTTTTTACCTACTTTTCCATGAGGTTCCATGAATCTGAAACTATTACCTGGTATCAATAATTAGTGATAAATTTACATTATTGCTTCCTGTCTCTTAAGCAGATTTCACCTCATGAATTTTCCAAAACATTCTCAAGGAAGCCAAAGGGAATGTACATTGGCCAAAAAGTTCATTTGGGTTTCTCTGTAAGAGAATTTTTTGACCAACCCAGTATCAAAAAGAAAGCATTGGCCATCTTTCCTATCTTTGTGGAAAAGAACAAACTACTCAGAGCCACAGGCTCCGAGATGCCATAATCAATGACACAACTGGAAATCTCAAACCCACCATCTGAAGCCAGCAGAGCCATCAGAGATTACCAGTCCTCTGGACGTCTGGAATGCTGCTGGTCTTTGTTTGTTTGTTTTTAACCAACAGGGAGACATATCAGGGCCCTTGACAATTGCTATTAATTTCATGGAGATTAAGAGAGTCCCAATTTCCTGCAGTTCAACAGGTTTAAATAAAAGAGACGGTCATAGAATCATCCCGATTTTTCTCATGTTCTTAGCCTCTGAAACACATTCCCATGAATTAGCAGTGAGATGACTTCCAGGTTTGTCTTTAGGGAGCCCCCTTACCCTCTGAGCTTAGAGCTCTTGGGTAGAAGCCTGTCTAAGAAGTGAGAATTTTCCAGAGAAAACTTGATACCCCTGTCCCCCCCACCTCTCCGCCCGGGGTTCCTGGGTCATGTAGATCTTTCAGACAAATTTATATTCTTCCACTGATCAAGCCAATCACCAAGAACTAGCATCATTTATGGGACTATTTACCACATGTGGACTTTTTGAAGATTTCCTCAAAACAAGCTGAAGGTGAGCAATTCATTCGGACTTGAGCCCGGAGGGATCAGTGACTCACGATGTCTGAGTTACAAGCACTCTGACCTTTACTGAAGACGTGTCACTTTGCTATTTCCAGGCTGGGCTCAGAATTAGGCAACAGCGCTCACCGAGCACATGGGAAGATCTGTCTGGGGAACAGACAGAGGGCTGTAGGGTCCGCAGGGGTTCTATCACAGTAAGGAAGTGAGTTGCAGTGAAACCCCCTCCTCCTGCAGGGCTGATGTAGACATCATCCGATGTCCTATCCACGAGCGATCCAGGCTCCTGCGCCAGTCTGCCTGCCCTCTCCTCTCACACATGGGCCTTCTGCCCATCTGCCCAATGCATCCATCTATCTGGTAGCAAAGCCAACGCCTCTCGTTCTGAAGGCCTGGTCCCAGGGACGGCATCTGACATTTTGACATTTAGAAAGCAGAACTGGCATTTGCGTGCTTCACCTCACACATCGTTCAATAAAGCTTCAAGCTCAGCGGTGCCTTTTTTAAGGCAAAAGGTAGCATTTTTTTCCTGAGCTACTCAGAATCTTCTCTCCTTCTGTATTGGCAGTAGGTGATCATGTCCTGGCTATTGTAAATGGTGCTGCTACGATCAGTGGGACCTAGGGTGTCACACAGAATGAAGTCACAGAAACAAATATAATGCATAGATATATGAAATCTAGAAAAATGGTATGTGAAAGAAGTTGCTCAGTCGTGTCTGACTCTGTGACCCCATGGAATTCTCCAGGCCAAAATGCTGGAGTGGGGAGCCACTCCCTTCTCTAGGGGATCTTCCCAACCCAGGGATCAAACCCAGGTCTCCCACACTGCAGGCAGATTCTTTGCCAGCTGAGCCACAAGGGAAGCCCAAGAATACTGGAGTGGCCAGCCTTTCCCTTCTCCAGCACATCTTCCGCACCCAGGAATCGAACCGGGGTCTCATGCATTGCAGGTAGATTCTTTACCAACTGAGCTATCAGGGAAGCCCTAGAAAAATGGTATAGAGAACTAATATATGGATACTAAGGGGGAAGGGAGGGTGGGAGGAACTGGGAGACTGTGATAAACACAGGCTGCTGATACTCTATAAAAATGGATAACCAATGAGAAGCTACTGTGTAGCACAGGGGGCTCTGCTCAGTGCCCTGCGGTGCTCTGAATGCAAAGGAAATCCAAAAGGGAGGGGATACATGTACACGAACAGCTGTTTCATTTTGCTGTACAGCAGAAACTAACACGACATTATAAAGCAACTATTCCCCAATAAAAATTGATTAAAAAAACAGTAACAGGCGATTATCATGAAATGAAGAAAACACACAAAGTTAGTAAAACTCTCCTTACCTGAGGCAAATGCATTTATTGGTTTGATGGATTTTCTCTATTTTAATTAATGGGTTTTGTGTTTTGGTTTATATTCCGTGCTCCGACTGTGTGTAAGAGATTATATCTGAATTTTAATTTAACATTTTATCATGAAGATTGTCCAAGTTACTATGCCATCTTCCTAAGCATCCTTTTAATTCTTGCATGATATCCCATTGAGGGACAGCTCCATTATCTGCTTTATTAAAGTCTTACAGTTACATACTGAGATTGTGTCCAGTTATTCCATAATAGAAATTAGCTGATAAGCACCTTTTACAATTTTTTTTTAAATTTAGGAAGATTGCATCAGACTAGCAAGATTGCATCAGACTAGGTCACTAGAGAACCCCAATATTACTAGATCAAATGATATTACTATTTGTAAGAGATTACTATTTAAAGAAAATAACAAAAAGGGAAAATATCTATAGTAAATGTAACAGAAAATAAGTGACCATCATTCTTATATAATAAGTATACACAGATATGTAGGAAAAAATACCCCAAACCACTACCCATGACCCAACTAAATAAGTGACAATGACACAAAATACAAAAAACCTAGTTGTAACTAGTTTGTAGGAAAATTTCCAGCCTTGTGAGCAATTTAAGAAATGCAAAAACAAAGCAAGATACTATATAATTGCATTTATGTGACATTCTTGAAAAGATAAGCTACATGGGAGAGAAAAATCAGCGGTTAGCGGACAGGATGTGATTATAAAGGAATGGCATGAGCAGGTTAGTGGGGACGGTCTAACTGTTTTATAGCCTGGTTGTGGTGGCAGTCACAGAAATCTAGACGTAAATACACAGAATGATTCACCCAAAATAAATGTCAATTTTCCCACATGGTAATTTAAGAACCAAAATAAAGATATATGCTACTGGCATTTCAAGGCAGAGATTATAAATTCAGAGGTTACATAAAGAATATTTATTAGGAAATGGAGAATTCACATAATAAAATATTGAATTAAAACCTGAAGTAACCAAGAATAGCCTCAATTTACTAAAGGGAGATGGTCAGAGTCTTAAAGAAAAAAAAAGAATATCTTTCACTCTGTAGTATTTAAACAGTCCTGAAATTTTGCATTTTGGTGCAAATAGCTGAAAAAAGTAACATTAGCATTTAACAATGTGTTTTCTTTGAGGTATATTGATATTCAATTCAAACTATAATAATAACATAACTAAAATGCTTAAAATATAAAATAAAACAATAACATTACTTTACCTGGGCAATTAGCAGATATTTTTTGAAGTGCTCTTACCTAACACTGGCAAGGACAACATGCATCAAATGCTATGTTACAAAGCTGTTGTGAGCATAAATTTCCAGTCCTGTTGAACACACACACACACACATGTATGTACATGCATATATGCAAATCTCAAGAGCCAAGAAGATGTGCAATAAGCACATGAAGATGAAATTAACATGAAAGATTTTTGTGGGGTGACTCTGTGCTCAGAGTGGATGGTAAGGGAGAAAGGGGATTCCCCTGGGTTAAAATAGAAAGGAGAATTACTCTTGTACAGAAATACAGGCACTGGAATCTCATCTATCAGGACTGTCCTCTCCCAGTCTCTCTGCGGAGTGTACATTTCATAATCTCTTTACTGCCAATCACAGTGACCTTGCTTTTTACAACAAAGATATGAGAGGGACTGGCCGTGACTTCCCTGGTGGTCCAGTGGTTAAGAACCTGCCTGCCAGTGCAGGGTACACGGGTTCAATCCCTGGTCTGAGAAGACTCCACATGCCGCAAGGCAACTAAGCCCGTGCACCACTGAGCCTGCATGACCTAGAGCCCATGCTCTGCAACAGGAGGGACCACCACAATGAGAAGCCTGTGTGCCACGACTAGAGAGAGCCCACACACTCAATGGAGACCCAGAGCAGCCAAAAATAAAAGGTAAAATTAAATTTAAAAAAAGGGACTGGCCAGCCCAGGCTGTCACACTCTGCAGACTGTTCGTCTGAGGACTCCCCTGGACAGCTCCCAGGGACCCTTGACCTGCCTGGTCTGCAGGGAACTCACTGTCTTGCCTTTGGAATCTGCCTGGTGGCTGGTGCCAGGACTGCCGCCTGGACATCACCTTTTCTCCCATCCACCACAGCCAACTTTCTCTTCTCTTTTCCCACCTCCTCTCCCTCCTTCCCTGGGACCTCCATTCTGCATTATCCCTCATTAGACCCAACGTAGCAGCGTACTGTCTCTCTCCAGCCTTGTCACCTCTCACTTCTAGTCGGATCTCCACACTGCAGCCCCGAGGACCTTCCTTAAGATCACGCAGAGCTCCCGCCGCTTCTCCCACGTGTCATACTGCTTGGTGGCTCTAGGCGCTTCACAATACCACCCCTCTCCCTGGACCGCTTTCCTAGTCCCGTGTGGCCTCCACCTGCCCCTCCCCCACTTCCTCATCATCCAACTTCCTGCTCAGTCTCTACCTCCTCTGCAAAGCCCTTCTTCCCTCACCTCCATCACCCCGCCCCCCTCACATCTTGGTGGAATTTACTCAGCCTCCCGTGGTCCCTGGGTACCCTGCGAGACACACCTGTCATACAGTTCGCCTCTCCTCTGCCATTTCAAAAGTCTGAGTGGTGCCTATCCTGTAACTCCCATTCTCTTTGTCTTCAGCTCTCAGCCTCCAAATCTGGGGGACACAGAAGGGCCCCACCAGGATTTCTCCAACATAATGCTTAGACAGGGTGGGGCATACTTATATCCTCAGAAGAGGGGTGGGACTCAATCTACGGAAGTCCCTATTGTTTAATGCAGTATATCTAGTAAAAGCCTTCCAGAGAGAGTGCATGCGGGTGTCTTCCTTAACAGACCCTAGCTGTGATAAAGGGTTTCCTCTATTGCCACGTTCCTTTGGGGAATGCGGGGTTGGGGAGGAGACCAGTGCTTACATAGTCATATTGCCCCATGATGCTTTATTTGATTGATTTGTTCACATTTGTCTTCCCAAACAAGACTTCAGGCTCTGAGGGCAGAGACCAGGTCTTAACTAATCATCTACATACCTCTGAGGATTAATCCCTCTCTCTGATACTGAGCAGATGCTCACTGCCTTCTTGCTAAGGAACTTAATTTTCCAAAGCAACATTTTACATCCCCTCTTAATCTTCATGCATTTCTTTTACCTGCAAGGGTATTCTGTGGTCTGATTATGTGGCAGCCAGTTACAGAGGAAATCAATACAAAGGAAATGTGCCAGGAGTTGTTACAGGCAGAGAATCAATGCCATTATGAGCTCAACGGCAGGAGTTATTTAACTTCTCTGTCTTCTCGTTTGGAAAATGGTGATAATGTTGTTACTTGTTTCAAAGGGTGCAGAGGATGAAATCAGAAAACACAGGGAGGCATTGAGAGCAGGGCTGGCACACAGTCAATTCTCAAAAAAAGTTATTATTATTGCAACTCTGATATATTTCCTAGGGTACTTTATGAGCATTATTAGTGTGAACCAGAAAAGGGTAGAAAGTGAACGGAAATGGTCTTTTAGGAGCGTTATCTGGGCTGAATTATGTGACCTTCTGCACTCTGCCACTGAGCTCTCATAAAGCCCTTCAGGTATCTCTTCTAAAGCACTTATTTTCCCCTAATGGAGTAATCATGATGCCAGCACTCATCATGATGAACTAGCAGTGTGTCCATCCAGCCTTCTGCACTTTAGCTAGCCCAGCTGTGAAATATCGTCCTAACACGTACTTTAAACTTGTGGAGGATACTTACTCTTACAGCTCAATGTTTTCCCCTTTAACTAGGATCTCATTCCTCTTGGGCAGGTAGATGG
Organism: Moschus berezovskii; assembly: GCF_049115385.1. Taxonomy (NCBI): domain Eukaryota; kingdom Metazoa; phylum Chordata; class Mammalia; order Artiodactyla; family Moschidae; genus Moschus; species Moschus berezovskii. Next base: position 73,514,805 of record NC_142474.1, on the reverse strand, counting down.
GCAAGTTTCACTGCTCAGAGGTGTGCTTGAGGTCATATGCCGTTAAATACCAAATGGAGAATTCTGGTCTTTTGACTGCCTGGTGCGCCTGACCTACTTACCTAGACTGACTCAGCCGCCACAATTCAAACCCACCAAATACTTTCATGGTGACCTGAAGGATTGCCACCATATAACGAAAGCAGCTGGGGGGAAAGTCCATGGAATAGGAAGCAGGAGAAGTTCTCTAAATGCTCGTCAGCAAAAACATGTCGAGACTTCACTTCCTCTGCAGCAAGTCAAGTAAGAATGAGCACACTTCTTTATTTTACAAAAATCTGGACACCAGTTGTATTGCTATAATTTAGCTGGAGGGGCCTTAAGGACAGAGGGAGAGTCTCACAGAAACACCAAAACCTTAACATGTATCAACAGAAGAGAAAACACAAGCGAATCAATAGTAAGCTTGAGAATGAGAAAAAAATTCTGTGGGTTCCCAATCCATCAGCTCAGCTGAAATTTGGTAAATGTCAGGCAAATTCTGGCAAATGAAGATACGCCTACTGCTCTCACATTTCTTTATGTTCTGAGCAAACAGAACACATCCCTTCTCCTGCCAAAAAATGTAGAAATAAAGCAAATACTGAAATTTAGGGAAAAGCACCTATGTGGCATTATTACTATTCTGACACTAGTTTGAATGTGTGACATAGACAGACAGCCCCATGAAAGCCCAGCTCTGACCAAACTGCACGAATACTCAATTGTCTCTGTCCAACTGACTCAGCCTGTTTTCTGAACACACCCCAACGATCTGTCTCATTGGCTCTGTTTGTACCTCCCTTCCATGTACGTGCTCCATCACCTGCACTCAGGCACATCCTTCAACCTTTCTCCTCTTCCAAGGACCTCACCTCTGCCCTACCTCATCCAGAGATCCCTTCCTGTTTCCCACAAGAAGAGGAGTGATTTACCCAAAGGATGAACTACAGGAATAACCGATGCTTGCCCAGTCCAGCTCCCTCCTCTCTTTTCAGAGATCTGCCAATTTTCAGAGACTGTGTTTCTCGACTCTTCTCTGCTGTGCCATAAGCAGGGCAGGGCTATCCTGCCAGTCCTGGGAGGCCAGCTCGTCCAGCACTGCCTCTGACCCTGTGAACAACCACCAACCTATTTGCTTGGGTGCTTTGGCCATAACTACCAATGCCTTTTACCACTCATCAAGTTGATTTTTTTTTTCCTTCTCCATCTCTCATTCTTCTGTTCTATTTGGTACAAGCACATGCATAGCCTCAAGGGTTATTTATTGGGTCTTCTACAATTCACAAAATTTTGAGAAAAGCTTTCCACAGCTTGTGTTATTCAACCTTCTTACCAAGCCCACAAGGTAGGTATAATTAGCTCCATTATACAGATTAGAAAGCTGAGGCCTGAGTGGGTAAGCTGAAGGTCAGATAGTTTGTGAGCAACAGAACTTGGATTCCAGCTTTGCTTGCTCAGTGCCTCCACCCAAATTAGTCAACGATTCCTTGTTAGAAAACCACTTCAAGGTTAGGTCAGGGAGGAAGTGAAAGCCTGGAGAGTTCCCCATAGATTGTTTCCATCTGCTCAACCAGCCCCTAATTAGAAAGGACCCACAACAGCTGTCAGACAGGCCTTCCCAGCAGCCTCCTGGCTGCCTACTTGCTCAGTTACCTTGGCTACTAACTTGACATTTCTTTTTGTCAGAACCTGTGGTTTAATGATCTGTACTTCTACTCCTTGGCTATAACTTGAAGAGTTAAAGGGTGGGTAATGTGGTGCTAGCAGTAAAGAACCCACCTGCCAATGCAGGAAATGCAAGAGATGTGGGTTTGATCCCTGGGTCAGGAAGATCCCCTGAAGGAGGGCATGGCAACCCATTCCAGGATTCTTGCCTAGAGAATCCCATGGACAGAGGAGCCTGGTGGTCTACAGTCTGTAGGATAGCAAAAAGTCAAACACGTCTGCAGCAACTTAGCACGCACACAAACAAGATAAACGAGTTGAAGTTTCTTGTCAGAACTTAAGCTGTCTTTTGGAAGTGAGGTCAAAGCTGCTGACCTGGGTGATTTTCTCATGGGGTCACAAGGGTGTACTGTCCACCTCTGCGTCTTCTCCATTCCTGCTGTTACTGGTGGCTGGCTGGTACCGGTTATGATTCCTGGAGCCAGAGTCCAGAGCAACACTCTCTGCTTTGTATAAAGTCGGTCTCCTCGGCATTCTTTCCTATCCATTGTAGGGTGACCACTTACTGAGCCCAAAGATGCTGCCTCATATAGAAAGCAGATTTAAGGATGGGTCTGTTTATTTATGTCAAATTTTCCTCTTAAAAGACACTCTTGGGACTTCCCAAGTGGTCCAATGATTAAGACTGCTTCTACTGCAAGGGGCGCGGGTTCAGTTACTGGTCAGGGAGCTAAGATCCTGCATATTGCGTGGTGCAGCCCCAAATTTAAAAAAGAACAAAGACACTTCACCACGCAGAGAAAGGTAATGATGTGAGGTGACGAATATGTGAATTGACTGCGGTGATTATTTCACCGTATCAAGTTTAATCAAGTCATACATCTTAAATATGTATCCAGTTTTTAGTTGTCAATTATACCTCAATAAAGCTGGAGGAAGAGAGATGAGTTTCTCAGTGATTCTACCATCTTATCAACCCAGCAGCTCTAATGACACACACAGAATGCTTTGGGATCTTTCCAGCGCACCAGAGGAAGAGTTCTTCTGCCTGTCGGATGCTCAAGCAGGAAAAACATCCCACCTGAATGTAGGACATCCAGTCAGAGCCAGGCCCCAGGGCTTGGTCAACGGACATCTCGACTGAGACGGTCAAGGTGAAGCCCCTGGCCACACTGTCCCTTTTCCTTGACATGACTGTGTGCCAGGAGGGAGGAGGGGATGCAGGTAGGAGCCCACAGGTGTGTCAACAAGACGGCCATGGTATAAACTCCAGCTTCCCTCAACCACATAGTCTTACACAAGGGACCTGGTCTCTCTCTGTGTGCCAACGTTTCCATTTCTGCAACATGGAGAAAATAGCAGACTTGCTTCACAGAGTTGTCATGACGATTAAATGAATTAACCATTAAATGAAATGCTTACAACAACGGCAGAAAAGGTGGCTATTATATCACATAGAACTTTCCCAAAGCATCCTCGGCAATTCTCCCTGATGAAATCAGTGACTGAAGATAACTCACTCGGTGGATTATCTGACCTGGCCTAGAACTCACCTAAACTACTGGCCGCTTTTTTGTTGCCATCAATATTTGCAAACCTGCCTACTAGGTATAAAGCTCTGTGCTGGATAGAAATACATACCAGGGTCTAAATGAGTCTTGGGACCTCAGCATGGGGTAGCCCACTCCTGCCTAGAAGGGATTAGAGAAGGGACTGGACTCCACTTTCTCTCCTTTCATCCTGTGAGTAAAATGACGTGGCTGGTTAATGCAGACTCAGCATCAAGAGACAAAACAAGAGATGGGAAAGTGGGCTGTCGCTCCTGTGTATGGCAGCAGCAAAACACCCATCTGCCCAGTGGTGCTCAAACACCACACCCCACTTCCTTCCCCGGGTGTGTGACAATTTTCAAAGAAAATACAGTACTCGTTAGCATCACCACAGCAGGCGGAAACAGCGATGTTCAGCCCAAAGATAAACTAGCAGTTCTGTAAAGAATAACCTACCCAGAGCCCTGCATGCGCCGGCAGGACAGGCAGTGCTGGGGGAGTAACTGCTGCAGACCAGGAGACAGGATGGCCGAGGGCGGGACCAGGAGGAGGAGGCAGGGTGGGGCTCTGATGATAGAGGGTGGGAGCCACCCACCCCTTCTTGTGGCCCACAAATGTCCCCACCTTAGAAATGACAGGGTTGTAGAAGCATGTTTGTGATCAGAGCTTAGACTCCACGGAAACCGAAATCAGATACTCTTTAGGTGACGAGACAAGCCCATGATCCGCCCGTTCATCTGTTGATTCAGAATGAAGTCAAGATTCTGACACTAAGCACCCTTCTGTCACTGTCCTGGCTTAGGACGTGTGCCCCTGGTTTTCCTTTCTGCGACCTCTCAGATTTACTGTGGGTTAAATAGCCCCATATGGGGTCTGTATTCTCAATTTTAAAACCACAGAGCACTCTGATTCTCAGAACACACTAGTTGACTGGGTGGGACCATCTGTATTCTTGGCCACAACTGCAGGGGACACCCACTACCTGGGAGATGGGAACCCCCGAGCCCCACGGTTCTCAAAGTGGGATCCTGGAAGACCCTCAGCATCCAAACCAGCAAGGGGGCGGGGCAGGCTTCAGAAATGCAAACCCTCCATCCCCGCCTGGACTCGCGGAACTAGAAATCTGGGGAGTGGGTTCCTCCACGAAGCCCTCCACTGACCCGCTGCACATTTAGCCTCTGGAAGCACCAGGCTGGAGCAGAGGCCTCCAGGCCAGGCTGTGTCTTTCTCATCTCTATTTGCTTGGTGTCCAGCACAGCGATTCTAAATCAACGATTCTCAATCAGGGGACATTCGGCAATGTCTGGGGACACTGTTGGTTGTCACACATGGTTGGAGAGGGCGGGACTGGCAACTGGTAGGTTGAGGCCAGAGATACTGCAGACAAACCTACAATACATAGGACAGCTGCCCACAACAGACACATCAGTGGTGCTGAGGCTGAAAAGCTCTGTTCTACATATTAAATGTGTTAAATGTGGAGATGCCAAGAGACTCCTCTCTCTCCATTCCTCCCTGCCTTTTATCCCTTCCTCGGGTTGAGTGGATTCTAGCCCCACAACAAGAAGAGACTATGACGACTTGGGAGAACGGGTCCCTCTCTCTCCCACACCACCTCATCTGCAGCCACCAGTAACACAGTAACTGGCACGTAATACAACGCACTACAAGCGTTTCAACTCCATAAGTGGATAACATCGGCCATGAATGAGGATGAATCAATCTGTAAACAAATCAGAGGATCTGTCCATCTTTTTTTTTCTTTCTGAGAGCTGAAAGGACTCTTAGTGATCAAGCAGTCCATCCACTCCTATGAAAGATGAGGAAATTCAGTCTCCGAAAAATTAAGGCAAGAGCTCAAATCTACCTGATTAGTGGAAGAAGTGTTACTAGGGTCCAGGTCTCCTGCTGCTAAGTCACTTCAGTCGTGTCCGACTCTGTGTGACCCCATAGACAGAAGCCCACCAGGCTCCCCCGTCCCTGGGATTCTCCAGGCAAGAACACTGGAGTGGGTTGCCATTTCCTTCTCCAATGTGTGAAAGTGAAAAGGGAAAGTGAAATCGCTCAGTCGTGTCCGACCCTTAGCGACCCCACAGACTGCAGCCCACCAGGCTCCTCCATCCATGGGATTTTCTAGGCAAGAGTACTGGAGTGGCTTGCCAGTGCCTTCTCCGCCAGGTCTCCTAGATCATTATTTATTCATCTTTCCACTGTGCTTTTATTGCAGATATCACTCTAAGAAAAATGGATTTGAACAAGTGATTGGAGTTTCTCCTGCACAAAACATTATTACTACTTACACAGAAAGACTGTTCACACCACCAAATGCCAGACCCAAAGCCTTAATATTTGGAATGTATCCTGATTTTGCTGATTTTGGATAGTGTAGCAGCTTCACGTGCAGTAGCCAAGCATTCAGTTAGCGAGTGAACCTGGCTAACTGCTCATTATTCATGTTCCAAAGTCAGGAGTGGGGATGGGGCTTTCCTGTATTCATCATAAACAAAGAAAATAGGAAGAGATTAAAGGCTTTGTTTCTTTGAAGAAAAAGCAGCTCTTGATTATGGGACAGAGTTCTTTCAAATGCCAAGCTCTGACTTTCCTTGGTGAGTCTTCAGTGAGCTATCAAGATTATTTTGTGATCAGAGCTATTGTGAGAAATGCATTTCAGCCTATTCTTATAGACAAGAATCTTAAGAGAACAGCACAGCAGTTCATGATTATCATTGTTCTTAAGAGCATAAGGCAGGTGGAGTGAATAAGTATCTTCATTTTGACAAAGAATCCACTACAAATTAGTGGCAAATAATATGCATAGAGCACTGATAGCTTATTCAGAGCTTTTTAAAGATGAGGTTAAGAGAGAGGTTGCTGGTCTTGAAAGATACTGGAAACTATTTTCATTTTTTTTTTTTAAATTGGCCCTTCATCTCAGTTTGAGAAGCATTGCTCTCTGGTACCTATTCGTAACACAAAACTTGGGAAAATGCAATCTCCTTTAGTATTCTATTTATCTTTTTTGTATTCCCCCTTTGAATATAAGCTCTACGATTTTAGGAGTAATGTCTAGTTTTTGTTTTTAATAGCCTTCAGTTTTGTTTTTTTTTTTTTAAAGCAGTCTTATATTCACAGCAAAATTCAGCAGAGAGGACAGAGATTTCCAAATACCCACTGCCCGCCCTGTGCACAGCCTCCCGCATGACCAACACCCCCACCTAGATGGTACATTTGTTATTTACGTGGGTATGCCACACCCAGAGTCCTGAGTTTACATGAAGGTTCACTCTAGGTGCTACCATGCTATGCGTTTGGACAAATACATAATGACATATATAATAACATGGATACATGTCAGATATGAATGACAGACACAAGTCTGTCATTCTTGTATCAGACTAAATGGTTTCCCTGTTCTAAAGAGCCTGTGCTCCACCCATTCGTCCTCCCCCTCCAGCCCTGACAGATATTATAATAAAGATGTAGTAATAGAAACAGCATGGTGCTGGGAGCAGAAGAGTTGGGCAGATCACCAGAATGAAACAGAATGTCTTGAAATAGGTCCATATACTTACGAAGGCATGTGTACAATGATGGCAGAAAAATCTGGGGAAAAGGAAAGATTGTTTAATAAATGGGCTGTGCACCTCAGCTAAACCTTCGTGAAAACTGACATCAAAATAAAATTCAGATAGACTGATGACATTAATGTAGAAATAAAGACCTCTAAAACTACTAAAGGTACTAGATATGTAGATTAATGATTATATCCTTTTAGAACTAGGAAGGATTCTCAAATATTATATCACAGACAAGCTTCATACAGAAACACACTTCTATCCTGCTTTAGCTAAAAAGGTACAGGTGTTAAACATTAAAGACAAATCACAACATGGAGACATGATTATAAAATATGTAGTGAAATATTTGACAAATACGTGAAAGCTCTTAAATATCAATAAAAGGTCAAACTTAATAATTAAATACTATTTGCCCAATTAAAAAACAGGCAAAGGCGAAGAGCATACATTTTACAAAATGATTATAAAGGCAAAAGAAAATCATGAAAAAAGTTCAATTTCACTAGAAAGTAGAGAAATGTAAATTAGTCAGTTCCATAATAAACCTTTCTCTGCAATTCCAAAATAAAAAAGCTCTGGAAATAGGAAAAATTGCTTCTACAGTGAAAACTAATTTTTTTCTTCCTTACAGTAAAATTTTAATCATTGAATATAGGAGAAAAGAAAATATAAAATCATCAATTTGCCAACCTAGTGCAAACTAATTTTGTAGCAAAATCTGATGTGGACTGCTCATGGTCTATTTAATCCCGCTGAACATAACTGTTAATATCTTATCCTCCCCCCCCGCCACACACAAAGCCTACTGGGAATATTTTGTACCGCTGCTGCTGCTGTTAAGTCACTTCAGTCGTGTCCGACTCTGTGTGACCCCATAGACTGAAGCCCACCAGGCTTCCCCTTCCCTGGGATTCTCCAGGCAAGAACAACTAAACAGTTATAATTTATTACCTTTAAAAAATACAAATTGTAAAACAGATTTAGCTGTAATAGTATGGGTAAGGGACCTGTACAATCTTCACGGAAGAAAATATATATTAAATGACTGAAATAATAAAGCAAGTATATGAAGGTATATAAACAAGAATGCCCATTGCAGCATGGCCTACTAAAACTGGGAACAGCCTCACTGTCAAAAAAATAAGCTATTATTTAAATATATTATGACAAATAAATACAGTGGAATAATTTACAACCAGTAGACTGCTATTCACTCAATTTACAGGCTATAATTAAAATAGAGATATGCTAACCTTAGTGTAGAAGTATAGACTCCCATTTAAAAAAATTAATTTGCATGCATAAATTTTAATGGGAAAAACTTTGGACCAAAGCACACTCTCTGGGTGGATTGAATTTTAGGTGATTCTATACGGTTATTTTTGAGAGGTTTACAATACTAATTTTAAAAAATGATCCTGTGTAACAAAAAGGGGAAGATGCTTTTCATAAATCAACTCATTTTTGACACCTAACAATTTTGTGCCATAGGATGGACAGTTCCCATCATAGAGAAGGGAGAACCGGAGAAGTGCAGACAACTTTTATCAAGGCTGTAGAATGTGTGAGTGACAGGGTCTAAGCCCTCTGATTCCAAATCCAGTTTCTTTCCACTGCAAGACCAGTGGACACCCAGCAACAGGGTACCACCTGGCACCCCTTCAGATCCTGAGCTTCAACAATAGTTGGGATTTTAACAAGTCACTCTGTTATTACCAACTCACTGGGAGGTTTGCATGCAGAAAGTGCTGGGGGGGCGGTTCTTAGACACCGAAGCCTTTTGATTTCAAGAACCCTCCAATCCTTATCAGAGGAAATTCCCGATTTAGGAAACAGCAGCGGTCCACGACTTCATTAATAGGTAGTTTTGTTGTTCAGTTGCTCGGTCATATTGCGACCCCATGACTCATTGCAACCCCATGGACTGCAGCACACCAGGCTTCCCTGTCCTTCACTATCTGAGTTTGCTCAAACTCATGTCATTGAGTCAATGATGCCATCCAATCATCTCATCCTCTGTCATCCTCTTTTCCTCATAGGTAGTTTATTTAGGTCAGCATATATTATTTTTCCATAGAAATGTTACTCATGATGTTGAGTGGACACATGCACGTTTGAAAGTACTGAACGGTACTATGAAACCACCTTCAATGGATTTGAAACAGGTTTCCTAGGAATTGCCCCCTGAAGTCCCATTTGGGGTTTCAGGAACACACCCCAGGACCAAGGACTCAGAGACCCCTCTTCCTACGGAGTAGTGGCATCGGATCAATTCCTCTTCCAGCTCCAGGTCACTTGCAGGGCTCCCATGGCCAAGGCTGTGAGAAGTAAGACCTGGGGGGAAGGGCTCTGGGGAGGTGGGCAGGAGTGGGGTAGCCGCACCCACAGGCGATGCTGAGCATGGAGAGCAGGGGTGAAGCAGGAAAACGAGACAGATGGCAACAGAAGGCACTGGGGGATGGAGATGCAGGTGCCGCTGGAGAGCGATGCCAGGGAAGGTGAACCAGGAGAAACAGGAGGATGAAGGGAAGGCAGGAAGCAAGCAACTGGTGGTCTCCCCCAGAGGGCCTCTGAAGGTGGGGGCAGCCTACGGCACCACCTCACCACCTGCACAGTTTCTTGCAGTTGGATGTGGTCAAGAGCCAGTGAGCTTAACTGACGAACAGCTTCCAGGTTGGGCCCACCCGCCTCCTGCCCCTGGCCAGAACCACGTTGACGATGCCTTCGATCACCTGAGCCTGGAGGCTCCGGTGGGAGAGGACTGGAGCCCTGTGACAGCAGGCAGACCCATAGACGACCAGACTCCACACTTCATGAGATGAGTAAGAAATGAATGAGTAACTGATGAGGGTTTCCTGAATGATACGAGGACTGTCCTAATAACAAAAGAAAACTGTCTTATTCTGCTCTAAAAACTTCTCCTCCCCCCCTTCCTGCCCCCACTCCCAACATGGACCAGTCAAGTCTCCCTGTCCTGCTAGCAAAAAAGAGGATGTTGACAATGGTAACCAAATTGTGCATCTGGCCTCAATGTCCTGCGCTCAGCCCACACGTGATAGGCAAAACACACCAGAACCGTCCTCTGGAAACACATTTTCCTGAAAATCAGATGTGTTTGTCTGGGTAACAAGTCAACAAAGTCTGGGAGAGAAAGCAGAAGGAATACACAGAAGAACTATGCAAAAAAGGTCTTCATGACCCAGATAATCATGATGGTGTGATCACTCACCTAGAGCCAGACATCTTGGAATGTGAAGTTAAGTGGGCCTTAGGAAGCATGACTACGAACAAAGCTAGTGGAGGTGATGGAATTCCATTTGAGCTATTTCAAATCCTAAATGATGATGCTGTGAAAGTGCTACACTCAATATGCCAGCAAATTTGAAAAATTCAGCAGTGGCCACAGGACTGGAAAAGGTCAGTTTTCATCTCAATCCCAAAGAAAGGCAATGCCAAAGAATGCTCAAACTACTGCACAATTGCACTCAGCTCACACGCTAGTAAAGCAATGCTCAAAATTCTCCAAGCCAGGCTTCAACAGTACATGAACTGTGAACTTTCACATGTTCAAGCTGGATTTAGAAAAGGCAGAGGAACCAGAGATCAAATTGCCAACATCCGTTGGATCATTGAAAAAGCAAGAGAATTCCAGAAAAACATCTATTTCTGCTTTACTTGACTATGCCAAAGCCTTTGACTGTGTGGATCACCACAAACTGTGGAAAATTCTGACCTGCCTCCTGAGAAATCTGTATGCAGGTCAAGAAGCAACATTTAGAACTGTACATGGAACAACAGACTGATTCCAAATCAGGAAAGGAGTACGTCAAGGCTGTATATTGTCACCCTGCATATTTAACTTATATGCAGAGTACATCATGCTAAAAGGCAGGGCAGATGAAGCACAAGCTGGAATCAAGATTGCCAGGAGAAATATCAATAACCTCATATACGCAGCTGACACCACCCTCATGGCAGAAAGTGAAGAGGAACTAAAGAGCCTCTTGACGAAAGTGAAAAAATTGGCTTAAGACTCAACATTCAAAAAACTAAGATCATGGCATCCGGTCCCATCATTTCATGTCAAATAGATGGGGAAACAATGGAAACAGTGAGAGATTTTATTTTGGGGGGCTCCCAAATCACTGCAGATGGTGACTGCAGCCATGAAATTAAAAGAAGCTTGGTCCCTGGAAGAAAAGCTATGACCAACCTAGACAGCATACTAAAAAGCAGACATTACTTTGCCGACAAAGGTCCATCTAGTCAAAGCTACGGTTTTTCCAGTAGTCATGTATGGATATGAGAGTTAAAGAAAAGCTGAGCACCGAAGAATTGATGCTTTTGAACTGGGGAGTTGGAGAGGACTCTTGAGAGTCTCTTGGACTGCGAGGAGACCCAACCAGTCCATTCTAGAGGAGATCAATCCTGGGTGTTCATTGGAAGGACTGATGTTAAAGCTGAAACTCCAATACTTTGGCCACCTGATGCGAAGAGTTGACTCATTTGAAAAGACCCTGATGCTGGGAAAGATTGAAGGCAGAGGAGAAGGGGACAACAGAGGGTGAAATGGTTGGATGGCATCACTGACTCGATGGACAGGAGTTTCAGCAAACTCTGGGAGTTGGTGAAGGAAAGGGAAGCCTGGTGTGCTGCAGTCCATGGGGTCGCAAAGAGTTGGACACAACCGAGCAACTGAATTGTAATTGAATTGGGTGAGTTATGTTGACACCTTTGTCAAGAACCCTTTGGGGGGACTTCTCTGGTAGTCCAGCAGATTAGACTCCTTCCTTCCTACTGCAGGGGGCCCAGGTTCAACCCCTGATCAGGGAACTAGATGCCACCTGCTGCAACTAAATTCATGTGCCACAATTAAAGATCCCCAATGCCACAATTTAGACCCAGTGCAGCCAAATAAATAAGTAAACATTAATTTTTTTTTAATCCAGTGCTTTAAAAAAATAACAAATTGGGTTTCCACTGGGTTCTCTGCAGCTGGTCTTTATTGAAGACACGCAATTATTAAAAGGTACTATTCATCCCATTCTTCTCGAGGGCTCTTAAAAGATACTTGTACCTCAGTTGCTCCCCACAGTGAAGCTACCCTTCTTGCCTTTGCAGACTCGGGTCAGGGAAGGCTGGAGGAACACAGCCTCTTTCTGGTCTCTCGTCCACAGTGCCACCCCTCCTTGCACTTCCTCCTCTGGGCCCTCTGCCATTCAGGACTTTCTTGCTGGTGATGGAACAGGACATCTGGCCTCTGGGCAAAGAGGAAGGAAGAGAAGAAGGAGAGGGTTTGGTTTCCCCACCACACCTCTCTTGGGGAGGAACGTACACATTGCCTCCAGGAGCACAGCGGATGGACCACAGCTCCACCAGCCTCCCCTGGGCTCTGCCTTCAGTTCCTGCCTGAATGACCCCTCGTCTCGCCCTGGTGCTAACACTCTGAAACGAGAGATGCTTCTCTAGGGTGACGGTCCACTGTGCTACACACCAGCATCCAAACTCTGGGGCTGCCATGACTGGGGCCCTGGGATGGATGACTTTGGGGCTACAGGAAATGGACATGCAAGCCTAGCCCAACCTGTTTCTACTGATTTCTTGCTGGGCTTTTGGTAAATTAAGGAAGCCAGGCTGGATCTGATCGGAGATAGAAGCATTCTAACAGGAATTACCTCTTAGCAGAGAGAGAAGAAACATCTTATAAGAGCTGCTCCATTAGGAAATATTAAACTAAGTTTTGAGCTTCCTGTTGCCAATTACAAATTGGCCCATTGGCTTCCCTGTGGCCCAGTGGTAAAAGAATCCACCTGCTGACACAGGAGACACAGGTTCCAATCCCCGGGTTGGGATGATCCCCTGGAGGAAGACATGGCAATCCAGTCCAGTATTCTTGTCTGAAATGGATTTTTCAGGCAAGAGGATCTTGGCAGGCTACAGTCCATGGGGTTGCAAAGAGCTGGGCACGACTGAGCAACCAAACACAGCAACATCCACCTCTGCTGCTGCTGCTGTGTCACTTCAGTCTACAAGGATTAAATCATGCTGTTGCAGCTGCTGATTTTCAACACCCCCTGAAAAGAGTAGAATGGAGAGCAACAATGAGACACTGTGCTCGGGGGAAAACTAGCAGGAGAGGTCTTCAGACAGCTAGACATTTTCAGGAGCTGAGTTTTTAAGACTATCTTGTCTCTCCTCAGATTAGAAAAGCACTAAAATCCTTCATGGTGATAACTGCTCCTCGTGACTAGCAGAAACCTGCAAAAAATATATAGTTGACTGCATGTATTCCTCTTTCACCAAAATCACATTTATACTGACCTTCCCCCGCCTCTCTAGAGCAGTTTCACAGAGCTATATGAGATGCTGTCTCCCAGGCTACAGTCCTCATTTTGTTCCAAATAAAAATTGACTCGCAACTCTCAGGTTGTGCAATTTTTCAAAAATCAACACTGTCCACAGTTAGCAAGACTGGGTTTGAAGAGCACAAGAAGTGGTTCCTTCTGCTTTCAGAAAAATCTGGGTGGCACTAAAACAGCTAGGAATGTCCTTGCTTAGTTAGCAGTGATGTCATGGTGATGCTGCTGAGTTGACATGGTCCAAAAATACAGTTTTCTCCCCACCACTATGCAAAGTCTGAGTTGGAGTCAGGTTCAGATTCTCCTAGTTCAGGTTCTAAGTTGCCGACTTTTAACTATTTCCAAATGACTTGAAAGGTAAGTTTTTGTTCAGTCACCAAGTCGTGTCTGACTCTTCGTGACCGCATGGACTGCAGCACACCAGGCTTCCCTGTCCCTCACCATCTCCCAGAGTTTGCCCAAGTTCATGTCCATTGAATCAGTGATGCCATCCAACCATCTCGTCCTCTGTTGCCTTCTTCTCCTCTGCCTTCAAGGGAAGTACTTTTAGGTTATTTTTAATATTTTCAATTACTAAAGTGACATGACTAAGTATCAAGCTATCGTCCTCTGGTACTGGGGAAGAAATATTAGTGAATTTAATCATTAAAGCCCCAGTTACCTTTCTGTTGATCCAAATTATTTTGTTCTACTATAACTTCAGGACTCATCAGTGAATGAAAGTAACATATATTAGAACTTGGAGGACGTTGAGTTTTCCAAATTTATATACATTGACTCTTCTAAGTCTTCACTAAGGTCATTTATTTCTACAAATACTGTTGACTAGGACACAAGACTTCTATGACCTGCCACTTAAGGTGCTTCTTTCTTAAATTTGAAATTGCTGTTCCTATCTTTAACAGGAATGTTATGAGACATCCTGTTAATATTTTACTGACATAAAAGTGTTCCCTCACTTTCTGAGTATTTCACCTGCCTGGTAACTCTATAAAAATGGAATCAGGTGAGTTTGGCATGAAGTTTAGTAAGTTTATGCCAAGTCCTTCTGATCACCACTTTTTTTAAACAATTAAACAGAAAATGTCCTGCTTTATTACAAGCCTCTTTCTCTCTTTTAAATGAAGACTAGAAAATTGCTAGTTAGGACTCTTTTCAAGGATCCTTCTTATACTGATCTGCATATTAAAATAACCTCCAAGCTTTCTCTTTGCCATGTGAAATAACAGCTTCTCTTCATTCTTTCCCCCCAAATAGTCATATTCAAATGATTTCCCCCTACTCTTTAAAGAATATCTGATTTCTACATGAACTTATGAAAATGTTGAACTCAAGGGCATTTCTGAATGATTAAGTTTAAGGTCCAGCAAAGATACTACATCTTTTCAACATGTTCATATTCTTGACTCCCAATCAGAGCCAGGAGATTGGACCATGCAAGGGGACCACGGTTCTAACTGTGGCCAGCTCTTGGGTTCTCACTAAGAATGAAGAGGCCAGTGCAAAGTTCAAGGGGATAAACTCGGAGGAAACCTCTTCCTGTGGGCCTCAGCTTCTCTGCCTATAAAATGAGGGAGCAGAGATTGAGCTCTCTGGTCTGTTTGGGAGCCCAACACCCTAGAGTGTGTGCTGACTTCCCAGCTTGCTAGCGCGCTTGCCATCCTGCTGAAGCCAGTGCATTTACAGACAGACACCTGCCATCCTGGAGAAATACCCACTGCAGTTTGATATTATGGGAATAACCTATAATCTGTATGATCTGTTCAAGCATTACATTCACACAATCAGTACTCATGGAGCATGGATCATAGTACTTCAACCTTGAAATACTTGCATTTTAGTGGAAGCAATAAAACGTAAATATAGAGATATTGAATATTGAGCCAATATAGAATACTGATCCCTGATAGAAACCATGGGATCAATAACCTGGCATTTCTAACTTCAGGGTTAACAGCTCTCACTCTAAGACAAGAGCAGTGTCTGAGTGCAAGTGGGCAATGGGGATGTCTGGAATGCTTTCCACCCATTTTCAGATATTCGATTGTAGCAGGTAGGGACACACGTGAGAAAGCTTCCATATGATCCAGCAATCCCACCCCTGGGCAAACACCCAGCTGAGACTACAATTCAAAATACACATGTACCCTTTGTTCAACAGCAGTACTATTCACAATAGCCAAGATACGGAAACAACCTAAGTGTCCACCGGCAGATGAATGCATAAAGATACACACACACGCATGTTGTTGTTTAGACACTAAGTCATGTCCAACTCTTGGGCAACCCCATGGACTGTAGCCCACCAGGCTTCTCTATCCACGGGGTTCCCTAGGGAAGAACACTGGAGTGGGTTGCCATTTCCTTCTCCAGGGAATCTTCCTGACCCAGGGATCAAACCTGGGTCTCCTGTATCAGCAAGCTCTTTACCACTGAGCCACCACAGAAGCCCTAAATACACAATGTAAAAATATTCAAAAACAATGAAATAATATTTGCAGCAGCATGGATGGACCTAGAAATTACCATACTAAGCGAAGTAAGTCAGAAAGAAAAAGACAAATACCATATGATATCACTCGTATGTGGAATCTAAAATATGATATAGATCAACATATCAATGAAACAAAAATAGACTCACAGATACAGAGAATAGACTTATGGTTGCCAAGGGAGGGTAGAGGAGGGACAAACTAGGAGTTTGGAATTAACAGAGGCAATCCTTTATATACAGGATAGATAGACCACAAGGTCCTACTGTGGAGCACAGGGAACCATAATGGAAAAAAATATGAAGAAGAACATACTTGTGACCGATTCGTGTTGATATATGGCAAAAACCATCACAATATTGTAAAGTAATTATCCTACAATTAAAATAAATTAATTAAAAAAGAATATACATACATGTACATATTAATATATATGTAAAACTGAATTGCTTTGCAGAGGAAGTTAATACAACATTGTAAATCAACTCCACTTCAAAATTTTTCATAAAAGAAAACGTCAGGAGATCAGCTTAATGTCGAAGAATTTGATGTTACAAGGTCACTTGTCTGCTTTGTGCTTCAAATTCCTCATCTAAAAATAATGGAGGTGATGAAGGCTACCTATTTCATAGCTTACTGAGGGATTCCTAAGATCCCGCTGGAAAAATACATAACCCATAAGATGTAAGGTATTCAAAATCAAATTCACATTCTTTTCATTGTTACTGCCAAAAACAATAAAATAAAATTTTAAGGCCCTTTTTTTTTTAGCCTCAGTGCAGAAGGTTCCAAAGTTAGTAGGAAAATCACTGCCAACGTGTCCTTTCCCCATGCAGAGTTCCATCTGTGGTGCACTGAGAAAGTCTTGGGTTAAGAAGTTCTTCTCCCCAGGAGAGCACAGCCCTTTAAGCAAGCACCTGGCAGGGAGGCAGCCAGTTTCTGGCATGGTCCTTCGAGAGGTGTTCCTCCAACATAGCAGTGCCCACGTTTCTGTGTGCTCAGTAACTGGTGTGCACACCTCCTGCTGTGTTTGATTTTAAAAAGAAAAGAAGAAAAAGTCACGCAGGAGGAGCCCAGGGATCTAAAAGGCTTGTCAGCCTGGCACGTGCTTCCTGCCGCTTTCTGCTGAGCCCTCCAGCCTGTCTTTCTCTCCCTACATGGAGGATGAAAATGACACAGGGAAGCCCAGTGCTGGGAAAAGGGGAGAGAGGAAAAAATCAGAACTGGCTCTGCCATGACTAAACTCAGCGAGTTCATTCTCAGAATAAGACTGCACACATCATGTTAAAGGCAACAGCAGCTTCTGTCACTCTTATCTATTAATGAGAGAAACTAACCGCTGTTTTGTGGTTACATAAGAAAAGCAAACACACACCTCCAGAAACTTAAAACACTGTCATTGATGATGAAATAAACTCACTCCTAACGGAGCAGGTTTCTGACAAGGTCACCGTGTGCCCAGCACGGCTGCTCTCCAGACAAACACACATCAGCTTGGCCAGACCTGGGAGGTGCCAGGGTCTTTCTATGCGTGGCCCTCCTGACTTTTTTTTAAAGAAACTTTTATTGGAGGGTAGTTGATTTACAATATTGCGTTAGTTTCAGCTGTACAACAAAGTGCATCAGTTATCCATATACACATACCCACTCTATCTTAGATTCTTTCCCCATGTAGGCCATTACAGACCACTGAGTACAGTTCCCTGTGCTATACAGCAGGGCCTTATTAGTTAGCTTCGAGTGCACCCTTCCTGATAGAGGAGAGAGATCTTGTTTGTCTTATGCTTTGTATAGGCAGCTGTTAAGCCTGGAAACCAGCATGCCAGTCCTCCCCATTATGGGAAGGAGAGTCATCTCTAGCCCTGATGGCTACCATTTTTTCAAATGGTTTGCATGTAGTTTCAAAGCAAGTTTCAATTTTTCCCTCAGGTGAGTTAAACTGATTATACCATTTATTACTTTACCTTCCTACAGTAAATCAAACACCCCATTAATACAGTCTACCCTTCATCCCTGATTAACCTGGGATGTATTTAAAATTCTGTATCCAAGGCAAACCATTCAATATTAGAGTAATCCAGGCCTAAGCCCCAACCAGTAATGCTGAAGAAGCTGAAGTTGAACGGTTCTATGAATACCTACAAGACCTTTTAGAACTAACACCCCAAAAAGATATCTTTTTCATTATAGAGGACTGGAAGTCCCCAAAAGTAGGAAGTCAAGAAACACCTGGAGTAACAGGCAAATTTGGCCTTGGAGCATGGAATGAAGCAGGGCAAAGCCTAATAGAGTTTTGTCAAGAGAACGCACTGGTCATAGCAAACACCCTCTTCCAACAACACAAGAGAAGACTCTACACATGGATATCATCAGATGGTCAACACCAAAATCAGATTGATTATATTCTTTGCAGCCAAAGATGGAGAAGCTCTATACAGTTAGCAAAAACAAGACCAGGAGCTGACTGTGGCTCAGATCACGAACTCCTTACGCCAAACTCAGACTTAAATTGAAGAAAGTAGGGAAAACCACTAGACCATTCAGATATGACCTAAATCAAATCCCTTATGATTATACAGTGGAAGTGAGAAATAGATTTAAGGGACTAGATCTGATAGAGTGCCTGATGAACTCTGGACGGAGGTTCGTGACATTGTATAGGAGACAGGGACCAAGACCATCCCCATGGAAAAGAAATACAAAAAAAGCAAAATGGCTGTCTCAGGAGGCCTTACAAATAGCTGTGAAAAGAATAGAAGAGAAAAGCAAAGGAGGAAAGGAAAGATATAAGCATCTGAATACAGAGTTCCAAAGAATAGCAAGGAGAGAGAAGAAAGCCTTCCTCAGTGATCAATGCAAAGAAATAGAGGAAAACAACAGAATAGGAAAAACAAGAGATCTCTTCAAGAAAATTAGACATTCCAAGGGAACATTTCATGCAAAGATGGGCTCAATAAAGGACAGAAATGGTATGGACCTAACAGAAGCAGAAGATATTAAGAAGAGGTGGCAAGAATACACAGAAGAACTGTACAAAAAAGATCTTCATGACCAAGATAGTCACGATAACATGATCACTGACCTAGAGCCAGACATCTTGGAATGTGAAGTCAAGTGGGCCTTAGAAAGCATCACTACGAACAAAGCTAGTGGAGGTGATAGAATTCCAGTTGAGCTATTTCAAATCTTGAAAGATGATGCTGTGAAAGTGCTGCACTCAATATGCCAGTGAATTTGAAAAACTCAGCAGTGGCCACAGGACTGGAAAAGGTCAGTTTTCTGCCCAATCCCAAAGAAAGGCAATGCCAAAGAATGCTCAAACTACCGCACAATTGCACTCATCTCACACGCTAGTAAAGTCATGCTCAAAATTCTCCAAGCCAGGCTTCAGCAATATGTGAACCATGAACTCCCAGATGTTCAAGCAGGTTTTAGAAAAGGCAGAGGCACCAGAGATCAAATTGCCAACATCTGCTGGATCATGGAGAAAGCAAGAGAGTTCCAGAAAAACATCTATTTCTGCTTCATTGACTATGCCAAAGCCTTTGACTGTGTGGATCACAATAAACTGTGGAACATTCTGAAAGAGATGGGAATCCCAGACCACCTGACCTGCCTCTTGAGAAACCTGTATGCAGGTCAGGAAGCAACAGTCAGAACTGGACATGGAACAACAGACTGGTTCCAAATAGGAAAAGGAGTACGTCAAGGCTGTATATTGTCACCTTGCTTATTTAACTTATATGCAGAGTACATCATGAGGAACGCTGGGCTGGAAGAAGCACAAGCTGGAATCAAGACTGCTGGGAGAAATATCAATAACCTCAGATATGCAGATGACACTACCCTTATGGCAGAAAGTGAAGAGGAACTCAAAAGCCTCTTGATGAAAGTGAAAGAGGAGAGTGAAACAGTTGCCTTGAAGCTCAACATTCAGAAAACAAAGATGATGGCATCTGGTCCCATCACTTCATGGGAAATTGATGGAAAAACAGTGGAAACAGTGTCAGACTTTATTTTTGGGGGCTCCAAAATTACTGCAGATACTGACTGCAGCCATGAAATTAAAAGACGCTTGCTCCTTGGAAGGAAAGTTATGACCAACCTAGATAGTATATTAAAAAGCAGAGACATTACTTTGCCAACCAAGGTCCGTCTAGTCAAGGCTATGGTTTTTCCTGTGGTCATGTATGGATGTGAGAGTTGGACTGTGAAGAAAGCTGATCGCCGAAGAATTGATGGTTTTGAACTGTGGCATTGGAGAAAACTCTTGAGAGTCCCTTATACTGCAAGGAGATCCAACCAGTCCAATCTAAAGGAGACCAGTCCTGGGTGTTCACTGGAGGGACTGATGCTAAAGCTGAAACTGCAATACTTTGGCCACCTCATGCGACGAGTTGACTCACTGGAAAAGACTCTGATGCTGGGAAAGGTTGGGGGCAGGAGGAGAAGGGGACAACAGAGAATGAGATGGCTGGTTGGCATCACCAACTCTGTGGACATGAGTTTGAGTGAACTCCGGGAGTTGGTGATGGACAGGGAGGCCTGGTGTGCTGTGATTCATGGGGTCGCGGAGAGTCGGACACGACTGAGCGACTGAACTGAACTGAAGGAAGAAAGAGATAAAAATTTACCTTGGGAAAATATATTTTGGTGAAATGTTTGCTATATATTGAGACTATTTTAAGTCTTCAATGCACGTGTTAAGTGTGTGACAGATTTTTACAATGGAAATGTGAGTTCATTAGGACTAGTTACTATTGATTGTGTGCTGGATTCAGTGCTTTATACCCACCTAAAAGAATGCCCATAGCATAAAAAGGAACAGAATGGTGCCATTTGCGGAGACATGGATGAGCCTAGAGACTGTCACACAGAGTGAAGTCAGAAAGAGAAACACAGATGTTATATATCAATCAACACATATAGGTGGGATTTAGAAAAATAGCACAGATGATCTTATTTGCAAAGTAGAAACAAAGTCACAGATGTAAAAAACAAATTTACCATTACCAAGGGGTGGAAGGAGGGGTGGGATGAACTGGGAGATTGGGGTTGACATGCAAACACTACTGATGTCATGTATGAACAACTATTTATTATGTCTATTATAACAGATAATGAGAACCTCTGTCTTGTTCAGGGAACTCTACTCAGTGCTCTGTGGTGACCTAAACAGGAAGGAAATCCAAAAAAGAAGGGATATGTGTACACACACAGCTGGTTTACTTTGCTAGACAGCAGAAACTAACACAACATTGTAAAACAACTATATTCCTTAAAAAATAAGTAAATACAAATCATATGTGAAATGCAAAAAAATAACAAAACAAAACAATGCCCACGGCAACTCAGCATGATAGAAATCATCATGTCTATATTACAGATGAAGAAAGTGGGCTTGGGTTACTAGGTTAAACATCTCACATGAGGATTTGCAGCTGAAAAAGAAAAGGAGCCAGGATTCAGCATCTGCATTCCCCAGGCAGCCAGAGGGTCTATTCTTAAAGGTGGGTGCCCCTAGACAACAGATTTTTAACTATTTAAATTATTTTATGTACCCTCTAATTAATCGAATGTGCTTAAAACAAATTATTCTGATATTTTACTACTTTGGTTTCCCTCGTGGTTCAGATGGTAAAGAATCTACCAGCAGTGTGGGAGATCTGGATTCGATCCCTGGATCAGGAAGATCCTCTGGAGAAGGGAATGCAACCCACTCCAGTATTCTTGCCTGGAGGTATTCTTGCATGGACAGAGGAGTTTGGCGGGAGTCACAAAGAGTTGGACATGATTGAGCGACTAACACTTCACTAATTTACAATTATTTTCCTTCCAGTTAGAAGTACAAAGGAGTCACAATGTATGTTTTGGAAGAAAGGGTGACAGCAAAAATGTCAGTATCAAGTTAATATCTATCTTTATCAACACGTGAAGGACAGATCTAAAGATGTGAGGCGCTTCTGGGCCCCTACCTGCCCCACCCACGACCAGGGCACCTAACACTCCTCTGTCTCCAAAGCTGCCTAATTAATTGCTAACCTACTCTATCCTCTGGGAAGGCCCTGTGTAACAGCTGAGGATGAGATCCCGGGAAGAAAAGGAAGAATGTGTTTGTATAATACTATGTTTCACCTTTTCTTCATTTTCAGACAGACCCCCAAGTCTACAAATTACTTTGCTCTCTGGGTTCAGTTTAGTATAAACAAAGCATTTCTTTCTTTTCCAGTCAATTATGGGATTGGTCTCCCTGAGCTCTGTTGTGTTCAATTCTATCAATTAAACTGCAGAAGCCTAGTCTGTGACACAGATGACACCTTTACTTTCAGAAAACTGAGAAAGCTGTATTATTTCAGGTGCCTAGTAAAATACTCACAAACGTTTACCAGTTACCTAATTTGTCTTAAGAGATAATACAATAGATATTTTCTACATAATAAACTTATATTCATTACTTTCTCAGTCTAGACAGGCAAGATTCTTTTCAGGACAGATTTCCAAAAATTTGACTTTTCTCCCTGAGCATACTTCTATTACGAATTGAGGGTAGAGTCATTAACTCATATCAAGGAAAAATATTCTCAGGACAAACAATTTATGTGTTAAGCAACTATTTGGGGAGAGCTTCAGAGAGAGAGGTTTGGAGCAAACAATGGGGGTAAATCAATCTGAAAGAAGTTAAACTGATCGTCATAGTCCCAGTTTTAAGCTTCACTCCTGCACCTATTTGACATCTATTCCAGAAAGATTGCAGATGACCGGATGTCTCCACCGAAATCAACCCCACTCAAGATTCTCCCTCTGACTTGCCTCTCTAATGACAAATTGTCAGCTTAAGTACCAATTTGCCCATCTAATCAAGAACCTCAACACACTGGTAACAGCAACCAGTGACACTATAATTAACTCCCTAGTGATTAATTCTTATCGACTCAGGCCAAAGGAGGAGTACAAATTAAGATAACTGGAAACTGGGTCTTGACTTGCAATTTGATTCTTCCTGCTCATCCTCAATACCTGCATTGATCAGATAACTATTCACCATTCTCTCTTACCTAACAGAGATCCAATCCAACTAACGTACCAAATGAACTTTGTTTTCCTGAGTGACAGGGTCTGCTACTCTTTCTCTCACGTTATTGATGTCTAGGCGGTAGGGGTTGTTGGGGGAGAGGAGCAGGAGAGAGTGAAACAGACAATCACTGTTACCATGCTGGGAACAGATCTCTAAATTACTGAAGCAGGAGCTTCTCCAATTCAATTAAGCACGATGATAATGACTTTGCTGTCACTAATGTGTGACACAAGGAACTAGGGCAATAAGAAAAGTGTATTTCTTCTACCTGATCCTCATGACATTTACAATTTAGAAAGGGAAGAGAAGGAAATGATTACGTATGGGCCAAAGCTCTGTGCTAGGCACTGGCCATCATTTTCATGTTCTCATGAAATCTGCACATCAACCTTTGAAGAATGGGCTACTGATCCCATTTTACAGAAGAGAAAGTTGAAGCCTAAAAAGGTTAAAGTATAATATTATTCAACCCCATGTCATAGCATATGTCAGAACATCCTTCCTTTTTTATTGAAGTATTTCCTTCCTTTTTAAGGCCACATAATACTCTTTGTACATGTCACATATGTACATTTCACCTGTCAGTTGCATGATGAATGGAAACAGTCATTTCCACCTGTTGGATATTGCAAGTAATGCTGCTTCAAACTTCGTTGAGCAAATATCTCTTTAAGATGCAGCTTTCAGTTCTTTTGAATGAATGCCCGCAAGGGTGACTATTGGATCACACTGTAATTCTAGCCTTAATTGTTTTGAGGCCCTGCTACATTGTTTTCCATAGTGGCTGTGCCATTCTACATTCTCAACAACAGAGTACAAGGCTTCTAATTTCTCCACATCCTCACCGAAACTTGTTGGTTTTTTCGAAGTAGCCATCCTAATGGGTGTGAGGTGATATCTCATTGTGGTATTAATTTGCAATGATATTGAGTATCTTTCCATACACTTCTTGGTCATTTGTATATTATCTTTGGGAAAATGTCTATTCATGTCCATTGATTTTTTGAGTTGGACTCTGTTTTTTGTTGTTGTTGTGTTGTATATAGCTATTAGTTTTAAAATTGTACTATAAAACATTTCAGGCATACAAAATATAAAAAATAACTTGATGAATACCCAAAACCTACAATCCAACCTAAAACAGAAAACC
Source organism: Moschus berezovskii (assembly GCF_049115385.1). NCBI lineage: Eukaryota > Metazoa > Chordata > Mammalia > Artiodactyla > Moschidae > Moschus > Moschus berezovskii. The sequence continues at coordinate 73,490,915 of NC_142474.1, read as the reverse complement.
TAACCAATATATCAAAAGAGACATGGGCATTTAGAACAGTCTTTGGGACTCTGTGGGAGAGGGTGAAGGTGGAATGATTGGGGAGAATGGAATTGTAGCATGTATATTATCATAAGTGACCAGTCCAGGTTCGACGCATAAATTTTCCTCTGTTCATTTCTTTGCATTTGTGCTTTTTTAATAAAAATACTTTTAACTGTAAAGAAAAAAAAATTATAAAAAATAAATAAATAAATAAATTTTGAGAAAGTCACACAAAAAAATAAAATAAAATAAAATAATTTAAAAAAAAAAAAAGGAAACTTCCAATATCCTTCTCCTGACTGAATTCCCTTTCACACTCTCACCAAGAAAATTACTATCCAGGCTCCAGAGTTTATTATTCCCTCCACTTTTATATATGTATAAATATCTATATTTATTATACTATTTCTATTCTACCTATTTAATGGACTTTAAAGCTCAATATATAAACTGTTATTTACATTCTTTTGCAACTCCATTTATAGTTGTGAGATTCATTTTTCTTGGCACATGTAATCTCAGCTATTCGTTTTATTCACTCTATAGCTGTGGTTTTCAAACTTTCTGGTCTTAGGATTCCTTTACCTTTAAAAAAAATTACTGAGGCTACTGAAGAGCTTTGGTTGAAGTGGATTCAGTTAATCGATATTTGCCATATCAGAAAATAATGCTGAAAAAAATCAGCAGTGGCCACAAGACTGGAAAGGGTCAGTTTTCATTCTAATCCTAAAGAAAGGCAATGTCTATGAATGTTTAAATTGCCATACAATTGAACTCATTTCACACACTAGCAAAATTAGGCTCAAAATCCTTCAAGCTAGGCTTCAGCAGTACATGAACCAAGAATTTTCAGATGTACAAGCTGGATTTAGAAAAGGCAGAGGAACCAGAGATCAAATTGCCAACATCTGTTGGATCATTGAAAAAGCAAGGGAATTAAAAAAAACAACTACTTCTGCTTCACTGACTATGCTAAAGCATTTGACTGTGTGGATCATAATAAACTGTGGAAAATTCTTCAAGAGATGGGAATACCAGATCACCTTACCTGCCTCCTGAGAAACCTGTGTGCAGGACAAGAAGCAACAGTTAAAACCGGGCATGGAACAACAGACTGGTTCCAAACTGAAAAGGAGTACGTCAAGGCTGTATGCTGTCACCCTGCTTATTTAACTTACATGCAGGGTACAGCATGGGAAATGCCGCGGTGGGTGAAGCACAAGCTGGAATCCAGACTGCTGGGAGAAACATCAACAACCTCAGGTCCACTGTAATGGCAGAAAGTGAAGAGGGACTAAAGAGCCTCTTGATGAAAGAGGAGAGGAAAAAGCTGGCTTAAAACTCAACATTCAAAAAATGAAGTTCATGGCATCTAGTCCCATCACTTCATGGCAACTAGATGGGGAAACAATGGAAACAGTGACAGATTTTATTTTCTTGGCTTCCAAAATCACTTTGGACAGTGACTGCAGCCATGAAATTAAAAGACACTTGCTCTTTGGAAGAAAAGCTATGACAAACCTAGATAGTGTATTTAAAAGCAGAGAAATCACTTTGCTGACAAAGGTCTGTCTAGTCAAAGCTATGGTTTTTCCAGTAGTCATGTATGAATGTGAGAGTTGGACCATAAAGAAGGCTGAGCACCAAAGAATTGATGCTTTCCAATTGTGGTGCTGGAGAAGAATCTTGAGAGCCCCTTGGCCAGCAAGGAGATCAAACCAATCAATCCTAGAGGAAATCAACCCTGAATATTCATTGGAAGGTCCGATGCTGAAGCTGAAGCTCTGATACTCTGGCCAAAGAGCCGACTCATTGGAAAAGACCCTGATGCTGGGAAAGATTGAAGGCAGGAGAAGGGGACGATAGAGGATAAGATGGTTGGATGGCATCACTGATTCAACGGACATGAGTTTCAGCAAAGTCAGGGAAATAGTGAAGGATGGGGAAGCCTGGTGTGCTGCAGTCTGTGGGGTCGCAAAGAGTCAGACATGACAACTGAGCAATGAAGAACAACAATTTAAAATAATAAGACCCACTATATAAAGTTAACATGAGAACGTATTTTATGATTAAATACTCATACTTTTTCAATGCAAAAGGCAATGAGAAAAGTGGTTCTGTTTTACACTTTTGTAAATCGCCTTCATGTCTGGCTTAATAGAAGACAGCTGGCTTCTTATTCTTATTTCTGCATTCAGCCTGTTGCTATCATAACACATGGCCTCTGGAAAACTCCACCATACAGAATGAGAGAGAAAAGGTGAAAAAGGTCTTAATCATGCTGCGAAATGAGTTTTGATCTGGAAATAACCCTGAACGAGGTCAACAGGATCTCTGGACCACACTTGAAAATCACTGCTCCTTAGATTTTCACTGAAATAAATCTGCAATCTTTTTATCTATTCTTCTGCCAATGTTCATTTTTTTTGGCTTTTCTTAATCATATTGTTGGGAACATTCTTGCAGATATCTGCTTTGCCACAGGTTTCTACAAAATATGCACAAAGTAGCAGAACCACCGCATTTTGGTGTATACACATCTTTGAATATAGTATAGTTATTGCTCTCTCAAATGTACAATCTGTAAATGCGTCACTAGTTTCCCCTTCTCCTAGTTTCCAGCACCTAAAACTTTAACCAAGATTATCTCTGGGAGGCAGGAAATGTGATGATAATTTTTAAAAATCTAAGAGATAACTAATAGTATGGAACTGTATCTGGAGAAAGGCCTCCAGAACAAACAGGTGTTTGTTAGAGATAGAATTAGCAAAAACAACAGCCTCAAAGACAAACTCTGGCAGAGCTCCTTCAAATAATCCTAGGGAAGAAACACACCTATTTCACTGTCCTCTCTTCAACACCCAATTCAACCATTTGTTTTTGAATTCAGCTGTGTGACCTCAGGCCAAGCTACTTTATCTCCTTGCAGCCAAAGTCCTCATCTGTAAAATGGTGATCATTCATGATTCTATGGGTTAAAACACATTAACTTCAAGAGGATGACAGTGCGCCTGGGATGTGTGATTTACACATAAAGCAACAAAAGCCAGGAGGCCTGATGTGAAGAGCTAATCCATTAGGAAAGACCCTGAGGCTGGGAAAGACTGGGGGTAGGAGAAGCCGGTGACAGAGGATGAGATGGTTGATGGCATCACCAACTCAATGGACATGCTGCTGCTGCTGCTGCTGCTGCTGCTAAGTCGCTTCAGTTGTGTCCGACTCTGTGCAACCCCATAGACGGCAGCCCACCAGGCTCCCCCGTCTCTGGGGTTCTCCAGGCAAGAACACTGGAGTGGGTTGCCATTTCCTTTTCCAATGCACGAAAGTGAAAAGTGAAAGTGAAGTCACTCAGTCATGTCCAACTCTTAGTGACCCCGTGGACTGCAGCCTACCAGGCTCCTCCGTCCATGGGATTTTTCCAGGCCAGAGTACTGGAGTGGGGTGCCATTGCCTTCTCTGCAACAGACATGAGTTTGAGCAAATTCTAGGAGATGGTGAAGGACACGGAAGCTTGGTGTGCTGCAGTCCATGGGGTTGCAAAGAGTCAGACACGACTTAGCCACTGAAAAACAACACTACCACAATTTCTGCAGAGGAAAAAGTCTACACCAGCAGCTTTAGGAGAGAAGTGAGGCTCTGAGCCAGGAATGAAAGGATATTGGGATTGGATGAGAGGAGGTGAGATGGGGGTAGGCAAATGATCTGAAAATAGTTCCCCTTTTTGATAGCCTGGTCAGCAATATTTAGAGGATGTGGCTAGCTTCAGGGCCTGGGGAAATGCTGTGGCTGATGCCACTTCCCTTGAGAGCCCTAAATTTAGAAGGAACCTGCTAAGGCCATGTCCACTCTGTGTGGCTATGGGGAGAGGAACACCTGGGATTCTGTCAACTTTTGCCGGAAGATGACTGCCATACAAGGTATTTCTTCTAATGCATCATATTTAAATGTACTTTTACTGGGAAGAAAGGTTATTAAAAATAACTGACTCCAAAGCTATCATGATTTATTTGAGCCACTTCTTGAGAAATGAAAATCAGTTCCTGTCACCTCTGACATATAAACAGGGTGGTTATTTATTTGCATATCTTAGTAGGAAAACCTCTCATTTGTCTAAGTGATGCATATATTAGCTATTTTTAGGAACTCCTATTGCAGACAACATAAATTCAGATGAATAAAGCAATCCTCTAAAACAGATTGCTAAACAGAAAAATATTTACCAAACAGCAATTCTATGCTATCATTTAGATGGGAGAAAAATATACTGTTTTTGACACGCACAAAACTGCAGCATCCAGTTTTGTGCACGTCAAAAAAAGCAACAAAGTAGAATTTATGGGGTTCCCAAGTAAATCTGAGTTACTTTAAGGATAATGCATTATACCAATTTTATAACATTAGGTATAAGTGGATTTTATTTTTAAATTTTTCTATTTAATTGGAGGCTAATTACTTTACAATATCGTATTGGTTTTGCCATACATCAACATGAATCCGCCCCGGGTGTACATGTGTTCCCCATCTTGAACCCCCCTCCCACCTCCCTCCTCTCCTTATTCTCCCTCTGGGTCCTCCCAGTGAACCAGCCCCGAGCATCCTGTATCATGCATCGAACCTAGACTGGCGATTCGTTTCACATATGATAATATACATGTTTCAATGACATTCTCCCAAATCATACCACCCTCACCCTCTCCCACAGAGTCCAAAGACTGTTCTACACATCTGTGTCTCTTTTGCTGTCTCCTACACAGGGTTATCGTTACCATCTTTCTAAATTCCATATATATGCGTTAGTATACTGTATTGGTATTTCTTTCTGGCTTACTTCATTTTGTATAATAGGCTCCAGTTTCATCCACCTCATTAGAACTGATTCAAATGTATTCTTTTTAATGGCTGAGTAATACTCCATTGTGTATATGTACCACAGCGTTCTTATCCATTCGTCTGCAGATGGACATCTAGGTTGCTTCCATGTCCTCGCTATTATAAACAGTGCTGCGATGAACACTGGAGTACATGTGTCTCTTTCAATTCTGGTTTCCTCGGTGTGTATGCCCAGGAGTGGGGTTGCTGGGTCGTATGGCAGTTCTATTTCCAGTTTCTTAAGGAATCTCCACCCTGTTCTCCAAAGTGGCTGTACTAGTTTGCATTTCCGCCAACAGTGTATTTTAAAAATAGAGAATGGTTTAAGACGGGCCTCCATCTATGGAACATTACACTTAGAATTATTACCTTCCTGCTGTTCCTTCTTATTTTGTGGATTATGCTTTAAAAGCAACAAATAATATGAAATAGATAAAACAAACATTCAGAGACAGAAGATAGGGTGGTGATTACCAGTAGCTGAGGGGAGGAATTTTGTCCAGAATCTCTGCTTGGGGTGACGAGAAAGTTCTGGAAATGGATAACTGGAGTGATGGCTGCATAACATGATAAAGCTAATGAATACCACTAATTCTACACTTAAAAATGGTTAAAACGGTAAAAATTAAACTATGTGTACTTTTAGCATAATAAAAAGCAATAAATAATCTAAGCATTTATTACTGAATTCACTAGGGTCGCAAAGAGTCGGACACGACTGAGCAACTGAACTGAACTGAACAATATTTTAATAAAATTTCATTCCTGGTTCATTTCCTTTCCTGTTTGCTAAGCAGGCTGTCCCACACTTTTTCTCCTTATTCTCCAAAACCATCACTGTCTTCTCCGCCTTCAGCAGATGAAACTGTTTCACGAAAAGATGGAAGCCTCGAGGCATAAACTTGTTCAACTTCCTTCCCTCTGGTCCAACTTACCTCTTCTGCACCTGTTCTCCCCCAGGTGTGTCCTACGTATGATCACAGTCCAGGGCCACAACCCTGGAAACTCTTCTTTCCCTTGACCCCCTCAACCCCTACACCCTCATGATCTCACCCCCTCTCCAGCCCAGGAGCGACAGAGGATGGTTGGATGGCATCACTGACTCAATGGCCATGAGTTTGCGCCAACTCCTCAGACAGTGGAGGGAAGCCCAGCATGCTGCAGGCCACGGGGTCGCAAAGATTCGGACAAGACTGAGTGACTGAACGACGACTCACTCACAGCTGTGCTCGTGTTCCCCGTCCCTGACAACCTGTGACTTTGCTCCTGCGGACGTGGTCGCGTCTCCCCTCCCGCAGCAGCAAGCAGCCCTTCCCACTATCGGGCAGCTTCTCTACCCTCCCCCTTTGTGTTCTGTCCCCCTACTCTGCTGACCCGGCTCTCCCCAAGGGCACCGATGACGCCAGTTTCCAGGCCCAGTGGCTCTTTCTTAATCCTCTTCATATTACACAGCGCTGCTGATGGCCCTTCCCGCTCTGCCTGCCCTTCCATCTCTTTGGTCACTCTGTCAGCTGCTGTTAGCTCAGCTTTCTTTACCTAAACTTCTGAAACACATCCAGGTTTCGACTTGAGTCCTTTCTGGCCAATCACACCCACACTGGTGGCTTCAGTGATCCTCTACTTAGTGGTAACTTCAAAAAGACATTCTTCTTGAACTACACTTGCACGCCCTTTAGTCCCATAGTTTCAGCTACACACTGGATCAAGCGCAGCCAGAACAAATACAAGTTCTACCTTTTCTTCAGTGCTCATGCGTCTCTGCTCTCTCCTGTCCTGCTCAGTGGAATTACCATCCACTGACTCTTCCAAGCTAGAAATATTGGAATCAACTGTGAGTACTGCTTGATTTTTACCTCTTACATCCAACTGTGCAATAAGACCCATCAGTTTTATCCGGTTGTTTCTTTTGTATTTGATCCTTACTCTCCAATCCTTTTGACTGCCCTGGTGGTTCAGACCGTAAAGCATCTGCTTACAATGCAGGAGACCCGGGTTCAATCCCTGGGTCAGGAAGATCCTCTGGAGAAGGAAATGGCAACCCACTCCAGTACTCTAGCCTGGAAAATCCCATGGAGGGAGGAGCATGGTAGGCTACAGTCCGTGGGGCTGCAAAGAGTCAGACACAACTGAGCGACTTCACTGTCTTTCTTTCTCCATTCCTTTAGCTTGACAACTTCAGACCTTTTCCCTAGATTATTACAGCAGTTTCCTAATTAGTACCAACCTCCTTGTCTTTGCATGCGGTCTATTCGTCCTTCACCTTAGCCATAAAAAATGCCTTTCCAAAATCTCTTCAACATTGAAAAACATAAAACTTCTCTTTGTCTACAGTATGAAAGTCCAGACTCAAAAACCACACAATTTTGTTCATTATGGACGAACTTCCAAACTTTAAAGAAACTGAACTTTGGCTAAAGATATCGATTAAACTAGACATTTAAAAATATTTTGGTTTCTTAAAATGTGTTCCTCTAAATAGTTTTGTCTCAAAGAAACTTAAGCAAAACAAATCTTCCCTCACACAACTAGTAAGATGAAAAACAGAACCTATAATATTAAAAAAAAAAAAAAAGCTTAGCAAACACAGAAACCCACAACTGATTTAATTTGCAAAACCACAGCTTTAGCTCAACTAAAGTAAAGATGACTTAGATAAAATACAACCAGAAAACTGAGATAACAGAAATGGGGTAAATAAATTAAGCTGATGATTTAGCAAGCAAGTGTCACGGGTGTTTATCATGAAAGTCTGAGAAAGCGCTTTGGACAAAGAAAGGTAATGGATTGAGTCCAGAGAGCCCCTGGGAGAGGAGTTCTTAGGGGAACCCCTGCTTGCTGGAAGAACATCATTTCTTGGACCACGTCCCTTTCACTTGTGATGATATGGTCACTTAGTTTCAGGAGAAAAATAAGATTTTATAGGTTGATGTTCAATTTTTGAGGTTGGGGTGGGAGACTGCTGGTATTTATTAAGGCTCCTCTGCAGCCAGAATTAAGCAGTGGAAGTCACGAAAACTTCCACTTTCTCGACTCCCACCACCAACCAGCTCTGATACCCTGAATATATCATCTGAGCCCCAGTTTCCTTGCCTTTAAAAAGAAGGGTCTAGATATACAGAACAGATTTGTAGACATAGCAGGGGAAGGAGAGGGAGGGATGGATTGAGAGAGTACCATTAACGTGTATACACTACCATGTGTAAAACAGATAGCTAGTGCGAAACTGCTGGATAACACAGGGAGCTCAGCTCGATGCTCTGTGATGACCTAAAGGGGTGGGCTGAGCGTGAGGGTCAGAGGGAGGCTCAGGAGGGAGGGGATCTATGTACACTTACAGCGGATTCAAACTGTTGCACAGCAGAAGCTAACACTGTAAAGCACTTATCCTCCAATTAAAGTTAAAAATAAATTGAAAAAATGAAGAATCTAAAGAGAAAAACATCTGTCCTTGCTAAAAGTCTGTACTTCACTGTTTTTAATCTCAATATTATTAAGATCAGAGAATGCTAAGAGTATTCATCCGTAGGGGAAAGAAGAAAGGACAGACTATTTTCAAATTGACTAGTGGTCTTCCTTTTCCAGTAAACTAGACAGTACCAAGGGCATTCTCAGGGCTTCCCTGGTGGCTCAGATGGTAAAGAATCTGCCTGCAATGCAGGAGACCTGGATTTGATCCCTAGATCAGGAAGATCTCCTGGAGAAAGGTGTGGCTACCCACTCCAGTATTCTCACCTGGAAAATTCCATGGACAGAGGAGCCTGGCAGGCTACAGTCCATGGAGTCACAAAGAGTCAGACACTACTGAGCACCTAACACACGCATAAGCGTGCTTTCTTAGGCACAGTGAAGCATGTTCCCTCCAATATGTGGATGTTAAAATAAGGAAAGGAAGTGACACACTGGGGGCTTGGGAAGCAGGGGTGGGAAGTAATTCGACAGCCCATTAGTTTCCTTCTACTCATTTGCCTGTATGCTAAAATAGCAGCAAGAGACATTAAAAAGTTCTGGATGTTTTAGAAAGGTAGAGACCCTCTTTACCAGTCGGAATCATAATAGTCAGAATCCATATATCTATATAGATAACAAATAAATAATGACAATCTAAGTCCCAGACATGTACCAGCTTAAAAAAAAAACCCAGTGGTGACAAAGGGGTCAGGGCAGGCCTCACGGATGAACAGAGAAGATAAGGGTTATGCATCACTTGGAACCAGGGAAGGACACAACAGGACTTTTCTGTATCACCGGTGACTTGTCTGCCCCTTCTTTTTCTTTATACCCATGGGTTTTTTGGGTAAATTTTTATTGGAAGATAATTGCTTTGCAATATTGTTCTGGTTTCTGCCACACATCCGCATGAACCAGCCACAGAAATAACTTCGTCCCCTCCCTCCCGAACCTCCCTCCCGTCTCCCACCCCTCTAGGCTGTCACAGAGCTCGGGCTGAGCTCCCTGTGTCCCACAGCCAGTTCCCACCGGCTAGCTCTTTTACATACCGTAATGCATAAGTTTCCATGCTACTCTCTCAATCCGGCCCACCCTCTCCCTCCTACACTGTTTCCGCAAGTCTGTTCTCTCTGTCTGCATCCCCACTGCTGCCCTGCAAACAGGTTCACCAGTGCCATCTTTCTAGATTCCATACATATGTGTTAATACACAATATCTGTCCTTCTCTTTCTGACTTACTTCACTTTGTACCATAGGCTCTAGGTTTATTTGCCTCATTAGGACTGACTCAAATGTGTTCTTTTTTAAAGCTGAGTAACAGTCCATTGCATATATGTGTCACAATTTTTGTATCCATTCATCTGGCTGAGTAACAGTCCACTGTATACGCGTACCACAATTTCTGCATCCACTCATCTGTCGATGGACATCTAGGCTGTTTCCTTGTCCCAGCTATTGTAAAAAGAGCTGCAGTGGACACTGGGGTACATGTGTGTCTTTCAGTTGTGGTTTTCTCAGGGCATATGCCCAGTAGTGGGATTACTGTGTCATATGCCTACCCCTGATTTTATGGCAATGAGCACATAGCAGATATTTTTCCTCTCCCTCCCACTCCATAGAAAGCAAGCACTTAGTAATCTAAGAACAGGCCAGGTTCCAGAAGTTTCTAACTATTCATTGTTTTTACTGTAACTTCACAGCACCATCGTGAGCCAGATGATCTTACTTACATACTATTTTTTGATTTTTAATGCCTTTCTCCACCATGAGGGTTAGGACTTCGGCTCTCTTTTCTCCCCTGTATTCCCAACACCACATCCATCACTGACAATGATCAGTGAAGGGCTGGATCAATTACAATAATTCCCTGCTTGTTCCGAGTCATAACAGTCCCCATTTTCTCTAAGTTACTGATTAAGCCACTTTAACGTGTGAAGGCGATCTCAGTGGTACTTGCATTTTTCAGAGGGTCTGTGTGTCTTAAATTTCTAGCTGGCGGAATTCTGGTACCGAGAAGAAATGAGAACTTTCAGGTGGTTACTGGAGGGTGTTTTGAGATCAGGGGAAGGAGCATTCCAAAGACAGCCATCCTTTGATTTGCAAGAATGCCTGCTCCAAGAAAAAACAAACCCCTCTGTGCTGTTCGCAGCCTCCTCCTTCCCTCTATGGGCGAACCCATAAATCTCCAAGTGCTGGCCCAGGAGGGCTGCACAGGGTCAGAAGCAGAAGGGTCCATAAGGGTCAGAAAGATAAGGCTAAAACAGAAGCCCCAGAAAGCACAGGTACGCTTTGTTTCTGCCCTGAAGACAGTGCATCATGGGCATTCTGCATCGCAGTGGTTATTACAATTTTTTTCTGTTTATTTGTTTTCTGGACTAACATTTATATTCCACCTCTTAAAACTGCCCATTTGCTCACATATGAAACACCTATGATATTATTTGTTATTTTGCAAGCCAACCAGAAAAAAGTGCAGAGCTTTGGGATTTAAAAATAATTATTCTTTGGAAAATATTGGCAAAACAAGTGTTTTCTTGAATAAGGATATCACTTTGAACTCGCTGGAATCTTGGGCTTCAGAACTTATCAAATAACATCAATCAATAAATAACAGACATAAAAAGGATCAGAAACAATTTGAATCTTACCAGTGATTTCATAGATAAGCGAACATACTGACTTAAAAGCAGATTACAAAGTTACCTCAGGCATATATTGAGAAACAATATAAATATGTCTCACAGCATAAAAATATATCATTCCTCTCATTTCCAGAATTGCCTTACAAAGTCAAATTTCAAACCTCCAAGTTATTACCAAAGGAGATTAATCTGGCTGCATTTCTCATTCATTTTTAATTAAACACACTTTCTTCTGAACAGCTCCAAGTTACAGTAGTCAGCAATTACATGTGTGTGTATGTGTGTCCACGGATGATAGACTCTGCCACTTTAAAACGTGCCCCAAACCCTAACGGATATAAGGAGGGAAGGAAGTCTCATAACCCATTTCTTAGAATTAACACTACTGTCCGGTAGAATTAACACTACTTTAATAGTTTTTAAAACAATGAGTCAGTAGATACAGTATATTGCCTAACTCAGACTAAGCCAAGTGGAGCATCGGGAACACGGATGACAGCATCAAGCTGCCCGGGTTCAAATCTGAGCTCGGTCATTTAGCAGCTCTGTGACTTTGAACAAGCTGTTTATAACTCTTTCCTCATCTGCAAAATGGGGACAATAAGACGACCCACTCAAGTAGGTTAACAGATGTAAGCTGATCAGAGCAGTACCTGGATGCAGAAAGAGCTGGATCCAAGTTAGCTGTAACTATTAGTCTTGAGTTTATCCATTCAACAGAGTCAAAGGAATGACGATCGTGTTTGCTTCTTCCACCACTTAGCAGAAAACATTTTCTCACAATGATTACTTCCTTTAGAGTTGTTTTGTCAGAAAGCGGCTCTGCTTGTTCAAGGTGGGCCTCCCCGCTCCCTCCCCGGAGTCGCACCACTTCCCCTGAACCTCGTCGCCAGCGGCAACAGTCGTCAGTTTCACTTTCAAGTTATGCAGTCCCTGTGGCTGGGGAGGCGAGCCAGTCACTTAACAGGCACCTAAGTGAAGTAGGCACCACCTCGTCGTCGCTTTGCCCAGCTTCTCCCCGCCCTCTTGGCCAGGCAGTCACCTGTGGAGAAGGTGTGCGGAGGAGGGCCGAGGTTCTGTACTGCTTGGCATCGGGGTGCCCCGCCTTTTCACGGCAGGTCTGGGATGCCCTTATGGGGTGCTGCTCCTGTATCTCCGTGAATGCACACGGCCAGGTCTGATGCCAGCTTCCTCCCTGCCTTCTCCTCCTCAATCGTGACTCTGAGCTCTAGCTGGCCATTCTGTCTCAGCCGCTAAGCTCGTGTCTCACGCTCTGTGTTCTCCTGTTCTCCTTCTCGCTCTGCACGGTGGCAGCTCTGCGTCCACCCCTTTGGTTCCGTCACACGGCTTACTTTCACAGCTCCGACCTCCTCCTCATCACACCCGCCTTCTTCCTGTTTGGGGTTTTCTGGTTTTCCCTCCAGGCACCCCCCTGCTCTACCCTGTGCGGAGATCACACCGACGTCCTAGCTATGTGCTGAGCACCTGCTGAGTTGGGGACGAGCCCAGGGCTGGACTGGAGAGAGAGACCCGGATTCCTGCCCTCAAGGAGCTCACAGTGGAGTCAGAGTGGAGGGGCTGTTGTTACTGCCGAGGTGGCTTCCCGTACAGGAAGCCGGGGCACTCACTCAGGGGGGAAAGGATGTTTCAATTAGAGCAGGGGGTGGGGGCGCCTTTGCAGAGGCAGTGATGTCTGAGGGGTCAGCTGAGTGAGGATGCGAGGGGGAGAAGTGCATCTCCAGCGTGTGGTCCCCCATGGAGCTACACTAACCAAGAGGCATGGAAAGAAAAGGTGGTGCTCAGGCCCTTGGGAGAGGGAGGCTGGAGAGGCGGGCAGGGGACAGACAGGGAAGGACCTGCGAGCTGTGTCAAGGGCCTGGATCTTATTCTGCAGGTGACACGGGGCAAGGGAGAGAATGGCAATCCCATTTTTGTTTGCGTCAGACTCTTCCGCCACCAGTGAGACTACAGGTTCCCTCTCAGAAAAGAAATGCGAGGTGGTGAAATATTATCCCATCACAGCCTAAATACATGTTTCCAAGGGTAGCTGCCAGAGCACCTCCCATTCCAAAGCTCTCCTGCAAGGCTCCTCGGCCCAGCCCCCTCCCTGTCATCATGGGTGACTTGGGACTGGCTTTGACCAGGAGATCTTAGCAGAAGTGATGCTCCGTGGCTTCTTAGTTTGGCCCTTAAGAGATTTCAGCCTTTGTCTATTGTGAATATTTACTGTTAGGATCTAATCACCATGAAAAGAAGCCCAGCGTGGCTGCATAAAGAGGAAGAGAAGGAGCTGGAGGGTTCCAGCCTTCTGGTCATACCCGCCAAGTGTCATCTATCGCTGCTGAGTCGCTCAGTCACATCCAACTCTTTGTGACCCTGTGGACTGTAGCCCACCAGGTTCCTCTGTCCATGGGATTTCCCAGGCAAGAATATTAGAGTGAGTATTCTCAAGAATTGCCATTCTCTACCTTGCCCCATGTCACTCAAGAACATGAGAGTGAGTTGCTATTTCTTTCTCCAGTGGATCTTCCTGAGCCAGGGATCAAACCCATGTCTCCCATATTGGCAGGCAGATTCTTTACCACTGAGCCACCAGGGAAGTCCATATGATACACTGGGTTGGCCAAAAAGTTCATTTGGGTTTTCCTGTAAGATGGTATGGAGAAACCTAATCAAATTTTTTTTTGCCAACCCAGTATGAGCGATCCCATCTCAGATCTGTGCACAGCTTCAGGAGAGACCCCATGTGAATCCATGAACAGCAGAGCCAGCCCAAATTCCTGAGCCACAGAATCACGAGCAGATCAAACGGTGTTGCTTTAAGCCACGAAGTATTGCGGATGTTTGCTACACAGCAACTGATATCCAAAGCAATATTCTAGGTCAAACAAATATTAATAGTACACTGCAGTCTTAACAAGTTCAGGACGACAGCACTGATGCACTCACTGCCAACATGTGTTAAGTTGTACTTCACTTAATTACTTATCACCAACTCTAATTTCAAACCTACATCACACTTCACTGATTAGTGCTCAAGCTTTTAAAAAATTGGTTCTTAGAAAATGTAATCCTGTTTCACTCTTGCAAAAAACTAAGAGAATGCAGCGTTTGGATTAAAATTCCCTGGAATTCAGCCTGAACCTTCCTATTGATAGTTTTCAGACAAACATCCAAACAAACATGTGTCTCAGTTTCTGGACTTGCAGAATGTTTAATGATTCTTTATATTTTGCTTTCTTAGCTGTACTGCTAGGTGTCTTGAGACAAACTAGTACTTGAATAAATGGTGTGATCTCTGTGTCTAGATATTTAGACCCAGAGGTCTATACTAATTTTTCCACCAGAAAATATCTACCATATTTTTCCAGGAGAAAATGATTTTGTATATTTTTCACATTACTATGTTTTAAAAGATTTTTTAATGTGGACCATTTTTTAAGTCTTTACTGAATTTGTTACATTATTGCTTCCATTTTAGGTTTTGGTTTTTTTGGTCATGAGGCATGTGGGATCTTAGATCCCTGATCAGGGATGGAATCTGCACCTCCTGCATTGGAAAGTGAAGTCTTAACCTTGGGATGACCTAGGAAGTCCCCTGATTTTGTATATTTAATGAAGATATATTCTCTGTTCTGAGTACCTCTAACCTGTTCTCAAAAGAGAAGGGCTTGCCCTTCTTCTTTTCAATTGAAATAATAAAATTCAAAGATTGAATTTGCATTTCTCTATATCAGTTTCACCTATGGGACACTATTAATGGATTAAGTTTGCCTTCATTAAAATTTCTAAAATTATGTGCTAGCTTACGCTTAGCAATACAGGCAATTTGGGGTCAAGCAAGTTGCTGAAGCTCCAGTATTTTGGTGATCTGATGTGAACAGATGACTCACTGGCAAAGTCCCTGATGCTGGGAAAGACTGAGGGCAGCAGAGGAGGGCGTCGGAGGATGAGATGGCTGGATGGCATCACCGATGCAATGAACATGACCTTGGGCAAACTCTGGGAGATGGTGAGGGACAAGGACCCCCGGCGTGCTGCAGGCCATGGGGCTGCGAAGAGTGGGACACAACCGGGTGACTCAATAACAACAACAATGTTGCACTTATTTT
Source organism: Moschus berezovskii (assembly GCF_049115385.1). Classification (NCBI taxonomy): domain Eukaryota; kingdom Metazoa; phylum Chordata; class Mammalia; order Artiodactyla; family Moschidae; genus Moschus; species Moschus berezovskii. The sequence continues at coordinate 73,475,821 of NC_142474.1, read as the reverse complement.
AATAAGTAACGCAAGAGACCTTTCCTTTTGCGTTACTTTTGGCTTTCTTTCCAAAAGCACTTTCATCAAATACCGAAGTGTATTATAAATAATAACAGATCTCAGGGCCCAGGAACTTAAAAAGAATCCCAGCAGTAAACTCCTTCTTTTTACTGGAACAGAGGAAGGTGAGAGTACTTTGTGCTGCACTTTTGGCAAATATTTAAGCTGCTTCTGCGTCAGAACTTGGAATTATGCAAGTGATTTCTCCCTGAATTATTTCAAAATTGTAAGGACTTTAACTATCCAGGATTGCTGTGGTACCCTAGCCCATGCACTGTACTACTGAAGCCCATAACGTAGAGCCTGTGCTCTGCAACAAGAGAAATCAATGCAATATGCCCAAGTTCTGCGACAAAGAGTAGCCCTCACTAGTCACCAACTAGAGAAAGCCTGCACACAGCAATGAAGACCCAGTGTAGCCAAAGATAAATAAGCAAATAAATACTTAAAAAAAAGAAGTAATGCAATTCAGTCATTTAAAAATACATGATAATTTATTTTTCTTCTCCGATGACTGATGCAGAACAAAGAGTTTCCACTCTTAGAGCGGAGAAGATGCTATCTGGCTGCTATTCCTCATAAGCTTATCTTCCAGAAACAAAGTCCACTGAGGAAATCAAGGTGTTCTTTTCGAAGAATCAGCATTTTGAGAAGAGCTGGCTGTTATCAGACTTCTTGTGCTACCATCACCACTAACACAGGAGAAGGAAAAATGTGCTGTTGCCCTTTTTTTCACAGGTAGCTTTAATTTGCAAAATTTAAAATGAGAACAGAATGATTTCAGTGTTTGGGTGACTGCTCTCCCGTTTACTGGTGAAGAGGTATGTGTTCCAACCACTGGTAATACAGTACGTTCCCTACATACAAACCTTTCAGTTGTGAACTTTCAAAGATGTGAACAGGCATTCACATGTCTGGCATTCTTTTCAAAGTACTGTACTGTAAGACTTAAAATGTTTTATTTAAAAAAATAATAATAAAATAAAATGTTTTATTTTTTGTATTTGTTATCTATGTATTATTTGTGTGAAAAGTATTATAAACCTATTACAGTACAGTTAGTTACTAAAGAGCTGATAAAGAAGGTTGGGTGCCAAAGAATTGATGCTTTCGAACTGTGGTGCTGGAGAAGACTCTTGAGAGTCCCTTGGACAGCAAGGAGATCAAACCAGTCAAACCTAAAGGAAATCAACCCTGAATATTCTTTGGAAGGACTAATGCTGAAGCTCCAACATTCTGGCCACCTGATGCAAAGAGCCGACTCATTAGAAAAGACCCTGATGCTGGGAAAGACTGCGGGCAGGAGAGGAAGGAGGTGACAGAGGATGAGAGGGTGGGATGGCATCACCGACTCAGCGGACACGAGTTTGAGCAAACTCTGGGAGACAGTGAAGGACAGAGGAGACTGGTGCAGCGCAGTCCATGGGGTCACAAAGAGTCGGATAGGATGTAACAACTCAACAACAACAATATACAGCCAATTGTGCTATTTGGGTGCCGAGGCTAATTCTACGGAGAAGGAAATGGCAACCCACTCCAGTGTTCTTGCCTGGAGAATCCCATCCCAGTTTTCCTGATGGGCTGCTGTCTATGGGGTTGCACAGAGTCGGACACCACTGAAGCGACTAAGGAGCAGCAGCAGCAGCAGGCTAATTCTAAAGGAGATCAGTCCTGGGCGTTCATTGGAAGGACTGATGCTGAAGCTGAAATTCCAATACTTTGGCCACCTCATGCGACGAGTTGACTCACTGGAAAAGAGTCTGATGCTGGGAGGGGTTGGGGGCAGGAGGAGACGGGGACGACAGAGAATGAGATGGCTGGATGGCATCACCGACTCGATGGACATGAGTTTGAATGAACTCCGGGAGTTGGTGATGGACAGGGAGGCCTGGCGTGCTGTGATTCATGGGGTCGCAAAGAGTTGGACGCGACTGAGCGACTGAACTGAACTGAGGCTAATTTTGTTGGACTTATGAACAAATTAGATTTATGAATGCACTCTCAGAACAGAACTCATTCATATGTAGGGGACATACTGTACTCTGTATTCTACACCCAGGCTAATGAATGGGTTAACTACAGGCTGGGAGCCATGACATGTAATTGATACTGCACCACCAAGGTGCCTGGGGAAATCCTGGTGTGAGTGGAATGTGTAGATCTCAAAAGACACCCTCCCCAAACAGCCACAAAATATTAGGATCAGGAGGAATTCTAGAGACCTCCCCCTTATCCAACTCACTCATCTTATGGTCGACGTGGCCAAGCAGATCAGAGAACACTGGTCTCCTACCCCCAATTCTGTGATCTTTCCATCTGCCTTCATTGTCAGACGGCTCACGAAGACTGCATGACCGTGGAAAAGCTGGACCAAGGCAGTGTAAAGTTGCTCCAAGATGCTATAGCCTCTCTCCAGTCTCTGCTATGGAAAAGGACGATCTAATCTGGATTCTTAATACCCTTGCATGCCAACTCCCATGTGTCTTCATTCATTGCAAGGGACCTGGGAAGCAAGGTGGAGGGACTGGTAACACACAGCAGGGCTGGGGAAGGGAGGGAAGCAGCAGGTGACATGGTATAGAGTCTGGCCAAACAGAAGTCAATGTACTGAAGTGTAATAACGCACTTGGCCCCATGCACCACTTCTCAGTCAGACCCCTAACATTCACCTTAAGCACATGGGCAAATGTGACAGTGCTCAGAGCTCTTAGTACTAATGAGCAGGTCCTGAAAAACATGACATTTATAATTAGACTTCTTCATGCTGGCAATGAGAGAAAAACAAAATCTATTCTCTGATGAGGAGATATCCTAGCTTCCGCAAGTGAAGATGCAGTCTGAGCTCTGTGCTGAGAGTTTAAGAAAGAGAAGGAAATAGAAGACCTGGTGTATGTCAACCCTAAAGGAAATCAACGCTTAATATTCATTGGAAGGACTGATGCTGAAACTGAAGCTCCAATACTTTGGCCACCTGATACGAAGAGCTGACTCACTGGAAAAGACCCTGATTCTGGGAAAGATTGAAGGCAGGAGGAGAAGGGGACGACAGAGGATGAGATGGTTGGATGGCATCGATGGACGTGAGTTTGAGCAAACTCTGGGAGATAGTGAAGGACAGGGAAGTCTGGCATGCTACAGTCTATGGGGTTGCAAAGAGAAGGACACAACTTAGCAACTGAACAACAACAAGGTCACTGACCAAGCTTTCTCAGGAGATAACAACTGAATTACAGTATCATTATTGGGACTTCCCTGGCAGTCCAGTGGCTAAGACTCCCTGCTCCCGATTCAGGAGATCCAGGTTCGATCCCTAGTCAGGGAACTAAATCCCACCTACCTCAACTGTGAGTCTAAATGCAGCAACTAAAGATTCCACATGCCACAACTAACACTCAGTGTAGCCAAATATATAAAAATTAGAAAAAATATTGTTATTGAGCTCTCTTTATGAGCCAGATAGAGTCACAAATCCCCAGAGACACGAGAAAGCAAAAGAGGGATAGGAAACACATCACAAGCTACACAGAAAAGATGTAACAGGAAAGGACTCTCTCTTGGGTAATTGCCAAATGGACCATGGTGGAGAAGAGGCTCCATGAACAAGGTGAGGAAGCACCCGGGTACCACCTGATCTCTCAATTCCCAGAGGAAATCAGAATGCTTGGGGTGGAGACTCCGTTGAGCTCTGGAGGGCAGGGATGCTGAGCTTCACACGGTTAAAAGCATCTCCCTTGTTCGGCAGACAAAGATGAGCATAACTCTTTGGTTGCCCCCGTGTGACCGCCCCCCCCACCCAGGATGGAAACATCCCAGTGGATCACACAGAGCATTTGCCCCAAAACATGATGGCATCCGCACAGAGGTGTACTCTAAAAATTGCCTCTAAAATCCCACTGAGGTGACATGGGCTTTTGAGGTATAAGCCCAAACCCTAAGCTCCCGTCTTAACATTGTTTTAGCCATGGCTTACTAGCTGTTGGGAACCCATTCAAGTGCTCATTTTATTATTGCTGGGATTTATTTTTAATCTTCTTTAAAAGAGTATGTGTTTTTCTCCTCTGGTTTCATATTTTTGGTTATTCTACCTTTCAGTAAGTCCCCTAAAGCAAGGGCCCCCAACCTCTGGGCCGCAGACCTGGTACCTCTGTCAGATCAGTGGCACTAGATTAGAAATAAAGGACACCAAAAATGTAATGCTCTTGAATCATCCTGAAACCATCCACCTGACTTCCTGGTCAGTGGAAAAACTGTCTTCCACAAAACCGATCACTGATGCCAAAATGGTTGGGGACCGCTGCCCTGCAGAATTTATGACTCTTGATGATCATATTTGCAAAGCAGAAATAGAGACACAGATGAAAGGAAGAAGTGTAAGGATACCAAGGGGGCGGAGGGGTGGGATGAACTGGGAGATTGGGATTGACATACATTGTTGTTGTTCAGTTGCTGAGTTGTGTCAGACTCTTTGACATATATACACACTGCTATGTATAAAACAGATAACTCAACTTGGTGACCTAAACGGGAAAGAAACCCCCACAGAGGGGATATATGTATATGTGTAGCTGAATCACTTTGCTGGACAGCAGAAACACAACACTGTCAAGCATCTATACTCCAATAAAAATTTTTTAAAATGAATTTATTACTCTTCACTTTCAAGACATTTTTCCTCGAATGCTCTCAATTATTTAATCTTTGGCAGGCCTTTATCATCCTAAATCTTAAACTTCATCCTTCACTTTTGATCTATGTTACCTTTTTATCTTTCTTAATGCAGTTTAAGATCATGATGATTTTGTTCTGAAAGATCCTAAAAACATCGTTTTATTAAATTTTAACCTCTTTTATCCTTTGATATTTTCTTTTTACTAAAATAATTTTGAGCTCTCTGTACATCTGCATTCAGTGTTTACCCTCTGCCTCCTCCATTTGCTTGTAGGGGGACATTTTGGAGTATTTCAGTATTACTTTTTATTTCCTTATCATCCTGAACACAGTCTCTTTTCCTTTCATTACTGGCCTTTCTCAGCAAGGTGAGAAACTGGGAGGGTGACCGGGGGAGAAAAGCCCACCACAGGGAAGGGGAGTCAGAGTTTCTCCCTCGTAAGAAGCTGTCTTTAAGCATGTAAAATGTTTTCCATCACCTTCAACTCTGAACTTCTAGTACAATGTATCAAGGTAATTCCAGAAACCCACAGACAAAACCTGCTGAGTTGATGATCCCACTTGTGCAGACATTTTTATTTTCTGCACCAAATGATTTTCTGCTCCAAAATCATTGTGGATGGTGACTGCAGCCATGAAATTAAAAGACGCTTGCTCCTTGGAAGGAAAGTTGTGACAAACCCAGACAGCATATTAAAAAGCAGAGATATCACCGCTGACCAAGGTCCAAACAGTCAAAGCTATGGTTTTTCCAGTAGCCATGTGTGGACATGAGAGTTCAACCATAAAGAAGACTGATGCTTTCATAAAGAAGATGATGCTTTCAAACTGTGGTGTTGAAGAAGACTCGAGAGTCCCTTAGACAGCAAGAAATCAAAACAGCCAATCCTAAAGGAAATCAACCCTGAATATTCACTGGAGATGAGGATGGCAGAAAATGAGATGGTTAGACAGCATCACTGACTCAATGGACATGACTCTGAGCAAACTCCAGGAGATGGTGAAGGACGGGGAAGCCTGGTGTGCTGCAGTCCATAGGGTCGCAAAGAGTCGGACACAACTTAGCAACTGAACAACTAATTCATGTTATAGAGTCCAGATTTCATTCCAAATAACACTGGGTAGTGACTGCAGAGTTTAAAGCAAGGAGTGACAAGCTCAGATCTGAGTTCTACAAGGATCCTCCCAGCTGCACAGTGGAGAACAACCAACAGTATCAGAGACCAGGGAGGAGGTTCTGGTGGTGATCCGGAAGAGAAATGGTGGTGACCTGAGTCGGGGCAGGAAAAGGTGGATGGAATGAAAAGATATGTAGGGGTGTACACCTACCAGAACTTGTCCTGGGGTGAGCTGAGGAGGTGAGGAGTCAAGGGAAACATCCAGATTTCTGCTTGTGCAAGAACAGGTGACACAGTACCAGAGACAGAAGAGAACGGGAAGGAGGTTATCTTGTGGAAAGAGAAAGGGGAAGACCGTGCAAGCACTCTGAGGTATGAGGTACTAGACGCACCCATTTAGCAGCCGCAAAAGGACTCGGGAGACGTCACCATTAGGGAGTGTTCAGCAAGGGGATGGCTGTTCAGGTCAGTGAGCATGAGGTTACCCACGGAGTGAGAATCCAGAGGAACATCAACCTTCCATGGGAAAGGAGGGAGAGGAGGAGCTTGCAAAGCAGAAGAGGGGAAGGAAGGAGAATGGGAAGCAGGGCTGGGATGAAGGCGCTGCTCCGAGAATGCAGAGGTGCTCAGTACACCATCTGCTGCAGAGAAGTCAAGGAAGAAAGGAGTGGAATTGAGCAAGTGTCAGCAAAAGGGAGGGCTTCCCTGGTGGCTCAGTGGTAAAGAATCTGCCTGTTAATCTCTGGTCCAGGAAGATCCCCTGGAGGAGGAAACGGCTACCCACTCCAGTATTCTTGCCTAGATAAACCCATGGACAGGGGAGCCTGATGGGCTACAGTCCATGAGACTGCAAAGAGTCAGACACGACTTAGCGGCTGAACAACAAGAAAGCAAAAGGGAGCATGAATGTGTTAGATTCCCAGAGGCAACAGAGCCGGATGTCTGCGGCCACGACACGGAGTGAGGACAGAGCAGCAGGGGCGGAGGACAATTTAAGGAGGCTGGTTGTGAAGAGGAGGAAAGAGAAGGCCGTGGCTGAAGGAAGGTGAAGAAGGATGGTCTTCTTCTTCCGAGAAGGAAGGGGCTTCAGCATGCTTGTGCAGTGAGGTGGGACCAGGCATGGGGGAGGGTTGGTGGTGGGGCGGTAAGGAAAATACAGGTGCAGAACAAGATCATCAAGAGATTCCCCCTCCTTCCACGGAGGAGGGAGAAATGGAATCCAGAGCATCGGTGGAGGACGAACCTTAGAAGGTGAGGCTTCTGTTTCTTTTTTATCATAAAAGACGGGAAGGACAGGAGGGTAGATCCAGGCAGAGCTGGGCATGGAGGCCTGTCATCACAGGGTTAGGTTGTTTTCATCAGGGAAAGTCCCACTTTCTCAGCGAAGCAGGCTGAGGGGATGGTGGCAGCAGGAGATGGTCTGAAATGGCTGTATTCTACAGGGGAAGGGTGTTGACTAGGCGAAGTCTGAGGGAGGGCCTGGCTGACACTGGAAATCACAGAGCCCCGATGCCACGAATTTGCAGAGTTACATAATTCTGTCCAGGAGCAGTGCAGCGGCCTCTGGCTCCATACCGGGAGAAGGAGACGGGGAGTGGCAGACTCAGCTGCAGACCTGGGGACCCCAGCTTTGGGAAGCAAAGCACATCACCTCATGTGGCCCCACCCAAGCTGCTGCTTCCAGCCTGAGCGGGGAGGGAAGCTTCAAGGGGAGGGCGGAGGGGCCGTTTTCATCTTTGTTGACTTCAGGCCCCACAATCTATCGTCTGTTGAATCAATACTATTTTTTTCTAAGTGATTTTCTTTTTTTTTTTCCTTAAGAAGCTGACAAGGCGCATCCCAAAGTCTGTATTCCTCTTAACAAACGTGGAATCTGATTATAAGACTCTCCCCCTGAGATGACATCTTCCCCCAAATAGCCAACTGATGAACAAACTTTGGGAATATACCCCACGGAGGCAGAAAAAGGAGCTTAAATTGGGAGCCGAGCGATCAGAGTTCACAGCTAGTCCTTTGTTGTGGGACCCTTGATGAAGATTCTTGACCTCTACACACCTAAGCATCTCTGTAAACTGTGGATGATCCACTCAATGGGCAGGACTTTAGGAGAAAATGGTCTCACGTACCCCAGACACTTGGCATGATGCCAATCAATATCACTTTCCTCTGCCTCCCTCCAGGCCAGAGCGTGTATGATTCTACAACTTAAAGGAACACTACAGAAAACTAAAGGTCATAGGTCTATGATGATCATAAGACACATTTCCCAAACTCCATGATCCCAAATTTCATAAATTATTTACTCTTGCTATGTGAAATGCATTCTAGTTTTTCTGTTCCATTTCATGTTTAAAGATTTGCTTGTTGCAACACAACGCAAATCTCACAATCCAATAATGATTGTGCTTTGCAGTTTCAACAACACTAGATGAGAGGCCCATCTCTTTATCACTGCAAACAGCACATTAACAGACCACAGGATGGAAACAGTTGAAAACTACTGCTCTAAAAAACGCTACCACACAGCTGACAAGAATTTCTCCCCAAACTGCAAGAGAGACATGTCAGCTGACTCTCATGAAAGACTCGGCCTCTGGCTCACCTGGGCAGTGAAGAGTCATCTGACCGTGAATTCTCCGCGCCTGGCTTGCTTTGGAAACTCACCCATATCTTGGCAACAAGACTCTACCGGCTAGATGCTTATTGTAGCATATGCCCAGTATGAACAATGCAGAGGGCTGGGGACGGGTAACAGGGTAGGCTCAGTTCAGTTCAGTCGCGTCCGACTCTTTGTGATCCCATGAATCACAGCACGCCAGGCCTCCCTGTCCATCACACTCCCGGAGTTCACTCAAACTCATGTCCATCGAGTCGGTGATGCCATCCAGCCATCTCATTCTCTGTCATCCCCGTCTCCTCCCACCCCCAATCCCTCCCAGCATCAGACTCTTTTCCTGTAGGCTAGCCAAGGGTGATTAAGGGTCCGCTCTTCGTACTTTCAACTAAAGAGTAGTAGCTGATGTGGTAGTGATCAACACCCTTTGAGAGGGAAGCATCTGGGCTCACCACATTCTCCTCCCTCACTGCTCTGCTCAAATCAGACGGGGTTTGTCCTTTGCCTTATTAGGATGTCATGCTCACAGGCCATCCTAAAATGCAATCCCATCTTCCACAACATCCTCACCCACACTGCAGGTTTCAGCTGAGCCCCACTTTCTCGGGATGCCTTCCCAGACCCCCAGACCTAGCGTTCCCCGGGCACCACGTGTGTGCCCAGTACAGCATGTGCGCACTCATTCTGCACTGGGGGTTCACTGGGGGCTCCTTGGGCACCAGTCCTGCTGTAGGTGCTGGGAAAAGGGCTACAGGCAAATGCCAGCCTTTATGGAGTTCATACTGGCGAAGAGGGAAACAAATGAATCTGCAACATGGTTGTGCACGGTGATATTATAAACTAACATAACGCATGATGAAGTCATCACACTCAGAATTTCCCCTTTACCTGGCTGCATCTCGCCCACGGTTACACAGTACAGTGTGTGGCTCTGAGGCTCCCAACAAAAACTTGGTGGATGAAAGCACAACCCTCAACTCTCTGGTTTTCTCCACTGTCCTGGGAATTTGTCTTGTTTTGGTCACATACAAGAAGATAACCTTTAACTGTCTGCAAAGGGTCTGTTCTGCACATTTAGCATCATTACAGTGAATGCCACGCTTACCTGATTCTCGACAACTGCTCATTGCTAAACCACAAGGTACTTCACGCAAGTAGGGGTAGTCCTCTCTAGAGGGCAGAAGCCCTTCTGCCCGTGGGTTCCCTAGTCCTGCAGGAGATGCTGGAGTCGTAAGTCCTGCAATTATTCTGCACTAAAAAAGGAGACATATTAACTTCATTTCCTAATTTTGTGGCTATTCTCTGCTTCTGGGGGAGAATGTTCCTGTTTGTAAGAAATACGCATGAAAGAACTGATAAGGTGATAGGGCATCCGGTCAGCAACTTATTTAGACATCATCAGTAGGGTTAAAGGGTAAAAGGATTTCCCCCTTTGTACTGTAATTACAGCTTTTCTGTAAGTCTGGGATGTTTCAAGGTTAAAAGAAATAGAGAGAGAGGAAAAAAATAAAAAGGGACGTAAGTACAGGATGAGATAGGAAAAAAAATAATGAATTCAGAAGCAGCATCAACCCATGAACCCCTGAGGTTGGGCACCAAATGGTTTGGTAAAATGTTAATTGGTTACCATCTCACACCCATTAGGATGACAACAATCAACAAACAGTAATGAGCATGGGCGCAGACGGGAGACAGTGAAACCCTCCTGCACTGTTGGTGGAAATGCAACATGGTGCAGTCGCCATGGAAAACAGTGTGGTGGCTCCTCAAAAAACTAAACACAGAATTATCATCTGATCCAGCAATTCCACTTTTGGGTATACAGCCAAAAGTATTTAAAGCAGAGATCTGAAGAGAGATTTTTATACTCATATTCACAGCAGCCTTATTTGTAAGCCAAAATGTGGAAGCAACCCAAACAACCATGAACAGATGAATGGATAGACAAAATGTGGTAGATGCACTGTGGGAGATACTGTTGTTGCGCAGTTGCTCAATTATGTCCAACTCTTTGTGACCCCATGGACTGCAGCACACCAGGCTTCCCTGTCCTTCACCATCTCCTGGAGTTTGCTCAAACTCATGTCCATTGAACTGATGGTAGATAAAATGGAATATTATTCAGCCTTTAAGAAGAAAGGAAATTCTGACACAGATGAACCTGAAGGACATTAAGCTTAGTAAAACAAGCAACTCACAAAAAGACAAATCCTGTACGATTCCATTTATACAAGGGACCTAGAGTAGCCAAATTCAGAGATAGAAGGTAGAACAGAGGTTCCAAGGGCTGAAGGAAGGGGGAATGGGGAGTTAATTGTTTAATGGGTAGAGAGTTTCAGTTTTGCAAGATGAAAAGAGCTCCGTAGACGGACGGTGGTGATGGGTGCATGACAGTGTGAATGTGCTCAGTGCCACTGACCTGTTTAAAATTTAAAAATGATTAAGATGGCAGATTTTGTCAGGTGTATTTTTTATTGCAATTTACAAAATTTAATTGGTAGGTTATTCCAGCTCTGTGGTTTTTGGCAAGGCTTGGCAATCACACAGGCCTGATTCTAACAGTTATCAGCTGTTAAGAGCTGGGCAAGTGACTCAACCTTCCTCAGCCTCCATTTCCCCAACTGCAAAATGCGAATGCTAACAAGGATAATGACAACGATGGTGATAATGATGGTGATATCAAAATTTACAAAAACCTTGCAAAGATTAAATGAGACTAATATTTACCAAATACAAGTAAAATTATGTGCCATATAATATCTGGCACATAAATTATAAATACTAATACATCAATAAATCATGTCTTACTGCTTTTGTTGGCTCTGATTACCATGAATAGGATTAGCTTAATTCAAAGTTATAATTTTAAAAAAAGTTATATAAGTGAGCTTATTTACAAAACAGAAACAGACTCACAGATTTAGAAAACAAACTTATGGTTACCAAAGGGGAAATGCTGGGGGTGGGGTGGAGGGATACATTAGGAGCTTGGGATTAACATACACACACTAATATAAAAAAATAATCAACAAGGATCTACTGTATAAGACAGGGATCTAGACTCAATATTCTGTATTACCTACATGAGAAAAGAATCTGAAAAAGGAGAGATACATGTACATGCATAACTGAATCACTTTGCTGTGCACCCGAAACTAGCACAACACTGCAAGTCAACAATACACCAAGAAAAACATTTTTTTACACCAAACAAAGAAAAAAATCAAAAGGTAACATTGGCCTGTAGAGTATGTACTGCCAGAGTGAGTAGCTTTGAATATCTGCTAATTTAATCCCAGAGCAGAAATCTATGATTCCAGGCTTTGGCTGTGCTATTCCTAATTTCAGAAACTTCTAGTTCTCATTTTGTCTCAAGGATATCCTCAGATGACAGAGCAATGTGAATAATCATGTACAAATGGTTGACAGGTTAAAATAATGAAAGAGGTTTCCATTATTGCAAGGAAACACCTCGTAATTAATCTTTTTGCCTCAGCATCATGTTTTTCTATGATTTGTTCCTGATTTCTGCCTTGACAGCTAGAATAGGTATTAAAAAGCAAAGCTGGATGCACGACTGCTTGAAAACGAGAAATTTAAACTTCCAAACTAATGGACAGAAACAGAAAGAATGAGTTTAACATTATGTATGTTGTCACAAAACCAATTCCCTTGCTTATAATTACAATCTGATTTAGGGCAACAAACTTATATGAGTTCACATGATACATTTGTGTTCTCTGTGTTTTATCATATAACCATTTTTTTTTATTTCAATGAAATGATTTGTGAAAATTACTTGGGAAAAATGATAAAATATTGAACCCTATAAAAAGGATGTCATCTGAAATAAAAAATATCCTTATTAACAGTTATATTAGATGACAACATCAACAATACTTTAAGGGGCAAGCAACACAATCAGTAACTCCAAAGCAAATGCAATCAGAACAGGTAGTACTAATTCCAGTTCCTATTTTAAAAGGAAGGCAAATGTCCTGTCACCAAATCCCACATTGTAAGGAGATTTTGTGGAGCTTTACTCCTGAATGCCAGTTACAGATTTGTACTATAAGGCCACACTCTTGAAAAAAATCCTGGACCCAGTCCACATGGAATTTCAGGTAAAACACCAGACACACTACACAGAAGAATTGCCTTTTCCATGGAAGAGAAGGAATATATTACAACTGCAAGAGGGACCTTCATAGAAATAGGAATGGGCTATTCCAGGGAGTCCCCCTCCAACCCCCTGCAGGACCTGCTACAAACAAGAGAAAGCTCATTTCAGTGTTGAAAGGCACTTTTGAGATCTGAAGAAGGACCAAGGTGTGACTAACTGAACAATATCTGCATAAATGAAAGGCTAGAGGGACCTCAACAAAAGAAAGGTCTCATCACTGGCCCATGTATCTTTCAGACAGACAACAGGGAATTTCTGCAGAAGGGAGAAGGATCTGGGAGGACAAAGAAGCTTGCCCATGAGCCACCTGCCATCCCAAGCCTCCGCTGCACAAGAGGGTGGCGGAAGTGAACACAAGGCGGAGGGTGGTGAGAGAGTCCTCCCTGGAAGCTTACATTTTAAAAGCTTACAAGAAAAATCACAGAGGGCCGAAACAAAGACTGGCGATGGGGACAGGTCGCTCTTGAAATCAAGAAAAAGTTTATGAGGGGGGGGAACAAACCAAACTTAATTTAGACTTAATGCTAACTTGGAGGAGTTCCACAGCTGAGGCTTTGAAGGTTTTAGAAGCTCTTCCTATGCCGCCTCTTTAAATATATGTACGTTCAATCAACACGAGGAAAGACTAACAGTCTGCCGCAGACACCTGCTTCAAACAATGGGGCTGATCTCCGAGGGATTCTAAACAGTCGCGCACCAACTTCAGAACTCATTTGCAACCAAATTAGTAAATGTCACCCTCCTTCCCAGGAGACACAGCATTTAAAAAAAAAAAAAAAGATTAAAGCACCGGCGGTGAGACTGCCATTTTACATGAGTTAAAAGATAAGTTGGGGGGAAATGAAGATGGTGATTCACAGGATTGGGGTGTGGGGTGGGAGTGGGGCACCACCATTTTACTAACAGGGCTTGTCTATCAAATTTCCCCACCAGGAAAGGACGGTGGTGGTCACAGCTTCAGGGAAGCAACAACCAGACCTGTGTTCAGAAAGGGACCCGCACGCTGTCCATACCTGGGGATGGACCATCCTGGGGATGGACCATTCCGCGGACGAGGAGAGAGGCGCCTTCTCATTCTCCTCCCCGTGTCACCAGCCCCCTCCTGGTCAGCTCGGTCCGTCGCTGAACCATCTTTCATCAGCACCACTCTGAGCAGGACAAGCCCAGGGACAAAGCTTTCTCCTTGCAGAAACCCCAGCATCTCCCAAGTGGGCCCGCCTCGGAGCTTGTCTTCATCCAGGCGCGCCCGCCCGCAGGGAACGCCGAGTCGTTAGCGTGAAAGGTCCATTTCACACTGATAACCCGACCTCTTGAGAACCGAATAAAATAAAGGCACTAGCTCTAGTTTCTTAACGTGTGGCCCCAAAGCTGAAAAACACTCACCCCAAGATTACAGGATTGAGCACCAGTTTTTTGTTTCCTGACATCTATCAAAACCGGCCTCCTGGGGCCCCAGGCCCCTGGAAGGAAACTTGGCTTAGTTTAGAAGTGAGTGTTGGCAGCCCCGTCTGCTTCTCGAGCAGACGCCGAGAAAACTTAATTTTCCTCGGTGGACAGGCTGCCACCGCATCACACACCTCTCCTTCCCAGGGCGTGCGGGAAACAGTAAACTTTCCGCCACCGTCTTCCTTCCCTCCCTCCCACCCCGCAGTTTAGGTGAGAGAAAAGCCCAAAAGGAAGCGGAGGCGCCCCAGCCCCTGGCCCCGACGGCCTCTGCCCGGCCAAGGTCCGCGCATCCCGGGCGTCCCGCGCGCCACAAACCGCGGAAACGAGACCCAAAGTTTGCGGCGCTTGTCGCCCTTTCCGAGCTCACCGTCCTGCCGCCCTGGACCGGCTCGGAGCCCTAGCGGGGTGGCCGCCCCGCGCCCCTCGCAGGGCGCCCGGCCCTCCAGATCGGTCGGGGACCCGCGCGGGGACCTACCTGCCGGCGGCGGCGTTCAGAGCGCGCGGCTGGGCGGCGGCGCGGGCCAGGGGGCGCTCGTCACCCCGGGGCCCCGCCGCCGAGCCGGCTGCCGGGACGCCCGCCCCGGAGCCGCGGCCCGCGCACCGCCCGCCGGGCGCCGCTCTCCTCCGGGGCCCGCCCCGCGCTGCTCCCCGCGCTTCCGCTCGCAGCGGCTCCGGCCCCGAGACCTGGTCCCATCCCCGCACCGGGGATGCTGAGCTGCGCGCGGGCAGAGGCACCCGAGTCCACGTGACTCTCCATCTAACCCAACCGAAAAGCGAAACGAGCCTTCCCACGGGAAGGATCAAGGTCATCGATTAAAAAAAAAAAAAAAAATTCAGCTGTTTGCCTGCCTTTCCACTAGAAAGGGATGGTGAACCCTTTTCTTTTAAAATGCCCCACCCGAGAAAGATTTGGTGCTGACTAACCCTACCTCTGTTTGTTTTTGCACAGTTTTTTGTTTTTGTTTTGTATCATTTCCTAAGTTGCATTGCTTTAAACCTGACAGCCCTTGAAGCTGCAGTGTAACGTCTTACCGTGTCGTCACTGGTAGGCTTTCATGCCTCACTGGTGGTCCTGATGGTCCTGCTGAGGATAAGTGGGGTACTTTTGTTCTGTGCTCTAGAGAATAAATTTTTTCTTCAGGATAGACTACTGCTTACCAGCACTGCAGGCCCGTTCCCTCTGAATTATTACGCAAAATGATTAAAATGTACTTGGTTAAAGTGCTTGTTGCTCTAATATATTAAACCCAGATTAATTTAAGAAATAGAACAATAGTTCTTTTCTTCTTCCTTCTTTTTTTTTTGAGAGGGAGATTAAAAAGGTATGGAAGAGCCTCAGCTTGGATCAGCTGGCTTCTGATCACAAAAGTATAGACTGTCAGCTGAAAAAGACCTCAGACCACAGCTAGTTTCAAACTTTTAAAGATGAAGAAAACCTGAGGCCTAGAAGAATTTGGTGACTTAGTTAGTTCCCATTGCTGCCTTGTGGCAGGCCAGGGCTGGGAAGTCAGATATGCTGGCATGTTCTCCTAATCTGTATGAACTCTGCAGAGCAAACACACACACCTTTTAAAGATAAAAATACATTCCCTGAGGAGTCAGCCCTCTCTGGCATTTATCAGTATCTAACAGCATTGAACGACCCTCAGGCCAGGATCATCCAGCAGAGAGGCTGCCACCCCTGGAAGGTCATAGTCAAGAGGTGTGACGGTGGGAGAACATCAGCTGTGTTGACGTCACCAGAGTCTGGCACACAGTAGGTGCTCATTGTATGGAGATTTAGTAGGAAAATGTATCTGTGGCTGAGAACGAGGTGACAGAACCAGAAAGAGGCCTGGCTTCTCTCTGCAGACTGCGGAAGAGAAACTTCCTGGTTCAAGACACCTGCCCTTTGGTTCTTTCCCAGCCATTCTTCAATACAGCTTGTTGCACAGAAGAGAGAGGGCAGACCACCAGAGGCTTCGGGGCCTAGGAGACAGCAAACCCACCATTCTTCATGGCTGGAGTTTTCATTGACCACTTGAGAAAGGGGTTAAGTATTACGTTGACCAGAAAGTTCCATAATATGGTAGAGAAAAACCCAAATGAGCTTCCTGGTCAACCCAATACATGTAGGCACTCAAGGGGAAGTCTTTTGTCCTCTTAATTTAGTCAATAGTCAGTGACTTTTAAAAAGTTTCAAATAGGACTTCCCTAGTGGTCCAGTGGTTAAGAATCTGCCGGCCAATGCAGGGGACACAGGTTTGATCCTTGGTTCAGGAAGATGCCACATGCCGTAGGGCAGCTAAGCCCTAGCACCACAGCTGTTGAGCCTGTGCTCAAGAGCCCACTCACCACAACTCCTGAGCCCATGCACTGCAGCTACTGAAGCTAGTGCTCCTCAGAGCCTGTGCTCCCGACGAGAGAAGCCACTGCAGTGAGAAGCCCTGCCCGCTTGTGGCAACTAGAGCCAAAATAAACAATGTTTCAAATAATAATGATGATAATCACCATCATATACTATTAGTCACTGTGATGAGTACTTTTTTTCTTCATTATTTTTGTGATGAGCACTTTTGATGCACTATTCACATAATCCTCATAAAAATCTTAAGACGTAGATATTAAATCCTCACTGTCATCATCATTATCTCTATGTTAGGGATGAGAATAATGCAGCTTAGAAGGATTAGGCAGGTTGTCTGTGACCACACGGTTAATAAAAAACCATAACCAGGATTGCAACTCAGGCCAGTTGGAAGCAGCCCCTTGCTGCTGCTGCTGCTGCTGCTAAGTCACTTCAGTCGTGTCCGACTCTGTGTGACCCCATAGACAGAAGCCCACCTGGCTCCCCCGTCCCTGGGATTCTCCAGGCAAGAACACTGGAGTGGGTTGCCATTTCCTTCTCCAAGGCATGAAGGTGAAAAGTGAAAGTGAAGTCACTCAGTCTTGTCCGACTCTTGGCGACCCCATGGACTGCAGCCCACCAGGCTCCTCCGCCCATGGGATTTTCCAGGCAAGAGTACTGGAGTGGGGTGCCATTGCCTTCTCTGAAGCAGACCCTTAGGCACTGTTGAATACTGCTTCTATTCCTTGACCATACCCTCCACTTTCCCTTTCTCTCTGTTTGGGACAATTGGTTCCTGGAGACCCGTGCTGCTCTACTATATAAGCATATAGTCCTACATTTAGAAACCCATTCATCTGAAGACCGTATCTTTTAAAACAATATTCATCATGTGTCTGGGAGAAGGCAATGGCAAGCCACTCCAGTACTCTTGCCTAGAAAATCCCATGGATGGAGGAGCCTGGTAGGCTGAGTCCATGGGGTCACACAGTCGGACACGACTGAGAGACCTCACTTTCACTTTTCACTTTCACGCATTGGAGAAGGAAATGGCAACCCACTCCAGTGTTCTTGCCTGGAGAATCCCAGGGACGGGGGAGCCTGGTGGGCTGCCGTCTATGGGGTCGCACAGAGTCGGACACGACTGAAGCGACTTAGCAGCAGCAGCAGCAGCAGCATGTGTCTAGAAAGAGTTTTGTTTTTGTTTTGTTTTGTCTTGAATATCAACTAAAAGGAAAAATATCCCTCTTTGTTCTCATTCCATGTAAGTGTTAGAGATACTTATAGACCTTTCTGACCCCAGGAGCCTAGAGTCAGCCTCTCCTTCTCTAGGCTACGAGGCATTTGTTTTGTATCAGACTCTGTCTCATCATATTATAGATGGCTGCTGCTCAGAAGTTCTCCACATCTTTATTTCCTGGAAGAGGAAATTGCGTTTCCTGGGGGGGCTTACATGTGGGTGGTGAGGTTCCACTCGTTACATTAAACACACTCAAGCTTTCGGTTGGTTCTGTGCTTCTTTCCCCTCTTTAGCTTCCGCTCTCAACTTTCCTAGAATCATGCTGAGAATAAACTGAGCAGCAGCTGCTTCCATTTCTTTCAGCAGGGAAAGAAGGGGACTCCTGCTCTGGATTCAGAGCTAAGGAATGAATGACTTAGCTCTTGAGTCTTGTCTCTGGAGACACTGCATTCCATCTTCCTTCAATTTGGGATTTGTGAAAGGGAGCCTGAGACATCTCTTCGTTTTAAATTTGGACCTGGTTGGTGATTATAGTCTTATCTCCAGAATAGACTAGCTCTGGCATTCTTCTGTGAAGTTGACTGTCCATAAAGGATATAGGATTAAAATTAAAAAGAAAATGTCTGGGGCTTCCCTGGTAAAGAATCAGCCTGCCAGTGCAGGAGATACAGGTTTGATCCCCAGTCTGGGAATATCCCAGCATGCCATGGAGCAACTAAGCCGGTGTGCCACAAGTACTGAGCCTGTGCTCCACAAGTACTGAGCCTGTGCTCCACAACGAGAGAAGCCACCACAATGAACAGCCTGCACACTGCAACTAGAGAGGAGCCCCTGTTTGCCACAGCTAGAGGAAAGCCTCGGAGAAGGCAATGGCAAGCCACTCCAGTACTCTTGCCTAGAAAATGCCATGGATGGAGGAGCCTGGTAGGCTGCAGTCCGTGGGGTCGCTAAGGGTCGGACACGACTGAGCGACTTCACTTTCACTTTTCACTTGCACACATTGGAGAAGGAAATGGCAACCCACTCCAGTGTTCTTGCCTGGAGAATCCCAGGGACGGGGGAGCCTGGTGGGCTTCTGTCTATGGGGTCACACAGAGTCGGACACGACTGAAGTGACTTAGCAGCAGCAGCAGCAGCAGAGGAAAGCCTGGATAGCAACAAAGACCCAGCACAGCCAAGATTAATACACAGGTGAGTAAATTTTGAAAAAAAAAAGCATTCTTATTATGAGCCTTAATTTGAAGAAAGATGGTATTAGGGAAAAGAAGGATATGGCCCCACAATTTGAACAAAGGATAATTTCACAAGGACCCTTCTGCCTGTGCAGAAAGCCACCACTTGGAGGAAACCAGTTTGGACAATTTCTTGAGGATCCCATGTTCCACATGGCATGGCCAAAAAAAAAAAAAAAAAAAAAAAAACCACTTAAAAAACTACTACTACTACACTTTTTATTAGTAGTAGTGTTATTTTTATTGAGGTATAGTTGATTTATAATATTATTTTCAGGTGTTATTGTTCAGTTGCTAAGTCATGTCTGACTCTTTGTGATCCTGTGGACTGCAGCACGCCAGGCTTCCCTGTCCTTCACTGTCTCCCAGAGTTTGCTTAAACTCATGTCCATGGAGTCGGTGATGCCATCCAATGATCTCATCCTCTGTTGACCCCTTCTCCTCATGCCCTCAGTATTTCCCAGCATCAAGGTCTTTTCCAAAGAGTTGGCTCTTTTACAGGTGTCCAACATAGTGACTCAAAATTTTTATAGATTATACTCCATTTAGAATTATTATAAAATAATGGTTATATTCCCTGTGCTGTACAATAAAATAGGTGTTTTTGCATATACCGCTTTTACCCATGGGGCTTCCCATGGGTAAAGAATGGTAAAGAATCCGATTGCCAATGCTGGATCCCTGGATCAGGAAGATGCCCTGGAGGAGGGCACTGCAACCCACTCCAGTATTCTTGCCTGGAGAATCCCCATGGACAGAGGAGCCTGGCGGGCTACAGTCCACAAGGTCACAAAGGGATGGACACAACTAAAGTGACTTATCATCATCATAGCACACTTTTACCCGTAGCTCCTAGAATAACTTTGACGTTTTCTGAACAAATTTACCCTAGACTCAATATGTTTGTCACATCTTCCATTTTAAAATCTTTGGCAAGGTAGGGGAGGTAGATGTGACACGTCTATTTAAAGGAAGAGATGGGGACTTCCCTGGTTGCCCAGTGGTTCGAACTCTGCGCCCCCAGTGCAGGGGGCCTGGGTTCAAGCCTGGTCAGACAGCTAGACCCCGCGTGCCACAACTAAGACCTGGAGCAGCCAAATAAATAAAGACATTTTTAAATAAGGAAAGAGACTGTGAGTGAACCTAACACAGACTAACACTTACTGTGCATTTACGGCATGTGTCCGGGCATGGTGCCCAGCACTTTGTTTCAGTTATTTGATTTGATTCTTACAACAAATCCCTTGAGATGAGTAATATCCTCTTCATTTCACAGAAATGACAAATGAACCTCAGAGGGCAAATAAATGACTTACCAGACTCATTGTGTGGGGTATGGTCCTACAGTCTCTTGACCGCCAGAGCCTCTGTCATCATACACAGAGACAAGAGCTAAAATTATAGCCCGATTCTGAACAGAAAAGAATTGTGTATGTTTATGGATGTCCTGATGAATACAGCATTCTAAGGCTATGGTTTTTCCCGTGGTCATGTATGGATGTGAGAGTTGGACTGTGAAGAAAGCTGATGGCAGAAGAATTGACGCTTTTGAACTGTGGTGCTGGAGAAGACTCTTGAGAGTCCCTTGGACGGCAAGGAGATCCAACCAGTCCATTCTAAAGGAGATCAGTCCTGGATGTTCATTGGAAGGACTGATGCTAAGGCTGAAACTCCAATACTTTGGCCACCTCATGCGAAGAGTTGACTCATTGGAAAAGACTCTGATGCTGGGAGGCATTGGGGGCAGGAGGAGAAGGGGACGACAGAGAATGAGATGGCTGGATGGCATCACCAACTCTGTGGACATGAGTTTGAGTGAACTCTGGGAGTTGGTGATGGACAGGGAGGCCTGGTGTGCTGTGATTCATGGGGTCGCAAAGAGTCAGACACGACTGAGCAACTGAACTGAACTGAACTGAATAAGAGTTAACACGTGTATAGAAGGCAAATTTGTGAATTAGAATGTATCAAAATGCCCACTTAGTAATACAGCCATATAAAATAAAACAAGTAAAAATTTTAATCTGTAATGATGCAGTAAATGTCTAGAGCAAATCATTTTTCTTGAGCATCAATTATTATTATATCATAAAAAATGAACTGAGCATGAAAATGTTTCTTTTCTTTAAGGTAAAGAGTTATAAAGATACAATATTGCTAACATGTTTTGGTTTTGGCTTCTGAAATCCTTGTTGTTTGCTGTTGTTTAATCATTAAGTTGTGTCTGACTATTTGCAACTCCATTGACTGTAGCCTGCCAGGCTCCTCTGTCCATGGGATTTCCCAGGCAAGGATACTGGAGTGGGTTGCCGTTTCCTTTTCCACAGGATCTTCCTGACCCAGGGATGAAACCCATGCTTTCTGCATTGGTAGATGGATTCTTTACCACTGGGCCACCAGGGAAGCCCTCTGAAATCTTGCAGGCACCATTTTTCTTTTTAAAAGTCATCCCTGGGACTTCTCTAGAAGCACAGTGAATAAGAATCTGCCTGCCAATGCAGGGGACATGGGTTCAGTCCCTTAGGAAGATTCTACATGCAATGGAGCAACTAACCCCTGTGCCACAAATTTTGAGTCTGTGCCCTAGAGCCTGAGAGCCACAGCTACTGAGCCTTCATGCTCCAGTTACTGAAGCTCGGGCACCTAGAACCCATGCTCTGCAATAAGAGAAGCCAGTGCAGTGAGAAGCCTGTGCACCACAACCCCCACTCTCCACAACTAGGGAAAGCAACCGAAGACCCAGTGCAGCAGCAACAACAACAAAGTCATCCCTGGCCATAAAGAGACTAACTGTAGGGCAAGTATCAGATCAGATAATGAATGGTTGCACTTTCAGTGTTATTTTCACATGGGTACAGATGTGAAACTTATGGTATGTTTGTAAGATCTGGGGATAGAATTAAGGTGAAAGGAAAGATCAGTTCCACAGATACGTTTTGGATTTGGTGAGTTCAGCTGTATTAGCAAAATGAGTATGGCCCAAATGGATGTAAAACTTTGCCTGAAATTAAAGGGATATTTACTAGACAGAGTCACCTATACAGAGCAGTGTTTTAATGATTCTCTTCCACCAGTGGAAAAACGACAGCAAACTGAAAGTCCAACAGACCATACGCTTTAATGAGAAATCCTCCCCAGGAAAGATTAATAAACCTGAGAATTAATCTGTTAGCCTTCAGATCTGAAAATCTCGCAATGAAGGCACATTGCTTTAGAGTAAACTACCTTGTGTCCCAGTCTCCTAGTTTGAGCAAAGCAAATTACGCACCTGCCCCTCATTACTCTCTTCTCCTTCAATCCACACTTCTCAAACACATTATTTATGGTTTTGTTTCACCATTAACACACACACACACAAATAGAGTGAGGGATTTATTTTGGAGTACATGGAGTATACTGTCAGATTTCTTTGAGCTATAAAAGGCTGAGAATAAATGCCAATTAAAAGAAAGTTCTAATTGTTAGTGATGGAGAAATGTAATATAATTTGCTTCTAGTACTTCTTGCTGATTTAATATAGTCACTGGCACACATTTCAAATATTCTCAAGGAAATCATACCCTGATGGCACAGGAAAACACTGACAATCAAGAATTTCTTCTTTCCTGACTACACTATAGTTTCAACAATTCAATTTGAAGTGAATATTTCATGAAATGAAAATCTAATTTTTTTCCTCAGTGGTTAGAACAGTGGTCTAATCAGGTGAAATTGACCATATTTGGCTGTGCTGTGAGTCAGATGTGTGTGCTGCGTGCTTCTGTTTTATCCCTCAACTCAGGCATCTCAACCCTGCAGTGTTTGTTTTTACCCTAAATAGTGATGCTCAAGACCAGTTATTTCTTTAAAGTTGTATTTGCTTGTATGTTCTAAGTAGATCCAGACTGGTATTTCCTTTCTTCCTCCCCTTCTTTCTTCCCTCCTTCCTTCTCTCTCTCTCCCTCCCTCCCTTTCTTTTTCTCTTTCCTGCATGTTACTAGGCAGAGTCAGCAAACAAAAGAACTAAAGCCCTACATTTAGGATTCAGCATTCATTCAGAGAGCAGATGCTTTATCTCCATTTTACACATAAAACACACACACACAAGCACGCACATTGCACCTGAATTGCCCATGGCACAAATAAAATGTACTCTGATGATAAAAAGAAAATCTGTAATGTTTAAATAATCATATCAATAGGTTATATTTGTACATTTATGCAACATTAAAATAATGAAAAATAAACTTTCTACTAGTCATGTTAGAACTTGATAAAGATTTGCTCAAAAATCAAATAAATGTGGTATTTTAAATTGGAAGATAAGCTTTTCTTTCTCAATAGACTACAAATGTCATGCATTATTTCACAGTCTTCTCTTTGCTTTAAAATCAAATAAAGGAGAGGTATTGATATTACATCTTGCCAGTTTCACAAGGAAGATTGAGTAGGTCAAACCTCTAAAGTACTTGGGCTTCCTGGTGGCTTAGATGGTAAAGAATCTGCCTGCAATGCAGGAGACCCGGGTTTGATCCCTGGGTCAAGAAGATCCTCCAGGAAAGGGAATGGCTACCTAGTCCAGTATTCTTGCCTGGAGAATTTGGTTGACAGAGGAGCCTGGTAGGCTATAGTCCACGGGGTCACAAAAAGTCGGACACAACTGAGCGACTAAAACACACTGTAGCATTTTACATATATCATCTTGTTTAACCCTTTTAACAATCCTATAAAATGGGTAGTGTTATTTACAATTGACAGATGAGACCATTGAGCCTCAGAGAGGGTAAGGAACTTATCCAAGATCACACAGCAAGTGAGTGGAAGAGCCAGAATAGGACACAGGCGGTGCTCATTTGGACTTATGCCAAACCTAGAGAATTCTGGTATCTAGAGAATTCCAGCACCAACTAAAAAGTCTAGAAATAGGGGTCATATTCTGCATGCCATTTTGAAAAATGTTTATTAGTTTTCCTGTGATAAAGTTATGCATATATTTGCATGCATATACACATCAAGACATTAGAGAAAAGAGAGAAAAAAAGATTACCCATAATTCCGCAATCCAAACACAATAAACATTTTGGTATATTTCTTTATATGCTTTTATCTATAATTTAGGGGATTGTTTTAATAATAACTTTTACATGTTGCCTAATTACAAAGTAGTTAGGAATAGTGAATATTCATTATGGAAAATTTTAAAAATATTAAAATGTATATAAAAGAACTTTTAAAGTCCTCATAATCTCAGAATATGAAGATGACTGTTAACCCTTTGGTATCTTATTCTAGTCAAGGCTGAGAGCAGAAATTTTGAGACTGAAGCTGAAACTCTGTGTCACACTATTGGTAGTTCACAGTCCACAGGAACTTTTTTTAAAGTTGCTGATTTGATTTTTACTGGTTTTGCTGATGTTTTGTCAAAGAATTGCAAATAGGACTTTTAGGCAGATGACTAGAATGCTCTTGTTGCTCTAAAAAGAACCAGCTACTTGGGTTTCTCCTAAATGACAAAAATTACACCAATCCCCCTGCCCCAATTACCTTAACGCAGCAGTCCCCAACCTTTTTGGTTCCAGGGACTGGTTTTGTAGAAGACAATATTTCAACAGACAGGGGTGGGGGGGATGACTCACGTGCTTGACACTTATTGTGCACTTCATTTCTATCATGATGATGTCAGGTCCACCTCAGATCATCAGGCATTAGATCGCAGAGGCTGGGGACCCCTGCCTTGAAAAAAGAAAAATGGTATTGTTTGAATCTGCCCTTGTAACTCCACAGAATGGCTTTTTTTTTTTTTTCCAAATGTAACTTGTTTTAAGTAGTTTTCACTGGCAGGAAAGAAAACTATCAACTCCTAGTTTACTAATTGGATCATGCACTTCTAACCATAAGAAAAAACTTCTGATCAGGAGAAGGCAACTGAGACTGAATTGCCAGATTAAATAAATAACGAAGGGCTGCAGAAAATCGGATTAAATTGTAATCACCCTAAAAAAAAGTTTCTCTCCAAGCAAAAAACAAGAAAACCGTTGCTTGAGAACATGTCATGTGACCTGACCTGACAAGGGAACTTAAAAAGACTTAAAAACTTAAGAACTTAAAGAGGGTTCTGAGTGTAACAGCAGGAGGTGCCTGACATTCCAGCTGCTACAATGTGTCACCAAGTTTCCACCTCTCCCAGCTTAGTGAGGACCAAAGGCAAGGAAATCAAACAATCAACTCAAAGTCTTTAAACATAGGTTCTTGAGGTTTTTATAACCCTTTCCATGTTCCATTGAGTATCAAAGCATGAAAAAGAATTAAAAAATAATTATCGTACAGGTTTTAGTTTACCCAAAGCTCTATTTACTTACCTTTTGCAAGGTCACACTTTCTTTTTCCCTTGTGATTTCATTCAGGTAGAATCGAGACCTCTTGCATGGCTCCAAACTTCAATTCTTCCTTTTATTTCTCAGCTAAGAAAGAAAATTCCAAAAATGCCATGTCTATTTTGTAACTCTGAACATAGTGACTTCATTATGTACATCATGGAGAGGATGTGGAGAAAGTGGAATTCTAACGCAAATTAGTACAACTTTAGGAAACCGTTTGGCAGTATTAACTAAAGCTGAACATTCACAGACTCCATGACCCAGGCGTTCTAGGAGTATGTAGTATACAACCCACAGATATAATGGAGTGTTAGTCACTCACTCGTGTCCAACTTTTTGTGACTCCATGGCCTGTAGCCTGCTAGGCTTCATGGAATTCTCCAGGCAAAGGTACTGGAGTGGGTAGCCATTCCCTTTTCCAGGGGATCTTCCCAACTCAAGGACTGAACCTGGGTCTCCTGCATTGCAGGCACATTCTTTACTGTGTGAGCCACTAGGGAAGCCCCATAGGCATGTATGTACACACACACTAAAAGATGTATACAGCATGTTTATCACCCCATGTTGGAAACAGCCCAAGTGTCCATCAGCTATAGAATGCATAATTAATTTGTACATCAATCACAATGTATAACATTTCACAATGCCACAGTGAAGTTTAACAAACTGTAACAAATAAGCTGTAGCATGCACAAATCTTATAATTGTCATGTTGAGTGAAAGAAGCCAGGTCTAAAAGAATATATACTATGTGACTTCATTTACAAGAAGCTCAAAAATGGGTGAAAGAAATTCGTACCATGACAAGTCAGGATAGTAGTTATTACATTTGGGGAGGTGGAGTGAGTGAGTGTGTGTGTGTGTGTGTGTGTGTGTGTGTGTGTGTCTGTGTGTGTGTGTGTGTCTGTGTGTGTGTGTGTGTCTGACTCTGCAACCTTATGGACTGTGGCCCGCCAGGCTTCTCTGTCCATGGGAGTCTCCAGACAAGAATACTGGAGTAGGTTTCCATGCCTTCCTCCAGGGGATCTTCCCAACCCAGGGATGAAACCAGTTCTCTTATGTCTCCTGCATTGGCAGGTAGGTTCTTTACCACTAGCGCCACCTGGAAAGTCTAAACATACATACATACATATATATACATATATATATATATATAAAATGGAATATATATGGACTATTATTCAACCATAAAAAAGAATGAAATCTTGCTATTTGTGACAACATGGCTGGACAACTTCAAAGGCATATGCTAAGTGATGTAAGTCAGAGAAAGACAAATACCATATGATCTCTCTCTTATGTGGAACCTGAAAAACAAAAAATACTGAACCCATAGATACAGACTGACAGTACAGGGGGTGGAGGAAGAAGTGGTAAACTGGTTTTTTTTTTTTTCAGTTTAGAGAACTTGAATGTAAATAGGGTTTTTAAAAGCAGAACATATTATTATCATATTCACAAAGTCCTTTGCAGCCAGAAATAGGTTCGGTGTCCCAGGTGATGACAAATTCACCAGCCCCGTGAATGGAAACCATGTGGCAGATGTCAAAGTTCTCTCTCTCTCTGCCTCTGTTTTTCATTGACTCTATGTTTCTCTGTCACTCTCTCTGAACCCTCTCTGTCTCTCTCTGAACTGTCCAACATGCCAACAGGTTAAGCTCAAGGACACTGTGCCCTCAAACAAGTCTCTGATTATTTTCCGTCCTTTTTTCTTGTTTGCTGATGGGGGAGTCAGACAAGATGGAAGCTTTGGGACCCTCACTGCTCTGATTCTAGCTTCTCTTCCTCTGTGAGGCTTCTCTGACCTTTTGATCTCACAGCAGTCTCTCTCTCTCCTTCTCTCCCGGTGAGTGCATGTGTTTCAGAAATTCTTGTCCTACTGAACACTGTGGCCTATCAGCATTGCTTTTTGGAGGTAGCACGTCTATGAAATTAAAGCATTGTGAAATAACTGGCATAAAATATTTAAAAAGACATTAAAGAATCATTTGGATAACCTCCACTTGAGGTAATTCAAGATAAGGTTTCTAATGATAGAGATCCTGAGAGTTAGTAAAGAAAATGACATAGGAGGACTGGATACTAAAGATTTGTCTGCTTGGCTTCTGAATTGTTCAACTGTACTTAACCATGCTTTTTAATTTAAGAAGTAGAAAATGTTTATTTTGAAAGATGTGTTGTTAGACTGAAGATGGATAGGCTTTGATATCCTTTGGAAAACACCCACTTTCTTATATTATCATTTTTTCAAATATTTCTTTGCTCATGAAGAACCAGTTTCATCTGTGGTTTATTATTGGGATACTAGTTATCTCATGGACTAGGCCTTCCATGCTTTTTCATCAGGTACGTACTGCCCAGACAGTCCATTGTGTTTCCTCAACAGCCAGATCCAGGATCAGTGCAGGAATGGAATCTTCCAAGGAGCAGCCACCCTGAGGCACCAGGTGGGCTGAGAGCAGAGACGGGTGGGGTTTGAGAAAGCGCACAGGGTAGCAGGAAGACCCCTGCGGCCCAGGTTCAAGTGGACTGCAGGCTCCCGGCTGCCCAGCCTACCTTTAGCCTTCATCCCTCATGCAAACCTTTATCAGGATGTGTCCTGTGACAGTGCGTCAGTGAGGTCCTGGGCAGCATTCCTGGTGTTGCTGAGGAAACCAGAGAAATAGAATTTTCAAGCCATGCATTCAGAAAAGTGTAAATGTCAACATATTTGGTTTCTGACTCTCAGCCTTCAAGAAGCATCATCACCTTTGAACACTGGAGTGGGTAGCCATTCCCTTCTCCAGGGGAACTTCCTGACCCAGAGATAAGGTCTCTGCATTGCAGGCAGATTCTTTATTATCTAAGCCACCAAGGAAGCCTCTTCTTTACCTTCAATAGTGGCTAAATCCTGATATCAAAGTCTTTGCAGGACATTGAAAATTCCCACTCACAAAGGACTCAGTACATTTAACAACACTTCTCTGTTTCATCTGCCTATCTTATAGGGATGCGTTCATTTCAGTAAAGCATGTGAAAGTTCCCCAGTAAGCACTCAATACATTCCCAAACCTTTCTAATAGCGTCTCCTATATAAGGAAGAGAGACAGGGTGGTGTGCGCAAAACTTATGGATTTCAGAGAAATAAAACTTCAGATGCATGCCTAGGCTTCACCGTTGGCAAGCCAGTGGATAAGGGGGAGTCCTACCACCTCTCTGGAGCTCAATTTCCCCAGCTCTAAAATGCAGTGATGGATTAGGTAATGTGCCTTTCAATTAAAAACATCTGTAAGCTACAAAATAACCTAATTCTGACAAACAGCTATACTTTTTCATTGTTGGTGGTCAGTGTTAAATCTCTGTCCTTCACCATCTCCAGAAGTCTACTCAAACTCATGTCCATTGAGGCGATGATGCCATCCAACCATCTCACCCTCTGCCACCCTCTCCTGCTGCCCTCAATCTTTCCCAGCATCAGGGTCTTGTCCAACGAATTTCAGCTCTTCACATCAGGTGGCCAAAGTACTGGAGCTTCATATCAGTCCTTCCAATGAATATTCAGGGTCGATTTCATTTCGAGTTGACTGGTTTGATCTCCAGGCTGTTCAACAGACTCTCAACAGTCTTCTCCAACACCACAGTTCAAAAGCATCAGTTCTTCGGTGCTCAGCCTTCTTTATGGTCCAACTCTCACATCCATACATGACTACTGGAAAAACCATAGCTTTGACTAGATGGACCTTTGTTGGCAAAGTGATGTCTCTGGTTTTTAATACACAGTCTAGATTTGTCATAGCTTTTCTTCCAAGGAGCAAGTATTTTTTTATTTCCTGGCTGCAGTCACAATCTACAGTGATTTTGGAGCCCAAGAAAATAAAGTCTGTCACTGTTTTTTATTTCTTTTTGCTCTGGATGATTAACTGTGATTTGTATTCGGCTGAGATTGACAGACTCAAAGTTCCCTTTTCAACATGCTAGGATTTCTTGCTTCAGATGAAGCCCTCAGAAAAAAGAGGTTTTTGTCTCCAGTGACAGGTATCTGGTATACTTAAGTCTTCCATTTCATTATTCACCTTCATGTTTTCACTCAAACACATGTGGTTTTCAAACACAGGAAAGAAAACATGGTAACCTGTGGTTATAATTTCCACTAGAAAACAGAAAAAGTGTAGCTCAGAGTGTTTGCGAGGAGTTCCTTTAACAGTGAAAACTTGTGTTAGAAGAGTTTTTTCTTGAGAAGAGCACTCTTAGTCATTGCACATTTAGAAGCTGTTGGAAAATGGGGCCTGATGACATTTGTTGTCATGAAAATAGAGTTGTAGAGACAGAATGGCAGAGGTGTCAGTATCCTGGGCATTTTCCATCCTCCAGTATGTTTTCAAGGAGCTAATTTTTAAATTCAAATTCTGGGAAATTGGGAGAAAATGTCTTTCTAGGTGGCCCTTCCCATTTCCCAAATAGCTCCGAGTGTTTCTTATCAGAGCCCATCTTGAAGCAAGTTGGTCTGCTCACCATAACTCCTCCTCGATCTAGCGTTTTATCTTCATGGTTGTTTTCAACAAGGGTTCCACCTTCCACTGTGATCAGCTGAGTCTCATCTGAAATGAATGAACTCTTCAGTAAACATGTAAAGAACATCAGCTGAGTTTATGATGTGAGCCCATGTCTGAATTTCAGTGTATCAGAAGGAAATGCAAGCAGTAAACAACCAAAAAACAAACAAAAACACCCTCTGGATTTTCTGAAATGGAACCATCAAAAACTTTTAGAGATGCAAGTAAGGCTTGTGCAGATTCTGTTTTCACAGGACACTTTTGTAAGACACTGTCATTTTGACCTTGGAAATCTGCTTTTCAGATGTTTGGATGACCTAACAGTGAGGGGAAACCACTCTTGACTAAGTCTCAAGACTTCTTGCATTGTTTCAAGAAGCCATCTGCTAAAGCTGCCATGGGGTCACAAAGAGTCTGACATGACTGAGCGACTGCACTGAACTGAAAGCTGCCAGAGAAAGATGCATAAATGGAGGAAGAAGTACATGATAATTGAAACGCTTTT
This sequence comes from Moschus berezovskii, assembly GCF_049115385.1. Lineage (NCBI taxonomy): Eukaryota > Metazoa > Chordata > Mammalia > Artiodactyla > Moschidae > Moschus > Moschus berezovskii. The sequence continues at coordinate 73,445,559 of NC_142474.1, read as the reverse complement.
CTTCTGTTGCCTTACCCATCACAACCAAAGAAGAATATGGTGTGTGCAGCTCTGTAGTGTGTCAAGAGGAATAGACAAGTGATTTTCACATGCGCATTCAGCCTTAGAGGGAACAGAGACACAGGAGAACAAGAAAAGCAGAGTGGGCTGTTCCACCTCTGCCAGGCTCTCATCTGCCACAGAGCGAGATGGTATCAGCGAGTGCGTGATTAGACAGGAGCGCAGACGTGTGTGATGAGACCTGCACCTGTGTCAGTGCAGGGCCGCCGGGGGCCCCTGAGCCTGTCCTCTGCATGATGGCTGGAAGGACCCCCTTGCTGCCCACATCTCATATGCTACTCCTTCACCCCAGCCTTCCAGGGGTGCCTTTCTCTGACATCTGCCCCAGCCCTGCTCTCCAGGCCCCTCTCTGAGTCATCTTCACCACTCAGACTGGCCACACTGGCCTCAGCACATTCCCTCCCATACCAGACAGCCCTCAGCTCTGGACGTCTGCACAAACTTCCTTCGGGTTTTGTCTCATCATCCCTTTCTCAACGAGCATTTCCCTGATGACCTTGTTTAAAATCACAGCCTTAAGAGCATCGTCCCCATCCATCCACCCACACTACTGCTGTGAGTCCCTCTGCCCTTCACCTCTCCCTAGTCCCCTTCTCAGTTTCATCTTTCTGGAACATAAACCCCAAGCCGGCAAGGATTATTTCTTCTGTTTTGTGTTCGATCGTATCTCCAACAATGTGGCACATGGATTTCATTCAAACAAGATTTGTTATATAGATGAATTAATTAAAGGTAGCTAATCACAATACATTGTGAAATATGAAATATTTTCACATATGTTTATGTGAAAGAATGGAATGGCTATAGATTCAACAAGTCCTTTCCTATCATAAGAAGCCGTTAATCCATTTACAAATAAGAACAAAGAGCAAATGCTTTATTTTTTAGGTATGTATTTCCTATGCCCACCACTTTATTGAGGTAGAGTTGACAATTAAAAATTATGTATATTTAAGGCATATATATTAACCATGAGATGGATGGATGACATCACTGACTCAATGGACATGAGTTTGAGCAAGCTCCAGGAGATGGTGATGGACAGGGAGACTGGTGTGCTGAAGTCCATGGGGTCGCGAAGAGTCAGACACGACTGAGCCACTGAAATGAACTGAACTGAAGGTGTCCTATATGATGGTTTGATATATATATATATATATATATGCAATACCCTATTGGTTTTTTATTTTTCTGGCTGTGCTGGGTCTTCGGTGAGGCACAAGGGCTTCTCTAGCTATGGTGCCTGGGCTTAATTTCCCCATAGTATATGGGATCTTAGTTCCCAGACCAGGGATGGAATCTGTGTTCCCTGTATTGGAAGGCAGATTCTTAACAACTGGACCACCAGGGAAGTCCCTACATGTTGTTAATGATCGTCACATTGTTGTACACTAGCTCTGAAAACACTAGATTGAATTAGTCCTTTCTCATCATAGTTCAGTTCAGTTCAGTTCAGTCGCTCAGTCGTGTCCGACTCTTAGCGACCCCATGAACCACAGCACGCCAGGCCTCCCTGTCCATCACTAACTCCCGGAGTTCACTCAAACTCATGTCCATCGAGTCAGTGATGCCATCCAGCCATCTCATTCTCTGTCATCCCCATCTCCTCCTACCCCCAATCGCTCCCAGCATCAGAGTCTTTTCCAGTGAGTCAATTCATCGCATGAGGTGGCCAAAGTATTGGAGTTTCAGCTTTAGCATAAGTCCTTCCAATGAACACCCAGAATGATCTCCTCTAGAATGGACTGGTTGGATCTCCTTGCAGTCCAAGGGACTCTCAAGAGTCTTCTCCAGCACCACAGTTCAAAAGCATCAATTCTTCGGTGTCCAACTTTCTTCACAGTCCAACTCTCACATCCATACATGACCACGGGAAAAACCATAGCCTTGACTAGACGGACCTTGGTTGGCAAAGTAATGTCTCTGCTTTTGAATATGCTATCTAGGCTGGTCATAACTTTCCTTCCAAGTAGTAAGCATCTTTTAATTTCCTGGCTGCAATCAGCATCTGCAGTGATTTTGGAGCCCCTAAAAATAAAGTCTGACACAGTTTCCACTGTTTCCCCATCTATTTCCCAAGAAGTGATGGGACCAGATGCCATGATCTTCATTTTCTGAATGTTGAGCTTCAAGCCAACCTTTTCACTCTCCTCTTTCACTTTCATCAAGAGGCCTTTGAGTTCCTCTTCACTTTCTGCCATAAGGGTGGTGTCATCTGCATATCTGAGATTATTGATATTTCTCCCGGCAATCTTGATTCCAGCTTGTGCTTCTTCCAGCCCAGCGTTCCTCATGATGTACACTGCATAGAAGTTAAATAAGCAGGGTGACAATATACAACCTTGACGTACTCCTTTTCCTATTTGGAACCAGTCTGTTGTTCCATGTCCAGTTCTAACTGTTGCTTCCTGACCTGCATACAGGTTTCTCAAGAGGCAGGTCAGGTGGTCTGGTATTCCCATCTCTTTAGAATTTTCCACAGTTTATTGTGATCCACACAGTCAAAGGCCTTGGCAAAGTCAATGAAGCAGAAATAGATGTTTTTCTGGAACTCTCTTGCTTTCTCCATAATGCAGCGGATGTTGGCAATTTGATCTCTGGTGCCTCTGCCTTTTCTAAAACCTGCTTGAACATCTGGGAGTTCATGGTTCACATATTGCTGAAGCCTAGCTTGGAGAATTTTGAGCATGACTTTACTAGTGTGTGAGATGAGTGCAATTGTGCGGTAGTCTGAGCATTATTTGGCATGGTCTTTCTTTGGGATTGGAATGAAGACTGACCTTTTCCAGTCCTGTGGCCACTGCTGAGTTTTCCAAATTTGCTGGCATATTGAGTGCAGCACTTTCAGAGCATCATCTTTCAGGATTTGAAATAGCTCAATTGGAATTCCATCACCTCCACTAGCTTTGTTCATCGTGATGCTCTCTAAGGCCCACTTGACTTCACATTCCAAGAGGTCTGGCTCCAGGTGAGTGATCACGTCATTGTGATTATCTTCGTCGTGAAGATTTTTTTGTACAGTTCTTCTGTGTATTCTTGCCACCTCTTCTTAATATCTTCTGCTTCTGTTAGGTCCATACCATTTCTGTCCTTTATCGAGCCATCTTTGCATGAAATGTTCCCTTGATATCTCTAATTTTCTTGAAAAGATCTCTTGTTTTTCCTATTCTGTTGTTTTCCTCTATTTCTTTGCATTGATCACTGAGGAAGGCTTTCTTATCTCTCCTTGCTATTCTTTGGAACTCTGCATTCAGATGCTTATATCTTTCCTTTCCTCCTTTGCTTTTCGCTTCTCTTCTTTTCACAGCTATTTGTAAGGCCTCCTCAGACAGCCATTTTGCTTTTTTGCATTTCTTTTCCATGGGGATGGTCTTGGTCCCTGTCTCCTGTACAATGTCACGAACCTCCGTCCAAAGTTCATCAGGCAGTCTATCTATCAGATCTAGACCCTTAAATCTATTTCTTACTTCCACTGTATAATCATAAGGGATTTGATTTAGGTCATACCTGAATGGTCTAGTGGTTTTCCCTACTTTCTTCAATTTCAGTCTGAATTTGGCAATAAGGAGTTTGTGATCTGAGCCACAGTCAGCTCCTGGTCTTGTTTTTGCTAACTGTATAGAGCTTCTCCATCTTTGGCTGCAAAGAATATAATCAATCTGATTTCGGTGTTGACCATCTGGTGATGTCCATGTTCTCTTGTGTTGTTGGAAGAGGGTGTTTGCTATGACCAGTACGTTCTCTTGGCAAAACTCTATTAGCCTTTGCCCTGCTTCATTCCATGCTCCAAGGCCAAATTTGCCTGTTACTCCATGTGTTTTTTGACTTCCTACTTTTGCATTCCAGTCCCCTATAATGAAAAGGACATCTTTTTTGTGTGTTAGTTCTAAAAGGTCTTGTAGGTCTTCATAGAACTGTTCAACTTCGGCTTCTTCAGCATTACTGGTTGGGGCATAGACTTGGATTACTGTAATATTGAATGGTTGCTTTGGAAATGAACAGAAATCATTCTGTCATTTTTAAGATTGCATCCGAGTACTGCATTTCAGACTCTCTTGTTGACCATGATGGCTACTCCATTTCTTCTAAGGGATTCCTGCCCACAGTAGTAGATATAATGGTCATCTGAGTTAAATTCACCCATTCCAGTCCATTTTAGTTCACTGATTCCTAGAATGTCGACGTTCACTCTTGCCATCTCCTGTTTGATCACTTCCAGTTTGCCTTGATTCATGGACCTAACATTCCAGGTTCCTATGCAATATTGCTCTTTACAGCATCGGACCTTGCTTCTAGCATCAGTCACATCCACAACTGGGTATTTGTTTTGCTTTGGCTCCATCCCTTCAATCTTTCTGGAGTTATTTCTCCACTGATCTCCAGTAGCATACTGGGCACCTACTGACCTAGGGAATTCCTCATTCACTATCCTATCATTTTGCCTTTTGATACTGTTCATGGGGTTCTCAAGGCAAGTATACTGAAGTGGTTTGCCATTCCCTTCTCCAGTGGACCACATTCTGTCAGACCTCTCCACCATGACCCGTCCGTCTTGGGTGGCCCCACACGGCATGGCTTAGCTTCATTGAGTTAGACAGGACTGTGGTCCATATGATCAGATCAACTAGTTTTTTGTGATTATGATTTCAATGTGTCTGCCCTCTAATGACCCGTCCCAATACCTACCCTCTTATTTGGGTTTCACTTACCTTGGTAGTCGAGTATCTCTTCACAGCTGCTCCAGCAAAGTGCAGCTGCTGTACCTTACCTTGGACGAGGGGTATCTCCTCAAGGCCGCCCCTCCTGACCTTGAGTGTGGAGTAGCTCCTCTCGGCCCTCCTGTGCCCAAGCAGCCACCGCCTCTTGGACGTGGGACAGCTCCTCTCGGCCACCGCCCTAACCTTGGGCGTGGGGTAGCTCCTCTTGGCCAAGATTCTGCACGTGGTTGGTTGCACCTGCGCTGCTGGAGCCGGCGTCTCTCGCGTCTGTGCCGCCGGAGCTGAAGTATTTAACATGCTTACAGATAAAAACAAAGAGCTTATCTTTTAAATGCAACGCTTTCCTTCAGAAAATTGGAATCCAATCACCTCCATAAAAACCAGTAATAAGTCAATGTTGGGATATGAGGGGACGCAGAATGGTAAAAGATGGAATGATAGGTGGATTGACAGTCCCACATTGACAAGGTTTGCAAGGTTGGTTGGAGCAAGAATACTAGAAGGAGTGATTTAGAAAGTCAGACATTGATGGTCAAGAACTGAAAGGCTTGAAGTTATTTGTAATGACAAGGTCAACGGGAGGGCCATGGGATGAGTTAGTTTAAAGGATGAGAAAATAGGAGGAGAAGGCCAAGGAACTGAGTGCACAGTAGGAGGATCACTTACATGGATGCAGAATAAAGACAGAAATATTGTTAGAGAAATGACAGCGAGAGAGGACCTCAAAATTCCAAGGGGTTTGGGAGAGTGTCCTGGAAAAGATGGATAAAGGCAAGGAGGAGGGGAAACTGGGTCAGGGTAATATTTGCTGGCATAAAATTCAAACAGAGGGAGTTTTGGGGAAGCAGAAGAGAGGGTTGTTTGGAAAACAATGTGCAGAATAAGTAGAGTATCTTCCAGCCTCAAGACCCCATGGCATGAAGGTATCAAAGAGGAAAACACAATGACTGCTTGAGAAGACTTCCAGTAAGGTGCGTCCTCAGAAGACATCCAAGGAAGTGAAAAACACATGCACAGAAATGATCAAGAAGTAAATGGAACTTTCTCATGATTGACTGAAGTTCCAGTGGACCCAGTTAGGGAAGCCTTGGAGTGGGAGAGGTTTAAAAATAATCTTGGATGGTATAGATGAACTTATTTGCAAAGTAGAAACAGAGACACAGACCTAGAGAACAAGCATAAGAGTACCCAAAGGGAAAGAGTGGGTGGCATGGATTGGGAAATAGGAATTGACATATATACACTACTGATACTCTGTATGAAATAGATAACTAATGAGCACAGACTGCACAGCACAGGGAACTCTACTCAGTGCTCTGGTGACCTAAATGGGAGATGAATCCAAGGAAGAGAGGATATGCGTATACCGTGCAGCTGATTCACTTTGCCGTATAGCAGAAATTAACACTGTAAGGTAACTAGACTCCCATTAAAAATAATAATGATCTTGGAAAGAGAAAAACATGCCAATGTATAACACAAGCCCACACGTGGGGCTTATGCATTTAATGTAGGCAATGAAAGAAGGACAGTACGAAGGTGAGCCTTGTAGACTTTGCTTCCTCCACTGGATGAATGATGGTACAGAGCTCTATTTTGGCCACATTACATTGGAGAAGCCTTAGGTATACACTTGTAATGGTCAAGTGGGCAGCTGGATAGATTTGTTATTTAATGTCAAGGCAAAGTTTAAGAATATAAACTTACTCTGGGAAGTATTATTTCCAAGACTGTTGGGATTAGTGTCATCAGCTGGTTATCTCATCCTCTTACCAGTAGGAAAGGTTCTTGGGAAATGCCGTCCAGGTCAGCTATGAGTGAGTGGAGGTGGGAGTAACTTTAATACAGGGAAAGATAATCAACCATAATTTAAGAAATCCCCAAACCTCAGAAAGCTTCCAGGAGTTTTCATAAGTTTGATGCCAAGTCAATGAGTTTTTACTCATTCAGTAAACTGACATGGGTCTATTTGTAGCTTCAATTCCACTTAGTATGAATATTCAATTATAGAATTTTGTCCCAGACCTCACAGGGCAGGGGTCACAGTATAATATATGACATATGTACCATAGTAGCTTTCCTAAAATTAAAAAGAAAGAAAATACAAATTCTGAAGTATCTGTCTAAAAAGTTTTGGGAAAGAATTCATAAAGTTGTACCACAGGGATGTCCCTGGTGGTCCACTGGTTAAGATTTTGCCTTCTAATGAAGAGGGTGCAGGTTCAATTCCTGGTCAGGGAACTGAGATCCCACATACCTCATGGTCAAAACATAAAATGGAAGCCATATTGTAACAAATTCAATAAAAGACTTTAAGAATGGTCCACTTATGAAACAAAACAACAAAAAAACTGTACCACAATCATGGTCAATGCTATACCCATTGTTTATGTAAGCACATGCCTCTCTAGAGAACTAAAAAGCTTCTATTGTTACTGTATGCACTCTCTCCCTAAGACAGGATGTTGACTACTCATGGGCTCTGTCTTTACCCCTTAAAATCCTCCATGATTTTTTCTAGAATCAACACAACTCACCATTTATCTGTTTCAGCCAGGGTAACCATATTTCTGGAACTCCAAACTACCATATCATTTGGCACAGGGTTTAAAAAAAAAAAAAAAAAAACTAGTTAGAGCTAATTTAAGTAGAAAAGACATTTATTGAAGGATTTTTTTTTTCTTTTTAGCTCATGTATGTTCTAGGAAGGCTGTGGAATCAAGCATGGAGACCATGTAGCCAGGAAGAATGTACACATTATTCTTTAGGACTGGAGACCCTGGTACACAAACCCACAGCTTACCCTGCACCCAGGAATCTGCTGAGGGAATCTTTAGGTGGCCTGATAAATATTACTGCCTTCTCTCATCTGAGTTCTGAACAAATAGGACAAATGAGTGGTGAGAAATGGAATACTGCCTCCCATATCAGTACACAAAGGATGTCACACTCATTGGCCGTTGCAGCCACCACCACAGGTGAGCCCTGAGGAAACTCAGGGAGGAAACAAAGAATACGTGTCATCCAGCAGCCATCAGGATTGCCAGGAGAAATATCAATAACCCCAGATACACAGATGATACCACCTTTATGGCAGAAAGCAAAGAGGAACGAAAGAGGCTCTTGATGAAGGCGAAAAGAGAAGAGTGAAGAAGCTGGCTTAAAACTCAACATTCAAAAAACTAAGATTGTGACATCCAGTCTGATCACTTCCTCGCAAATAGATGGGGAAACAAAGGAAACAGTGACAGACTTTATTTTCTTGGGCTCCAAAATCGCTGCAGATGGTGACTGCAGCCATGAAATTAAAAGACGCTTGCTCCTTGGAAGAAAAGTTCTGACAAATCTAGACAGTGTATTAAAAAGCAGAGACATTACTTTGCCTACAAAGGTCCGTCTAATCAAAGCTATGGTTTTTCCAATGACCACGTATGGATGTGAGATGTGGACCATAAAAAAGGCTGAGGGTCAAAGAATTGATGCTTTTGAACTGTGGTATTGGAGAAGACTCTTCAGAGTCCCTTGGAGTGCAAGGAGATCCAACAAGTCCATCCTAAAAGAGATCAATCCTGGGTGTTCATTGGAGGGGCTGGTGCTGAGGCTAAAACTCATACTTTGGCCACCTGATGCGAAGAGCTGACCTATTAGAAAAGACCCTGATGCTGGGAAAGATTGAAGGCGGGAGGAGAAGGGGATGACAGAGGATGAGATGGCTGGATGGCATCACTGACTCAATGGGCATGAGTTTGAGCAAGCTCCGGGAGATTGTGAAGGACAGGGAAGCCTGGCGTGCTGCAGTCCACGGGGTTGCAAAGAGTCAGACGTGACTGAGTAACTAAACAACAAAGCAGGCATCAGACTGCAGCTGTGCCCTAAGATGAGCCCTGAGGAAACTCAGAAGGTGAAAACCCAGGATACAAGCCCCAAATAGCTGAGGAGTATATCAAAGGAATGATTTCAGCGAGCCCAGACTTTTGCATCCTCCCACACATAAAAAAGTGCTAAATCCCTTCACCTGGGATATCTGGTTTTCTTTAACTCACAAAATACTTTTGCTGTTCACGCTAGCTGCCCTTTGTCGCAGACTTCTGCGTCACCTCACTCCTCCCCTCTGAAGCCCCACCTCCAAAGAGCAGGTCTCCCAAGCGTCACTTGAGATACTCTCTCTCCTGCTTGAAGACCTAAAAATTCCCACCAAATAAAACGTAACTCTCAACTTTTAGGTTGTGACTATTTTTAAAGTCATAACAGTGAATGGGCAGAAAACCTGGAAGGATGGACATTAACCACACTTGAAAGGAAACAAAAGGAGTGGAAATTGCGTACCCTCCCACCAAGCATATGCACATGGAACTGGTACTACCACTCTCACCAGAACGGCGGATTCTGCAAGGTGATTTCTTTTGTTCTCTTCTTTGCAGATCTAAGTGCCCTGCAAGAGTGTCTGATGCGTAGCTTTGATAGGGACAGAGTAAAGGGACCAAGTAGATGATTAAATAGTTAATCCCACTAGGGGATTGTAAGTAGAAAAATATGGGAGACCCCTGTAAATTAATTACTCATGAAAGCAGGTTTGCTTAACCACAAAACCAAGCAGGCTTGCTTAGCAACAAAATCATGCAACAGAAACAAGAGACAGGCCCCCAAAACAATAAAACAATGGTGACATGAGACCCACATCCTGCCCAGTGAAATCAGTTAATGATTTCTCAGGCATGCTCTCTGCACACATTAGAAAACAATCATTTGTGGACCTAGCTTTACCATGTGGGAACAAGAAAACTCACCTATTCAACCTGGAGGAGGAACTGATGTTGGAAGCATGATGTCTATTCAAGAAAAAGAAGTTCTTCTCCCCCTCCCCACTTTTCCTTTGATTATAAAACTGTAGCCCACTAAGTTCTCAGGCACAGCATTTCTCACCTTCCCCTTGCAAACTTCATAAGTGTCCTGTTCTAAAACATCACTTCATCTCTCAGTGAATTCTTTTCTGCATTGAGACACAAAGAACTGTAGTAGCAGAGCTCTTCAGAGCCCCCCAAATGATACCCAGATGGTTTCAGATTCTTATCCTCTAGATGCTGTAGAATTTGGAAAAGCTCATTATTGGTTTCTAAGCGTCTAGCTCCTTACTGGAATGGCCCATTTGAACACCTGTAGGCATTTCAAAACTAACACCTACTAGACCTCAGTACCCTCCTAGTCTCGTCTCCAAGTCTGACTCTCCTCTGGAACATCTGTCTTGATTAGTTGGTTCACCACCCATCCAGGCCTCCAAGTTGGAAATTCCAGAGTGCTTTTCAGTTCCCCTGTTTCTTTTCTCTGCTTTGCTTCTTCTATTCCAGGGATCGAGTTCTATGGGTTCTGCCTCTGGTCATCTTTCACACATATGCCTACTTTTCCCTTCCTCTGTGCTCTTCTGGCTCAGTCTCTTCATCCTTAGACCAGACAATAGCAAAAACTTCCCTGCTTTTTAGAAAAGCAGAGACATATCTTTGCCAACAAGGTTCATACAGTCAAATCTATGGGTTTTTCAGAAGTCATGTATGGATGTGAGAGTTGGACTATAAAGACGACTGAGTACTAAGAATTGATGATTTTGAGCTGTGTTGTTGGGAAAAAAGCTCTTGAGAGTCCCTTGGACAGCAAGGAGATCTAACCAGTCAGTCCTAAAGGAAATCAACCTTGACTATTCATTGAAAGGTCTGATGCTGAAGCTCCAAACTTTGGCCACCTGATGCGAAGAGCTGACTCGTTGGAAACAACCCTGATGCTGTGAACGATTGAGGGCAGAAGGAGAAGCGGGCAACAGAGGATGAGATAGTTGGATGGCATCACTGAATCAATGGACATGAGTTTAGCAAACTCCGAGAGATAGTGAAGGACAGGCAAGCCTGGCGTGCTGCATTCCATGGGGTCCCAAAGAGCCAGACATGACTGAGCAAACAAGAACCCAACTGTTTGACACTTGACTTATTGGTCTAAAAATACATGTGATCATATCTCAGATAAAGCCTCCGGGAATTCCTTCAGCAGTTAGCAGCCTTCACAATCCAAGTCTCACTTCCCTTCCAACCATACCACGTATTATTTTTCTCTATAATGGACTTTAACTAAAGTCATCAATACTTACAGAGTATATATTGTGGGGATGAGCATAGTCCCTGACCTTTGGGACTTAAATTCTAGTGGGAGGAGCTAGAAAGAAGTAGGTTGCTAGTGTGGACTTTAAAAATAATCACAACCTAAAAGTTGAGCATTATGTTTTATTTGATGGAAACTTCAAGTCCAAGAGACACTCTCTCAAGTAACTCTGAAAGAACTCCTCCAAGGAGGCGAGGGGGGAGCCAGGTTATATAGAAGTTTTGCAACAAAGGACAGGTAGTCTAAACATCAAAAGATTATTTTTAATTAAAACCAGATACCCCAAGTTAAGGAATTTAGAGCTTTTCTAAGCACAGGAAGATGCAAGAGTCTGGGCTTCCAGAAATCATTCGTTTGCTATGCACCTCAGCTATCTGGGGCTGTGTTTTCATATCCTGAGTTTTCCCAGGGCTCACCTTAGGGAGTGCCTAGAGCCTGATGGCTGCTAGGTGGCAGGTATTCTATCCTTCCTGAGTCCCCTTGGGGTTCACCGGCTCACCATCTGTGGGGGCTGCCAGTGCTGACCACTGTGATGCGTTTGTTTACTGATATGGCCGGAAATATTCCATTTCTCACTAGGGGTATCAATGTACCACACACACAGCACCTTAAACAACAGAAATGTGTCTGTCACAGTTGTGGCGACAAAGGCCAAGCTCCTGGTGTCCGCAGGGTTGGTTTCTCTCCTTGGCTTCTAGGTGGCCGCTTTATCCCTGTGTCTTCACATGGTCTATGCAGAGCTATGCTAATCTCTTCTCATAAGGACTCCAGTCCTATGGGATTAGAGCCCACCTTGCTGACGTCATTTGATTTAATCATCTCTGTCTCCAAGTGCAAGTACATTCTGAGACCCTGGAGAGCTAGGACTTCAACATATGAATTATAGGGAGGGGAGACACGATGACGTCTGTAACACAAGATACATTACTTTTCTATAATGTGCTCCCTGGTAGCCCAGAAGGTAAAGAATCTGCCTGCAAGGCAGGAGACCTGGGTTCGATCCCTGGGTCAGGAAATGGCAAGCCATCCCAGTATTCTTGCCTGGGAAATCCCACGGACAGAGGAGCCTGGCAGGTTGCAGTCCATGGGGTTGCAAAGAGTCAGACACAACTGAGTGACTAACACTCTAATTATCCCACTCTAATGTGTCTCTGGCAGGCAGAGTGAGTAGAAATCCTTCCAAGGGGAGATAATGCTGTGAACAAGATCTGGGAGAAGAAGTATGCTTCCTCCAAGGGGAGAAATAAACGCAAGTCATTCTGGGAAGAGGCAATAGCACGAACAAAGACAAGAAGCTGGGAAAATGAACAATGTGCTTGGGAAACGTGGAGACATCCTCTTTGAATGGAGTAGCAGATACGTGGTAGAAAGCAGGGGACATTCAGACCCAGGTGGTAACAGCAGCAGTCGCAATACTTGGCCTGCCATTTGGGGAGGAAACTGCAAACTCAGTGGGACATCCTGAGAGACTGATTGCATCAGCACCCAAAGTCCTTTCTGCATAAAGGAGCTCTCTGTAGAGTCCTTTACTTTGCTCACTTGGTTGTTAAATTACCTCTTGGCTCGTGCTGATGGGTTTGCAGAGAAATTCACAGATGTTGCTGATATTTTTCAACCTAGCCATGTTGGTTTTGAACAGTGACTGCTTTTGCTTTTTGTGAAGAAAATACCTGCTTGCACAGCATCCTTGGAAGGAGACACTGTAAGGTCAAAATCTTTTTGTTGGATGCCTCAAGTCACTGATTGAAATCACATTTTGTTATGTACCTTTGCCCTTCTTTCTAACTGATGGAGACATGTCAACTATCACTAAATATGGTAGAATTTCTTCCATTTCCAGACTAAAACAGCTCTTGAACCTAAGGCTATCATTTTTCTAATGTGCTTTCTTGTTTTTTCTTTTTAATCTAAAAAAAAGTCACACCTGATAATGTGACTCTGAAGTATTTTTCCAATTGCACAAAGCTTTTTACTCAATAGAAATATAACCATAATACTGTCAAAATAAACAGGCATATTAATCAGTATTGGGGTTTTTGCTAATTTTTGGAATCTTTATCAATTGTATTGTCTCTGCCTAAGGAACTTTCCAGGTGGGTCAATGGTAAAGAATCCACCTGCCAATATAGGAGACACCGGTTCGATCCCTGGGTTGCGCAGCTCCCCTGAAGGAGAAAATGGCTTACTCCAATATTCTTACCTGGGAAACCCCATGATCAGAGGAGCCTGGGGGCTATGGTCCATGAGGTTCCAAAAGAGTTGGACAGAACTTTGGGACTAAACAACACCAACGAAACCTAAATATTGAAATGTTTTTCTCAAAGATTAGTTGTAGAAAATGTTAGGTTGAGTTACTGGTGTAATAAAATCATAATGATCATTTACTAAAACTTAAATAACTGAATCTCGAAGAATGGGAAGAGATAAAGGTTGTTGTTTGTTTCAAAATGCTTGAAAGAATTTTTAAATCAGTGAAAAACTAGGAAGCAGACATTCTAAGTGATTTGAGTGGAATCACAAGAAACAAATAGCTTCTGTTTATCTTTTTTTCAAATATGAGGGGAACAATGGAACCAAATCCATGGAGACTGACTTGGCCACCCCTGAATGTACATTAAGTAGAATTTATGTATGCTCCAGAAATTTAAATATTTAATAGAACTATTGAAATTCTAGCCAAGGTTACTTTTATAGGCAGAGCCTACCACAATTGCTAAATTATAGCTAGAAGATTACCTAATGCCCTATCACACAGTATAAAACTTTCAATATTTTTTGGATAATATGGAAAGTGAAACTTAAAAATTTTTAAGCTTTAATTGGTCACTTGCTGTAGTCATTTTATAACCATAATTCTTACAATAGGCTATGAGCTGGATATTATTTCTCCCTTTTTATCATTACATAAAGAGAAATTAAGAGCAAGAAAATGTGTACAATTTGCCAAAACCCCAAGGTTAGCAAATGACTTTGGATCCAGCTTTGAAATCAAGCTTGTGTTCTGAAAACCTTCCAGGGTACAAAGAATACTTGTTGAGTGAATTAATTTTCAGTAGAATTTAGCTGTTGTTTAGTCACTCAGTCGTGTGACTCTTTGCGACCCCATGGACTGCAGCACGCCAGGTTTCCCCATCCTTCACCATCTCCTGGAGCTTGCTCAGACTCATGTCCATTGAGTCGGTGATGTCATCCAACCATCTTGTCCTGTCATCGTTTTCTCCTCCTGCCTTCAATCTTTCCCAGAATCAGGGTCTTTTCTAATGAGTCAGCTCTTCACATCAGGTGGCCAAAGTATTGGAACTTCAGTTTCAGCATCAAACTCTCTAATGAACACTCAGGATTGATTTCCTTTAGGATTGACTGGTTAGATCTCCTTGCAGCCCAAGGGACTCTCAACAGTCTTCTCCAACACCACAGTTCAAATGCATCAATTCTTTGGAGTTCAGCCTTGCTCATGGTCCAACTCTCACATCCATAGATAACTACTGGAAAAACCGTAGCTTTGATTAGACAGACTTATGTTGGCAAAGTAATGCATCTGCTTTTTAATACACTGTCATAGCTTTTCTTCCAAGGAGCAAACATCTTTTAATTTTGTCGCTGTAGTCACCATCTGCAGTGATTTTGGAACCCAAGAAAATAAAGTCTGTCACTGTTTCCATTGTTTTCCCATCTATTTGCCATGAAGTGATGGGACCAGATGCCATGATCTTAGTTTTTTGAATTTAGAAGAATGTAAAATAAAAAGAAGTAATAATAAAATAAATTTTGAAAGAGGCAGCTTAGTCCATCCTCTTATTGTGAATTTTAAAGCCCTTTTCCTGCTCCATCCTGCCTAATTATTTTATCATTTAAAGTCTTGAATATACATATATACAATGGACTATTACTCAGCCATGAAAAGAAAGGATTTGAGTCAGTTCTAGTGAGGTGGATGAACCTAGAGCTTGTTATGCAGAGTGAAGTCAGAAAAACAAATATTGTATATTAATACATATATTTGGAATCTAGAAAAATGACATTGATGAACCAGTTTGCAGGGAAGGAATGGAGACTAAGGTATAGAGAATGGACTCGTGGACACAATGACAGGAGGAGAGAGGGGGAGGAATGGAGAAAGTAGAACCCACATATATACCCTGCCCCGTGTAAAACAGATAGCTGGTAAGAAGTTGCTATATGACACAGGGAGCCCAGCCTGGCGCTCCGTGATGACATAGTGGGGTCGGGGGGGGGTGGGGGTGGCGATATATTATGATTATGGCTGATTTGAGTTGTCATACGGCAGAAACCAACACAATGTTGAAAAGCAATTTCCCCCTAATTAAAAATAAGTAAATAACAAGCTATTGTTTTCAAGTAAAAAAATAAAATCTTGAATATATTATGTGGTTAAATTTTTTTTAGAAGCATCTTCTAAGTCTTAGAATCGAGGAGTAATGATTTCTGTAAAAAGCGGTGGATTTGCTCAGAAAAACCACCAGTATCATTGAGGCCAGAAGATTCAGGCTCAAATGATAAAGTCTTGCCTCTCACTTCTCCTGCTTTGTTCAAGCATTATTCTAAGTCCCTACATTCATTTCTTACTCTTCCCAAGATCTGAGGGGAGGAGTTGTGTGGTTCTAGAACAGGCTGTGTTCTCTTTTTTGTGTGTGTTCTACTATAAGACCTGAGATATTTTCTTATGGCTCCTGGTCTCAAAGTTTCGAGCATTATTGGCGGCACTTGCAACCAAGTAGTCAAAAAGACTCTACTGTATGTGGAATAAGCATCCAAATTTCTCATTCTAATCTTTATGTTTTCCTATAGTTTAGAACCAACCTACATCTCCAAATTTCTTCGTTAACTTCCATAAAAGTTCTCTCCCCTACACCAGCTGACTAATTATTTCTTGACCACACCGTGTACATCCCATGCTGCACTGTTGCTTAAACAAATTCTCAGCTGGGAATTATCTGTTCCGTTCTCTGCCTGTTCAGTCCTTTGGAAATCCAACTCACTCAAGTTCCACCTCTTCCCTGAGCAGCCACTCTAAAGTTAACAATCTTTTATGCCATTTATTTAGTTTGTAGAAATATGCTACTTCGTACTATTAACTTTTGCCCTTAGGTCTTTTTTTATCGCTTACATTATAGTTTTGTAATCTTGATCCCAAGACTTAGATCATATTTGGAAAATGCATACATGCAAAAGAAACAGGTAAGTTTGTTGATATGATAGAAAATGATGAGAATGAGCATTTTGTCTTGAGTTTAGAGATAATAAGCCATAGACTGCATTGTTGGTTTCAATAATGACAATAACTTTTGACTGACCAGTCATCTCAGTGGAGTTGCTTTATTACTGATTAGAGGTTAAATCATTACAAAGGGTGGAGGAGAGCAGGTGT
Source organism: Moschus berezovskii (assembly GCF_049115385.1). Classification (NCBI taxonomy): domain Eukaryota; kingdom Metazoa; phylum Chordata; class Mammalia; order Artiodactyla; family Moschidae; genus Moschus; species Moschus berezovskii. The sequence continues at coordinate 73,429,248 of NC_142474.1, read as the reverse complement.
GGCAAGTACGTGTCTTAGAGTTTAACTTTACTTAACTTTACATGAATCCTTTCCTCATGGCTAACCCAATAATTTAGCATGGCATTTTTTCTCAGCTTGGTTTTCCTCCCAAAAGCAGAACAAGAAATAAGAATCCTTATGGAAATAATTTACTTTGATAAGTGCTTTCGGAGCCTAGGAACAGGGAGCAGAGGAGAAAGTGAGAGAGAGGGTGGGAAAGGCAACTGAAGAGTGCATCCCAGAGCTGCCTACTGTGTGGGCAGCTCAGGCTCACCCCTAAGGACACCTGGGGAATGGTGCAGGATGTTCCTTGGAGTTGCCTATCCAAGACAGAAATGGAGTTCTTAGTCACTGGCTCCCAGCGCAAGGTCAAGGGTTGTCCCAGCAATTCACCCACTGGCCAGAGGGCTGGTGCTCCGCAGACTTCCCCCATCAAATGGGCAAAGGCACCCCTGGACAAAAGACGAAAGATTCACAATGTGTGGACTTCTCTGGTGGTCCAGGAGTTAAGAATCTTCCTGCCAATGTGGGGGACACAGGTTCGACCCCTGGTCTGGGAAGATCCTACATGCCAAGGAGCAACTAAGTCCACGCACTGTAACTAGGAGCCTGTGTGCCCTAGAACCCATGCTCTACAAAAGAAGCCACTGCAATGAGAAGGCCACACATCACAGCTAGAGATAGGCCCCCTGCCTGTCGCGTGCCACAACTAAAGAAAGCTCTCACACAGCAACAAAGATCCAGCACAGCCAAAAATAAACTAATAAAAGGAAGATAGAGAAACATTGCCCTCTTTACAGGACCAGGGACGCCAGGCCAAGGAAGGTGTTCTTGTTATGAAGGTAGATGTGATTTGCAACTAAAGTTGTTGATGCCCCCAGGAACCCTTTGATTTATTTTCAGGGAGTCTCTGAATGATAACCATCTGAGAACATGAAACATCTGAATGAGTTTTAACAGTTTATGAGAATCAATAAAATATTTGGTTTATCTAGCCAGTCACAATATATATCAATTCCCCTTAGTCTTAGGATTTTTCTCCCAGTTACACACTACAAGCATATGTGACTACTTCCTTGATCACACGAGAGAAGTTATCCAGTTGATAAATATTGGCTGTACAAGCCAGAGAGAGAAGCTGATAAATAATAAAACTGATTATTCAGAATCACATCTGTTCTCCAAGAAATAGTTAAAATGCATTGTTGTACTTTAAATTATCATTGACGAGATGTTTCATGGAGAATTTCTCTCTGGGACTGTGTCTTAGATAGTAAACATAAGAAAATGTGCTAACAGATTACAAATTAATTAATAGCCTGTACTGAAGAAGGAAGTTTTAATTGGAGATAGTTACATATTCAACCACACATGCTAATCTTGAAATTCTCAGAAAGTCTCAGGTCAATCACACAGTTTTTAAGATCCAGAGGATCCATGTGTTTTGTGACTGGACCTGCATAATTAAGAGAAAACTTGGATTTTTTTTTTTTTAACAGAATTATTCATGTTGGATTTTTACAAATACCTAAGATGCTAAAGCTGAAACTGCAATACTTTGGCCACCTCATGCGACAAGTTGACTCACTAGAAAAGACTCTGATGCTGGGAAAGGTTGGGGGCAGGAGGAGAAGGGGACGACGGAGAATGAGATGGCTGGATGGCATCACCGACTCTGTGGACATGAGTTTGAGTGAACCCCGGGAGTTGGTGATGGACAGGGAGGCCTGGCGTGCTGTGATTCATGGGGTCGTGGAGAGTCGGACATGACTGAGCGACTGAACTGAACTGAACTGAAGTTTACCCTCAGAGTATATTTGGCTTCTGGACCAATTGAGGGGAAAAGTGTTTCTTATGACTTAAGGATTTGGATTTCGAGGCCTAGAGCCAGTTTCTCTTTAAAGATATGCAGACCTCCAATACACATTCAAATACTGATAGCAAATCAGTCTTGGTGTGTGTTGAGAAAACCTTGAGCCAGTGGTTTCTGGTGGGAGATATTGAAACAGCTTATGTAGCCACTTCAACTATGATTAAATAATGGCCTTTCTCTGACTTAATTGCAAAATTTTGGGGTAATTCGATGGTTTCAATGTAGAAAAACAGTATAATTTATTTTATTTGGCTAGACCACCTGGCATGTGGGATCTTAGTTCCCTGACCAGGGATGGAACCTGTATCCCCTGCAGTGAAAGAATGGAGTCTTAACTAATGAACCACCAGGGAAGTCCCCAAAACAGTAGTTTAAAAATGCTTCTGGGTAAGTGCAAAAAGATGCAGAGATGAGAACTGTCTTAGTCATGGGAAGACTCTTGCCCATATGAGCTGCTCTGAGCTCTCAGGGATTATTGCTCTTATAGAAATCAAATTCATCAGAAGCACACACATTCTCAAGTTCATTCACATATGTGCACCCCAGTTTAAATGTTTTATTTTTTGATTCCCTATTAAATGATTATTCTTCATAAGTCCTCTTAGGGATTAATTGTGCAATTCTAGGAGCTAAAGGTAGGCATAAATGAAAGTCAGAATCCCTTCATTTGCAAATGCTAGTCAGTTCTGCATAACTAAGCATTATCATGTGAAGATCGATGGAAACTTCATAAAGTAGACATTTTTCATGCAGCTGTGATCAGTGAGTTTCGAGTAGCGGAGAAAAACACCATTTGCATATGCAATTAGTGCAGCTTGAACAATGGCTTGATTGTTGTTATTTAAATAAGGAGTAATTAATTAGCATTCATCCAACACGCTGGTTTTCACATAGCTAATCTTATAGATCCAAATTTCAAAATAAAAACAATGCTCCCCTTTGCCAAATTCAACAGAAGCTGAGAATTCTTAAAGTGAGAAGCTTATGGGAGGGAATTCCCCTCTGGTAGGACCCATTCCTCTCTCACTATTGCTTCAGCTATCTTGAATAATCTTTTTTTCTCTTTCCTTCCGAAGTGCAGTTCGAGAACTTAAAAAGAAAAAAAAGGTAAAAGAAACTATGACGAGAAACCCAAACACAAAATGATAACAATGGAACACAATTCAGAGTTCAAATTTCTGAACCGAGTCGTAGGTGAGCTGAGGTTGAATTTCCTTCCTCACTTGCAAGACCTCTGGTGCTCCTTCCTCTCAGAGTTTGCTCTGACTCCCAGCTCATTTGCCAAGAAGAGATTCCTGGCAGTCTCAAATTCACCAGTGCAGCCCCTTGGCTTTGATTACAGCACTGCACCATTTTCCTTGACAGTAATTCACTTAGGAACCCTCAAGGGAAGTGAGCCAACACTGTGGATGGGTTTCTTCACCTGCCTTCCTAGAGCAGAGATTGGGTTGCTAAAGATCACATCTCCTAGAACTCCGTTGCCCTCAGGTTTTCTGGATATGATGTAGGTCTGCTGAGCAGAAACATTTGCTTGGGATTTGAATGTGAGATGCGCAAGGAGCCTCCTTTCTGTTTGGCTCATAGCAGAGCTAGTGTGATTCTGGGTCCAGAGAGCGTGCAGGCCGCTTTTATCCCTGGACTGGCAGCCTCCTGATGTTGGTTGTGGCAGAAGCGATAGTTCTCATGGCTGCCAGATCCTGCCATGTAATTTAAAAGTTGTTCCTAGAAGGAAGTATAGTCCGGAGTTTGTTTCTGCAGGTTCCCTCTGATTTTGGAATGTGTTTAGTAGCCTGTGATGAAGGTCTTACTTAAACCAGCTAGCTTGGAGTCTATTCTCTGCAACTGAACTTTTACCCTAATAGTACTCGGTACTCTCAGGAGAGTTGGGAAATGTGGAGATGTGATCTTATCTGGTTGAATTTGAAAGCAACAAGGATGTCCTACCGATGGAATATAAGCTTTTTTTTTTTTTTAATTCTGCCAGAAAGCTTAGTGGAAAAAAAAAATGTATAGTAAGTTCAGGGTTCAAAATCTATTTTTAAGGAAAAGAGAACCAAGGAACTTGTATGGATGCTCTGAAAACATCTCAAGTCTTATAGTCACAGGCTGATGCATCTAGAAATCAGATGTGGCCTGCCTTCATGGGTCACTGAATTATATCAGAGATTGTCCACTTTCAGCCCCACATTGTCTTTTTTTTGTATATGGAAATAGGACAATGCTGAGAGAGAGGAGTGGAAGGAGGATATTTAAGCAGATTCCAACTATAATGAGGGCTTTCTAGGTGGCACTAGTGGTAAAGAATCCGCTTCCCAATGCAAGAGACATGGGTTCCATCCCTGGGTCAGGAAGATCCCCTGGAGTAGGAAATGGCAACCCATTCCAGTATTCTTGCCTGGGAAATCCCATGGACAGAGGAGCCGGGTGGGCCAAAGTCCATGTGCCCACAAAGAGTCGGACACGACTGAGCGCACGTGCACAGCCTTAATGAAGTGCTGTCACCTGCAGAAGACCTTCCCGCCCTGTTTTTGCTCCATGGAATGCGCCCACTTGGGGTGATGAGCTAAGAGAGGGGATGACTGTTCTCTCATTGCCTCCAGGGTCCCGGTTTCTCTCCCCTGACAAGGCTGCAGTCAGGCTCCCTATGAAAACTCAGTGAGGGAATTTCAAGCCTGATCTGAGAGAAATCTCACACACTTAAGGAAGTGTAAGATGTGCTAATTAATATCAGCAGAAACCAGGGAAGAGACATTGGGAGTGGATTCTGAAGGGCATAATGCAGGAAAGAAGAAGCACCATTTTAGATTAGGCTGCATTTATCAAACAGGGGCACTTACTAAAAGTTCTGGATTCAGTGTGTGAGTTCAAAAGCTGCAAATGGTTTGCACAGAGGGCTGACTGAAACAGACACGGGACGAAAGGACTTTGAGACACCAGAATGCCCTGGCTTATGGCAGATGAAGGAATCAAAGGATTTAAGGAGACAGATATGCTGCAGAGGGTTTATGATGTAAAACGTGCTAGTGACTCTGTACTAGTGACTCATGGCTGCTGCAACGAACTGCCACAAACTTAGTGGTTAAAACAATACAAACGTATCACGCCATGGTTCTGAAAGTCAGAGGTCCTAAAATTAAGGTGATGAAAGGGCTGTGCTCCTTCCAGAGACTCAGGGAGAGAATGTGTCCTTACCTTTTCCATCTTCTGCTGCTGCTTGCTGCTAAGTCGCTTCAGTCGTGTCTGACTCTGTGCGATCCCATAGATGGCAGCCCACCAGGCTCCCCTGTTCCTGGGATTCTCCAGGCAAGAACACTGGAGTGGATTGCCATTTCCTTCTCCAATGTGTGAAAGTGAAAAGTGAAAGTGAAGTCGCTCAGTTGTGTCCGACTCTTCGCGACCCCATGGACTGCAGCCCACCAGGCTCCTCCACCCATGGGATTTTCCAGGCAAGAGTTTTCCATCTTCTAGAGGCCACCATATTCCTTGATTCACGTCTTCTGCAGCGTTATGTCTTCAAATCCACCTCTCACCCACCCATGTCTCTGCTCTCATCATCACAACTCCTTCACTAACCCTGACTAGTCTCTCTCTACAAAGATGCTTGTGATTACATTGGACCCACCTGACCATCCAGAACCATCTCCCCATCTCAAAATCCTTAAAGTGATCACCCCTGCAAAGTTCCCTTTGGTAAGTTAACATGTTCACATGGTCTAGGGATTAGGATGTGGACATTTCTGTTGGCAAAGATTCTACCATCCCACTACGTCCAGGGGCATAGAAGAGGGGCCAGAAGTTTTGTCCTTCCCCAAAGCACTGAGAAGTCTTTTAAAAGCACTGAAGTTCAGGCCTCTGGAGGCTGGAGACAGGCAGGCACTTCTGAAAAGCGCTCCCAGGCATCTGCAGGGCAGGTGGAGTTTAGAGGCAGCTCCTCATTGGCCAGAGCCAAGGCGGGCAGGGCTACGAGGTGCTGTTGAGGAACCAAACCAGCTTCTCTTCCTTGGGAAAGTGCTCATCATAAGAGATGAAAGGAAGGAACAGAAGATCTAGAAACAAAAATAGTCTTTGCTGGAGATGGAGGGGCAAGGTTCTCATTTCCCAGCCCAACTTTACTGAGTACTCAGAAGAAAAGGGGCTGAAAATAAACATTAACAATCAATTGAAAAAACAAAAAACAATAAAAACTGGGAGAGGATTTGTTTTTCTTTTGTTTTTGGCTGCACTATGTGGCATGCAGTGGAAGTGTGAAGTCATAACCACCGGACTGCCAGGAAAGTCTTCTCTTTTTCTTGTTTTTTTTTTTTTTTTAATTCAGGGAAATGTAATGAGAAAAGTAGCGCATACCTGTCCATGGTGTCAAAATCAGCAGAGTGCCAGCGGTGGCCAGTGGAGGTCTCAGCACCATAATATTGATACTTTACTCCATAGCAGAAGATGGAAGACAGGCTCTGAAGACTCATGGAAACTGGTACAGGGCAGACTTTCAGAAGGACCGAGATTACATTAAAGAATGAGACGAGACGATCCCCAGAGAAATATAACGACCAGCACGTGACACTGATCACTTTTCATGTGTCAGCCTGGACTAAGCTCCTTAATTGAATCATTATTTTCTCAGTTGGTGGGGAGGAGGTAAGAGAGGCTCAGAAAATTAGGTGCTTTTTCTGGTCACTCCCACCTGGGAAGTGAGTATCACTTCGTCCTTCTGTACAAAGTTCAACCACTGTCCCACATTCTACCCTATAAATGTTTCCCCCAGTCCTGTACAGCTTCTGGAAATCAAGTAATGCTCAATGTGAGAACTGAGGCTTGGAAATGTGAAACAACTTGCCAGAGATCCCCTGGGTTCTTATGACAGGAGTGGGATGAGAGTCAAGGTTTCTGACTTCCAGCCTCCTGTTATTCTGGCAACAATAGACTGTTGGATTATATATTCACATATGAACTAAGTTTAGGAAATGAGATCAGCCTCATTTATGTGTAATGAAACAGACCACAGCTACCCCCAGCCTGGTGACACCTGGATATGTGTTTACCTGGAGATGAGAAGCAGCAAGACCCTGTGAGTGATGTGGCGTGCCCCTGCTTCCCAGTCCACCAGGCCTACGTAGCATGTCGCAAGCCAGCGTCTTTGCTGTGTGTTGCTAACCCAGTGGATTTGCTGCTCATTCAGAACTGCAAAATTCCATGTGCATAAGTCTGACAATATCATATTGGAAAAACAAGAGAGTTAAAGATTAATCTGTACAGCATGATATATAAAGTTGAAAAATGTAAAGCAATGCTCTAGAGCTTTAAGAACCTCTCTAGTTCAAGTATAAAGAAATGCCTAGAGATGATAACCCTCAAATTGAAGAGTGTGGGTGTCTTGGGTAGAGGCTGGGTGGGGGGAATGAACACATAAAGGGACAAGGTGAAAATGAAACAGTGCCTTGAATTCACGGCTGCAAATCTGACGTAAAGTTTGGCTTGGTTTTTTTTTTAATTTTTTTTTTTTAATGTGGATCATTTGTAAGGTCTTTACTGAATCTGTTGCAATATTGCGTCTGTTTTATGTTTTGAATTTCGGGCTGGGAGGCATGTGGGATCCCAGCTCCCTGATCAGGGGTCAAACCGGCATTCCCTGCCTGGGAAGGTAAAGTCTTAACCACCGGACCCACCAGGGAAGTCCCTCTAGACAGTTTTTTCCAGGGTTCCAAGAGCCATTTTCACTGCTGGGATCAGGGATGGAGAGGGGGGTGGAAAATCTTGACTGTGACCCAGGCGTGTGTATGTAAACTGGAAGCTTGCCCTGCCAGTCTTTCCCTCTGTTGTGCAAGGCAGGGCCAAGTGATGTCATTGGGACACGCAGCTGTCTCTGTCCTCTGCTTTGACTGCTGCCAGGGAAAATGATCTTTGCAATCAAGAGAGGCTCCTTCCCCGAACCCAGATTCATCCCTCTACCATATCTATACCGGGGCCACAGGGCAGATTCCAAAAATCTCAAGAAACATTTTTCTTTAGAGAAATTGTGTCCTGCTGCTTGCAGCTTCAAAAAGGAATGCTGGCTTGTCTCCAGGATGTTAGAAAGGCTGGTTTGCACTCACGTCTTGTTACCAGGGGACACACGCGCAAAGCAAATTAATTAATTCCTCCTTACCTTTTAAAACCCACTTATGTATTTATTCATGTAAGGAGCAAATATTTATTGAGTATCTACTCAGAGGCTACAGAAACAGAGATTAAAGACACAGCTCCTGCCCCACGGGTCAGTTTAGAGACAACAGAGGTGACAAAGTAGGAACAGACGGCTTTAGCCTGACATAGTGTAACCATGGAGATAAGAAGACAGGAAGATGGGAGCCCAAGAAGGATCACCTAGCACAGGAGCGCTGTTCTGGGAAAGGTTCAGAAAAAAGGCCACATGGAATGAGCCTGAAGGATAAGTAGGAGGCGGCCAGATGGAACACGACAGCAGCAATTTTGGACAGAGCAACAGGTAAGAAGCCAAGAGAGAAGAAGCTGTGAGAGAGCATGGCGCATTCTGGGAACTGCCAGAGACAGATCTCGGTCCAGATAATGCAAGATGGGTCCTTGTCAGGACCAAGTTTGTCCTCAGTCCCCCCAGGGAAGCATGCATACAGCAAAAGCTCTTGTCTACCAAGTACCTGTTACACACCGGGCATCGTACTAATCGTTTACACATATGCGCATTTAGTCTCTACAGAACTCTATTTTGTAGACAAAGGAAGCAGTTGAGACAAGATTATTCTCTGATTTGCCTGGCTTCTCATATGTGTTCTTTAGATTACTGCCACATGGCATTATAAGATCAACCTGCCTACTGCATGGATATCATGATGATCCAGGAATACACTGTGGGTGAAAACATTCGGAGAACTAGGACTATCACACCTTTAAGAAGAAAACTACGATTTGTGATAACGCAGACCATTTCTTAAAAAACGATTCTTCACTTTGGCCGCGCTGGGTCTCCGTCGCTGCGTGGGCTTTTCTCCAGCTGCAGTGAGTGGGGGGCTCTCTAGCTGTGCACTCACTTCTGCCGCGGTGCGTTCTCTCCTGGCGGAGCACGGACTCTAGGGCTCATGGGCTCAGCAGTTGCAGCTCCTGGGCTCCAAAGCGCAGGCTCAATAGTTGTGCGTTTGCCCCTCGTGCTTATTTGTGCGTATTTGCTCCTCAGCACGTGGGATCTTGCTGGGTCAGGGATTGAACCCTTGTTTCCAGCATAGGGAGATGAATTCTTTACCACTGGGCCACCAGGGAAGCCCTGAACTGATAATTTAAACTGTGTTTCCAGCAGGCATGGGGCCAGGGATCTGAGATAATAGAGAAAGAAAGGAGGTAACTGCCATGAAAACAGAGGGTACCCCTGCTCTCCTCCACTTATGTGCAAAATCAGCTGTCCTCAGCCTCCAGGATCTAATGCCTGGTGATCTGGGGTAGAGCTGATGTAATAATAATAGAAATAAAGTGCACAATAAATATAATGCACTTGAATCATCCCCCAACCATCCCTTCAAAGCCCAGTCTGTGGAAAAACTGTCTTCTATGAAACCCATTTCTGGTGCCAAAGAGGCTGGGGAATCACTGTTAGCAGACTTACTAGTTTGTGAGCTTCATCTTGGGGAATTCAAGCTGGTGTGACCTCCCATCCATGCTTCTTGTGTAATGGTCCTGACATCATCTGTAGTGAAGGGCAGGGGTGGAAACTTCAGGATTTGAGGACAGTTGGACTCAACACTTTCTAAATTTATATTAATAAAATAAGATTTTCCAATGAAACCCAGGATTGGAAAGAAATGGATATCATTTTAGCATAACATGACCCAGACCTTATACTGGGAGCAAGACTGTCCTCATAATTTGCAGAGTCTAGGGCGGAATTAAAAAGCAGGATCCTTTGTACAAAAATTATTCGAATTTCAGGATAGAGACAGGAGAACATTCTGTCACTTGTGATGTCCTTCTGAGCCTGGGGCCCATGAAGCCAGTCCCATTATAAATGATGAAGTTCCCATGTAATCTGGTGAAATGTGTTAGTAGAGATTAATCTTGTAACGCAGATGATTTGCTGCGTTAGGAATGGACCAGTGAAAACCAAGAAGAAAAGGGGCAAGCTTTTTGTCAGTTTGGAACACCCCATCCCCTCATTCCTCTTCTCTCCTCTCAGCTCGCAAACTTTCCCTTCCTCTGCTGAGTAGATGAGTTACCTGCCCCTTTAAAAAAATGTATTTAATTAATGTTAATTAAATATTGGCCACACTATGGGGCATGTGGGATCTTAGTTCCCCAACCAGGGATCGAACCCATGTCACCAGCAATGGAAGCACAGAGTCTCAACCACTGGATCGCCAGGGAAGTCCCTTTAAGCTAAATTATTTTGACCGTTAATAAACATTGTGGCTGAGCACTTTATAAGCACTGAGTTCTCAAAACAACATGCTGTGATAGGTACTATTACTACACCCATTTTGCAGAATGGGAAGATAATGCTTAAAAGGATCAAGTTTTCATTCATCCGGGGATGGGCACTTAGTTTGCTTCCATATCTGCTGCTGCTGCTAAGTCACTTCATTCGTGTGACCCTGTAGATGGAAGCCCACCAGGCTCCCCCATCCCTGGGATTCTGCAGGCAAGAACACTGGAGTGGGTTGCCATTTCCTTCTCCAATGTGTGAAAATGAAAAGTGAAAGTGAAAAGTGAAAGTGAAGTCGCTCAGTCGTGTCTGACCCTTAGCAACCCCACAGACTGCAGCCTACCAGGCTCCTCCATCCATGGGATTTTCTAGGCAAGAGTACTGGAGTGGCTTGCCATTGCCTTCTCCGGCTTCCATATCTAGGCTATTGTAAATAGTGCTGCTATGAACATTGGAATACATGTGTCTTTTTGAATTAGTGTTTTCATTTTTTTCCAATATATACCCAGGATTGGAATTGCTGGGTTATATGGAAGCTCTATTTTTAGTTTTTTGAGGAACCTCCATACTGTTTTCCATAGTGGCTATACCAGTTTACATTTCCACCAACAGGGTAGGAGGGTTCGCTTTTCTCCACATCCTTGCTGACATTTGTTATTTGTAGACTTTTGATGATAGTCATTCTTGCAGATGTGAGGCAGTATCTTTTGATAGTTTTGATTTTCATTTTTCTGATGATAGCAATGTTGAACATTTTTTCATATGCCTGTGGGTTATCTCTTTGGAAAAATGTCTATTCATGTCTTCTATTTTTAGATTGGTTTCTTTATTTTCTTGATATTGTTTTATTATGAACTATTTATAAATTTTGGGTATTAACCCCTTATCAGTCATATCATTTTTTTGGCCACCTGCTTTTGAACTGTGGTGCTGGAGAAGACTCTTGAGAGTCCCTTGGAGAGATCCAACCAGTCCATTCTAAAGGAGATCAATCCTGGGTGTTCATTGGAAGGACTGATGCTAAAGCTGAAACTCCAATACTTTGACCACCTCATGCGACGAGTTGACTCACTGGAAAAGAGTCTGATGCTAGGAGGGATTGGGGGTGGGAGGAGACGGGGACGACAGAGAATGAGATGGCTGGATGGCATCACCAACTCGATGGACTTGAGTTTGAGTGAACTCCGGGAGTTGGTGATGGAGAGGGAGGCCTGGCGTGCTGTGATTCATGGGGTCGCAAAGAGTCGAACACGACTGAGCGACTGAACTGAACTGAACTGATGCAAAAAGCTGACTTATTGGAAAAGACCTTGATGCTGGGAAAGATTGAAGGCAGAAGGAGAAGGGGACGACAGAGGGTGAGATGGTTGGATGGCATCACCAATTCAATGGACGTGAGTTTGAGTAAGCTCCAGGAGATGGTGAAGGACAGGGAAGCCTGGTGTGCTGCAGTCCACGGGGATGCAAACAGTAGGACACAGCTGAGCGACTGAACAACAACAAAGTCATATCATCTGCAAATATTTTCTCCCATCCAGTAGGTTGTCTTTTTGTTTCGCCGATAGCTTCCTTTACTGCAGATAAATGAATAAAGTGTGGCACAGTGAAATATGACTCAGTCATTGTATAGAATGATATTTTGCAACAATGTGAATAGACCTAGAGTATCATGCTTAGTAAAATGAGTCAAAAAGAGAAAGACAAATATCGATGTTATCATTTATATCTTAAGCCAAAAAATAAGAGAAACAAGTATATATATTGCAACAAAACAGAAACAGACTCATGATATAGAGAAGAAAGTAGTGGTTACCAGTAGGGAGAAGGAAGGGGGAGAGGGGAGATTGGGGCAGAGGATTAACAGGTACAAACGACTATGTGCAACACACATAACATTGTACAGCACAGTGGAAAATAGCCATTATTTGGTAGTAACTTTAAGTGGAGTATAATTTTCAAAAATAGTGAATCACTATGCTACACACCTGAAAATATTAACATATTGTAAATCTACTATACCTCAATATTAAAAAAGAAAAACATTTTTAAAGGATCAAATAATTTTCCTAAGGTTAAGCAACTGAGAAGGAGAAGAACCAGGATCTAAAAGCTGGTGATTTATCCTTGGAGCCTACCTTTTAAACTACTAAGCCTTCTTTCTAATCCTTTTAGACATGGATGGCTGTCAACCATAAGGGGTACACTTTGCTTATGTTTCTTTTTCTAATCTATACCAGGAGAAGACTTAATATCCACTGTCCCAAACCAGACCAAATGCCCACTGTGGTAAAGCTGAAAATGGATCCAAGGCTGTCTCAGAGAGTTAATTCCCAAGAGTCACCCACTCGCATTTTAGAACTTGCAAAAACTGTGACAAAAAGAGAGAGACTGACTTAACTGTAGTCTCGTCTATCAATAGGGATGAGCTTGCTTTGATTTCAAGCCATTTACAGAAGGATTTGTATACCTCATTTCAGGTATACAAAAGGATTTGTATACCTCATTTCAGGTTTCTCCAAGATCTTGACCCATTGCTGCAGGTGTATGATTAGTCAGTTAATCTATAAAATGACGGCAAAATGCTCAGTAATTATGTCTAACTGGGGCATTTCCAGGGAACCTTTGCTGTTTAAGAAGGAGGTGATAGATGAGAGTGTAGAGGGAACAGGGCTATAAAAGGTACCTACATGTCAATGTGCTTATGCCTAGTTCAATATGATGGCTTTTTAAGCTAACTATTCAAATAAATTGACGTCATTATGGAACATGAATTTCAAAGGGGTCATCACTCACTGTGTTTTAACATGTGTTTTCATGCGTGCTCGTGCTAAGTTACTCAGTCCTGTCCAACTGTGCGACCCCATGGACTGTAACCCACCAGGCTCCTCTGTCCATGGGATTCTCCGGGCAAGAATACTGGAGTGGGTTGCCAGGCCCTTCTGCAGGGGATCAAACCTGAGTCTCCTATGTCTCCTACATTGGCAGGTGGGTTCTTTACCACTAGCACCACCTGAGAAGCCTAACAGATACTTAGACGCAAACAGTTATTGATGCCAAGGCATAAAGAAAGGTGTCCAGGGAGCAAATGCTCTGAGGACGAAGGATGAGGCCTGTGACCGCTCTAAGTGCCCGCTTACCCCCATCTGTCCCCATGGAGCAATAGACTTGAGAGTGTCACTCTTCATACATGTGAAACACCAAACCATTAAATGGCAAAAACAATTCTGTATTTATTATATCTGGGCTTCCCAGGTGGCGAATTGGTAAAGAATATGCCTGCCAATGCAGGAGACCCAGGTTCAATCTCTGGGTTGGGAAGATACCCTGGAGGAGGGACTGGCAACCCACTCTGGGATTCTTGCCTGGAGACTCCCATGGTCAGAGGAACCTGGAGGGCTAAATTCCATGGAGCTGTAAAGAGTCAGGCACGACTGAGCACATATGCAGTTATTATATCTTGTAACTGTTCCTTCGGAGAAGGCAATGGCAAGCCACTCCAGTACTCTTGCCTAGAAAATCCGATGGATGGAGGAGCCTGGTGGGCTGCAGTCCGTGGGGTCACTAAGGGTCAACACGACTGAGCGACTTCACTTTCACACATTGGAGAAGGAAATGGCAACACACTCCAGTGTTCTTGCCTGGAGAATCCCAGGGACGGGGGAGCCTGGTGGGCTTCCATCTATGGGGTCACACAGAGTCGGACACGACTGAAGTGACTTAGCTGCAGCAGCAGCAACAGTTCCTTTGAACACAAATGAAGAACTTATATTCTGATGGTGTTTGTACTCTTTCCCCCCCAAAAGATCATATTCAAATTTACGTTACAGTTTGGATGCTTTTAATTGAAAGCAATAGGAAAGAGTGTCTTTCTCAGAGTGTCTGGGAAAGCTCAAGACTGCAAAAATAATTTCCTATCTGCTTCAATCCACATCTGAAGATGGAATCCTGGTCTCAATTGATCAATTGTCTTCCCAAATTTCCACTTCCCTGATGCCACTCCAGCCCCCACTCACCCCCTCCCCAAATTAAGCAAATGTGTAAAGTTGATAAAATTAGCAACATTAGCATAGCATGACAAATTAAACTTATACTTTATTGAAGCCAAGTTGAAGATGATAATGCTATGATTTCAAAGTGTGCTTATATATGCCTTGATGTCTTGTGATAACCCAATTCTCTTTATGTATCTCATATAAAATAGAGATATAAAAAATTGACTTCACAGAATTGCTGTAAGAATTGCACAAAATCATATCTGTTAACAGTTCTTGGTGCAGAACAGTCAAAAATGGTAGGTATTATTATTAAAATTGTTATTGCTGTTGTTAAGTGTAAACTTACTGCTTACAGATTTGAATGGGATATAATAAAACCCTGACTTGTAAACATAGGGCTTATTTCTATTCCCCAAAATGGCTTTTGAAATTTGCTCTAAAAATTCCTGGTCATGACTCTTTCTAAATTAAACCGACTTGCCAGTTGCTTACTGAAAAGTGGGTCATCTCAAGCAAGTAAAACTAAGGGAAAGTCACAATGATACGTGGAGGATACTCCTTGCTACATTTCACTCGGTCAGCCATGCTATTGTATCAAAGAGCTAAAACGTTAGGTCAGAATCAAGAAAATATTATTGGCCCGTCTTCATTACCTTGGCTTCCCTGGAGATGGATTCAGTTTTGATTTTCTTGGCTTTGGATAAAATAAATGGCAGTTCCTTGAAGGTTACTGAATTGCTCAGTTTTGGTGCAGTGAACACTTCTTTCCATCTGTACCACCACAAACAGTAGATTTATAACTTCACTTTGGGTCCTGAAAATACGTTACCTTTCTACTGACATTCACCAAAACCTGACTTTGATCACACTGTAGGTCAAAGAGCAAAATGAAAAGGACAAAGATGTTAACTGTTATTTTAAAGATCTTATCAAAATAGAGGTCATCTCTTTGGATGTCTTTTTGGATGATGATATTTTGAGCCATAACGTAATATTTAACCTTATGCTCAGATTTTCACTATGGGGCAATGGGATATTTTGACTGAACACCATCCCTGAGTTTGGTGTTAGTGCCTGGATAAGCCAGTGTAGCCACCATATTAGAGAAGACTTGACTAATGCAGAAATATTCAAAGCTGTATTATCAGTTCAGTTTATGTCGCTAATTTTTCAGAATATGTCTTATAGAGACATACTGAATAAAGCACACACATACAAACCCCACATGGATTTCTGCTGTGTAGCTAAAATGAAACTAAAAGACCTTGGTTGTTTTGAATCAAATTTTCTTGTAGTAATTACCAGTAATTTTTTTAAAAATGTCTCTTTTAAGTCAAGAAAACTGGAGAAGACACATTTTATCCTGGTTCATACTTTTAGAAATTACACTCCTAGACTTTTTATTCAGGAATATTTAAATTTGCAATTTCCAAACCAAGTAATAAGGCTCCATGAAAACTTTGCAGGTGAGAGACAGACCAGGTAGTGTTTAAAAAATCAATTTCCAAATACTTGACTTCCAGGTATCCGTTTTCCTAAATGATCTGTTTGAAAATGTGCTCATCAAACTCTTCTCCTTGGCCTTCTCACCTTCACAGTTCTCCTTCTCTGACTTTATCAAAGACAGAGCTGTCACCCACCTGGATCTTAATGTGATGTGTTCCCCTGGGATCCAAAAACTTTTATGCCTTCAGCCAAACGGTCAATTAAAATATTGGTGTCTGGAATCATGTCTTAATCAAGGTACCACAAACCCATGATAATGGTCCCTGTAGATGAAGCCAGGCAGTAAAATGATGATATTTTGGTCCAAAGAATATTCAGAACCCAAATATTTCATAGGAAATGGGATTGCCCCAGGGTGACACTTTTTGAAATGCTATTACTTCACCACTTCCATTCCTTGAATGTTGTCAAAGAATGCATTACTTCCAAAGAAAGAAAGAAAATAAAGATAGCGCTAAGCCATGTCCGACTCCTGCAACCCCATGGACTGTCGCCTGCCAGGCCCTTCTGTCCTTGGGATTTTCCAAGCAAGAATACTACAGTGGGTTGCCATTTCCTTCTCCAGGGGATCTTCCTGACCCAGGAATTGAACCCAGGTTTCCAGCACTGCAGGCAAATTCTTTACCAGCTGAGCTATGTGGGAAGCAGTTCTATTCAATTCACTTCCAAGGGAAAATTCAAAAAGAATGAAGTAGAGAGTCTGAGAGGTCTGAAGTAGAGAACAACCGTGAAAATTCTGTGGTAGCAGCACATCAGTTCAATCTGGGGGAGAGCTCTTGGGAGACCTTTGTACCTCCCTTACCGGTCCATTCCTTCATCCATTTATCTTAAAATATTAGAATTTCAAAATTTGGTAAAAGGCAGCTCCGCGTACTCACCGTCTCAGTGGTGAACTGACGCTGGTAAAAACCTCACTCACCCCGCCTCAGTCTGAGTCTCCAGCTGGTGTGATTTCAGGAAAGAAGGAAGTAGTTCCATATTTATTTTTTTTAAAGATCATCTTTTAAAGAAAATAAACTAGTTTTCTACGCTGTGTTAACAAATTGCTACGTAACTTAGTAGCTTAAAAAAACACAAATATATTGTCTCACAGTGCTCCTGGATTGTGAGAATAGGTACAGCTTAACTGGGCTCTTTGCATAGGGTCCCACCAGGCTGAAATGAAGCTGTTGACTGGGGCATCTACTCTCACCTGAGGTTCAAAGTGCTCTGATTGGCCTCACTGCTTGTTGGAAAAAGTCCTTTCCTCATGATTCTATGACTGAGGTCCCCTTTCCCTGATACCTGTTTCCAGGGACTCCTGTCAGCTCTCAGAGATCACCCACAGTTCCTGGTCATGTTGCCACCATAGATTATTCTAGCTCACAACATGGACATTTGTTTGCTTGCTCCAGGCCAGCAGGAGTCTGGCTACTATTGCTTCCTTTCTCTGTAAGGTCTTCCCTGATTAGATTAAACCCACCTAAGATGATTTCCCTTTTGTTGCACTCAAAAGTGAGCTGACCTGTAATCCAGTCATGGGAGCGTGTCTGCTCATATTCCATATTCGAAGTTCAAGCCCATCGTCAAGGAGAGGGCATCACACAAGGTGTGTACAACACAGGATGGAATCTTGGGGACCATGTGAGATTTCTGCCCATCACAGTCCACCATCTGTCTCTCCATCACTTATATCCCTCCCAAATGTAAAATTATCCATAAGTTCCCAAGAGTCTTATCCCACTACGGCATCAATTCAAAGTCCAGAATCTCATCTAACTATCATCAGCTCAAGTCCAGAATCTAAAGCAGTGCCAGGTGGAAATAAGGTCACTAGATATAATCCATTGAGCATAACCGCTGGGCCCCAGTTTCCTGCCGTCTGTGGGTATGAGACACGAATGACACAAATCATTGGCTCCCAATGTACGATGGTGGGACAGGCACAGAATAACAAGACATATGGCTCAGAAGATGGAAAAAGGGAAGGTAAGAACCTACCTATCTGTTAAAGGCTGTTCTGAAATCCAACTGAGCAAATGGGCATTTCCTGATTAGATTTCAAGGACTGGGAATAATTCTTCCTGGCTCATAGATTCATCTTCTGGGCTCTTGGTTCCACTCCCTGAATCCTCTTTCCTTTTTCATGACAAGAGGCTCCCATCTGCAGTTGAGTAGTTTTATTAGCCTGCTTCCTGCCAGAAAATCTGGGGGAGCCAGCAGTCTCTTTTTATTCCCTCTTGTCTTCATCCCTCTTAACCCAAGCTGGCAACGTTTCTGATGAAACAACTTTCTTAAGAAGTTCTGTGAATCTTCAGTGAACGTTACTAGAGTTCATTCCGTTTGATAAAGCCATGCCTACCAATGTTGCCAGGATCATCATTTCCGTCTCTTGGGAGGCTGGTGAGATGACAGAATGACATCTCCTTAGAACATACTAGAGACCCTCTGGTTTGATGGAAGCACACCTGGTCTCTTGAAAGGATCCTTTGTGTGATTTAATACTCTAACCTTTTTGTCTTTCTGAGGTTTATTCCCTCATCAGCTGATGGACATTTGGGTTGTTTACTGTTCGGAGGCTATTATGAATAAAGCTTCTATAAATACGTATTTACAAATCTTTGTGTGGGCATATGCTTTCATTTCTCTCAAATAAATACGTAGGAGCAGAATTGCTGGGTAATAGGGTAGAAACATTACAAGAAAGTGCCAAACTTTTCCCCAAAACGTTGTATCAATTTATATACCTACCAGCAATACATGCAGTTTCCGACTGCCCATTATTTTTAATCTTAGCCATTAAATGGGTGGATAGTAATATCTCTTTGTGATTTTATTTGAATTTCCCCGATGACAACACGGGGCTTTCCCGGTGGCTCAGCAGTAAAGAATCAGCCTGCCAATGCAGGAGATGAAAGAGACGCAGGTTCAATCCCTGGGTCAGCAAGAACCCCTGGAGGAGGGCATGGCAACCCACTCCAGTATTCTCGCCTGGGGAATTCCATGGACAGAGGAGCCTGGTGGGCTACAGTCCATAGCTTTGCAAAAAAGTTGGACACTACTGAAGCAACTTAGCATGCGTGCACGAATGACAACATAATGGGCATTTTTCATATGCTTACTGGCTAGTCATACAAATTCCTTTGTGAAGTGTCTCTTCATAATGCTTTGCCCATGTTTTTATTTGATTATCTTTTAATAATTGAATTGGATATATTCTTTATATATTCTGGAGATATATATATATATATATATATATATGATTTCCAGGCTATTTTTTCAGATGTAAGTATTACAAATAGTTTATCCCAGCCTGTGATTTGTCCCTTTATATTCTTAGCTGTGTTTCTAATGAGTTTTTAATTTTGATGAAATATAATTAATCAGCCTTTTATTTGACACTTCTGTCTAGTCAAGGCTATGGTTTTGCCCGTGGTCATGTATGGATGTGAGAGTTGGACTGTGAAGAAAGCTGATCGCCGAAGAATTGATGCTTTTGAACTGTGGTGCTGGAGAAGACTCTTGAGAGTCCCTTGGACTGCAAGGAGATCCAACCAGTCCATTCTAAATGAGATCAATCCTGGGTGTTCATTGGAAGGACTGATGCTAAGGCTGAAACTCCAATACTTTGGCCACCTCACGTGAAGGGTTGACTCATTGGGAAAGACCCTGATGCTGGGAGGGATTGGGAGCAGGAGGAGAAGGGGACGACATAGAATGAGATGGCTGGATGGCATCACCGACTCGATGGACATGAGTTTGAGTGAACTCCGGGAGTTGGTGATGGACAGGGAGGCCTGGTGTGCTGTGATTCATGGGGTCGCAAAGAGTCGGACATGACTGAGAGACTGAACCGAACTGATGGTGCCCAGCCAGCACACATCACTCACAGGGAGCTGCACAGACACTTCACCCACTGGGGCCACTACATATGGCTGAGCAACCCTTTGGGTCTTATGAGCAAAGGATGAACTTCAGCAAGAAACAATAGGGGACTTTGAGCAACAAGATTTTACCACTCACAAGTCCTGGAGGGTATAGGTCATGCTGGAGAGACCATACGGTGAGGTCACAGGCAGAGACTGTGTGTGACCTGGGGCTCTGCCTTTATTAGGGTCAAAAATGGAATATCTAGAATGTGGGAGTTCATTCTGTATTGGCTATTTTAGAGTGTAAGAGTGAGAATTAGGGTTTGAGAAGGGAGAAGTAGGATCATTCAGGTGATCAGTTATCTAGGTGACCCAGGACTTTCTGAAAGAGGATAGTCATGAGATGTTTTAAAAGAATAAAGGTCAGTTTTTTAATAAAGATGACATCAGTATGACTTTTGACACATGCTATATTCTTTTGTAATGTATTGCATTTCCCAAATACTTTTTTAGATTTGGGAGTCTAATTCACACCAGAAGCAGAAAGCCCAATCTCTACCTGTGGTTTTATTTTGAACTTCATAATCAAGCACTGTCTTTTCTGTGATTAATCTGGAGCTTCCCTGGAGGGTCAGTTGGTAAAGAATCCACCTGCAATGCAAAAGACCCAGGAATAATCCCTGGGTCGGGAAGATCCCCTGGAGAAGGAAATGGCAACCCACTCTAGTACTCTTGCCTGGAAAATCCCAAGGACAGAAGAGCCTGGTGGCCTATAGTCCATGGGGTCGCGAAGAGTTGGACACAACTTAGCTACTAAACGCCATGATTGATCTTGGGAGCTTCTTTGTTTTAGACCATGTTTCTCCTCCCGTCACACCCTCGTCACCAATGTCCTTGTTCTCATAGCATCTCCAAGTCTGCGATAGTTCTCTGTTGCCTGAAGACCCACTCCTCGCCCTGTCAGTACTTGACCTCTGCAGGACCGCTTCTCAGGCCCATGTCAACAGACTTTCCGTTGCATACATGCTAAGTCGCTTCAGTCGTATCTGACTGTTTTCAACCCCATGGACTGTAGCCCACCAGGCTCCTCCATCCATGGGATTCTCCAGGCAAGAATACTGGAGTGAGTTGCTGTTACCTCCTCCAGGGAATCTTCCTGAGCCAGGAATCGATCCCAAGTCTCCTGTGTTTTCTACATTGCAGGTGGATTCTTTATCATCTGAGCCACTGGGGAAGCCTAAACAACAACAAATCAAAGTACAATTACTTGCAACATGGGAAAATGTCTCCTGATTAGCTCGTGACCTTCAAATCTGACCATGTTTTACATTTTTAATTTTTTAAAAATATTTTTAAAATTAAAAGTTTTTAAAAAATACAGGTCCCTGGAATGTAATCCAGACTCACTGATGACTCATTGGAGAAGTGGGACCAGGAATCTGTGCTTTTAACAACTTAATCAGATGACTGTCAGTTAACTTCTCATTTTTATTATGGGTGTTTGGAAAGACCAGTGTGGCAAGAACTTTGAACATAAATACTATTTTCCAAAGTCTGAATTGATGGACTATTTGGTTACTGCTTTTACCTCTGAGAAACATACGGGAACAGGAGATCAGACACTGGACTTGGTATTGAAAGCATCCAAATCCACATCAGACATTCATGGTGCACAGAGAGGGGCCCCACTTACTCCTCGAAGCTATTATCTCTGAGGCTGCTTACAAAAACACTTAGTCATCCTGAGGTGTGACCGCGTCTGTCTGACGGACAGGAAAGGGGGAAAAATTTACTCATGTCAATTAATAAAGAAGTTCTGGAAAGATCTTATGTTTCCAGAAAATCAATCAACTTGGTAACACCACCAATCCTCTTTGTGCTTGCTTTGAACTACTTGCAAGTCAGAGTTGGTCTGGGTGAGAAACAAGGTCACAGCACAGTATCTTCTGAATATGAATCCATTTCAAAGTTCCTGTAAGTTCTCTGGGAGTGCTTCGGTTTTTCTTGTATGCTCACTAAGTGGGGTAGTAGGGGGGAGGCTAGCTGCCCTGCAGGGGGCATTTCCCCCATCTTCCTTTGGATTCGGACTTCTGTGGGCACAAGGCATCCAGAACAGACAATATTCAGCTTCCTCTCAGCTGCATGCAGTCCTGTGATTTAACTCTGTTTAGGAGGTTACGCCGGAGAAGGCAATGGCAAGCCACTCCAGTACTCTTGCCTAGAAAATCCCATGGATGGAGGAGCCTGGTAGGCTACAGTCCGTGGGGTCACTAAGGGTTGGACACGACTGAGCGACTTCACTTTCACTTTTCACTTTCACACATTGGAGAAGGAAATAGCAACCCACTCCAGTGTTCTTGCCTGGAGAATCCCAGGGAAGGGGGAGCCTGGTGGGCTTCTGTCTATGGGGTCACACAGAGTCGGACACGACTGAAGTGACTTAGCAGCAGCAGGAGGTTACGCATGAACGTGACAGATATAATGTCTGGTTCTTAAGGGGAAGATCCGTGCTTTACCAACTACTTTCTTTCCTTTTTTTTTTTTTTTGGTCAGTCATTTAGATTTTTTATTATTTATTTATGAAGTTTTTGTCATAGAGAAGTTAAACATTTTACACATATATCAATAATATATTCTGTGATGATGCGTTTTTGTGTTTATATATGTATATATATTTGCACAGCTTGGTGCTCTATGATGACCCAGAGGGGAGATGAGGGGAGGGAGGTCCAAGAGGGGAGGGGATATATGTATAAATATAGATGATTCAATTCACTGTACTGCAGAACCTAACACAACAGTGTAAGGCAGTTATACTCCAGTAATAAAATTTAAAAATTCCACTCATTTTCTTTTCAAAGAACTTTGATTTTATACTGGAGTATAGTTGAAAAGTGAATCCGTTATATACATATGTGTGTCTATTCTTTTTCAGATTCTTTCCATTCTAGTTTATCACAGAGTGTTGAGTAGAGTTCCCTGGGCTAGACAGCAGGTCCTTGCTGATGATCTGTTTTATGTGAATGAGTAATCCCCAAGCTCCTAGTTTACCCCCACCCACTTTATCCTTTTCTTCTCCCTCGGGACTGACATGGGGGTGTGGCGGTGTGGGTGGTGAAGACACAGATGAATGAGCGATTGAAGGGGAGGGATCAGGGGCTTTGGGGCCCTTCTCAGAGCAGCCCGTGGTGTCAGCCAGGATTTTGAAGGAAAAACAAAGAAACGTCTGTTCTATGCGAGCCAGTGTTACGGGTCACTGTTGCACACCCCACACTCATGCTCTCACGTGTGGAGATATCACCTCAGTCACCACTGACCACTGCTCCAGCCGTTTCTGGATGACAGACTCCAGGGCAGCTTACTCCAAATACAGATGCACTGGGCGTGAAGGGCTTCAACTCTGGGGGATAGAATTCCATTCAGAGCAGCCATCCTAGACAGGAGGACGATTAGGTGCTGATCACCCTCAACAGAGAGTGATACCAACCAGGGTTCTTGGCCTTTCCCGATCAATAGAAATTGATTGCACACAAGGCAAGAAATTCAGGCAAAGCTTTATTGGTGCTACTATGTTGGCTTCAGGAGGGAGCAAAAACAAGAAACAGGTTGCCTTGCTCACTTCCCAAGGTGGGAGAGCTCGTTCCTTACATGGAATGAGGGGACAGGTATGTCCGGGGGTCCTGCTGGAAGGGTGGCTTAGGTGGTTTGCCCACCCCTTTGTGGTGTTTAGTACAGGGGGACTTTTGCTCCTAACACCCAGTTTTTTGCTCCCCGCTCTTCAGAAATGGCAGTATCTGTTTTTTTGTCTTTGTATCTTTTGGTCCAGAATTTGCCCCAACTGCGCATGCACTTATTTTCAGTCCCATATAGTCTCTTTGTATTTTGTTGCTGGAGGAGAGGTGTGTCAGGTGCAAACTTTGCAGTCCTGCCACTGAGGATCCCAGGTCCCAGCCTGTCTCTAAGGTACTGGTGAGTAAGCTTAACAAGCCCTTCTGAAACTACCTCTGATCAGTTTTCCTTCTAGAGACACTGGAAATATAAACTGGGAGAGGACATATATGAATGGATGCTGTTTGCAAATGTGTTCTCCCCGAAACTCCTCCATATGTTCCTGAGATTGCTGTCTTCTCCAGAATGTCTTTTTTATCCTTAAAGTACTTCCCATTTTTTCTTGGCTTGTCTGTCTAGGAAGGAAATCAACTTCCAGATTCTACTTGTTTGAGGTTTTGGGATCTTTTTTTTCTCCTTCCTTAAGTCTTTGAAACAAACTACACTGTGCTTTGGGTCCCCCATGATGACCAGAGAAATCGTTGCCCTCAGATTCTTTGGAGGCAATCAGGGGAAGAGAAGTGTGGTGGAGGGGAGTTCTTTTCATTGACTATCTGGGCAGCAGAGGAGAAGAAATCCCACAGTTATAAGATCCGAAACCCGTACACCTGGCGTTCCTCCCTTGGTGCCTTGGAGCTGTATGGACTGCTGTACAGTAGAATGAAAAAGCCTCCCTTCCCCTCGCCAAGGAACCCAACTGAGAGGGCCTTTTTACAGCTTCAAAGAGAGAATGGTGTAGGTTTATTTAATGCATGAGTGACAGATTGCAGTAGTGTCTATATAAATCATCTGAGAATCTGGGATGTTAATGAAATAACTGATTTATTATGTGACTTCCGTGACATTTAATGAGCAATGTGGAAGCACATAGCATATACTTAAGACTGTTTTACAGCTACTGAATTTATTTCTCCTATTAATTCTTTCAGGCAAGGCATGATCATAGCTATATCTCTGTGTTTGTATCCTAAATAATAATATTTAGGGTAATACTTTAATAAATAGCACTCCATTTTTGCAGAATATATCAAAGTTTGCAAACATTTATTGTTTCGCTTCTATTGTACTTTATTATCGGAGAGGACCAAGTGTTTTTTTTTTTTTTGCTGTTGTTGTACAGGATCTTTATTGCTGTGTGTGGGCTTTCTCCAGATGCATTGAGCAGGTGCTGCTTTCTAGTTGTGGCTCTCAGGCTTCTCACTGAGATGGCTTCTGTTGTTGCAGAAAACGAGCTTTAGGGCCAGGCCTCAGTAGTTGTGGCACATGGGATTAGTTGCCTCGTGGATGTGGAATCTTAGTTCTCAGACTAGGGATCGAATCCATGTCCCCAGTGTTGGCAGGCAGATTCTAAACCACGGGGACTACCAGGAAATTGGGGGAATTTGAGCTATGTGAATGGGTCCATCCATTTGACCGAGGCAGATTCTCTAGTAAATGTCTAGCCTGTGTCACTCTATTGTCCTCCGTGGGCAGCCTCCTCCTCCACCCATCCTACGGCCCAGGGTAACTTAATCGTCACCCACGTGGTCCTCTTTGCCCAGACTTTGGGGTTAGTCTGGCTAAATTTGAAGGGAGTTTGATGAACGCTGAGACTGGGGATTCAGCTGCAGAACAGCTCAGCTTAATCTTTTCCTCTAGCTTTAGAAATCAGACCTAGCTGTTGCGAGCAAGTCCCATGTGGTATGTTTTCAGTGTCTGCGTCTCATTCGTGCTCCCCAGATATGACTTCACTTGGTACCTCATTGTTCAAGTCTGATGCTCTGCTCTTATTAGCCGGTTCTTCCAGCGGCTCATCTCTGCAGACCTCTCCTGTTATACCATGCCCAGGCTGCCTTCACCTTTGCAGGTGGGCGAGATGGAGTCCAGGCTCCTCCTGGCATTTCAAGATCACCTGTGCCTGGTGTGTTGTAAGCCATTTGTAACTGATCATCAAATTCTAAGTACTGGGGAATGATTTACAATGATTTTTGTTTACAAAATTAAAGTGAATTTGTGGTTCCCCTTTTTTTGGAAGTAGAGTTGATTTATGTTGTGTTAGTTTCAGGTGTGCAACAAAGTGGTTCAGTTCTAAACATCTATCATCTATCATCTTCATTTTCAGATTCTTTCCATTACAGATTATTACAAGATATTGAATATAGTTCCCTGTACTAGACGGTAGGTCCTTGTGGTTGTTCTTATCATAACATGACTCTCTGGCATTATGATTGGTTCTCAAACGGGAGTAATTAGGGTGATTTTTTTTTTCCAGAGTATATATTTTAAGTATCACTCTGAGAATCATGCATAAATCAGGGTATGGGCACAGGGGGAGCCCGATCAGTGATATCCACTACTGCATTTCCTTACAGTTCCTATGGCGGAAACCTGGAACTGACTTATCTGTCCTCAAGTAGAGCGACGTGAACACAGCACTCAGAGGCACGGTGGTGCTGGAGTCTCTGGGACTCACAGGTTTTTTCACTTTAGCCTCGGATCCCCCTGAGGGATGAAGCTGTCAGTCAGTCCAATTTGAAACCTTGTAAGTCATGAAATCACTGCCACCTAGTGTTACTGCTTAGTGGAGGCATGCCCACGGCAGAACTGGAGAAGGTTCTGGGGGAGACGGGCCGAAGGAAGAAGCGTTTTTATATTTTAAAAACAATATGCCAATGCATGATATGCATCCTTCTCCAAAACACGTGGAACATTTACAAAAACAGGGACTTCTATATGAATATATGGGTTTTCCCTTTATTTTTTAACTAGTTTGTTTTTAATTGGAGGAGAAATGATTTATAATACTGTGTTGGTTTCTGCCCTACATCAACATGAATCAGCCATAGGTATACATGTGTCCCCTCTCTCCCATCTCCCACCCCATCACACCCCATCCCACCCCTGTCGATGGTTGCAGAGCCCTGGTCTGAGTTCCCTGTCGTCCTATAGAAAATTCCCTCTGGCTATCTATTTTACATATATAATGTATATATTTCTGTGTTATTCTCTCAGTTTGTCCCACCCTCTCCTTCCCTCACTGTGTCCATAAGTCTGTTCTGTGTGTCTGCATCTCCATTGCTGCCCTGCAAGTAGGTTTGACAGTACCATCTTTCTAGATTCCATATATATGTATTAATATATTACATTTGCTTTTCTCTTCCTGACTTACTTCACTCTATATAATAGGCTTTAGGTTCATTCATCTCTTTTAAGATTTTTAATTGGAGAATAATTGCTTTACAATGTTGTTGGGTTTTTGATTTTTATCTTCTATTTTCTATCTGCTTATCTTTACAATTAGCTTCTGGAACACTTGAAGGATGATGATAAGGACTTAGAGATACAGAAAACAGGATGAAACAAAAGAAGATAATTTGAGGACAGGTCTAGGAAAGGCAACATCCAAATCATGGTAGTTTCATAAAAAGAGACAAAAAGTTGAAGAAGAAGAGGTTTTCCAACAACTAATATGAGAAAATCTTCTAGAATTCTGTGATATGAGATTTTAGGTTGAAACTGTCCACAGAATGCCAAGCACGCAGACTGAAAATGAAGCAAAGCAAAAAGAGACAGTAAAGCACTTCTTATAAGTTGCAAAAAGTTTCTCAAGGAAGAACATTTCCATGCAAAGCATCAAAAGTCAGAATGTCTTTAGATTTCTCAACACCGGTAGATACAGGAAGGAATGCAGAATGTCTTCAACAATGGAAAAGCACAATTATGGTTCTCAAAAATTTATCCTGTCAATACAGAATATATAGTTTTTTCAAGGATATATGAGCTGTCCCCTCTCAGGGCTATTCTTCAGAATCAGGAAATGTTAGTGTTGAAAAGGCACGTAACTATTCAGGGACTTCTCTGGCGGTCCTGTTGCAAGACTTCACACTTCTAGTGCAAAGGGTGTAGGTTTGATATCTGGTTGGGGAAATAAGATGCTGTGGGACCCCCCAAAGTAACATCTTGTTCAATATCTTCATTGTATAGGCAAAAATGAAGGGCCCTGTCACCCAGCTGTGTAAAGACACCACCGGGATGCCATCCTTTTTTCTGTTGTCTTTCCTTTCCACCTCCTCCTACAAAGTGATCCATGACACTTGGATCATCAGTAGCAGCGTGGAGGGAGGTTCCAACTTGAGCTTAAACCTTACCCGCCCCTGGTGTTTAGACGTGTTTGATCACGTCTATGAGTAGAGCTTTGAACCAAGCCGGCATCGATTTGCTTGTGGGGTTTTGAAGCCTTCTGGGAGATCCTGTAACAAAGGGGAGGGAGGTATGATGAACCTGATCCAGTAACCAAGTCTCAGGCTTCTGAAGGATAAGGCAGTTTTTAGCACTGCATGGTGTCGGCCACTCTGCTTTGCCTCTCAGGCCAGTGGAGTGAGAGAGAAGAGGTGTTGTAAGTTAAAAGAAATAAGGAAAGCTCTTCACATAAAACTACCAAAGCCAATATAGGGCTAGCCATTTCTTCGGTATCTCCTAAGAGAATGTAACAGAAAACCACCCACCTTCTAACTCACTTTATAACTTTTTAAAACTAACCTATAACTTTTCAATAATTCATTTTTAATTGAAGGATAATTACAATATTGTGTTGGTTTCTGCCATATATCAATGTGGATCAGCCATAAAAAATTAATCTATAACTTTTATGTTTCTTGGGTTTTCCTTGTAACAAATTTAGAACTTGGGCTTAGTAATTTTTAAAATCTCTTTCTTTAAGATTTAAAAAAAAAATTTTGATTTCAGAAAGAGGAATTAAGTTATATATTAGGCTTAATTTTTAAACTGTAAGTTTTAAGCTTTAAGTTTGAGCTTCTGGTGGCTCAGATAGTAAAGAATCTTCCTGCAATGGGAGAGATCTAGAGTTGATCCCTGCATTGGGAAGATCCCCGGGAGAAGGGAATGGCAATCCACTCCAGTATTCTTGCCTGGAGAATCCCACGGACAGAGGAGCCTGGTAGGCTACAGTCCATGGGGTCGCCAAGAGTCAGACACAACTGAGCAACAGACACTTTAGGTATAAGAATTGTGGCACTAAACTTTTGATTTGGGAGTTTTGTGAGTTTTGCTCAAGTATTTTCTAAAAGTTTATATTTAATTGGAGAAAAGTTGCTTTACAGTATTGTGTTGCTTTCTGCCATACATGTGAAACACCCAGAAGTGCATACATAGTTCTCCCTCTTGAACCTGCCTCCCTCCTTACCCCCACCCCAGACCTCCTGGTGGTCCAGGACACGGAAGCAGCCTAGAGGTCCACTGATGAATAAATAAAGAAGTTGTGGTACCTACATTCAATGGAATATTACTCAGCCATAAAAAGGAACAAATTTGAGTCAGATGAACTGAGGTGATGCCTTTTCATACCATCATGGATTGCATCACTGACTCAATGGACATGAGTTCGAGTAAACTCTGGGCGTTGATGATGGACAGGGAGGCCTGGTGTGCTATAGTCCATGGGGTCACAAAGAGTCTGACATGACTGAGTGACTGAACTGAATTGAGGTGGATGAAACTAGACCCTTGGAACAAAGTGAAATAAGCCAGAAAGAGAAAAACACATATCGTATATTAATACACACATATGAAATCTAGAAAAATGGTACTGATAAACCTACTCGCAGGGGACGAATAGAGATGCAGACATAGAGAATGGATTTGCGGACACTGTGGTGGGGGGAGGAGAGAGTGGGACGAATTGAGAGTAGCATTGAAATATACACACTGCCATATATAAAATAGATGGCTAGTGGGAAGCTGCTGTATAACCCAGGGAGTTCATCCTGGTGCGTTCAAGTGTTTTAAAACAAAGGAAGCCTGCATTCCTGCAGTGGTTATATATACTTCAAAGGAAATGCAGAGTAATTGTGTATTGATTCATAGTTCCCTGTGTCTCTATAAAGCATATGACCTTTTCTCTAACCTAAGGATTTTTTGGATCTTAGGTTTTGACCTACTTCTTTCCATCTTTTTTTTTATGCATTTACTAAAAACGCTGGGGAGGGAGCACCACACCAACCAGCTGGCAGTTGCATGAGGGGAGGTGTGTTCAGTACAAGACTGTCATGAAATGTTAGCAGAAGTGGAGACCAGCAGTGATGAGCTCCACCGACCTCCAGGCTCTCATGGGGTGCCACTGTCTTTCGGTTACTCCTAGGCAGCCCTGGAGGCTCTGGCAGTCAGCTTTCCAAGAGGAGCCAAGACAAGGAGCTCAAAGACCTTTAAATAGCTTGTGGGCTGAGAAAAGGAGGAGAGTGGGGGTGATTCCATGTCTGATGGTGAACGCCACGTATTTCTGATTGAGTCTGTGTCTTGTGCCTTAATGGATCCTGCCGTGATCCATTGCTCAGCCTGGCAATTTTACTTTGGAAATTCGACTGGCAATAGTGTCAGTGCATTTCCAGAGATTTCACTTGCGGAAAATGGCTACTAACTCAGTAGATTACATGTCCTCTCAAATCTCCCTGCATCATCAGCTCATTAGTTTACTATTCATCACCCCATCAGTTCAGTTCAGTTCAGTCGCTCAGTCGTGTCCGACTCTTTGCGACCCCCTGAATCACATCACGCCAGGCCTCCCTGTCTATCACCAACTCCCGGAGTTCACTCAAACTCGTGTCCATTGAGTCGGTAATGCCATCCAGCCATCTCATTCTCTCTCACCCCATAGGTCCCTGAGTTTTTACCTACTCTGGCATCAAATGTAGTGGAGTGTGAATACTGACCATATTCTCCTTCAAATTAAAAGATCCCCCAGATCTTTTCTGTTATTGACTCTATGAACAAGAATTATGGGAGAAAGTGATAACTTGTTCATAGTATCCATGTGAGCAAGACATTA
The DNA here is from genome assembly GCF_049115385.1 of Moschus berezovskii. Classification (NCBI taxonomy): domain Eukaryota; kingdom Metazoa; phylum Chordata; class Mammalia; order Artiodactyla; family Moschidae; genus Moschus; species Moschus berezovskii. The sequence continues at coordinate 73,398,962 of NC_142474.1, read as the reverse complement.
TTACTACAATAGCTAACATTTATGAATAATCCCTATGTTCATGGCACTAACCTAAGCATATTAAGGGCATTAAGTGATTAATTCTCATGTTAACCCTCTAAGAAGATAGTACTTTCTTCCCTATATTATGGACAATGAAACTAAACACTGAGAAGTAATATTGTGAGACAGAAAAGACAGATCCACACCGGTAATGATTCTGCAAGTAAAAGTCTGATTACTGTTCCATTACAAGAGAAGCTTCTATATGAGGCAAAGGTTTACAAATGACTCAACAAGCGGCAATTTCTGTAATGGTACCTGTGGGTTTCATTACATGTCATTGGAATCCTACAGAATATCTGGGAGCTCGCCTAATTTGCAAAAATGGCACAGACATCTCTATTTTGTATCATTGTGTTGGTTAAGAAGGAAACAATGCCATCTGTTTGGCTCGTTAAATGAACTTTCTTTAGAAAGGAGATCTTTGCAAGAGTTCCATGTGACATGGTGGTTGAAGTTTGGACTCTGCAGCCAGAGTATACAGAACTGAATCACCAACTAATTGTGTGATTTAGGGTAAATTGTGCTTCATCTTTAGGAACTCAATTTTGTCTGTAAAATAGGGATGATAGCACAATTTGCTTTATACAGCATATTTCTCCTACCCTTGGGTTAGTTGCTCAGTTGTGTCTGACTCTTTGTGATGCCATGGACTACGCCTACCAGGCTCCTCTGTCCGTGGGATTTCCCAAGCAAGAATACCGGAGTGTGTAGCCATTCCTGGAACTTTATGGTGCATAACTGAGTAGTTTTTAGTATATTTACATGGGTGTGAAATATCACCCTCTCTAATTCCAGGACAGGCTTATCATCTCCCTAAAAGAAACCCCGGATCCATTGGCAGTCATTCCATATTCCTCCCTCCACCCAGCCCCTGGCAAACACTGATGTAATTATCTCTGGATTTGCCTATTCTGGACATTTCATATAGTTGGAATTATGCAATATGTAATCTTTTTTATTATTTATTCGTTTATTTGCTCTGCCAGGTCTTAGCTGAGGTATGCAGGATCTTCGATCTTCATTGCAACCTGTGGGATCTTTGGTTGCTACATACAAACACTTAGTTGCAGGATGTGGGATCTGGTTCCCAGACCAGGGATCAAACTTGGACTCCCTGAATTGGGAGTGCAGAGTCTTGGCCACTGGACCACCCAGGAAGTCCCTACAATATGTAATCTTCCATGTCTGGCTTTATTTTCACTTAGCATTTTGTTTCCAAGATTCATCCATGTTGTGGTCACCCTTTTATCAGACTGAGGGAGCTCCTTTTTATTCCTTCTTTGTTTTAGTGTTTTGACCCTGAAGGAGTGTTAGAATTTTTGCATATATGGTCATGGTCATGTACTTTTCATCCTTTATTCTATTAATATGGTGCATTACCACAGACTTCTCGCTTGCAGGATTGCTCTTGGAGCCAGGGAGAAGGGCACGGAAAAGGGGACATTAAGATGACACACAGCTCACTGTTCTTACCAAGATTCAGCTGTTTTTCTTGAATAAAAGCTCCTCAGATTGTTGCAAACCTCTGGCTAATTTCCAGAATTCTGAAAATGATGACTTAACAATTTTTCCCCGTGTTTTTCTCGCTTTTATGGAAGAGTAGATTTTTCAAGAGGTTTTTATTCCATTCTTCCTGCCAACATCCTTCATATGCTTTTGATAAAGATTGCATAAGTTAATAAATATAAGCTACTCGCAAGAGTCCTTGACACACAGTAAATACCATAGCACTATATTTAGTAAATTTATCCCGAGTTAAGTTGGGCACTTGGAAAAGTCTGCTAGGCTAGGAATAGAGAAGTGTCCTCCTCCCCCAACTTGTGTATAGAAAACAATCAGTAAGGAGACCTTTGCATTTCAAAAAACTCAGTAACAGCCCTGGGCTTTCATTAGGTAGAGGATAATCAGAACTCCAAACATTTTCATCTTCTTCCCACACTGCCCACTGAGAAGACATTCTCACTTTCTACAAAGATTCTAGGATTCCAACCTGGCTGGCAAACCTGGTTCTTGCTCTTCATGACTTTCAATAATCTGTGCATAACTTAACGCCCTATATTTCAGAATCAAAGGGAGAAAAGAGAAAGTGTTGGTAAGATAATAAAGATTAAAAATTACAAAGAAATTGAGAGTTTGTGTTCAATCCAAAGTCACCAAACTCTGTTGTTTTTCTATTTTGAAGATTGCCTCCCACATATGAGAGCACTTCGTAGAGTGATGAAAATGTTCCATATCTTGATTTGGGTGTTGGCCCTGTGGGTGTTTACAATTGTCAAAACTTATCAAGGGGCTAGCTCTGATAGACAAAGAGCCTGTTGAATTATGGACAGAGGTTTGTGGCATTGTACAGGAGACAGGGATCAAAACCATCCCCAAGAAAAAGAAATGCAAAAAAGCAAAATGGCTGTCTGAGGAGGCCTTACAAATAGCTGTGAAAAGAAGAAAAGTGAAAAGCAAAGGAGAAAAGGAAATATATACTCATTAGAATGCAGAGTTCCAAAGAATAGCAAGGAGAGATAAGAAAGCCTTCCTCAGTGATCAAAGCAAAGAAATAGAGGAAAACAATAGAATGGGAAATACTAGAAATCTCTTCAAGAAAATTAGAGATACCAAGGGAACATTTCATGCAAAGATGGGCTCAATAAAGGACAGAAATGGTATGGACCTAACAGAAGCAGAAGAAATTAAGAAGAGGTGGCAAGATTACACAGAAGAACCGTACAAAAATATCTTCAAGGCCCAGATCTACACGATGGTATGATCACTCACCTAGAGCCAGACATCCTGGAATGTGAAGTCAAGTGGGCCCGGAAAAATACTATGAACAAAGCTAGTGGAAGTGATGGAATTTCAGTTGAGCTATTTCAAATCCTAAAAGAAGATGCTGTGAAAGCGCTGCACTCAATATGCCAGCAAATTTGGAAAACTCAGCAGTGGCCACAGGACTGGGAAAGGCCAGTTTTCATTCCAATCCCAAAGAAAGACCATGCCAAATAATGCTCAAACTATTGCACAATTGCACTCATCTCACATGCTAGCAAAGTAATGCTCAAAATTCTCCAAGCCAGGCTTCAGCAATATGTGAACCGTGAACTCCCAGATGTTCAAGCAGGTTTTGGAAAAGGCAGAGGCACCAGAGATCAAATTGCCAACATCCGCTGGATCATGGAGAAAGCAAGAGAGTTCCAGAAAAACATCTATTTCTGCTTCATTGACTATGCCAAAGCCTTTGACTGTGTGGATCACAATAAACTGTGGAAAATTCTGAAAGAGATGGGAATACCAGACCACCTGACCTGCCTCTTGAGAAACCTGTATGCAGGTCAGGAAGCAACAGTCAGAACTGTACATGGAACAACAGACTCTTTCCAAATCAGGAAAGGAGTACGTCAAGGCTGTATATTGTCACCCTACTTATTTAACTTATATGCAGAGTACATCATGAGAAACGCTGGGCTGGATGAAGCACAAGCTGGAATCAAGATTTCCGAGAGAAATATCAATAACCTCAGATATGTAGAAGATGCTACCATTATGGCAGAAAGTGAAGAACTAAAGGTCCTCTTGATGAGGGTGAAAGAGGAGCATGAAAAAGTTGGCTTAAAACTCAACATTCAGAAAACTAAGATCATGGCATCTGGTCCCATCATTTTATGGCAAATAGATGGGGAAACAGTGGAAACAGTGTCAGACTTTATTTTGGGGGCTCCCAAATCACTGCAGATAGTGACTGCAGCCATGAAATTAAAAGATGCTAGCTCCTTGGAAGGAAAGTTATGACCAACCTACACAGCATATTAAAAAACAGAGATGTTACTTTGCCCACAAACTTCCATCTAGTCAAGGCTATGGTTTTTCCACTAGTCATGTATGGATGTGAGAACTGGACTGTAAAGAAAGCTGAGCGCTGAAAAATTGATGCTGTGGTGTTGGAGAAAACTCTTGCGAATCCCTTGGGCTGCAAGGAGATCCAACCAGTCCATCCTCAAGCAAATCAATCCTGAATATTCATTGGAAGGATTAATGCTGAAGCTGAAATTCCAATACTTTGGCCACCTGATGCAAAGAACTGACTCTTTGGAAAAGACCCTGATGCTGGGAAAGATTGAAGGTGGGAGGAGAAGGGAATGACAGAGGATGAGATGATTGGATGGCATCACTGACTCCATGGACATGAATTTGAATAAACTCCAGGAGTTGGTGATGGATAGGGAGGCCTGGCATGCTGCAGTCCATGGGGTCAAAAAGAGTTGGACATGACTGAGCAACTGAATTGAACTGATCAGATTGTACCTTTAAGGTCAACAGAGTTCCTTGTATATACATGTTGCCTCAAATGAAAAAAAATATATATATATATACCTTTCACTGTACCTCTTTGAAATTGTATTTTTAAAAACTCAGAATGCTGAAATGCCTTCTTTAAGGCCACACAGTATCTCTGTGTTGGATACAGAAGAAAAATAGGGCTTTTAGACTCCTATTTCATAGGTCCACTTCCCAAATTATATTTCTGAACTTATTTTCCATAAAATCGGAGTTCTGTACAAGTATCTCCAAAATAAACTCTCTCTTGTTATCATTTGAAATGATTATCATGCTGGCTGATGAATAAGAAGAATATTGGCAATCTAAATAGGCAGAAGTCAAAATAATTATCCATATGTTAAACTGAAGATTGGTAATCATTAATGTTAATAACCCTGAAGAACAGAGAGCAAATCAATTTATTAGCGCTCGTTTTTTGTCTCATGTGTCAATACTGAATATTTATTTGCTTAGAATTAGTTTATTTTTATAATTATCTTTTTTGTGTTTATTTTAATAATAAGGTACCTACACATTCATGTTTACCTTTCAATTTTGCCTACTGCTCTAGAGGATCATCCAAAACATTTATTATTATCGTGGTAACAGATCCTCCTTAAGGTAACAAAGGATCATAATTTAGAGTAAAAATGTAAACAGGGACCCAGTGTCTGTGAAGAGACAGTTAAAGAAAAATTGGGGCATATGAGCAAGTAACAATCAGCAGAGAGTTTCCTTTTTGTTTTACTCGAGGCATATATCCTAATCAGTAGTTTTGTAGGTGACATAAATATTATGAACCCAGAGTGTGTTATTTAGTATTTAATATTCTGAGCTGTTTTTGTAATAAAATACTCTCTGAGAAGAGAGATCAATTTAATTCAAATATTTCTGACAACTCAGAATATATTGTACCCAGATGATATTATCTGGGTACCTAATCAACCTTATACGCTGGAGACCTATAAGTATTTTGTTAAAAAGAAACAAACGGTGTTGTTATAATTTAAAGGCATGTTTAAATCATTCAGTTTACTTTATTCCTCATCCGCCAGGTAAATAGAAATATCTATTCACAACATTTGAGACCTTGATTTATTTAAAAAAAAAAAGAACTGAGACAGGCAGCAGTAGTAGTTCCTTGCAAAGGAGCTCACATACGACACACGCACACTCCCCGCAATTATCCATTCATCGCTTTAAACAACATGATTCTGATTCACATCCAGACTTGTGTGAAGATGGAATACGTCCCAAGCTGGGTTGATGCATCTCTTCCTTGGCATATTTGCTTTGAAGCTGAGAGAGTCAATGTGGTATCTGTCTTGTGGCTGAAGCTCCAGAGGGGTTCATTGTGTCTCCTGTCATGTGGTTCTGCAGAAGGAAGCAGAGAAGCAAACTGGATAGGCAGAGGTGAGCAGAGTGGACAGAGAAAGGGCTTTCGCCTCATCCAGATTCACGCTTCCAGTGTTTCCTGAGGTCCAGCTGCATTCCCATTCTCGGATCTGAAATGCATATTGACATTCTCATAATATTTTTTTCCCTTAAACCATTTTGAGGGTTTATTTTTGTAAGACAAACTTTTGGGGAAAATGTTAGTACGTATTTAGACGTATTTTAGTATATCCAAAATGTGTGCTCCAACTGGAAAGATTTGAAGACTTGTCTGAAAGCAGATGAAATGTCAGTTTATTCAGCAGGCGATGTATTTAGAATGCGATTATGAAGTTACCCCATTTTTTTTAATAAGCCCAATAAACAGTAAAGTGCATTAGAGGCCCTTGTCAGAGCTTGGTTGGAAAAGAAGACAGAAAACGCACAAAGGCAGTTAAAATAGCTGTCATATGGTGGAGGGATTTTCTTTCCTGTGGCATTTTCAAATAATAAAGTGGATGCCTGACATTTGGGAGGAAATTTCACAGGAGATGTATCTAGAAATTCTTCAAATACTTCACTCCTAGGACTCTGCTCTAAAACATACTCTTCCCAGCTTCTTCGTCAATGTAATGGAATTTATGATATCTGCTCCTGGATTTACTGTGTGGACAGAATGAGATCGTGTAGGGAATGGGGTGCAAACATGCCTGAGGGTGGTGGGACCCCTGGAGACCCGAGGGTCTCCTGCCTCAAATCAAGGCCCTGCCGTAGGGCATTTAAAATTTCCTTCACTTATGGTTCACAAAGAACTGAAGCATGAATGTTCAATCTGCCCCGTGATTTTGGCATTTAGGAAGACTCTATGTGTTCTAAGCGTGGGGACTGGCCCACTGGGTGCTGTGTACTGCCTCGCTCTAGGTGGGGGCCTTCCCAGACCTGAGGCTGACACACAGGTCAGATGCACTTGACAGGAGTCTGTCGCAGAGCACGGAAGAGGCTGTGGTTCATGGACTGGCACCCGAGAGCCACTTAGAGAGCCGCAGTGAAGTGTGTTGAAGGGCTCCATGTACTCTATGTATCAGCAGGAAAATCTACGTCCGTGTGGGCTTTCCACTTATATACCTCCTTGGATATTTTTATTCATCAACACATAATCGGATATCCCTTCTACCTTTGCATTCTGGAAGTCAGAAATGGAGAAATTGTTTTCTGGAGTTCACTTTAAAAAATTGTTTATTTATTCGGCTGCCCTGGGTCTTAGCTGTAGAATGTGAGATCTTTCATTTGTGGAATCAAGTTCCCTGACCAGGGATAGAACCTAGGCCCCTTGCATTGAGAATGTGGAGTCTTAGCCACTGGGAAATCCTGGAGTTTACTTTTATAATTATAGTCTTAAGTCCTTTCTGTGTATTGAATGTATGACTTTCCAAATGATCCCATATATGTATTTAGCTACATCCAGAACCTTGAAAATTATATGATACGATTTTGTATCTATCTTGTACAAATATTCCATTGATTTCATTTCCTTCTAAAAGTTCTAAAGTCAAAAGTGTTGCAGAGTTTGTTGTGAAGTGTTCTGCAGGTAGAGCAAAGCTAGATTTCTATTTTGGTGCCTTAATCCTTCCACAGCTGTGTGGGATCCAGTTTCCAGTAGGGGAAAAGTCACATTTAATATTAGAGGATCATAGCTCCCCCTCCTGGAACTATGAGATTTTTAAGTCCTGCTTTGTTTTCTGTTCTTTTCCTTGCAGCTAATGCTCTGTATCTAAGTCGTGTCCGACTCTTTTGCGACCCCATGGACTATAGCCCGCCAGGCTCTTCGGTCCATGGAATTCTCCAGGCAAGAATACTAGAATGGGTTGCCATTTCCTCCTCCAGGGGATTTTCCGGACCCAGGGATCAAACCCGCATCTCTTGCACTGGCAGGTGGAATCTTTACCACTGAGACACCAGGGAAGCCAATTTCCCCTCACTGAGTTAGACTCAACCCCTTGTAATCACAAGGGAAAACCCTCCAGAGATTCTCAGTCTTCATTCTTTAGCCCATTGCTGATGAACTCGTCAGAGCCAAGAAATTTCACATGGCATGTGGTCTCCCAGATGTCTGATCTCTGTGATGACAGAAGTGTTCTGTATCTGTGCTATTTGATGTAATAACCAGTAGCCACTGGGAACAAGTGTGCACTTAATCAACTGAGCTGAATGAACTGATGCAACTAAGGAACTGAATTTTTAGTTGTATTTAATTATCATTGTGCTGTGCTTAATCACTCAGTCATGTCCGCTGTTTGCGATCCCATGGACTGTAGCCCACCAGTCTCCATGGAATTCTCCAGGCAAGAATAGTTGAGTGGGCTGTCATGCCCTCCTCCAGGGGATTAATTTCACTTTAATTATCTAGATGTGGTTAGTGACCACCAGATTAGATAGTACCGTTTGGACACTAATAAATTCTCTCCAGTATTTGCTTACCATCAGCTAGAGTGTTGTCATTTTAACCACACTTAGCAATTTCCCTGACTAGTGGGGACAGGAAGCTTGCACCTTGCTCTGCAGAATTACCCTTTATTCTTTCTATTGGATCACTTCACTGCACATGTCTCCTTAGAACTCAAGCCACGGCTGGGTGGCACATACAGCTTAGACTTATTTCCTGCTTCATGGCATGGATTTGCCTTGGCATCATTCAAATAACGAGGCCAGGTCTGAACTTCTCAGGTGTTGTCACCTGCAGGAAACTACTGTCCTGGTTTGAGAGACACGTTTCAAGCACAGTCAGATCAGAGAAAACAAGTAAAACATGCGGCGGTGGGCATCTCGGCTTTACTGTAGTCTTCTCAAGGTCGGTAGCAGAGATGGGAGAGATGTCATGACGATTTCAACAGGGGTGCCAACAGGGGAGTTCCTTCAGCATCCCTGTCAATATCATCTCTAGTTGCTCCCCTGAACCAACTGGGAGAAACATATACTCTAAGAAAACCCAGTTGCCACAACTTCAGCCTCTCCTCCCAACTAGACTGTTAAGTATAAGATCCCTTTATATAAAAATTCTGGAGCTTTCTCAAGTGAGCCTGATTTGCATGAAAATGGCTCACTAGTTTTTCTCTAAATAGAAAGTCCTTTTAAAGCAGAATGATGCAATAGATAACATGACTTTCCAGAGAAATAACAATGTGAGAAGCAAGGATGTACCTGCATTTTTATGAAGCAGTGACTAATGTTCAAAATAGACTCAAAGCCCATGATGGCAGACTTCCTTCATAGGTGCTTATAACACAGTAACAGCATTACTTAATATTGAAAATTGTTCTGAGACAGTTCGAATGGAAGACATGGTGCAAAGAAGGTTTATTGCATTGCATGGTATTGATCCAGTCTTATTCTATCACAGACTGAAATTGTGCATTTGATGAAATAGATACATTGTACTGAGAGTTTCAGGGGAGCTGAGAGGTACTTTGTGAACAGTTGGAAATGTCAAATTCAAACTTTTCCTTTACTCCGATGGAGAAGAAATGGGATCATTTACAGGATGAATGCTGCTGCTGCTGCTAAGTCACTTCAGTCGTGTACGACTCTGTGTGACCCCATAGACGGCAGCCCACCAGGCTCCCCTGTCCCTGGGATTCTCCAGGCAAGAACACTGGAGTGGGTTGCCATTTCCTTCTCCAATGTGTGAAAGTGAAAAGTGAAAGTGAAGTCGCTCAGTCATATCTGACTCGTAGCGACCCCATGGACTGCAGCCTACCAGGCTCCTCCGTCTATGGGATTTTTCTAGGCAAGAGTACTGGAGTGGCTTGCCATTGCCTTCTCCATACAGGATGAATAAAAGGAGGCAAAAAGAAAAACAGTGTAAGGCCCTGGGGATTGTCATTACTAGTCTCTGACACAAGAGGGAAGCAGAAATTAACTCAAGATTTTTCTGTATCTGTTATCCAAATTATCCACACATAAGCATTCTTCATATAGTAAAATGGACAAATTTAAGTAAGATGGCTCAATGCTCCCATGATGAAAGAATTGGTTATTGTTTTAACATCAGAAAGAGAATCTACAATACCTGTTTTTGCTGCCAGGGGGAGATTCTAGAAGGCAATACACACATACTTACGAGATTAGAAGTCAAACAAATGTGGACTCATCATGGTTCAAGGTCATGGTAACTGGGTGACCTCGGGCAAATTCCAGCTGTTCTGAAATCTGGTTTCTTTACCTGTAAAACTGTGATATACTCATGCTTCCCATAACTCAGAATTGTTGCAAGAATTCCACAATATTCTGTATATGGGGGGCACATATTTCAACACAGGTAAAGTTCTCATAAATGGCAGCTTCTGTATTTCTTTTTTTACACAGTTCATATTGTTCACCATTCTTATGAGAATTAAACAAAAGCATTTCTCTAGAAAGGTTCTCTTTGTTTTTGGTATTATGTATAGAAACTGGTTGCTGTCTTCTGTCATGTGGAGTGTGTCTGTGTGTGTGTGTGTGTGTGCCCGCGCATGTGCGTGTTGGGGGGTACTTCCTGTTTCTGGGGAAATTAACTTTCAACTTTCTCACTTTCCGACACCATTGCCATCTTCACTGTTTTCTTCTCTCCTTAGCTTCTGGTAAATGAGAAGAAACCTTTCGATTTCAGGTATGAGTGTTTATATGTAACCTGGGGGCTGGGGAATCTGTGGGCATAAGTCTCTTAAAAATATAAGCTGCAATTTGCATCTCAAGGAGGAAGGTGGAAAAATTTGGAGTTGGTGACATACAATGAAAAGAAAGAGATCTGAAGCATTCGGAGTTTAACCAAGTTGAAAATACATTTCACAATTAAATATAATGACCAAGCCATACCATTTTAAATGTGAAAATTTTCATGCTAAAATAAAATTTGTTTAGTATTATATTGATATTATTTATGATTATCCTCCCCATTTGAGAAAATTCTCTATTTACTATAGAGTATAAATCAAATTTGGGCTTCCCTGGAAGATCGGTCAGTAAAGAATCATCCTGCAGTACAGGAGACCTGGGTTCGATCCCTGAGTTGGGACGATCCCCTGGAGAAGGAAATGGCAACCCACTCCAGTATTCTAACTTGGAGAATCCCATGGGCTGAGTGAGGAGCCTGGTGGGCTACAGTCCTTGGGGTCACAAAGAGTCGGACGTGACTTAACGACTAAACCACCATCAAACAAAAGTGCAAAAAAATCTCCAGAGGCAATGCTTAAAATATGAAAAATAGTAATTATTTTAAAGTACATTAAAGCCTTATTCATACAAAAGATAACTGTGAATAATTATTTTCTCTAGTCATCAGAAGAGACTCTAGAGAGAGCGCATAGTTGGCAAGAGTTGACCCTATATGCCCACAAAGAAACACTGGTTACTTCATGTATTGCAATGAATGATACTGAATGCTCTTAAAATTCTACAAGGAAGCTTCCTATAGTCACCAAGAATTAGTGAGATTTTACTCATATTCGTTTATCCTATGATTTCCTTTGCTTCATATATTCACACATGAAAAGATAGGAAATTTCAGCAAAGAAACAAGATAAAAAATCAACTGGAAGATTTAGAACTGAAAAAATAAACTATAATGCAAACTTACTGATGGAAGGAGAAGTCAAACTTCCAATCAATGAACTTGAAGATAAAATAGAATAATTGTAATTACTCAACTTGAAAGACAGAGAAAACCAACTAAAAAAAAAAACAGAGGAAACTGTGTGACCATAGATCTGACATTCATGTCGTCAAAGTCCTAGAAGGAGTAGTGGAGAAACAGAGTGCTGCTGAAAAAGTATTTGAAGAAATAATGGCTTAAATTTTCCCATTTTGGAAAGAGACATAAACCTACAGATTAAACCAGCTGTGTGACTTCCAAACTGATTAAACCCAAAGGAATTCTTGCCAAGATGTAACTGAATTTCTCAAAACTAGAAACAAAGTGAAAATGAAAGCAAGGAGACAGAAAAGCACTTCCTAACAGGAAGAAATAATTCAAACAGCAGTGAATTTCTCGCCAGAAACGCGGAGGCCAGAGGGAGAGTGTAGTAAGAGCATTCAGTAAATGTGGGGGGTACGAGGTAAATATGCAACACAGGTTTGGGGTTCAGTCCCTGGGTCGGGAAGATCTGAGCATGCACCCACGCAGGGGTGGAAAAGAGAGCCCTGACATAAAGCTCACATCTTGTACAAGATAAGACAAAATGTATCATAAATGCAGATGAAAAAGTAACACTAGAGACATTCAGGAAAAAAATTTGTGAAAAAAAAGCTTTGGGACCTAGGGCTAAGTGAAGACTTCTCAGATATAACACACCAAAAGCACATTCCGTAGAAGGAAAAAAAAGGCAAGTTGGGCTTTATCAAAATTCAGTCATCTGCTCTGCAAATTACCCTGTCAACAGGTAAAAAAACAAGCCACAGATTGAGAGAAAAAATGTTCAAATCTCATGTCTAACAGCAGTTTCATATCTAGATCTCTCAAAACAACAGTACAGACAACCCAAACAACCCAAACAACCCAAACACAATGGTAAGAGACACAAAGTGACATTTCATTGAAGAGGATATAAAGGTGGTAAATATGAATATGAAAAGGTTTCCAGGATGATTAGCCATTCAGTTCAGTTCAGTTCAGTTCAGTCGCTCAGTCGCGTCCGACGCTCTGCGACCCCATGAATCACAGCACGCCAGGCCTCCCTGTCCATCACCAACTCCCGGAGTACACTCAAACTTATGTCCACAGAGTCGGTGATGCCATCCAGCCATCTCATTCTCCGTCGTCCCCTTCTCCTCCCGCCCCCAACCTTTTCCAGCATCAGAGTCTTTTCCAGTGAGTAAACTCGTCACATGAGGTGGACAAAGTATTGCAGTTTCAGCTTTAGCATCAGTCCCTCCAATGAACATCCAGGATTGATCTCCTTTAGAATGGACTGGTTGGATCTCCTTGCAGTACAAGGGACTCTCAAGAGTCTTCTCCAACACCACAGTTCAAAAGCATCGATTCTTCGGCGATCAGCCTTCTTCACAGTCCAACTCTCACATCCATACATGACCACGGGAAAAACCATTGCCTTGACTAGACGGACCTTGGCTGGCAAAGTAATGTCTCTGCTTTTTAATATACTATCAAGGTTGGTCATAACTTTCCTTCCAAGGAGCAAGCGTCTTTTAATTTCATGGCTGCAATCAGCATCTGCAGTGATTTTGGAGCCCCAAAAAACAAAGTCTGACACTGTTTCCACTGTTTTTCCATCTATTTCCCATGAAGTGATGGGACCAGATGCCATGATCTTTGTTTTCTGAATGTTGAGCTTCAAGCCAACCTTTTCACTCTCCTCTTTCACTTTCATCAAGAGGCTTTTGAGTTCCTCTTCACTTTCTGCCATAAGGGTAGTGTCATCTGCATATCTGAGGTTATTGATATTTCTCCCAGCAATCTTGATTCCAGCTGGTGCTTCTTCCAGCCCAGCGTTCCTCATGATGTACTCTGCATAGAAGTTAAATAAGCAAGGTGACAATATACAACCTTGACGTACACCTTTTCCTATTTGGAACCAGTCTGTTGTTCCATGTCCAGTTCTAACTGTTGCTTCCTGACCTGCATACAGGTTTCTCAAGAGGCAGGTCAGGTGGTCTGGGATTCCCATCTCTTTCAGAATGTTCCACAGTTTATTGTGATCGACACAGTCAAAGGCTTTGGCATAGTCAATGAAGCAGAAATAGATGTTTTTCTGAAACTCTCTTGCTTTCTCCATGATCCAGCGGATGTTGGCAATTTGATCTCTGGTGCCTCTGCCTTTTCTAAAACCTGCTTGAACATTCCGTTCCGTTCCGTTCCGTCACTCAGTCGTGTCCGACTCTTTGCGACCCCATGGACTGTAGCCTACCAGGCTTCTCCGTCCATGGGATTCTCCAGGCAAGAATACTGGAGTGGGTTACCGTTTCCTTCTCCAGGGGATCTTCCCGACCCAGGGATCGAACACGGGTTTTCCGCATTGGAGGCAGACGCTTTAACCTCTGAGCCACCAGGGAAGCTTGAACATTAGGAAATACAAATTTAGACCATGATGAGATATCATTAGAAACCCACTAAAAGAGCTTAAAAAAATAGTGACAGCATTGAATGCTGGTGAAGATTCAGAGAAACAAGATCTCTGATATGTTCATTGCTGGTGAAAATATAAATGGTACAGACACCTGGGAAATTCTTTGGCAGATTCTATTTAAGATAAGCATAAACTTGGCATAAACACCATAGTTATACTCCTGGACATTGATCTCAGAGAAGACTTCAGTTCAGTTCAGTTCAGTCGCTTAGTCGTGTCCGACTCTTTGTGACCCCATGAATCACGCCAGGCCTCCCTGTCCATCACAAAAACCTGTGTGCAGTTATTCACAGTTTTGTCTTTAACAGCCAACAAGAACAGTATGTCTTTCCATATGTAAAAAACTAAATGAACTCTTTCACCCACAGGTGAGGGTGAAAGAGGAAAGCCAAAAAGCTGGCTTCAAACTCAACATTCAAAATACTAAGATCATGGCATATAGTCCCATCACTTTATGGCAAATAGATGGGGAGAAAGTGAAAACAGTGGCAGATTTTATTTTCTTGGGCTCCAGAATCACTGTAGACAGTGACTGCAGCAATGAAATTAAAAGGCACTTGCTCCTTGGAAGAAAAGCCAAGACAAACTTAGTGTATTAAAAAGCAGAGACATCACTTGGCTGACAAAGATCCATCTAGTCAAAGCCATTGTTTTTTCCCATAATCATGTAGGAATGTGGAAGTTGGACCATAAAGAAGGCTGAGCACCAAAAGAATTGAGCTTTCAAATTGTAGGGCTAGAGAAGACTCTTGAGAGTCCCTTGGACAGCAAAGAGATCAAACTAGTCAATCCTAATGGAAATCAACCCTGAATACTCATTGAAAGGACTGATGGTGAAGCTGAAGCTCCAGTACTTCGGCCACTGACGTGAAGAGCCGACTCATTGGAAAGGACTGATGCTAGGAAAGACTGAGGGCAGGAGGAGAAGGGGGAGAAGGAGATGGCATCGCCGACTCAATGGACATGCAATTGAACAAACTCCAGGGGATAGTGAAGGACAGGAGAACCCGGCGTGCTGTAGTCCATGGGGTCTCAAAGAGTTGGACATGACTTAGCGACGGAACAACGACAACACCCACCCCAAGAACACTGCCCAGCAGTAAAAGGGGAGTAGCTGCGATACACACAGCATCGTGGATGGAGCTCAAGGGTGTTATGCCGAATGGAAAATAGCAAACTGAAGGTCACACGGTATAATTCCATTTATATAGCACTCAAAATGACACAAATGTAGGGATAAAGGCCAAATTAATGGTTTCTAGGGATTAGGGATGATGGGGATCGGGGGCATGTGTTTGACTGTTCAAGCAGGAGGGAGGTCTTTGGGGTGATCTGATCATTCGGAATCTTGATCATGATGGTGATGTGAATTTATACACCCAATACAACAGCTCAGAATTGCACACCCACATTGTTCCAATGTTAACTTCCTTCTTTTGATGTTGTTCTGTGGTGATGTATGATGTCACTATTGGAAGCAACTGGATAAACAATATAGACAACCTCGATATATACTCTACAAATTCCTAGGAATTTTCAATTATCTCAAAATTTTAAAAGTTAAAATTTTTTAATATATTATTGTTTAAGAATCATGCAGTATGTACTTATAACATATGCTCTTCTGTATTAAGCTTTTAAAAATACATATTCACGCCTTTATTTGGCTGTGTGGGATCTTTAGTTGAGGCATGCAGGATCTTGTTTTCTCTACCAGGGATTGAACCTGGGCCCCCTTCACTGGGAGCATGTAATCTTAGCACTGGACCACACATGGAAACCTCTATTAAGTTATTTTTTAATGGTACAAATATTTTTATTTGGGAAGATGGGGAAGGAGGCCCCAAGGAATGGAGCCAGGCGCTCTACCAGGAGCTTAACATGCCATTCCAATCTCTGGGTAGAACTATTCTAGGGGCTGCATCTCAGATGAGACTTGCCACGAGGTGATAGAACGGAATAGGGCATCAGCTTCCACAAAGCCTGCCTCACCCTACATGGGGTGTTGGAGAACGGAATGGATTCTGAGTAAGCGATCCAGTATTTCCTGGGTGTCAGTGGTCATGGATGCCATCTGGCTGTATTACAGGGTCTAACCAATGACCTCAAGAGCTGCTTTCTCTAGGCCCTTATTTCTTGGTTCCCAGCTCACAGCATTCAAGCCAAAAGTGTTTTGGAGGGGAACTCAGAGAAGATCAAGGTGAAGCGAGTTACTGGCGTCGATGTACTTTTCATCTGATAAAGCACCAGTATTTGGAATGGAAGGGGCGTGTGAGCTGGGGGGATGCAGAGACCCACCCAATGCAGCGTTCACGGAGCCTCACCCTTTGTCTGAGTCTCCTTGTAGAACTGGGCTTATCTTCTGGAAGTTCAAGTGGACCTTTGCGCTCATATAGTTTAAATAAAAAAGGTCCCAGTCAGAGGGATGGGGACCGCTATCACTTAGAAACCAGAGTTGTGTCATTTGTCAATGTCACATTGGTAGAGCAGTGAGAATGTTCACTCCAAATCACTGGGCAGTCAGTCTGGATCTGAAGGGCAAATGAGGTGGCATGAATGAAGCTCCGGGGGTGTCTTCCCAAGGGTGTTCCCTAACTCTTCTCGGCACTTTATCCTGGAGAAGGTGGAAAGTGGAGCCTAATGGGGTTTGCATGCTTTGACTGGGAATTACATTGCTTTCCAGGTAAACAGACCTGGAAGGAGAAAGGGGAACAGAGCAGATAGGACTAGCCCGGCTGTGGATTGTGACAAGACCCCGCGGTTGGGTTCACTTCACGCAGGCATCTGCAGCACAGAGGCCCGGCTACAGGGTTGAAGAGGCCTGGGATGTGACACAGCACCCCCCGAAAGGCTTGTCGTGATGGGGTATAACCCCTGGGGAGGCAGGAGTCTGGTCACTTCTGGACTCGCATTTGGAGCACGAGCCCTGCTCATCTGGAGCACTGCTCCCAAATGCTCCCTGGGGAAACTGAGGCAGAACACCAGTCCCAGGGGTTAAATTTCTATTTCCAGTCTACATTCTCGTCTAGTTCTTAGTTCAGTGGCAGAGCACAGGCAATGAACACTGTCAGGGTCTGAGAAACGAAACCTTACGGGCTTTGCTCACCACCATCAGTTATCTTGGTTCTTAGTCATTTTTCAGTTTCCCTCTCCCTTGTGAGAGGGTTTTTTCAACAATATCAAAATGCTTCAGATAGACAGAAACATTAGCAGTCAGAATTCCCATCAAATTCCCTTTTTTCTTTCATTCAGTGGAACTCAGCATCATCATCTAGTGTAAAAAAATATGCTGGCCCTGCTGTTCTTGCTAATTATCTCTTCCTTCTACTGACTCCTGCTCTAAAAGAGGAGAAAGAAACAATTCTGGAAACTCTAATTGGATCGTAGGTTCTTTGCAACCCAGGCCAGAGGTGGTCATTAGTTTCAGCGACTTATGTTTCAATAAAAACTGTTGCCATGCAATAAGAAGCTCTCTCTTTCAGGGAACACAATTATTTTTTTTTATTCAATCCGCGTTCTCTTCCAAAATATCATGTCAATAGAAATAAAAACACATTCCTGAAACAACAAAAGAAATGGTGGGTGTATCAAGCTTTTTGCCCTGAGATTTTTGTATTCACTTTCACATTACTTAGTTGACACACACCCTATTGAGCCAAAAGCCAGAACAAATAGTCCAGAGTGATAGTGGAGTCAAATCTCCAATGATCTTATGCCTCCACCAAGTACTGTTTAAAGGTTAGTTCCAAAAATATCAGACACTTTGACAGAAGGCACGTGGGCTAAGTTGTTTCAGTTGTGCCCAACTCTGTGCGACCCCACGGACTGTAGCCCGCCAGGCTCCTCTGTCCATGGGATTCTCCTGGCAAGGATACTGGAGTGGGTTGCCATGCCCTCCTCCAGCGGATCTTCCTGACCCACAAAGATCCTGACTGAACCCACGTCTCTTATATATCCTGCATTGGCAGGCAGGTTCTTTACCACTATGCATGTAAAACTCCCTCCTCTTCTTGTCTGTCGTTCTTTGACTTTTTATATTATATTTAAAACACTTTTTGTTTTGTATTGGGCTATAGCCAGTTAACAGTGTTGTGATATTTTAGGTGAACAGCAAAGAGACTCAGCCATACATATACATGTATCCATTCTCCCCCAAACTCCACTCTCATCCAGGCTGCCACATAACACTGAACAGAGTTTCACGGGCTATACAGGAGGTCTTTTTTCGGTTATCCATTTTAAATATGGCAGAGCGTACATGTCGATCCCAAACTCCTAACTATCCCTGCTTCCCATCCTTCCCACTGGCAACCATAAGTTCATTTTCTATGGAACTCATTACTGTCTTGGCTTAGACACCTGAGAACAGTCAGGATCTGTTTTGTTGCAGAAGGAATAACAGCATAGCACTATAGAATTGTGTGTTCCTGACCTCTGAAGCAGAGTTATGAAACAAAGCAAGAAAAAACTGTAAATATTTAACAGCACATGTTACCAGTTTTTGGAGGGAAAGATGATAAAATCTCTAAGGGGTCATTAGCTTGGGGATGGTCATGACCTCGCGAACTCAGCTCCATCTACTAAGCGACTACTTGGTAGATTTGTACAGAGAGCCTCCATCTGCCCATATCTGCTCAGTGTCAGTTTGATCTTATTGTGGCTATTTTGTATTCTGCTTCTGGGTTTTAAAACTTATTTTAAAAGCACGAACAACAACAATTGCAGCAAATCCTGCTTTGCTTTTTCCTCCCTCTTGTTCCTGACTGGCACCCACCTCGTTTTTGGCTCCCATCTACCTTTGCAGTTTCTGGCACATGTGTGCTCTGCTCAGTGCCAGTTTCAGGTCAACAGATGTTGTCATGAAAAACAAGAACTAGAAAATTAGACAATCTCACTGCTTTGCAATGCTTATTAGCAGGAAACGGCAGCAATATGCTTTGTATTTTTGTAGTAGCGGGTTCTTGTGGGCATTCTGCTCATGGACTGGTGCATTTTTAAGCTTTCTTTTTTGAATGTGCTATTTTTGTAATGGAAAAATCATTTAATTTGGAAATCATAATGACCTTTGTATCCAGTTCTCTTTGGCCTGTTTTCTGAGATAAAAGTCTGACACAGCATATGCAAGTGTATAGGAAAGCTATGGCCATTAACAACAACAAAAAAAGCTTTCAGAGAAAACACATTTCTGAAAAATTTTAGCTCTGCAGTTTTGAAAACATTTCAAAACTCCCCTTTGCTAAACAGAATATTCTTTGAAAACTGGTTAATGGTCTCAAAACAGTTTCAGACAGATTTACAGGAAAAATATTTGGTTCCTACCCTATAATAATTTCTTCATAAATGAAAAGACTGAAATGTTCTTTAAATCCAGATTCAAATAATTTCAAAAGCAATTATCATTTTGCTCGGTAAAGGGGATGCTTAAGCTTTTAGAAGAAAGCTTGCCCCAGAAACTTGTGCAATTGTCTTATCCAACTAAGAATTTCTAAAAGTAAGATGCCGACCATAAAATATGTCTGATTTTTCAGTGTAAGGCTGATGTTATATAGAGCAATACAGTGTATGGACCATCTGATATCCAGGTCAGTAAAAATAGCACCCAGTTTGCAGAGCCAGCCATGGCCTCTCCCACAGGCATCGCCCCCAAGCCCACGGGGTGTCTAATTTCATGATCCTACTCCTATTTGTTCCTGTTGAACTGGAATAAAAGGAAAACAGATTCCTGGCCCTGGGAAAGTATTTCTTTTTTCTTTATCTGCATAATAAGGGGTTTGATCTAAATCCTTTCCAAGACCCTTACCAGATATAAAATTCTGATGTTCTTACGTTGCAACATACAATTTAGGAATTGCTCAAAGATACACATGCCTTGGAACGTTCAGCAAAACCTTGACACAGAAAGTCAGAGTGTGTGTGTGTGTGTGTGTGTATAAACTGTATATATAAAATAATTAAAATGTATTTTATATATATATATATATATATAAGATGGCATAGTGAAGGACAGGGGAGCCTGATGTAATGCAGTCCATGGGATTGCAAAGAGTCAGAGATGACTTAGCAACTGAAAAAAAAATAGCATATTATATATATATACACACATACATTTTTATATAAAATGTATACAAATATAAATATATTTTGGTCTTCATAGTCCATCTTTACTTATCATTCTGTTAGTCTCACTAGATGCACAGTACTGTGGACTAGAAATTATTTGATCTTCCATGCTGTGCTGTGCTGTACTTAGTTGCTCAGTTGTGTCTGACTGTTTGTAGCCCCATGGGCTTCAGCCCACCAGGCTCCTCTGTCCATGGGGATCCTCCAGGCAAGAAAACTGGAGTGGGTTGCCATGCCCTCCTCCAGGGGATCTTCCCAGCCCAGGAATCGAACCAGGGTCTCCTGCATTGCAGGTGAGTTCTTTACCAGCTGAGCTACCTGGGAAACCCTGATCTTCCATAACTTACTGAAAATAATTTTATTAAATTTTCTATATTATTACACATATTTTGATTGTTTATTGTTTTTAACTATGTATTTAATTTTTTTTAAATTATACAATTTTTAAAGGTTACACTCTGCTTACAGGGGCTTCCAAGGTGGTGCAGTGGTAAAGAATCCACCTGTCAATGCAGGAGATGCAAGAGTTACAGGTTCAATCTCTGGATCGGGAAGATCCCCTGGAGGAGGAAATGGCAACCCATTCCAGTATTCTTGCCTGGAGAATCCCACGGACAGAGGCGTCTAGTAAGCTACAGTCCTTGTGGGAGCTCCAATCCTTTGGCCACCTGATGTGAACAGACAATTCATTGGAAAAGGCCCTGATGCTGGGGAAGATTGAGGACAGGAGGAGAAGCGGGGCAACAGAGGATGAGATGGTTGGATGGCATCACCGACTCAGTGGACATGAGTTTGAGCAAACTCGGAGATGGTGAAGCACAGGGAAGCCTGGTGTGCTGCTGTCCGTGGGATTACAAAGAGTCGGACGCAACTGATCAACTGAACAACAGCAGCAACAACAAGAAGTAGCTCAATGGTAAAGGATTCTGTTGCTAATGCAGGAGACCCAGGTTCGAACCCTGGGTCAGGAAGATCCCTTGTAGAAGGAAATTGCAAGCCACTCTATGGGGTCACACAGAGTCGGACACGACTGAAGTGACTTAGCAGCAGCAGCCAGTATTCGTGCCTGGAAAATTCCAAGGAGAGAAAGGCCTGGCGGGCTACAGTCCACGAGGCTACAAAGGGCTGGACACAACTGAGTGATGGAACACCCACATTCCACTTAGTTATTACAAATTCTTGGCTATATTCCCCTTGTTGTATAATACATCCTTGAACCTATTTTGCATCAAACAGTTTGAATATATTGTGAGTGTGGTTGTTCAGTTGCTTCAGTCTTGTCTGACTCTTTGCGACCCTGGGGACTGTAGCCCGCCAGGCTCCTCTATCTATGGGACTCTCCAAGCAAGAATACTGGAATAGGTTGCCATACCCTTGTCCATTGGATCTTCCTCACCCAGGGTTCGAAGCTGTGTCTCCCGGGTCTCCTGCATTGCAGGCAGATTCTTTTACCCACTGAGCCAACTGGAAAGCCCTTGGGTATACTAAATTGTGTATAGTAAATGATGTAGCTTTTATCTTTGGTGTTGCTAATGTGAATTACAACAACAGCAGCAATAATGATAATTACTCTGTTTCTCTAATTTTGTCTTGTACAAATAGGAGATCATTCTCTTGCAGATTTCCGAGGCCTCTTACAACTGTTCTTTTTACCTGTATGTTTATTTCTCCTTCTTTTTTTCATGGTTCATACTCTTTATCCTATTTCTTTTCCTTTTCTTTATTTTCTCATTTTCTCTCTTTGTTTAATGTGATGTTTTCTCTTTCCTTGGTTCCTACTTGAGATTTTGTGAAATTAGTTGTAATATCTTGCAGGGCTCTGTGGGGCTCCTGGCAGAAGGACTTTCTGTGTCCCCCGTTTCTTTGATTATAGGAAACAGCCTTTATTCAGCCTTCATGAATTCAACCTTCCCAGAATCCAAGAGTCAGATTCAAGCAGTTGGTGATTAGTGAAGGAAGGGGCTGGAAAACCAGAAGAAAGAGTCAAGAGCAGCCTTGGGGCAAGGTTCTGTTTTCCTATCAAAGGATACACACAACATATTCTGCAGATACTGAACCCAGCCCCCGCCCCAGGTAGAATTTAATGATTAACGATGAGGTGCTGCCCACAGCATGTAGACCCCAGAGCACGTGGACCTGAGGCTGGTGATGCTGACTCCTACTTACTCACCACCCACCCATCAGACGACTGTCCACCATCTGATCACACCCTCTGAACAAACACTATAAAACTTTCCGCTCTCTTACCCAAGTTGGGACACATGGTTTTGAAGGTATTAACCCCCTTTGCCTGGCAAAGCAATAACACTACTCTTTTCTACTTCACCCAAAACTCTGCCTCTGAGATTTGATTCGGCACCTGTGTGCAGAGGAGCTGAGCTTTCAGTATCAGATGTCCCTTGGATAGAATAAAAAATACTCTTAGAGTTCTGGCATGTTGCGGTTTACAGAAGAACACTATTTTCCACAGTGCTAAATTACAGCCACTAAAATGGTTGGTGAATTTGTGCCATCTCCTGCTCATTTAATTAAAATGCCACCTTAATTGTGCTGGGTTACCATGCATTTTTTCCTTGCTACTCATCTGAGTGTTTATTTTCCTGTCATTTCCCCCTACAAACCTCCTCTTGCAAATAGATTTGACATTTTGTGAGCATTTCATTCTGCTTGAAGCCTGATATTTACAGGAATAAAATGGTGCTTGGAGAAAAACTTCTTGGGTTTGTAAATGAGTTTATTTATATCGTCAAATCTGGATGACCCAAGGATACATAGTCTGAATTTGGGAAACATTTCACCTTTCACCTTTCTCTCACCCCGGCAAAGCTAGAGGGTTGTTGGGCCATTAGAATGGGTTTTGCATTTCATGAATATTCACATGGTTAGTGTCAGGAAATGTGGGCATGGCCATGGGGGAGGGATAATCTGTCTCTTAAGTGACTCTGGGGAAAACAGATTGAGATTCCCTTTTTTTTTTTAAATGGTGCTTTCTGGGTCTAACTGCTAATTCTGTCATTTTAGTGGAACAGGTCATCACAAGCCAACAAAAATAGAAAAATAACTGGAAAATGAGTAATTTGTGCTTGCATGCTCAGTTGCCCTTTGTGACTCTGTGGACTGTAGCCACCAGGCTCCTCTATCCATGGGATTTTCCAGGCAAGAATACCGGAGTGGGTTGCTGTGCCCTCCTCCAAGGGACCTTCCTGACCCAGGGATCCAACCTGCATTTCCTGCATTGCGGTCAGATTCTTTACTGCTGAGCCACTGGGGAACTCTCTGGCTAATTAGATGATCTTCTGATTTTTGTAGTTCAACAGTATGAAAACAGGGTAGAAATACATAGATTAATTGTATTAGGAAAAGACAGCAAGAAATCTTGACATTCAGAAAAAAAAATCATGAATAGATTTTTAGAATAAGTTGGTGTTGGACAGGGAGGCCAGGCGTGCTGTGATTCATGGGGTCGCAAAGAGTCGGACACAACTGAGCGACTGAACTGAACTGAACTGAACATTGATGTCTAGATATTCTCTTCTTACATAAGCTGCATCACTGAAAGGACTTTTAAACTGGACAATCTTAGAAAATTTCTCAGTAATACACTTGGCAGTAGTGATGGGTAGATGTGGAGAGGGATAATAGTGACAGTTTAATAAAAATACATTCATCGGGATCTTCCTTCAAAAAAACCACGTTTTTACCTTATGCCTGTTAAGAAAATGTTCCGATGCCTAGCAACTAGACAATTGCTTTTGTTTTCCAGTCTTGCGATGTATGTTGGAAGACTAGTGCCATGATCACGCTGAGAAAGAAAATAATCTCTCTGAGATAACAAGTATAAGGGACTTCGCTGGCAGGCCAGTGGTTAAGACTTCACCTTTCAATGTAGGGGGTGTGGGTTTGATCCCTGGTCAGGGAGCTAAGATTCCACATGCCTCAAGGCCCAAAAACCAAAACATAAAACTGAAGCAGTATTGTAACAAATTCAATAAAGATCTAAACATTTTTTAAAAAGGAAATAACAGGTTTAAGATGCTACCCCTCCCCACCCTCACCAAACTATGAAACCCAGAAAGTTGTAAGGAATTCTGATAAAAGAGGCATACTCTTCTCCAGAGGGTACCACTTCCATCTCACCAGTACAAAGCACTTTTTCACAGTTGACTTGTACGTATGACATAAATGTAATAGGTCCTGAAACTATTGGAAACTCAAAGTCAGTATTGACTGCCAAGTTAATTCCAAAATCCCTGGTGATTCCAGGCTTCGCAGGAGGCACTAGTGGTGAGGAACCTGCCTGCCAAAGCAGGAGACTAAAGAAACCTGGGTTCAGTCCTTGGGTTGGCAAGATACCCTGGAGGAGGGCATGGTAACGCACTCCAGGACTCTTGCCTGGAGAACGCCATGGACGGAGGAGCCTGGCGGGCCACAGTCCATGGAGTCACAGAGAGTTGGACACTACTGAAGGAACTTAGCACACACGCACGCACTGGTGATTCCAGTCTCCTCAGAATGCAAACTGTTTTAACAGTGGACACCTGTGGTTTGTGTTGTCCGAAACCTCCTTGGCAGCATTTTGTTGTCATTCAGATACTAAAGCTCGGCTTTATGGGTCTGGAAAGGCCAACTTGCACCATTCCATTGTCAACTGACACCAACTGCTGTTTAAAGGTTATGGCAAATGACAGAATGGCTTCTTTTTCAATCGTTTCTGGCCTTACTAACATGTCACTCAACCTGAGCCCTCCTCCCTCTCGAAATTATACAGAATGTTTACTGAGTGCATTGCCTGCTGGCAGGCATTCTATCCTTGTGAATTCAGCATTGTTTCGGAACCATCCCTGCATCTTGTTTCATTCTCCAATGGAGGAAAGATCCTCCTGGGTCCTCAGAGCGTACAGCTATATCACAGGAAAGGGGAAGGGGAGGTGGGGGGTAGTGCCTCTGGGAGATGCTGGTATTCTCAGTTAATCTTGAATTGAGAGCAGTTGCCTGGGAAACAAAACCTCAAAAAAAAAAAAAAATCTCATTTTTGCATGCAGCTTCAAATCTTCAAATGACAGGGTATGCATTTGTGTTGAAAGGAAATCCTCTAAGTTGAAAGGCTCCTGAGGACCAGGTTTATGATCCGCCCAAGCCACCTCAGCACAGCATGGATACTATCACACTGCAAATCAAATAGAACACACTTAGGTTAAAAATGGAGATGAAAAGGTTAAGATGCTCTTCTCTGGTCACGTGAGTTGAAAGGCATCACAGAGCCACAGAATGGATGCTGCAATGCAGTCAGAAGCCCTGTTTTGGGAACTTACCTCTGACTGGTAATTTATATCCTAGCTTAGGGTGTGAGTTTGGACTGTGTATCACAAACACACCTGCCTCCCAGGCAAAGCTCCTTCAACTGTACAAGGGAGGGATGGTCTGGTCTTCAAGTTACCACCTTTACTTACCCCTCCTCCTAGAGCTAATACTTACCTGGGCCTGTATGACTAGTTTATGACCATTGATCAGTGTCTTGTCTTTTTTTTTGACCAAGTCTTAGTTGTGGCATGCAGGATCTTTAGTTGTGGCATGCAGGCTCTTAGTTTCAACATGTTGGATCTAGTTCCCCAACTAGGGATCAAACCCAGGCCCCTGCATTGGGAGTGCAGAGTCTCAGCCACCAGGAAAGCCCTTCTCAGTATCTTTCAACAAACATTTACTGAGGATTCCTATCACCAGTGTAGGGTTGGAAACAAATTTCTGTTACCCTTTTAGGTTCTGTCCCTGAGGCCTGTGAATTACTCATAAACACCAGCCTAATGGGAGGAAAGATTTGTTTGCACATGGGAGCTGCACAGAAAAGAAGTAAAAACCAAAAGAAGCAGTTAGACTTGAAAGGTTACACACCATTTTAACAAAGGGTGATAAATGGTAGAGAAGTGACTAAACAAAGGAAAAGGAGTTTGGGCTTCTGGGGATACAACATTGTGAGAAGGCAAATATATGGGGGAAAGTAATGGAAGATAGGGGTTACTTTGTAAGATTTGCTAAGCAGACTTAAGTGTGGGTGTCTCCAGTGATAAGAGTCATCACTGGTGCCTAAGAGCCAGGAACTCCAGCATTGCAGGCAGATTCTTAACCATCTGAGCCACCAGGGAAGCCGCAAGAGTCATTCCCCTTTACCTGGTACAGAAAGGGAGATACATTTACAAATTAAAACATATGTCCTAATTTTAGGCAGAAAGGAAGAAGAGTATTCTTCCTGCATCTACAACTTCTCAATTACCTTCAACTCAAAATAATCCTTATGCTAAAGTGGTATATTTTGAGGTGCTATCTGATCCCCTTCATAAGTGTAGTGCTGGGTTTTTTTCTGGCCCTCCTTTGTATAGGCGAATGGGTTGACTTATTAATTGAAGTCATTAATGACAAAACCTTATTTTTTTGCATTTAAACCATCAAAGAAGGATACCACTCTTTGAGAGATTATACCAGCTCAAGCGTGTATTTATTAGGAATCTTTGCCTTCAGAAATACATTCAGTAAAATTACTGATTGTGCCAGAAATAATTATCATCATGAGTGAGTGTGTGTGCGTGTGTGTGTGTCTGCCACCAAGTATATGAACACAAAGCACATATTTGGGATGGAAATTATACTTTCCTTATAAAAGATGGTATTATGTGTTTTATTCTTCAAAAGCATCCTCTAGAAACATGAAAGCCTCATTCTTGGTCTATGGGAGGGGTAGCCAATAACTTTGCTGGTTTTATTATATGACTTCTATAAACAGATTATTTTCTTGGAAAAAATAATTAACTCATTATTTTAAAAAGTAACAGTTTGCATTTTTGTAAACAGTGCATCATTTTTTTCCCCTTCATGTTCCCAGAGTCAAAGGCACACAGGAATGTTCTGAATTAACACCTCTGTTGTATGATTTTATCAAGAGCAGGTAGCTTCCTTCAAATGAACCTGATTCTGATACTTTGCATTTCTTTACTTCTCATCTCCAGATGTCGAAAATCAACCCACTGCTTCAGACCTACTGCAAATGGTCCATTGCATGTAGCCTGGTTTGGTGCTTCTCTCCCTTCCCTGAACTGCCACAGCAGATAACTTCTCCTGTCTCTCACACAACATATCACTCTCTGCCATGCGTATGCAACATTTATTTCTTGTATGACTTATACTTTTCACTAGAGTGTAAGCTCCTCAAGGCCGAGTCTCAGAGACTACGGAGAGCCTTGCCCAGAGCAGCCCCCAGGAAATATCTCAAGAATAAATGAGGGAATTCCCTGCAGGTGCAGTGGTTAAGACCACGCCTTCCGATGCAGGGGGTGGCGGTTTGATCTCTGATTGGGGAGCTAAGATCCCACATGCCTCCGGGCCAAAGTACAAAGACAAAAACCAGAAGCAATGTTGTAGCAAACTCAATAAAGACTTGAAAGATGGTCCACATCAAAAATCTTAGAAAGAATAAATGGAAAGGTAGAAGATGACACAGTGAGTTCTTGACAATTCTTGGGAAAAGTAGACACTCTGTTGATTCGGTTTGCAAACACTTTTATTCACTTATTTTCAGTTGGTATATATGCAGGGAGATGCAAGATGAGATAGTTAGATAGCATCACTGGCTCAGTGGACACGAATCTGAGCAAACTCTGGGAGATAGTGAAGGACAGGGAAGCCTGGGAGCTGCAGTCCATGAGGTTGCAAAGAGTAGGACATGACTTAGTGACTGAACAACAGTGATATTCAAGGACAGTGATTTAAAATTAATAATAA
The DNA here is from genome assembly GCF_049115385.1 of Moschus berezovskii. Taxonomy (NCBI): domain Eukaryota; kingdom Metazoa; phylum Chordata; class Mammalia; order Artiodactyla; family Moschidae; genus Moschus; species Moschus berezovskii. The sequence goes on along the minus strand of NC_142474.1, from coordinate 73,371,228 downwards.
TATGATCGAGGACTTTCCTAGTGGTCCAGTTAAGACTTTGTGCCTCCATTGCAGGGGTCCCAGATTCAATCCCTGGTTGGGGAACTAAGATTGCACATGCTATACAGTGTGGCCAAAAATAAGGGGAAAAAATTTAATAAAAAAGTTTTTGAAAAATTATCTGGTCAAAGAATATAAGGCGCATAGTCAGTCCTAGGCAACATGGCAAACGGCAAACTGAAATACATAATTTGGTCAAACACGAAATGTGAGTGGTTTCGAAACCATCCTGTTTTCAGTTTACTTATTGGCTGCTCTCTGTTACGTGAAAGAATAGAGGTTGACTGTGGTATGTGCATGCAGTGGGGAACAGTCATTGTGGAACTTGGAGAAAAGCTCTTTCAAAGGACCTCTAATATTTAGTTGATAAAATGGTTCTAATTTGCCACCATCAATAGTATAATCAAGGATTACCCGCATGGAACGTTTCTAGAGAAAGCTGGAGAAGACAGCAGGCCATGGAAGACAGCTGATTGCCTGGGCATCTTCACGGATCAACGTTTTGAGCCTCCAAAAAATAGCTGCTGGGAGATTTGCTGACACACGGGGAAATAAGGCTTCCATGTGAATGGCAATGGAAAGGGTAAATTTCACGATCATCTTATGGTTGCCAAGAGGAATTAGTCACTCATACGGAGTAACCTGGCTTAAACGAAAGATTGACAAATGCCTTTTTAGGTAATAACTAAGTCGTCATGGAGATCTAAAATGAGATCTAATAAAAATAATAAAAACTGCTGAGTGCAGTAACAAGAAAGTGTGAAACACGAGTAAAATGTCTCTCATAAAAAGATGCCCAACACTGTACTTCAATAGAATGACAAGTCACTTTATACAGAAAGCCAAGTTTCATTGCTGCTGTCGAAGGAAGTGACCAAAATATTGGTTTACCAGTTCCCTATGGGTTTTCCCGGTGGCTCAGAGGTAAAGAATCCACCTGCAATCCAAGACCCCTGGGTCAGGAAGATCCCCTAGAGGAGGAAATGGCAACACACTCCGGTATTCTTGCCATGGACAGAGGAGCCTGGCAGGCTACAGTCCATGGAGTCAAAGAATAGATGCAGCTGAGCATGCATGCACCAGTTCCCCACATATCAAGAAAGTTTTTTTCCCATAAAAAAGATTCTGGCCCTGAGAAGTTGAATTTGCAAAAATTTTGCAAAAACATTGTCCTGATGCGGGAGAGTTGTGAAATTAGGGAGGTTAAAGCTAATGGTAACCCACTCCAGTATTCTTGCCTGGAGAATCCCATGGACGGAGAAACCTGGTAGGCTACAGTCCACGGGGTTGCAGAGAGTCGGATACGACTGAGCAACTGAACGGAAAGCTCTTAAATCCAACACACTTTCTGTTGAAAAACAGATGGGATCAACACAATCCTCTCTTCCTACCTGTGAAAAATAATATGAGTTGCCAATTCTACCCCATGTAGGCGACTGGTGACTTATATGTTAATATTCTTAGCTGTTGTCAAGTAGAGTATGGAGGGTTCCGTAACTACAGTGAGTCTACAACTTCTAGGCTTGATCTTCTGTTTTCAGATGGGGTTGCCTTAGGGTCAGGAGGGGCTTCCCTGGTGTCACAGATGGTAAAGAACCTGCCTGCAGTGAGAAAGACCTGGGTTTGATCCCTGGGTTGGAAAGATACCCTGGAGAAGGGAATGGCTAACACTCCAGTATTCTTGTCTGGAGAATCCCATGGACGGAGGAACCTGGTGGGCTACAGTCCATGGGGTCACAAAGGACATGACTGAGCAACTTTCACTTTCACTAGGGTCAGAAAGAACTCAGCTAATTGCATAAACCTAAAGTATTAGGACAGGGAGGCCTGGTGTGCTGTGATTCATGGGGTCGTGGAGAGTCGGACTCGATTGAGCGACTGAAATGAACTGAACTGAACTGAAAGTGTTATACTTACTACGAAACTACCAGTCACATGTGGCTAGTGAGCATTTGAAATGCAGCTATCCAGAACTGATATGTGCTGTAAGAAAAAATAAGAAATTTTGAAGGCTCAATATGAAAAAAAAGAAAAGAAAATATCTCAACATTTAAAAATATTTGTTGCATGTTGACAATACTTTGGACATGTTGGATTACAAAATGTATTCTTAAAATTAATTTCACTTGTTTTTACAGAAACGTGGGTTTCATAGGTGTGGATTAGTTTACAGGAAAACAGAAGCAGAGACAAGTTGCTGGTAGCCAATGGGACGAACAAACACTTGGGGAGATTGAGCAGTACATCTCCCTAAAACTGATCATTTCTATGGAGTTAGACAGAGGGGGTGAAAAGAAATGCCTAGTTCAGTTGAGGGAAGATGATACAAATCTATAATTTCTCACTTGAGGTGTGATCTCTGGCCTGATTATATAATAGGGTTTACTTCTTCATGTTGTAACTTTTATGATGATCAGATAATGTTTGCTAAGCACAGTGAGCTGCTTGGATGGAAGTAAGATAAATGCCTTGGAGTGTTGTCCATTGCCACGGCGACCAGCCAGCAAGTATGATTCTGTCTCTGTACCAAACCATTTCCATTCAGTATAGTATACTTGGCAACAATTCTGTTTTATAAACAAGTTGGGAGGAAAGCTGGAGTCCAGAATATTTATCCTGATCTGAAAATAACACTTAGAAAGTACATTTTTTGGTGTGGATGGAGAGCCCTTAATGAGGTGTTTGCTTGTGTTTGATTTCTCTTTGTTTTTTTACTGGGTTCATTTAATTAGAGAGATACTCTGAGCCTCAGAGAAGCACCATTGAAATCTTACAAAATCTCATAAAGTTGTTTAAGGCTGGGTGAGCTGTTTAAACTGAGATGCAGCCTCTGTGCTTGTGGTTTTCAGCAAACTTGCCTTAGTCAGTCCACACTGCCATTGCAAGATAGCAAAGACATCTATTTTCTTAGAGCTGCCATATGACCCAGCAATCCCACTCCTGGGCATATATCTGGACAAAACTATAACTCAGAAAGATACATGCACCCTTGCGTTTCTAGTAGCACTATTCACAATGACCAGGATACGGAAACAGCCTAAATGTCCATCGACAGCGAAGTGGATAAAGAAGATGCGGTACATATATACAGTGGAAGATTACTTAGCCATCAGTCGTGTCTGACTCTTTGCGACCCCATGAATCACGGCACGCCAGGCCTCCCTGTCCATCACCAACTCCCGGAGTTCACTCAAACTCATGTCCATCGAGTTGGTGATACCATCCAGCCACCTTATTCTCTGTCATCCCCTTCTCCTCCCACCCCCAATACCTCCCAGCATCAGAGTCTTTTCCAGTGAGTCAACTCTTCGCATGAGGTGGCCAAAGTATTGGCACTTCAGCTTTAGCATCAGTCCTTCCAATGAACACCCAGGACTGATCTCCTTTAGAATGGACTGGTTGGATCTCCTTGCAGTCCAAGGGACTCTCAAGAGCAACTGAACTGAACTGAACTGAAAGACTGAAATAGTGTCATTCGCAGCAACATGAATGGACCTAGAGATTATCATACTAAGTGACGTAAGACAGAGAAATAAAAATCATTTCACACTTTCATGTGGAATTTAAAATATGACGCAAATGAACTTACCTATGAAACAGAAACAGACTCACAGACACAGAGGACAGACTTGCAGTTGCCGAGGGGGAGAGGGGGAAGGGGAGGGAAGGACTGGCAGTTTGGGATTCGCAGATGCGAGCTATCGTATATAGTATGGATAAACAGCAAGGTCTTACAGTCCTACTGTGAAGCACAGGGAACTATAGTCAGCATCCTGTGATAAACCATAATGGAAAAGAATAGAAATTAACACAATATTGTAAATCAACTGCACTTTAATAAAAGAAATTAAAAAAAAAAGACAACTCTTTTCTCACAGTTCTGGAGGTTGGAAGTCCAAGATGAAAGTGCTGGCAGGGCTGGTTTCCAGTGAGGTTCCTCTGCCAGGCTTGCAGATGGCTGCGTCTCACTGTGTGCTCACATGGCTTTTGACTGTGTGAGTAAGAATCCTTGAGGTCTCTTCCTCCTCATACAAGGACGCCAGTCCTATCAGACCAGGGCCCCACTGTTACGGCCTCATGTAACCTTTTCTACCTCCCTGAAGGCCCCATCTCCAAACGCAGACACAGGAGGCTTCAACGTATGAATCTGAAGAGGACCCAGCTCAGTCCGTTGCAGGGCTGTTCACAAACCTTCCATTTCTCCTACTGGGCATTCAGAAGGACTGCACATCTCTGCTTGCTCTCTTAGATTTTTCTTCTTAATTTCTTTGGTTATGAAACTGAGCTCTTCTATGGCATTTCTGTGATTTTGTACTTCTCTGCCAAGTATTTGTTTTTATGCTTCATATTATGGTCAACGGCATGCCTGTCTGTTACCTCTTGCAGAGTACAAATGGTCTTTTGGTTGTTTTATTTAACATCATATGTATACCCTCGACCTTGCTGCTGCTGCTGCTAAGTCACTTCAGTCGTGTCCGACTCTGTGTGACCCCATAGACAGAAGCCCACCAGGCTCCCCCGTCCCTGGGATTCTCCAGGCAAGAACACTGGAGTGGGTTGCCATTTCCTTCTCCAATGCATGAAAGTGAAAAGTGAAAGTGAAGTCGCTCAGTCGTGTCCGACCCTTAGCGACCCCACGGACTGCAGCCTACCAGGCTCCTCCATCCATGGGATTTTCTAGGCAAGAGTACTGGAGTGGCTTGCCATTGCCTTCTCCGACCCTCCACCTTACAAGTGCTAAATACATATTTAAAGAATGATATTGAATGTGAGGTATTAGTCATAAACTCAACTAATACCTCACTCTTTGAAATAGATATGGATTTAGAGGTTTATGTATATATATATAAGTATATAAATATTTATATTTACACATATCTTGTATTTGCAGATTCTAAGGCACCAAAAATGATCATGCTTTTCTGGATCATTCAAAGCAACACCATAATTCTGCAGAGAGGCAATTTGCAGAGCCAGCACTCTCTGAAATCCTATTTAGTAAGCCAGGAGGAACCTTAACTTCCTTTTATGGAAAGTCCTTGCTCTCACTCCACTCCACAAAGATGTGGCCCCATTTATCTGACATGGTATATGCTGCTCTGTCTAGAGCATCATCATTCAAATACGTCTGTTTTCTGAGTGATCCACCAGCTACAACTTGAAAGACGGGATTTTTGAAAATCAACCCTCAGGGGTAATAAGTGCAGAAACTCACCTGCTCTTGATTGAAGCACATTGGAACAGGGTTTCCCACACTTCACAGTGCTGTACCCTGAAAAGCCAGAAGGGAAAGTCAGGTGGATAATTTCCATGTCTGTCGCTATGACAACTAACCCAGCCACTTCCGTGAGGACGTGGATGATTATGCCAAAGAAGGGATTCTCAACCTTGAGTCCCCGAGCCACGCTGCCAAGTAAACCCTCCAAATCCCCCCTCAGCAACAGGAAAAACAAAATCAAGTTCACCAGAATTCCCATCCTGTTCTTTGGAAGCACCTGTAAGAGAAGCCATAAGTGACTCACAGATTAATGTCCAGAATCAGAATAAATTGCCTTGATGCATTATTATGGCAGGAGCCATCTGGAGGGGCCATACGACTCACAAGTCAGGCCCAAGATCGCACTTGGGGAGCTGCTGACATTCACAGAAATAAATGATCACTTTTTCACTTTCTTGGGATTTTAAGAGCTCTAGGTGGCATCCAACATTTGGCCGTGGTTGCAGAGAGAGAGTTTAATTTCAGGTGCTGAATTCATACGGTTCTGCATTTTATCCTCAATGTTAGGATAAGCTTGAAGTCTGGGAATACTGCTGCTTGTGATTCTAATTGCACTGCGGTCTGAATTCTTAAAATGATGATTGAAGGATTTGAGATTATTGACAGAGTTCTCTTGAGAATCCATTTGGGGTTGAAATGTAATTCCTTCACTGTGTCTTGGTCCTTCATGGGTTAAAAAAAATGCCACAATTTTAATTTTATGAAGTTAGGCCGATCCTTCTTTTTCCTCTTAAGAAAAACGCCAGTTGGAGGAGGAACAGAAGTCACTTACACAATCTGCAAAGAAATGACTTTCAGTTTTACTTTGAAAATAATATTCATTTTTAAATGGAAAGGTTAAAATATCTCTGAAAATTATTTCAGTGTGTGTATGTGTGTGCATGCACACTCGTGTGTATAGACAGAGAAAGAACTGGAATTCTCTGGTAGGTGTAAGCACGAAGAATTTGGAACTGATATTTTCTTCTGCTTTCTTTTCCTGAGGTGCCAAATTTTAGCACACAGCTCCTTGTTCCTTAATTAATGATTAAACAAATTCAATTCATGATTTAACTTAATTAAACAACTAATGAATTTGTGTATGCAAGAATCATTACTGTGTGTCTGAGGCAGGCCTCTGGGGCACAGTTGCCTAGTTCACCACAGCTCAGGAGATCGTGTTTAGAGCTGAATTCACAACTCTTTGCTTTATAAGCCACCCCCCTGCCATACAATTTACTCACTCGATTTGGGGTTAGTTATATGCATACATCACTCTTCAAGTATAAAGATAATCTTTCTGGTACATTTCCTAAGGGGTATCTGTTTATAAATGTATTTTCAATAGGGCAATCAGTTTAGTTTTTGTTTTTTTTTTAAAGCTGTTTAGGCTCCTCATGGATAACACATAATCTTATATTTTTAGGTATTCTTATTTATTCTGAAAGTACGGTCACATCTCACAAATCCAACTTAAAAGCCACTCTATGAAATAAAAAATTTGAAAAGAAATAATTTTCATTGTTTTCAAATAGAGGCCTTACTTGGGGCTAACTAGACACCGCTCTGTCTCCTGGGCAGAGGTGCTGTTTTAAAGGGAAGAGAGAAGAGGGCAAAGTAACCACCACATATCAGAACTTGGTATCTGTTCGGTGGTTTAGCTCTATTTGCTCATTTGTGATACTTTTGCTTGGTTTTCAAAACCAGGATTTGGGGACTTCCCTGGTGGTCCAGGGGTTAAGAATCTGCCTTGCATATCCAAACAAGTTACTTTATTTGTTCTAGGGTTTTTGATTCATTTCAGGTGTCCAATTAATAACAATCGAAACGATGATGATGGCATGATGATGGCCCTGATAATGGTGCTACAGTCATTTCCATTAGCCTCTGAGAGATCAGACTGTCATCTGAGGTATGTGCTGGGACAACATGTCAAATGATACGTGGCTCACACAGCTCCTAAGTGCCCCAGCCACCCGCATCCCCTACAGTCCCGCTCAGCCAGACTATAATGAGACATCTGTTCATGTGAACTTGTACATATCAAGGTTGGTGCATAACACAAATGCTTCTGAAGCTCCGGTTCCTACGCATGTCAGAGGGCAGCAGCCAGCAGCTAGGTCAGGCAACAGATATTTTGTAAGGAGAACCTGTATTCCTGGGGGAGGTGTACATGCATTTCCCTGGCAAAGCATCCATCGTGTTTCTGAACATACTCAAAGAAGGTGATGCCTTTCCCTGGGTGAGCTCAGCTCAGAACGAACAAACCAGACTAAGACACAGTGGGTACCACATATATTTTTAAACTTTCTAGCAAAACCTACTTGAACCTGAAGTTTTAAGAAATCAATTATAATCGGAGAAATCTGCATCCATGTTGTATCATAAAACCATGATGTCAGAGAAGGGTTTTTGTCATTTTGTAACTGACTCTCTTTCTAGTCTGGGCCCCTTGAATTAGTTGCACTTATTTTATTAAAAGGAGAGTAGGTTTAGAAATTGTCAGTATCAAAAACTATAGGTGTAGCAACAACAGCCACTGAACAAAACGGTGTCTCTTTGAATGGATATGTGTATATGTTTGGGACTTCTAGTCAAGGCTATGGTTTTTCCCGTGGTCATGTATGGATGTGAGAGTTGGACTGTGAAGAAAGCTGATCGCCGAAGAATTGATGCTTTTGAACTGTGGTGCTGGAGAAGACTCTTGAGAGTCCCTTGGACTGCAAGGAGATCCAACCAGTCCATTCTAAAGGAGATCGGTCCTGGGTGTTCATTGGAAGGACTGATGCTAAAGCTGAAACTCCAATACTTTGGCCACCTCATGCGACGAGTTGACTCACTGGAAAAGACTCTGATGCTGGGAGGGATTGGGGGCAGGAGGAGAAGGGGATGACAGAGAATGAGATGGCTGGATGGCATCACCGACTCGATGGACATAAGTTTGAGTGAACTCCGGGAGTTGGTGATGGACAGGGAGGCCTGGCATGCTGTGATTCATGGGATTGCAAAGAGTCAGACACAACTGAGCGACTGAACTGAACTGAACTAAATGGGACTTCCCTGGCTTCCCTGGTAGTTCAGTTGGTAAAGAATCCACCTGCAATGCAGGAGACCCCAGTTTGATTCCTGAGTTGGGAAGATCACCTGGAGAAGGGATAGGCTACCCAACAGTAAAGAATCTGCCTACAATGTAGGAGACCTGGGTTCGATCCCTGGGTTGGTAAGGTCCCCTGGAGGAAGGCATGGCAACCCACTCCAGTATTCTTGCCTGGAGAATCCCCATGGACAGAGGAGCCTGGAAGGCTTCAATCCACAGGGTTGCAAAGTGTCAGACATTGAGTGACTAAGCACAGCACAGCACATGGGACTTTCCAGGCGGCGCTAGTGGTAATGGATCTTCCTGCTTAAGCAGGAGACATAAGAGACATGGATTCCATCCCTGGGTCGGGAAGATCCCCTGGAGGAGGGCATGGCAACCCACTCGTACTCTTGCCTGGAGAATCCCATGGACAGAGGAATTTGATGGCTACCATCCATGGGGTTGCAAAGAGTCAGACACGACTGAAGCACCTTAGCGCTCACACATGTATATCTGAATCACTTTGCTATGCACTTGAAACTAACACGACATTGTAAATCAACTAAATTTCAAGATAAAATAAAAAATTAAATTAAAAATTTTATAAAGTTCCCACTTAAAAAGAAGACAGTCTGTTTTTCTTGGTAGAATGCCAAGGACACCGCCAGACTCAGGGAGGTGGGTGTAAGAAGTTGCATCCTGTGTAGCCAGCATGTCCTACAGAAAGAAGATATTCCCAAAACAATTTGAAATCTCTTATTTAACTTCAGAAGGTGTTTCGACATCATTCACCTCAACGTGATAATCTAGTGTGAAATTAAACCCATGTATTTTACTTTATTTTAAACTTTTTGATTTTGTATTGGAGTATAGCCAGTTAACAACACTGTGATAGTTTCAGTTGGACAGCAAAGGGATTCAGCTGTAATATCCACACATTCTCCCCCAAGTTCCCCTCCCATCCAGGCTGCCACATAATACTGAGCAGACTTCATGGGCTATACAGTGGGTCCTTGTTGGTTATCCATTTTAAATACAGTAGTGTGTACATGTCGATCCCAAACTCCCTGAGTATTTAAGATTTTTTTCCAGTTGGGCCATTTTTAAAAAAGTCTTTATTGAGATTTTTACAATAATGCTTCTCTTTTATGTTTTAGTTTTTTGTCCACAAAGCATGTAGGATCTTGGCTCCTTGACCAGGGATCAAACCAGCACCCCTTGCCCCTTGGGAGGCAAAGGCTAAACTACTGACCCACCAGGGAAGTCCCTAAACCCATGTATTTTAAAGTGAATAGAACAATCCACAAGTTGAAAGGATGTTAGAATGGCTATAATGGTGAAAAGAACTCTGCAGAAGCCAGAGGTCTATGCCACATAACATTCACACTGGCCATAAAGCATTCACCCAAAACATTAAGTATATTACAGAAAACACTTTTTTCAGAAATATAGCTCTGTGGTTCTCTGAATGTTTATAAGCCTATTTTACAAATACCAGGTTTAGGTGATACTGTTTCTTTTTTAAGGACATAGCAAGAGGCTCTAACTACAGGCTGATTTTTACCTGTAGGAAGGATGGAAGTACAAGTAACCACACACAAGGGAAAACTCAACAGCGTTTTAAGCTGAGTGCAGCTAAATTAATGGGACAGTGAAGACAACTCTGTTCTGAAAAATGAAGGTTTAGCAGGCAAAATGTTCCTGTTTTTCCTTCTCTTCCTATGATGTAGTTTCTTTCTTTCTTTCTTTTAAATTTTTTATTACTCACTGAGTACATTCTTTCTTTTTTAAACTTTAAGATGTTTATGTCTCAGATATACAGATGACACCACCCTTATGGGAGAAAGTGAAGAGGAACTAAAGCGCCTCTTGATGAACGTGAAAGAGGAGAGTGAAAAAGTTGGCTTGAAGCTCAACATTCAGAAAACAAAGATCATGGCGTCTGGTCCCATCACTTCATGGAAAATAGATGGGGAAACAGTGGAAACAGTGGCTGACTTTATTTTTCGGGGCTCCAAAATCACTGCAGATGCTGATTGCAGCCATGAAATTAAAAGACTCTTACTCCTTGGAAGGAAAGTTATGACCAACCTAGACAGCATATTAAAAAGCAGAGACATTACTTTGCCAACAAAGGTCCATCTAGTCAAGGCTATGGTTTTTCCAGTGGTCATGTATGGATGTGAGAGTTGGACTGTGAAGAAAGCTGAGCACCGAAGAATTGATTCTTTTGAACTGTGTTGTTGGAGAAGACTCTTGAGAGTCCCTTGGACTGCAAGGAGATCCAACCAGTCCATCCTAAAGGAGATCAGTCCTGGGTGCTCACTGGAAGGACTGATGTTGAAGCTGAAACTCCAATACTTTGGCCACCTCGTGCGAAGAGTTGACTCCTTTGAGAAGACCCTGATGCTGGGAAAGATTGGGGGCGGGAGAAGACGGGGATGACAAAGAATGAGACGGCTGGATGGCATCACCGACTCGATGGACATGGGTTTGGGTGAACTCCGGGAGTTGGTGATGGATAGGGAGGCCTGGCGTGCTGCAATTCATGGGGTCGCAAAGAGTCAGACATGACTGAGGAACTGAACTGAACTGAACTGATGTCTTCTTATGGAGATACAATAAGACTGGCATTTCACATCCATGGTTCGATGTGTTTTGATAAATACATGCACTCGTATAAATATCATCACAATTAAGATATAGAACACGTCCATCACTCACCCTCAAATCCCCTTATGTCTCTTTGTGCCAATCCCCTGTTTTTCTCTCCTAAACTCTTGACAAACACTGCTGTTTCCTATCCCTACATTTTTGTCTTTGACAGACTGTTAGGTAAACAGAATCATATAGTATTTATATTTTCTCTTCTTCCACTTAACATATGCTTTTGAGATTCATCCATGCTGTTGCATGTTTTCAAGATGCATTCTTTTTCAATAGCTGCATGCTATCTTATTAAATGGATATACCACCTTCTGTTTATCCATTCACCAGTAGATGGATATTTGGGTTGTATCCTGAAGTGTGAGAGTGAATGTTGATGAGCTTGATAGAAACTGGTCTCGAAGCCAAGACAGCTGGTCTCAGGTGCTCCTCGTGTTTCTGCAGTTTGGCAGGTGCTGGATTCTGTGAAGTGCTGCAAAAATCATCCTTCTTAGGCTTGCTACCACCCTGTGAGAGAGGACACCTAAATCTGCTATTTCTTTTATACAAGAAAAATGAACATTTCACTGACCCATTAAGAAAAATAAAGGCATAATCTTGGTTTGTATTTCATGAATTAGAAGTCCAGCGAGGGCACACTTCTCATTAGCATTCTACTGTTGCTTTTGAACTTTATTTTAATTAAGTGATTTTTAAAAAATTAGGGCAAGAGTTCTGATTTTTAAACAAACCACCCAGACTTTTTTAATTAATTTTTTTAAAAGAGAGATACGGGAGAAATGACTAGGAAACATTGGTGCCTGCTTCTGATAACCTGTTCATTCTTTGGATAGCTGTCCTTTGTTTTAATTTTCCAATTTCAAACAGTGCAAGGAGGGACCAAGATCGGGGTGGAGCCTGTGACTTGGGAGTCAGACTAACTAAGGTCCAATCACAGCCTCAGATCTTATCAGCTCCTTGACTTCGGGCCAGCCAGGCCCATATCAGCTTTCATCCCACAAGACTGGGTGAGGAGAGAAAGTTGGAAAGGTCAGTGCATTTTTTAGCATAGACAGTTTAATTATGAGTAAAAAAATCTGCTTGGTCTCTTACTTTATAGTATTAGGCTTTCAATTTATTTTTATCCCACTGCTTTGTCTAAGATGCATGGGACTATGTCTAAAAACCGTAGTGATGGCAAGCAATCTTACCATTTAAAAGTTTAACAGGAAGATGTATTTCATTTTTCAATACTACAGAAAGATGATTTCTTTTCATTCCTAGCTTGCTGACCATTTTCATCATGGATGGGTACTGAATCTTATCGAATGCTTTTTCAGTATCAGTTGAAAGGATCATGGGAATTTTCTCCTTTAGTTTGTTATTTTGCATCAATTATATTATTAATGTTGCACATTCCTTGCACACCTAGGATAAACCCAACTTAGACACAAAGAAGAATGACTTGGTCATTCTTTTAATAAACCATTAATCAGTTCATAGTTTGTTTAGGATTTTAGCATCCATGTCCAGATAGAGGCCCATTAGATATAACAAAGACAAGTCAGCTAGGACATGTAGGTGGCAATAATTAGTAGTTTCCCTATAAAAATACATAAAAAATACTCAAAAGTTAAATGAATTTGTCACCCTCAGAAGATGCAGACTTGATTTACTGTTGTCTAGAATCGCCAGGGTGTCTCCGAGCATTCTTGGCAGAAGTGCAGTTCCCCGTTTGAAATAAATCCTCACAAAATTTCCTGTGCAGGTTACTGCAAGTCAGCTTTTGACTTTCAGTCCAGAGAATGTCTAAAGATGATTCTGGGGTAAAGGAGCTCTCCTGAAGGCAGACAAAAAGTTAAGAGTTCAGCCTGGAAATTAAAAAGATGAATGAGGAGGTTATTTTTAAAAATCTAAGAATAGACACAGACCAAGTGAACATGGACTTAGGTATTGGAGCTTTATAGGGTGGGGACAGGTAGGCTGGACTTGAATTTAGAACTGGATTCAGGGACTTCTTCGTCCAGTGTTTAGGACTCTGTGCTCTCAATGCAGGGGGCCTGCGTTTGAATCCTGATCAGGGAACTAGATCCCACATGCCACAACCAAAGATCTCATGTGCCCCAGGTAGGACCTGGAGTAGTCAAATACATTTAAAAAAAAAAGCAAAAAACGAAGAACTGGTTTCAAATCCTAGGCCTTTCACTTATAGGGATTCTTAAACGGGAGTTCCATAAATGGACCTCAGAGGAGACTTCAGTTCCAGAAATAACATGGAAGGTTAAGTGTCTCTGAATTTTTCTGGGATTGGAATATCATTAAAGAGTGAAATGTCTCTGATTTACTCTTTGTTGGACTTCGGGATTGTAACTCTAATCTTATGAACTTTCAGCTGCCTTGTCTATAAAGGGAGAATCGTAGCCCTAATGACTTCAAAGACTAGATAGGAGCTCAAATTATAAAAAGTCAAATGTAAATATCTATCTACTGAAGGATATGTTTTGAGAATAAGTAATTTCAGTGTGCAATAAAATCTTACAGACCATTTACCCTCAAAGCAAGTTTATAAAATGTTTAACAAATATTTAGAGAAATTGAAACATCTCAACTGTGGAAAAGTAGAGTTCTTTCATAAAATTTATACACACACACACACACACCCAGCCCCACTAATTCCACCACAATAGAAAGTGAACTGGGGAGCTTCCCTGGTGGTAGAATGATGAAGACTCCGGGCTGCCAATGCAAGGGGTGTAGTTTCAATCTCTGTTCAGGGAACTAAGATCCCACATGCTGCTTGGTGTGGGCAAGAAATTTTTTTTTTTAAGTGAACTGGGCTGGACTGACCTTATGAAATGTATCTAAAGCAAGCATTTCAGGAAGGTCTCCTGACCTGTTAGACAGCAGAATAAACGGGCATCCTTATTTAAAGGAGCGTGGGGTAGAGGATGCTGGCCTTGCTATAAGCAGGTCAGCAGAAGATAAGTTTAGTTTAGGGGACGTGGTTGATAGTCTCCTGTTCTCTGTCTCCTTCATGATCTCTCACATCCTTTCTGTTTGATCCAGGTGAAGTGGTTGCTTCAGGCTCTTTTAACTCAGAACCTCCACCCTCGAAGGGTCAGTTATTTTTCTCTCTTGTCAGATTTTTTTAGTTTCCTGTTGAATTGTATAAGGACTAGATCATCCCACTTTGTGATTTGGGAATATCAGATAAAGCAGTCCCCATGTTGTCTTCCATTGCATACAATAAGTTTCCCAAATGAATTCAATTATAAAATCCTGAATACTCAGAGAGAACTAGTATGGTGGTGATTATTAATATACCCGCGACTTGAGAATTCCCAGGTGGTCCAGTGGTTGGGACTTTATGCTTTCACTGCCGAGGGCCCAGACTGGATCCCTGATAGGAAAACTAGGATCCCATGGACCCTGCGGCATGACCAAAAAATTAAATAAATAGTAATGTCCACTACTTTTGCATTCTTACTTTGCAATTCTTCACACAAAATTCCATTTTATAAAATAGTTCCATTCCACTCCTCAAATAAAATTTATCATAAAAGTGGAGTCATTTCTCTTCTTTAATTATACGACTGAACAAAGGCAAATGAATACTATGTAAATTATAAGCACAGTGACTATTTCACAAGTAAATTATAAGGTCAAAAAAAAAAGCTGATTAGGTATCAAGCCAATGGAAAACATTTTATTAGATTGTTTTATTCCCCCCATTTTATTGTGGGGGTGGCACACAAAGTTGAAACATAATACTGCATTTCTCTGGGGGGAAAAGAACTATGTATTTTCAAAAGTTAAGTGGACCTTTGTATATTTGAGTTGGGTGTGTGTGATTTGCTAGCATTTGTTGTTTTTCAGTCCCTCAGTCATGTCCAGCTCTTTGCAACCCCATGGACTGCAGCACACCAAGCTTCCCTGTCCTTTACCATCTCCCAGAGCTTGCTCAAACTCATGTCCATTGAGTCGGTGATGCCATTCAACCAGCTCATCCTCTATCGTCCCCTTCTCCTCCTGCCTTCTATTTTTCCCAGCATCAGGGTCTTTTCTAATGAGTTGGCTGTTCGCATCAGGTGGCCAAAGTATTAGCCTTTGGCATCAGTCCTTCCAATGAGTATTCAGGACAGATTTCCTTTAGGGTTGACTTCCTTGCAGTCCAAGGGACTCTCAAGAGTCTTCTCCAACACCAAAGTTAAAAAGCATCAGTTCTTTGGTGCTCAGACTTCTTTATGGTCCAACTCTCACATCCATACATGACTACTGGAAAAACCATAGCTTTGACTAGACAGACCAATTTTGTCAAAGTAATGTCTCTGCCTTTTAATATGCTGTCTAGGTTTGTCATAGCTTTTCTTCCAAGGAGCAAGCGTCTTTTAATTTCATGGCTGCAGTCACCATCTGCACTGGACCACCTGGGAATTCTCAAGTCGCGGGTATATTTTGGAGCCCAAGAAAATAAAGTCTGCTTCCATTGTTTCTCCAACTATTTGCCATGAAGAGATGGGACCAAACTAGCATTAAGCTAAGTATTAGGCTAAGGATTTTATACAGGTATGTGCTTTAGTGAATCTTCTATTATTGCTCTCATTTTACAGAAAAAGAAACTGATACTTAAGAGAGAGATTTTATAAATTGCCTAAAGTTTGCCTAAGAGCAGGACTAGCATTTAGAAGCTAATGTCAGTTGAGTCCAGATTCTACATTCTGAGACTTTTTCTGAACACAGATACTCTAGTACAAACTCATGTTCCCAAATAAAGGATTTATGCCATTTATGTCTAAATGCCTGACTTGCTGCAAATGGAGACTTTAGAAACCACAGACAAAGCAAAACTAATCATGGTCTGTTTCCTTGAAATTGAGCTCTCTGCCTTCACAGAATCTAGTACCTATGTCCTTTCTTGCTCTTATTTCTGGATGAGTGGGTAAAGTCAGTCAAGAGTTCATTGTAGCGTAGTTACAGGAAACACAGAACCAGACCCTAAACAACCACCTGACCTGCCGGAGTATTCAGAAACATTTGTTCTTGTGTGAAGCCACCCCAAATACTGATGGCCAAGCCCCTATTGATGGTTCGAGAAAAAAAAGCTTGTGTCATATGACCTCGTTTTTTAAAAGATTTTCATCAACATCAAGGAAATTTTTGTTTGTGAAACACATAGATAAAAATGTGTTCATTTCTTGATGGTAAGAACATGCTAAGTTACTTCATTCATTTCTGACTCTTTGTAACCCTTTGGACCATAGCCTGCCAGGCTTCTCTGCCCATGGGATTCTCCAGGCAAGGGTACTGGAATAGGTTGCCATGACCTCCTCCAGGGAATCTTCCCCACCCAGGGATCAAACCTTGTGTCTCTTATGTCTCCTGCATTGGCAGGTGGGTTCTTTACCACTTGAGCCACCTAAGGGATTTTTTTTTCTATATTTTCTGGTTTTTCTTTTTTTCACAGTTTCAAATTTTTATTTCGAATAAACATGTTCAAATCTACACGAAGTGATCAACAGATTAAGACAAGCACAATTATGACCAGTCTGAGACTCTCTCCTTTGACAATACTTGAAGTTTGGGCACCCTTCTTATCACTGTCTTTCCTGTGACGCCTGGCAGGGTTGAACTGAAAGATCTGAAATGTGCATTTGTTAAAGACTCTGTTCAGTCCCCATCTCGTTTTTAGCTCTATCAGCATGGAGATCAGAATCTTAATAGCTGACAGTTAGTGAAGTGTTCCAGATAAAGGTCCAATTTCTGAAGTAAGATCTTTGCTAAATGGTCACTGATAAAGCTGTATTTTCTATTTTTCTAAAATTTAAGTAGTGCTTCCCTGGTGGCTCAGACGGTAAAGAATCTGCCTGTGATGCAGGAGACTGGGTTGGATCCCTGGGTTGGGAAGATTCCCTGGAAAAAGAAATGGCTACCCACTCCAGAATTCCTGCTTGGAGAATTTCATGGACAGAGGAGCCTGGTGGGCGACAATCCATGGAATCGGAAAGAGTCAGACACAACTGAGTGGCTCGCACTTGACTAACCATGCTATGACACTGGAAGTTTAAAAAAAAATTCAACAAACAGATATTCAGGGTCTACCATGGGTCATGCATTTCACTGGGCGCTGAGAAGACAAAGAGCTTCAAGCCACGGGGTGTAAACTCCTGCAGGTGCTAGACCCACTGGTCTTCTTCATCTCTCTTGACTCGCTGGCCTGGACTGATGGTCACCAGGGCCCCGTCAATACTTGTTCCTTACGTGGATGGAGAGAGACTATCAGCAACTGAGAACTTAGCACTTTCTAGGTGTTGTGATAGAAATATGTGCAGGTCAGAGTGTGTGGCTGGAGTGAAGAGTTGGGAAATCCACCTGGTGGGCGGGTGAGAGCGTACGTCGGGGACTTTACTCGGGACTTGATCCCAGAACAGAGGTTTATTTTTAATCACTGTATTTATTTACTTTTCATTGATTGATGATTTCTTTACAGTGTTGGTTTGACCTCTGTCTTACATCAGCATGACTTAACTGTGGGGGAACATAGGGCCCCTCCCTCTCGAATCTCCCTCCCACCTCCCACCTATTCCCGTTCCTCTAGGTTATTACAGGGCCCCAGTTTGAGTTCCCTGAGTCGTACAGCAAATTCCCACTGGCTATCTATTTTACATATGTTAATGTATGTGCTTCTATGTTACTCTTTCCATTCATCTCACCCTCTCCTTTCTGTCTTTTTTAAAAATATTTTGATATATAGACTTAGATTTTTTATTTTTTAATTGGCGGGAAATTGCTTTACAATGTTGTGTTGGTTTCTGCCATACAACAGTGCAAATCAACCATAACTGTATGTATATCCCCTCCCTCTGGAGCCTCCCTCCCTCCCACCATCCCTGTCCCATCCTCTCAGTCATTACAGAGCTCCAGGCTGGGCCCCTATATTATGTAGCAGCTTCTCATCAGCTGGGTATTTCACATAAGGTACTGAATATATGTCAATGCTACTTTCTTCATTTGTCCCACTCTGTCCTTACCCTGTTTGTCCACAAATTGGTTCTCTACAGCTGTGTCTCCATGCCTTCCCTGAAAATAGGTTAATTTATGGTACAATATACAATGGAATAATACCCAGCCACAAAAGAAGACAAATTTGAGTCACTTCTAGTGAGGTGGATGAACCTAGAGCCTGTGATACAGAGTGAAGTAAGTCAAAAGGAGAAAAACAAATATCACATATTAATTTATGTATATATATATATGGACTCTAGAACGGAGAAGGGAATGGCAACCCATTCCAGTACTCTTGCCTGGGAAATCCCATGGACAGAGGAGCCTGGAGGGTTACAGTCCATGGGGTCGAAAAGAGTTGGACATGACTAAAATCGCCGAAGAATTGATGCTTTTGAACTGTGGTGCTGGAGAAGACTCTTGAGAGTCCCTTGGACTGCAAGGAGATCCAACCAGTCCATTCTAAAGGAGATCAGTGCTGGGTGTTCATTGGATGGACTGATGCTAAAGCTGAAACTCCAGTACTTTGGCCACCTCATGGGACGAGCTGACTCACTGGAAAAGACTCTGATGCTGGGAGGGATTGGGGGCAGGAGGAGAAGGGGACGACAGAGAATGAGATGGCTGGATGGCATCACCGACTCGATGGACATGAGTTTGAGTGAACTCCAGGAGTTGGTGATGGACGGGGAGGCCTGGTGTGCTGTGATTCATGGGGTCGCAGAGAGACGGACTTGACTGAGCGACTGAACTGAACTGAAGTGACTGAAGCAACTAACACACACACACACACACACACACATACGGAGTCTAGAAAACTAGCGCTGACGTCTTATACTGACAAGTGAGCGGGGCAGGAGCACGTGATGCCCAGAGGGTGAGGAGCGAACACTGTGACAGGCAGAGGAGCAGCGTGAGGCAGCACGGGCTGGCCAGCTCAGAGAAGACGGGAAAGAGACAAGGGAGAGACAGAAGATCCTAGGGAAAAGAAGCCTCTCGGATAGCAGTAGGAAAAGTTAACTTGGAGTTTCTGCAGATGCAAAGACTAAAGATTTCATGCAGAAAAAATCTGGGTGCATAAATAAAGTGGCATGTCAATGCAGAGCAGGAGACAATCAAGGAACAGAAGAAAATACAGGGAAAAAAGGTATTAAAGAGCAAATCCAAACCAAAGGCATCCTTTTAGAAGCTTTAATTGAATGCTATTTCTACTTGCATAAAAACAGCACATGTTATTTTAGGGTGGTGAGAGCTTTGAGTGGTTTTAATGGACTTTAACGTACCTATCTTTTTTTTCTAAAATAATTATGCATGATGGTGTTGTGTCTTTAATAAAAATGTACTTAAAGAGGACATCAGAAGCTCACTAAATAAGATATATAGTTATACAAGGATTTAGTGACACAGTGTTGAAAGGCCAGTGTAGGGATTCAATTCATTTCTCAATAAATCTTTTTAACATCTGTCTAAAGTGTTAAGTATTTAGAAAGACAGGTTGATGGAAAGAGAGATAAGAAGAAAGGGAAGGAGGGAGGGGGAGAATAAATTCTCTAGATCTTGCTGTATGCAGAGACAATAGACCCCCCACCTACGGGCAGAAGCAAGTTTCAATACTTCTTAAAGAATTCTGTCTCAACAAATATGACTTATATCTGGGTGCAGCCTTGTCACTCATTGAGAAATAACTGAAAGTATGTGTTTAGAGTCAGAAGAGAAAGAGACTGTCTGATGGGGTAACTAACAGGGTCTTGAGAATCGGTTGTCAGTTAGGGTCTCACAAATAACATGTAAATCAATAACGACCATGCATCAGCTCACTGCTAACGTGGTGAATAATATTCCTTGCTGGAATGAGAGTTTTACTAGCAAAGAATTTTTTTTTCTTCCCCCCAAAAAAATGACCTTCACAATACATACAGACTTCCTAAAGCATCTGAGCTATCTCCTCCCTTCTTTGGAGAAAAAAATGGTTCAAAGCTATTGGAATTTCATCTTCAGTGTATGTGCTCTAGATTCTAACTTCATATCCTTTTCATCTTAATTACTTTAACCCATAACTACATTCTGAGTCAGGAGCCAGAACCTCTTCGACGACTTCACAGGCAGTCTCTTTGGCAAATGCAGAGCGTGTCATTTTCTGGATGAGTAGCGGGCACAGTGCACATTGCAATAGATGATTTTATGCCCCGGCTCCTTGTTTAATCAAATCAAAGCAGATATGGTTGATTACATGGACAAAAAGCTACTGAATAAACACATTTGTTCAAGAGTAACTAAGCATTAGATAATATTATGTAATGTGGAAGTAACCGCCTGGCTTAATGTTATGGTTTCCATGGCAACTACATCTGTGAAGGCTAAAGGGGTTCAGAAATATTGGTTTCTTTCAGCGTGATAAAGGGAAAATCTACACTCATGCGACGTTTTTGGTGTTTTTTAGAAGTCTTCCACTCATTAGAAAGTGATCTTAGGTATTAATGACTAAAAATGGTGGAACCACAATCTTAGAAAGAGGACAGGTTGGCTTTGCTTTCCCTAAGTTCTTTAGGGATAGAAATGATGTTCCAGTTGGTAAAGGGAGAGAGAGATGAATTTTACATGGGACCTGCTGTATTCCAAGCTTAGCTGCCCTCACGTGTAGGGTCCACGTGCCGTGGATGTCTTTCTCTTTTCCAAAAACAAAGTCAGCGATGGCGATAACAAAAGGGAAAGTCCCAGCCAAATGATGAGCACTGCAGAGGATGGTTCCTGCCGAAAGCAGGGAAGATTGATTGTGGGAGGGAGGCGGAGAGCAGGGTGCGTTTTGTATTCAGCGGGGCTCCGCAGCAGCGCTCCAGCCCTTTATCTGCTGCAGCGGTGTGGTTACCGCGAAGGGAGGAAGCGGGTGCAGGGGGACCATCTGAGCCCAGCCCTGGCATTGTCCTGACTTTAGTTATTTCATTTTAATCCCCCTGGGTCAGATGAGGATGAAGTTAAACACACAGATTCTTTTGAATTGCAAGTTACACATTCATAAAACGTAGAGAAATCCAATTATTTTTTATCCTGGGGTTGAAGGGAAAATCCATTTTGGTGGTCAGAAGGAAGGGCTGGGAGCCAGAAGGGCTGAATTCCATCCTTGTCACATTTACCTGCCCTCTTCAAGCTCCAATGGGCTCCAAATGGCTCAAGTGTGGTTTTTCCCCAAAGGCTGGACTTTTAATTATAGGAGATTTAGAGGTTTCTTCCAACCTGAAGATGTTCATTTACTATGGCCCTTAACTTTTTAATACCTCTTTAGTGATTCTTTGCTATCCAACCCCCAAGAAAATTAGTATCTTCCTAAGAATGAGATGGCTGGATGGCATCACCGACCCTGTGGACATGAGTTTGAGTGAACTCCGGGAGTTGGTGATGGACAGGGAGGCCTGGCGTGCTGTGATTCATGGGGTCGCGGAGAGTTGGACACGACTGAGCGACTGAACTGAACTGAACTGAAGGTGTGCTCACGGGGCTTCCCTGGGAGCTCGGTGGTGAAGAACCTGCCTGCCAGTGCAGGAAACCAAGGTTCAATCCCTGGGTCAGGAAGACCCTTGGAGAAGGAAATAGCAACCAACTCTGGTATTCTTGCCTGGAAAATTCTTTATACAGAGTAGTATGGTGGGTTACAGTCCATGGGGTCACAAAAGAGTCAGACACGATTTAGCAACTAAACACCAACCAACCAGTTGTACTTACAGGGCATGTGATGCTTCCATTTAATAGTTTAATGACTCTGGGAAAGATGCACAGTTATTCTAGACCTCAGATTTCCCTCCATATAAAATGAGGGCTGAAACACCTACTGGGAAATACTCTGAGAATTTGCCATTCTATGTGAAGTAGAAAGCATGATATCTGTACCAAATACTCATTAATTCTTACCTCCCTTTATCATTACCATTGATCAGGAATATGCCTTTTTAAGGGAATTCTCAAAGTCCATCAGATCTCAGTGTTCCCCTTCTAGGCTGCCAAGTAATACTTGACTTACATCTCAATGGAGAATGCAATTTGCAAATTCAGCAACACGGAGTGTATGTTATCATCATGGTGTAGGGCACACGGGCACAGAGGGCTGTAGCTCTTGAGCCCAAATGAGACCACGGCTTGTTTTATTGAAACACAGCCATGCTCATTCATTTATGCTTTGTCTACAGCTGCTATGTGCTGAACAGCAGAGTGAAATAATTGTGATCAAGCTCTGCCCCTTTGCAGAAAATTCCTGTGATCTTTGGTATAAGGTAATTATTTCCAAATTTACATGAAAGCATTGACTTCTGTTGAATCCCTGAGTATGAGATTTATATAATTTAAATATCCCATTTCGTGTATTGTATCCCTCATGAAGCTAGAAGTTCTAGCTTCTAAATATTTTCGAAAAAAAAAATAGAACCATACATAAGTATAGGTGATGGACCTTTTAGTTGTTCTGCCAACCATTGGGGAAACTCGTTCTTTTTGTGGCAGAATGAACATCAGGCGTTCATCATCCTAGCAGAGTGAGCTTAAGATCACCGGAAAGAAGCTGATAGCCTGATACATCCAGTTTTATTGATCTGAGGCAATGAGACAGCAGGTTGCCTTGGAGGGCATTTTGCCAAATGGAGAAAAAAAAATTAGAGGCATTTAGGACTCCGGGGAATGGAGGAGTCTCGATGCAATTTGAATGAAGCAGTGTTTTGATGTCAAGATAGTGTTGTGCACAGACCAACATCAGGTCTATACTGAAAAGTGTTTCTTTGGAAGCAATAAAGTTAAGGTAGATACAGAGCTTGGTGCCTGTAAACGTTTTATCTGAAGTTCTGCACCCGGCTGGTAAATAGCCACTGCTTCTCTGAATCCAAGAGTAACCAGGTTTTCCAGGCAAAAGTGGGAGGCTTTACTCTTCCTGATATGATTTGCAACAGAGGGAGGCTCTGTCTGTCCATGATCTTAGAGAACAAAGTGTCTTAGTGAGTCACTCCAAGAAGGGGTTGTAATGACTCATTCAAGTTGCAGTATGTCCTTGGGGAAAATTCTGTTTCCTGTCAACTTTGCAGCTGGTTGTGTCTGTTAAAACAGCCTGATGAATGGCCAGCCAGGTTTTTCCTTCCTCAGTCTGTGAACTCTTTCTTATTTTTTCATCAGGAGGTGATGCTAGTAGATGTGAAAGGTGAGGGGAGTGCAGAAAGGAAAGCAAGAAGGAGATAAGGAGAGGTCGATTCAAGGCAGATGGCACCCACAGGCGCGTTCCTACAGCCTAGCCCAGAGCCTGACATGCTGCTCCTGACTTAAAAATTAGAAGCTGATTCCTGAGAGGACAGTGTTTGAGCGAAGTGTCTTCAGCATCAAGATGTCAGTGCAGTTCAGTCGCTCAGTCGTGTCCGACTCTTTGCGACGCCATGAACCGTGGCACGCCAGGCCACCCTGTCCATCACCAACTCCCGGAGTCTACCCAAACCCACGTCCATTGAGTTGGTGATGCCATCCATCTCATCCTCTGTCATCCGTCCCCTTCTCCTCCTGCCCTCAATCCTTCCCAGCATCAGGGTCTTTTCAAATGAGTCAGCTCTTCTCATGAGGTGGCCAAAGTATTGGAGTTTCAGCTTCAACATCAGTCCTTCCAATGAACACCCAGGACTGATCTCATTTAGAATGGACTGGTTGGATTTCTTTGCAGTCCAAGGGACTCTCAAGAGTCTTCTCCAACACCATAGTACAAAAGCATCAATTCTTAGGTGATCAGCTTTCTTCACAGTCCAACTCTCACATCCATACATGACCACTGGAAAAACCATAGCCTTGACTAGACAGACCTTTGTTGGCAAAGTAATGTCTCTGCTTTTTAATATGCTGTCTAGGTTGGTCATAACTTTCCTTCCAAGGAGTAAGCGTCTTTTAATTTCATGGCTGCAATCAGCATCTGCAGTGATTTTGAAGCCCAGAAAAATAAAGGCAGCCATTGTTTCCACTGTTTCCCCATCTATTTTCCATGAAGTGATGGGACCAAATGCCATGATCTTAGTTTTCTGAACGCTGAACTTTAAGCCAACTTTTTCACTCTCCTTTTTCACTTTCATCAAGAGGCTCTTTAGTTCTTCTTCACTTTCTCCCATAAGGGTGGTGTCATCTGCATATCTGAGGTTATTGATATTTATCCTGGCAACCTTTCTAATGACCCTAATAGTATTAGTTACACTATCACATAGAATTTCATGATGCTCATTTTACATTGAACCAGAAAAGTGGAATGGAAGTGCTGACCGCCAACCATCAAATGTATTATGAATTCTTCCCTTAGACAGTCACAGATTAATGTCAGTGTCATAATGTCATTAATGTCAATGTCACTTTATAGGAACGACTGTCCGTCGGAAGCCACTGGTCTGAGTAATGACAGTGTCTCGGTGGTTTTGGAGAATGGACTTTAGAACCTAAGAAAGACCTGATTCCTGAGTGTCGGGGTCTATTTTTGAATGTGTTTGTGAAGGACAGGATGTCCTCACTGCTGTGTCAGAAATGAGTCAGGAAACTAACCTTGTGACTCTAGGAACTGAAAGCATAGCAGAACCCAAACAGGTTGGCCCCTTGAGCCTCTGTTTCCTCCAGCTCACCCTTGTGGAAAGGCAGGGAGTGAAACTGGGAGAGCCAGCCCATCTTCTCCAAGACCCCAGACTTACCCTCAGTGGGTGGTAGTTGGGATCTCCCGTCCTCTGTAAGCTCGGTGGGGAGGATGGGTGGAGAGAAAGAAGCTTACCAACTTCCCCTGCTCAGAGCACCTCTGCCTTTCAGATCAGAGACTCCTTGTAGCCAACACAGATTGTTCTTGGCAGATCTTCATTTCTCTGAAGCTCTTGATATTTGTTTACCTTCAGGCAATGTTTATTTTTAAAATTTATTTTATTGAAGTGTAATTGATTTATAATGTTTTATTAATTTCTCCTGTATAGCACCATGGCTCAGTTATACATATATACATTCATTTTCATATTTTTCCTTTATAGTCCATCACAGGATATTGAATTCAGCTCCCTGTGATATGCAATAGGACCTTGTTATTTATCCATCCTAAATGTGATAGTTATATTTGGAGTTTAGAGAAGGAAATGGCAACCCACTCCAGTATTCTTGCCTGTAGAATCCCATGGACTGGAGCCTGCCAGGCTCCTCTGTCCATGGGGTCGCAAGAGTGGGACACCATTTAGCGACTGAAGAGAGAGAAAGAAATAGAATAGTTTGCATCTGCTAATCCCAAACTCCCAGATTATCCCTCCTCTATCCCGCTCCCCTCTTGGCAACCACAAGTCTGTCTCTATGTCTGTGAATCTATTTCTGCTTCATGAATAAGTTCATTCGTGTTATATTTTATATTCCACATACAAGTGCTATCATATAGTATTTGTTTTTCTTTTTCTGGCTTACTTCACTTAGTATGATCATTGCTGGGTGAATCCATGTTACTGCAAGAGACATTATTTTATTCTTTTTATGGCTGAGTAGTATTCCATTATATATATATACACATATGTATATATTTGCTGTGCTTAGTCTCTCAGTCGTGTCTAATTCTTTGTGACCCCATGGACTGTAGCTCATATATATATATAGGCTTCCCTGGTAAAGAAAGGTAAAGGATAAAGAATTCAGCTGGTAAAGAATCTGCCTGCAATGCAGGAGATACTGGTTCAATTCCTGAGTTGGGCAGATAACCTAGAGAAGGGATAGGCTACCCACTCCAGCTTCCCCGGTGGCTCAGATGGTAAAGGATCTGCCTGCAACTCAGGAGACCTGGGTTTGATCCCTGGGTTTGGAAGATCCCCCGGAGGAGGGCATGGCAACCCACTCCAGTATTCTGGCCTGGAGAGTTCCATGGATTGTATAGTCCATGGGGTTGCAAAGAGACAGACATGACTGAGTGACTTTTACTTTCTTTCACATCTACTTTATCCAGTCTTTGCTGATGGACACTTAGGTTGCTTCTGTATGTTGGCTATTGTAAATAATGCTGCTATGAATATTGAGGTGCATGTATCTTTTCAAATTGTCGAGTTTTGTCCAGATATATGCTCAAAAGTGGGATTGCTAGATCATACGGCAACTCTATTTTTAGTTTTTTGAGGAATTTCCATACTGTTTTCCAAAGTGGTGTGCAATCTCTCTATTTTTCCAATTTTTCTTCCTCTAGCCTCCACAAGTCACTGCTAGTAAGAGTTACCTTCAGTCTGGAATATTCTTTTCAGCCTCTGTTCTCTTCCTCTTGCCTCCCCCTCAGCACCACTTACTTCTCCATGAAGCCTCCAGGCTGGCATGAACTTGTCCTGGCAGCATCTCAAGATCCTGAGAATTTTACATGAATTACCTCCACCTCCAGGCCTCCTTCTGAGGTTGACGAGAAGGCATGACAAAGGAACAGAGCTGGATGGTAGTTAAGACAGTTGTAGAAACAGATTTTACCCAGAACTATGACCATAGGGGAAAAGAGACCTCAGTACAGAACCTGGGCTCAAGTCCAAGTACAACAAGGACAGTTGGGGATTTATATCCAAAGAGCAGTATAGGGGTTAGGGTGGAAAATTATTAAGAAGGGACATTAGGAGTAAGGGGCGGGGTTATGCTGGCTAAACAGACAACAGGATTCTTGCTGAAGGCAGCCCAGGGTGATGAAATGTCTGATCAGTACGGTCAGACATGGAGGGTGGAGGATTCTCTGTGAACCGATTTATCAGGATTCCTGCTCAAGGTGGGCCACACAGGTCTAACAGGGATGAGGCATATTTGGGAAAAGCCCATGGGGAGCCTGACTGCAATCTGGTTAAGGAGTGAGCCTTTATCACATAGGGAACCAGTCCTCCTCTGGAAAATACTGACCCACGGGATATCAAGAGAGATGGGCAGAGGAGACTGTGAGTTGCATGTAAAGCAGGTAACTTTACCCTGGGGAATCCAGCGCGAGCTGTTGGAAAGTGGAGAGGTTTTGAATCTCTAGCACCCTGAGTCATCTTGTTCAATGCGAGTAGTGGGGCCAGCCCTTGGAGCCCCGGTGAAGGAATTAACTGTGATTAGAAGCAGCTGGGAGCAGAGCAAAGCCCTGGGGTCCTCAGCGGAAGGAAGAGGCAGTCTTGTGAAATAGAGAGTCCTGTAAGCTCAAGCTCATTGTTCAGCTAAAATAATTGTTTATAGCAGGAGACATCTATTTGGAGGAGGGAAAAAAAATCCTAACTGATGGAAACTAGTTAGCATCAAGCCAGGGAATAATAATGAAACCCAGGGCCAATAGCTGTGTGGTTTTCTTAGGAACCAATACTGCCAGACACACTTAATAGTTCGTTTCTTGAAAAGAAATGTGTATGTGAACTCACACACACACACACACACACACACCCCACCTGAATGAATGGTTAGGTAGAACACAGCAGCTGTTACTTATTTGGACCTTACTAAAGCACTTGATAAAAATGTCTCATGAAATCGGACTTGCAAAACAAGTTCAAATTGGCTGGAATAGGAGGATTCCGGTGCAGATTGAATCCTGGCTCCAAAGCCAGAAACCATAGGTAATGGAACTGATAAGTAAGCGGCAGCAGATCTAGTTGCTGGAGCGTGTTTAGTGGATGCCCCAGGGGTTACTGTGAGCACTGAGTTTATTAAAAATTTTTATCAATGAGTTGGAAGAACCGGTGAACAGGATACACGTGAATTCTGCCAGGAATACTAGGTTGGCAAGTGTTAGAGAAAGCAGGGAAGACCAAGTGCTAATGCAGAGGGGTCAGCGGAGGGCTTCGACGTGTGTATTGGAGGAAAAAGGAAGAAAGAAGATGGGATGCTTATTAATAAAGGGGTTTCGTGGGGCTATATTCAGGAGAAGGCAAGAGCCTTAGAGGCATGAAACCATGCACATTATCATAATGGCTTAAGGATTTTAAAAAATAGTTAACAAGCTTGCCAGGACATTTTAGTTTTTTTTCATTGCCACATTGTCTGTCAATGGAAGGAATGAAGGGAATTCATGGATAAATGAGGATACTTTCATCCGGTGGAACACTCGATAGCCTTTAAGAAGATGTTTTTCACTCGCTAAGTCGTGTCTGACTCTTTGCAACCCCATGGGCTGTAGCCTGCCGGGCTCCTCTGTCCATGGGATTTTCCAGGCAAGAATACTGGAGCGGGTTGCCATTTCCTTCTCCAGGGGATTTTCCCAACCCAGGGCTCGAACCCAGGTCTCCTGCATTGCAGGCAGATTCTTTACCACTGAGTGACCAGGAAAGCCCCTTTAAGAAGATGGCATACCTGCCATTAATGAGTCACAAGGACATCCACAAGAGTTGTAAGCGAGCAAGTTGCAGAAAATGATGACAAAAGTGATACAGATTTTTTTTAAATAGATAAGTGTTGAGCATAGAAAGAGTCATACAAATCTATTAACAGTGGTTACCTCTTTGTGTTGGAATCAGGGAACAAGGGAGTAGGAGAAAGTCACTTCATATATTTATTGGATGCTGATGCTGCATTTGGCATGAGAAAGTTACACACACGCAAGTATACATTGAATGGCTTTATTAAATAGAAGGACTTTGAAAACTTAAGATGCCCTATCCAGTAAAGAGTTATGATGATCTTCTGTTGCCAGCGCTTCAGATCGTTGCTGTCCAGAGAGATGGAAATCAGATGAAAAACGATGTGGCCTGGCCATGTTGAAGTGGCTGAAGCTGGTCCAGCCCAAGCTCAGTTTCAGTTCCATTTTCTGAGAAGCTCTGTGACCTTGGTGCACATCTGTCTGATACATCCAAGTCAAGCTGTTTCATCGCAGGGTGTCTTGAGCCCAGTTTGGCTCAAGATGGTGTTGAGTGTGTTGTAGTCAAACTATACACTAAAAGCGGCCCAGGGCTGCTTGAGAGGTGAATCAAGAGAGACAAAGCAAGTAGAAATATCTAGGAAAGACTTATCTGTGCTGATGAGCTGGGGGTTACTTGGAAGTTTCACTTATTCCACCAAAGGGTTGGGTTGCAATCATCTTCCAATTGGTTTTTACCTTCAAATCTGCAAAATTGCTTGGATATCACAGGAAAACAGACTTTGCTCACAGGACCATCATTACATTTTGCTTCCAAAATGAGCTGGAAATGCCCACAGAAAGGCTTTGTCTTGCGATAGTCTGTGTAGTTTTATTCTGTTTGGATTTCCCATCATCTGTAAAGAAAACAAATAGCTCATTGTGAGTAGTGTGTTTGGGGCAGTATAACGATCATCAGCTTCAGTTTCGAATTTCTTCTGCTCATCTTTCATTTCAGCCAGAGGTGCTGGAGTCTGACAGGGCCCTTTTTTTATATATTGATCTTGATCCATAGCAACTGCCTGGTGAATGTAAAAATCTTGTGTTTATCATTTGCTAGATTTTCGTTCTGATTTTTTTTCCTCTACAAGCTGTTCAAGTGTTCCAGCCAAAGAGCCCACATGGTCTTCTATCCCCTTGATGTTTCCTTTGTGTGGATGATGGTTTGGAGATGTTCTAAGGGTGTAGCACGATAATATACTTTCTGGAGTTACTCTAATATTCCTGTATTGATGCCTTTGCCAGCGTAAAAGACTATCCAATCTATCAACGTCTAAAAACCACTTAAAATAAATGGCCCCTTGTGTTTTGAAGTCATGTGGGAAAACCCCAGGTTTCACGTAACCATTAATAAATAATTACCCCTTTGTTAATGTATCCTGCTGATTCCACAATAAAACCGGGTTGATGGATGGCATAGCTCTGCTATGGACACGTTCACTAGCATGTGCTTGTCTTGTATTCCCTACAGGTGTAAGCTTCCAGAGGGCACACAAGAAGTGTGCCGTATCCACATCATATAAACAATCTGGTGAGGCTTACCTGCTTGCTCAGTGGTAAAGGATTCAGGAGACACATTTTTGATCCCTGATATGGGGTCCCACATGCTGCTGAGCAATTAAGCCTATACCGCAACTACTGAGCCCATGCTCAGAACCCGGGAGCCACAACTACTGAGCCCTTTTATTGAAGCTACTAAAGCCAGCTTGCCCTAGAGCCTGCGCTTCGGAACAAGAGAAGCCACCTCAATGAGCAGTCTGAGTACCTCACCTGGAGAGGTTGAGAGCCTCTGCTCTGTGCAACTAGAGAAAAGCCTGCAGAGCAACAAAGACCCAGAACAGCCAAAAATAAATAAAATTTAAACAAAGAATTTGGTGAATTAAAAAAAAATTTACAGAAGCAAAGCTTCCCCCCATAAACTTTAGCCCAGAGCTTGGTCTGTAGATTGCCAATAAATCCTTGCTGAGCAACTCAGGATGTGGGGCTGGTGATGTGGGAGATCCCATTTGACACAGGTGACTGGGAGACCACACCAAACAGCACAAGAGGAGGAGCTTCTCGGTGACACTGATTGCACGTGTGGCCCAAGATACCCAGGGGCTGTGGATGAGGCATTCAGTCGTCAGTAAACAAAAGACAGGCAGCCACGTTCTCAGAACAGTGCTTAGCTCCTCTTCCCAGGCATCCACTGGATGCTGAAGACATGTCAAGCCACCCAGGTGAAGGCCACCAGGAACACACCTGTGCTTAGACGAGAGGGTTAATTACCAGCTTCAGGGAGAGAGACCACACTGTGGGGATCTGGGTGTCCCAGTATAAGAGGGTGTTAGAAGGGGCCTACCGTAGGATCTGGGCTCCTGTTAGGTGATCTGGGGGAGGGTCTACAGGAACCAGTTTCACTCTTGCTGTTGCCGCTGTTGTTCAGTTGCTCAGTTGTGTCTGACCCTTTGTAACCCCATGGACTTTAGCATACCAGGCTTCCCTGTTGTTCACGGTTTGAGTTTGCTCAAACTCATGTCCACTGAGCTGATGATACCATCCAACCATCTCATCCTCTGCTGTCCCCTTTTCCTCCTGCCCTCAATATTTCCCAGCACCAGGTTTGCTCTAACCTGGGTATTGCTGTGAAGCAGGGGCACTTCTAGGAGCGGGAATCTCAATACATGTTATACCTCCAGGGAGAGCATCTTAAAAAGCCAGGAAAAGCTGGAACTGTTCATGATGTACCAGTGACTTATTTGGAAGGATTGTGGGGTTGGCGTGTCCTGTGTGACCTAATCTGGGTGGATGTTCAGAGATGATTTATGACCAGTGGAAGGACGCATGGCTGGGCTGGAAGCATCAGGTCAGCTCACGATGAAGCCTGAGGCCAAGACGTAATATCATCACTAGTTCCCAGTCGCAATTGGGATGGGGTTGCTTGCTTTCTCAGATGTCATTGAAGAAGTCAAGAAAGGAGCTGGAGACCCCTGGCTCCCCATTTTCCTGCTCGGGCTGAGGAAGCGACTTAAGCCAGACAGCCCCAAACTCTGAGTCCCATTAGCATTCCCCTCCTCCCTTCCATCTGTAAGACGGATGAACCCTCGGGTCAAGACTGTTTGTTCCTCTGCACGCTGAAACACTCATCTCCTAGGACTGTCCTTTGTTAGGAGAGAAAAATGTCACTTCTCTAAATGGGTTTACATGAGCTGGAAATAAGAGGACTTTAAGATGTAGGCAAGTAGGTGTATGTATTTTGAAAATGAATCACACTTAGGCCAGTTCACGGAGACAAAAAGTCTGTTTTCCTTACAGCCACCCATCTATGTATCTTAAATTACTGGATGCCAAACGGGGTCATATAGCCCTTCACTCGACAGCTACTTTTCAACTCTAACAAGTGACATGTAAAGAAATTCTGAATGGGAATATATTTGGTGAAAAGGGTTCAAGTATTTTAAATATTAGACTTTAAATACAGCAAACATCTGTAAACGTAGAGCATGTGACAGGCACACAGCAAAAAAATGTGTTCATTGCTTCAGTTAGTCAACATGCGTTCTCCTCTTAGATCAGTTAGGAGGAAGGAGAGACTCAATTATTTGAAACCCTTTTCATCTGATTGCAGAAGTAAGCCATTCCCACTGTAAAAATGTTTGGAATAAGAAAAAGGAAGGAAAAATAAATAAAAATCACCATCTGGAGACAACCACTGTTTGTGATCTGGGTCTTGCATTCATTCCGCAAATACTTAGCAATACCACGTAGTAGATACCGGACTAGTGGCTGGGAAGACACAGACAAATAAAACAATCTCTGGCCTCAAGAACCTCATAGCTCCATGGGCGAGACAAGTTGAATACGTAGGGAATTACAATGTCTTCGGTGAGTGGCGTGGCAAATGTTGTCATCCGGCATTATGGGAGCAATGAGGACACAACTCCCCCCCATAGATGTGGGTGTGTCAGGGTGGCATAGAAAGGAAGCCCTCTTCAAGAGGGAGTTCTCCTTGAACAATCTAGAAATACAGACGGAAAGAAGGAAGGAGAGAGTACACGATCTCTCCTTCCAAGAGTAACCAAGTGCAGGCTCTGATTCCATTGCACAGATGTCCTGTTACTGGCTCTGACAAGTTTGCAGGGCCTCCCTGTTGATCAGAATTACGGATTTCCCAGAAGCACTGTTTCTATGACCCGTGTCCTTGTATACTAAGCCGGTAAGTTGAAGATGTGTAATCATAATGGTTCATGCTGAGCTATTTAGGAAGAATATTAGGGATCTGGATATGATAACCAAGGGCCTTAGGGTTCTGAATTTATTATTTTTTTTTTCTAATAGAGCAGTTTGTTGAGTTGCTGGGCTGGGAGAGGAAGGGGAGACAGAAATAGCATGCACACACTCACACACACACACACATATACACACACATGACATCAGAAGAATCCCACCCTCTTGTGTCTTAGGTCCCTTCTGTCCATTGCCCTCTTGCCCTTTTTCTAATTTTGTCTTTATAGTTGCCACTGTTCATCAGGGCCCCTTCAAGGAGCCAGTCCCCAGAAGATGCCCTTTGCAGGCAGGTATTCATCGAGCTCCATTTGTCAAGGTGGAGGCAACCCCAGGGAGGCAGTGATTACAAGAGAAAACTGCAGAAGACAAGAGTGCATCTGTCCAGTTGTTCAGAAAATGTGATAAGGGAAAGAAATTTCAGCAAAACCAACCATCTCAAAGTATATTCAAACATAGCTCCCTGAAGGCCACTTGTTCTGAGTCCTAGCTAATTAATATATGGGAGTGGTTTTACTTCAGAGAGATTTCTAATGAAAAAAAAAAAAAACTGAGTAAATGCCCACATGGACGATCCAGGGCAACCCAGAAGAATGCATCTCTCATTTCTATCAAATACAGGAAGTTAGCAGAAATTCTTCCACTCAGCTCTGTGAGGATGGTGTGGGTTGCTTGCAGCAACTTCAGCTCTGCCAATGTTAGAGTCAGGTTTCTGGGAACTGAACTGTTTACAGGTAGACTAGGTGTTCAGAGACAACTCGGAAACCCTCCCATCTCCATTCTGCAGTTTCCTATCTTAACGCTAATGACTTGAAGACAGGACGAAAAGAAGCCAAGGGTGCCTGAGATAGAGGGAAGTAGTCAAGAGAGTGAGCAGAGGTCCGGGCAGCAGAACTTGTCCTGAGATACTTGGTCAAAGGAGGCAGGGGCTGTCCATCTGTGGTTCCCAAATGGCGGTCCCTGGAACAACAGCTGCTATCACCTGAGAACCTGGAGCCCCAGAAATCCTGAGTCAGTGAGGAAGGCCCTGGCCCTGGGAAGCTGCATTCTAAAGAGCTCCCTCTGTGATTCTGATGGTTTTTCTGGTTTGGGTACCACTGAGATCTTTGGAAGACTTTGAAAGATGCTCAATAGAAGACCTTCCTCATCCAACCTTGCTTCCCATGCACCTGAAATTTTGCCACCATGACGTATCCCACATAAACATCTGCTTGTCCTTGCCATCTTTCATTAAAACACAAAGTCCCTTGTATATGTATGGCTGAGTCCCTTCTCTGTTCACCTGAAACCACCACAGCATCGTTAATTAGCTATATCCCAAAATAAAATAAAAGTTTAAAGTCTGAAACCATTTCAAAGTCCTTCATGATGGATGGATTGGTCCTCTGGTCCTGGGAGAAGGATGGGAATCACCTGGGGCAGAGTCACCTCCAGCAGCACTCATGCTAAGTCAGAAGACCCCTGCCCACCCACACGCACCTGAGAATAAATTACTGATGTTTGAAGCCATTGAGTTTGGGGTGCTTTGTTATGCTGCATCTTCATGGCAATCACTAGCTGATGCAAATGTGTTTGAATTATGGGATGTGGGCTCCAAGCAACTCCTGCCACTTGCTAGCTTTGGCCATTGTTGAAGCTTTCTAAGACACAATGTCTGTCACAAAAGATTAAAAAAAAATAGAGGTTCAAACCCATAAAAAGTTGCTGTGTTTCTGTGGACTGAATAAAGGAGAGAATGCTGGTAAAATGTTCACTCTAGCCCTGGCTCTAGACGTATTGTGTAAGCTATTGTCACGGCAGCGCACACCTGGTACAGGGCCTCGGTATCAGATGCTGACACTCTGAGTGGCAGGTGTGTGTCTGATGACTGGTTCTGTGATGCTCAGTCTTACAAGTTATCCTGGGGGAGAGCTACACCGATGTGCTTGCTCAGGAGGATCGACTTCCACGTGCAAAACATCTTAGCCAGAGAGTGCGTGTGTGAGTGTGTGTGTCTGTGTGCACACACATATGCACACCTTTGTGTGTGCTCATTCCGGCTGGAATGTGAGCAGAGATGCAAATATTTCTGCTTCTCTGAGATTCGGCATGATGTCTTTATCAAGTTCCCATTCTTGCTGGATTTCGGGCACCACGTTTCTTAGAGCTCCTGATGTTTAAAAGAGGAGAAGGTATTGCAAGACACTGGCACATCCTCCAGCCTCTATTCAGTTGATCAACACACCTTTTCTGAGTTCCTCTGCTTAGAGAATCATGGTTACAGTCTTCCTAGTCCGAGGAGGATGGCGGAAGCTCCAGGACCTTGTCACCCCTGTCCTCTCTGTGAGGTATCAGGCAGCCTCTCTGTGAACAAATAAGTGATGGCAGCGTTTCTGAGGCTGAGCCACATCCTCATTTATGTGGGCCCCTCCCTAAGTGAGCCACATCGCTTCCTGCCAACCTGCAAGCCGCTACAAAACAAGCCCCACTGAGGCAGAGGGAGGAGCCACAGGCATTTACTGAGGCTTATAAAACTGTCAGCAAATCCAGCCCCGGTGCTCCAACTCCCAGCCGCTGTTTTACGGTGCTGAGGTCAGCATCTTGATTCAACTGCATAAATAACTCCTCAGACCTGCAGAGGCTTGGGGAGGAGTGAGGTGGGGGCCCAGAAAAGCTGTCAGGACCAGGATATAAACCCCGGGGAGGAGGGACGTACCAGCCCAAGCTTCCACATCTGCACAGGGTTTCTATATTTTCTACACGATTTCTAAATCTGGCATTGATTATATCATGTACATAATCGATCCTTAGCCATTGTTAGCCAAACAACTAAGGTATTTACTAATAGAAATCTGATTGACTGTGAGACACTTCCCCTTTCTTTCTCCCTCCTTTCCTCTGAAAGTTGCCATTTCTCATTTTAATTTCTTATCTCTCTCTCGATTTTTTCCCAATTCTTCTAACCAGATCAGACATTTGAAATTGAATAATCCCTTTTTATTTTCGGTCAGTCCTAAGAAGGAGAGGCTGGTATGCATTCCATCATGATTGCGCTAAGTCCAGCTGTCTCAAGGTGCAGGAAGAAAATCACAAAGCGAACTCAGGGAGGAGCTGGTCCATGCTCCGAGGCTCCGAGTGCCTGCTCCTGCTGGAGCACGTGAATATGTCTGTGTGGAGGATCCTAAATCAGATATGGGGCTGCACACCAGCCAACCCAGTGCCCTCGAACAGCACAGCCTTGCCTATGCAATAGGAGTGTATAGGAAGCTTCTGCAGGAACATCAACATTTTGACCCCAGAATTAATTCAAACCAGTGCTCTGCAACCCATTTGTTGGAATTGGGTCTTGTGGTGATGGACAGGGAGGCCTGGCGTGCTGTGATTCATGGGGTCGCAAAGAGTCAGACACGACTGAGCGACTGAACTGAACTGAACTGAACTGATAGTTCCTTTTGGTTCCTCTTGGTTTGGTTTCTGCTTTGGATGGAATCGTATCCCACCAAACTTCATACTGAAGCCCAAACCTCGATGCAGTGGGGTTTGGAGAGGTAATCTGGATTAGATGAGGTCATGAGAAATTTGCTTCTGTGTCCTGATGGGAATAAAAAGAGCTCTGGACTAAAGTGAAGCTCCCTTACTGATATACATTCAGCTTTCTTCAATTCTTGGCCACTTATAACAACGTGGCTGTAAATACCCCTCGTCTAACCTGCTTACATCCTGAGATTACGTTCAGTTCAGTTCAGTCGCTCAGTCGTGTCCGACTCTTTGAGACCCCATGAATCACAGCACACCAGTCCTCTCTGTCTATCACCAACTCCCAGAGTTTACCCAAACTCATGTCCATCGAGTCGGTGATGCCATCCAGCCATCTCATCCTCTGTCATCCCCTTCTCCTCCTGCCCCCAATCCCTCCCAGCGTCAGGGTCTTTTCCAATGAGTCAACTCATTGGCATGAGGTGGCCAAAGTATTGCAGTTTCAGCTTTAGCATCAGTCCTTCCAATGAACACCCAGGATTGATCTCCTTTAAGATGGACTGGTTGGATCTTCTTGCAGTCCAAAGGACTCTCAAGAGTCTTCTCCAATACCACAGTTCAAAAGCATCAATTCTTCGGTGCTCAGAGATTACATTAGTTACATAATTTTAATTTCGGGGAAGCTAAATGATTTTAGGATAGCATTTTCTTCTTGCTGGAGATTTCTCTCATGTTTGGGCAGGGTTAACTGGGCAGGTCACAGATAGGTGATGTATATTTACAGTGGTCAATATGGCTATAAAATGTAGAGAAATGGAATTCCTTGATAATGGCTATGTGCAGCTTGTCCATGAAAGTCTGTGTGTTCTCATTCTGAATGTGGGAAAGGCTGTCCTTGTCCTTCTCATAGTCACCCTTCCTGGCTTCCATCACCGACCCTCCTGCAGGGATCCTGCAGAGTCAGGTGAGTTAGCAACATCGCTGGGGTATGTGACAGACAACAGCTGCTAACTAGTCCACTGTCTGGCTGGCTGTTTTTGAGATGTGTGACCCAGAGCAAGGGTCCCTGGGTCCTGGACTCCAGTCTCCAACTCTAACAGGGGAAAAAGAGAGCAGCAGAAAGAGCCTGGCAGAGACAGGGAAACAGACAGACAGGAAGACAGTCTGAGTTTTTGTTCTTTATCTCATCCCTGTAGGCTGGAGGCTGCTTCCAGCTTCCGAGCTCAGAGGCATCTCAGAGGTGGAGGATCTGAGCGGTGGGGCTAGCTCTTGACTCAGGCTACACACCATCCATGGTGGGTGACTTCATCCCAAGCCCCCACATTATTTTGTAGCTTCTCTGATTTAAAGACAGGACAAAAAGACAGCCAAACAAACAGAACAACTCCCCCCCAAAAAAACTCAGGGCGTGAGTTGCCCAATGACACCAAACTGACGATCAGAGTTACCTTCGAATTAGTGCAGATTTGTTGGGGAAAGCAGGGTGCGGAAAATGATACTTTTTCATTTCAGGCAACGGCAAGCCACTCCAGTACTCTTGCCTAGAAAATCCCATGGACGGAGGAGCCTGGTAGGCTGCAGTCCATGCGGTCGCTACGAGTCAGACATGACTGAGCGACTTCACTTTCCCTTTTCACTTTCACACATTGGAGAAGGAAATGGCAACCCACTCCAGTGTTCTTGCCTGGAGAATCCCAGGGACAGGGGAGCCTGATGGGCTGCCGTCTATGGGGTCACACAGAGTCGGACACGACTGAAGTGACTTAGCAGCAGCAGCAGCAGCAGCAACATGCCTCCCAGATTCACTGGTCCAGAAGGAAGCAGCTTGCCCCTTACTTCTCCCATGACTCCAGACACGGGAAGTGTGTGTATGTGTGTGTGTGTGTGTATGCATGCACACACATGCAAATGAGTGTTTGTGGTGTGCAGGAAGGAGAGGGGGCTGAGTTAAATGTGTGCAGTGCTTGGTTTGTGGACTTGTCTCAATGAACTGGAGGAATATTAACAGAGAGAAGTGTTGACCCAAATCCCTGGGGCTCAGAGGAGCAGGGCAAACAGATTACTGACTGTCTCTGGACTCCCAGCAGCCCCCTAATTGGCCCTGTTTGCCCTGCCTTGACTGGTGCTGCTTTCGCTGCCTGCTCTTGGAATGAGGGGAGGAACCAGCTTGGTCTCCTCGCCAGCACAAATCTCTGTGCAAGCCCCATAAAAGAGGAATGGAGAGGCAGTGATTAAATCTCCCTTCAACTCACACACTCATTTCTTTTAAGCCTGTTTCACTTCTTGGAAAAGTTGCAGTGAGCTGAACACAGGGGCAGAGGCAGGAGGGTGTCCAGGAGTGGCCGGCCCCTGCCTAGGGCTCTAGATTCTGCACGTGGGACACTGGGGCCCCAGGTCTCTGCAGCTGAGTTCTTATGGCATGAGCATCCCCCATCCCCAGCACTTCATTCTCACCCTGAAAACTGAGACCCGTTGCAATTGCTTGTAAAGAGGCCTCTAACAATCCTTTTAAATCTCTTACCCAGAGTTTTAAAAGCCCCCAGCCTCACACAAATCCTTCACGCATTTAGCCACCCCTCCCAGACCTGGTCCGTCTCCCTGGGTGAACCCCGGGCACACATGGGCTGAGCCAGCAGCCTGGGTTTCTGGGCCTGACGTTGCCACCCACCTGCTGTGTCAGTCTGAGAAAATCATGTGGCCTCTTTGAGACTCAGTCTTTCCATCTCAAAAATAAAAGATTCAGAGAGAATGTCGTAGAAGGTCATTTTCAGCTCTAACGCTCCATTTTCCTTTCCTTCTGGAGCCCAACCAGGTGTTCGGAAAGTCGTGGGAAACAGATGGCTTAAGATCCCTGGAGACAGGGCACTTGGTCACAGCTGGGGCCTCAAGGCCGGTGGCCACGAAGCATCCTGTGACAGCGGCAGACACAGCCGCCGCTGAACGGGCTCATATCGCCAAAGCAGTGGTGTCTCCCTTAGGCTGAAGGTCCAGGATGGGGTGGCTGAAGAATGAAAAAAATGAAAAATAACGCTGAAATCCTCAGCCTACCTTGAAATGGACTGGGAAGGGATGAAGGCCCCTCGTCCATTCGCCTCTCCCAAATGCAGCATCGTGGGCTCTGTCTCCCAAACAGGGTTACTATGCTGGATTTTTTAAATCGGAGTAAATGGGTAATTAAGAAATGAGGTAACAAGCGCTTCCTCAGTAGTTTGTGTTCCTGCACTTGAGTCAATAAATGTATGTGATGTGAGACCGCAGATGACAGGTCAGGGTTTCTTGTTTTAACTAAGCTTTGGGAAGCGCGCTTTAAGTGTATGTGAGAGATGGTTGGGTGTTTGCGCATTTATATTTATAAACACAGTCTTCTTTCCTTCCCTCCCTCCCTCTCGTCTTCCTTCCTTCCTTCTTTCCTGCTTTCCCTCCTTCCTCTCTTCCTTCTTCCCTCTGTTCGCCTTCTTTCTGCTGAAAATCAAATCACTGCACAAAAACTAATTGATGTCTCTGTCAGCAGCTTTTTGGAAACCACCTCTGCGGGCGTATGGAATCAATGGAAGGAGGGAGTCCCAGCCCCAAGAGGCCCTGACCGAGCACCAGGCTGCCCTGTGGACGTGACGCTTCTGCCGATCCCAGGGTCAGCTTTGAGCCACCGCCCGCCAGGCCACTCACAAAGCGCCTCCGCTCGGCAGACACCGGCCGCCTGCCGCAACCCTCACGCCTCTGCACACTCAGTAACCCTAAGGTGTCGCCACGAGAAAGCTGAGGAAGAAGGGACCTCTCTGTGGAGGGTCTTCTGAGAGGGAAAATGTAATGCTATTCTCTGCATCTCTTCCCAGTGTGTTGGGTTCCTATAGTTCTGTTTCTTTCTTTTCATGGAGCTGACTGTCTAATCCTGAGGGCTGGGGAGAAGGAGAGTTTTCTGTAACACAGTCGCGTTTCTAACTTTTGAATGAAAAGGATCACACGCTCTTCCTTTTTGTGTTTTGAACAGCTGTGTTCATCAGGGATCTCCAGAGAGCCAGGAGCAGTAGGAGAGAGATATCCTGGTATATATTCCTTGTAATAAATCATATATATACACATGCATGATTTATTATAAGGAATAGTATTAGTAGTGCTAGTCGCTCAGTCCTGTCTGACTCTTTGCAACCGCATAGACTGTAGCTCACCAGGCTCCTCTGTCCTTGGAGTTTTCCAGGCAAGAATACTGGAGTGAGTAGTCATTCCTCTCTCCAGGGAATCTTACCCACCCAGGGATCAACCCAGGTCTCCTGCTTTGCAGGCAGATTCCTTACCATCTGAGCCACCAGAGAAGCCCAAATACGGACAGTGACAAGCCCCAAGCTCTACAGTCAGCAAACTGAGAACTGACGGTACAGCTCCAGTCAAGAGACTAATAAGCAGGACACTCAAGAAGGGCCAGGGTTTCAGTTTGAATCTGAACCCTGGTAAATGCTGACCCTCCAGTAAAAAGACTCTCAGGCAGAGAGAGAATTCTTTCCTGCCCAGCCCTTTTTCCAGGTCAGGTCTTCATCTGATTGGATGAGGCCCACCCACACTGGGGAGAGCAATCTGCTTCACTTTGTCTACTGGTGTTCATGTCATTTCTCAGATGTTCATGTCATCTGGAAACTCTTTCCCTGGCACTCTCAGGATAACACTTGACTGGATATCTGGGCCCCTGTTGGCCAGCCAAGTTGCACATGCAATTTATCGTCACAGCATCCGCCTGTCAGTCAACGAACAGAGGCTGAGAACATATCTTCTTTTTCTCATCATTTTAGTGAATGGTCTTGGTTGTGTTGGGGCCTAGGGTTGGACACATGCATGTGTGCTTAGTCACTCAGTCGTGTCTGACTCTCGGCGACCCTATGGACCGTAGCCCAACAGGCTCCTCTGTCCATGGGATTCTTCAGGCAAGAATACTGGAGTGGGTTGCCATGCCCTCCTCCAGGGAATCTTCCTGACCCAGAGACTGAACCCATATCTCTTTTATCTCCTGCATGGCAGGCAGATTCTTTACCAGCTGAGCCATTTGGGAAGCCCCAGGGTTGGATAAGGGATATTGAAATGTGCATAAACTCTGAGTCATTGCCTTCCACAGAACTGTGGGTGTTGGCGAGAAGATGTCCAGGTTACTGGGATTATTAGGGTGGGAGATGCAGGAGGAGGCCCTGGGCAAAGCCCTCTAAAGATTCTTCAGTCCATCTGCTGTTTTTCACTGTGTCCAACCTACCCTGGGCTGGCCCACATCCCTCCTCTACTCCTCTGACCAGTGGTTGCCTTCAGTCCCACCTCCAGACCTCTTCCTGCTCTTAGCTGGGGTCCACTCAGCCTCCAGGGGTCAGCCAGTCACTCATTAATTGGACTATAAACACCCTTAGAAACCTGACTTCCTGGAAGTATTGCATCTCAAAGATTGAGCCATTAAAAAAATTTTTTTTTTGGCAATGCTGGGTTTTAGTTTCTGCCTGGGTTTTCTCTAGTTGTGGTGAAAGGGTGACTATTCTCTGGTTGTGGTGCATGGGCTTCGGATTGCAGCGGCTTCTCTCACTGCAGTTTACAGGTTCACTAGTGGTGCATGGGCTTAGTTGATCTGCAGCAAGTGGGATCTTCCCAGATCAGGGATCAAACCTGTGTCCCCTGCATTAGCAGCTGATTCTTTACCACTGAGTCACCAGGGAAGCCCTTCATTTTTTAAAAGATGTTTTCCCCAGCTTTATTGGCATAAAATAGACAGATAAAAATTGTGTATGTTTAAGGGCTACAATGTGATGATTTGACATAGGTGTACATTGTGAAGTGAGCATCACAAGCAAGCTCATAGAGATGCCCATTATGTCACAGTGCTAATGTTCTCTGTGTGTGGAGTGGCCAAGTTTAAGATCTACCCTCTTGGCAGAGTTCAAGTAGACACCATGCTGTATATTAGATCTCTAGACTCTACTCATCCTGTGACATTGAAATGCTGTATCCTGTGACCAAAACCTTCCCATTTCTCCCACCCTAAAGGATTGCCCCTTGAATGCCCAAAGTCTTGCATTTCAAAGGAGAGACTACCTAAGACTATCCACGAAATTCTAATCTGAGGGTTGGAT
Source organism: Moschus berezovskii (assembly GCF_049115385.1). NCBI lineage: Eukaryota > Metazoa > Chordata > Mammalia > Artiodactyla > Moschidae > Moschus > Moschus berezovskii. The sequence continues at coordinate 73,329,061 of NC_142474.1, read as the reverse complement.
GCCAAGTGTAGTACTAAACTTTCTATTTCAAATTCTGTGCTCACCAAAACCTTTGGCAGTGGTTAATTCGAACAAAATGTGTGTGTGTGCGTGTGTGTGTGTGTGTGGGCACATGTAAATTAATATATACTGGTAAAATATCTGAAGTTTTAATTGATTCTTATGGTTTCGTCAAGTCATTTCTCATTTTTATTTACAAATTCGTCTCCCTTATTTATTTTATTCATTAAAATTAAGTTTACTGTGGCACTATGACCCACATTTGGGAACATATATCATGATTAAAAATCTCCCCCTTTCATCAGTTTTAACTTTCTCTATCACACCAAAATACAAATCACCTGGCAGGTAGAAAAGCTGCTATCATTAACCTGTGCCAAATTGGCTTTACCTCACTGATGATCAAAAAAAAGAAAGAACAAAGTGTGGTGATTTTTAAATCACGTTCTATTATTATTACTATTATTATTACTGTTACTATTAACTTTGAAAACACATCTAAAATGTGGCAAGCACTCAGAAGTGAACAGGTAATGGAATATCTCATGGTTCCAAAGAGCCACCTGGGCTGAGCATCTTAAACTGTGCTCAGCGGGGATGGGGTGGTGGGCCCAATGTCAAGCTTTCCTAGGGTAGGGAGGACAGGAGTCTGCTTCTGATGTCTGAGCCACGTGGCGTGAACAACCCCCAATGTTATTTTTATATTATTAGACACCATTATGAGAAGCCATAAAGAGGGGAAAAGAATACACACTTCTGTATTCAAATGGAAATAAGTGCCTCATTAGTAATAAAAGCTCCAGGTTATGTTACCCGGTAACCTTTTGTTCAAACACGAAGTCTGGAATTTGCATAAGTAGTCAGCTGTGTATATCTCAGGGCTATTGAAATGATGTGACTCACCAATCTAGGCAGCCTCGTAAACAGTGTTTTTCTCCTTTTCTGGTGCCCTTGTTTACACAGAAACACAGCTGTACAGCACCGGCGGAGGGGGAGGTGAGGCAGAGAGCAGGCAGGGGAGCCCGGACTCCTTCCGGCCCTCCCGGATTAACGGAGCCCCATGGGGCTACGTGAATGAGCAGATGCAAGGCTGCTGTGGGCCACGTGCATTTCCCACCCCGAGAGGCTGCAGAAAGTCCTGTGAGATGGAGACAGTGCAAGCATGCTGACCAGCCCAGAAGTCCCTGTGAAAATGGGTTCATCCTCTAGGGTGGCCTTGCATCGCCTTTGTGTTGAGCTGGAAAGCCTGGAGGTGGGGACTGGCTCACAAGCCTGCTTGGGCTTCCCTGGAACTCACATAATCCTCTTCTGGGCAGGAAAGTGTAAATCCATCCATCAGGGACGCGTGGGCTGCCCTTATATGTGGAATCTAAAAAGAAATACTACAGATGAACTTACTTAAAAAACAGACTCACAGACTTTGAGAACGAATTTATGGCTGTGGGGGTGAGGAGGAAGGTGGGGGAAAGGATGGTAGAAAGTTTGGGATGGATATATACGCACTGCTCTGTGTGAAGTGGATACCCAACAAGGACCTACCTGCACAGCACAGGAGACTCTGCTCAATGTTATGTTGTAGCCTGGATGGGAGGGGAGTTTGGGGGAAAAGAGATACATGTGTATGGATGATTGAGTCCCTTCGCTGTTCACCTGAAACTGTCACCACATTGTTAATAGGCTATATACTCCAGTGTAAAATAAAAAGTTTAAAAAACAGAAGCACATGGGATGCACGGCAAAGCCTCTAGGGTTCCCATCCTTTCTGAAATCTGATGTCAAATGAAAATCCTTTACCCGCAAGTAGAGTGAGTGTTGAGAAGATTCTGGGAGGCTGGTGGAAGCCGCCTGGAGAGTCTGCAGTTGACACAGGTAGCAGAGTCAACAAGTGGACTCCTGGCCATGGACACGCCTGAAACACGTTTGCTCTGTGAATTTTGAACGTTTCCCCCAAATAAGGTGGGGCTGGATGTAAGTCACTTCCAGCAGGTCTAACCTCACAGCCTCTCATGTCTTTAAACTACTTGTTTTTAATTGGAAGATAATTGTTTTACAATACTGTGTTGGTCTCTGATCTATATCAACAGGAATCAGCTATAGGTATGGGCGTGTCCCCTCCCTCTTAAATCTCTCTCCCACCTCCCACGCCTTCCCATCTCTCTAGGTTTTCACAGAGCATCACATTTGAACTGCCTGCATCACACAGCAAGTCTCCATCAGCTATCTAATTAACGCACATGTTTCAGTAGTACTCTCTCAAGTCTCCCCACCCTCTCCTTCCCCAATATGTCCACAAGTCCGTTCTCCATGTCTGCGCTTCCAGTGCAGCCTCTCATTTTAAATGGATGAAGAAGGGCCTGCAAGGGAAACTGTTCCGAGCATGGTGATGCCCCAGGGCACCCCTCGTTGTTGTTTGCTCACTCAGCCGCGTCCGACTCTCTGCAGCCCCATGGACTGCAGCACGCCAGGCCTCCCTGTCCATCACCAACTCCCAGAGCTTGCGCAAACTCATGTCCATCGAGTCAGTGATGCCATCCAGCCATCTCATCCTCTGTCATTGCCTTCTTCTCCTGCCTTCAATCTTTCCCAGCATCAGAATCTTTTCCAATGAGTCACTTCACATCAGGTGGTCAAAGTAATTGAGCTTCACCATCAGTCCTTCCAATGAATATTCAGGGTTGAGTTCCTTTAGGGTTGACTGGTTGGATCTCCTTGCAGTGCAAGGGACTCTCAAGAGTCTTCTCCAGCACCACAGTTCAAAAGCATCGATTCCTCAGTGCTCAGCCTCCTTTATGGTCCACCTCGCACACCAATACATAACCACTGGAAAAACCATAGCTTTGACTATATGGACTTCTATTGGCCAAGTGTAGTCTCTGATTTTTAATACACTGTATAGGTTTGTCATAGCTTTTCTTCCAAGGAGCAAGCATCTTGTAATTTCATAGCTTCAGTCTCCATCTGCAGTGATTTTGGAGTTCAAGAAAATAAAGTCTGTCGCTGTTTGCATTTTTTTCCCCATCTATTTGCCATGAAGTGATGAGACTGGATGACATGATCTTACTTTTTTGAACGTTGGGTTTTAAGCCAGTTTTTTGGGCAATCTTGATAACACCTTGAGCTTCATCCAGCCTGACATTTTGCATCATGTACTCTGCATATAGGGCTTCCCGGGTAGCTCAGCTGGTAAAGAATTTTCCTGCAATGCAGGAGACCCCAATTAGATTCCTGGGTCAGGAAGATCCCCCTGGAAAAGGGATAGCATACCCACTCCAATAATCTTGGGCTTCCCTGGTAACTCAGTTGGTAAAGAATCTGCCTGCATTGTGGGGGATCTTGGTTTGATCCCTGGGTTGGGAAGATCCCCTGGAGGAAGGCATGGCAACCTACTCTAGTATTCTTGCCTGGAGAATCCCCAAGGACAGAGGAACCTGGCAGGCTACAGTCCAAGGGGTTGAAAAGCATCAAACATGACTGAGTGACTAAGCATAGCACTCTGCATGTAAGTTAAATCAGCAGGGTGACAATATACAGCCTTGACATATTCCTTTCCCAATTTTGAACCAGTCCATTTTCCATGTCCAGTTCTAACTGTTGCTTCTTGACCTACATACAGGTTTTTCAGAAGGGAGGTAAGGTGGTCTGGTATTCCCACCTCTTTACGAATTTTCCATAGTTTGTTGTGATCCATATGGATTTAAAAAATATTTAATAAATATCTGATGGCAGCAGGGTGACAATATTTAACTTTTATGCAGAGTACATCATGAGAAACGCTGGGCTGGAAGAAGCACAAGCTGGAATCAAGATTGGCAGGAGAAATATCAATAACCTCAGATATGCAGATGACACTACCCTTATGACAGAAAGTGAAGAGGAACTAAAAAGCCTCTTGATGAGAATGAAAGAGGAGAGTGAAAAAGTTGGCTTAAAGCTCAACATTCAGAAAACTAAGATCATGGCATCTGGTCCTATCACTTCATGGCAAATAGATGGGGAAACAGGGGAAACAGTGTAAGACTTTATTTTTTGGGGTTCCAAAATCACTGCAGATGGTGATTGCAGTCATGAAATTAAAAGACACTTACTCCTTGGAAGAAAAGTTATGACCAACCTAGATTGCATATTAAAAAGCAGAGACATTACTTTGCCACCCAAGGTCCGTCTAGTCAAGGCTATGGTTTTTCCAGTGGTCATGTATGGATGTGAGTGTTGGACTGTGAAGAAAGCTGAGCACCGAAGAATTGATGCTTTTGAACTGTGTTGTTGGAGAAGACTCTTGAGAGTCCCTTGGACTGAAAGGAGATCCAACCAGTCCATTCTAAAGGAGATCAGTCCTGGGTGTTCATTGGAAGAACTGAAGCCAAAGCTGAAACTCCAATACTTTGGCCACCTCATGCGATGAGTTGACTCACTGGAAAAGACTCTGATGCTGGGAGGGATTGGCAGCGGGAGGAGAAGGGGATGACAGAGGATGAGATGCTGGATGGCATCACCGATTCGATGGACATGAGTTTGAGTGAACTCCGGGAGTTGGTGATGGACAGGGAGGCCTGGCGTGCTGTGGTTCATGGGTCGCAAAGAGTCGGACATGACTGAGGGACTGAACTGAAATGAACTGATCTGATGGCAGAGAGGAGACACAAATTCTTGTCCCATTTCATCACGAACGTGTGTGAACTCAGGTAAATTGACCTACATCCTCTTCTACTTCCCTGTCCTCCCACAGAATGAAAAGTGTGTAGTCTCTGGTCTCCTCTGGCACTAAATTGAGCCAAGATTTAGTCTCGACTGACCCATACACAGGTGATACTAACACTTGACTCCTGATGGTTTTGACTCCCAAAGCCATCTGGCTGCATAACCCTCTTCTGTTTTGGATGACACAGAGTGGGGACCAGGAATCTTTGTAGATATCTTGGGATTATTGGATGGGATGTATGGATGTGAGAGTTGGACTATAAAGAATGCTGAGTGCCAAAGAATTGATGCTTTTGAACTATGGTGTTGGAAAAAACTCTTGAGAGTCACTTGGACAGCCAGGAGATCCAACTAGTCCATCCTAAAAGAAATCAGTCCTGAATATACATAGGAAGGACTGATGCGGAAGCTGAAACTCCAATACTTTGGCCACCTGATGCCAAGAACTGACTCCTTGGAAGAGACCCTGATGCTGGGAACGATTGAAGGCAGGAGGAGAAGGGGATGACAGAGGATGAGATGGACATGAATTTGAGCAATCTCTGAGAGTTGGTGATGGGCAGGGAGGCCTGGCATGCTGCAGTTCATGGGGTCGCAAAGAGTCGGACATGACTGAGCAACTTAACTGAACAGAACTGATCGGATGGGAAAGTCTGGCACAGTCAGAATGCATTGTGATGAAGCTGGGACAAGGAAAACCCACAAAAAAGGGCAGAGATGCTCAGGCAAGAGCTGCCCAGTATTCATAGAGACCCATGGTGACAGGGGTGGGAAAGTATAATGGAGAAACCTCGGCCGTCTGCTCACAGCCCTGGAAACCAGGCAAGAAAAGCAATGTACATTTCAGATGCTGAGAAGGGATAAAGACCAAAATAAGCCACTTCTTTCAATAGGGCACACTGTTTTTTATTTCCTGGGTCAAAAGTGTTAGAGACTTGCCAAAGAGACAAGTGCAGCTTTGGGCAGCTGGACCATGATGAACTTTCTTCCTGAGATAAAATAGATGACTTAGCAGGAATCTCCAAGGCCTTCAGTGAAGAACGAAAAACACGCAGTTCATGCACCACCAAGAACATATGGCTTCAGAACAGTGATTTGATCTAGGCTTGGAAGAACGATCAAGCTTTCTTAAGGAATAATTCATTCTATTTAATAAGGACATCTAAACTTGGCTAAAGGTTGTACTGGAGGGGAAAAAAAAAAAAATACATGTATTGTTCCAGGATTGAGGGAGTGGTTTTTAGGTCAAGTTCTTGCCATTCTCTGATTATATGACCTTGAAAATGTCACAGGAGTGTTCTCTACCCAATTGCCTCATTAAATTATAATGAAAGCTCCCACTGATGGAGCATTTTACATTATTTTATGTTTACTTTACAAAGTTTAATTCTCATAACAAACCTCTAAGCAGACATTATGATCTCCATTGGCTAGACAGGAAATTAAGGCACAGAGTGTTGGCCAGAACTTACCCAAAGTCAGACAGCTTGAGGGAGGCAGAGCTAGAACTTATATTCGGATCTTTTCAACTCTAAGGCTCATGATCTCAACCGTCATTCAGTGTTATATACTGTGTCCCTCATCATTAAATGGACACAGTGGTATCTGGGGTATGTAGGAGGGTAAACCTAGGTATCAAGCACTGTGAATGGTGAACCTCGAGTCACAGTGTCATAAGGATTAAGTGAGGGGGTTTCTTACGGGAACAATCGTGGGTCAAATGACATTTGTTATTATCATGATATTGATTATCCCAGTCTAGCCATGTTGAATGTGGTATGAGAGAACTGCTCACAGACAATAGTTTGTCAGCTCACTCTCAGGGGTGGAACTCAGCCTTGGCCGGGTTGACAGTCTACGGGGCTCCACGTTCGGTTGGACAGGCTTTCTCTGTGGGGCTCCCTTCCTAGCGGGTGTGAAATGTCCCAGTCGGCCTCCGTTCAGGGGAGGAAGGACAGTGCCTACCATCCTTACCCTTTGTACAACTCCTCTCCCTCCCTCCCAGTGAAAACCAGCATAGTGACCATTTCCCCAGTCTCTAAGACCAGTGAACCAGACAGGAATCTTGGAACCCATTTTTTTAAAGATGTTGAGTGCTCACAATGAACAATGTAGCTCGTCAGTAGCTTGGGCTCCTTGCTGCGTGCAGCAAGGTGTGCACGTGACTCTCAGAACACCTTATCCATCACTTCCTGCCTGAGCCCTTCCAGCCACCAGAGCAACTGATTTATTTTAGCCTTGACCACCATTGTGAGCAGCATTATTCTCAGAGCCCCAAGTCTACCATCTCACTACGTCTTCCATTTAAAAGAGGAAAACGTTATTGCCAAGCCGAAGAGAAAGAGCTTCTGTGTGCTGCAGTTTCCAGGAAATGGATCTCAGACCCTGACAGTCACGGTGGGCACAGAAACAGCATTCGCAGTGGGTCATTTGGCCAATACAGACTTTTAGAGTCTTAAAATGAGTGGTACCCTTCCATCTAACAAAGTCACTTCTAAGAATGTGTCTTATGAAAATATTCCGGGATCTATACTCCAAGGGCATCCTTGACCTAATTTACAGCAAGGATGTTCCTCATGGGGGGGCGGGGGGAGGGGCGGGGATCAGAGACAACCCACTAAAAAGGATTGGATAAATTAACTGTGGTGTAACTGATGGATATCTAAGTAGCCCTGACATAAAACCACAAGTTACAAACCAGTAAGGAGTGATTTCCAGGCTTGTAATAAGATAGATAGATCCTTAAACAGGCAAAATGTTAATGCTTCCCCCTGGGTGGTGGAACTATGTAAAGCTTTTAATTTCTTCCATGTACTTTTCTATATTGGTGAAACATTTTTACCACAAATATGCATTAACAAGCAATCCAAAAGGAAACAAATGTCATTCTTAAGAAAATAAAGAGAAAGTTTATTAGACTCCTGGGCTTCTGTTTTGTCGACTCTAGATGTGTGACTGTGGACAAACCACCTCAGCCCTGCCTCAGTTACCTCATCTTTAAAATGGGAACAAAATATGGGTCCATCCAGCAATATAGGATTATTGTTAGGCTCAAGAGGAAAATCAAGGGACATATGTAGTATATGTATAGTGTCTTTATTATGAGAGAGATCACTGAAGAGCCACAATGGTAGAATTAAGATTAATGAACCAAAACTATTTCTCCTACATGATGGCATTATCCTGTGAGAATCCCTGTAATGGTACAGAATATTTTAATATTTTCTTTTCATTTATCTCAGTGATAAGCTATAAATTTGCTTCATATTTCCAGACAAAAACAAAATCCCCTCTCTTTGAATGAGATGGACTTTCTCTCTTTTAATCACAAAACTGAGGCAGGCGTTTCCTCTTCTAATGCAAAATGTGCATTAGAAAAGAATGTCAATTTTCTTTGCCTTCAGTGGAGTATTCTTTTTTATTCTGACTCTTTTGTTGGTGTATAATTGCTTTACGACATTGTGTTATTTTTTGAGGTGCAGTGTGAATCAGTTACATACCACCTCCCTCTTGAGCCTCCCCACCTCCCGCCCCGATCCCACCCATCTAGGTCATCTCAGAGCTCCCTGTGCCTCAGAGCAGCTTCCCTCTAGCTGTCTATTTCACACAAGGCAGTGTATTTCTGTCAACGCTACTCTCTCAGTTCGTCCCACCCTCCCTTTCTCCCCGCCCCAGGGTCCACATGCCCACTCTCTGCATCCGTATCTCTAATCCTGCCCTGCAAATAGGTTAATCTGTACTATTTTTCTCAATTTTATATAGATTCATTAATATATAATATTTGTCTTTCTCTTTCTAACTTACTTCTTAATGAATATTTTACCAATTAGATGAATGGGAATGTTTTGAAATGCTGCAAGTTTTCTTCTTTTGGAGCTGTCCATGTTTAGAGGATATTTGGTTAGTCTTAGAGCATAAGGGAGCATAAATTGTAACCAAAATAGGACCACTGAAGAATATGAAGGAAACTGCTATTATTTAAAAAATAAACTGAGAGGGAGAGGCGTTTGGGGAATGGAAATCAAGAGAGGTTTTGAAATATTTCCAACCTATTTACTACCATCTGTTAGGACTCTGTGTTGATAGGAATTTATTGTTTCCTATTCATGAAATCCTCTGGCTACAGGAGACAAATTTGGTAAAAGATAATTAAAATTCCTTTTCAAATGATAAATACATAAAGCAAACGTGTGGTGTAACTGGCTTGGAATCAGAATCATGGCTGCTGCTGCTGGTGCTAAGTCACTTCAGTCGTGTTCGACTCTGTGAGACCCCATAGACGGCAGCCGACCAGACTTGCCCGTCCCTGGGATTATCCAGGCAAGAACACTGGAGTGGGTTGCCATTTCCTTCTCCAATGCATGAAAGTGAAGTTGTTCAGTCGTGTCCGACCCTTAGCGACCCCATGGATTTCAGCCCACCAGGCTCCTCCGTCCATGGGATTTTTCCAGGCAAGAGTACTGGAGTGGGGTGCCATTGCCTTCTACACAGAATCATGGGTTTAGATGTTAAGCAATGGCCCCACTCCACATTTTTTAAAATGTAGGGCCTTTGGAAGCTCATTTTTGTCCTGAAGTTTGTTTTACTATGCTGCCCTTTCCTAGGAGGGATATTTAGCTGATCGTAAAACTTTTGCAAAGATCAGACAACAAGAAATGAGTTCTGTGAAGTCATTTGCACAGCACAGCCTGCAAGGTCAGTTGATGCTGAAGATTACCTGAGATTCCTAAAAATTAAGCCTGTTTAGCATTTGGATTCATTTCTCAGATTGTGGAGTATAAAAAACCTACAAACAGAATGAACCTAATTGTGTTGTGAAGATGGAAATCCAGCAGTCAGTGAGAACTATTTTGCAGCAAAATAATGTTTTGCTTGGGCCCTAGAGATTAATGAGTGAATTTATAAAAAACAGCATGTGTTAGCGTAGTGCCTCTACACTCCACAGAGCCAGTTAAACTGAGCTGGAGATTCTCATCTAGATCCCCAAGTCCCGCTCTTCTTCCAGTCACAGCTCCCCTGTTCTAAACCCTCCATTAGTTTCCCATCTCACCTAGTATCAGATTGAAGCTCTCTCTTGCATCCTGTAGGACTCTGTATGGACTCAGTCTACTCTGGACATATTTTCCTTAAAGATGCAAGCTGCTTACCTCCTCACGACCTTTTTCCTGGCTATTTCTTCAGGCTGGAACACTCTTTTGACAGATGGCTAATCCCCTCAACTCATTTTGGTCTTATCCTAAGAAAGCCGTCCTGACCACCTACAAAGTGAGGATGCCCCATTCCTATGAGAGCGAGTACTGTGTCATTTTGTATGTATTTATTGACCGTCTTTTCTGCCCTCTAAAACGGAAGCCCCACGATGGCACAGTTAGCTTTGCTCACCACTGTATTCCCAGCTGAAAGCAAAGGGCATGGGTAGGGCTGAGAGAGACTACGGCATTAATGGTTCAGCAAATACGCATTCCCTCCCTTGCCTTTAGAAAACGACTCTGCCGTACTGATGGTGGCTTGGTTACGCCATTCGTTTTGACCTCATGGGGTATGAAAAATAATTTTCCTTCCCCTTGAATTGGGTGTTGACCATAATACTCGCTTTGGCTGATGCAGTTTTAGAGAATATGAACAGGTGGAACCTCCAACTACCCTTGCCTTCCTGCCGCAACTCAGGAAGCTGCTGATGCTGGGATAATGACCAACATGTGGGGCCCACCTGGGCCCAGCTTGTGGCCTAAATCCAAGCTCAGCTGAGTCTATTCTAAATCATCTGGGCTCCGGTCGACGGAATGACACATGAGCAGGAAATAAACATGTCACTGAGGTATTGGTTTTCACAAGCAAAAGCCAACAGATATGAAGACCAAAATGCTTTTTGAATGAAATCATAGTTAAGATTTTAGTGTTTGAAAATTGTATCCTATGAATGTATAATGAAATATTTACATCTTAAAAATTTATACGAAATCACGCAAAAACCCAAGGATGGGGAATGTGATTTGATTCCAGAAAATGTGTTACCTTGGGATGAATGTTAGACAACACATTCTTTTTTCAATAAAGTTTGTCTGATTTAGGGGAAAGGAATAATGAGGTATACCCTAGATCTGGTGCTATAATGCTAGCAATTAAAGTAAATTTTAATTAATCCAGCAGTTTTCATGTTTTCTTTAGAACAGTGCTTGGATGTGTGTGTGTGTGTGTGTGTGTGTGTGTGTCTAGGGTAAAGAAGACAGTGGAATGCAGTAGGTTGGAAGGAAAAGAGAAATCTCCAAATTGAAAACCTAATTTTCAATACCCTGGTGGAGACCTAAGTTGATTTATATTACTATTAATTTTGATATAGATATTGGTAGAGGTACATGCACTGATATGTTTTAAATGTAGGTGAATACTTCATTTATAAATATATTTTCCTTTGCTTTTAAAGATTTTTTATGTGGACCATTTTTAAAGTTTTATTGAATTTGACACAATATTTTTTCTGTTTTTGTTTTTTGGCTATGAGGCTTGTGGGATCTCTGCTCCCCAACTAAGGATCAAACCCATGCCTCCTGTATTGGAAGGCAAAGTCTTAACCACTGGACTACCAGGGAAGTCCCTATTATTTGCTCTTAAGCAGATGCAATAATACATTTTCAAAGCACTCAACAAGGCATACTACCTGTTTTTCAATAAAGAACAGTTCCTGGGAATTCCCTGATGGGGCAGTAATTTGGACTTGGCACTTTCACTGCTGGGTGTGTGCGTGCTAAGTCACTTTAGTCGTGTCTGACTCTTTGAGACCCATGGACTGTAGCCCACCAGGCTCCTCTGTCCATGGGATTCTCCAGGCAAGAATACTGGAGTGGATTGCCATGCCCTCCTCCAGGGGATCTTCCCAACCCAGGGATCAAACACATATCTGTTATGTCTCCTGCATTGGCAAGTGGATTCTTTACCACTGAGCTACCAAGGGAGACCTTCACTGTTGGGGCCCGGGTTGAAATCCCTGGTTGAGGAAATAAGATTCTGTAAGTCTTGCAGTGTGGCCAAAAGAAAATAAAATCGTTCCTTAGAGAGAACACCTTCTTTGCATTTTAAGGGAATTTTCAGGAAACTTCCCTAAGAACATTTTATGTAGCTATTTTTATAAATGATCATGCTATTCAGTACTTTTTATGGACCATAAAAAAAAGAGAAGCCAGAAACAAGGAAACATTGCTCTTTTAAAGAATTCTGAATGCAAAGTTAATCTATTGTCCAAGCAACTCTGCTGTTTTACTGACAGTAAAATTCCTAGGCAAATTCAATGTTAGTAAAGTATGGGTTTGTGGGTTTTCCAGTGAATGGTGTTTTGGAGGCCCTTACAGAGAGTGTAGGATATGTGTGTGATATGTGAAAGTCGCTCAGTTGTGTCCAGCTTTTTGTGACCCCATGGACTACACAGTCCATGGAATTCTCCAGACCAGAATACTGGAGTGGGTAGCCATTCCTTTCTCCAGGGGATCTTCCCAACCCAGGGATCGAACCCAGGTCTCCCACATTGCAGGCAGATTCTTTGAGCCACCAGGGAAGCCCACAGAGTGTAGGATTTTGCCAATTGTGAAATATAGCTGGACTTAAGATGACACCACCACTATTGAATCAACAGAAACAGAACTCAGACAGTGACCCAGAGAATGACGGACTGTGGGTGCCAGCTTCTGAAAACCCATAGATCTTGGAGTATCCCTAAAATATAATCAGTTTCTTAAGGACGAATTGATATATGTTTGCCAAATCTGCCTTCTGCTCTACGAACAGTCTTCATTGGAAGATATCATCAGCAGAGACAAAAAATCCAAACTCGTTTGACTGTATCCAAGAACACTTCTGCAAACTGAACATCATTTTGCCATTACAGTAATCAGATAAATGTGTTTTGTTTGGTTCAGAAGGATTTGAGAATTTTTTACCTAATTATGGAATTTTCATTTTAAATCTGAAACATATGGGTATCATATTCAGGTATGCCATAACATCCTCAAGTGTGTAAGAAGGAACATCCTGACAGACGTTCAGAATGGATTGAGTATAGAAGACATATCAAGTGTGATTCAAGTGATGGCAGAGCAGCGAGAATTTAACTTTATTGCCAAAGAAAGGAAGAAAGCTTAACTTCTGCATTACCTCTGCATGCTCATTGCATTTCTCAAATGCACTTTCCTCCAAAGATGTATTTTTCTTGCCAAGGCTGACCTTATGAGTAGCCAGAATAGATTGGTTTCGTGACTCAATGTATTTTGCTGCAATGCTTGCATATCTGTAGAGCCAATAAAACAAACCAGACAAACCAGTGAATGCTACTTACTCCAAGGCTAATGATTAAAATCCTCCCATCTTTTTTGGGGGCTCTGGTCCCTGTTATTAAAAAACATTTCTCAAAAAGCTATTATTTAATGTCTTTTCTGACTCTTCACACTTAGTGTAACTGAGGAAGCTTAGTGACTAAATCATTGTTGTATGACAGCATACAGCCCTAGGTAAGGTTACCGCGGCTTTGCAGGACACTGCCAAAAATTAAGAGCCACCCTAAATGACTGGCAAAGGGGCAGCAATAAAATAAATCAGGCTACTTCCACCTAATGGCACAGCTGCTAAAAGTAGTGTTAAAGAAGGATTATTATGTAATGAGGAAATATTCACCATAAGCAGGGTGAAAGAAAAACAGTTCATAAAACCATGTAAAAATAATCAAAATATTTGAGGAGATATGTTGTAGATATGTGACCCTGAAACTCCATTTTATCTCTGAGGTGGAAGCCCTTAGATTATATATACTTGGTGTTTTGATAAAACATAAAGGTTTGAAGTGCCTTTAGCTTTCAGTATAACAAAATTGTGGGGTACCATTTATTCCAATCTTTACTTGGAACGCTTCAAACTGGACAAGATAATTGCTTCCACAGACATGGCTGTAAGGAAATGACATTTTGTTTTCCGTTGGGCTCCGGGCTGGTTTTGGTCATTTCTGGTGTCAGTTTACCAGTAAATGTTCATCTGTGCGCTCCGGCCCAATGGAGCGACATACACCGATCACGTCATCAGACAGACACATCATCTGCGCAGTCCGGGGGCTGTTCAGCTGGGCCAGGATCTTGCTGGGCTGCAGACAGGAGACCATTCAGTGCTTGTGGGTTCTGTTCCATAACACGCTTTTGTTACAAATAAGTCTAATTTTTTAAATCTGCAAAATAGAAACAAATGTGCAGCGGGAAGGAGCGGGGAAATTAGGCTCAAGCAGTTTTAATCCTGGTAATTCTCTCTTACTGCCGCAACAGTTCAACTCGGTAAGATGACCTATCTATTTTTCACCCAATTATCTCGGGAAAGATAATGTCACTCTGTTTATAAGGACACTCGAGGCCCCCCTTGTTTGGCTCTCATATTCATTTACTATTTTAAAATTCAAAAAGATTTCTGTTTATCTTTATAAATGTAAAACACAAATCATCAAGCTATCTGCTTCTGAGGAAAGTTTTTTTGAATCATCAGTATCTAGCATTTTTATATCAGTTTTAAAGAGATAAAACCTTTATAATTGTTACAATCCTTAGAAGATGTGTATTCGTCCTGTACTTTGATTACCTGGTGATTGTGATGGCAATTATAAATGATGAAATATTTCACATACACATATGAGGCTCTGTTAGAGGCAAATTGTAGTGCCAGGTCTACCCTTTAAACGTGAAAACTGTGAGTCTGGGAGTCAGAATAGAAGTTCTGGCAGAAAAAGCTCAAGTTGGGAAAGTAGGAGGCAGCATTCATCACACAACATGATTTCCAAAGCATTCGCTTTCCCACCGATATGGATTGAACTGTCTCCGTAAAAATTCATGTATCGAGGACCTTGTTCCCGCTTTCACAGAATGAGACCTTATTTAGAAACAGGGCGATGGCGGATGGAGTTGGTTACAATGGGGTCGCACTGGAGCAGGTGAGCCCCTAATTCAATACGCTGCAAAGTCCCTTCAGTAGTGTCCGACTCTGTGGGACCCTACAGACGGCAGCCCCCCAGGCTCCCCAGTCCCTGGGATTCTCCAGGCAAGAACACTGGAGTGGGTTGCCATTTCCTTCTCCAATGCATGAAAGTGAAAAGTGAAAGTGAAGTCGCTCAGTCTTGTCCAACTCTTGGCGACCCCATGGACTGCAGCCCACCAGGCTCCTCAGCCCGTGGGATTTCCCAGGCGAGAGTACTGGAGTGGGGTGCCATTGCCTTCTCTGAATTCAATATGAGGTCTCCTTTAAAAAAGGGGGGAATTTGGATACAAACGTGAACACAAGGGGAATACCATTGACGATGAAGGTGGCGATCAGAGTGACACTACTGCAAGCCAAGAGATGGCAAAAATTTCCAACAAACCGCCATAAGGAAAAAAGGCATGGTAGCCCTCAAGAACCCATCCTTCTGACCCCTGTTGTACTTCTGGCGTCCAGAACTATGACATGATAATGTCTGTTGTTTAAGCCACTCAGTGTGTGTGTTTGCTTATGACAGCCCTAAGAAGTGAATACACCCATAATTAACTGAATTTTGATTTAACGTGACAGTTTTAAATGCCGTTTATATATATATATATATTTTTTTACTTGTTACTTTACAGGAGTGTAGATAATGGCAGTGGATTCATGATCTGTCTGGACAAACTCTATAGTCATTCAGACAGTTTCCTTGCCTCAATTTCTATGCATATGAACTTAAGCCTCTACTGAACATTTTCAAAAGTCCACGATAATTTTCATATCATCCTGGTGCTGATGGGAACCCTGAGGACCATGATTCCTCACCAGGACAGACCACACTGACCCTGGTCCCTTTGTCTGCGTCATTCATCAGGGTCCCATGTTCTTGCACTGCCCGCTGTGCTGTTTCAGGCTTTGGCTGTTGAGGGGATACCACGTGTTTTCCTTCTTCATCAGTCACATGTCGTCCCTACAGAGATCACAAAAGCCTGCCCAGATCTGAAGTCATTTAAAGGGAAGCTTGCAGCTCTGGGGGACCCAATGTCAGTGGTCAGGTCCTCACTAAAGAGGACATTGAGCTAAAGGCCATCATCAGGGCCCTGGGAAGACTTCAGGACACAGAGTCATTGCAGGTTGCTCCCCACACTTTTGTAACCCTTTCCCAAAGATAACCTCTGGTCCCCCAAAGCCCTCCTAGGGTCACGTGACCACACAGAAGTCCACTCCCTTTGAAGAAACAGGGAGGAAGCCTAAGAATTATCTGATTAAGTAATTCCCACAAAAGTGTGATGGCTGGGACCGCCACCCCCCGGCAAGTGGCAGGAAGACGAGCTTCAACTCCGATGCTCTATAATGGAGAGGAAGTGGAGGAGACCTTCCCAGCTACGGAGCTCTAAAAGTCAAGAGCACGCGAAGATTTTCACACTCATTTCTGCACCGCTGCCAATCCCCTACTAAACTACTGAATGGATAAGCTGAAGTGTTGTAGACAATGATGGAGAAGCAGGTTTTCCATCTCAGACCTTGACAGAGGAAGTAGAACCTTTACAGACGTGACACTCTTCCTCATTGCTCAGAAACTGTGACAGGCAGAGATGCAAGCTGGAAGATAGAAGGGGAGGCAGAAAGAAAGAGAGGAAGATGGATGGGTAGACAGCAGGCCAAACGGAAAGGTGCATGCCAGGTGGGGACAGAGAGACAAAGCCAGATACATAGAGCAAATACCTAGTTTCCTGCTGGGGTTTTTAATGCATCTTTTTAATTGACGTGTAGTTAACGTTGTTTAATTTCAAGTGTACAGCAAAGTGATTCAATTATACATATATGTTATTTTTCGTATCCATTTTCATTATGGTTGATTATAAGGTACCAAATATAGTTCACTGTACTATACAGTAGGACCTTGCTGTTTATCTATTTTATATATAATAGCTAGGAAGTTCAAGACCAGGCAAAACTGGGAATTCCCTGGCAATCCAGTGGTTAGGACTCAGAGCTCTCACTGCCAAGGGCTCGGGTTCCATACCTGGTCAGGAAACTAGGATCCAACAAGCTACAGGGCACAGACAAAAAAAAAATTATTTATAACGAACAGGCAAAACTAAGCAATGAGCAATCAAAATAACTGTTGCTGCTGACCAAGAAGGCCAACAGTTAGAAATGAGTACAGAGAAATTTTCTCGGGTTGATGCTCTATATCTTGGCCACTGGTTACATAACTGTACAGTGAAAGTGAAAGTCGCTCAATCGTGTCCAACTCTTTGGAACCCCACGGATTATATAGTCCATGGAATTCTCCAGGCCAGAATACTGCAGTAGGTAGCCTTTCCCTTCTCGAGGGGATCTTCTCAACCCAGGGGTTGATCCCAGGGCTCCAGCATTGCAGGTGGATTCTTTACCAGCTGAGCCATAAGGGAAGCCCAAGAATACTGGAGTGGGCAGCCTATGCCTTCTCCAGCGGATCTTCCCAACCCAGGAATCGAACTGGGGTCTCTAGCATTGCAGGCAGATTCTTTACCAGCTGAGCTATCAGGGTCAAAACTCATACAGTTAGGAGCTGGGCTTTTTACCATATATAACTATACTGCAAAAAAAAAAAAAAAAAAGTCTTAAAATTCACTTTTCATAAAGTGTGTTACCAGTCTTTCTAGCTTTCCACATGGAGTATACACGCATATATTTCATGACTATAGTTGAATGTTATATTAGTTCCACTGTGATGTGGACCTCAGAGCGCCAAAGATAGGATCTCATCATCAGAGCCTCTGAATCAAGACGAACTTCTCATGATTCACTCCGTGTTTTCACACAAGGATGGTGGCAGAATTGTTGATGGAGAGAAATGCTCCTGTTTGCCCAACTGTACAGAGACCCTGAATAAAGTGTGAGATGAGGCTAGAGAAATGAAGTCAATGATCCCATAGGCTTATTATTTTCTTAATAAGTAGTGGCCACTTTTGATAAGAAATGGCTCCAACTTTTTGACTATCCTTTTTGATTCAGGAATAAAATGTATCGATTATACTTTATTAGTAAAATTAGCATCTGGAAAATAATGACTGTTGGCTCACAGTTTATTTCCTTAATACTCTGAGCCAAGGGCTTGCTGTGTATTAATCATTTAGTCCTTCACCACAACTCTATGAGACAGGCACTATTACTACTTCCCCTTTTTCCCAGAGCACAGAAAGGTTAAACAACTTGCCTAAGGTCACACAGCTAAGTCAGAGGAGAAGCTGGATCAAGGATTAATTGGAATGAGGACCAGGCGATGATGAGAAGGGAGTTTGGAGGGGAGCAGACAGATGGAAAAGGAAAGGATTAAAGAGGAGGGAGGTGATTTGAAGGGAAATTGGGTATTATCAAGTGAACCCTCTTTTATGGGTAATGAAACAGGCCTAGAAAGGCCATGTGACTTCCTAAAGCCATACATCTAATTAGAGGCAGAGCTGGGATAAGAAGCCACATTTTTAAAAATCCCAGCTCAGGGCTTTTCCACTCTATCAAAAAAAAAAAAATTAATTGAATTTTTTTCACATCATGTCCAATTTTGAAATCTATCCCCGAGGGGACTGTTGGTTAGATATTCATAGTATTATAAAATTCAAGTATTCCAAATGGCCTGGAGAGGTCCTCCTGTGGCCGTTGGCCCCAAATTTAAGCAGCCACACTTGGAACATCCCATCCAGGGGAGAATTTTTCCCAGTTTTTAAAGCCTTCCAGATGTTTCTCAACTGGATTTCTTCATTTATTTACCAGAGCAAAGGAGCAGAATTTGGAAAATAGCATGATGTGCATAAGCCATTAATGGCATCCCAGGAGACAGACCAGCCAAACCCTGAACGTCTAAAGCATTTTAATTCAGAATGCAGTGTGCTGAAGCCCCAGGGATTATTTTAATCAGAGCCGACTCTATGAATATGAATTATTTTTCATGTCGTCCTGTTTTTACTGAGAAGGAAATCTTATACAAGATTTGACATGGGAACAAGTAGCAGAATTTAGGGAAATGTAAAAGGGCATGGGGATGAAGGTGAACCAATATCTCCACCTTGCCCCCTAAAACATCAACAGGCAATTAACGGCTTCCCCTTTTCTATCCTTTCCTCGCCAGGCTCACTAGAAAAAGGCCCAGGGACTTCCCTGGTGGTCCAGTGCTTAAGAATTGGCCAATGCAGGGGACACGGATTCAACCCCTAGTCTGGGAACTAAGATTCCCCACGCACACATGCTAAGTCATTTCAGTTGGGTCCAACTCTGTGCGACCCTATGGTCTGTCGCCTGCCAGGCTCCTCTGCCCATGGGGTTCTCCACTGAATACTGGAGTGGCTTGCCATTTCCTTCTCCGGGCATCTGCCCAACCCAGGGGTCAAACCCTCGTCTCTCATGTCCTCCTCTGTTGGCAGGCAGGTTCTTTACTACGAGCGCCACGTGGGAAGCCCAAGATGCCACAATGCCATGGGGCAATAAGCCGTGTACTGCAACAAGAGAAGCCACTACAACCAGAGGCCTGCACGTCACAATAGAGAAAGCCTGTGCGCTGCAATGATGGCCCAGCACAGCCAAAATAATAACAATAACAATACTAAATTTGAAAAACTTTTGAAGAATTTAATTAATTTCTTATACACTAATAATGAAAAAATAGAAAGAGAAATTAAGGAAACTATTCCATTCACTGTTGCAATGAAAAGAATTAAATACTTAGGAATATATCTACCTAAAGAAACAAAAGACCTGTACATAAAATGAAAGTGAAGTCGCTCAGTTGTGTCCGACCCTTAGCGACCCCACGGACTGCAGCCTACCAGGCTCCTCCATCCATGCGATTTTCTAGGCAAGACTACTGGAGTGGCTTGCCATTATAAAACACTGGTGGACATGAGTTTGAGTGAACTCCGGGAGTTGGTGATGGACAGGGAGGCCTGGCGTGCTGTGATTCATGGGGTCGCGGAGAGTCGGACACGACTGAGCGACTGAACTGAACTGAACTGAACTGAAAGTAATCAAAGAGGACACTAATAGATGGAGAAATATACCGTGTTCGTGGATTGGAAGAATAAATATTGTGAAAATGAGTATATTACCCAAAGTAATTTATACATTCAATGCAATCCCTATCAAGCTACCAACGATATTTTCACAGAGCTAGAACAAATAATCTCACAATTTGTATGGAAATACAAAAAACCTCGATTAGCCAAAGCAATCTTGAGGAAGAAGAATGGAACTGGGGGAATCAACCTGCAGGACTTCAGGCTCTACTACAAAGCCACAGTCATCAAGACAGTATGGTACTGGCATAAAGACAGAAATATAGATCGATGGAACAAAATAGAAAGCCCAGAGATAAATCCATGCACCTATGGACACCTTATCTTTGACAAAGGAGGCAAGAATATAAAATGGGGAAAAGACAGTCTCTTTAACAAGTGGTGCTGGGAAAACTGGTCAGCCACTTGTAAAAGAATGAAACTAGAACACTTCCTAACACCATACACAAAAATAAAATCAAAATGGATTAAAGATCTAAATGTAAGACCAGAAACTATAAAACTCCTAGAGGAGAACATAGGCAAAACACTCTCCGACATAAATCACAGCAGGATCCTCCATGACCCACCTCCCAGAATATTGGAAATAAAAGCAAAATTAAACAAATGGGACCTAATTAAAATCAAAATCTTCTGCACAGCAAAGGAAACTATAAGTAAAGTGAAAAGACAGCCTTCAGAATGGAAGAAAATAATAGCAAATGAAACAACAGACAGAGAATTAATCTCCAAAATATACAAGCAGCTCCTGCAGCTCAATTCCAGAAAAATAAACAACCCAATCAAAAAATGGGCCAAAGAACCAAACAGACATTTCTCCAAAGAAGACATAAAGATGGCTAACAAACACTTGAAAAAATGCTCAACATCACTCATAATCAGAGAAATGCAAATCAAAACCACAATGAGATACCATTATACACCAGTCAGAATGGCTGCTATCCAAAAGTCTACATGCAATAAATGCTGGAGAGGGTGTGGAGAGAAGGGAACCCTCTTACACTGTTGGTGGGAATGCAAATTAGTACAGCCACTATGGAGAACAGTGTGGAGATTCCTTAAAAAACTGGAAATAGAACTGCCATATGATCCAGCATCGCACTCCTGGGCATACACACAGAGGAAACCAGAATTGAAAGAGACACATGTACTCCAATGTTCATCGCAGCACTGTTTATAATATCCAGGACATGGAAGCAACCTAGATGTCCATCTGCAGATGAATGGATAAGAAAGCTTTGGTACATATACACAATGGAGTATTACTCAGCCATTAAAAAGAATGCATTTGAATCAGTTCTAATGAGGTAGATGAAACTGGAGCCTAGAAAGAAAAACACCAATACAGTATACTAATGCATATATATGGAATTTAGAAAGATGGAAATGATAACCCTGTATACGAGACAGCAAAAGAAACATAGGTGTATAGAACAGTCTTTGGGACTCTGTAGGAGAGGGTGAGGGTGGGATGATTTGGGAGAATGGCATTGAAACATGTATATTATCATATGTGAAACAAATCTCCAGTTCAGGGTCAATGCATGATACAGGATGCTCGCGGCTGGTGTGCGGGGATGACCCAGAGGGAGGATAAGGAGAGCAGGGAGGTGGGAGGGGGGTTCAGAAAGGGGAACTCATATACACCCGGGGCAGATTCATGTCAATGTATGGCAAAACCAACCAATATAATATTGTAAAATAATTAGCCTCCAATTAAAAAAAATAAAATAAAAATACAATTAAAAAAAAATGCCCAGTCTACAAACTGATGTCCTTTGACAGTCCCTCCAGATTAAGTCCCAGATGAGTGACCCCTCCCAAATCTCCAGCTGGTCCACAGTGGTATTTGCAGTGATGCAGAGAAGTTTGCTGAAGCTGGGACACCAAGAGGTTAGCTGGAGGGCCGGTTGCTTTGCATGGTATATAAACCAGTTTGGATCCTTGTTCACAGCACATGAACACATCCTACCAAGAACCACCTGACTACCCATGTGGGGACTCAGGATAGGATTTCAAAGTCTTGACAAATTGAAGCAGCTCCTTATGACACTGTGAGGAGTGATACATTGCTGCTGGGAGGTGGCCCGAATAGGCCATGGCAGATGAAGCCGGATAACCTATCTACTTTGAATAGAAATGCTCCAGTCACTTGCATCTGCTTCAGCAAGAAACCATCTCCCTCAAGTTAGGAAGAGTATTTAATACTAGAAAAGATGCACGTGGAATTCTTAGAGGGGACTGTTGCCTGCCTATAAGATCAGGAAAATTACTGCCACAATATTGTAGTGATGAATGACTCTCATATTTGTTGTGGATAAACACACTGTGGGTGTTTATTTCCAGGTCAAACGGCTTGCCCACAGTGCACAGGTAAAGAAACACAAAGCTACATTACAAAGAGCCATCAAGTATGTCTTAATCTTGTGTGTGGGCTATCTGGAAAGGAGGCTGAAAGTTAAGAGAGAATCATACTGTGTCTGGATGCTAGGCTTGTAGGATCTGGACTCTATTCTTTGGGCAGCAAACATTTTAGAAGAATGTAAAATGGTTGAAAGTTTGGAAGATACATTGGACCAGTGAGGAGGCAGCATATGAAACCTGCCCAGTCACTTCACTGAAGTACGTCCTCTTTGCTTTTAATGTCGAGCACTGGCAATAAAATTGAAATTCTCTGCTAAGGTCATTATTCATATATTTAATGTAGGATATTCCCAAATGCTTAAATTGATAGGCACTCAATTAAAAAATCTAAGTACTTTCCATCAGAGCCTTGAGTACACCAAAAGCAAAGCACTGTGCTGTCCAGAATATAATGGGATTTCATTTCAGCTTCACCTTTTCAAAAACCATTATGATAACACCCATGACTTCTTGGGAGATCCTTACATTTGACCCTGGTGATTTTTTCTTGGTTAGGAACAGAAGTCAGTGGACTCTGCTGGTCTACACCTGTTAGGGTGGGGTTGAACTGTCTGTACACAAACTCAAATAAGTGTTTAAATACATAAAAGTTTACCCACATATTAGAAAAGTCTGACGTTAAGTGGTCCATGATGGTCATGGAAGTTTCATGCTATTGTCTCCTGCTAAGCAGCCCTTCCAGAAGTTCTACTCACATCTCATGGCCAGAACAAGGCTGCCTATTTGTAATAGAATCTGCAGGTATGTTGATACTCCAAATAAAAATAGGGCTTTTCGAATAAGGAAGAATGTTGGTGAAGAGGCAACCAGCGTCATTGCTACATGATCCATTCTTCCATTCTAAGAAAGAGCGATCTTACAAAAGTGGGAGCTTGGAGAGTTTCTTTTCTGACAGTGTTTGTTGTTGTGGCTTTGTAATCCCCTTTTTCTCCTAAGAAGGGTTGTCCAAGTAACTGAAATACCATTGTTTCCTGAGCTGGTTGAAAAGGTGGCTTATAAGTCTGGGCAGAACAAAATAATTATTCTGCAGAAGAATAAGGAAAAAAAAAACAAGTGGGATTGGGGAGAAAGTCAGGGAGATCCCAGCCATCCTGGTGGATACGGAGCCATGTGGAAGGGGCCCTGGGAAGGGAAAGGTGGTCTGTTCACGGCTGCTCAGAGCAAAGAAGCCACACGTGAAATTTGAATCAAAGGATGAAAACCCTTGCTCTGCTCCAATAGGAAACAACTTTCTGTGTTCACAGAACTGGCTTTATTTTGGTTCTTCAGAGGACATATGGATTTCCAGGCAGACCAACAAAAAATAAACTGAAAATTGTATCGAGAAAGAATTTGCTCAAATATTTAAACACATCATAAAGCTTGACTACTTGGAGCAGTGCAAGACTGGTTTAAACAAATGGATCAATGGCCCAGAAAAGATAGCAACAAAACAGAATTTAGAGTATGCAGGAAAATAGGCACATGAAAAGTAAAAATAAAGTGTCATTCTCTTTGGGAAGCTGCCTGTTACCCTCAGTCAAATTAGGATTCTCCCATTCTCCTCCTCTTGCCTTGTTCTGTTTTCATTGCCCAAGTTACAATTCACAAATACACATTTACTTACTTAATAAGTAAGTCACTCCCCAGTCACTTTGTGAGCTCTCAAAAGAAAGATTGTCTGGTTTATAAAAAATTTTTACATTTTGGTTACTACGTGATTAGAGTGTAGCAGAGTATTTCATACCTAATAGGTACTCAACAAACTCTTGTAAAATAACTGAGTTAATGAAGTACTTAACAACAAAATTGTTTGCTTGAAAAAACTTAAGATTTCTCACCTTCCATCCCACAAGACACACCAAAATAAATTTTAGATGTGTTAAATATGCACTAGAAATTACAAAATAAATATTTTTACATAAAACCATGGAAAATAACAAAACACGGGTAAGACTAGTGAAAAAGAATTAAACTTGGGAACGTGAAATGACTTTGTAATGATAATTCACATGCCAAGAGCAAATTGGGAAAAATACTCATGACAAATATGATAGGGAAAATTGGTATCCTTAGTATATTAAAACCAACAAGAAAAGAACTAATACTCCTAATTTAAAATGAGCAAAGTACATGAACATACAGTTCACAAAAGAATTACAAATGACTAAAACTTATGATAATATAGTATTCCAATTAATTTTGCCTTTTTAAAAATTGAACTGAAAAATAGTTTAAAAACTCCGTACTCAGTACTTTTGAGCTTGTGGCTTGGAAGAGTAATTAGCAGAGCTTTTCTGGAAAGAAATTAAAAGCATATATAAAAAGCCTGCATAACATTTTTACCATTGACTCAGAAATGTGCCATTTAAAGAACTTCACTAAGTATATAATATTTTCACAGATCATAAAATTGAAGGGTGCAAAACCCCAATAACCACAAAACCCCAACATCTCTTTTATTTTTCTATGACTCAATATCTATCTCAAGTTCCTATATACGTCCTGAAATCAGAAAACACGATCCAGTCAATTTCTGCTGAAACCCTGTCACTTCTTTTTTTTCAGGCGTTTTGATAAACTCATTAATCCTAAAGTCTCCCCTAGCCCCATTTCCCCTGGCAGCACATTTCGGATCTGGGGAGCGGGAGTGGCGGGGGAGGTGAGGTGCAGCACGACTTTTGGGGGACGGGGTGCTCCAGCCAACCTCCTGCCTTGTCCTTCTCCCCCCCCGGGTCTCTGTCTGCATCTTCCCTGTTGACTCCTGCAGAAATGCTCTGACCCCTGGGATCTTCCAGCAGCCCCCTTTCCTTCACAGCGTCGTCAGCCGAGCTAGTACAGCGCCCTCTCCTGGTCCCTAGAAGAACAGTCTGCATCCCTCCCTCCGCTCTCACATGCTCTGGTCCACGTGGAATAGGCCGACTCCCCTGCATGCTGGCTCAAGTCTCCTCCGCTGCTCCTTGAGGCAGGGGTGGCAGAGTGCAGGGTGAACCTATACTCCCATCCTTCTGGAATGCCGGGGCTCCAGGGACCCATCCACGGCGGCTGTGCCAGTCTACAGCTCAGGTACAGTACAGGATGTGGCTTTTCTTCAGGACTCGCTCCATCTGGGGCGAAACCCTGGAAAGGGAAGCACACGTTTTCTCTATTTTTAGCATTCTTTGAATGTAACTGGAGGGGATAGGGCAAGGTAGCGTAGATAGTATTTTCTTCTCAAACACACACACACACACACACACAGCCTGTGGAGGATGGCCCTCTTGTTCACAGTCTCATCACCGGACCCGCCTGCGTTGCTTCTGGGTCCTACGCCTCCCTCAGGTCAAGCAGTCTCCCCAGTTTTGAAGGGGAATAACGTGCTTTACAACACCAGGAGCTCTTAACCTCTTTTGTGCATGGACCCCCTTCTGTGGTCTGATGAATCCTGTGTGTTCTTTCTCGGAAAAATGTTTTAGAGGTCCAAAATGAGATACGTAGGGTTACAGTGGGAAATCAATTATTCTGAAACTCTGTCCTATTCACAAACAGGAGTCCGAGAGCCCCCATCCCAATTCTTTATAGTATGAAGTCTATGTCTCGATTCCTTTGAGGTTTGACTCTTTGAATTCAAAACAAAAACCACAATTCTACAGTCTCAAAGAAAAGGAGCTCCTGCAAACTAAAATATAGCTGTTCAGAACTAGGGACTGTGCCATGCACTTCAGAACTTACAGAGGAAGACTTTGACCCGTCCTCTATGGTTTTGGTTTCCCTCTGTGGAAGCACACGATGTTGCTAAAAAAAAAGAGGAAGGAACGTTGGATACCTTGAAGGACAAAGAAAAACTTTGTTAATATTTTTATCGTTCAGTAGCTAAGTCGTGTCCAAGTCTTTGCAGCCCTATGTATGGACTTAGCCTGCAAGTCTCCTCTGTCCATGGGATTTCCCAGGCAAGAATACCGGAGTGGCTTGCCATTTCCTTCTCCAGGAGATCTTCCTAACCCAGGGACAGAACCCGCATTTGCTTCATTAGCAGGCAGATTCTTTACCACCGAGCCTCCTGGGAAGCCCTTTGTTAGTATTGTACTTCATATTATAAGAAAGTAACAGTGCCCAGGAAAACTTATGTACAAGAAAATTCATTGCATTATTTTAAATTAGTAAGAAATTAGAAAAAAAACAGCAAAATAATTTTCTATTTTTTAAAAAAATTAGTGTATACCATACAATAGACTATTCTTTAAAGCTATGTAAATGAATTTTTTATTGCATAAGAAAATATTGATGACATAAAGTTAAATGGAGAAAACTAGAGTATACTATGAAAAATGTAGTAAGAAAGAGAGAGAGAACAAATAAAAAATGCCGAAGAATGGATGCTTTTGAACTGTGGTGTTGGAGGAGACTCTTGAGAGTCCCTTGGACTGCAAGGAGATCCAACCAGTCCATTCTAAAGGAGATCAGTCCTGGGTGTTCATTGGAAGGACTGCTGCTAAAGCTGAAACTCCAATACTTTGTCCACCTCATGTGAAGAGTTGACTCACTGGAAAAGACTCTGATGCTGGAAGGGATTGGGGGCGGGAGGAGAAGGGGATGACAGAGAATGAGATGGCTGGATGGCATCACCAACTCGATGGACATGAGTTTGAGTGAACTCCGGGAGTTGGTGATGGACAGGGAGGCCTGGCGTGCTGTGATTCATGGGGTCGCAAAGAGTCGGACGCGACTGAGAGACTGAACTGAACTGAACTGAAAGAAAATTGCACCCAGTGTTCATGGGGCTTTTCTCTGAATGATAGAAATATGAAGATTTTCCTTCTTTATGCCTTTTTAATTTTCCAAATGAATATGTTTTTCTTCAAAAGGAAATTTTCTATTTTTTAGTATTTTGAAGTATTTACTTCAGTCTTTTTCTATATATATTTATGGGTTTTATATATATTTTTTTATAGAAGTGTAATTGACATACAACATCCTATTAGTTTCAAATGTACAACATAAGGATTCTGTATTTGTATCCACTGGAAAAATATCACCACAGTGAGTCTGGGTACCACCTGTGAATGCACATATTTACAGTTTTTTTCCCTGAGATTAGAATATGGATTTTAGTTTCAAACAATAATAAAAGAAACCATTCAGCATCATCTTTTGTTACATGTTTTTATATTTCGCTATGGTTTGTCCTAATGTGTTAATAGCACTCTTAAGTGCTATTAAAATTCTTTGAAAACATAATTTTAAAAGTAAAGTGATGCAGTTTATATATATAGATAAATGCATCATTTTGCTGTAAACCAGAAACTAACACAACATCGTAAATCAGCTATACTTCAATAAAAATTAATTAATTAAAAAATAAGATAAAATGTCTTTTAAAAACATAAAAATGATAATCAGAAAAGTGGTCTAAGAAAATTATGTTTTCACATAATCTTTAATAGGATTTAAGAGTGCTCTTAATTCATTAGGACAAGCTGCAGCAAAATACCAAATATATATGTTCTTTTTCAGATTTAAAATGTATTTTTAAATGAAGAAAATTTATTGGAAGTTTGAGTGGTTTTAACCTTTCAGTGCTTCCAAAGCTAATCACTTCCAAAGTGATTTTGACCTTTCAGTACGTCCAATGCTAACAGGCAGCTATGATTATAGAAATGAACCAACAGCAGTTACCACAAATTACTATATTCAAGGGGAAAAAGACAGGAGAATTTGCAGCACTGGTTTGCTTTACGCTGAGTCAGATCTTGTCCTCAAGTGCTAGGTAGGTCCACGCATCTGGCCAGCACACAGGAAGCCCCCAGGGGTGTTAGCTTACATCAGCCCACTGCCTGCTTCTTAACACTGCAAACCACGGAAACTCTATTTCACTCTTTTTCTCCCTCAAAAAGTGTGCATATAACACTTGATTATACCACCCTTCCATACCAGCGACTTGTAAAATTCAGACCAGACTCAAAGTTTAGCAGCGTCTACTTTCAAGACAAGATTTGAGTGTGTTCACTGCGGTCAGCTGGCCAGATGGTACCGGGCTCGGTAGATAGAAGGGCCCTTGTGAAAAAGACCTCTGAATTTCAACTTCATGTCTCATTTCACCCCAGCCTTTTAAGAATTCTTCTGAAAAACTGAGATTGGCGTTAAACAAGCCACCAGCCAACACAGTTTCAAGCAAATTAAACCTATTTCTAAGAAAGATGAAAATTGCAATAGTGTGAGTGTGTGTTGCGTGGCGAACAGCTGTGGAGATAAAACTTTGATGGCCGTGTGGATGGTGGAAGGAGGGAACCAAAGTCAACAGCAGGAGCTTCTGGAAGAGACGAGGCTGGAGAGAGAAGAGCAGCTTAACAGGGAGAACCGTTGGTTCTGCACCTCAGTATTAGATTCTCAAGCAGAAAATATTCATCCTAAAATAAACGGGAGATGTGACTAATTAGAAAGTGTGGAATTCAGCTTTTTATTTACTTTCCCTTTGATAGAGAATCATCACTGCCCACAGCACGTATGAATTTTATTAACGTAATTTGCCATGAGATCAAGAAGTCCAACATTTCCTCCAAATAAGCTCATTTTCAAAACCGAAAGAACATTTCAAGACTTTAAAATGCAAACATGTCATAGTTGGGCTGCATTCAGCAAATTCCTAGAATCAATCAGCTGAGAACAGAGTAATTCTATTACTGAAAAGGGAACTGAAAGCACACAAATTAAAACCAGGATAAAAAGTAAAATGTAAAAGATGGCTTACAACATCTACGAAGCCTCTTCCTGATACGACTGTGACACTCGAACAAGCTAACTTTAGCACATGAATAATATTAATATGTAATAGAAGACTATTTCTATGGTAGGACGTAAGACATTTCAGCTGCTTCAGAGATGAGCTTGGTTTATTAAGCAATGCCTGTCCTGGATCTGGTTAAGTCATAACAATAATAATTTACATGTTATAACATTTTCCATTTTACAAATTGTTTTTATAAACCTTATCTCATGTTACACACACACACACACACACACCCTTAAGATGTAAGTGTCATGGATACAGTTATTCTCATTGCACAGAAAAGGACTTCCCTGGTGGCTCAGCAGTAAAGAACCCACCTGCCAAAGCAGGGGACACAGGTTTGATCCCTGGGTCAATAAGATGCCTTGGAGAAGGAAATGGCAACCCACTCCAGTATTCTTGCTTGGAAAATCCCACGGACAGAGGAGCCTGGCAGGTTACTTTCTATGGGGTTGCAAAGAGTCAGACATGACTTAACAACTAAAGAACAACAAAAGATAAAGAAACAAAGGTGAGAGGTTCCTGGAGAACTCAGGGATGCTCTTAGCCCCACACTCTTCTCAACAGGAAAACAGAGTTTACACTCTCTTTTCTGCCATTTCTAAGCTGGTTGACCTTGGGTGACTTATATAACCTCTCTGGACTGCCCAGTTTTCCCCCTGGGAAACAGAATCCTGGACTAATCCAATGCAAGCATGCAGCATGGTGTTGAATGGCTATTAGCTACTGCAAACGCTCCATCGTTTAGAAATGATGAGTCAGGTCAAAGTCATATTATCTCTGATGGGAAATTGGGTGGTTCTCAGCCAGAAAGTGAAACTTTCTACAGTGTGAATTGGTGGACGCGAAGAGCACCGTGGGCTGACGGCTCACGTAGACTCCTATGAGCACAGCGGGCTGAGCGCACGTGTAGACTCCTACGAGAGCTCTGTTAGATCTTGAGGCTCCAAGGACAGCTGGGTGCCTGCAGTCTGCATCGTCTGTGCTTTGAGAAAACTGCACGTGCCTTGGAGGAGGGTAAATAGGTTGCAGAATGAAATAGAAAACCCAGCACTAAAAGAGGCAAAAGAGTCAAAGATCCACCTGGAAGTGCTGAATCAAAAAGACTCCCTAAAGGAGCTGACAGGAGCTTCGAAAGTGCATCTTCATGGTGTGACCATGTCATCTGGCAGGTGTCATGGGAGAATCTCTACTGGGACTTCAGGAAATGCACGTGTTCCTGTTGAATGGGAGGTTCTTGCTTCTTTCATTGAGAAAGAATTCATAGACAGAGACAAAGTGATTTGTAAGAAGTGGATTTATTTGGAGAGAAGCCCTCCACAGACAGACCGTGGGGCATCTCAGAAGGTGAAAGAAGGCTTTGAAATATGATGTGGTTAGTTTTCATGGGCTGGGTAACCTCACAGGCTCATGACTGGGAGGATTATTCCAATTATTGGGGGGAAGGGCAGGGAGTTCCAGGAATTGGGCCACCACCCACTTTTTGAACTTTTATGGTTAGCCTCAGAACTGTCAGGGCACCTGTGGGTGTGTCACTTCGTTTATGCTAATGCATTACAATGAGTCTATAATAAGGTTCAAGGTCCACTGGAAGCTGAATCTTCTGCCATCTTGGGCCTAGTTGGTGCTACTCGGTTTTGTCATGTCCTAGGCCTGTGCCGTTCTTTCCAAGGTTATGCCCTGCCCGCTTTCCTCCTGTTCCATTCACACCACTTTCAGTTGTTGAGAGATAGGACTCTCTACTGTATTGACAAAATGCTGGGAAAACACCTTCCTTCCCCTACCCCTGCCAGAGGTAATGTGGTCAATGCCAAATTTCCCTAATTTTAGAGGTAGCATTATCTTCTAAGAGTGTCTATGATGCTCTTACTATTATCATTTAAAAAGTCCTTCCATGCAAACAAATGGGATTGCATGTAAGGGGTGATTAAAACGGAATGGGGTGTGTGGTGCTTGTCTAAATGTAATCTAACTAGGCTATTCATTTAGTGATGAGTCTAATTACTAGCTCCATAATTACACTACTCAAGAAAATTGTTTTAGTGATGGTTTTATTAAACTAACTGGAGACAATTTTTGTGCCAACATGAGCAGAACAAATGGAATTTAATTTTGAGGGGCAAAGGAAGGTTACCCTGGAGAAGAAAACCTCATGAGCTGGACTGTGGATTTGAAAATTGGTTCAGCGAGAAGTAAAGTTGGAAAAGAAATGGGATTATAGTGCAACAAGAGAGATTTAGGTAGCCATTAAGCAAAACTTCCTGACTCAGATTTTCAAGGAAAGAATTTGCAAAGCAAGCTTCCTAGGCTCTAACTCTCAGATTTAAGTGTATCTACAATGATTCTTTCTTGCTTATTCGACATGAAATCCAACTCCAAGTGTGGTCCCCAGACCACATCAGCATAACCTGGGAGCTTGTTAGAAGTTTAGCATCTCAGGCTGAATCTGAACCTACATTTTAAATGAGTTTTCCAGGCAAACATTTTCTTTCTGTTTGTTTTTGTTGTTCTTGTTTTTATTTTATTTTTTAATTGAAGGATAATTGCTTTACAGAATTTTGTTGTATTATGTCAATTTGAAAAAGACTGGCATAAATGACCAGCTTGTGGTTGCAAATTGAAATTTTAATTTTTCCTGTTTTTAAATGCAACATATGCTCAGTAAAGAAAAAAGAACATGTGCCCAATAATATATGCAGGAAAAAAGCACCTGTAATCTTATCACTTGGCGAGAACACCTGTTAAAATTTTGGTGATTTCTCTTCCAGGCTGTTGTGTATATATATATATATATATATATATATATATATATATATTTTACATTTTAAACTCAGCCTATAAATACACTTTACCTTTTTTTCCATTTAATGTTATAAATATTTTCTAACTTCTAACGAAGTCTTGTTGACGTTTGTCTGCATCCTACCTTATGAAGATACTAATCCCTTGTTTAAAATTGAATCTCTTTTTGTTGTCATAATTAGAAATAATCCTTTGGTAAAAGAATTTCATATTTAAACTTTTAAATTCTTTCATCAGGAAAGATCCCTAGAATATAAATATATTTAAAGCTCTTGATCAGAATGATCTCTTCTAATCATAGTATTTCTTGAAATAAGGTCAATTTATAATGAAGCCTTTAAACTCAATTTCCTGAAATTTGGGGGGAGGGAATAGGGTGCTAATTTGTTAAATGATTGCTGTTCCTGCTAATGTAATTTCTTGTGAATGTTCACTCAGCTCCTTAAGGATAAGTCTGTTACATTGACAGGATGATCAGGTTAGAAATACAAAAAGATTTTAATCCGTGGACCCACACTGCACTGGTTTTAAGTTCTGCCTGGATCCCAGGATCATGTGACATGATGTAAGCTATTATTTGACCTGTTTGGGCAATAATCATGAGTATTTATAAAACTGTGTTAATAATGCCTCCTTCACTGAGTTAATGAGTGCGTCTTAAGAGAGATCAAAGCTCCTAGCACAAAGCTTCAGGTCTGCCACAGGAAACAAAGTTCCATAAATGTAAATAGCACTTGTTTCCCTCTTTTTATCAGTGAGTTGACCCCATACCCGACGTTGATATGCCCAGAGAAGTGGCAGATTTATTTCTATAGGAAACAGAATCATCCCTGAAAACCACGTCTTTAAAAACGTGTTGAACTTCACTTAGAGAAATTCAGCTTGGTTTCGCTTTCTTCAGTTAACACAAAATATTTGCAGGCGAATTCACTACCAGCTGAGCCACAAGGGGAGCCCAAGAATCCTGGAGTGGGTAGCCTATCCCTTCTCCAGCAGATCTCCCCAATCCAGGAATCAAATCTGGGTCTCCTGCATTGCAGGCGGATTCTTTACCAACTGAGCTATCAAGGAAGCCCATTCCAGCAGTAACAACATAGATAACCGACTCTGGGATGCTGCCCTTCAGCTGACAGATAAGCCTGTGGCAGCCACTCTAGATCAGTCAATATAATGCTATAGCAAGTTGTCGAGGAGGCTATCATTAGAGTGGGTTCAGTTCAGTTCAGTTCAGTCGCTCAGTCATGTCCGACTCTCTGCGACCCCATGAATCACAGCACGCCAGGCCTCCCTGTCCATCACCAACTCCCGGAGTTCACTCACATTCATGTCCATCGAGTCGGTGATGCTACCCAGCATCGCATTCTCCGTCGTCCCCTTCTCCTCCCTCCCCCAATCCTTCCCAGCATCAGAGTCTTTTCCAGTGAGTCAACTCATCATATGAGGTGGCCAAAGTATTGGAGTTTCAGCCTTAGCATCAGTCCTTCCAATGAACACCCAGGATCGATCTCCTTTAGAATGGACTGGTTGGATCTCCTTGCAGTCCAAGGGACTCTCAAGAGTCTTCTCCAACACCACAGTTCAAAAGCATCAATTCTTCGGTGATCAGCTTTCTTCACAGTCCAACTCTCACTACCATACATGACCACGGGAAAAACCATAGCCCTGACTAGATGGACCTTGGTTGGCAAAGTAATGTCTCTGCTTTTTAATATACTATCTAGGTTGGTCATAACTTTCCTTCCAAGGAGTAAGCGTCTTTTAATTTCATGGCTGCTAAGCGTCTTTTAATTTCATGGCTGCAATCAGCATCCACAGTGATTTTGGAGCCCAAAAAAATAAAGACTGACACTGTTTCCACTGTTTCCACTGTTTTCCCATGAAGTGATGGGACCAGATGCCATGATCTTTGTTTTCTGAATGTTGAGCTTCAAGCCAACCTTTTCACTCTCTTTCACTTTCGTCAAGAGGCTTTTGAGTTCCTCTTCACTTTCTGCCATAAGGGTGGTGTCACCTGCATATCTGAGGTTATTGATCTTTCTCCCAGCAATCTTGATTCCAGCTTGTGCTTCTTCCAGCCCAGCGTTTCTCATGATGTACTCTGCATATAAGTTAAATAAGCAAGGTGACAATATACAACCTTGACGTACACCTTTTCCTATTTGGAACCAGTCTGTTGTTCCATGTACAGTTCTGACTGTTGCTTCCTGACCTGCATACAGGTTTCTCAAGAGGCAGGTCAGGTGGTCTGGTATTCCCATCTCTTTCAGAATTTTCCACAGTTTATTGTGATCCACACAGTCAAAGGCTTTGGCATAGTCAATGAAACAGAAATAGATGTTTTTCTGGAACTCTCTTGCTTTCTCCATGATCCAGTGGATGTTGGCAATTTGATCTCTGGTGTCTCTGCCTTTTCTAAAACCTGCTTGAACATCTGGGAGTTCACGGTTCACATATTGCTGAAACCTGGCTTGGAGAATTTTGAGCATGACTTTACTAGCGTGTGAGATGAGTGCAATTGTGTGGTAGTTTGAGCATTCTTTGGCATTGCCTTTCTTTGGGATTGGAATGAAGACTGACCTTTTCCAGTCCTGTGGCCACTGCTGAGTTTTCCAAATTTGCTGGCATATTGAGTGCAGCACTTTCACAGCATCATCTTTCAAGACTTGAAATAGCTCAACTGGAATTCCATCACCTCCACTAGCTTTGTTCGTAGTGATGCTTTCTAAGGCCCACTTGACTTCACATTCCAAGACGTCTGGCTCTAGGTCAGTGATCACACCATCATGATTATCTTGGTCGTGAAGATCTTTTTTGTACAGTTCTTCTGTGTATTCTTGCCACCTCTTCTTAATATCTTCTGCTTCTGTTAGGTCCATACCATTTCTGTCTTTTATCAAGCCCATCTTTGCATGAAATGTTCCCTTGGAATCTCTAATTTTCTTGAAGAGATCTCTTGTTTTTCCTATTCTGTTGTTTTCCTCTATTTCTTTGCATTGATCGCTGAGGAAGGCTTTCTTATCTCTCTTTGCTGTTCTTTGAAACTCTGCATTCAGATGCTTGTATCTTTCCTTTTCTCCTTTGCTTTTTGCTTTTCTTCTTTTCACAGCTACTTGTAAGGCCTCCTCAGACAGCCATTTTGCTTTTTTGTATTTCTTTTCCATGGGGATGGTCTTGGTCCCTGTCTCCTGTACAATGTCACGAACCTCCATCCAGAGTTCATCAGGCACTCTATCAGATCTAGTCCCTTAAATCTATTTCTCACTTCCACTGTATAATCATAAGGGATTTGATTTAGGTCATATCTGAATGGTCTAGTGGTTTTCCCTACTTTCTTCAATTTAAGTCTGAATTTGGCAATGAGGAGTTCATGATCTGAGCCACAGTCAGCTCCTGGCCTTGTTTTTGCTAACTGTATAGAGCTTCTCCATCTTTGGCTGCAAAGAATATAATCAATCTGTATTCGGTGTTGACCGTCTGGTGATGTCCATGTGTAGAGTCTTCTCTTGTCTTGTTGCAAGAGGGTGTTTGCTATGACCAGTGCATTCCCTTGGCAAAACTCTATTAGGCTTTGCCCTGCTTCATTCCGTGTTCCAAGGCTAAATTTGCCTGTTACTCCAGGTGTTTCTTGACTTCCTACTTTTGCATTCCAGTCCCCTATAATGAAAAGGACATCTTTTTGGGGTGTTAGTTCTAAAAGGTCTTGTAGGTCTTCATAGAACCGTTCAACTTCGGCTTCTTCAGCATTACTGGTTGGGGCATAGGCCTGGATTACTGTAATATTGAATGGTTTGCTTTGGAAATGAACAGAAATCATTCTGTCGTTTTTAAGATTGCATCCAAGTACTGCATTTCGGACTCTTTTGTTGACCATGATGGCTACTCCATTTCTTCTAAGGGATTCCTGCTCACAGTAGTAAATATAATGGTGTTCTGAGTTAAATTACACTGAGTCAAAAAAGAGATCCCAGCACAAGATAGCTCAGCAAGTAGAGTTTCTCTCTTCCTTTGTCTATGGAGGTTTTAGGTCACTCAGGACAGGAGGGTGGGTCTGGGCTCTGTCATATATGTAGGGATTCAGGCTAACGGATGCTGAATGTTACTTTGTAATTTTAGCATTAAAGCAGTGGAAGTGATATTTCTGAGAGATAATCCTTAAATTCCTCAAATCAGGCTCAGTCTGGGCTTCCCAGCTTTGTGGGCTTCCCAGTGGCTCAGTGGTAAAGAATCTGTCTGCAGTGCAAGAGACACAGGAGATGCTGGTTCCTTCCCTGGGTCTGGAAGATCCTCTGGAGAAGGAAATGGCAACCCCCTCCAGTGTTCTTGCCTGGGAAATCCCATGGACAGGGGAGCCTGGAGGGCTACAGTCCATAGGATCTCAATGAGCAGACACGACTGAGCACGCGCACACACACTTGGGGCTTTGGTGGAGGACTAGAACCCTTTCCAAGCAGCCTGTGGCCTTTGGTGACTCATTATCTTTTTAGGGCAAGGTCAAGGGTAAACTGATAAAATTGAATGTAGATACAATTTATTTTTGGTATTATAGGCTTTATTCCTGTTTTTTTCTTTTTTTAAGGATGGTATCGGCAATGCAGCATTATTCCATATAGTAAAGATGTTGACCTAGGAATTTTTATACAGGATTACAAATCTGATATTATTTCAGCATTTCAAGATGCAGGACTCCCACTCAAACACAAATTTGGGAAGGTCAGTAATAAAAATGCTTCATTTCATTAGTAGCATGTTTCAAAAGTAAAGTTTATATTAAGCAACTCAGAGATGTTCCATATAGCATTTTATCATTCAGTATTGGCCAGAATGAGTTCAGCAGAAAATTATTGTGACTTCTGCACTATTTAAGGAAAACTAGAAAATCTGGCTTTTTATTGACCACAAGAAAGTGAAAAGGATGTTGGACTCTTGAAGAAGAATTTATTGCCATTACATTAGGGAACAACATAACGTAATAATTAATTAATATAATAAGTAAGAATCCTACCTACCTCACCTGAAGTGTCATTTATTTTTTCGTTCACATAGACATCATATTATTATCACCTCAAAACATTCCATTGATTGCTAAGGACTCGAAATACAGAATCATTTCAAACATTACTTGGGTTTCTTATTTATTTCACATGTCCTCGGTCACAGTAATTTTCTCACAGGTCAACTTTAATAGGTTATTGCTTAGATGAAATCTCCTTTTAGATAATTTAATTCCTATAGCCTAAGCCTATGATCCCTGGCAGTCACCTTACTCTTAATGTACTTATTCCTAGGGAGGTGTTGTCCTGAAAAGCAAGAATAAGTATGTTCTGTTTGTGGAAAATTACTTCCCTCATCATAATCATTCTAGTTTATTTAAAAATCTAATTAAGTATCTTCCTGAGGTCAAAGTCAAAGCAATAGAGCTCTAGTCATTCAGCAAATGACTTAACATTTCCTTAACACCCAGTTTCTGCCTGGCACTGTGCTCTACATGTATGGTAAAGGTGAATAAGGTACAGTCCTTATCCTTGAGAAGCCCACTGTCTAACTGAGAGAAAACAATTACATAAACAGTTAAGTGGTTAGTGCTGCAACAGACAAGTGTACCAAGTCCAATGGGAACTTGGAGGATAAGTTTGTAGGATAAGTTTCTTAAAGAAATGCTCTCAGAATTCTTTGTACTTTTATTTCTTCTTTGTTCATATATATAATGTAATGATATATGGGTTTCTATACTACATTTCGGAGAAGGCAATGGCAAGCCACTCCAGTACTCTTGCCTAGAAAATCCCATGGATGGAGGAGCCTGGTGGGCTGCAGTCCATGGGGTCGCTACGCGTCGGACACGACTGAGCGACTTCACTTTCACTTTTCACTTTCACACATTGGAGAAGGAAATGGCAACCCACTCCAGTGTTCTTGCCTGGAGAATCCCAGGGACTGGGGAGCCTGGTGGGCTTCCGTCTATGGGGTCACACAGAGTCGGACACGACTGAAGTGACTTAGCAGCAATAGCAGCATTATAGGCTTGAAAAAACCTGAAAAGGGCCATTTACACTATCTGGTTGACACCCTCATTTCATGACTGGGAAAACTGAGGCCCAATAACATTAAAACCTTGTCCTTCATTTCTCCAGGGACCCAGTGCCCTTCCAGTGTCTTCATCCTTCTGCTTATTAAGACCTGCACTCTGTAATTTGTCACATTCAAAGTACTCTGGGCCACTACATCATAATCTCATGTTGTTAATTTAAAACAGGATATTTTTCATTTGAAACAAATGAAGCTCTTGGGACCTCCCTGGTGGCCCAGTGATTAAGTCTCCTCACTGCCAATGCAGGTGGTACAGTTTCAGTCCTTGGTCTGGGAACTAAGACCCCAGATATATGCAAAAAACAAAAACAAAATAAAGCTATCATGCACTTTTGCAGGCAGTGTTGACAGGCCAAAAGAGACAGTATTGGACGGTACTTGGTGGAGGGTAGGGTATGGGCTTCCCAGGTGGCCCTAGAGGTAAAGAACCCTCCTGCCAATGCAGGAGACATAAGAGACACGGGTTCGATCCCTGGGTTGGGAAGATCCCCTGGAGGAAAACATGGCAACCCACTCCAGTATTCTTGCCTGGAGAATCCCTGGGACAGAGGAGCCTGGTTGGCTAGAGTCCATAGGGTCTCACAGAGTCGGACACGACTGAGCAACTTAGCAGGCACACACAGCGGAGGGTATCAGGGGGACCTTGCCAGTTCCTCAAAATCATATCTCATAACCTATGCTTCCCACCCTTTTTCTCATTATGGTACCCATTGAAAATGGGAATATTTGTCAAGCAGGTTGGCATAAGTAAGAAACTTCTCACTCTGGAAACAACTGTCTAGGGGCTCGGACTGCCCCAACATCCACCCCACTCCCTACCCGCCCCCCGCCCCGCCCACTGTTCTAAGCAGACACAGCCCTCCTACCCACAGCACACAAGCCTGGGAGGAAGTGACCTGGTGGACCCCCACTACTTCACCTGCCCATCCAGACCATCTTCGTTTGCTTAGCCCACTATGATGGACTGCTGCTGCTGCTAAGTCGCATCAGTCGTGTCCGACTCTGTGCGACCCCATAGACGGCAGCCCACCAGGCTCCTCTGTCCCTGGGATTCTCCGGGCAAGAACACTGAAGTGGGTTGCCATTTCCTTCTCCAATGCATGAAAGTGAAAAGTGAAAGTGAACTACAGCGTACCAGGCTCCTCCATCCATGGGATTTCCCAGGCAAGAGTACTGGAATGGGGTGCCATTGCCTTCTCCGCTGTGATGGACTAAGAGGCCTTAATTCCTGGAGGCATGCGATCCTTTGCTGCTTGTCTGGAACTAAATATGGAGTTAGTTGGAGGGCTGAGAGATAATCCAATCAAAGCCATGGTCTGCCTGCTGGACCTCCCCACAGGACTGTTTTCAGAGATCATGGATGTTCATTTCTGAGTGGACTCTCTTCCCAGAAATCTATGATTATTCGAAACAAGATTTATGAAGCATAGAAATTCCAGGGTAACTAGGTCAGCTCTTTGTGGATCATGCAGCATTATTTGCTACCATGGTTTTCCCCCCAGCTTTATACCTAGTTCAATTTTAAATTACTCAAGAGGTGGTGAAATGCATTTGAGATCACTGAGCTGTATATTCATCCACGCAACCACGCAGCAGGGGCTGTTTGTCCTGCCCACCTGGAAAGCAAACAACCAAAAGACACAAACTAAATACGAAGGGAACAGATGCCTGGAAAAATGACAGTGAGCACTCATTCAGTAGGAAAAGACAACACAACAGACTTCGACTGCAAATAAGCTGAACTGTGATGATGAATTTAGCTAAGCACTCAAGATTCACTAGGAAGTCAATCCCAAAGACTCAACAAGTACTTTATTTTACTAGCGTATGTTAATTTTACTAGTGCATTCGTCGTTTTTCAGGAGAAATTACTTCCCTGGGTGAAACTACTGTGCTTTTTATACAGCTCTGGTATTTTTTCTACCCAAAGTCTTTAGAGATGTAGCTTCCCCACCCCCCACCCACCCAAGGGACAAATAGCTCTGGGGGAGTAAGAGCCAGAAGACCTCAGAGCTGTTTTCTCTGGCTGCTGTCAGTACACTAAATTGCCTGCTCAAATGTGTCCTTCTACACCCCAGACAGGCTTCCCTGGTGGCTCCGTGGTAAAGACTCCATCTTCCAATGCAAGAGACGGATTCGATCCCGGTCAGGATGATCCCCTAGAGAAGGAAATGGCAACCCTTTCCAGTATTCTTACCTGGGAAATCCCATGGACAGAGGAGCCTGGCAGGCTATAGTAGTCTGGGGGCAAAGGCTATAGTATGTGTGGTCGCAAAGAGTTGGATACAACTTAGCAACTAAACAAAAATAACACCTCAGACAATGAACTCCTTCTTGACAACAAGGATGTGTTTTATTCATCTCCGTGTCCTCAGAAACCTGCGAAGAAATCACCCACCAGGCACTCAAATATTAATTGAATAAGTTAATGAAAAAAATGAGAACTGTCTTTTAAAAAGTTATCATTGTGATTGTTAAAAAATAGTTAGATATAATTTTAAGTGCTTGATTTCAATCATGGAGCCTTAGGAATTGGTAAGATCTTTTCTAATTCCCCATCTTTATATCAAATTATATTCACAAGAACTGGAGGCCACGTTGTACTGGGGTCTCTCATTTTTAAGTGGTTAAAACTGTCAAACCTAAATGTAAAATAAAGATTAAATTTGCAAAAGCTGAGGTATCTATGTGAGAGAAAATAGACATAATTTTTTGAATATGTCATAAATGAAAATAATATTGTTTCTTCCTTGAAGGTTCTTTTTAATCAGGTCTAGAAAGAGTCCCTAATCAAAGGTATTTCTGAGAGTTTACTTTCTATTTGACTCAGTTCAGCATAGATGAAAATGTTAAGGAAGGGGGACCCCTTCCAGGGCCCAAAATTGGGCTCTTGTCTAACACTCGGAAATGAATTGTCCGAGGAGACACATGTGCTGAGATTTTATTGAGAAAGGGTGCCCAGGCAGAGAGCAGGAGGGTAAGAGAACCCAGGAGAACTGCTCTGCCACATGGCTTGCAGTCTCGGGTTTTATGGTGATGGGATTAGTTTCCAGGTGGTCCTTAGCCAATCATTCTGACTCAGAGTCCTTCCTGGTGGGTGCACGCCTTGTTCAGCCAAGATGGATGCCAGAGAGGAGGATTCTGGGAGGTGGTCGGACAAGTGCTGTCTCCTTTTGATCTTTCCCGAATTCTTCTGGTTGGTGGAGGCTTATTAGTTCCCTGTTCCTTTCCAGGACCTTTTGTCGTAAAACAACTCGTGCAAATGGTTACTGTGGTGCCTGGCCAGGGTGGACGGTTTCAATCAGCGTGCTTCCCCTAACAAAAACACTTGAGTTAATGTCAGGAAATTGTTCTCTCTGTTATTAAGTTTTTCTGTGACCTTCTATATGTGTAGAATAGGTTATTAATTATTAGTAATTGATCTTAATTAATATTAATATCTATCATATTATTAATTATATTCATTATAAGTAATTAGTCAATTGTTAATATGAGTTGTTAATGAGAATAATGTATTTGTTACTAATTAAAAAGTCATGTTATTTAATTCAATAACATTTACAAATATTTATTCAAATAAATTGCAAATATTATGTATGCAAACCATTGTATTCCACGAGCCAAACTTTTTTTAATATATAATTTTATTTGTTTGTATTTGGTCTTTGCTGCTGCTGCTCCAGTTTTAGCAAGACAGGGCTGCTCATTACCATGGCTTCTCTTGCTGCAGAGCACAGACTTTAGGCGTGCAGGCTTCAGTAGTTACAGCATATGAGCTCAGTCAGTGTGGCTCATGGGCCGACTTGCCACGTGCCATGTGGGATCTTCCTGGACCGAGGATTGAACCTGTGTCCCCTGCACTGACAGAGAAAGGTTTATTGCAGGGCCCTGCAAGGAGACACTGGCTCACTCCCTAAAGCCTTGAGCTCCCTGAAGGGTTTTGGCAAAGCAAAAAACCCTTTCAAAAGCAAGGTTAGGGAGGGGGTCTCAGGGTCTGTGATCAGCTTGTGCACAATTCTCTGATTGGCGAGTCAGCAGGGTGGTGTCACAGGGGTTAACATCATTAGTCTTTAGGCTCCAGGAGGCCTGGGGCCATGTGTTCATGGTCAGCAAGTAGTTAACATCTTCCATTGTTGGAGAGGGGGAGGGTTTCTACATCTGCAAAACAACTCAGGGACAGTGCTTCGAATTCTATTATCTAGGTGCCTCAGAGGGGTGCTAAAGCAGAGGCTATGGGGAAAGGCCTGTCCCCTCCATGGGGTTCTGCTCAGTTACAATATTAGTTCAATGGATTGAATGAAATAACCTTGAACTTCTAAAGGCCCACAGACCTCAGTTTGAGAAATTCATTCTTTTACTTGTTGTTTGGTTCATATCCACCTCGTTACCCCCCTGTCATCAGCAAGCTGAGGACCAGGCATGCTCTTCAGTCTCCCTTCTGCTGGGTTTCACTCCCACCTCACATTCCTCCCCTGGGTTTGACCCCCAAGGTCACCCCTGCTGAGTGACCACCTGCCTCCCTACACATCCTTTCAGGCCCTTGAAAGGCTGTTCTCCTCCTCCTCAGGCCTGCAGTGCTGCTTTCCAGGGAGAAGTTCATTCTCTACTCTTCTCCTCTTTGTTTTCTCCCCCCAAGCACTTTGCTGAGACTTAACCACTTAGATTTGCACCTAGATACTGATGACTCCCAAATATATTTCCCTCGGGTCTATCTCTTTTCTGATTCCCAGACATGTGGCTATGACTGCTTATTGGATATTTGCATGTAGAAACCTGAAAGGTTTTAATTTTTTAAAGCCTTTTTGAATTTGTTACAACATTGCTTCTGTTCTATGTTTTGATTTTTTGGCCACAAGGCATGTGGGATCTTAGCTGTCCGACCAGGGATCAAACTGACGCCCCCTGCGAAATCTTAGGTACATGAGTTCCCTGAAAGGGGTCTTAATAATCTGTGTATGCAAGCCAGTCTAGACACCGAGCCCAAGACCTAGATCTCCTCCACTCACCTACCCCTTTCCCATTACTGTCGCTCCTGATGAGAAGTCTCCTCCTTGACCTGTCTTCAATCCCAGAAAGCTCGAAGCCATCCAGGAGCTGCTGTCATCCTCTGTCCGTTTCTTAGCCAGCCTCTGTCTCATACCACTTCCTCATCCACACTCCTGCCGCCACGGTTCCCTATTTCTTGTCCAGGTTTTCTCAATACCTTTCTAATTGTTTCCTTTTCATCTTAAGCAACCCTGTCCGGTCTTTCCAAAGCATACCCTGTCTCTCTTTCTGAAATCCTGCCAGCCTGGGGCCTATGGGCACATTTCTCATGTATGGTCTAGGCTGGTCCTACCATGTTAGTGTCCATCTTCCATTGACTTCAAATATGCTTTGCTGATAACACCTTCATCAGAACTTGAAGACTTCCTGCTGCTAAGTCACTTCAGTCGTATCCAACTCTGTGTGACCCCGTAGACGGCAGCCCACCAGGCTCCCCCATCCCTGGGATTCTCTAGGCAAGAACACTGGAGTGGGTTGCCGTTTCCTTCTCTAATGCATGAAAGTGAAAAGTGAAAGTGAAGTCGCTCAGTGTCTGACTCTTTGCGACCCCATGGACTGCAGCCTACCAGGCTCCTCCATCCATGGGATTTGCCGGGAAAGAGTACTGGAGTGGGGTGCCATCGCCTTCTCTAGAAGACTTCCTAGAGATGCACAATCATGACTTTTGGTCTAGCTGCCTGGAATACCCCAAGGACATGTGGCTAACTGCCTACTAGTGAATCACTTCCTTAGTATTTTCCTCAGGGGTAGTGGTGAATCCAGTACAATTAAAGAGTTTAATAAAGAACTAACCACTGATTTAAACAAATTTATGAGATTAACGTTGAACCGATGAGTTTAAGTCTGAAGATGTCAGTCCCCCCCAAATTATTCATCTGTGTTGCTTACTAAAGAGAGTACTAAAAATAACATGGAGGAAGGCAGCTTTGTGAAAATGATGGAAATTAGATGGGCTCATTTCGAGTCTCAAATCATCCCTGTCTGTCCCTTGGGAGGTTGTTACACAACCCACTTTGGCTCTCATTTAGCTCAACTGATGACCTGGACCTACATGATAATCTATAACACATGCTCAGGAAATCTAAATTTGCGGAGTTCTTTAGAACTTACTCGGAAAAGGCAATGGCAAGCCACTCCAGTACTCTTGCCTAGAAAATCACATGGACAGAGGAGCCTGGTGGGCTGCAGTCCATGGGGTCGCTATTAGTCAGACACGACTGAGCGACTTCACTTTCACTTTTCACTTTCACACATTGGAGAAGGAAATGGCAACCCACTCCAGTGTTCTTGCCTGGAGAATCCCAGGGACAGCGGAGCCTGGTCGACTGCCGTCTATGGGGTCGCACGGAGTTGGACACGACTGAAGTGACTTAGCAGCAGCAGCAGCAGTTAGAACTTACTAGCTTTGATCACCGGAGAAGGCAATGGCAAGCCACTCCAGTACTCTTGCCTAGAAAATCCCATGGATGGAGGAGCCTGGTAGCTGCAGTCCGTGGGGTCGCTAAGGGTCGGACACGACTGAGCGACTTCACTTTCACACATTGGAGAAGGAAATGGCAACCCACTCCAGTGTTCTTGCCTGGAGAATCCCAGGGACGGGGGAGCCTGGTGGGCTTCCGTCTATGGGGTCACACAGAGTCGGACACGACTGAAGTGACTTAGCAGCAGCAGCAGCAGCAGCAGCTTTGATCACGGGCTTCCCAGGTGGCGCAGTGGTAAAGACTCTGCCTGCCATCGAGGAGACGCAGGAGACTCCGGTTCGATCCTTGGATCAGGAAAATCCCCTGGAGTAGGAAATAGCAACCCGCTCCAGTATTCTTGCCTGGAAAATTCCATGGGCAGAGGACCCTGGCTGGCTTCAGTCCATAGGTTGCAAAGAGTCGG
This sequence comes from Moschus berezovskii, assembly GCF_049115385.1. NCBI lineage: Eukaryota > Metazoa > Chordata > Mammalia > Artiodactyla > Moschidae > Moschus > Moschus berezovskii. The sequence goes on along the minus strand of NC_142474.1, from coordinate 73,284,343 downwards.
ACATGACTGAGCATACATGGCCAGAGCGTCAATCAACTTTCACCAAAACTTTATCATGTTAGGAAATAAAGGATCAAAAAGTCAATTCTGATTTACTGGGGGATGTATTAGTATGTTATTTTCCCCCAAATCAAATTTACATTCCTAATGATGATTTATTTGGGTTATTGTAAAATTAGTTATCATGTTTTAATTTTATGGAAGTAAGAGTTGATTTACAATGTTATGTTAATTTCTACTGTACGGCAGAGTAATTCAGTTATACACATATACACATTCTTATTCATATTCTTTTCCATTAGGGTTTATCACAGGATATTGAATGATTTTCCTGTGCTATAAAGTAGGACCTTGTTTATCCATTCTATAGATAATAATTTGCATCTGCTAATCCCAAACTCCCAATCCATCCCCCTCATCTGCCCCTACCCCTTGGCAACCATAACTCTGCTCTCTATTAGTTAATATGTTTTTAACAGACACTCACTGATGACATAGTGGTAAAGCCAGAAGTTACGCTTGGCCACAGAAAACACTGTCTTCAATGAGAAAAGTCCACAAGTGGATAATTGATTATTGGGATTACGGAATGATAACAAATCCCTTGAAAACTGAAAGGAGAGCAAAGTATATTTCACATTGTGGAGGGAGCATAAAGTTCCTGGAATGATGAGCTGTTACCCCGTGTCTTGACAGTATCTTGGTCTCCGGGAGAGCACCATTGCGTCCTCTGCCAAGACACACACTCTATATTTCCTCCCATTACATCTGCCTTGAAGGCTGACAAAACCCAGAGCAAATCCATCACAAGGCTGGAGTTAATCCAATAGACTTGCCTTCCGCTGCTGAAAATCAGGCCCCACATCTGGGAAGGCAGTGCTTGTTACAACAAATGAGATCACACATTTGACCATCTTATTAGAATCCTCTTCTAGAGTTCTTGAGTGGGGAGCGAGGTTAAGTTGAGATTAAATGGAAACCCCTTCCTCTGTGCTGATTGCAATATCTGATAACACACTTGACTTGGTGCATTTCAGTTGCCTGGTACTCAAAGTCCAGCTCGATTAGGAAATAACTGGTATAATTCTAGAAAAGATTCAATGGTGGGGAAATAAATGAGATTAATAGTCTTTGACTTGAGTTCATACACATCAGTTCAACTCCAGCCATCCATCATGTTCTAAGAACCAGGGACTTCCCTGGTGATCTAGCAAGTAAGACTGTGCTTTCACTGCAGGGGACAAGGGCTTAATCCCTGGTTGGGTAATTGAGATCCCACATGCCATGTGGTATAGCCAAAAAAAAAAGAAATTTGGCTGTGAAGCAAGTTTCCTTCCACATAGCCCATCACTTGATGAAGACAAAGCAGCCCAGTTTGGAAGATCACACTAATCAGCAGCTTAGACTTCATGGTATCTTGTGGACATGACTTCTAAGGTCTAACTCTACACTGGTCACCTTTTCTACTAAGAGAGAACCTCTGCTTTTCAATAATAACCCTAGAGTTAAAGCTCAGATTGACTGATACTCAACCCATGTCGAAAGTGCAGTTGAGATAAATAGTATTTGAGAGACATTTTGAAGAACAAGTTTAGCATCCTTTTTGGTTACAGGGGCCAAACAGAACATTAAAACGGATGCTGCCTGGTCTATATGAACTTAGCCACTTTAAAAATGCCATGTTTCCACTTGCACCAACAGCTGGTATTAAAAGACACTTTCACAAAGTTCTTTTATTTATTACAGTTACGTAAAGTTTATATTTTCCTTATATAAGTAATTCATACTCATTGTAGACATTTTGGAGGCTGCAGAAAAGGGAAAACTACCCTGGATCATTTCATTTCCCAGCCAGGATGGTTTATTCCTATTCTTTCTTTGTTCCGTGAGATTATTTTTAGAACAGCATGACAAGATAATAAACATAATTTGCAAAGTATGCTTTTTTTTCCTGGAAAAATTGTGCTGAGAACATTGTTCATGTTATGTTCTGCCCTTTATATCAGAGTCTATACAGTTTCCTCACAGGATGTAAGATTGTGAGGGAATGATCTCTTCTTAGAGGTTAGTATGGTTTCTTTTCTCTCTATCTTTTATTCCCTTTCTCTCTTCCCAGTTACGACAGTTGGTCTACAAGTGGTAAAAAGGTAGGGATCCTGTGAGTGGACATCTAGCTATTTTAGATGAATTTTACCTTTTAAGCTCCCCTGTTCTTCCCCAGGCTTCCCTGGTGGCTCAGTGGTAAAGAACCTTCTCCAATGCAGGAGATGTGGGTTTGATCCCTGGGTTGTCAGGAAGATCCCCTGGAGAAGGAAATGTCAACCCATTCCAGTATTCTTGCCTGGAAAATTCCATGGACAGAGGAGCCTAATGGGCTCCATGGGGCTGCAAAGAGTTGGCCATGACTATAGCGACTAAATAACAGCAATATTTTTCCCAGGGAAATAGGAAAACTTGATGGGTGTGAATAAATACCATTGGCAGCCTTTGGAGAAATAATGCTGACGGTAGAAGCACTGGAAGTCTTGATAGGACATAATTGAGTCTTTTTTTTTGTTGTTGTCCTGGGTCTTCGTTGTTGCTGCCCAGGCTTTCTCTCTTTGCAGTGAGTGAGCAGGGGTTACTCTTCATTGTGGAGCACGGTTTCAATAGTAGTGGTTCTTGGGCTTAGTTGCTCCAGGACCTGTGGAATCTTCTGGAACCAGGGATCAAACCTGTTCTTCTGCACTAGCAGGCAGATTCTCATCTACTGTGTCACTAGGGAATTCCCTTGAGTAAATATTTTTTTAAAGGTATGTGGGGAGGGGGTAGAAATCAGTATACTGTAGACATGTAACCCACCTTTTTGTTGCTTTTCAGTCACTCAGTCATGACTCTCGGTGACCCCATGGACTGCAGCACACCAGACTTCCCTGTCCTTCCCTATCTCCTGGAGCTTGCTCAAACTGATGTCCATTGAGTCAGTGATCTGCAAGCAGATCATTAAATGGGGATACTGGAGCACTCTTAGGCAAACGAAGTGATGGCTAAGGTCATAGAAGTGGGTGGGTCTAGTGGGACTCCTGCTCCCCAATGCGGCACCTCTGTGTGCATCAGATACGCACAGCTAACATGGTCCGAAAGGTCCATGCCTGTGTGAACAGGCGTGAACAGTGGAAATCATTCCTAGAAATTGTTCCCCTTCCTTTCAGTCAAAGCAATTCTCCTTTTTATCCTGGGTATTAGTTGCTCAGTCGTGTCTGACTTTGCAATCCCATGGACCATAGCCCACCAGGCTCCTCTGTCTATGGAATTTCTCAGGCAAGAAAACTGGAGAGGGTTGCCATTCTCATCTCCAGGGGATCTTCCTGACCCAGGGATTGATTCCGGGTCTCCCACATTGCAGGCAGAGTCCTTGCCACTGAGCCACCAGGGAAGCTAAGTTCACTATTGATACTACATATAAAATAGATAACTAAATGATCACCTATGTATATCACAGGGATCTCTACTCAGTGGTCTATGGTGACCTAAATGGGAAGGAAATCCAAAAAAGTTATGTATGTACACGTATAGCTGGTTCATTTTTCTGTGCAGCAGAAACTAACAAAACACTGTCAAGTAGCTATGCTCCAGTAAAACTCTACTAAAAAATAAATAAAATATTAAATACCTGGGGGAAAAAAGAATTCTCCATCAGTGCACCTGCTGGATGTCAGCTCCCGCTGACTGCCTTGGGCAGATACCCTTGTTTAGAGTCGAGATGCTGTAACACTAACCTAGACTGTTATGGCATCTGTGAGCAAGACCTCTGGAGTCTGTCAGGCTAGGGTTAATTCCACATTGACCTGCTGGCAGCTTCGTGGGCTCCCTGAGACATTCTCTTTTCTAAAAAAATTGATGTCATCATGTTATCTATTAATATCTTGCCTTTCTTGTTTCAGAAAAAAGAGCTAGACCACCAGGGTAAAAGCTCTAAAAAATAGATTTTATTTCAATGCAAGGAAAATTTTTCTTTTGAAAAGCCACATAATGTTCCACATAATGTGCACAAAATGTTCACACAAAATGTTTCACAGAATGACTGTATTCATGCTAATATCTGGATTATGATATGATATTATAGTTTAGCAAGATGCTGCCAACTGAAGGAACGGAGAATAGGACTTAAGGGATCTCTCTGCTCTAACACTTGCAACTACATGCCAACCTGCAAGTATCTCAAAATTTAAAAATTAATTTAAGTATTAAGCATTTAAACTAAAAGTCACATAAATATAAGCAGATAACATTCTGATTAAAATAGGCTGGGCTGTACCATGAAACTGGGCCCATCATGGGTGTGTTGAGGCTGAATGCGAACCACTCTTATCTGAACATAATAGCAGACAAGGTAGATGTCTGCTCTCTAATGTGAGCCTTTTTGCTGACCTATTTCCAAGAGACTAAGAAAAGATTATGTGCATTTTTAAAAGCTATGTGCACATGTGGTGTTGGTGTGAGCAATGGATGGATTGTGCTTTTTACAGGAGCAACCCCAGGAAGAAGTAGAATATTAAAAACAAGCAACAGCTGACTAAGAAACCTACTGTTAGACCCACCTTGGGTCACATTTTGCTACAAACAGCAAAGACAATAATTGTTTTCTTGTTTATTTTTTTATTGAAGTATAATTGCTTTACAGAATTTTGTTGTTTTCTATCAAACCTCAACATGAATAAGCCATTCAGTTCAGTTCAGTTCAGTTCAGTTCAGTCGCTCAGTCATGTCCGACTCTTTGCGACCCCATGAACCGCAGCAGGCCAGGCCTCCCTGTCCATCACCAACTCCCAGAGTACACCCAAACCCATGTCCATTGAGTCAGTGATGCCATCAAACCATCTCATCCTCTGTCATCCCCTTCTCCTCCTGCCCTCAATCTTTCCCAGCATCAGGGTCTTCTCAAATGAGTCAGCTCTTCACATGAGGTGGCCAAAGTATTGGAATTTCAGCTTCAACATGAGTCCTTCCAATGAACACCCAGGACTGATCTCCTTTAGAACGGACAGGTTGGATCTCCTTGCAGTCCAAGGGACTCTCAAGAGTCTTCTCCAGCAACACAGTTCAAAAGCATCAATTCTTCAGGGCTCAGCTTTCTTCACAGTCCAACTCTCACATCCATACATGACCACTGGAAAAACCATAGCCTTGACTAGATGGACCTTTGTTCGCAAAGTAATGTCTCTGCTTTTTAATATGCTATCTAGGTTGGTCATAACTTTCCTTCCAATGAGTGAGTGTCTTTTAATTTCACAGCGGCTTTCACCATCTGCAATGATTTTGGAGCCCAGAAAAATAAAGTCAGTCACTGTTTCCACTGTTTCCCATCTATTTGCCATGAAGTGATGGGGCTGGATGCCATGATCTTCGTTTTCTGAATGTTGAGCTTCAAGCCAACTTTTTCACTCTCCTCTTTCACTTTCATCAAGAGGCTCTTTAGTTCTTCACTCTCTGCCATAAGGGTGGTGTCATCTGCATATCTGAGGTTATTGGTATTTCTCCCGGCAATCTTGATTCCAGCTTGTGCTTCTTCCAGCCCAGCGTTTCTCATGATGTACTCTGTATATAAGTTAAATACACAGGGTGACAATATACAGCCTTGACGTACTCCTTTGCCTATTTGGAACCAGTCTGTTGTTCCATGTCCGGTTCTAACTGTTGCTTCCTGACCTGCATATAGGTTTCTCAAGAGTCAGGTCAGGTGGTCTGGTATTCCCATCTCTTTCAGAATTTTGCACAGTTTCTTGTGATCCACACAGTCAACGGCTTTGGCATAGTCAATAAAGCAGAAATAGATGTTTTTATGGAACTCTCTTGCTTTTTCCATGATCCAGCAGATGTTGGCAATTTAATCTCTGGTTCCTCTGCCTTTTCTAAAACCAGCTTGAACATCTGGAAGTTCACAGTACATGTATTGTTGAAGTCTGTCTTGGAGAATTTTAAGCATGACTTTACTAGAGTGTGAGATGAGTGCAATTGTGCAGTAGTTTGAGCATTCTTTGGCATTGCCTTTCTTTGGGATTGGAATGAAAACTGACCTTTTCCAGTCCTATGGCTACTGCAGAGTTTTCCAAATTCACTGGCATATTGAGTGCAGCACTTTCATAGCGTCATCTTTCAGGACTTGAAATAGCTCAACTGAAATTCCATCACCTCTACTAGCTTTGTTCATAGTGATGCTTCCGAAGGCCCACTTGACTTCACATTCCAGGATGTCTGGCTCTAGGTGAGTGATCACACCATCGTGATTATCTGGATCGTGAAGATCTTTTTTGTACAGTTCTTCTGTGTATTCTTGCCACCTCTTCTTAATATCTTCTGCTTCTGTTAGGTCCATACCATTTCTGTCCTTTATTGAGCCCATCTTTGCATGAAATGTTCCCTTGGTATCTCTAATTTTCTTGAAGAGATCTCTAATCTTTCCCATTCTGTTGTTTTCCTCTATTTCTTTGCATTAATCGCTGAGGAAGGCTTTCTTATCTCTCCTTGCTATTCTTTGGAACTCTGCATTCAAATGGGTATATCTTCCCTTTTCTCCTTTGTTTTTCATTTCCCTTCTTTCCACAGATATTTGTAAGACCTCCTCAGACAGTTTGCTTTTTTGCATTTCTATTTTTTTTGGCGATGGTCTTCATTCCTGTCTCCTGTACAATGTCATGAACTTCCATCTATAGTTCATCAGGCACTCTATCTATCAGATCTAGTCCCTTAAATCTATTTCTCACTTCCACTGTATAATCATAAGGGATTTGATTTAGGTCATACCTGAATGGTCTAGTGGTTTTCTTCAATTTCAGTCTGAATTTGACAATAGGAGTTCATGATTCGAGCCACAGTCAGCCCCCGGTCTTGTTTTTGCTGACTGTATAGAGCTTCTCCATCTTTGGCTGCAAAGAATATAATCAATCTGATTTTGGTGTTTTCCATCTGGTGATGTCCATGTGTAGAGTCTTCTCTTGTGTTGTTGGAAGAGGGTATTTTCTATGACCAGTGCGTTCTCTTGGCAGAACTCTATTAGCCTTTGCCCTGTTTCATTCTGTACTCCAAGGCCAAAGTTGCCTGTTACTCCAGGTGTTTCTTGACTTCCTACTTTTGCATTCCAGTCCCCTATAATGAAAAGGACATCTTTTTTGGATGTTAGTTCTAGAAGGTCTTGTAGGTCTTCATAGAACTGTTCAACTTCAGTTTCTTCAGCGTTACTGGTCAGGGCATAGACTTGGATTACTGTGATATTGAATGGTTTGCCTTGGAAACTAACAGAGATCATTCTTTCATTTTTGAGATTGCATCCAAGTACTGCATTTCAGATTCTGTTGACTATGATGGCTACTCCATTTCATCTAAGGGATTCCTGCCCACAGTAGTGGATATAATGTTCATCTGAGTTAAATTCACCCATAGGTATACATATATTCCCTCCCTTTTGAACCTCCCTCCCATTTCCCTCCCCATCCCACCCCTCTAGGTTGATGCAGAGCTCCTGTTTGAGTTTCCTGAGCCTACAGCAGATTCCCATTGGCTATATGTCTTACATGTGGTGATGTCAGTTTCCGTGTTACTCTCTCCACACATCTCCCCTCTCCTCCCCTCTCCCCATGTCCATAGGTCTGCTCTCTATGTCTGCTTCTCCACTGCTGCCCTGCAAATCAACTCTTCAGTACCATTTTTCTAGATTCCGTATATGTGCGTTGGTATACGATATTTATCTTTCTCTTCTGACTTACTTCACTCTGTCTAATAGGCTCTAGGTTTATCCACCTCATCAGAACTGACTCAGATGTGTTCCTCTTTATGGCTGAGTAATATTCCATTGTGTATATGTACCACAACTTCTTTATCCATTCATCTCTTGATGGACATCTAGGTGGCTTCCATGTTGTAGCTACTGTAAATAGTGCTGCAATGAACAGTGGGATACATATCTCTTTTTAAATTTTGGTTTTCCTCAGGGTATATGCCTAGGAGTGGGATTGCTGGGTCTTATGGTGGTTTTACTCCTAGTTTTTTAAGGAATCTCCATACCGTCTTCCATAGTGGCTGTATCAATTTACATTCCCACCAACAGTGCAAGAGCGTTCCCCTTTCTCCACACCCTCTCCAACATTTATTGTTTGTAGACTTTTTGATGATGGCCATTCTGACTAGTGTGAGGTGATATCTCATTGTAGTTTTGATTTGCATTTCCCTAATAATGAGCGATGTTGAGCATCTTTTCATGTGTTTGTTAGCCATCTGTATGTCTTCTTTGGAGAAATGTCTGTTTATGTCTTTTTCCCACTTTTTGATTGGGTTCTTTGTTTTTCTGGTATTGAGTTGTATGAGCTGCTTGTATATTTTGGAAATTAACCCTTTGTCAGTTGTGTCATTCTCTATTATTTTCTCCCACTCTGAGAGTTGTCTTTTCACCTTGCTTATAGTTTCCTTTGCTGTGGAAAAGCTTTTAAGTTTAATCAGGTCCCAGTTGTTTACTTTTATTTTTATTTCTGTTACTCTAGGAGGTGGGTCATAGAGGATATGGCTTTGATTTGTGTCATCGAGTGTTCTGCCTATGTTTTCCTCTAGGAGTTTTATAGTTTCTGGTCTTACATTTAGGTCTTTAATCCATTTTAAGTTTCTCTTTGTGTATGGTGTTAGGAAATGTTCTAATTTCATTCTTTTACATGAAGCTGTCCAGTTTTCCCAGCACCACTTATTGAAGAGGCTTTCTTTGCCCCATTGTATATTCTTGCCTCCTTTGTCAAAAATAAGGTACCCATAGGAACATGGCTTTATTTCTGGGCTTTCTATCTTGTTCCGTTGGTCTGTATTTCTGTTTTGGTACCAGTACCATACTGTCTTGATGGCTGTAGCTTTGTAGTGTAACCTGAAGTCAGGAGGATTGATTCCTCCAGCTCCATTCTTCTTTCTCAAGACTACTTTGGGTATTCAGGGTCTTTTGTGTTTCCATATGAATTGTGAAATTTTTTGTTCTAGTTCTGTGAAAAATGCCATTGGTAATTTGATTGGGATCACATTGAATCTGAAGATTGCATTTGGTAGTACAGTCATTTTCACAATACTGATTCTTCCTCCCCAGGAACATGGAATTATCTCTCCATCTGTTTACGTCATCTTTGATTTCTTCATCAGTGTCTTATAATTTTCTGTGTACAGTTCTTTTGTCTCCTTAGGTACGTTTACTCCTGGATATTTAACTCTTTTTGTTGCCATGGTGAATGGGATTGATTCCTTAATTTCTCTTTAAGATTTTTCATTGTTAGTATATAGAAATGCAACTGATTTCTGTGTATTGATTTTGTATACTGTGACTTTGCTAAATTCACTGATTAACTCTAGGAATTTTCTGATAGTATCTTTAGGGTTTTCTATGTACAGTATCATGTCATCTGCAAACAATGAGAGCTTTACTCCTTATTTTCCAATCTGGATTCCTTTTATTTCTTTTTCTTCTCTGTTTGCTATAACTAAGACTTCCAGAACTATATTGAATAATAGTGGTGAGAGAGGACAACCTTGTCTTGTTCCTGATCTTAGGGGGAGTGCTTTCAGTTTCTCACCACTGAGAATAATGCTTGCTCTGGGCTTATCATATATGGGCTTTACTATGTTGAGGTAGGTTCCTTCTATGCCCGTTTTTTAAAGAGTTTTAATCATAAATGGATGCTGGATTTTGTCAAAGGCTTTTTCTGCATCTATTGAGATTATCATATGGTTTTTATCTTTCAATTTGTTAATAAAGTGTATCACATTGATTGATTTGCAAATATTGAAGAATCCTTGCATCCCTGGAATAAACCTAATTTGCTCATGGTATATGAGCTTTTTGATGTGTTGCTGAATTCTGTTTGCTAAAATGCTGTTGAGGATTTTCACATCTATGTTCATCAGTGATACTGGCCTGTAGTTTTCTTCTTTTGTGTTGTCTTTGTCTGGTTTTGGTATCAGGGTGATGGTGGCCTCGTAGAATGAGTTTGGAAGTGTTCCTTCCTCTCTAATTTTTGAAAGAGTTTTGGAAGGATAGGTATTAGCTCTTCTCTAAATGTTTGCTAGAATTCTCCTGTGAAGCCATCTGGTCCTGGGCTGTTTTGGGGAGAGTTTTGATCACAGCTTCAACTTCAGTGCTTGAAACTAGGTTGCTCCTAATTTCTATTTCTTCCTGGTTCAGTCTTGGAAGATTGAACTTTTCTAAGAATCTGGCCATTTCTCCCAGGTTATTCATTTTATTGCCATATAGTTGTGCATAGAAGTCTCTTATAATCCTGTATTTGTGCATTGTCTGTGGTAACCTCTTTGTTTTCATTTTTCATTTCTAATTTTGTTGATTTGATTCTTCTCTTTTTTCTTGATGAGTCTGGCTAAAGGTCTGTCAATTTTGTTTATCTTCTCAAAGAACCAGCTTTTACTTTTATTAATCTTTACTATTGCTTCTTTCATTTCTTCTTCATTTATTTCTACTTGGATTATATTCCTTTTACTAATTTTGGGGCTTTTTGTTCTTCCTTTTCCAGTTGTTTTAGGTGTAAAGTTAGGCTCTCTATTCGATGCTTTTCTTGTTTCTTGAGGTAGGATTGTATTGCTATAAACTTCCCTCTTGGAACTGCTTTTGCTACATCCCAAAGGTTTTGAGTTGTCGTGTTTTCATTGTCATTCGTTTCTAGAAATTTTCTGATTTCCCTTTTGATTTCCTCAGTAACCTGTTGGTCATTTAGAAACGTGTTGTTTAATCTCCATGTCTTTGTGTTTCTTATAGTCTTTTTCTTGTAATTGATATCCAGTCTCTTAGCATTGTGGTCAGAGAAGATGCTTGATACAATTTCAATTTTCTTAAATTTAATGAGGTTTGATTTGTGACCCAAGATGTGGTCTATCCTGGAGAATGTTCCGTGTGCACTTGAGAAGAAGGTGTATTCTTCTGCATTTGGATAGAATGTCCTGAAGATACCAATGAGATCCATCTCATCTAATGTATCATTTAAGACTTGTGTTTCCTTATTAATTTTCTGCTTTGATGATCTGTCTGTGGGTGTGAGTGGGGTGTTAAAGTCTCCTACTATTATTGTGTTACTGCCAATATCTCTTTTTTTGTCTGTTAGTGTTTGTCTTATGTATTGAGGTGCTCCTATGTTGGGTGCAAAGGTATTCACAACAGTTATGTCTTCCTCTTGGATTGATCCCTTGAGCATTATGTAGTGTTCTTCCTTATCTCTTGTAATCGTCCTTTTTTTAAGGTCTATTTTGTCTGATATAGGGATTGCTACTCCAGCTTTCTTTTGCTTCCCATTTGCATGGAATATATTTTTCCATACTCTCACTTTCATTCTGGTAGGTAAAATTTTAGGTTTCTTTGTTCCCTGGGTCAAGTTATTGTACTTTATTTTTGTTGGACTGTTTTGATTTTGCTTATGGGTGTATATGCTGCTGCTAAGTCACTTCAGTCGTGTCCGACTCTGTGTGACCCCATAGACGGAAGCCCACCAGGCTCCCCCATCCCTGGGATTCTCCAGGCAAGAACACTGGAGTGGGTTGCCATTTCCTTCTCCATATGGGTGTATATATATATGTGTATATTCAGTCGCACCTTTTATTGTTGTTATAAGCCTCTGCATCTATGTTGGGCTTTTGTAGTTCTGTGGAGTTTTCCTTTTATTCTACTATTTTTCTCTTCTTCCTTTTTTAAAAAATCTTTTCTCTTTTTTGTAATTTTAACTTTCAATTTATTTTTAAACCTTTTATGTTTTTTTCTACATTTATTCCTTTTTTTTTTGCCTTTCCTACTGTTCTTTCCCCCTTGCACTTATCTTTAATATATATAAATCTTCTTCATCTACTTCTATTTAACTTTGCATAGCTATTCTTTCTTTCTTTCCTTTCCACTCAACATATTTGTTAGTTTTGTTTTCATTGCTTTATTCCCCACTTGGCACCTTGCTTTAGTTTTGTTTCCTAGTCGGTGCTTTAGTTAGTTTTGTTCTTAACTGGTAAATATAATTTTTGGTTTCCTTAGTTTGCTGGGTCAGTCTATTGTACTTTATTTTTGTTGGACTGTTTTGACTTTGCTCATGGGTGTATAAGTATATGTGTATAGTCTTTTATTTTAATTATTATTTGCCTGATTTTGTAACTGCCATTTGTCTGAGGTTCATCTTTGGTTTCTTATTTATGGATATTTGTTTCAATCTCACTTAATGCCATGGGCTTCCCTGGTGGCTCAGAGGTTAAAGCGTCTGCCTCCAATGTGGGAGACCCGGGTTCGATCCCTGGGTTGGGAAGATCCCCTGGAGAAGGAAATGGCAACCCACTGCAGTATTCTTGCCTGGAGAATCCCATGGACGGAGAAGCCTGGTAAGCTACAGTCCACGGGATCGCAAAGAGTCGGACATGACTGAGCGACTGAATGGAACGGAATGCCATAATAAACCACTTGTGGAATCTTCATTCCTGACCAGAGATCAAGCCCTGAGTCTTTGGAGTGGGAACACTGACTCCAAGACCCTAGACTACCAGAGTACTAACTCTAGGGGCTATCGAATAGTGAGAACTCCCACAAAGGCAACCACTGTAATATAAGACCTGGCATCACCAACCACCAATAGCACCCTGCGCAGGCCACCTCATCTAAACAACAAACAAAAGAAAAATACAAACCCAATAGTCAGCAGACAGGATTACCACCTCACTCAGCCTTGCCCATCAGAGGAAAAACAAACAAACAAAAACTCAGCACAAATCTCACCCTATAAGAAGCTTACACAAACCACTGGACCAAACTTAGAGGGAAGAAACCAAAAAGGAGAAAGAATTCAGACTTGAAGACTGGGAAAAAGAGATCTCAAACACAATAAGTTAAAAAATAATGAAAAGGCAGAGAAATACCACACAAATGAAGGAGCAAACTAGAAACACAGAAGTCCAAATAAATGAAGAGGAAATAGGCAAACTACCTGAAAAAGAATTCAGACTAATGGTGGTAAAGATGATCAAAAACCTTGAGAGCAAAAAGGAGAAAATGTGACAATCAATTAACAAAGATGTAGAAGAATTAAAGAATAAACATGCAGAGACAGCAACACAATTACTGAAATTAAAAATACTCTAGAAGGAATCAATAGCAGAATATCTGAAGCAGAAGAACGAATCAGTGAGCTGGAAGATAAAATGGTGGAAATAATTTCTGAAGAGCAGAATAAAATAAAAGGAATGAAAAGAACTGAGGATAGTCTCAGAGACCTCTGGGGCAATATCAAACTCATGAACATTTGAATTATAGGGGTCCCAGAAGAAGAAGAGAAAGAGAAAGGGTATGAGAACGTTTTTGAAGAGATGATAGTTGAAAATTTCCCCAACATGGAAAAGAAAGAAAATGAAGTTGCTCATCATGTCCAACTCTTTGTGACCCTGTGGACTGTAGCCTACCAGGCTTCTCTGTCCATGGGATTCTCCAGGCAAGAACACTGGAGTGGGTTACCATTTCCTTCTCCAGGGGATCTTCCCGACCCAGGGATCGAACCCAGGTCTCCTGCATCAGAAGCAGGTGCTTTAACCTCTGAGCCACCAGGGAAGGAAATAGTCAATCAAATTCAAGAGGCACAAAGAGTCCCATACAGGATAAACCCAAGGAGAAACATGCCAAGACACATACTAATCAAACAAAGACTAAACACAAAGAAAGAATATTAAAAGCAGCAAGGGAGAAGCAACAAGTAACATACAAGGGAAACCCCATACACTTAACAGCTGATCTTTCAGCAGAAACTCTTCAGGGCAGAGGGAATGGAGGATATACTTAAAGTACTGGAAGGGAGAAATCTACAACCAAGATTACTGTACCCGGCTAGGATCTCATTCAAAATTGATGGAGAAATCAAAAGCTTTTGAGACAAGCTAAAGTTAAGATGCTTTTGAACTGTGGTGCTGGAGAAGACTCTTGAGAGTCCCTTGGACTGCAAGGAGAATCCAGCCAGTCTATTCTAAAGGAGATCAATCCTGGGTGTTCTTTGGAAGGACTGATGCTAAAGCTGAAACTCACTGGAAAAGACTCTGATGCTGGGAAGGATTGGGGGCGGGAGAAGAAGGGGACAACAGAGAATGAGATGGCTGGATGGCATCACCAACTCGATGGACATGAGTTTGAGTGAACTCCGGGAGTTGGTGATGGACAGGGAGGCCTGGCGTGCTGTGATTCATGGGGTCGCAAAGAGTCGGACACGACTGAGTGACTGAACTGAACTGAATTGAACTGAAAGTTAAGAGAATTCAGAACCACCAAACCAGCTTTACAAAAAATGTTAAATGGTCAAGAAATACAAGAGAAGAAAAAAGATCTACAAAGCCAACCCCAAACAATTAAGAAAATGGCAATAGGAACATATATATCAATATATATCAATAATTACTTTAAATGTAAATGGATTAAATGCTCCAACCAAAAGAGACAGACTGGCTGAACGAATACAAAAACAAGACCCTTATACATGCTGTCTACAGGAAGCCCGCTTTAGACCTCAAGACACATACAGACTGAAATAATTGTTTTTATTGGTTGCAATGATAAAATACACTTTCCAGTCACCAGAGGGAAGGTGAAATGATTAAAAATTCAGTGTAACTTAAATACATTGATTGTCTTATATAAAATGACCCTCTGAGCACCATATTTTATTATTTTTTCACCAGGGAATCTATTTAAATTTGATAGTTCTCAAAGGATTCCATATCATGGATTTTACCAACATATATAATTAAAGGCCTCAATTAATAATGTTTCCATAGTAATTCTTTGATTTCTAAGTTTCTGTAGCTGAAGCAACAGATTAAGTGTAGACATGACATTTCATTAAAAACTAGAAATCTTGGACTAGCATTGGGGATTTTAATTTATGCCTTAAAAAAAAGATTAGTCATTAAGAAGAATCTTTGCTCTATATCTATTTGAAGTTTCAATGTCATCTTAAAATATTTCAAATAACTTGCTTACTTTAAATAACAAACATTTAAAAAGGAAAATAGGGTTGAAAATCTAAATCTAGAAACAGATTGATATTAAAATAATACTCTGGGCGTAAATTACATGTAAAAAGTGTGCGTGGAAAAATGGGTAAACAATTTACTAGTTGCATCTAGAAGCTTGCTATTAAAAAATCTTCAGTGAATTCTTTTATAAAACAAGCAAAAAAGCACTTAGCAAGTAGATTAACTTTCCTTGACCTATATGTATTATAATTTTGCACACCAATTTTTCTCAAAGTATATAAAACTAATAATAATAAATAAGCTATAGTTTTAAAATCTAAAAACTAATCTGTTTTACCTTATTTTTTCTGTGAAGCAGACACCTTGGGAAAGTAAGTCACTTGGGTAGAACTGAAGTGTGTGCACAATTTTGAAATCACAAAAATGGTTTAAACCTAGCCATTGCCTATGGGTCCCATGTTTCTTATCTTTACAAATGAGAAAGCTGGGTTGGATTAGACATTTAACACTAACATCCTTCATCTTTTAATAAGATATTTTTCAATTTTAGAATACTTCTAGATTTACAAAAATGTGCAAAATGGTACAAAAAGTACCTGTATACCCCTCACCCAGTTTCCTTTACTTTTTTAAAAATATTTATTATTTATTTTTGGCTATGCAGGGTCTTCATTGCTGCGCAGGCTCTTCTCTAGTTTTGGAGAGTGGGGGCTACTCTCCGATTGCAGTGTGAGGGTTTCTCGTTTGCTGTGGCTTCTCTTGTTGCAGAGCACAGGCTTTAGGAGGCACAGGCTTTAGGAGGCACAGGCTTCTGTAGTTGCGGCATGTGGGCCCAGCATTTGCAGCTGCCGGGCTCCAGAGCACAGGCTCAGTAGTTGTGGTACATGGGCTTAGATGCCACGTGGCATGTGATTTTCCCAGATCAGGGATAAAACCCATGTCTCCTGCACTGGCAGGTGAATTAACCATTGGGTCACCAGGGAAGCCCTTCTCTACTCTTAACATCTTTTATTATGTGAAGCATTGGTCATAACTAGGAAACCAGAATGGATACATTGGTGTTAATTCACCTTCACAGTTTTTTAGGATCTCACCAGTTTTTCCCAGTGTTACTTCTCTGTTCAAGATCTATCCAGGCAACTACATTGCCTTTAGTCCGTGTGTCTCCTTAGACTCCTCTGGTCAGTGACAAGTTCTCAGGCTGTCCTTGTTTCCAGTGATCTTGGCAACTTTGGGCAGTACTGATCACATGTTTTGTAAAATATCCTTCTGTTTGGATTTGTCTTATATTTTTCTTATGAGTAGACTGGGGTTATGGGTTTTGGGGAGGAAGTCCACAGAGGCGAAGGACCATTCTCATCACATCATATCAAGGGAGGACTATCTACATAAATTATTTAGAATCCCGACCAGAGAGATTCATCATCAACTTTCCTTCTCACAATCAAACTAAAAGTATAAATTTCAGCTACTACGGAGACTCTTGAGAGTCCCTTGGACTGCAAGGAGATCCAACCAGTCCATTCTAAAGGAGATCAATCCTGGGTGTTCATTGGAAGGACTGATGCTAAGGCTGAAACTCCAATACTTTGGCCACCTCATGCGACGAGTTGACTCACTGGAAAAGAGTCTGATGCTAGGAAGGATTGGGGGTGGGAGGAGATGGGGACGACAGAGAATGAGATGGCTGGATGGCATCACCGACTCTATGGACATGAGTTTGAGTGAACTCCAGGAGTTGGTGATGGACAGGGAGGCCTGGTGTGCTGTGATTCATGGGGTCGCAAAGAGTTGGACATGACTGAGAGACTGAACTGAACTGAACTGAACTGAACTACTAAATGGAGGCGGAGGTCATTTGGCAATTATCTAAACTGGGGGTAGTGGATGCCAAGGGAATTTTTCTAACCTCCCAGCTCCAAACTTAGGTCATTTCTACTTAAAGATATTTGACGTGTATATATTATGAAGACAACAAACAAGATATCATGGCTTGAAATGTCAGCAAATCTTTTTTTTTTTTTAAATTTTCTTATTGAATGAAAGATTCTTAAAACTCTAGAGTGCTTTACAGTTTGCGAAGGCTTCACATACCTGGTTTCATATAAGCCCATTATAACCCTTGACAAGACCTTGAGTTACTATTTGTCTATGCAACACTGGAAGCCAGCTCTTCAGACCGCAGTTAGACTATGTGTAACATCTAAAGTTCAGACTAGGTGAACGGAATGGGTATGCTAGCCAGAATGTTCTAGTGTCCATTCATCCATTTATTCAGCAGATGCTTTTAATGTCTTTTTTGAGACAGGTCCCATACTGGGCACTGTTAATAAAGCCGTGCGTATGACCGATGTGGAGGTCTTAATTAGGGTCGCAAAGGGAGACACAAAGTGGTGTGAGTTGAGTCAGGAAGACGGGATCTCACTCCTACCATCACCACTGGATAACTACCATCCAAGATTCCTTTTGCTTCCCTTTCACCAGCAACAAAATAGCGTTATAATAAGCTTCTAATCACCTACAACAGTCATTGCAAACACAAGGCAAGACCACAGGCCAATAACAGAAGAAAGTGCTATGATACGTCTTTCCCCAAAATAAAAGAATTATAACAATGTACTTTACATTCTAACAGAATCAACCAGTGTATTGCCATTTTCCTGGCTAAAACGTTGTTTTTCCTGAAAGAGTCCACTGTTGGACTCTTTCCAGAGTTGGAAAAGTGAAATAGCTACAACAGCCTAGAGCCATCTATTTTCATCAAAGCCCTGCATTCAGAAATGTCACTTGTACCAAACTATATTAAGGACAGTGAGTGGTTTTTATAACCCAGGCAACTGATAACATTTGCCTTATGAGCCCGAGACTTAATTATCATCATTTATAAAGCCTACAGAACAACCGAAAACACTTTGCTTTTAGTAGGTTCCTTATACCCAGGATGAATCATGTGCTATTCTTACTTTTGTTGTTTATAGAATTTAAAACTTAGGGTGGCTTTGCACATCTCATAAGTGTATTCTTCATACAGAACCCCTATGAGAAATCTATCTCCTTCTCAGTAGATACAGCATTGCATTATTCTAAATCTGATAGATTCAAATCAAAGTTGAATTTTTATTCATGATAGAACTGGGGGATGATTGCAGTCACTTACTCCTTCTTCTGAAGCAAAATAATCCTGAGGGTTTTGCTCTGAGGATTAAATTAAATGTTCGCTTGGGTGTATTTTGTAAATTGTGAAGGATGATATCAACTAGGTAGTGTAAGTAACCCTCATTTCAAACTAGATAGTCAATGGATAGAAGCTTGTTGCTTACAAAGGAATGGTTTTTCTTGTCTGATGTTCCAAATCCTTGGTCTATTTGGTTGTTTCCTTTTGTTTTTAACGTGCATCTGTGAAGGATACACATAGAAATAAAACAGTAACATTGCAATCTTTCTCCTCCTCAGGAAATGATGTACTATAGAGTCAAGGACATGTAGAAGGAAATTTTTACTGTTGTCTTTTAATTTTGGTTTTATGTTTTTCATCTTTAAAATTCTTAAAAATCACAAAAATAATAAGACTTGCTGAAATGAATAAACCAAAACAGAAGTTTACAAAGAAATGGTTGGTTAACCCTGCTCCTGCTGCTGCTGCTAAATCGCTTCAGTCGTGTCCCAACTCTGTGCGAGCCCGTAGACGGCAGCCCACCAGGCTCCCCCGTACCTGGGATTCTCCAGGCAAGAACACTGGAGTGAGTTGCCATTTCCTTCCTCCTCAAATTCCATACCCAGAGTAGCATTCAGATTTACTCAGCGCTCCCCTCCCCCACCATGTATTTATTCATCTGTTCACATTCCTGAGCTCCTATGAATGTATAGGTTACCCTTTTCTCCTCTACTCTTTCCTTCCTCCATCCTTCCTGTTCCCTCCCTCTATCCATTTTTTTAAATTTCCGTCTTTCTTTTTTCACTTTCAACAAAAATGAGATATTCATATACCACTTGGTGTGAAACTTGCTTATATTGTTACTTACAAATATATTGTGCAACTTTTACAGTCAATACATACAGCTCTTATTCTTCTTTATTTTTAAAATTTTAAAATGAGATTATACTATATGTTTTAAATAACTTTCATTTTTTAAAAAGGACATTTATTTATTTATTTTTGGCTGTGTCGAGTCTTAGTTGCCTTGCAGCATGTGAGATCCTAGTTCCCTGACCAGGAATGGAATTGTATCCCTTGCATTGGAAGGCAGATTCTTAACCACTAAACTACCAAAGAAGTCCCTCTTATTCTTTTTTAAATCACTTTTTTAAAATAAGTGCACTAAATCCTAAAGCATCTTGTCATTTATTCAACCTGTAATCTATTGGTGAAAGCTGTTTGCTTTCTTTCCTTTTCTGTCCTTATTTTCTTCCTCTCTTTCTTTATTCTTTGTTTGAGGGGGAGGGCTATTACAGCAGTTTGTAGCAATAAATTCTCTTGTATATGAGCTAGGTCCCAAAAATGAGATTTTAACTATTATTTTGAAAACAGGAAAGTACCCCTAGAATTTTGGTAGGTGAGAACAGAGCCAGATGCTTCATATTCAACTGTCTCTAGTTTGGAGAAAATGGTGCACTCTACGCCAATATGTGTAAGGTAGCTATTATCTGAGCAACAGGATATCTACTCTATGGTATAATGACATCCTTCAAGGACATTACTATATTATTATCATTATTACTTGCCTCTTGAAATCTAATCTTATCATATTTTATATTAGGTGTAAATGTGAAGTGGGCAGTGATAAAACCAATTTAGCAATAATGGTAATTATTAATGGCAACAATTATTCATTAGAGTCACTCATTATTTTATTATTCAGATAAATCTAATACAGTGCAGATTTTAGTGCCATGTGTATTATGTTGAGATTAAAAATGGATCTCTTAAATTCCAGGAAAGATGTTCTGTTTTCTGAATTGTCACTGGTCTCTGACAGCTTCTCAAGTTCATTATGGGGAAGTTCCCCCAGCAAGTCTGAAAATGGAGGTCACACACTTCCTAGGGTAAGGGAAATTCAGTCTTACTCACAAAATGAACTATAGTATTTATTTCTTTTTCCTGTATGCGTTCTGTGGGATTTTGAACTGTGGGTAGTGAGTGAGGATTTGTGAATCAAGTGCTCTAATGAAAGTGCCAGTTTGGGGAAAGTATGGAGGTGAAAGTCGCTCAGTCATGTCTGACTCTTTGCGCCCCCATGGACTGTAGCCCATCAGGCTCCTCTGTTCACGGACTTCTCCAGGCAAGAATACTGGAGTGGGTAACCGTTGACTTCTCCAGGGGATCTTCCCAACCAAGGGATCAAACCTGGGTCTCCCATGTTGCAGGCAGATTCTTTACCATCTGAACCACCAGGGAAGTTGAGTGTGTTTATAAGGAAAGCCTTTTGAAACAAGGATGTGCATTTATAAAAAGACACGTCTTAAGAATCTGGAGCATTTTTAAGGCCTTATACTTTTAAATTGGAGAAGGCAATGGCACCCCACTCCAGTACTCTTGCCTGGAAAATCCCATGGATGGAGGAGCCTGGTAGGCTGCAGTCCATGGGGTTGCTAAGAGTCGGACACGACTGAGCGACTTCACTTTCACTTTTCACTTTCATGCATTGGAGAAGGCAATGGCAACCCTCTCCAGTGTTCTTGCCTGGAGAATCCCAGGGATGGGGGAGCCTGGTGGGCTGCTGTCTGTGGGGTCGCACAGAGTCAGACACAACCGAAGCAACTTAGCAGCAGCAGCAGCCACATACTCTTAAATGACTACAGACACCGTAGGAGATTTTAAACCCACTTACAACAGAAGCCATGTTTCTATAAGACGAGGGCGTGTCTTTGACCTGCATCACTTCCCATCCCCAGGTGAGTAAATGCACAGCCTCATCTCTAGTCCTTCCAGAGAGGCAGAGAGGTCTTAGATTGCTGGTCTACTGATTGCCTTTTGATGGATGCTGGGGTCAGACACACTGGGAATGAGACTATCCTATCCAGGTCTTCAACAGAGCAAAGTCCATACACAGGCCCCCACGCTCCAAAGAAAAGGAGGAAGGTTGTCCCTTTGGTCCAGATATTCTTCTGCTCCGATTCTTATCGGAATTGCAAATGGCTCCATTGGCACCATTGAGGGTGTTTAATGATGGGGTGAAATCCCAGAGTTCAAAGGGTGTACAGATAAAATGTGTATTATCACGGGATTCTGTGACTCGTGACAGGCCTGCAGGATGGGATTGGGTAATTGTCAGTATTATCAAAATGGTATTTCTTTTCCTTCTACCATTACTACTGTCTCTCTGTAATTTGTCACACTGGCTATCAAACAGAGCATCACAGATAGTGGGAAAAGCAACAAAAGCATATGCACCCTCTTTGTATCCATATCCCTCTCAGCCGTTATTAAATCAATTACTAGGGCTCAGTTTTGAGTGGGTTTCTCGGGGTGGAATCGTCCTTTTGTCATCTGGCAACTGTCAGCTGAGGCTTTAACTCTTTACTGGTTAAGCCTTTCCAGCTCCCTCAAGAGAGACTGAAAGTACCAGTGAAGCAAAATAGAATAAAATAGGCAAAAAGAAATGAGTGAAAGCATTTCATGATTTGTTTTAAAGTAAATAGTGTAAATATGCAAGCCTTAGGAAAGAGATCCAGTGGCCTAACTTTCCAAATAAAGAATGATGCTCATGTTCAAAATAATGCTGATTTGTTCTCTCTTATTCTGGGAGAAACTTCTCCGAGGGAATATTATTTGTATCTATTTAAGAAGCTTTCCTCCAGTAATTTAATTTAGTCCATTCAATAACATTTATTCAACAAAAATTTCTCTAAAAGAGAATTAAGCAGACTTTATTGCATATTATCTTGAAAAATAAGTTGTGATATCAAACTGAGTCGAAACTACTTTCCATTTTGTTTTATTTGAGTTGGCAAGGTATAGAAACCTCTCTGTTCTTCAGTTTTATCTTCTGTAAACTGGGTATGATAATTGTGTCTCGGAGTTGGTGATGGACAGGGAGGCCTGGCCTGCTGTGATTCATGGGGTCGCGGAGAGTCGGACACGACTGAGCGACTGAACTGAACTGAACTGAACTGAAGGGTTTTAGTGAAGATTAAATGTGTTAATATGTGTAGGGGGCCCAGAACAAGAGCTAACACACCATATAGTTTTCTTAAATGTTAACCAATATCATCACAGGCCAGAAACAGGGCAGGGATGCAGATAGAACAGACGGAATTTTCAATGTTTAGGAAAGTCAGAATTAGAAAATGTGATAAACCCACAAATAATACAAGATAGAATATACTCAGTCGGATCAAAGGAACACATATCTGTGGCAAGGATTTATCTAAAGAAAGCTGTTGTGGTCGTCTTCCCTTGACACAATGAGAGTTAAGCTTAAAATGTTTATTGGTGTGGTTTTCAGTGATTGCACTGGAGGCGTTTGCACCTCTCGCCGTGTTAGTCGGGAGACTCTTGCAGACTCGTGCTTTCTTGAGCTAAAGGAGTTGAAGCAATTAGGAGTTGAACATTAGGAGTAAATTACACAATTAAGGGTCATCCTGGACTTCTAATGATGTAAACTTGGGAGGATGAAGCAGTGAGCTACAGAGCCCTCCTTTAATACCAGAGAAAGGATCAAAGGTGGGTTGCAATTGGCCTTTCTCCATCCCTCCGCCTGAATAAAGCGCTCAGCCCTCTTCTAATCATCACATATACCTCTCTCCCCCAGGGTACTTGCCCAGAGGATCAAACAGAGCTGAGTGTACTGCAGATGAAGTTCCCTCTTATTCAGCATCTTTGTTCCATTTGGGTCTTCACTGACTTGGTGATGCCCAGCCACCCACTTAAGGGAGGGCTGGCTACTTGACCGAGCCCATGATTCAAACGCTAAACTCATCCAAAAACACCCTCACGGACACACCCAGTATGTCTGATCACACATCTGGGTCCATCATGGCCCAGACAAGTTGACCCAGACAGCTAAGCATCACAGATAGGGAGATGTAGCAAAGTTGATTATCCTTCTCCCTGACAGGAAAAAAAAAAATTGAGTTTTCTTGGAAATAGCCAGTCTTTAACAGAGATCTTTGGACTTCCCAGGTGGCGCTGATGGTAAAGAACCCACCTGCCAATGCAGGAGACATAAGAGACCTCGGTTTGATCCCTGGGTCAGGAAGATCCCCTGGAGGAGGGCATGGCAACCCACTCCAGTATTCTTGCCTGGAGAATCCCAGGGACAGAGGAGCCTGTAGGCTACAGTCCATAGGGTCAGTCCATAGGGTCGCAGAGAGTCAGATAGGACTAAAGCAACTTACCACACAGCAGAGATCCTTACTCTCAGTCTTACTGCTAGGACTTGGGAAATTGAGTCAATGGGTACTTAAAATAGGTGATTGGTTATCCATACATTTATTCATGTATTGATCAACCAGCATTTGCTGTGAACCTGCTGTATGCCACCACGGGGTATAAAATGGTACATCCAAATAGTCCTTTCCCTCAAAGTTAAACATTTGGGTCCATGTCACCTCTATTTCAGTTCAGTTCAGTCGCTCAATCGTGTCCGATTCTTTGCGACCCCATGAATCACAGCACGCCAGACCTCCCTGTCCATCACATCTTATGCAAGATGCTAGTTTTTAAAATTTATTTATTTATTTTATTTGGAGGCTAATTACTTTACAATATTGTAGTGGTTTTTGCCATACATTGACATGAATCAGCCATGGGTGTACATGTGTTCCCCATCCTGAATCCCCCTCCATCCCCCTCCCCATCCCATCCCTCAGGGTCATCCCAGTGCACCAGCCCTGAGCACCTTGTCTCATGCATCAAACCTGGACTGGCGATCTACTTCACATATGCTAATATAAATGTTTCAATGCTATTCTTTCAAATTACAAGATGCTTCGATAAAGGACAGAAATGGTATGGACCTAACAGAAGCAGAAGATATTAAGAAGAGGTAGCAAGAATACACAGAAGAACTGTACAAAAAAGATCTTCACGACCAAGATAGTCATGATAACGTGATCACTGACCTAGAGCCAGACATCTTGGAATGTGAAGTCAAGTGGGCCATAGAAAGCATCACTACGAACAAAGCTAGTGGAGGTGATGGAATTCCAGTTGAGCTATTTCAAATCTTGAAAGATGATGCTGTGAAAGTGCTCCACTCAATATGCCAGCGAATTTGGAAAACTCAGCAGTGGCCACAGGACTGGAAAAGTCAGTCTTCATTCCAATCCCAAAGAAAGGCAATGCCAAAGAATGCTCAAACTACCACACAGTTGCACTCATCTCACATGCTAGTAAAGTCATGCTCAAAATTCTCCAAGCCAGGCTTCAGCAGTATGTGAACCGTGAACTCCCAGATGTTCAAGCAGGTTTTAGAAAAGGCAGAGGCACCAGAGATCAAATTGCCAACATCCACTGGATCATGGAGAAAGCAAGAGAGTTCCAGGAAAACATCTATTTCTGCTTCATTGACTATGCCAAGGCCTTTGACTGTGTGGATCACAATAAACTGTGGGACATTCTGAAAGAGATGGGAATCCCAGACCACCTGACCTGCCTCTTGAGAAACCTGTATGCAGGTCAGGAAGCAACAGTTAGAACTGGACATGGAACAACAGACTGGTTCCAAATAGGAAAAGCAGTATGTCAAGGCTGTATATTGTCACCTTGCTTATTTAACTTCTATGCAGAGTACATCATGAGGAACGCTGGGCTGGAAGAAGCACAAGCTGGAATCAAGATTGCTGGGAGAAATATCAATAACCTGAGATATGCAGATGACACCACCCTTACGGCAGAAAGTGAAGAGGAACTCAAAAGCCTCTTGATGAAAGTGAAAGAGGAGAGTGAAACAGTTGGCTTGAAGCTCAAGATTCAGAAAACAAAGATCATGGCATCCGGTCCCATCACTTCATGGGAAATAGATGGAAAAACAGTGGAAGCAGTGTCAGACTTTATGTTTTTGGGCTCCAAAATCACTGTGGATGCTGATTGCAGCCAGGAAATTAAAAGACGCTTACTCCTTGGAAGGAAAGTTATGACCAACCTAGATAGCATATTAAAAAGCAGAGACATTACTTTGCCAACCAAGGTCCACCTAGTCAGGGCTATGGTTTTTCCCGTGGTCATGTATGGATGTGAGAGTTGGAGTGTGAAGAAAGCTGATTGCCGAAGAATTGATGCTTTTGAACTGTGGTGCTGGAGAAGACTCTTGAGAGTCCCTTGGACTGCAAGGAGATCCACCCAGTCCATTCTAAAGGAGATCAATCCTGGGTGTTCATTGGAAGGACTTATGCTAAAGCTGAAACTCCAATACTTTGGCCACCTCATGCGATGAGTTGACTCACTGGAAAAGACTCTGATGCTGGGAGGGATTGGGGGTGGGAGGAGACGGGGACGACAGAGAATGAGATGGCTGGATAGCATCATCAACTCTGTGGACATGAGTGTGAGTGAACTCCGGGAGTTGGTGATGGACAGGGAGGCCTGGCGTGCTGTGATTCATGGGGTCGCAAAAAGTCGGACAGGACTGAGCGACTGAACTGAACTGAACTGAATTTAATTGCAAGTTTCTACTTGTTCAATGACTTTGAACAAAGTTAAATGGATGGGATTTAGAATTAACTGAGGTTCGGAATGCTTATCTCACCCGAGGTCACAAGGCATGTTGGCAGGGGAGCCTTGAAAGCTGGGCTGGGCTGGGCTGAATGACACCTGTCCACCTGTAGCAACATGGTGACCAGCCACAGCCCGCCAGAATGCCTGCCAAACCATCCCAGGATGCTTTTATAGTTTCAAACTGCATTCTGGTCATTTTTATTGATTCTTCCATGTAATACCCTGTGATCTTTTGGCAAAGTTACCATCATTTTTAAAGTTAGACAAAAACAAGTCTTTGTGCAAAAAGGGATAAGGTGGGAATCAAATGAGAAAAAAATTGGGGGGAGGGGCACACTGGGTCTTCGTTGCAGGGGAAGGGCTTTCTGTAGTCACAGCATGTGGGCTTTTCTTGCTGTGGCACGTGGGCTTAGTGCACCCTGCAGCATGCGTGATCTTAGTTCCCTGAACAGGGAGGGAACCCACATCCCCTGCCTTGGAAGGTGGATTCTCAACCACTGGACCACAAAGGAAGTCTCGAGAGAGTTTTTTAAGTGATTCGAGATAATATAAAGAGCTCGTAGCAGAGCTGAGATTAGAACTCATAATCAGTGTGAAGATCTTTGAACTCTTCTCTTTCCCAGGCTTAACATAGTTTTGTTTTAGAAATTGACTAATGAGCATATACAAAGATCCAGAAAAGTCAATGGAGTGATCCATTAAGTCCAGAGGTATGAGAACCAGGACTGCAAATGTCTAAGGCAGGAAAATATAGACGTCTCAGTTCAAGAAAAGAGAGAGTGAATTTGCCTTTCCCTCATGTTTTTACCCCTTTCCAGCCCCCAGTGGCTTGGGTGACGCACGCCCACACTGGGGAGGACCGTCTTCTTTACTTGGTCTGCTGAATCCAAAGGCTTGTCTCAGAAACACCTTTAATGACACACATAGCTCAATCATGTCCGACTCTTTGCAAAGACTGTAGCCCACCAGGCTCCTCTGTCCAAGGAATTCTCCAGGCAAGAATATTGAAGTGGGTTGCCATGCCATGCCTTCCTGCAGGAAATCTTCCCCACCCAGGGATCGAACCCATGCCTCTTGAGTCTTCTGCATTGGCAAGCGGATTCTTTACCACTAGCATCATCTGGGAAGCCTGTTGCTGTTGCTGCTCTGCTAAGTCGCTTCAGTCGTGTCCAACTCTGTGCGACCCCACAGATGGCAGCCCACCAAGCTCCCCTGTCCCTGGGATTCTCCAGGCAAGAACACTGGAGTGGGTTGCCATTTCCTTCTCCAATGCATGAAAGTGAAAAATGAAAGTGAAGTCGCTCAGTTGTGTCCAACTGTTAGCGACCCCATGGACTGCAGCCTACCAGGCTCCTCCGCCCATGGGATTTTCCAGGTGAGAGTACTGGAGTGGATTGCCATTGCCTTCTCCAGGGAAGCCTGAAGACACACAATCAGAAATAATGTTTTACCTTTATTCTGTGACAGAATGTATCCTAAGATAGTGAATTGGCATCATATTTTCCGATCTGAACACATACTCTGGAGTACTTGGACTTACCCCAGTAGCTGGACTTACATTTTGTATCCCCTATAAATTAGTATTTCCTAGGAAGATTTTTTTCAGAATACCAGTTTCCATGATGTAAATATGTTTGGGAAATCCTCCGTATAATATACGACTCACATGGACAGGCTACCTTTTCATAGCAACATGCTTAGTATCTAAAATTATGCCTTGGCACGTAGTATAATAGATACTTGCTAAATATTTGTTGAATGTACGAATCTAGGAAAACTTTTCACCTTCACATATTTTCCTGTTTAAGTCCTTGAAAAATCGATGAGGAATGTTTGCTTCATTTTTTAAAATTCACTTTTTACTTTGTCACTTCTGTGGAAACTGCTTTGGGAAGCCCTTCTGGAAGAGTCCTTCTTGTCTGGCTCTCATGAAAAAGAGAGAAACTTTGATCATTACAAGGCTTGGGAAGAGGAGGCAATCATAGTCGTGTCGATGGTGGAGTTTGCTTCCTGTTTCCAAGATGTTGAAAAGCATAGAATGGTGTATGACGAGGCACTTGGGGATTCTTCCTGGACAGCAAATGGGCTCTTACAAAACAACCATTTGATGAGCTCAGTGCAAATGAATCAGAAACATATGGATTCAATTTCCCTTGGAACCCACGTGGCTTGAACAATTAAACACCACTGCGATTAGTAGGGAAATGAACACACAACGGGGATTTAATAGAGTCCAACCATTGGAAACATGTCTGAGGTCTTCCCTGAGCCCCAGAAGGGGTCACTCGCATAGAATACGGGGAGTTTTAGCTACACTTGCCGAAGGAACAAAACATTCTCTTTTCCATCATAGACTGTGGGGACAAGAAGAGTGATTCTCCCAGCAGCTCTGTGGAAGAGAAAGGGTTTTTTTCTTAAAGATAATGGTTGGAGTAGAATTATAATGGGGGAGCATAATAATTTCCTGTTTCTTAGACTGATAATGTACATGGAGAGGCAACATTCATGAGTGTGTGTGTGTGTGTCTGTGTGTCTGTTTTATGGTCATGCTCTCCAATTTTTCCTAAGACATTATCTCATATGTTTTTATTATGTGTGCCGAAGAGGCATATGTGATTATCCCTGTTCCACACTTAGGGACAAAACCCAAGGTGAAGCCTGACCAAGATCACACAGCTGGCCGCTGGACCAGCCAGACCAGAGTGAATCTCTCCAGCCCGCTGATTTCCACTTGCAGATGTACCTGCCTCTGGATTAATAAAGCTGTGTACAGCATTACTATATATTAACTTGAAATTGGGTCTCCTAAGGGGAATTCTGGCTTTTGCCAATGAAGCTGTAGCACTGAGCAACTGGCTGAGGAAGATGCAATTAATTTTCCCCTCATGAGTAAAATCATTGTATAAGTGATCGCAGCAGCCTCTGGGGCCACATACAAGGCACTGAATTATATATCACTGAAGCTGATCTCTCCATCAAACCGCTCGAGGCCAAAATGAAGCCCCAAGAGGCCATATTACATCATGTCACCGTCCTAACTTAATGGGCGTGGCAGTTTTCTAACTGGTTCAGCCACGGGGGAAAACCTTTGCCCCCCTGCCACTTCATTTCAAAAGTATGGTAAACGTATTCTTTTTATACGCATAGGAACTATTCTGGGTGATCTAATATTTGGAGCTTTCTATGTCTAATTTATCTTTCTCAGATATTTTTCCCCACAAGATGATCCTTCAGGGTTTATTTAATAAGATATTTTAAAACTTTAGAAAAATTCACAGAAGACCCACACCAAGAGGTCTGGATCCTGCCTGAGCCTTAAACTCATGGGAGGGGGGCTTTAATTAAAAAAAAAAAAAACACCCACACCAAGAAGTACTGATGCATCTGCTCTGAGAAGGGACAGTTCCTCAGATCTCTCAGGTGGACTTGCCTGGTGGTCCAGCGGCTAAAAGTCCACACCTCCAATACAAGCGGCATTGGTTCCATCCCTGGTCAGGGGGCTAGACCCCACATGCTGCAACTAAGACCTGGCACAGCCAAATAAGTGGAAAAAAATGTTTAAAGGCATGTTTTAAGAGTCTCCCAGGTGATTCCAAAAGGCAGTAGAGAGCAGCACTGACTTCCATCTGCTCCAAGCCAGTTGCCCAGAATGATGAAGCAGCCTCTAAACTCATGGCCATGGTGCTTTCTGCTCCCTGGGTGTGTTCACTTCAAAGCGTATCCATGTGGACAACTGTTTTAAAATGTACCTGAGGTTTGTTTTGATCTGATATGGTAAGACCTACAGACATGGAAATGGTGGCCATGAAGGAATAGGTTTATAGTCACAGATTCCCTAGAAACGAGGCCGAGCGTGCTGCGGAGGGCCACCTGGGGAAGCAGCAGGACCAGCCAGGAGGCAGGGAGGAGGCAGGGAGGGGAGCACAGGGGTGAGAGCCTGCATCTCACGGGAAAGGAAAGCAGCTGAACAGTGTTAGGTTGGATGATTTCAACAAGCCCTAGGGTGTATGGATGGCCCCTACCTACTCATCCAGTCCTGGCCCTGGGGTGTTTTAGGGCAGGGGAATGGTGTCCCGAAAGCAGGAGTCTGATGAATGGAGGCCGGTGGGGACTCGGATTTGTGACTCATTGGTTTGCAAGTCAAAGGGACACACACAGTGAGTCTCTTACTCTACCCAGGAATTAACTGAACAAGGGAGGGGCAGTCCCTCCTCTGGTTCACAAGGTCCCAAGATGACAAAGCCTTATAAAATAGAGAAAAAATTGAATACATGATCAATATAGTATTACATTAGCCACCAGACTCCTAATGATCACTAGGATAAAATAGTAATAAAGTTTTTGACTAGATGTTTTCAGTTTGTGCACAGTTTTCAGGTTGTCATATTTGTAAGGTCGGACCCTGGTGGCCTTCTTGGCTTTCCCTTCCCGGTGGCTATTTCGTCTCCTTTGTCCCTTCTCCAACCCCCGCCGGAGGGAAAAAGTCCCGCCAAACCGCTGAGGAATTTCTGACGTAATAACCCTCTGCTGAGATCTACCCCCCTTCCTGACCTCCAGAGTGACCAACCCGGTCTAGCTGACCACTCACAATCTCTCATTCCCGAGCTTTACCTTATCTTAGTCCTGTCCAGGTTATATGATGCCACTTCCTGCCCCAAAGGCATAAAAATCGCGCCCTGCCTTTGTTCGGGGCAGAACTCCTCGTGGCCATTCTTGCGGTCAGTGGGTTCTGCCCGGGAGCGCACTGCCAAATAAAGCCTGTTACTTTCCCTTGGTGTCTGGGTTATTTCCTTACAGCTTGAGACGCCCGTTTCCTCGACCTTACAATATTCTTCCCAGAAAATCTATTGCGTGTGTCTACTAAGTCACTTTAGTTAGGTCTGACTCTTTGTGATGCTATGGACTGTAGCCCACCAGGCTCCTCTGTCCATGGGGTTCTCCAGGCAAGAAAACTGGAGTGGGTTGCCATGCCCTCCTCCAGGGGACCTTTCCCACACAGGGATGGAACCCAAGTCTCTTATATCTCCTGCATCAGCTGGAGAGTCCTTTACCACCAGCACAACCTGTGAAGCCCACAGTAATATCATCATCTCTAGATACGGACACCCAGGCAGAAAGAGGGAAAGTGACTTTGTTTCCTTGTGGGGGCTTTGAAAAAAATCCTTGTTAGGATCTGAAACCAGATATTTGACTCCTGGTGCCCAACTCTGGCCATGCCCTCCTCTGTCTGATGTGAGCCTTGGATGCTTTCTCTAATAAGTACCGGGCACAATGACTGTTGATTGTTTACAAAAGCTCAGTAATTTGTCTTCCAGGCAGGGGATGCTGGCCTGAGTGTGATCTGCTAGAAAACAGGGGCAGGAGCAAGCTCTAAGCTTTTCAGAGCAAGAGAACATTCCCTTAGTGCTTCAAATCAGATGTGGGATTTTTTCCTGGAAGAACATCAAGAGAAAGGTGATCATAATCATGTACAAATACTGATGGGTCAGCCACGGGGAATATTGTAGGTTTTGACAGACAGACCGGGAGTTGCACCAGTGAATGAGTGGGTATGTGCACTTTGATGAGAAGAGAATGCATCTGTGACTCTAGTCCCTTCTTTCCATCCTTCTATTGTTCTGTGTGTCTGCACACATGCACGCTCAGTCTCATCCGACCTTCTGTGTCCCCAGGGACTGTAGCCCACCAGGCCCCTTTGTCCATAGGAGTTTTCCAGGCAAGAATACTGGAGTGGGTTGCCACTTCCTTCTCTAGGGGATCTTCCCAACTCAGGGATCAAACTCCCTCTGCATTGCAGGTGGATTCTTTACCTCTTGTGCCACCTGGGAAGCCCCTATTGTTATAAGGACATCAAACAAATGTTTAGACAGAGAGCTTCTCAGTGGCAGTGAATCAAGTCAGAAAAGTAATTCAACCCTCACTCCCAAGGTACAAGGGAAAGGAAGAAAAACTGTTTCTTTAGATTCCGTCTTTCCCATGGAACCGTTTGTCACTTTCCTCGGACAGTCTGCATCTATCCTCTCAGGAAAGTGAAAGTGAAAGTCACTCAGTCCTGTCCAACTCTTTGCATCCCCATACAGTCCATGGAATTCTCTAGGCCAGAATACTGGAGTGGGTAGCCATTACATTCTCCAGGGGATCTTCCCAAGCCAGGGATCGAACCCACGTCTCTTGCACTGCCGACAGATTCTTTACCAGCTGAGCCATCAGGGAAGCCCAAGAAAACTGGAGTGGGTAGCCTATCCCTTCTCCAGGGGATCTTCCCGGCCCAGGAACTGAATCGGGGTCTTCTGGATTGCAGGTGGATTTTTTACCAGCTGAGCTACAGTCTGGACCACTTGCTAAAATGAACACTGGTGAAAATGGAAGCCGATGCTTGTCTCTGCTCCCTGTGCATCTTCCTTGCTCAGTGTAGCCAGGAAGAGACTGTGGAAACAGGAAGTACAACAGGTTCCCAGGCTCCTCCAGCTCCATCTGTGCCAACAGATGGGGCCCTGAGCACTTCCCCTTCACCATGCTATGTTGGTCACTAAAGCAAAGATGTAAACGCAACCTAAATGTCCATCAGCAGACAGGTGGACAAAGAAAATGTGGTCAAGCCATACAATGGAATATTATTTAAAAGTGAAAGTGAAGTCGCTCAGTTGTGTCAGACTCTTTGCGACCCCATGGACTGTAGCCCACCAGGCTCCTTCATCCAAGGGATTCTCCAGGCAAGAGTACTGGAGTGGGGTGCCATTTCCTTCTCCAGGGGATCTTCCCAACCCAGGGATTGAACCCGGGTCTCCCACATTGTAGGCAGACATTTTACCATCTGAGCCACCAGGGAAGTCATTATTTAAAGAGAAGAGAATTCTGCAATATGTGAAAGCGTGGATGGACCTTGGGGACATTATACTGAGTAGAATAAGCCAATCACAGAACATGTACTGCATGATTTCACTTGGGCCTCTAAATAGTAAAATTCAAAGAATGGAAAAGTAGAATGGCGATTGCCAGGGACTGGAAGGAGGGAGAAATCGGGACTTACTGCATGAAATGTCAGTGAAGTGAGAAGAATAAACTCTGGAGATTCTGTGCCACCTGGTATCCTAGTCAACAACGATGTACTGGACACTTAAAACTTCATCAAGAGTAGAGAAATGCAAATCAAAACCACAATACCATTTCACACCAGTCAGAATAGCTGCTATCCAAAAGTCTACAAGCAATAAATGCTGGAGAGGATGTGGAGAAAAGGGAACCCTCTTACACTGTTGGTGGGAATGCAAACTAGTACAGCCACTATGGAGAACAGTGTGGAGATTCCTTAAAAAATTGGAAATAGGACTGCCATATGATCCAGCAATTGCACTCCTGGGCGTACACACCAAGGAAACCAGAATTGAAAGAGACACATGTACTCCAATGTTCATTGTGGCTCTGTTTATAATAGCAAGGACATGGAAGCAACCTAGATGTCCATCTGCAGACGAATGGGTAAGAACGCTGTGGTACATGTACACAATGGAGTATTTCTCAGCCATTAAAAAGGATACATTTGAATCAGTTCTAATGAGTTGGATGAAACTGGAGCCTATTATAAAGAGTGAAGTAAGCCAGAAAGAAAAACACCAATACAGTATACTAACGCATATATATGGGATTTAGAAAGATGATAATGATAACCCTGTATGCGAGACAGCAAAAGAGACACAGATATATAGAACAGTCTTTGGGACTCTGTGGGAGAGGGCGAGGGTGGGATGATTTGGGAGAATGGCATTGAAACATGTATATTATCATATGTGAAACGAATCGCCAGTCCAGGTTCGATGCATGATACAGGATGCTCGGGGCTGGTGCACTGGGATGAAGCAGAGGGATGGGATGGGGAGGGAGGTGGGAGGAGGGTTCAAGATAGGGAACACATGTACACCCAGGGCAGATTCATGTCAATGTATGGCAAAACCAATACAATAATGTAAAGTAATTAGCCTCCAATTAAAATAAATAAATTTTTTAAAAAGTAAAAAGAAAATTCATTAAGAGTGTAAACACCATGTTAGGTGTTTTTTCACAATAAAATGAAATAGAAAAAGGTGAACTCTAAATTGTCTTTGGGAACTTCTCTGGTGGTCCAGTGGCTAAGACCCCGTGTTCCCAATTCAGGGGGCCAGGTTCCATCCCTGGTCGGGGAACTAAACCCCGCATGCCACAGTGAAGACGGAAGATCTCACATGCTGCAGCTAAGAGCTGGCTCCCCCGGATAAATGAATGAAATACTTTTAAAAATTAAAGAAAAAAAAACTCTAAAAAGTTTTCCTTGTTCGGATCCACTCATCCCTCCTGCTGTCTCTCGGCCATCATTCCTTTACTGGATTCTCACAGAAACCCCATTCTCCTCTTATGACAAACATGCTGTTTCCCAGATGGGCCCAAAAGCTTAGAGGACAAGAGAAATATTCTTCTACTTCTAGGAACCATAGGAAAGCGCTTGAATTTCATTTGCCTCAGAACTGTCTCCAGAGGAAGAATCCAGCCCCCAGGCAGTCTTGCTGAAGCCACTAAGAAGCTAAGAATCTCTCGAGCAGACATAAAGAGGCCAGGGAAGACCCTCCACTTCCTTGGCTTCATGGTCATTACAAAATAATTAAACACACATTTCATACGTCTTGAAACATTCTGGGATGTGCCATTGCAGTTTAGAGAATGCATCATGTTTATAGAATGCATCATGCTTAGAGAACACAATATTTATCCATTAGCATTTGTCTGTCAATGTGAATTAAAATGACAGGCTAACGTTAATGTCATATCAAAATTTCAGGAGTCTTTTGAGTTTGATAGGAAGTCATTTAAAGCAATTATTCTCTTTCTAAAAGCCTTTCATTTAGAACATCTGCTATTATATTATTGGACCTAGATTTCATAGAATATAAAAGACCTTTAATTTAGCTACAGTTGTAAACCATAAATATCAGTGATTTATAACTCATAATTATTCTTCCAGGGACAAGTGCCAATTTTACAAAGCCATTTGCAATTTTAACAGTGGAGGAATTGCAAGCAAGCTGTTGTGATACAAATCTTTGCATGCAAGATAGGAGTTCCACCAGGTTCTGCAGTGCATGTTCCAGTGTGGGAATCCATCTCTGGCCATTGACCTGCCCCAGCTGTTTCCTTAGCACTTACCTGTTTCTTAATGCGGGCAGTGGTTTCACTGTCCAAAGCTCATTCAGTATAAATAAGTACAGCTATTGTGACTTGTGAATATCTTGCTCATTTTTCTTCTAAAATCATAAGCTACAATATTAGGCTTTGTGTATTTTCCTCTTATTCTTCTTTTATTCCTCTTATTCATTCAGCAGATGATCTTTGAGCATCTTGTAGGTGCCAGACTAAACTTGGCTCCAGGGTTACCATACTGTATAATCCACATCTCATTTGTGAATTGCCCTCAGGAACACCGTGGTTTGAAAAGGAATTTATTACAATGCTAGCAGAATTCATCACAACACACAACATTACAGAGCTCAGTCCTTATTCACATAATATTACAATATTAGCATTTATATATTCATGTTCTATTAGTTCATTAGAAGCACAATTAGCAAAATCATCTTAAATACTTCAAAATTCCAATTCTTGAACTGTTGAAAGAATATCTACAGATGTCTGTTAGTCAATAGAGGTTTTGGAAGATACAAGAAGATTTCATCAAATGTCTCTGAAATTTTATGATAATGACTCAAAAGACTTAGATTCCTCTTTAGCGAACTGTTTTCTTTGGAAGAGGAAA
Organism: Moschus berezovskii; assembly: GCF_049115385.1. Lineage (NCBI taxonomy): Eukaryota > Metazoa > Chordata > Mammalia > Artiodactyla > Moschidae > Moschus > Moschus berezovskii. The sequence continues at coordinate 73,248,917 of NC_142474.1, read as the reverse complement.
AAAATATTTGTATCAGATGGAATGAGAGGTATGCGTAGTCCAAGAACAATATTCAGCTTTATAGCAGGCTGCAGCTTTGACTTAGGGTTTTTTATGGGTTGCTGTTCCATTTTGATTATAGCTTGTTGACCGATTGTACCTGGAACATTTATACAATTTCTTCTCAGGCCGATCATCGTTCTTCCTTCTACTTTCTGCACTCTTCTTTATCACCATAGCGTCACACGTTGGTCTAGCAACCTGTGTGATCTTTGCTTTAAACTTTCACTAGCATTTCTTCTGAATTTCTCAAAGTTCTCACATCAGCTCTTTTTCACACATCTGAAAATTCAGGTAAGTAAATGAAGACACAGAGACTGATAGGAGTCTTGTCATCTTTTCATAACAGCAATTTGCAAGTAATATGGTATGATTTTCATATATTCTCTGCCTACTTGCTCTCACAGGACACCTGAAATCACATAATCACAGGAAAATTGTACCTTACTCAACCTGAGGGAAACATATCACTGTTTTACAGGGAGAGGTATTAGCAAACACATAATCACGTCCAAGGAATTGATGTATTAGCGAGATTTAGCATTTTCTGTCAAAAGTACCATTTCTGGATTTGCAGAGTATATGAGTCTGTTGAAATATTCTCTGTACAAGTTATAAAGAGAAGAGAAGGCAGCCTGATGGAGTGGGAAGGGGTGCACTTTACAGATAGAAAAGTATGAGCTTGAATTTCTGTTTTACTTCTTCCTAATATTAAGATGTGGAGAAGGCGATGGCACCCCACTCCAGTACTCTTGCCTGGAAAATCCCATGGACGGAGGAGCCTGATAGGCTGCAGTCCATGGGGTCACGAAGAGTCGGACACAATTGAATGACTTCACTTTCACTTTTCACTCTCATGCATTGGAGAAGGAAATGGTAACCCACTCCAGTGTTCATGCCTGGAGAATTCCAGGGACGAGGGAGCCTGGTGGGCTGCCGTCTATGGGGTCACACAGAGTCGGACACAACTGAAGCGACTTAGCAGCAGCAACAGCAGCAATATTAAGATGAGACATTCAGCTTCATTTTTTTATTTGTAAAATGAGGATAATAAAACAAACATCCTAAGACAACACGCAAATGGTAGTTCTATCCTTTTTCTTCCTTCGAGGTAAAAAAACAAACAAACATGTGTTTAAAATATGCACCACTCAACACCATCAGACAGGAATAATCTAAAGTACCAAGTTTGAGATTGATGTATTCAGAGACAAAGATTATTAAATTTCCATGTTCAGAAGAAACATAATTAATGTGATCAGTTTAGGGTTTTTTTTTTTTTAATGCGAACTTCGCTTTCTAGTCTTAAAATGATGTTGTGCAAATTGTTGGCAAGTTGTTTTGTGTTCATGCTTCATAAAAAGGGAAAAAAGTCTTTTTCTTGTGCTCCAATGCCTATTTAGTTCCATTTGGGCCATTTGCTTTGAACCAAATGCAAATGAGTGAGGGAGGGTTGCAGCTATTTTACAATCTTCTTTTAATCAAGATCGCTACAAAGCATCAGCCCACTGGGTGATGGGGGACATAAATCATATTAACTTAATTCTATCTTTCATTAAAGGATTTAGTACTTTTATGAACCAGAATATCTGGGTCAGTGCCATGGAAACTTCGACCAAATTGCAGGGCTTGTGGATTCAATGATCTGTAGATCATTGAGATAAAAATAAAATTCCTGCTCCCTTCTCATTCTGGCCTCATTAGTACATGGTCACCTTGGCCCAGGTGATAAAGAGTTTGCCTGCAATGAAGGAAACCCAGGTTCAATCCCTGGGTCAGGAAGATTCCCTGGAGAAAGGAATGGCTACCCGCTCTAGTACTCTGGCCTGGAGAACCCCACGGACAGAGGAGCCTGGTGGGCTACAGTCCATGGGGTTGCAAAGAGTCGGACATGACTAACACTTTTACTTTTCACCTTTCAAGAGTTCCCGGCTTTGGAAGGGGCTGATGGGCCCTGGCCCCAGAAAGTAAAGGAGAAATCCAGCTCTCTACAAAGTTCCGGACTTGTGAGGACAGTCATCTTGTTACCCAACCCAGGTCCAGCTGCTCGCCTCTCAAAATCCATGAAAGAGGCCAGGTTGGTGGAAAGGAAAGTTTGCTTTATTTTGGATGCCAGCAAGGGGTGGAGAAGGGCTCTGGACACCTGTCCAAAGACCAACTCCTCCATCCCTGACAATCAGGGGAAGAGAGATTTTCTAGACTGAGGTAGAGGGCTCCAGGCAGAAACAGCCCAATCAGCTCTGACAGTCATCTTGATATTGGTCAGTGGTGGTTGACAAGGGTCATCTTTGTCATTTTAGGTACAGTTAATCTTCAGTTCCATGGTTGGTTTGTTTCCATTTCTTTGAGGCTAGTTCTTGGGATTGCAGCAGTTTTTGTCATGGCTATAGCCTGAGTATTCATTGGAAGGACTGATGCTGAAGCTGAAACTCCAATACTTTGACCACCTCATGCGAAGAGCTGACTCATTTGAAAAGACCCTGATGCTTGGAAAGATTGGGGGCGGGAGGAGAAGGGGACGACAGAGGATGAGATGGCTGGATGGCATCACCGACTCGGTGGACATGAGTTTGAGTGAACTCCGGGAGTTGGTGATGGACAGGGAGGCCTGGCGTGCTGCGGTTCATGGGGTCACAAAGAGTCGGACACGACTGAGCAACTGAACCGAACTGATAGTCTGGTCATCATGTAGTTAAATTCTCCATTGAGTGGGGGTTTCAGTATCTACAAAGGCAGCTCACAGGATATGGCTCAGAATAGCATCTATAGTCATTGAGAAGGAACTAGAGATCCTTGATTTTGCTTAATGATTACACTTATTCTTTGGTCTTCTTTGGCTGTTTTCCTTTATTTCAGCCTTTTCTCACTTCTCGGATCAAACTTATTCTTTAGTTAAAGTTCCTCCACAGACCAAAGGTAGGCAGCAACACTGCAGTGGGAGGTGGGGGACAAGAACCTTCAGCACATGCTCACCGTCCTCCCCATCCCTGTCCTTCCCGTGTTCATTAATTCCTATCGTCCTGCGCCTGGTCCCATTTTCACTTCCTTTGACCCTCCTAGTAGTTATGTTAAGTCTTACCCTGTAATTTTTGCTTCTAATTTTGATACCTCTTTATGACTTAACAATAAAAAGGATGTATGGTTTTTATCAACTGTCTCCAAAATAATCTCCTGTTATACAGGGAGTACAGTTCTTTCCATTCATAAAATAGTTGCTTCCCTAACTACAAAGGCAGTCTCATTAGTTGAGTAGAACCTGAGAGCAGCTTTGAGTTAGAGGTATGTGTGTTATACCCCACATAAGAGTGCTATGTGGGGCTGTTCAACACAAATGTAACAATGTATTTTTGTGAATGAGAGTTGGCATGTTAAATGCATCCTCTAGAAAAATAACTAGTGTAATAGTCTTAAGATTTGTTTTCTAAAGTTGATACTGTGGGTTATTTTTGTGAACAGCCTGATGTTTGGGACCTTTTTTTCTCAAAATAAACAAGACCTTATTAAACCAGGAATTTGGAGAAAAAAAAAAAAGAGACTGCTCCGTGTCAGTCTCTGTATTCTTTTTATCCCACACAGCTGAATACTCCCATGATTTTTCTATTTGCCTATTTTCTCAACAACCCTAAAAGATAAAACTGACAGTAAAAAAAATCTGCTAAAGAATATTGCCTAAATGTCCCTTTTCATTTAATACTGCCTACCCTGGGAGAATCTTCTTTTTTTTTTTATTCCTCTAAGATGAGTTAACTATGGCAACACAAGCCTCAACATGTTTCCACACTTCCAGACTTCAGGCACTTCTGTATAACATCTAAATATTTATATTTCCTTTTCAAATGACGGGCCCAAGAATGTTTCTGTAATGTTCATGAAAACATAGACATTGTTAAGCATCTTTGCCTCCTGAAGAAGGAAAATGAGAAAATCTGGGAAGAAGGATGGAGCCCAAAATTGACAAAGGTTTCCAACATCTCAGTGGTTATCCTGGAAGATCTCTCACCTGGATTGTTTTGTAGTTTATAGTTCCCTGGGCCTGGCAGTAATTAGTGATGCTGGTTTTCATTCTTTCTTGCTAGTCACAGTTTGGAAGCAATGGATCTTTTTTCTTTGCCAGTCTCTGCTACTTTTTCATAAAATGTATCTCATTCAATTCCAAAGCTGTAGAGCCTGAGAACATGGAGTTCTGGGAAACTCCAGAGAGATTTTATTTTGACTCCTTGTGAAGCCCTAAATGGTAGGAGGACTTGCTCAGGTCATGTTGCAAGCAAGAGACGTTCGATATTCATCTTGATATAATTTTTAGAGTTGGGCCTAAAATGTGTGAGTGACAAAGTCTGCATTTTCTCTCAAGAGCGAGCCTTTCATGCTCAGGTTAGTAGACACATTCATGTCCTTTCTGATCATCCTTTTTTTGACAACAGTATTAAGCCAAGTGCCTGTTTAAATGTTAAACTGAAGGCTCTCCCTGGCAGCCCAATGGTAAAGAATCTGCCTTCCCATGTCGATCCTGTTTGGGTCCCCGGAGCAACTCAGACTGCACACCACAACCAGGAAAGATCTGGGTGCTGCAAGGAAGACCCAGTGCAGCCAAAATAAAATAAATACATGCATAAAAATTAAATAATTACAGAAAATGTTCAGCTAAAAATAAGAATCGGACCAATTTTTGCTTTGCTTTGCGTTGGCGCCACTTAATTTCTACCAATCTCTAACACTTCATTTTTCATATGTGGTTTTTTTCATCTTGACATACACATTTAAAATTCAAACTCTTATACATAATTTTTCATTGTTTTGCTCTCTTCCATCTCCTATAATAACGTCTCAAAGCCAAAATATCATTTAGGGCTATGCCAGACATTTTCCCAACACATCAGGAAAGTAAGTGTATTTTGTTCCTCTGGATTAGCTGTAAAAAAAGCTAATCTTATACACGCATATATAATTTAACCTTAATCATGGTTTGTCTGATTCATCAGCTGAGTCATACTTAATAGCTGCATCATTTATAGTGCAATATTTACACTTAATGAATTAATTCAACTCTTAGTAAATGCTCAAGTTGATGACTGGTATATTTTAAAAACAATCTTGATTGATTAATGGATTTGGCTGCACTGGGTCTTTGTTGTGGCACGCAGGCTTCTCTAGTTGCTCTGTAGAATCTTAGTTCCCCGACCAGGAATCAAACCCATGTCCCCTGCATTGGCAGGCAGATTCTTAACCATGGGACCACTAGGGAAGTCCCAGTGTCTGGCATTTTTTAATCCAAATACCCAGCTTTAAGTCTTAGCTCCACTCCTTTCTGGCTTGCTGACTGAAGGGAAGTCGTGTAGCAATACTGAATCTCAGTTTCCTCCACAGAACAATCACAAGCACAGGAACCGCAACGATCTCTCACCTCTCTCCCAGGGCTTCAGTACCACTCCCCTGTTTATCTATAAGGAAGGGGTGTTCCTGGGGTACCCTGTCTATCTCGGTGGCCCCTTCTCCAAATTAGGCACCAATTAGTTAAAATACACCAAAAGCTCCCAGGATCTATGCAAGGTTTGAATTAAAGCCCCTTTGCCACGTTTTCCATACCATTACTTATATTTCTGTTTTGAAGCAAAGGATGAGCCTTTGAAGGGAACAGTGACAATATATCAGTAGTGTTTATTTTGTTTTGGAGACATAACTGGATAGTACTTGCTAGTGTGGCAGTACCTCTCCTGAAGGAGGTGGGCATTCAACCCCTGTCATGTCAGCAAACCGTCAAATCGGCTCAACTCCAAATGAAAAAGAATAGACAGAGGAAGAAAAATCTGACCTGAAAAGATAATCAACCTAGAAATCCAGAAACTAGAAGGCCCAGGGGAAGGGTTAAGGCTGCAGCCAAATCTCTTCTTAATTTTCTTAATCAGACTTTTGTCAGCATAGGACATGTTTTGCAAATGTTGGGGAAAAAATCAGAGCCTGTGAATAGGGCCTGGGACACATCTTATTACTTTCCGGATCACCAGGGAGCAATTTCTCAAGCTGACTTCCTAAAAGGTACTTGGGCTTCTGTCTCCTGTATGAAGATAATTATTTCTGTCATGATGAATAATTTAACCACCATTCCCAACTGCCACCCTCAGACCACTCACGGCTTTCAACAGAAGGAGATCCCCTGCTTTGTAACGTAACATTTTCTCTATTTTATGGCAGAAAGAAGAATGAAAACCAAAGTGTTCCCAAACCTTCCATCCCCAAATCATAAGTTGGTGTCATTTGGTTTTTTCCAATGTAGAATCAGAGAATGTTAGTACTGAATGTTTCCTTAGACTAGGATGGAAGCCTGATTAAGTCAGCAGTGGGATCCAGGCACAAAGCTATGTAAAGTGAGGTTTTAGACCTGGATTTATCTCCTGGTGAAATCTTTTTGTTTCAATCTCACACCTCTCTAACTCTGGTGAAAACGTTACCTAATAAAAGTCCATGAAGAGAGGATCTTGGCCTAGTAACCTCATGCACCTCAGGACTCTGTTTACTCATCTGTAAAATGGGTCTAATGACTTAAAAATCCTTTTATTTTGAAACAATCTCAAACTTAGGGAAAAAGTTATACCTCCATATGCAAAGAACTTTCTTTTCCTGAACCTTCTGAGAGAAAGCTGTCAACATGGTGCCTACATGTTGCTCCATCCACCTGAATACTTCAGTGTGTATTTCCTACAAACAAGGGGAAAAGCTACCATACAGCCCTCTAAATCAAAATACATTCAATTTTCACCGGTTCTTTCAATAACATCTTTTCAGCACAGGGAATCAGTTCCTAACCATACAATACTTTCTTTCTGCCTTTTCACTTCCTTCCTCTGGAACAGTTTCTAGGTCTTCCCTTGGTTCTTCACCACCTAGACATCTTTGATTATTAACAGGCCACTTATTTTGTAGGAAGCCCCAAGTTTGGATTGTTCTGATGTTTCCTAGTGATTGGATTCAGATCTTGTGTGATGGGAGCATCACATCACACAAGGGAGGCGGTGCTCTGGTGCTGACTGAACCATCACGTGGTGTGCCATTTGGTTCTCGTATCATTGATGCTGTTAACTCTAGTTACATGACTCAGAGATTTCTCCCTGGACTCTCCACTCTAATGATGTTCTCCTTTCACAATTATTAGGTACCTTGTAGAGAGATACTTTGAGACTATGTTATCAAACTCCTGATTTATTCATTTACCTGTTTCAATATGGACTCATAGTGGCCTGTTTCTCATAGAAGTATAGATATTTACAGTGTTGTGTTAGTTTCTGATGTACAGCAAAGTGATTCAGTTATGTGCATGCTCAGTCACTCAGTTGTGTCCAACTTTTGCGACTCCGTGGACTGCAGCCCACCGGGCTCCTCTGTCCATGGGAATTTTCCAGGCAAGAATGCTAGAGTGGGTTGCCATTTCCTCCTCCAGGGCATCTTCCTGACCCAGGGATCAAACCTGTGTCTCTTGTGTCTCCTACATTAGCAGGTGGATTCTTTACCACTGAGCCACCTGGGAAGCCCCTGATTCAGTTATACCTACAGATATACATATATATGATTCAGGTATACATATATATATCTGATATATATATTCTTTTTCAGATTATTTTCCATTATAGATTATTGCAAGATATTGAATATAGTTCCCTGTGTTATACAGTAGGTCCCTGTTTATCAGTTTCATATACAGTAGTGTGTACTGTTAATCCCAAGTTCCTAATTTATCCCTCCCCCATCCTTCCCCTTTGGTAATCATAACTTAGTTTTCTATGTATTTGAGTCTATTCTGTTTTGCTCATGAGTTCATTTATATTATTCTTTCAGATTCCACATATATGTTTGTCTTGCTCTTTCTAACTTTCCTCAGTCTGCTAACCTCTAGATCCATCCATGTTGCTGCAAATGGCAGCATTTCATTCTCTCATGGCTGAGTAGTATTCCATTGTATAGATGTACCACACCGTCTTTATTCATTCATCTGTCTAGTTTGCTTCCACTTCTTGGCTGCTGTGAAGATAAGGGAGCATGTATCTTTGTGAATTAGTCTTCTCTGGGCATATTCCCAGAAGTGGGATCCCTCTATCAAACGGTAGCCCTATGTTTGTGATCATGAAATGAAAATTAGAGTGTTGGTTAAAAGATCTCCAAAAAGGAAACAAAATAAAAGCTACCATTTCTCTGCACGTCTCAGGACACTTTCAATGTTTTAATGACCAATGTGCGCTCTGTCCAAAAAATGATATTGAAAAAAAGGAGAGGTCAATGGTCACCCAATATGCCCTGCACACTTTAGCACTTCGGAGATCCTGCTGGGATGAAAACCCACGTATGATCCTGGCAAGGTGGCTGTTTCCTTTTGTTTGGCTGAACGGCTCATTCAGACCTGGATTATAAACCCTGGCATTCTCTTGGGAGGTCATTCTTCTTTCCCTGGGGCTCCTGTTATCTTTATTTTATAATATTAACCACCAGCTGGGTCATGCTAAAACGAGCATTATCTTAACAAAACTGAAATTCACTGCTGGGATTTTTTTCTAAACACCACTATGCATAACAATATTTTTAATGGGGTGATTCCTACCAAGTGGTTCACAAAACTCTTGTCATTTTTTAAAGCAGAATTAAATAATACCAGGCAGCAGAGTGTGCAAGGCATAAATTACAGATGGCAGGAGGGCAAAGACATTGTGTGGTGAATAAATTAAAGTCCTCAATTATGAGGCGAGAGAGGTGTGAGGAGGAAGAATGGAGGCCTTGGGAGAGAAGTGTTTTCAGGTGACATTGAGACAAGGTCACGACCCCATGAGGTTCTAAGACCCAAGGGATAACAGTGCATTAAAGGAGATCGTTACTATGGAAGAGAAGGATTTCCTTGGGCACAAAACATTACTATAAAAATGTAAGCATTTGAAAAAATCTTCCACTTGATTGTAAAGTGCTAAAGGTCTGGTCATGTTTATAAAAACAGAGAGATTAGTGCTTATTATATATCTGATGGGTGGTCATGAACCATGTAAAGGATCAGACACTTTGGTCCCAAGAAAGTCTAAGCACAACCTCAAATTAAAATGAGGCCCTTTTTGAAATTTTGAGATGGGATGAATAATAAGGGGAAATATTTGACTTCTTTGCAGCCCTTACCTTTGGAGGGATTTAAGTTCAGCTTACTGAGTCTCAGAAATCTCTCAAAACTTGGCCTTTTGCACTATTTGCATAGGTTTGAGCCTTCAGCATCACTTGCCTTGGCACACATTATGTGTGTGCATGCTGTCGTGTCTGACTCTTTGCTACCCATGGACTGTAGCTCTCCAGGTTCCCCTGTGTGTGGAATTTTCCCGGCAAGCATACTGGAGCAAGTTGCCATTTCCTTCTTCAGGGGATCTTCCCGACCCAGGGATGGAACCTGCGTCTCTTTCTGCATTTCCTGGACTGGCAGGCAAGTTCTTTAATACTGCGCTACCTGGGAACCCCCTCACAACCTCATACAAATCCCACTGCCTCTGGTTTTGGGCTCTCCTTCTAGTCTCTTCCTGATGCTCCCCCAGGCAGCTGCTAGGATCTTATTTTCTAAAAGGGAAAATTGACTATGCAGGTCCCGTTGTAATTATCTAACATGAAAAACTCATCCTAAAAGACAGACTCTAACATGTCTAATATGTTCCGAGGATTCTGAAACCATCTCCCCAAGAAGGTTCTCTCTGCCATCAAGCTTCAGCGTCACTGTCCATCTCAGCCTTTCTCACATAGTTCATACTTGTATATAAAAGTTCGTACAAGATCCTTGTATAGTTCATACAAGATCCTGAATTTACACAGGCTCCCCTAAGGGCTACTAACAACACATGTTGAGCATTTGTGCAAATGCATGGTCAGGTCACCCAAGATGACTGTTCTCTTGTTCTTTCTGCATCCTCTGCTCGACCAAACGTGGTCCACTGGAGAAGGGGATGGGAAACCACTTCAACATTCTTGCCTTGAGAACTCCATGAAGAGTATGAAAAGGCAAAAATTTAAGACACTGGAAAATGAACACTCTAGGTCAGTAGGTGCCCAATGTGCTACTGGAGAAGAGCAGAGAAAGAGCTCCAGAAGGAATGAAGAGGCTAAGCTAAAGCAAAAACAATGCTCAGTTGTGGATGTGACTGGTGATGGAAGTAAAGTCCAATGCAGTAAAGAACAATATTGCAGATGAATCTGGAATGTTAGGTCCATGAATCAAGGTAAATTGGAAGTAGTCAAACAGGAGATAGCAAGAATGAACATCGACATTTTAGGAATCAGAGAACTAAAATGGACCAGAATGAGTGAATTTAATTCAGATGACCATTTTATCTACTGCTGTGGCAAGAATCCCTTAGAAGAAACAGAGTAGCCCTCATAGTCAACAGGAGAGTCCGAAATACAGTACTTGGGTGCAATCTCAAAAACGACAGAGTGATCTCTCTTCGTTTCCAAGGCAAGCCATTCAGTATCACAGCAATCCAAGTCTATGCCCCGACCACTAATGGCGAAGAAGCTGAAGTTGACTGGTTCTATGAAGACCTACAAGACCTTCTAGAATTGACATCCAAAAAAGATGTCCTTTTCATCATAGGGGACTGGAATGCAAAAGTAGGAAGTCTAGCAATACCTGGAGTAATAGGCAAATTTGACCTTGTTGTACAAAATGAAGCAGGGCAAAGGATAACAGGGTTTTGCCAAGAGAACACACTGGTCATAGCAAACACCCTCTTCCAACAACACAAGAGATGACTCTATATACAGAAATCACCAGATGGCCAATACTGAAATTAGATTGATTATATTCTTTGCAGCCGAAGATGGAGAAACTCTATACAGTCAGCAAAAATAAGACTGTGAGCTAACTGACGCTCAGATCGTGAACTCCTTATTGCAAAATTCAGACTTAAATTGAAATAGGGAAAACCACTAGACCATTCAGATATGACCTAAGTCAAATCACTTAGGATTATACAGTGGAAGTGACAAATGGGATTAGATCTAATAGACAGAGTGCCTGAAGAACTATGGATGGAGGTTTGTAACATTGTACAGGAGGCAGTGATCAAGACCATCCCCAAGGGAAAAAATGCAAAAAAGCAAAATGGTTGTCTGAGGAAGCCTTACAAATAGCTGAGAAAAGAAGAGAAGGGAAAGGCAAGGGAGAAAAAAGAAAGATATACCCATCTGAATGCAGAGTTTCAAAGAATAGCAAGGAGAGATAAGAAAGCCTTCCTCAGTGATCAATGCAAAGAAATAGAGGAAAACAGAATGGGAAAGATGAGAGATCTCGTCAAGAAAATTAGAGATACCAAGGGAACATTTCATGAAAGATGGGCTCAACAAAGGACAGAAATGGTATGGACCTAACTGAAGCAGAAAATATTAAGAAGAGGTGGCAAGAATACACGGAAGAACTGTACAAAAAAGATCTTCATGACCCAGGTAACCATGATGGTGTGATCACTCACCTAGAGCAAGACATCCTGGAGTGTGAAGTCAAGTGGGCCTTAGGAAGCATCACTATGAACAAAGCTCGTGGAGGTGATGGAATTCCAGTGGAGCTATTTCAAATCCTAAAAGATGATGCTGTGAAAGTGCTGCACTCAATATGCCAGCAAATTTGGAAAATTCAGCAGTGGCCACAGGACTAGAAAAGGTCAGTTTTCATTCCAATACCAAAGAAAGGTAATGCCAAAGAATGCTCAAACTACTGCACAGTCGCACTCATTTCACATGCTAGCAAAGTAATGCTCAAAATTCTCCCTGCCAGGCTTCAACAGTATGTGAACTGAAAACTTCCAGATGTTCAAGCTGGATTCAGAAAAGGCATAGGAACCAGAGATCAAATTGCTAACATCCGTTGGATCATAGAGAAAGCAAAAGAATTCCAGAAAAACATCTGCTTCATTGACTATGCTAAGGCCTTTGACTGTGTGGATGACAACTAACTGTGGAAAATTCTGAAAGAGATGGGAATACCAGACCTCCTTACCTGCCTCTTGAGAAATCTGTATGCAGGTCAAGAAGCAACAGTTAGAAACAGATACATGGAACAACAGACTGGTTCCAAATTGGGAAAGGATTACGTCAAGGCTGTATATTGTCACCCTGCTTATTTAACTTATATGCAGAGTACATCATGCAAAATGCCGAGCTGGATGAAGCACAAGCTAGAATCAAGATTGCCAGGGGAAATATCAAAAACCTCAGTTATGCACATGACACCACCCTTATGGCAGAAAGTGAGGAGGAACTAAAGAGCCTCTTGATGAAGGTGAAAGAGGAGAGTGAAAAAGCTGCCTTAAAACTCAACATTCAAAAAACAAAGAAAATTAGTATTGTGTGAATCCTGAGGCACTTTCAACATGTTGTAGGAGTGATGTGGACTTTCTTGAGTTTCACACATTCATAAGTGAATGGTCTGTATCTCATGCCTTTGTTGGTTTTCTGTGAGCTGTAGTTTCTGGGAAATGAGCAGCTCTCATTCCTGTAACTCTTGTAATCCAGTCATTCGTGTGCCTCCTTCGTGAGGATTCAGTGCGGCTGTGGTGCTGTTATCCCTCTGATAGGAACTCTAACTCTGTGTAAAGCCCCAAAGGTCTGTTACTTATTTTTATTTTATATTGTACTATATTTCGTTTACAGTGTTGTGTTTGTTTCAGGTGTATAACAAAGTGATACAGTCATATATATATATATATGAATTAACAAAAGCAGTTCCAGTCTTTTGATGGGGTGCTCATGGTTTATAACATAAATGGCATTATTTTGAGAGAGGGATAACTTAGGTATGGCACTGGGTTTTTTTTCTTTTTGCAGCCTGAGGCATTTGTAAAATAACTTAGAATCCCAGGGAAGGGGGAGCCTGGTGGGCTTCTGTCTATGTGGTCACACAGAGTTGGACAAGACTGAGGTGACTCAGCAGCAGCAGCAGCTTTTTACAACTGTGTATTCTATAGTATTTTTTCATTTGGTGAAATTTTAACTGTTAATGTTTTTGGCGTTGTGCTTTGTACCATTTATTAAATAAAAATTTTTAAAAAATCAGTCCTGGATATTTATTCAAACTCCAATACTTTGGCCACCTGATGGGAAGAACTGACTCATTGGAAAAGACCCTGATGCTGGGAAAGACTGAAGACAGGAGGAGAAGGGGCCAACAGAGGAGGAGAGGTTGGATGGCATCACTGACTCAATGGACATGAGTCTGAGCAAGCTCCGGGAGATGGTGATGGACAGGGAGGCCTGGCGTGCTGCAGTCTGTGGGGTCACAGAGAGTTGGACACGACTGGGCGACTAAACAACAGCAACAATGGTCGGGTCGCCCACGATGGCTGTCCTCTTCTTCCCTCTGCACCCCTGCTCCACCTGCCCCTGCTCCACCTGCATCTTACTCACACGACTGACCTTCCTACACACCTGCCCCAGGCCCCAGCTAGTGACTGTTCTTTCCAAAGGGGCAGTGAGGGGGTGTGCCACTCTGCTGGTTTCCTTGGGAACTGAGGAGTCAACCAGATGTGGATTCCCCCTATAGCTGATAACCTCACCCTCTCCTGAGAGCGAAGACTGTTGCCAAGGCCCACCCACAGTGTAGTGTCACTCCAGGACCTTGCTTCCCATGGAAGATTCCCCCGTCCATTAAACCATCAATGGTGTTGTGCATATGGTATATGCAATTTCTATGTTACTCTTTAAAATGCCCAATAAAGACTAGCATGGCACGCAGCCAGGTGCTATGTGAAGCTTATCACAATAAGCACCATGGGTGTGACAGAGGCCTCCTGCTTTCAGGCTGTGTTCACGGACAGATACTAAACCCAGGCTGTTGCCATCTGACATCTTCCTGATGCAGATTCTTCTGATGTGAATTATTTGATCAGTTCCCTCAACCAATGGTCTCTTCTTGATCAATCAATTTTGAAGGAAAGCTACTTTCAGAAGAGCAACCAACATTAATGATGACAGTAGAGTGACTGTAGGCTGAAATAACTTCATCTGTGGAAAATATAAACTCCTTAACAACATTTCAGCTCCATGTAGAGAAAACTCTTGTCAGCCACAAAAGCTCCTGACGACCTCACCTGGAGTAAGGGTTATCTGCAATTCTAGGCACCTGGTTGCTAACATGGATTTATTAAGTCATCGCAGTCGGATACCTTTAGCTGGAATTCCCTGAGACCCTTTCAAAGGTCTTACAGCCAAATACATAGGAAGTATCCTTGAAATAATTTGAGCTCTAGAAGTGAATTTCTATGTGAATGAGTCTTGCTGGCTATGTGAAGTCTTACAGGGAAAGGTTTAAAGAATTGGGTTAATTAGCTTGGTGAGAAGAGAGTTGAAGGAAAATTTAATAACTATCCTTAGGAATCTGAAAGATTATTATAAATAAGCTGTTTCCCAGCTGTTCTTGATATCCACAGAGAGCAAAGCTTTTGATGAAGCAAGAAGGATTTGAATAAGACCTGGTTAAGAACTTACAGACTTGACACTGAACCAGGCTACCAGGGAGTAAAATATCTGTTTCTGGAAACCTTTCAGAGCAACCCCCTGTTCAATTACCTGGCTCTAGTCCTGGATCAAACCAGTCAATCCTAAAGGAAATCAGTCCTGAATATTCACTGGAAGGGCTGATGCTGAAACTGAAGCTCCAATACTTTGGCCACCTGATGCAAAGAGCTGACTCATTAGAAAAGACCCTGATGCTTGGAAAGATTAAAGGCAGGAGGAGAAGGGATAAGATAAGATGGTTGGATGGCATCACTGACTCGATGGACATGAATTTGAGTAAACTCCGGGAGCTGGTGATGGACAGGGAGGCCTGGCGTGCTACAGTCCATGTGTTATGCCCTGAGTCCGGTTCCCCCATACTGGTAGAATAAGACACTCGCAGCAATGCAAAAGCAAGAATGGGGTTTATTTCTAGCTCGAGCTAGGGCTCATGCCTCCTCCAGCGCAGTGGAGTGGGACAAGAGTCCCGAGCCCAGCTTACAGCGGTTTTTATACTCTCAGGTTACATAAGCACCTATTTCTGTTCAAAAGATCAAGCTGGCAGAAGCTCATTGGCCAGTTCATGCACGCGCGGAAGCTCATTGGCCAGTTCATACGCGCGCGGGGTTTTTCTGGGGGATTTCCCTTTGTACTCTGATTGGCCCGACTTTTGGCGCCGGCGGGACTTTTCTAGGGAGGAGTTTCTTAATTTTGGCGCTGGCGGGATCTTCTTAGGGAGGAGTTTCTGTGGACTTAGTCTCCACCCTCTCTCCAGGAAATCAAAACTTAGGCCTAAGCAAGGTCTCAGGCCTATCCTGGCTACTCAGATGTTAGGGCTCCTAACACATGGAGTCACAGAGAGTCAGACACAGCTTAGTGACTGAACTGAACTGAGTCCTGGATCAAAGAATTAAACAAATAAACCTTGTATTTCTTCCACAAGGGATTTGTAATTCTATTCTAACAGGCAAGTCAGTCTATCAAAAGAGTGTGGAGGAAACTCACTGAAAAGCCACAAAGTGCTTAGTGTTGATTTTTCTAAATATTACATATAAGAATGATAATAATTAAATTTAGAGCTCTATGCAATGGAGAGGTTATGTAATTTTAGTCTTGAAATTGCAGCCAATCAAAACACTTTCATTGGCAAAGAAATTGAAATCTAACATATACACTTCACACCCTGGAAACAAGTTTTGAAATATGATATCATCTACGACCTACAATGCACATATCTACACTTTTGTCACCTGTCAAGCCATAAATCAGGTGAGTTGGTGTGCCCTTCAATAGAAATGCCGTCTCCAGTTCTGGCCACAAACAATAAAAAATCTGTGGAAATTCATTTATTTCCCTGAACCATATGAAAATGCCACTCTTTGTTTGGAGCTATTCCAAGACTTAGGGTGCAATTCAGTCCCAGTAGTCAAAATATTCAACAACAACAAAACCAGCAAATGGGGTATTAACCACACCCTGGTGAAATTCCTCTTTGAAACAGATTGGTAGTGCATTCAATTAAAAACGACTTCAGTTTATTTAAGCCCCAGCCCATGAAAACATTCCCCAAAGCTTTAGCTATGAATAGTTTTCTTGTGCACTTTGCTGCAGCTTTCCAAACGTTAGCCCCAGGGCCCCAAACATTCTGCAGAAAGCACAAGATCTTGGAAGTGAGACTCAAGGGTCTGGAGAGTTGTTTTTTTCCCCTCATCCTGCAAAGCCTTGAGGAAAAGCAAGCTGCTAGCCAACTTTTGTGCCCCTGTCAAATTCCAGGGTCCCAGAACAGTAATTAGCAATTAGCATTGGCACCGAAATAAAGCACCAATATCTTTTGGCAAAGAGGCAAACCCAACACATGAGACGTTTAGCATTCGTTAATGAACAATTCTTAATTAATCAACTCTGAAATAAATAGCCATCTTCAGTTTTGCCAGAGACTATTTACTTCCAAATTATTCCCTCATTACCAGTAACAACCAATTTAGGGACTGTATCACGACATCCGTTTTATGAATGTCACCTTGCTGAGGCTATTGTAACAACAAAATGACATATACTGTTAAAAAGAGTTTTTCCTTATGTATTAATAATGTATCTGTGCTAGATTTTAATATTCTATGTCTTAAGCTGCAGTGTTTTATATATTAAGCCGGCAAAAAGATTAGCCGTAACGAACCCCCAACTCTTAACTATTCTCATAATATAGACATACCTTCTCCCTGCACTTTCAAGGCTTACAAACCACTGTTACCAAAATCTGATTCTTAAGCAATGTTATCATAGTCATCCCTCAGTATCCTCAGGACCTCAACAGACACAAACCAAAGGATGCTGAACTTCTTACATAAAATGGTACAGTAATTGCCTGTAACCTAGGCACATACTTTAAATCACCTTTACATTACTTATAATACCCAGTGCAATGTAAATTCTGGGTAAATAGTTACGTGGCAAATTTAAGCTTTGCTTTTTTGGAAGTTTGTTTGGAATTTCTCCCCCAGTATTTTTGATCTACCATGAGTCTGCAAAAGAAGAAGCCGCAGTTACAGAGGGCTGTTATTTGCAAAACTGTTCCATAAGAAGTTTTGTAACAGATTTCTGCACAATTAATGGGCCCCTTTCAAAAGGAGAAAGAACACCTCCACCTCTTATCCCCAGATGGTTCTAGGTAAAAGGTGAGCAGTAAGCAGTTTCAACAGTGGCTTTCTCAGCAAATTAGGGATGATCTAGAGCAGACTCAATATTTTTGTTTAACTGGCGAAAAAAGAAGGTGTCAGGAAATAAGTGTTCAGCTACAAGAAAATCAGAACAGAAAGCCACAAACAGGCCGGCTGCGCATTTGTAAAACAAGCATGGAAAAATTTAGGTGTGTCTTTTCTTTCTCTCTCTCTCACACACACAAACACACACACAAAGACTCTACCAGAAATCCTCAAAATAACAAATACCTCTTGGCATTGTTAACACTGGATTTAAATGTTGATACACAATAAACTTGGCAAAAACACACATCTTATGCCAGAAAGCCCGGAAGTGGGCACTGGAAAGGCTGTAATGTAAATAGACCTACATTCAGACTCCAGTTCTGAGGGTGGGAAATTCATTCCTGGTACCCTCATTCAGTTCAGTCAGTTCAGTTCAGTCGCTCAGTCGTGTCCGACTCTCCGCGACCCCATGAATCACAGCACGCCAGGCCTCCCTGTCCATCACCAACTCCCGGAGTACACTCAAACTCATGTCCACAGAGTCGGTGATGCCATCCAGCCATCTCATTCTCGGTCGTCCCCTTCTCCTCCCGCCCCCAACCTTTCCCAGCATCAGAGTCTTTTCCAGTGAGTCAACTCGTCGCATGATGTGGCCAAAGTATTGCAGTTTCAGCTTTAGCATCAGTCCCTCCACTGAACATCCAGGATTGATCTCCTTTAGAATGGACTGGTTGGATCTCCTTGCAGTATAAGGGACTCTCAAGAGTCTTCTTCAGCACCACAGTTCAAAAGCATTGATTCTTCGGCTATCAGCTTTCTTCACAGTCCAACTCTCACATCCATACATGACCACGGGAAAAACCATTGCCTTGACTAGACGGACCTTGGTTGGCAAAGTAATGTCTCTGCTTTTTAATATACTATCAATTTGGTTATAACTTTCCTTCCAAGGAGCAAGCGTCTTTTAATTTCATGGCTGCAATCAGCATCTGCAGTGATTTTACTTGTTAATAAAATGGGTTAAGAAGCTATATTTTCAAGGTTATCACAGGGACTAAATTCCATAAGGTATGTGAAATGTAAAGTGGCTCAGATGGTAGAAAATCTGTCTGCAATGCAGGAGAACCAGGTTTGGTCCCTTGGTCACAAAGATGCCCTGGAACAGGAAATGGCAACCCACTCCAGTACTCTTGCCTGGAGAATTCCAAGGAGAGGAGCCTTGCAGGCTACAGACCATGGGGTGGCATAGACTTGGTCACGACTGAGCAACTAACGTTTTATTTTCTTCCATCAGTATTACAAATGTATGTCAAAGTACCCTCCAGGGAGTGACCATAGGCTTAAAACCCCTCTGTCAAGCCACCCATTGGGAAAATTCCAATTCATTAAAAAATTTTGATGGGGAAGGATAAATTAAGAGTCTGAGATTAATATATACACACTGCTGCTGCTGCTGCTGCTGCTAAGTCACTTCAGTCGTGTCCGACTCTGTGTGACCCCACAGACGGAAGCCTACCAGGCTCCCCTGTCCCTGGGATTCTCCAGGCAAGAACACTGGAGTGGGTTGCCATTTCCTTCTCCAATGTGTGAAAGTGAAAAGTGAAAGTGAAGTCGCTCAGTCATGTCTGACTCGTAGCGACCCCATGGACTGCAGCCCACCAGGCTCCTCTGTCCATGGGATTTTCTAGGCAAGAGTACTGGAGTGGCTTGCCATTGCCTTCTCCGATATACACACTACCATATATAAAATAGATAACCAACAACAACCTACTGTATAGCACAGGAAACTATACTCAATATTTTGTAATAACTTAAAAGGGATAAAGATCTGAAAAAAATAATATATATATGTACAACTGAACCACTTTGCTGTACACCTGAAACTAACACAGCACAGTAAATCAACTTTACTTCAATGAAAAAAATTTTTTTTAAATCTTGTACAAGTCACACAGAATTAAGTCTCTCTAAATCTCTTTCTGGCACTAAGATATCTACTAGACTTTGGTGGGTGGGGACTTGTTTGCCTTGAATTAAAATGAAGAAACAAGTAAGAAAAGATTTTTTCAAAGGAAAAGTCATGAAGTTGTTTCAAGCTAACAGGAAAGTATCATGGGGACAACATCTCCAAGGCCCTGGATAGAAATCCTTCCCACGAACATGCCTACCAGGAGAAACATGCCCTCCTTATGGAGACGAAGAGCTACATACGTGTTTATGTAGAAATATATAGCAGTCCAAGCTTGAAAGTGAAAGTCATTCACTCTTGTCCAACTATTTGCGACCCCCTGGACTATACAGTCCATGGAATTTTCCAGGGCAGAATACTGGAGTGGGTAGCCTTTCCCTTCTCCAGGAGATCTTCCCAACCCAGGGATCGATCCCAGGTCTCCCACATTGCAGGCAGATTCTTTACCAACTGAGCCACAAGGGAAGCCCAAGAACACTGGAGTGGGTAGCCTCTCCCTTCTCTAGCAGATCTTCCTGACCCAGGAATCAACCCAGGGTCTCCTGCATTGCAGGCGGATTTTTTACCAACTGAGCTATCTCAAGTCTAAGCTTGAGAAGGTGACCTTGAGATTTTCAAAGCAATGCTGGGAGAACTTCTAAAAGAAGAATCTTCTCATGAAGGAATGAATTAAGAGCACGGTAGGATGTGACTTGAACAATGGAAAACAGGTGCATGTCAGTTTCCCCTCCTGGCTTCTGATTCTGTTCTCTGCTTTTCTAACTGATGTTTGCACCTCACCTCCCTGCTGCGTGGATTTCTGTTAAGCTCCTTGGTAACATCTTTATCTGTTTCTCTGTTCTTTATCATCAGTGTCTCCTTTTCTCTGCTTCTTCTCCTTCACTTTTGAGCACCTTTGAGTATCTCATGTCTGAAAATCTCTTTCCCTGACTCCTGCTTTCTCTCTCTCCCTGTAGAGTCCTGTATGCTTTTGACCTCGCTCATCACGGGTCTCGAAAGGATGGGTTAGGGGAACTGTCTCTCCCCTTCTCTTTTCAGTCTGAGTCTCTAACACATGCTATCGGAACTGCTGGGGGAAAGATTGCTTTTTCAGAAGAACTTATGTGGAGAGAATCTGATGCTTTCCTTTGTCGTATAAGTCTAAAATGACCGTTATCATCATTATCATATGTCTTGGCAACTAGGAAGCTCTGAATAAGTTTGCTGCCCAAATATAGGAACCAGTGATGGTGACTTATGTTCGTGGGTCATTTGTCTAACATCCAGTCTCTCCTAAGATAATCCTAACTGTCTTTAACTGAGCCCACCAGCCTTGCATCTTTTTCAGCCTCTTCTTCCATTAATTCATAAATATGCTTTCTTGATTTTGACTCCAAACTACTTTCTACTTCTTCCATCCCAATCCAGGCCCCAACTAATCCATGTCTTGCCTAGACAGCTGCAATGGTCTACCAATGGATAAATCACCTTCTTTTACTCTGCTGCTGCTGCTGCTGCTAAGTCACTTCAGTTGTGTCCAACTCTGTGTGACCCCATAGACGGCAGCCCACCAGGCTCCCCCGTCCCTGGGATTCTCCAGGCAAGAACACTACTCTAGTCCCTCTCAAATTGTTCTCAAGAGTAGTCTTAAGTATTTTACTTGAGTATTTTATTGATTAAGTCTTAAGTGCTTTATTTATTAAGTATTTTCCTTGTGAAAGGCCACAGTTAGGCATTTTGCAGTGTACGTTGGCATCGGTGGCCCATCTAACTTGGATCCCATGGTGCACACACTGCTAATAGTAGTAGTTAGAGGCAGCAATAACTCTAATAAAACTGATATTTATCAAATATTTATTATGCCCCAGGCACAGTACTGGGTCTGTGGGCTACTCTGCTGCTGCTGCTGCTGCTGCTTAGTCACTTCAGTCGTGTCCGACTCTGTGTGATCCCACAGACGGAAGCCCACCAGGCTCCTCCATCCCTGGGATTCTCCAGGCAAGAACACTGGAATGGGTTGCCATTTCCTTCTCCAATGTGTGAAAGTGAAAAGCGAAGTCGCTCTAGCCCTATACAAATACTATCAATACTATGTCAAAATTATCATCACCATTTTACAGACAGGGATCTAAAGCTTGAACTTTCTCAAGGTACCACCTCTATCAAATGTCCAAAATATGACTAAACTTCCTTTAATATGACAGCAGGGTCTTCATTCTTAGCCTCTGCCCTGCACTGCCTCCTAAACATCATCCTGTACTTCTTGGGGCAAATCAAAGAAAAGTTTGAAACAGAAAGACAATCTGCTTTTCGTGATTTTAGACCAGGACTATACTGACCACTGTTGAGAATTTGTGGATCTGTGGGGAGACACAGATGTCTCCTGGGTTAAAGAGGTTCTGAGAGAGTCCAACAGAAGCTGTAGATTTCTCACTTTTCTCTTGCTGCTTTCAAAGTTGGGACAAGAGGGTAAACTAAGTCCTCTTCCTCCTTCAGATACTATAAAACAAAGGAATACTCTGCAGTGATGTGTATTCTTTAACCAAGATGTGACCCCAAAACTGGGTTCACCTCTTGTGAGTGTCAAGCATGCAGACACAACCAAGTCAAAAATCAAGAGAAAGAATGATGTATTATTACTTGTAGCAAGTAAGGAGAGTACCAGGATCTTTCCCAGAGCAGTGTCTCTTTGAACAGCAAAATTTGAGGAGTTTCATGCTAAGGTACATGCATATTCATAAAGGGGCTGGAGCAGAGGAGAATTCAACATAAAATTGGGACAAAGGTCCACAGAGTCCAAGCCTTAGTTGATTGAATTCAGGAGGATCAACATCATCCTTCTGCCTTCCACCTGGTGGGGGCCTGGTGGTACAGGACTCAAAGACTGTGAAAGGGAAAGTGTTAGCTGCTCAGCCATGTCTGACTCTTTGCAGTCCCATGGACGGTAGACCATTAGCCTCCTCTGTCCATGGAATTCTTCAGGCAAGAATACTGGATGGGTAGCCATTGCCTAGAAAATCCCATGGACGGAGGAGCCTGGTAGGCTGCAGTCCATGGGGTCGCTACGAGTCAGACATGACTGAGCGACTTCACTTTCCCTTTTCACTTTCACACACTGGAGAAGGAAATGGCAACCCGCTCCAGTGTTCTTGCCTGGAGAATCCCAGGTACGGGGGAGCCTGATGGGCTGCCGTCTATGGGGTCGCACAGATTCGGACACGACTGAAGTGACTTAGCAGCAGTAGCAGCAGCAGCAGCCATTCCCTTCTTCAGAGGATCTTCCCAGGGATCAAATCTGGGTCTTCTACATGACAGGTGGATTCTTTAACATCTAAGCCACAAGGGAAGCAGCTATCAGATTATTATTCACATCCCTGGAAGAGGAACTAGGACCCGGTTTTATTGTTTAACTATTGTTTCCTGACTGCTTTTCCTTAGTTCCTGCATTTCCATTACTTCCTTTAAGATCATTGATTATGGAGACCTGTTCAAGGGCAAGCATGGCAGCCAGGCTTAGCTCACCAGATGGTTTAGACCAGAATGGCTCCACTTATGTCAAGAAAGCTGGTTCTCTTTCTTCCAGGGACTGCCTAGCCTATCTGCTTACAAAGATGGTCCTTAGTATTTTCAGAGAAGCAGTCACTCTCGAATATAATCTGGTGATTCTGCTTTTATTTGCACTGTGAGAGCTGAGATGCTGGACTTGACCTCCAGGTGGTGAAGGGGGAGCCAGAGGCTTCCCTCTTCCGGACGGTGACCAGTCCAACCTTTGGCCCTAGTTTCCATTCACCTGTTGGTCCACATCCGAAGGGAAGAACCCTTCTCATGAACTGCTGAAAGGATGGATAAGCAATCATTAGTGACCTCTTGTTGAAGGGGTACTTGAAATTACCAGGCAGGAAGGTCACTGCCTGTGTTAGCGACTGCCAGTAATTCTTTGCAGAAAGGAGGTGAAATGATTATAAAAACAGGTCAAGGGATAAAATGGAGTAAAGAGGAGCAGAGCTTTGTGGGTGAAACATCAATGCCCAGGCTTCCATTTTGCCACTACAGCTGTCAGGAAGCAATTGCTCCTTTGTTCATTTAAATGACAGGCTTTTAAGAGGTGACCTCGGCCATTAATCTTAAGCAAAAGCCCCTCTTTGGTTCATCCCTGGTGGATAAGTTGCTTCCATGAAATGGCAATAAATCCCACTGGTTGCCCCCGGAGGAGAGGGGGGTCCCTTCCATCCCAGTAGGCTCAGGAGATAAAGGTTCTTGTGTTTTTTTGTTTTTTTTAAGGGAAAGAGAAGTTGATGGATTTCATTTCTGCAGTCTTCAAAAAGTTCAATAAGCAATGAGATGGAATCTTAAGTATTTCTTTTCTTTTTTAAAAAAATTTTGGAGTATAGTTTGATTTACCACGTTGTGTTAGTTTCAGGTGTACGGCAAAGTGAATCAGCCACTCTTTTTTTAGATTCTTTTCCCATATGGGTTATTAGAGTATGGAGTGGGGTTCCCTGTGCTATACAGTAGGTCCTTGCTGCTGCTGCTGCTAAGTCACTTCAGTCGTGTCCGACTCTGTGCGACCGCATAGATGGCAGCCAACCAGGCTCTGCCGTCCCTGGGATTCTCCAGGCAAGAACACTGGAGTGGGTTGTCATTTCCTTCTCCAATGTGTGAAAGTGAAGTCACTCAGTCGTGTCTGACTAGTAGCGACCCCACAGACTGCAGCCCACCCGGCTCCTCTGTCCATGCGATTTTCTAGGCAGGAGTACTGGAGTGGCTTGCCATTGCCAGGTCCTTGCTGGTTATCTCTTTTATAGTATTTATTTTCCATTCCTTATCTTGATCTTTATTCCAGATTCCGTCTGACTCGCCCAGCTGGTCACCCTCCTCCCTGACACATGCCCCAGCCTCTTCACCTGCGACCACAGTTCCATTTATGCCCAGGGGCCCCGTCTACATCACCTGCAAGGATGTCTGAATCCCCCAGGAGTTCAGTCCCTGGCATCATTCTCTGTCCTACAAAGTCACAATGGCACAATTTCCCATGGTCCCCAGGGGGGCAAACTGAGGTCAATGAAGCCTTTTCAATGAATACAGGAGTCTTTCTTCTGGCTGGCATTACCCGTCTCTAGACTTCACCTCCTCCATCATGGGCTGCCCAGTTCTGGGATTACAGTCTTTAGTGGGGAACCACCTGAGCCAGAAGAGTTCAACTTGGTCTCATGCTAACAACAAATGGGGATTCCAGGGCCTTGACTTCCCCATATGTATAAAGGAAAAGTAACGCTCATCCCACGTGCCAGGAAAGCCAGAGCTGGTACCCAGAGCAAACCAGCAACAACACCGAAGGTGCTCTCAGTCCTACAAAGAGGTTCCCAGAGTGATTCCAAAGTCCTCCAGTGGCCCGAAAGCAAATCTTTTTTTAGGTTCCAGATGATCAGATGAAACATCCTTAGAAAGTCAGCATTTGGGACCAAGCACTCCACTCGGAGTCCTCAGAAAACTTAATAAATGATAGTGTGATGCTCTTAAACATTTATATGAGAAGGTGAGACCCAGCCAGTTTCCTCAGCTGGAGGCAGAATATTCTATGTCAAATATGAATCATCCTATAGTATCCTTTCTCAAAGGGACTTTACTCCTGGTCATAAATCAGTGCACTGGAGTGAACCAGACACTTTTATGTGTTTATAATCTTTTTTCCCTCAGTCGTTGCAAATTCATTTTGCAAGAAGTTCTGCTTCACACAGCACAGCTGGGCCTCCCCCTTCAGCCACTCATGCTTTCTAAGTCAAAAACAGATTAAGCTTATCATACCAATGAAATACAATGAAACTAGCATATTAGAGTTCAATATAACCTGATGGTTAGGAGTCTAGACCCAGCTGTTGAATCGCCTGCATTTTAGCTCTGTCATTTACTAAATGTGTCAGTTGAGTAAATTATGCTCTAAGCTTCACTTTCCTCCACTCTAAGATGGGGATAATAATACAGGAGTGTGTAGAAATAGTCCCCTCTCAAAGTTAACTGTTATGATTATTACAGCTAGAAACCTACCCATTTACAAAACCAATACTTCTACAAGGGAGGAGATCAAGGTTTTTCAAGCCTGGCATTACTGACATTTTGGACAAGATAATTCTTTCTTGAGGTGACTGTTCTGTGCATTACAGGATATTTAGCAGCATCCCTGGCTTCTACCCTCTAGATGCAGAAAATCTCTCCGATGGTTATTATCAAATATCCCTGGGGGACAAAACTGTTCCCAGTTAAAAACCATTGAGATACATTTTAAAACAGATAGATGGTTAGACGTATATGATGAATAGATAGATATGATGGATGAATGAATAGATGGATAGACAAACCGATAGGTAGATAATGGATAGATGATGCATAATAGATATGATGGATGGAGGAATAGATTTAGATATACAGATATAGATAGGTTTATATCTATCTTTTCTATGTCTTGATGGGAGTTAGAAAAATTTAACAAATAGCAGAAGTAAAACACTTCACATAATACCTACCATGATTAGTACTCAATAAACAGTTGTTATTGTTGCATTCAGCTCTTTGCAACCCCGTGGACTGTAGCCCACCAGATTCCTCTGTCCGTGGGATTCTCCAGGTAAGAATACTGGAGTAGGTAGCCATTTCCTTCTCCAGAGGATCTTCCCGACCCAGGGATAGAACCTGGGTCTCCTGTATTGCAGGTGGATTCTTTACATTTTGTGCCACCAGGGAAGCCCCAAGCCAAGCAGCTCAGTTAGTTCCTCTCACTGCTTTTCCCTCTCTGGGAAACAGGCCTGGTCATCACTGTCCTGCCTTCTGTCAGAGGCCTTTGAGAGCCTCACGCCAGATCCAGTGAAAGTGCGTTGCCCCGTGTTTGTTGTTCAGTTGCTCCGTCCTGTCTGACTCTGCAGCTCCGTGGACTGTAGCACGTTAGTCCTGACAGAGGACTGACAGTTCCTCTGTCCTCCACGATCACCCACAGCTTGCTCAAATTCATGTCCATTGAGTCACTGGTCCTATCTAACCATATAGAATCATAAAATTGAATCATTGCATCAGATACGTTCTCAATAAATATTTAAGAGTAAATACAAAATTATTCAGCATTTCAATTCTATGGGCTTTCACAGAACGTGGTTTCTCTCCTATAAATGAAATGTAGATCGGTTTGAGAGAAGAAGAAAGACACTGTCACTGCATTTTAATATCTGAAGTCTTATTTGCAATAACAAAGCTTCACATATTAGAACTGGAAAAACCTGCAAGATGAATTCATCCTACCTTTCAAAGTCAAAGTGCTATGTCTTATCAAGGTCAGCCCCCACACACAAGGTCTCCTGGTCCAGTGAGCCCTCAATCACACCACACTGTCATTTTTCTAGATGTCCTCCTATATGGAAAACAGAACAAGAATCAGTTATTTATATCTGGTCTTTTCATAAATTGCATTTTTGAAATCTGAAAAGACCAGATATAAATGGCTCATTCTTGCTGTTCTCCCTATAAGAAGACACATAGAAAAATGACCCTGTGGTGTGGTTGAGGGCTCACCAGACCAGGGAACCTTGTTTGGGGGGCTGACCTTGATGAGACATAGCAACTGACCTTGAAAAGTAGGATGAATTCATCCTGCAGCTTTTTCCTTTGGTCCTTTACAATGTGGAGAAGAGACGCCATGACCCACCCTTTATCACTAGCGAGAAGACTCAAGTTCAGGCATGCAAAATAACATGAACAGAAAATAACAAATTGCATATAAAGTTCTTTTGCCAGTGCTCCTACTGTATAAGGGCTTCCCTGGTAGTTCAACTGGTAAAAAATCCACCTGCAATGTTGGAGACCTGGGTTCGATCCCTGGGTTGGGAAGAACCTCTGGAGAGTATTCTGGCCTGGAGAATTCCTTGGACAGAGTAGCTTGGCAGGCTACTACAGTCCATAGGGTCCCAAAGAGACAGACACGACTGAGCGACTTTCACTGTACAGAAAATTTCTACAATTTCTACAAAAGGAGTGGAAGAGTTGCTTCACAGCTCACATGAATGACCAGGCATCCAAACAAGCCAACTGAGCAAGATTTCTGGGTCAGAAAAAAAAAAAACAAGCAAGACTTTCTTGGTGTTTTGGAGAAACAGATCTGAGGGGAATTGAAACCACAGGTGGGTGATGACCTCAGATAAAGGCACTGATGTTTTTCAAGTTCATTTAGAGAACTTAAGTTGCCAACAAACCACTCTATCCACATGATTAGATTTTGTTATTTATCGTCCCTTAGAGTGAAATGGTACCTACTAGATCTTTTTAGATGATTTCACCCTAATTTAACTGGAAGAGTTAATCTGTACTATGCTGGGAGGGAGGAATTGGGGGCAGGAGGAGAAGGGGATAACAGAGAATGAGATGGCAGGATGGCATCACTGACTCGATGGACATGAGTTTGAGTGAACTCCGGGAGTTGGTGATGGACAGGGAGGCCTGGTGTGCTGTGATTCATGGGGTTGCAAAGAGTCGGACACGACTGAGCGACTGAACTGAACTGAAAGGCAAGTTTTTTCTTTCTTTGTGGGATGTACAGTAAACCAAGTGAAGGGGCAATCCGTGGCACAGAACAGGTGACCTTAGAAAGATGCTGGGGATTTCCCTGGTGGTCCAGTGGCTGAAATTTTGCCTTCCAATGCAGGGGACATGGGTTCAATCCCTGCTCAGGGAGCTAAGTTCCCACATGCCTCGAGGACCAAAACACATAAAACAGAAGCAACATTTTATTAAATTCAATAAAGACTTGAAAAAAAAGTGGTCCACATTTTAAAACATCTTTAAATAAGAAAAGAAGAAACATGCTGGGCATCAGAAGAGCTTGACAAGAGGCAGACTTCACCAGGAACACATTTCCAGATTCTCCTTTCGTAATCAGTTTCTGGGGACTTTGAAAAGGAGTGCTACAGGTTTTTCAGTAACTTTTGAGAGGGCGTCATTAGTTATCCAGTCAATGGATATTTACTGAGCATCTATTTTGTTTTATGATGTAACTGGGGACAAAACAAGCTTATATTCTAGTGGAGGGAGCACGTACAAGTAAATAAGTATAAACAAAATCCCTCTTGAAAAGCAAAAAGGGAAGGGAATAAATCAGACGATTATTTTTAAAATTATTAAATTAATTTTTATTGGAGTGTAGTAGCTTTATAACATTGGGTTAGTGAATCAGCTATATGTATACATATATCCTCCCTTTTTTAAAATTTCTTTCCCATTTAGGTGACCACAAAACATTGAGTAGAATTCCCTGAGCTATAAAGTAGGTTTTCATTACCTATTTTATGCATAGTATCAATAGTCTATATATATATATGAAATCAGATGATTTGATTGACAATGATAAGGAGATAAGAAGGACTTCTTTCTGGAACAGTATTGATGGTGAAACTAAAGTGTAAGACGCAGCCATGGGAAAAGCTGGGGCAAGAGAGTTCTAGATACAGGGATTAGAAGGGTAAAGACCCCGAGGCAGACACAGTGAGCAAGTTGGAAGAATATTAAGGGGCCACTATGGCTGGAGGGTGATGAGAGAGGTGGCATGGGTTCAAGACGAATTTTGAAAGATGGGTGGGGGCATGATCCTGTGGCCAGCATCCCCACAGAAACACCCAGAATAATATTAGACCAAGTACCTGGAAACCCTCATGACTCAGTCCCATTGATAGATAAAATTAACTATAACATATAGGCTTGATAACTCTGTCTAGGATTTCATGGGATAGATTCTTGGGGTTAAAACCTAGATTGGATTTCTTTAAAAAGCTCCTTCCACCTACTAGAGTTCTTGACTCTAAGATTTATAGGATATATGAAAAAGAAACAAATACTTTTAAATAATTAATTGAAAAAAAATGTCACCTAAAGGTCCTTGGATGCCCTGCGATTCTAAATGATGGAGGTGAAGTTGGAAACAGCTGTGTTGCAGGCAGAGAGGAAGACTCCCTCTGCTCCTTTTTGACCCTTGAGTGGGTGAGTCGCTCAATCATGTCCAACTCCTTGTGACCCCTTGGACTATACAGTCCATGGAATTCTCCAGGCCAGAATACTGGAGTGGATAGCCGTTCCCTTCTCCAAGGGATCTTCCCAACCCAGGGATCAAACCCAGGTCTCCCACGTTGCAGGCGGATTCTTTACCAGCTGAGCCACAGGGGAAGCCCTTTTGGGCCTTAACTCCCATGTATTCGTCTCTCTGTTCGTCTGATTGGATTTCTCTCCCTCCACCCTTGATCACTGATACGCAGTTGCTCACAGACACCTATAGGTGGCAGCAGCCTTCTCACTGGCAGAGGAAAATGGATTTCTGCTTTTCACACACTTTCTTAGGAGCCCTGGGTAGGTGTGGATCAGGTGGGAGATGAACGTTTACACAAACTGTACGTATTCCTTTCCAAAGCAAAGAAGTGGCACTGACCTGGTATGTGTTAAAATGTTTGTTACTGTACAATATCATATATGAACACATATGTATGGAATCTAGAAAAATGCTACAGATAAGCCTGTTTGCAGGGCAGAAATAGAGATGTAGATGTAGAGACCAGACATGAGTGTGGACTCAGGTGGGGAAGGGGAAGTTGAGAAAGCAGCACTGAGATATATGGGTATACACACACACACACACGCACACACACGCCCTTTGTTGTTAATCAGTCCCTAATCTGTGTCTGACTCTCCGCAACCCCAGGGACTGCAGCACGTCAGGCATCCCTGTCCTTCACTATCTCCTGGAGTTTGCCCAAATTCATGTCCACTGAGTCAGTGACGCTATAAATTACCATATGGAAAATAGCCAGCTAGTGGGAAGCTCCAGTGCAGCACAGGGAGCTCATCTCGGTGCTCTGTGATGACCTAGAGGAGTAGGTGGGAGGGAGGTCCAAGAGGAAGGGGATATGTGTAGACATATATATATATAGTGTGTGTGTATGTGTGTGTGAAAGTGCTGCTGGTCGCTCAGTTCTGTCCAACTCTTTGTGACCCCATGAACTACATCCCACCAGGCTCCTCTGTCCATGGGTTTTCCCAGGCAAGAATGCTGGAATGGGTAGCCATTCTCTTCTCCAGGGAATCTTCCCAACCTAGGGATTGAATCTGGGTCTCCCATGTTGCAGGCAGATTCTTTACCATCTGAGCTACCAGGGAAGCCCTGATATGTGTGTCTTGAAACCCCTGATAAATATATCTGATTCACATTGTTGTACAGCAGAAACTAATACACAATTGTAAAGCAATTATCCTCCGATAAAAAATATTTGTTATTCTACATTAAACTAATAGTCATCCTTTTAAACTTCCAGTTCACACATAGTAAAAAGACAAGTTATACCCCTTGCGTGTCATTGTTGCTTCTAACATATGTTGAGCTCTTAACATTTCCCAGCAGCTGCATGAAGGACAGAACTAGCTGGTCCACAACGGCCTGCAATCAGTTAAATACATATGTCCACGGGTGTATATCTCCCTCTACACCTTAAAGGTAATTTATGTTGAGTAAAGAGAACAGTGATCACATTTGCCCTCAACATAGTTGGCTTTGCCTAAGAGAACTTTGTCACAGAAGTCATTTAACATGGAGCTTCAGTAATGTCATGTCAAAACACAGTCCTTCACAAGAGAAATCAGATGCCAGTGCTACTGTGCTTGCCTTTCCACATCCCACCTTGCCAGCTCTGAAGAACTCTGCAGCCTGTGGGAACCAGGGGCCCTCCAGGAAAACTCGCTGCACTTTGGGGGACACTCAGTGATGTCTGGGACGCTGGTTTAGGCATTTCACTGACTTGAGTGTGCTGGAAAATTAGGGCAAGTGTATTTCACTTAAAGTCAGGTTCCAGAAAATTAACAAACCCTCCATATCCCTCCAGGGGGTATATCAGCAGCCCCCCAGGTCCCTTCACCCTGCAACGTTCGTGGTCAGGTTCTAAAATCTGAGTTAAGGCAGTGATGGAGACTCAAGCTGAGGCTGATATGCACCATTCTCTACATGAGTTACAAGAGTATTTCCTCTAAATATCTTACGTTTACTTTTGAATTGGTAATTCTAAATGATTAAAAATATATTAAAAGGAATGCAATGAAAAGACTCCTTCAAGCCCCTGTTACACACCTACAGGGTACCGTTGTCATGGGTTTCTGAAGTCTCCTTCTGAAGTAGAAAAGCATATAAATAAAGGTAAGTATTAATATATACTCTTATTTTCTCCCCTTTTAACAGCAAAAGGAAAACTCTAATCACATTGTTCTTCATCTTGCTCCTCTAGCTAATACTATAGCTTGGACATCTTTCCATATCAATATATAGAAAGTTGCTTCACTTACATATGTCAAAGTAGATACCATATTTTATCAACCACTTCACCATCTGTAGATACTTTGTTAATTTACAGTCGTCTGCAATTACAGAGAGTGCTGTAATTCTTGTAATACATCTTTTCAACATCTGCCAGAATACCTGTGAGATAAGTGACAAGAAGTGTGATTACTGGACCTCAGAGTGTCTTTTGTGTCTTTTGCCCTAATTTTCCAGCACACTCAAGTCAGTGAAATGCCTAAACCAGCGTCCCAGACATCACTGAGTGTCCCCCAAAGTGCACAAAAGACCTCTTTTGTGTCTTTGCTCCCAAACCTTGAAATCCTAACCCTTAGTGTGATGATATTTAGAAATGAGGACTCTGGGGGGAGATCAGATTATCAGGGTAGAGCCCTCAAGAATGGACTAGTCCGCTTATAAAGGAGGCTTCCCTGGTGGCTCAGTGGGGAAGAATCTGCCTGCCAAGCAGGAGATGTGGGTTCAATCCCAGATCGGGAAGATCCCCTGGAGAAGGAAATGACAACCCACTCCAGTATTCTTGGTTGGGAAATCCCATGGACAGAGGAGCCTGGCAGGCTACAGTCCATGGGACTACGTAGTCCATGGCAGGCTACGTGCAAAGAGTCGGACACAACTGAGCAACTAAACAACAGCGAACAACTTATTAAGAAGAGCCCAGAGAGCTCCCTCGCCTCTTCTCCATGTGAGGACACAGTAAGAAGTCCACCTGTGAACCAGGAAGAGAATCCTCACCAGACACCAAGTCTGTTTGCTCGTGCCTTGATCTTGGACTTCCAGTCTTTCCAGACTGTGACAGATAAATGTCTGTTGATAAGCCACCCATTCTGTGGTGTCCCGTTGCAGCAGCCCAAATGAAGTAAGGCAGTCTCTTATTCATATTTTAAAGTTTTCTCCACCTGAATTTGCACATTTTGTGTTGTTTTATTCCTGTTTTTTCTTTGGATTGCAATTATAAAAAAGATCTTTGCTTCCATCATATCTTCTAACTGGCTACTGTTCATGTATATGAAAGCTATTGATTTCTATATAATTTTGTGCTTTATTCCTTTAGTAATTCTCTTATAGTTTCAAAAATTGATTCACTGGTTCACGTTAGTTTTCCAAGCATTCATTTTTATTGTCTTCCAAATAGAACAATGGCTTTATATCTTCTGTTCCATTTTTAAATATGAATTTTTAGAGGGATGGGATGGGAAGGGAGGTGGGAGGGGGGTTCCAGATGAGAAACACATGTACACCCAGGGCAGATTCATGTCAATGTATGGCAAAACCAATACAATAAGGTAAAGTAATTAGCCTCCAATTAAATAAAATTTAAAAATATATATTAATAATAAAAAATTTAAAAGGAAAAAATAAATAAATATGAATTTTTTCTTTTGTCAAATTTCATATTTAATTCTACAGTGAAATACTAATAATATTGGTGGGCATCCTGGATTTGATTCTGACTATTTAATGGGAATGTGTCTAGTGCTGGCTTTTGAACTGAGATACTCATATTTTATCAAGTTAAAGTTGTGTCCTTGTATTCCAACTTTACTGATTATTTCATTGAAAATGGCTTTTGAGTTTTAAAAATTTCATTTGAGAGATTGTATGGATAACCATCATATTTTTCTACTAACATGATAAGTTATGTTACATTCCCTACTATTGAATCATCCTTGTCTTCTAGGATAGCTCTAGTGTGATTATAATTAATGTGCTGCTGAATTCCATTTGTTAATATTTTATTTATAGTTTTGGAATTACTATTCATAAATAAGATCTGTTGACAGAACTTTTAAAATTTTCATCACATTTGGTATTAATATTATATTTGCCTTAAAAAATAATTTGGAGAGTGTTTTCTCAATGCTCTGCAATGTTTTCCAAAACCTTGAAATTCTTTCCTCTTTAGTTTTGATAGAATTTCCCTGTGAAGCTAACTCTTTGCCATCACTTTGATTTTTCTATGGAAATAAGGCATTTTAGATTTTTCTCTGTTTCTTCTGGTGTCATCTTTGGTAGGTTACATCTTCCTGGAAAATTATCCATTTTTTCCAGGTATTGAAATCATTTTCAGAATTGAGCAAAGTGGTCTCATTCTTTTCATTTTCTCTAATCCTTTGGTCCACTCCCTTTTTGTTTCTTGATTTTTTATGTTGAATATTTTACCCTCCATGAAAAGTAGCTTTTCCAGTAATTCATATATTTTTCTTAAAAATCGTTTTTCAATTTATGTATTGATGCTACAGGTTTTCTCTTTTCTAACTCATGAAATTCTTTATGAGCCTTTAATAACCTTTATCATTATTATAGGGCAGTGTTGTAGGTCTTTTTCTAATTTTTAAATGTTTTTCATCATTTTTGACATGTTTTTAATGTTATGAACATTTCATTACGCACTGCTTTAGCTATTCCCTGTAATTCTCACATGCAGTGTTTTGTTGCAGTTATATTTCAGGCCAGTATACTATCCAATAGAACAGTCTGTGACAATGGAGATTTTCTATAACTACACCATCCAGTGTGATAGCTACTAGCCTCTGGTAGCTATTGAGCTGTTAAAATGTGGCTTGAATGTGTGAGAGAGAAACTCACTTTTTTATTTAATTTAGTTTTAAGCAGCCACGTATGGCTAGTTGTTAACCATATTAGACAGAGCCTATCTGTTTTGTAGTTTTCATTTGTATTTCATCTTTTACCCAAAAACTATATGGCTTATTGAATAGTCAAGAGGTAAGGGTTTAAAATATTATTTTCAGGTTTACATGCAGTATGTAGACACCTATCTTTCATTTTACTTAATTCACATATCAGTGTATATTTGTTCTACTCATTTCCTCTTTGGAGATTCTAACTGCATCTATGTTGAATTTCCTTACCATTTTTATCTGCTATTTTCTCTCTAATGCTTTTAAAATATTCACTATTTTATTTTATTCAATTTTTATTTCTTTTGGAATTTCTTTAGATCCCTGAGAACCCTTTCTGTCTTTTTCACAGTGTTGATTCTCTCTTGTGATCTTTAGATTTCCTTTTCATTTTTGTAAGGGTTTGTTTTCCTTCTATTTCTCTTCTGAGTTCTGCCCACTGATTTTTTTTTTTTTTTAAGTTTTGCCTTATACTTTTACTTAATTTATCTGTGACTGTGCCATGCAGCTTGGGGAATCTTAGTTCCTGACCAGGTATCAAACTCACACTGTTAGCAGTGAAAGCCAGAGTCCTAACAACTTGCCAGTGAATTTCCATTATAACCTACAGTTTTTTTCATGATATTCTCCCAAAGTCCTTGAATTTCTACTTTGTGGTCTTCCTTCTTAGAAGCAATTGCTTTCTTAAGCTCTTTAGAAAAGTTTTACATGTTTGAAAGTGAAAGTCACTCAGTCATGTCCAACTCTTTGTGACCCCACAGACCATACAGTCCATGGAATTCTCCAGGCCAGAATACTGGAGTGGGTAGCCATTCCCTTCTCCAGAGAATCTTTCCAACCCAGGGATCGAACCCAGGTCTCCCACATTGCAGGCGGATTCTTTACCAGCTGAGCCACCAGGGAAGCCCTAAGCTCTTTAAAATCATAGTACAATATTCAGTCTCAACTTATCTTTGCTACATGGGTTGGAAAGGTTTGCAGATCTCCACACTTTCATTTACAGCTTTTCTTTGCTTTTTTTTTTCCCCACTGATCTTTGGAAAGTTGAATTTCCAAGAATATTCCTAAGTAGAGATGAAGCAGGATGGTTTTTTAGGCTTCATGACAGTGGGCCTACCTCTTCTTCACTCCCACGAAGACTAGCTGCTCCTTCCCTGTGAATATTATTTTTCCGTGTAGGTTTGTGCTTCCATTCTCCTTTGTAAGTCTGAACCAGACTGATGCATTATGTCCTCTGCTTTCAGCTGTCCTCATCCTGGAACAGCACACCCATTGTTAGAAATACAGCTTTTGCACTATCAGCCATGGCATTTTTAATGGCTCTTTCTTGGCCGTAGCTCTTTGATGGCTCTAGCTTTTTATGGTTCCATCAACACTCTCTGAGCTCCTTATTTTCATTTCTTCCCATCTGCTTCTGTCTAATCTTGGGCTTTTGAAAGTCCCTGCAAGTATGGTAGGTTACAGTATATAGGGCTGCAAAGACTCAGACATGACTGAAGCGACTTAGCATGTGTGCACACACAAGTATTTTGAAGCCTGCAGATTACCTGACTTCTAAATTCCAGGGACAACTGAATTTGTCCAATTTCTAAAATACTCCTAGTTGCCTTTGTTCGCTTTTTCAGAAGAAGAGAAGGACAGCACTGATTACATTGTCATATTTATAAGAAAATCTTCAAGTTTTTAGTGGACTCTCTGATTTCACCATCTTTCCTTTCCTATCCCCCATTTTACTATTTCTACTCATCAGTATGACATTTCTTTACTGACATTTGACTGTCGTGGATAAGCTCTTTTCCCACTAACCTTTTCCTCCTGAAAACCGGGTGTCTCACTGTCATTTTTGCACATTAATTTATGTTCAAACTTGAAAATTTCTCTCTCAAAATTCCTCCCTTAGTTTATCAAAAAGCTTGGAAATACATAATATATAGACTGTACGTTAACTGAGTTATCATTGTTTTTACTGTACAGAATCAGCACCTAATACTGACAGTCGGTTCACTGATTATTTTCAACAAAGAGTCATGCAACAGTGCTCACGATAGAAACAGTGGTCCCTTGATTTCCAGGAAGTTTATGAACTGCTGAAATCACCTGATTTTTTCCAGCATCAATTAATTTAATTCAAACAATGAAATGAGAGATAATAAAAGGCAGTCTTGAAGTTGAGTTTGCAAACAGCTCACCAGTGAGTAGCTATTTTTATCAAAAGAACCAAGAAGATAGCAAGCTACTTGAGCTGTGGTTTTAGAGCTCTGGTTTCCTGTGCGCTCTCTGACTCTCTGCCCCCACTGCTATAAAAGGAGATGTTTGATTATCCTGGTGTTCTCGCCCCCGATCACCCACCCATGGGTTCACGCTTAGGCGCTGTATTCAGGCTTAATTTCCAGCACGTGGGGGAACCAGTGCAACTCCATCTTCTACCCACTCTCCCCAGCGCCTCTCTGGGCTCTGGTCTATCATCTGGTCCCTCATCCTGTGCCCACTTTCATCTCCTTGTCTCCATCCTTGGAACTGATGCTGCATTAAGGCCACCGATCCGTTTCCAGCGTATCTTCACTCCTGGCACTGTTTTCAGGATTTTACTTGACTCTGACCAATGCAGCTTTCCTAAGCCCACCCTCACATAGAGATGCAG
The DNA here is from genome assembly GCF_049115385.1 of Moschus berezovskii. Classification (NCBI taxonomy): domain Eukaryota; kingdom Metazoa; phylum Chordata; class Mammalia; order Artiodactyla; family Moschidae; genus Moschus; species Moschus berezovskii. The sequence continues at coordinate 73,212,088 of NC_142474.1, read as the reverse complement.
CTCCCAGAACAGGAGTCCAGGTAAGCACTCTGCACTTGGTTCTTCCTGGCTCACATAGTCATGCTGTGAGTGTCTAAATCTACTTGATGTTCACGGACTGCATCTCAACATGCATCCCATGCTTCTTAAGTGGTGCAGGTGGCATTGCCAGGGATGAGGGTCCTGCTTTTCTCCAGATTCAAATTCATTCCGAAGGACTGTTTTCTTTTAGAGACAAACTAATTTTTTTCTTTATGCCCTTTGCCTCTGTCTTATGTTTACTTCTGTAGACTGGCACTTGAAAGGGCTTCTAGAGAACACTGTCTCACCCCCAACCCCTCACACACCACCCACACACCCCCCCATACACACACACACACACTCATACTATGCACACACCTCACAGGAAACAGAACCTTGTTTCTAGTTGAGGTCCCAAAATACAGCTCTGAGATTGAAGTCAGGGAATATGCTCTTGCTACTCATATTTTCTACACCAGGAAATAAGTGTAAATATACACCTGTTGCTGTTGTGTAGTTGCTAAGTCGTGTCTGACTCTTTGTGATCCCATGACTGTAGCCTACCAGGCTCCTCTGACCATGGGATTTCCCAGGCGAGAATACTGGAGCAAGTTTCCATTTCTTTCTCCAGCAGATCTTCCCCACCCAGGGATCGAACCTATATCTCCTGCATTGCAGGTGGATTCTTTACCCCTGACCTACCAAGGAAGCCCAAAATATCCACCTATCCCCCACTTTTGTTTTCAGAAACAGACTGTGAGCAAGTCAAGGAAGTGGAAACCTCCTTGAATAGAGTTCTTGGAACTTAAATCTCAGTGATCACTGTTTGCCCATGAGACGCTTTGTAGTACTAAATAATTTATCTCTGTAACAACAGGGCCAGAGTGCCAGATTTTTTTCTTTTTTACTTCATAATTAAAGCATATGTCCCAGTAACCCATAACTAGTCATTTTCTGGGCCAGAACTAGGTCATGGGCTCCCCTATTTTGGGGACTGGATTGCTTTTACAATGTGGGCTGTGGTTACTTTAAAACCCAGCTTCTCACTTCCTAGTCATATGACTTTAGGGAGATTAATTTCTTAAATCCCTTGTATTTGAGTTTCTTCTCACGTAAAAATTTAAGAGAATTCTACCTCAAGAGAGTCTGAGACTTATGGTTAACAAAGGGGCAACACTGAGGGAAGGGATAAATTGGGAAACTGGGATTAACACACACATGCTGCTGTATATAAAATAGATAATCAACAAAGACCTATGGTAGAGCCCAGGGGACTCTACTCAATATTCTACAATAACCTACATGGGAAAAGAACCTGAAAAATAATGGATATACATATATATGTATAACTGAATCACTTTGCTGTGTACCTGAAACTAACACAACATTGTAAATCAGTTATACTCCAAAGTAAAATAAAAAATTAAAATAAAAGATCTGAGAGGATAACATCACATTGTGTGTTGAAATTGCCCGATAATGACAAACACATGGACGGTGCTCAGAAGACCCTTCTCTCTGCTTCTTCTGCACCTCTGCGGAGTTTCTGGCTGTAGCTGATGGGGGCTGCTCCTTACAAAGAGTAAGTCAAATCATTAGTCTGTAAACCCTAAAATTTGTACAGTGTTGGATGTCAATTATATCTCAATAAAACTGGAAGGGAAAAGAAAAAATGAGATTGAGTTAGCTGGGTAAGTGAGAGAAGCTCGTCTCAACAAGGCATCGAGGACACAGACAGCCGTGGTCACTGCACAGGCCTGCCTTTATTATAACAGGGCCACTGGTCAGGGCAGGCTTCCCAGGTGGCTCGATGGTAAAGAATCCACCTGCGAATGCAGTAGACACAGGTTCGATTCCTGGATAGGGAAGATCCCCTGGAGGAGGAAATGGCAACCCACTCCAGTATTCTCGCCTGGAGAATCCCACGGACAGGGGAGGCTGGCAGGCTTTCAGACCATGGGGTTGCAAAGAGTCAGACACAAGTTAGAGACGAAACAACAACAGCTGTTCAGGGAGCAAAAGGAGAATTGTTGACAGAAGAAAGGCCAGATAGAAGTGCAGGGACAAAATCATACTGAAATTTGTCATCCTAAAGGTTTTGTTGAAGCTAAAACTCCAATACTTTGGCCACCTGATGCGAAGAGCTGACTCACTGGAAAAGACCCTGATGCTGGAAAAGATTGAGGGCAGGAGGAGAAGGGTACGACAGAGGATGAGATGGTTGGATGGCATCACCAACTCAATGGACATGGGTTTGGGTGGACTCTGGGAGTTGATGATGGACAGGGAGGCCTGGCATGCTGCGGTTCATGGGGTCACATAGAGTCAAACACGACTGAGCAACTGAACTGAACTGAAGGTTTTGTTCTCTTTTTTTCTCATCTGGGGACAACACATAATCAGAAGTTTCCAGACTGTTCCAAATGTAGATTCCAGGTTATCGACCATTCTGTACAGACTTGCAAGGCTACTAGGTTCCAGGCACTTTTCTGTTTACATTTTTGAACAAAAATCCCCTTTATTACCTCCTGGCACGAAGAGGCTGACAATGAACAAGAAAGCACTTGTGTGCATGTGTGAATATGTGAAATATTCCAGATGATAACCAAGGTGATGGAGAAAAATGAGGGTGTTCAGGGAGGCTGTACTGATTAGGTGACATGTAGACAAATACTTGAAGAAGAAACAATGGAAATACCTAACTGAAAGGATTATGTAAAGTGTCTTACAGTTAATGGGCTTCCCCGGTGGCTCAGATGGTAAAGAATCTGTCTGCAGTGCAGGAGACCTGGGTTCAATCCCTGGGTTGGGAAGAGCCCCTGGAGAAGGGCGTGGCAACCCACTCCATCATTCTTGCCCAGAGAATTCCATGGACAGAGGAGCCTGGAGGGCTACAATCCATGGGGTTGCAATGAGTCAGACATGACTGAGCAACTAACACTATTTAAGTCTGTGCCCCCAGAGGAAAGTGCCTCACTTGGAAACCTAGCCAAAGAAGGGTCCCCAGGAAGGCTTTGGATGGAGGCCCCATTTCTCCCTGGAGGTTTGTCCAGGCCTCGGTCCGGCAGGTTTGGTCACAACCAGCCTATTACTGTGCCGATGACCCCAAGGATGATGATAACGATGATGATACACAGAATAGTTTAGGGCTTCCTGGCAGGGTGTCTGTGCCCTGGAGGGTGTTTGGGGGCATAAAGCAATTCCCGTTTTCAAAGATGCCAAGCCTGGTCTCTTTGCAGGAGTAAGGAGAATAGAGTAGAATAGCCAGCCCTAAATAGTGCTGGTGGTATCCCTTATAACTCTGCCATATCTCCTGGAAAACCAAAAAAAGGTTAATTCCACTTCCTCACCCTTTGGGTTTGCATCCTGCAGCCTATGGAGAGAGGCCTGTCTCCTCGGTTCTAAGGGAAGAGGAGGCTTGTTTGCAGGAATCAAACTTTGCTGCGCAGGAGGATACCCTGGGAGCTCTGAAAACTTCAGTGTCCTGGTTGCTCCCTGTACTAATTAATGCAGAAACCCTGGGGGCGAGACCCACATATCAGGGTTTTTAAAACCTCTCCAGGAGGATCCAGAGCCAAACGATGGTGAGGGGAGTGGGGAAAGTGGGAGCTGAACCAACTCACATCTGCTCAGGAGATAGATCACGTGCCTCCCTGCCCATGATAGAAGAAGGGATGGATCTGGTCTTTGTTCCTGGAACAGAGCTTTAAAAGCCCTTGGAATTTCCCAAGTGACAGGAGTGTCTGTGTTATTTATCACAAGCCCCACTACACGATACCTGAGTTTATGCTAATGAGGTGACTCATTAGACCTTTCCCTGTGTACTTGTTCATTTGTATCCATTATACTAATTAAAAGATGGTAATCCTAAATTGTCCTAAAGCATTCTAACAAGTCACTGAACTGGAGGGGATTGTGGGAAATTCCTAAATTTGTGGTCAGCTGGGCAGATATGCAGGTGGCCTGGGAATACCTTGAATTTGTGGCTGGCTTCATAAGTGGGGACAGTCTTGTGAAGGAATTTGCCTTTCACTAGGAGGATGTGCCAGAGAAGGCAAGGGCAAGCCACTCCAGTACTCTTGCCTAGAAAATCCCATGGATGGAGGAGCCTGGTAGGCTGCAGTCTGTGGGGTCGCTAGGGGTCGGACACGACTGAGTGACCTCACTTTCACTTTTCACTTTCACACATTGGAGAAGCAAATGGCAACCCACTCCAGTGTTCTTGCCTGGAGAATCCCAGGGACGGGGGAGCCTGGTGGACTTCCATCTATGGGGTCACACAGAGTCGGACACGACTGAAGTGACTTAGCAGCAGCAGCAGCAGGGGGATGTGCACTAACTGCGGGTTGTTAGTGTCAGAACTGAATTGGATTTCAGGGTCCCCAGTTGGTACTAGAGGCTTGGTATATTGTTGCCACTAGCAACATGTGCCTGTGTACATTAATTAATAAGATTAAAATACAGTTGCACTAGTCATATCTCAAATACTTGTTAAAGGCTTTGAGAAATGGAGTATTTCCTGCCGTATCAATAAACAAGCATGTCACAGTCATCAGCGATTGCAGCCCCCCAGTGAGGAGCTCATGAGCCCTCAGGGCACTCAAAAAGGAGAGTGCCTGCCGTAGCATCCATCGGGCTGCAGCCACTCCCCATTCCTGAAGGTGAGCCCCAAGGGAGCTCAAGATATGAGAAACTGGCCCCACATAGCTGAGATGCATATGAAAGGAATGATTTCAGTGAGCCCAGACTCTTGCATCTTCCCATTTATAGAAAAGCACTAAATTTCTTAACTTGGGATATCTGGTTTCCTCTAATTAACAACAATCTTTTGATGTTAAGACTACCTGCCCTTTGTTGCAAAATTTCTGTATAACCTGGCTCCTCCCCTTGTCTCCTTGGAGAAATTCTTTCAGGGTTACTTGAAGTGCTATCTCCCCAGCTTAAAGTCCTAAAAATTCCTGCCAAATAAAATAATAACTCTCAATTTTTAGATCGTGCCTATTTATTAAGTTGACAGCTACTCTGTTGCATATTGAGAATATTTCTGTCATCATGGAAGATTGTGTACCAGGTCTGGTTTAGCTTGCTCCAACATTAAGAATTGCAAGAAAAGGTGGCGTGTGTGTGTGTGTGTGTGTGTGTGTGTGTGTGTGTGTGTGTGTGTAAGGGGGCCATCGCTCTATGAAGTCACCTTCTACCTTGAACTGAGTTTCTAAGCCTCTGTGTTTTCCAGCTCTTGTCCTAATCTCTACCTTCAATGACCTAATTAAATTCTCAGTGTGATTCATTTCTTTAGTGTGTCAATTCCTGCAATTTATTTTTTTAAAAAAAGTGAGCCTTATCCCATAAAAATTAAACCCTAAAGTTTGATAGCAGAGGAACAACTGAATCTTCATTTTAAATTAATGGTGGAAAAGTGGATACAAAAAAGGTCAGAGAATTCCCAAACAGTGGCTTCCTGGACAGTATGGTGTGTGTTCATACTCTTAAATGAATTATGGGTCAGTAAGGAAGACGTATTAGACAAATTAGAGAAAATTTTCAGAAGGATCGGACAGTTGGCAAGGGGAGAGTTCCAGGTGGAAATTGTACTGATGGGTTAATTATCTCAGAAATCTCATAACTTGTTGATTAATTTCCAAAAATTAAATTACTGAAACACAAAGGGACATGGATTCAGATATATGCCCACTCCATCACTTTCATGCAAGTTACGAAACTCTTTAAATCTGATACCTTCTTAAAATTGAAGTGCGTTGATTTACAATATTGTGTTAGATTCTGGTGTACAGCTAAGTGATTGAGTTAAACATATGTATATTCTTTTTTTTCTTTTTTTTTTGGTCGTGGGCCATTTTAAAGTCTTTATTGCATTTGTTACCATATTGCTTCTGCTTTATGTTTTGGTATTGTGGCTTGGCTTGTGGGATCTTAGCTTCCCAAGCAGGGATCAGACCTGCACTGGAAGGTGAAGTCTTAACCACTGGACTGCCAGGAAAGTCCATATATATATATATATATATAATATTCTTTTCCATGATGGTTTATTACATTATTAAATCTGATGCTTTATTTCTATACTGGAAATTACAAAAGACATTTGTTGTGCCTCAGCTAAGATAAGGTATGCAAATTGTTTAGCATGGTGCATGGCACATAGAATACTATTTACGTATCAGCTATAATGGCTATTTGTCTTAGCCATCTTATTGCCAAACAAATGGGAGCGGGAAGTAGCAGAGTCAGACATATCGAGAGAGAATTAAAATGAGATCTTTTCTCATTGTAAAGCTCTGTACTGTATGATTTTTTAAAGGATGAAATCATTGTATTTTTGGGGGTTATGATAGAATAACAACATTTTAAAAATCACCCATTTGAAGAATTGGAATTCCTAAAGCACTTAATTTCCAAGTGTGCATGCTTTTCAAGCAGAACTCTCAAAGCACCTGTGGTATTAAGCGTTTCTCTTTCAAGAGAGCAGCATGGTTCCTTTAAGGCAGATCATTTTGCATCATGCATCGCCATGGTGCTTTTTCTCCTGATCCCAACATGTGTTTTTACATCGTGTTTAATTTAGGAAGATTATAACCAATGATCAATCCTTGCTCCCACCTGGGTTCCTCATCATCTGTATTATTGTATAAAGCTTTTGATGTTTTCATACTCTATAGATTTTTTAAAGTATTTCTGATTACCATTTAGGGTTCACAAAAGTGAAAGATCACTCACTTTCATCATCTTCCTCTTTTCCCAAATTGTCCCTAGATCCCCCAAAATAACTTTTTCGATGTCTGTTTCCCTGATAGGCTTAAAAACTAAACAGGAAACTTCTAACTGTAGCCCTGTAGCCCTGGCAGCTAACACGATGCAAGTCCATTGCAGGGACTTACTAATTATTCTTTAACTTGTTTTGAACTATTTTGTTTTTCCTACTCCACTGATTAAAAGCAATTCTATAAGCCACAGGGATAAGAACCATCAAAGACTGACCATGACCTTCCCAGTCCTACACATCTGTAGTATTTTGCAACCTGGAAGATATGACTTGTAAACACCACTGGTTTTGCTCACACACACACACACACACACACACACACACACACACACACTAGCTATAGGGTATGCGCTCTGTGTTTTCAAAGACAGCAGCCTAGGTCTTAGGTCCTAGGCTGAGACTGAAGAGGTCAAAGAACTGGTATGACTCTTCTTCATGAAGACCCTGCCCTTGGTCACTTCCCCTCCATTCCACGTCCTCTTGGGAGTATGGAGACCAGGAAACGAAGACACAAGTTCCGAAGAGTCAAGCAGCTGACCACTGGGTACTGTCCACAGTCCCACAAAGCAAGTTGAATTCTGCGTAAATGGTTTGAACCCTAAGCAATTAGAAAAATCATTGGTCTTTACATGATTCTTTGTAATCTGGCTCTTTCTCCTTTCTTCTGCTGGGAGGTTCTGGCAAAGAAAAAGCACATGTGAGGAGACCATTCCTGCCTGGAGTCAGGGAGGGAAGACACAGTCCTGTGGGCAGTGAGGAGACCCATACAGATAAGTTCGCCCGGGACACCGCAGACTGAGGGCCAACTTCACACACTAAAGCCAGATTGGCCAGAAAATAAACACATTTTGAATCTATCTTCCAACCAGAAGATGAGCTCAGAATCAATTTTATTTCACAAGTATTCAAGAATTTCTTTAAGTCTTGAAGCTCAAAATGAGTTTCTAAGAGTTAGTTCAAAGTATCCAGAACGTCAATGTCAACCCTCTTCCCACGGCATTAAATTACCTTTCAGTGCCCTTTACATGGACTTCCCTGGCGGATAAGTGATTAAGAATCCACCTGCCAATCAGGAGACATGAGTTCATCCCTGGGTTGAGAAGATCCCATGGAGGAGGGCATGACAACCCACTCCAGTATTCTTGCCTGGGAAATCCCATGGACAGAGGAGCCTGGCAAGCTACAGTTCATGGGGTTGCAAAGAATCGGACACAACTTAGTGACTAAACAGCAGCAGCAAAAGCAGCCCTTTACACACACACAAACACACACACACAGAGTCACCTTGCTGTTACAGCATTGCTTTCTGAGTTTTCCATATTTCCATGATACCATAAGATGTTATTTGGGAACATAATAAAAGAAGCATTAAGTGAAAACCTTCAGGCTTGAGGAGGTGCAGGTTTCCATGAAGACCGGCAAATCTAAAAAAAAATGTGCCTGAGCATGGTGAGAACTCGACCTGTGGCAACAGACCAAGTCACCCTTTTGTGCTAAAGCCCAAGGTTCTGGAAGGCAAGGTGTTCTCAGAAAGCAAAGTTTTAATAAGGGCCACATTATCTGCAGTATAACTGCATTGCATAAAGCTCTTTCTAGAGTTCTGATGCAGAGAAGACAATGGCACCCCACTCCAGTACTCTTGCCTGGAAAATTCCATGGATGGAGGAGCCTGGTGGGCTAACAGTCCATGGGGTCACTAAGAGTCAGACACAACTGAGTGACTTCACTTTCACTTTTCACTTTCATGCATTGGAGAAGGAAATGGCAACCCACTCCAGTGTTCTTGCCTGGAGAATCCCAGGGATGGGGGAGCCTGGTGGGCTGCCATCTATGGGGTCACACAGAGTCGGACTCGACTGAAGCGACTTAGCAGCAGCAGCAGCAACAGAGTTCTGATGTATGGGAGCTGCACTTGCCTTTCATGGAAATCCCCTGGAACTGTCAGACAAGAGAAAAACTGATAACCCTCCTGTCGTACACCTCGATGCTGGGAGCACACATGCAAGGCAAGGCAAGGTGGGACAAAATTCTGAGGGTGCCCGGGCTTTGAGACGGAGAGGCAGTGTTTCTTCGATTGCTTGTGGGATCACCACAGATCCATTTATTAGAAGCAGACAGCTTATGAAATTGTGTGAAACAACAGGTGCCAGGAGAAAAGCCAGAGGCTCTAAATGAGGCACTTGGACACTGCTTTGGAGAGAGTGGAGACCAAATTGATGCGGTTTGCATTTCTCTTTAGACCCAAATCAATCAGCGTCTTCCAAGCAGATTATCTCAGCATGCTCCTCCAAACAGTTTTCATCTAAAGTTATTGATGATTTTGCTTTTAACCAAGAAACAGGATGAAATGGAGAAAAACTGTGCCTCAGAACAGGCAGGAACATAAGAAGCAGTTTAAAGGAAAAATAAATAATCAGAATATACCTAGTGACACTTCATTTGGAATCTTGGGAAGTGAAGTGTTATATATAATGAAATTTTCCAGATAAAGGCAGTTCATCCATTTCACACCCAAACTTTTAAACTTAAACCATATGTGATAAAAGGATAAACACAACAAATGTCATATACACTCTTCTCTCTACCCACAAAAGTGAAGCACCTTGAAACCTTTCTGAAGTTTTTTAACTGCATACATCTATCTCCCATCACACATTAATTAACTACATACATATGTCTCCCATAACACATTAAGAATACATTAATTCAAATATTTCTTTGCATTTCCCACAGTTTGGGTCTGCATTAAAGAGAATATTCTATTCTTTTGTGGGTAAGAGACCTAGCAGATAGAGGACTTCCCTGCTGGTTTAGGGGTAAAGAATATGCACCAATGCAGGAGAGTGCCTGCATTGCCGGAGACCCAAGTTCGATCCCTGGGTCAGGAAGATCCCCTGGAGAAGGACATATCAACCCACTCCAGTATTCTTGCCTGGGAAATCCCATGAACAGAGGAGCCCGGCGGGCTATAGTCCATTGAATCACAAAAGAATTGGACACGACTTAGCAACTAAATAACAACAATAAATAATTGATAGCCATGTGTAAAAATCATAGGCATAAACTATAATGATGTCAGTGCATGGGCTTTAGTTCCTGAATTAAGGTTTGGAACTCTGTTCCAGAGAGTTGAAATTTGGGGACATCTGACTTGTAGATACATAATAAAATATGACTGTACTCTGTGTGTGTGTGTGTTTTAATCTGAATACCTGTTGTCACATGTGCCTGCAGGACCATGAACATCCTTTCCTGACTGGAGTCAGGCTAAGTGCAGTGACACAGACATTTGCTGTGAACAATGGGGAAGGGAAAATAAGAGATGTGCATTTTGTAAACTTGGCCTCAGAGGTTAACATTCTGGGATTCTCCTGGTGTGGTTTACGGAATCTTGGCCAGGATACCAACACCTACAGTCTAGGAACATCAGGACCTACCATGGCTGCGGCCTTGGTAAGCACCAGGGTTCAGGAAGCCACTGAGGCCCAGAGGGAGTGGACGTCGTTACCAGGATACTGTCCAAGTGGTCTTTACGTTAGAGATGCATGGAGGGCAGATGTATTGCTTTTGAATCATTTTATCCAAACAAAGATGTCATTGTTCTGTCTTCTAAACTATCCTAAAAACCCCTGGGCCTTTTGGGCTGAGCCAAAGCACCTCTAAGCATCACAACTGCCAACACCAAACACAGAACAGCCCAGCTGGCCTGATTCCAAAGTCACGGTTTCCTTGAAGAGTGGAGCAGGCGGGACCCTTCCAACGACAGTGATAAAAGCAGGGATGATGACTTGAAACCCTCATCTTTGGCTTCAACCACTTTCCTCTGTCTCTGTCATCCTTGAGGCTTTGAAATTGAATAAGGCAGCATTTCCCCTTCCCTTCCCTCTTACAGCCTTTCCCCCCAAGGGCCAGCTTGGTCCTGCTTGAGGTTCTCTGAGCAGGAGACCCTTCCAGAGACCTCACACCACATCTGCTCGAAGTCAAAACTCTTTCCTGCTTACCCACAACCAAATTCCTGACGTCACCAACCCAACCCTCAAGTTGCCTCATGATGAACGTTCATTTGCCCAACTCATCAGCTTGAAGGTCAGAGGTCTTCTCCTCCCTGGGTACCTGCAAACTACTCTTCCCAGGACTCAAGTGTGGCCTGGAGCACAGTTGCCTTCAAAAGACTTCCAACACAGCCACCACCCTGCATCCAGAGTGGCCGAATTTCTCTGCCCCAATGCCCTGCCCAACGAGCTCCCTTTATTCCTCCCCAAGCTCCCTGTGCCACCTCTTTCTGCCCATCTCCAGAGCCAAGCCCGGTCTAGACTCCTGATTCCTCCCTGACTTCTCTGGAAACAGCCACGGGGTCTCATACCTGGGTTCCAAATGGTGGCATGGTCATTCTGAAAATGTAACTGGCACGATGTCCTATCTCACATCCAGTCCTCCATGCTGGTGATTCTCCTGATCTCCAAGCCAGGCTTCCCTCCTGACTCACTGAAACATGCCGCGTTTCTTCCCAGGGCCATTCTCTGCAGATCTTCTGCCAGTATTATTTTACCTGTGGCCTCATGGACTTGCAGTGGCCTGATTTGGTGCTAACATTATCCAAAAGATCTCTGGGCTCTCTGTGTAATGTCACAGGCACAATCTGTCTTCCTAAAAGGCAAAAAAACATGTCCAGAAAGTGTGATTTTCTTCTTTTCCTTTTTACTGAAATCTAGAGAATTCTCATGAGGCTTGCTGAAGGGCTTAACTGAAAGAAAATCATAGGCCCCTTGTCACCTTCTCTGATGTCTGAAGAAAAGACACCTCCAGTCTTCAGTTTAGGACTAGATTTTGGTAAATGACCAGCAATCCAGCCCAGTTGTTAGAGAAGAAAAAAAAAAAAGGAAATGAAACAGTATTCAAATATGGGAAAGAAAAGCAAACACAGCTGACTCGTGTCATCACTAAAACCTGGATGATTACTTTGAATGTTAGAAAAATAGAAAGTCTGTATGTTGAAGGATGTTATACAAGAATAGTTTCTGTTCAGGTAAGGTACTTATTTTTTTAACAGAATTTTATTTGTTTATTTTTGGCTGTGTTAGGTCTTCATTGGTCTCGGTCTCTCTCCGGCTGCGGCAAACGGGGGCCCCTCTGGTTGTGGTGCTCGGGCGTCTGCATGCGCTGGTTTCTCTCGTGGCGGAGCATGCACTCTAGAGCACTCGAGCTTCTGCGGCTGCGGCACGCGGGCTCGAAGCACAGGCTCGATAGTTGTGGCAGAAACCCATGGACAGAGAATTCCATGTGGAGAATTCCACGGACAGAGGAGCCTAGCAGGCTACAGGCCATGGGGTCACAGAGAGTCAGACAGGACTGAGCGACTTTCACTTTCATGTATATATATATCTCCTCTCCTTCTTGAGCCTCCTTCCCCATGCCATCCTACCCCAAAGTTTAAAAAGTGAAAATGAAAATCGCTTTGTTACCCCACGGACTATACGGTCCATGGAATTCTCCAGGCCATTCCTTCTTCAGGGGATCTTCCCAGCCCAGGGATCAAACCCAGGAAAAGACAGGGATAGAAGCCATTATTGAGTCACAGGGGTAACTGTAAACTTGGAAGGTTTATGGAATTAAAGCATAGAGTGAACCTGACAATGGATCAACCAGACCAAGGAAATAACACAGATCCCAATTTATTTCAAAAGCAGAAACAATCTAAAAGGGTTTCCCATCCAGTCACTGGAAGGTACTTTCCGAAGAGGAAGATCAAGTCCAAGGTCTATGCAGAACGTTCCACACTCTGGGGTTCTATCAGTAACGGTGAATCAGCTAGACTCCTGTAACCTCCTTCCTGTGTCATTTACCATGACACAGACATGTCTTTGCACTCAAGAGCTAAATCCCTCTAGATTGTGGGAAAACAACACGAAGTAAGCAAACCTACGGAGACCTAGATCCTCTTTCTTAGTGCCAAGGTTCATATTTCCTTTGTTCGTTCACACATCCATTCACTTGTTCAACAAATATTGCTTGAGAGCCTGCTATCTGTCAGGACAAACTCTGCCACCATACCTGCACAGGTGGGCATAAGCCTATGGCACCAATGTGGTCACCTCCCATCACATGGGCCAGCCAATGAATTGAAGAAGGTTATTGCATTCATTCCAGTACACCAGAGAAGTAAATTCTAGTACTTACTGTTGCACTAATAAAATCCATGTACTATGAGGTTGATGTCACCACAGCCCACTTTTAAGTGATCACACATATTATAATTTTGCTTATATATGCTTCTTATGGGAAGAAAGGCATACATTTTAGAATACAAATTCTCAAAGTGTATCTTGGCATTCACAGTTTTCTGGTCAACCTATATGCTGTATCTTTTCTTCTCACCATCTATGAGATACCCAAATAACCCATGGTGTTTTATATTGAGTTTAAAGTCATTCACATGTGAATTACATATTTTATGCTTGCTCAGTTGCTTCAGTCATGTCAGACTCTTCATGACCCTATGGACTGTCTCCTCTGTCCGTAGGATTTCCCAGTTAAGAATGCTGGAATGAGTTGCCATTTCTGACTCCAGGGTATCTTTTTGATCCAGGGATCAAACCTGAGTCTCCTGCATCTCCTGCATTGCAAATCTTTACCCACAAGGCCACCTGGGAAGCCCATCTTCATTATTACACTGTAGAAATTTCTAACCTGATTTCATAACAGTTTGTCAAGCAAGCAATGAGAAGAGAGTGATTTCACACTGATAGCGTTTGAAGGGTGTCCTCATCAAAGCTCTGAATCTATTAAATTACATTTTTAAAAGTTTAATATTTATCTTGTCTTACTGACACCATATCAGATGTGATCAGCTTTTAAGTCAAAACATTATGTTTCTAATTACACTACAAATGGCCTAAGATCTGGGTTTCAACATGCTTCTTTCTAGCTTTGTACCTTCTTTGCCTGAAGCCTGTGTCCTCAGCCAGAATTTAGCTGGCAGATGGGAGGATGATTCATAAGAGAGAATGGGATTCGACTTGGCTTTTCTGCTGGCTGCACAGAACCCAAAAGAAGCCAAAACGTGTTTGTTTCCACAAAACAGGCAGTTTTCACAAAGTGACACATAGGGGAACGGCCTCAAGGAGGAAGATAGTCTGATATTTTCTCTGCAGTACTGCCTGTTGACTCAATCAGTACCCGCACCTCTACTCAGTAAGCAACCTGCACAAGGTCAGGAAGGTTCCACGCCCAGGCCTGGCACAGTTGACCAAGTCTTCATCCACTGATGAGTAAGGGCTGAGAATTTAGGACAATTTTGTGATTAAACTCATTTCTAGTCACAGAACCTATGTTTAGGAAAGAAGTGTTTAGCTCTACCTGTGGTTTTGATTAAAAAAAAAAAAAGATGATGCTACTAAGTAAGTCAGACAAAGACAAATACCATATGATATAGATAAGATATCCTGTGTATGTGAGCTTTCCAGGTGGCACTAGTGGTAAAGAACCCACCTGCAGTGCAGGAAACATAACAAACATAACAGATCTTGTTTGATCACTGGGTTGAGAAGATCCCCTTGAGGAGGGAATGGCCACCCACTCCAGTATTCTTGCCTGGGAAATCCCAGGGGCAGAGGAGACTGGTGGGCTATAGTCTCTAGGGTTGGAAAGAGTTGCACACGTATGAAGCAGCTTAGCACAGCACACATATACGGGATCTATATGTATGTGCATATGATATAAATGAACTGATTTACAAATCGAAAACAGGCTCACAGACATAGGAAAGAAACTCACGGTTACCAAAGAGGAAAAGGTAGGAGGAGGGACAAATTAGAAGTTTGGGATTGACATAAACACGTTGTCACTGCTGTTGCTTCATCGTTAAGTTGTGTGCAACCCTCTTGCGATCCCATGGACTGTAGCCCACCAGTCTCCTCTATCCATGAGAGTTCCCAGGAGAGAATACTGGAGTTGGTTGCCATTTCCTTCTCCAGGAGATCTTTCCGACCCAGGGTTGGAACCTGTGTCTCCTACATTGGCACTAGGATTTTTTTTTTTTACCACTGAACCATCTGGGAAGCCCCAACATATGCACATGACAAAATTCTTAAAGAGATGGGAATCCAAGACCATTTTACTTGCCTCCTGTGAAACCTGTATGCAGGTCAAGAAGCAACACTTAGAACCAGACAAGGAACAACAGGCTGGTTCAAAATTGGGAAAGGGGTACATCAAGGCTGTATATTGTCACCCTGCTTATTTAACTTATATGCAGAGCACATCATGAGAAATGCCGGGCTGAATGAAGCACAAGATTGCTGGGAGAAACATCAATAACCTCAGATATGCAGATGAGACTACCCTTACTGCAGAAAGCAAAGAGGCGCTAAAGGGCCTTTGATGAAGGTGAAAGAGGAGAGTGAAAAAGCTGGCTTAAAACTCAACGTTCAAAAAGTGAAGATCATGGCATCCAGTCCCATCACTTCAAGGCAAATAGATGGGGAAACAATGGAAACAGACTTTATTTTCTTGGGCTCCAAAATCACTGCAGATGGCAACTGCAGTCATGACATTAAAATATGCTCGCTCCTTGGAAGAAAAGCTATGACAAACCTAGACAGCATATTAAAAAACAGAGACATTACTTTGCCAACAAAGGTCCATCTAGTCAAAGCTATGGTTTTTCCAGTAGTCATGTATGGATGTGAGAGTTGGACTATAAAGAAAGCTGAATGCCGAAGAATTGATACTTTTGAACTATGGTGTTGGAGAAGACTCCTGAGAGTCTCTTGGGCTGCAAGGAGATCAAACCAGTCAATCCTAAAGGAAATCAGTCCTGAATATTCATTGGAAAGACTGATGCTGAAGCTGAAACTCCAATACTTTGGACACCTGATGCAAAGAACAGACTCATTGGAAAGACCCTGATGCTGGGAAAGATTGAAGGTAGGAGGAAAAGGGGACGACAGAGGATAAGATGGTTGGATGGCATCACTGACTCAACGGATGTGAATTTGAGTAGGCTCCGGGAGTTGATGATGGATGGGGAAGACTGGCATGCTGCAGTTCATGGGGTCAAAAAAAGTCGGACACGACTGAGCAACTGAACTGAACTGTGCTATGCCCAAAGGTGATACCTTTTTTTTTTTTTTTTTTTTAATTTTTTGGCTATGCTGTGCAGGATGCAGGATCTTATTTCTCAGACCAGGAAAGGAACCCATGCCCCCTGCAGTGGAACTGTGGAATCTTAACCACCAGACCACCAGGGATTTTCCCAGAGGTGGTGGAAGAAAAAAAAGTGAAAGTGTTAGTTTCTCAGTCACAGGTTCCTCTGTCCATGGAATTCTCCAGGCAGGAATACTAGAGTGAGTAGCCATTCTCTTCTCCAGGGGATCTTCCTGACCCAGGGACTGAACTCGGGTTTTCAGCATTGCAGGTGGACTCTACCATCTGAACCACCAGGGAAGGCCCCACAGAAGTAGTACTTAAGCCCAAATCTTTAGGCAATCAGGAAACAGGAAGCTATAGAACCCACCACTCTGGGACCCAGGGAAGGAGATTTATATGCCAAGACTCATTCTATTCGGCAAAGGACACCTGGAGAAAATTGTCAAACTTTGAACATCTCCCTGAAGTACTGCTGCTGCTGCTGCTAAGTCACTTCAGTCGTGTCCGACTCTGTGCGACCCCATAGACGGAAGCCCACCAGGCTCCCCCGTCCCTGGGATTCTCCAGGCAAGAACACTGGAGTGGGATGCCATTGCCTTATACTTACAGAAATAAAATTTGACAACCTTTTCAAAATTTTTAGAAGAAACCCACTAGATGAATAATTTACTAAGTCTATTTCAGGTCTGAGTTGACTTGGGTGTTTTTATTGTTGTGCTCTGTTTTATTTTATTTTTACTTTTAATTTATGACTATAGTACCATATGAAATGTGCCCAAAAAAGAGCTACAGTTGGAACAAGAAAATACATTCCTATCAGTTGCTTCCTTTTTTCCCTCTCCGTGGAAACACATAGAAAACAAGTACTTTGTGCATTCCAGGCACCGAGAGAGACATTTGTTTTGCAGTTGGCAAAGGAAATGTTCTGAGTTATTGAATAAGAGGCAAAATTTCTAGCAGTAACCCTCTTACTCTTTAGTCACTAAGCTGTGTCCAACTATCTGTGATCCTATGGATTGTAACCTACCAGGTTCTTCTGTCCTCCACTATATTCTGGAGTTTACTCAAATTCATGTCCATTGAGTCAGTGATGCTATCTAACCATTTCATCCTCTGGCAATCTCTTCTTTTGCCTTCAATCTTTCCCAGCATCAAGGTCTTCTCCAATGAGTCGGCTCTTCGCATCAGGTGGTCAAAGTATTGGAGCTTCAGCGTCAGTCCTTCCAATGAATATTCAGGGTTGATTTCCTTTAGGATGGACTGGTTTGACCTCCTTGCAGTTCAAGAGACTCTCAAGAGTCTTCTCCAACACCACAGATTGAAAGCATCAGTTCTTCGGTGCTCAGCCTCCTTTCTGGTTACATCCATACATGACTACTGGAAAAACCATAGCTTTGACCAGATAGATCTTTGTTGGCAAAGTGATGTCTCTGCTTTTTAATATGCTGTCCAGGTTTATCATATTACTAACTTTCTTTCCAAGGATGCTTTTTAATTTCAATAATCCTGTTAAGTGTGTTAGTTGCTCAGTCATGTCTGACTCTTTGCAACTGCATAGACTATAGGCCACCAGACTCCTCTGTCCATGGGATTTCCCAGGCAAGAATACTGGAGAGGGTTGCCATTCCCCACTCCAAGGGATCTTCCTGACCTAAGGAACAAACTCGAGTCTCCTTCATTGCAGACAGATTCTTTACTGTCTGAGCCACCAGAGAAGCCCCATATGGACCTTTGTTGGCAAAGTGATGTCTCTGCTTTTTAATAAGCTGTCTAGGTTTGTCATATTAATAGTTTTCCTTCCAAGGGTGCCTTTTAATTTCAATAACCCTGTACATGGTCTCAAAGCTAAAGGTGTAAAGCTTGTCTTTTTTGGCAAGGTAGTAGTAGGGGAAATATGTGTGCCTCTCAGTACCTGCCTTAGAAAGTTTAAGTAAAGATAAAAAATAACAGAAGACATTCTTCCATGCCAGTGCATAAATAAATCATTTAATGATGCATAGTCATCCATTTTATGTAATATAATTAATTTAATCTTTAATGGGTGAACATTTGGTTTGTTTTTAGTCTTTTCCTCTTGTAGTCAAAGAACTGCAATAAATGTTTTGCATATATATCTGCACATACATTTTTTACTGATGAGTCTAAAGCTATGTGCATGTTTTTAATGAAAAAAGGAAGTTGTTGAAAATTATCTTGGCCATAATTCTGCTTGTGTTTTATTTCCAAAGATATG
Source organism: Moschus berezovskii (assembly GCF_049115385.1). Taxonomy (NCBI): domain Eukaryota; kingdom Metazoa; phylum Chordata; class Mammalia; order Artiodactyla; family Moschidae; genus Moschus; species Moschus berezovskii. The sequence goes on along the minus strand of NC_142474.1, from coordinate 73,193,930 downwards.
TATGTATTCATTGATATTTATGTTTGTAAAGGAGTAACATATTTCCAGAAGTAATATATTTCTTACTTAAAAATTGCTAATGGTAGTCACCTTTTGGAAATTGGGATGGGAATAAAGGAAGAAGTCTTTCACATTTATTCTAGTTAGGCATTTTATCAAGTTTATTATTTTTATAACTAGTAATAAAATTAGGCCGAAGTCAAACCAAGACAAAAGCCCCAAATCAGTTGTATTATTTCCCAGTAATGTTGGTATGTTATGAATGCATTTCAAAGCAATCTGTATTTCACACACACACACACAAAAATCCAGAAACAGAAAAAGTCAGCACAACCATTAATTAAGACTTCATTCTGCATCTATAGATCTCCCTCCAACGCAGTGTGAAAAGTTTAGCTTTGCAAAGAAGTAAAACACAGAAATTAAGCTTTCAGAAACCAGACTCTGATCTTCTAGGTTTGAAACCTCCCACCCCATTGAAAAGAAAGTGAAAGAGATAGTCGCTCACTTGTGTCCGACTTTTTCTGACCCTGTGGACTGTAGCCCGCCAGTCTACATGGATTCCATGTAGATTCTGTCCATGGGATTCTCCAGGCAAGAACACTGGAGTGGCTTGCCATTCTCTTCTCCAGGGGATCTTCCCTACCCAGGGGTTGAACCTGGGTCTCCTGCATTGTAGGCAGACTCTTTGTGATCTGAGCCACCAGGGAAGTCCAACAGACCTTGAACTGTCAAGTAAGTTCCTAAATCTTTCTTGGCCTCAGTTTCCTTATTGAAAAATAGCGGGGGGTGGGGGGTGGGTATATAGTACTTTTTCATTCATCAAACAATTGTGAGAGTTAATGAGGTAATACATTCAGCACGCAGCAGAGGGCCTGAGGGAAGCCGTCAGTGAATGTTAATTATGTTTATATTACTATCATTACTCTACAGAGAAAGCAGTGAATCTACAAATATAACAATTGATAGTATCATGTTGATTGCACAATGGTAAACACAATAGACAAATCAAATCTCTTCAATGGGAGAAAAGAAACAAATATTCATAGTCGTACAAATAATAGTCGGGCTTCCCTGACCTGACACCTTTCACCTGAACAAGTTGGTGGACATGCTGCTCAGTTAGTTATTCATCACAGCAGGTTACTAGAGAGAGTCAATCTCACTGAATCAAGACAGCGATAGGTGCCAAAGTCTCCCCAGTTGATTTGCAGGCAAGGGGGTTAAGACATCAGTTTATTGTTTTGACTACTCCAAAGAAAACATGAGCAGCTGCTGCAAATGAGAGGAGTTTCCCTCCACGGTTCCTTCACTGTTTCTGCATCTTATTTGGTCTGTTCTGGAGCCATAGGCATCTTCCAGTGCTGCGCCAAGTCCCGGGCCAGTCCACACGACATCCTCCCCAGGGTCCGCTCACAGGCCCCACCTCTCTGGACTTTGGCACCCAGGGCAACCTGCTTCCCTCCCGCTCTGTTCCCTGGAATCCCCATTTTCTGGCCATTCTGCTTTTGTTTCAGCTGTCATGTCCTGCTTTTCCATTCTCTTCCCAAAAAATGGCATCTTGAACTCATGTGGGGTTGCTATTTTGAACCCAAAATAACCAAAGCATACAACTAAAAATTTTTTTAAAAGGGCACATGGCAAGTGTTGGCTTCATACTTTGCAAAGGACGCCCCACTTCACCTAAGGGAGACAGATGGGAAACCCAGAATGGATGACGCTGGCAGGTCTGGATTTGCATGGACGTCTCATACACATCCTGCTTCCATGAGATTCTACCCCATTTTATACCCTGAGAGGTTTTTTATTTGGCTTATAGAAGCAGCAAATTCTTGTTGCAAAATAAACACAGAAGCCAGATCAAGTAAAAAAGCCAAAGATGTTCCCTCTGCAAATGTTAACCATTGTTAACATCCTTGCAATCCTTCGTGCTTGTCCATTGACTTCCCAAACATTTATGATACACCTGCTGTGTACTGGGCTCTGGTTTAGGCGCTAGGGGTGCAGGAGAAGGTAAAGCAGTTATGACAATTGAAGTGTGCTATTTGCTATTCAACTTCTTTTAAAAATTTAATGTTTTATATTTTTGTTTTTTAATTTAAAAATGTTTATTGGAATAGAGTTGGCTTACAATGTTGTTTTAGTTTCAGGTGCATAGCAAAGTGAATCAGTTACACATATATATAAAAATCTATTTTTTTAAAGATTCTTTTTCCATGTAGGTCATTACAGAGTATTGAGTAGAGTTCCCTGTGTGTCAGTTGCTTAGTGAATGTACATTTTGGATGGTATGTCCTTTTGGAAATGGATTTTGCCAAGGTATTTTTCATTTAGTCTTTTTAAAATTTATAGCACTGCTATCTTATCATTGCCAATAACGTGCTGTTTATAGTCATTTATAAAAATTTAAATTGTCATAATGAGCATCTATCTTTGGCTTATTTATATGTACGTACAATGAAGAGGTAAGGCTTAATGTGTGGTTGGGAAATTTACAAGCATGTTGCAACAGCTTATTTAATCCTAATAACCCAAAGATTCATGTATTACTATTCCAATTTTGCAGATAAGAAAACAAACATAGATTAAATAATTTGACTGCATTACAAAATAAGAACCAAAAAATTATACACATTGTAATGTGTGTGTGTGTGTGGTGAGGAAGACAATCAATTAGAAAACAAACAAATAAAGAAGGCAATTCTTAACAGAGAGACGTGGTAGGGAAGCTGCCCCCTCCCCAGGAGGTGTGATGGGAGGCAGAACGTGAGTGAGGGGCCTGGGCAGTGAGGGACTCAGGAGGAACACCCTGGCAAGAGAGAAACAGAAAGCCCAGGAACGGGGAAAGTTTATGGTGTTCGAATGTCAGAAAAGCTGTCAATATGAGATGAACCTGGAGATGGAGGCAGGGCCAGGCCACTCCGAGTTGGGAGGCCTGTTAAGGAGCGTGGATACCATTCCTGGAGCAATGGAAAACTGCTCAAGGGAGGAGCATGATCAGATTTCTGTGTTTAAGAGCTCACACTGCCTGCTTCTGCTCAGAATGGACTTCAGGGAGACAAAAGCGGAATTAAGAAGCCACTCAAGGAAGCGCTCTCCTCCAGGCAGAAAAGGATGGTGTCCTCAGGGAAAGGGCATTTAGAGCTCTGATCAGAGACTGTGATACTGAAGACATGGGGATCACCCGTGGCTTGTGGTTGTAAGCAAATTGTTAAACGGGATCATTTGAATCGTGGACTGGGGAACCTTTTTCAGTATTCACAGTGAGTGCTTCTTCTTGAATAAGGTAATAACATTTGGTCTGAAGCACTTAGCTCGCCTTGGCTATAAAAGTATGCAGTCACTTTTATAACCAATTCCTTGCTCTCTGCAGCCCTGGGGGCACACATCTGTTGCTAAGTAATCAGATTGCAGTGAACACTCGGAGACCTCCAGGAGGGGCCCAGATATTTGGTTAAATTCTATTCCCGGTGTGTCTGTGAGGAAGTTTCTGGATGAGGTTAACATTTAAATTGGAGGATGCAGTAAAAGCAGATTACTCTCCCAAATGTGGGAGGCCTCATCCAATCTATGGAAGGTCTGACTAGAACCAAAGTCTGTGTGGGGGGCATTTGTTTGCTCTGCCTCGCTGTCTTTGAGCCGTGACATGGGTCTCCGGTCCTCAGCCTCAGATGGGAACTATTCCATTGACTCTCTGGGTCTCCAGCCTGTCAACTGCAGAGCTTTGGATATCCCAACCTTCGTAACTGCCTGAGCCAATGTCTTATTGGATGATTGATAGACAGATGGATAGATGTTAGACAGAGAGAATGATTAGGTGATGCATACATACTTTGGATGGGTGGGTGGTTTGTTGATTAGAGGGATGGATGGTTGGATGAATAGATGATAGACAGATAGATAGATGACAGGATAAGTAATACATGCATACATACATTGGATGGATGGATGGAAGAACAGCCAGATGGATGGTTAGCTGGATAGATGGCTAAAGAAAATCTTCAGACACATCCCTCCCATTGATTTTGTTTCTCTATAGAACCCAGATTAATACAGCGGGTATTCAGAAGGGAATTAAAAAAAAAAAAAACAAACAAACAAATAAAAACTAGTGGGTGTGGACTGTGTGTGCTTAATTCTACATGTTGAGGTCAGAGAAAATGAAGTAGAAACGACCAGTTCCCACAGTACCATTCTGCAAGAAAAAGTGAGTGTAACAAGGAAACTCCAAGGATGTTAAAGGCTATAGAATCCAATCCCATAATTTCAGCCCTTATAGCTGTGGTCATCACCCTGTACAGAAATACTGCATATCTATACCTTAAGTGCTGGGTGCACCTCAAAATGGCAGATGATGGGGACTGGCACTTGATATATCCAAGGGCTCCCCAGGGACGTGAAAGAGGTTACTGTGAGGGAATGGTTTTTCATGCAGGACTCCACATAGCAATGATTCCCTTCTCTTTTGGGCTTCTCTGGACACTAATTCTGGAAAACAATCTGTCTGGAGGGTTGCCTTTGGCACAGGATAGTACCTTGTCATTATTACCCTTGTCCTTATCATCATACCATTTATTTCTTTTTAACTTTTATTAAAAAAATTTTAATGTAGAGTATACTGAATATATGTCTCTGTGCTATACTGTAGAACCTGGTTGTTTATGTACAATATCCTATGATAAACCATAATGGAAAAGAATATAATATAAAAAATATAAAAAAGTATATATAAAACTGAATCACCTTGCTTTATAGCAGAAATTAATACAACATTATAAATCAACTATACTTCAGTAAAAAAAATAACAAATTTTAAAAAGTTTTTAATTGAAACATATTTGATTTACAATGCTTCAGGTGTGCAACAAAGTGATTCAGCTCTACATACATGATTTTCAGATTCTTTTCTATTATAGGTTATTGCAATATATTGAAAATAGTTCCCTGTGCTACACAGTAGGTCTTTGTTGTTTATTTTATACAGAGTGGTACGTATCTGTTCATCCCAAGCTCCCAGTTTATCCCACCCCCGTTTCCCATAGTTTTATTTTTCCTCCAGCCCTATGCTGTGCTCTTTTGGGGCTTGTTTCAGGTATTTATCCTAACTGAGGCTGATACTATTGCTCTCATTCAATAAACAAGGAGATGGAGATTCTAAAAGGTTCAGGGGAATTCTCCAGGGATTGACAGGGTCAGCAGGAGTCAAAGCCATGAAACTGGACAAGGGTGCCTCCTTTCCTTTTCACCCTAACACTTTGGCTTGATTCTTAGTCCAAGGTAGGCATGGAAGATGGAGAGGCTCTGTTGAGCCTGCAACAGAGATCAGCAAACTTCTTCTGTAAAAGACCAGAGAGTAAAATTTTAGACTCTGTGGGCCGGGCAGTCTCACTGCAATATTCTGCAGCAGGAAAGCAGCCTGAGAAGTGAATGAGCATGGATCTGTTCCAATAAAGTTTTATTTATAAGAACACACACGGAGGGCCAGATTTGACCTTTGGTCATGGTTAGTCCCCTCAGTCTGTAAGAATGGGAGAAATGGTTGCAGGAGTTGGAAGAACTTTGCAGTAACAAATTAAATATCCCATCTTTAACTTTAGATGCTTTAAAATCTAGCAAGGGATGTCATGCAACCCCATTTAAAAAAGAAAGGCTAGAGATTCTGAAAGAGAAAATGAGAGAACTATAAAATGAATACAATGCAAATTATAAGAATAATGTCTAGGACAAGCAAACGCAATGAAATGACACTAGTCACACATCATTAAATGAGCCAAAGTGTCTTAGACAAAGTAGGTGCAAACCTGGATTTGAGAGACCAGGTAGGGAGTGAATAGGAACAGAGAAGAGACTAGGTCCTTCTCAATTCAGATTTCTGAAATTTACAAAACATAGAAGAAATAGACTCCAGAAGCACCACACAACTATAGATAAATAAGCAAAGGCATTTGTAAGCTCAAAAAAAAACCACCATAAAATTGCATATCACCCACCTGAGAGTCTCTATTAAAATAAATGTCATCTGCCCAGACAAGCACACTGATAAGACTGAATTATTGATTACGCTATGCAAGTTTTCATTTGAAATGTTCTCTGGGTTAATGCAATAATTCAATCCATTTCCCCAGTCTGTCCCTGCTCTTCTATCTCAGCTCCCAGTTTCAGCTCTGAATTGTAAAACAGGACATGGTCATATCTGGAGTCTCTTTCTGCCTTACCCAGTGCTGTCTGGCATCATTGTAAACCAGGGCCTGAAAGCTCAGAGAATCAGCTGGCAAAGAGGCCTAGGACCATTTTCCTGCAAAGTAATTTCCAGATGGAAATTACATGCGATTGCATGATGGGACTTAATTTCCCTCTGCTTGAAGCAGGGACTTAGCAGGCTCCAAATCCCCAGCTCCAAGCTATATAAATGCCTTTCTGTGCCTGGGTCTTCTTGTAATGTTGAATTTCTACGGCAGGAACACTGGGGTTTGGGCTGGGGTCGGAAAAGAGGTGCAGAGCTTTGGAGTCATCTGGTGGTCCCCACCCCCAGCTCAAGGATGACCAGGTGGATGAGCCAGACAAATATATTAGTGAAGTCAAGCCAAATAGGTGATAATAATACAGTAGAGGAAAAAGAGTCATCCACCCCAAAGAAAATATGGTTGATTCAACTCCCAAGTTAATGAGGCAAAAATGGTCTGCTTGCCTGGTTTTACCACACCTCCCCTTGTGTTCAAACCTATCCTGTTTCCTCACCTTGGCCTTGAGCTAGAATGGAGGTATTTGCCTTCTGCTAGCATCCCATTCTTAAATCATATCATCTTTCTCAATCAGATTTTACTTTTGAATCTTACCTAAGTCGCCTATGGAGCTCCAGGTCTAATTGTATCAAAGTGGAGTTTCTTAATAGCATCCCAGAATCTTGGCTTCCCTTTTTCTCTGTCCAGGAGCCAGACATCAAGCCCTGCTTTGTCCCCTCTCTCATCCTCTTCTGTTGAGAAAAAAAAAAGACCCACATGAACTTACGGGGAAGCTATGATGTCCGAACTGTGCAATCTTACTTCTGCGTGTGAATTCAATGCACTGATATTTACATTGAAAACTGACACTGCACCAGGCAGCAGCAGAGACGCAGACATAGAGAAGAGACTTGTGGACACAGTGAGGGAAGGAGAGGGTGGGATTAACTGGGACTAACACAGAAGCATGACCGTATGCAAAACAGCGAGTAGGAGTTTGCCTTGTGACCCAGGGGGCTCCACCCAGTGCTCCGCAACAACATGGCGGGTGGGACGGCGTGGGAGGGAGGTTCAAGATGGAGGAGGCATGTGTACACATGCGGCTGATTCATGCAGAAACCAACACACTGTAAAGCAATTATCCTCCAACGGGGATGACCCAGAGGGAGGATAAGGGGAGGAAGGAGGTGGGAGGGGGATTCAGGAAGGGGAACTCATGTACACCCGGGGCGGATTCATGTCAATGTATGGCAAAACCAACCAATTTAATATTGTAAAATAATTCAGTTCAGTTCAGTTTAGTCGCTCAGTCGTGTCCGACTCTTTGCGACAGGCCTCCCTGTCCATCACCAACTCCCGGAGTTCACTCAAACTCATGTCCATCGAGTTGGTGATGCCATCCAGCCATCTCATTCTCTGTTGTCCCCTTCTCCTCCTGCCCCCAATCCCTCCCAGCATCAGACTCTTTTCCAGTGAGTCAACTCTTCAAATGAGGTGGCCAAAGTATTGCAGCAAAGGTTACAGGAGTCCAAATTCTTGGCTTCCTCTGAGGAGGTGTGCACTTCTCTTGACTCAATAGAGTCCACCAGCCTCCTCTGATCTTTCTAGATCCTCCTACTTAAGTCCTTCTTTCCATGGAAGCAGAAGGACTGGGGAGGCAATGGAAGGTATGCCCCCCACCCCTCTAAGTGCTCCATCCTTGTGTCTGGAGAGAAGGTGCTCTATCATTGCTCTGCTTTTCTGCTTGGAGATTTCTTTTGGATTTTCCTGTAACAAAGATACCCCAGATTCCACCCCTTCTTCTGATAAATATCTTACTTAAAATTTTTGAGTCCTTATCTCCAGTGCCCTAAGAACCCCTAGCTTCAGCCTCCGATTACATTTTTCTTTGATACAAATTTAGAGTGAATGTGTATCTTTTCTCATGCCCTGCACAGAATATAGCTTTACAAAATAATTCAGAGAAAGATCTCCAAGCAGAGAGTGAAAGTGACTTCATGCCACTCCGGATGAGATTAAATGGATAAACTGCCTTTGAGCTAATGGAGGACTCCTCCTCTTCTTTTTCTTAACAGAAAGACCTACCCTGCTTAAACCTATATATCTGAAGGCCTTTACCCCAAACACAAAGGGTCAACAGAGATGGATGGGGACCTTGCCCAGTGTTGTGTTCCTGAACCTGCAAAATAGCTCCCCCATCCTTGTGGGGTAATAGAATTAGCATGTGAAACAGCAGGCTCTTAACAAAAGTCAGTCCCCTATTTCTCAGGGGGAGGCAAACAAGGAAGTGGGGTACCCATTCCCCACTGCTAGTCTCCACACCGTCCCTACAACACGATTCTCTCACCACCTGGCCACCTTCTCTGGGTGGATGTGCCTAGTAGCATATGTGGTCCACAGGACGTTTCTTTTGTTTTCATTTTTCTGTTTTTTTTTTTTTTTTAAGCACAGTCAATTTACAATGTTGAGTTAGTTTCAGGTGTACAATAAAATGATTCATATATATATATATATATTTTATATATATGTATTCTTTTTCAGATTGTCTTCCCATATAGGTTATTACAAGATATTGAATATATTCATAGTTTCCTGTGCTCTAAGTAGGTCCTTGTAGCTTATACAGGACTTTCTTAATTGTTGCTGTTTTAGTCACTCAATCATGTCTGACTCTTTGCGACCCCACGGACTATAGCCCACCAGCCTCCTCTGTCCGTGAGATTTCCCAGACAAGAATACTGGAGTGGGTTGACAATTCCTTCTCCAGGGGATCTTCCCAATCCAGGGATCGAACCCGCATTTCCTGCTTGACAGGTGGATTCTTTATCACTGAGCCACCTGGGAAGCCCTCTTTTCTTAATTACTACCCTTCAAAGTGGGGGGAGGGCCACAGGTTTTGTTGGATCTCAACCAATTGCTGTGCCAGGTGCCCACCACAGTCCTCAGCCCCCGACCCATGACCAGGGTACCTATTATCCCACCCCCAGCCCTTTCCAGCCCTCTGTCAGCCATATATATGTGATGTTACAAGCCTCAGTTTCCTACTTCTGGATTAAGCTCTAAGATAAGGTCTTATTGACTTGACTACCTTAATGTAGAGGTCAGGCAGGACTCAGGGTCACCCTACCCCAGCAGCTACTCTGAAGGCAATTTGCATGATGCTTCTGAACATTGACATCCCCCTCCAGATCCTGAGCCCCTCGAGCTTGCAGGTTCAGAGGGCTTCTAGGAGAGGTGATGGCAGAGCAGAGAGTGCCCTGAGTCAGCTGTCCATCATCCTCACTGCTCAGGCTGCCCTACCAGGAATCAGGGCTTCCACCTAGCACCGGCCCTCCCTGGTGAGTCCTTATTTCACCATCAAGGAGGCAAGCTTTCTCTGAAACTTGCCTGGGGCTCTACCTCTTCATTTTTATCTTAATTTTCCAATTAAACTGGATTTGTCAGGGCTGGGATTTTGCCAGCACGAAACCCTGGAATCCCAGCTTCTCTTAGCATGGCTACCTTCACATCAACTCGCAGACACACAGTGACTACAGAAGTGACAAATAATTGTCTTCCAGGCCCCATTGCCTTGTTCGGGCACTACGTTTGCGATCCCACGGATTGCAGCACGTCAGGCTTCCTTGTTCTTCACTGTCTCCTGGAGTTTGCTCAATCTCATGTCCGTTGAGTCAGTGATGCCTTCTAACCATCTCCGCCTGGGTTGCCCCTTTCTCCTCCTGCCCTCAGTCTTTCCAGCATCAGGGTCTTTTTCCAATGAAATGGCTCTTTACATCAGGTGGCCAAAGTAGCGGAGCTTCAACTTGAGCAACAGTCCTTCCAGTGAATATTACGGGTGGCTTTCGTTTAGGATTGACTGATTCGATGTCTTTGCTGTCCAAAGCACATATTATTTGCAACTTTTCAAGGTGCACACACACACACACACACACACACACTAGTGAGAGAAAATACACACACCCACACATAACACATCATTTTTAACAAAGCTCGTGCATACATTTTACTGGTGCCTTCAATTGCTTTAATCAGGAGAGGAGAGAACAGGGAAGAATTAAAGGATGATAGTCTACATATCAGAATGCAGATGTGGCCACTATTACAGGCGTCCTCTGTCTATGTGCCAAGATATTTTCAACAGTAAATATTAGTGTAATGTCTCCCCACAACTGTTCTCTTTTCCGGTGGTGACACTAATATATAAGCTATCTGAGAAGATAAAAATAATCATTCCTGATTCAAGGACAAATTATCTGGGGCCAGGGGAGGTAAGATTATAGAGCAAAAAGGGCTTGTGTTACGTCTAATGACATCTGTCACCATACAAAAAAAAAAAGCCAACAAAAACCCTAGATGATGTGTTTTGCTTTGACTCATTGCTCAAGTTATATTGGGCTTCCCTGGTAGGTCAGGTGGTAAAGAATCTGCCCGCCAATGCAGGAGAGGCAGGTTTGATCCCTGGGTAGGGAAGATCCTATGGAGAAGAAAATGGCAACCTGCTCCAGTTTTACTCCCTTGAGAATTCCATGGACAGAGGAGCCAAGTGGGCTATACTGTCTAAGGGGTCACAAAGAGTCGGACACGACTAAGTGACTAACACTTTTTTTCCAAGTCATATTGACACTTGCTACACATTCAGCCAGAAACTTCTTCTCCTGAACCTTAGTCCTCAAGGAGAAATCCAGAAGGCCTGATGCTCAGAGCCCTGGATCGCGCTTTCTGCCAGCCGTGCCAGAAGCCCCCGTGGTCCGTCAGTTTTCTCAAAGCAGAGCTGTGCCCTGCCAGCCCTCAGAGCCTGTAGCAACATCCAATAAAAACAAGCATTTCCTTCTATTCCTTGAAACACAGAAGACTTTGACATCATCAAAAATGAAAATACCATTCTGAAGGTGGTAGCCGGGGGGCATCCCTTTTAAAGGCCATCGGAGAAAGCAATGGCAGGCCACTCCAGTACTCTTGCCTAGAAAATCGAATGGACAAAGGAGCCTGGTGGGCTGCAGTCCATGGGGTCGCTACTAGTCGTACACGACTGAGCGACTTCACTTTCACACATTGGAGAAGGAAAGGGCAACCCACTCCAGTTTCTTGCCTGGAGAATCCCAGGGACGGCGGAGCCTGGTCGACTGCCATCTATGGGGTCGCACAGAGTCGGACACGACTGAAGCGACTTAGCAGCAGCAGCAGCAAGTACAGATTGCCTGACTAGTCATCAGCGAAAGGTTTCAATTAACAGGTAAACTTGCCATCAGCTTAGCCGGAGCCTCTCTCTAAAGCAAGGCTTCTCATTGTCCGGCTGTTTGTTCGAACACAAGGCAAACCAGGAGCAATTTACTAGTAAAATAGCTCCTCCTGTGGCGACTCCTGGTCGCTGGTGAGAGTGAACTGGGTTTGTCAGGGCTGGGATTTTACCAGCACGAAACCCTGGAATCCCAGCTTCTCTTAGCACGGCTACCTTCACATCAACTCGCAGGTTCTGGCCTTAGATCTGTTTCTAGGAAAACCTTGGACTCTGTCCTCTGTGGATCAGGCAAGAATAAACATCTCTGAGTCCCCAGGATTTCTCTGATCCATCAGAGGCTCTTTGTGACCTTGGGGATGGAGGACGGGTGACCGTGATACATGGAGCATAGAATTTTTTTCTCACTTATTTTTATATGCAAAGAACACTGTGACACCATGAACTGAAGGCTACCAGGCTCCTCTGTCCATGGGACTTTCCAAGCAAGAATATGGGAGTGGGTTGCCTTTTCTTTCTCCAGGGGATCTTCCAGACCCAGGGATCAAACCTGGGTCTTCTGCATTTTATGCAGATTCTTTACTATCAGAGCCACCAGGAAGCCCAAGAAAAAAACTAATTTCTATCAAAAGCAAGCTTTTGATTCTGAAAGAGCTGTCTACTCCATGTCCTCACAAAAATAAATAATCCTAGTAAAATCTATTGCTGCCCACATGCCCCAGTTTTAAGAGGGCAGAGGGGGGCTTCGACCTTCTCATGGTGCATTTCTTATCCCCTGCCTGACACGTGGTGAATGAATCCATGGATGAATGATAGTTCCTGGGTGTGACGGTAGGCAGTGGAGGCCAGTGGTGGAAGAAAGAGAGGACACGACTGTTTCTTCCAAATAACATATTTCTCTCTCTCTTTTTTAAATTTGCATAGTTGATTTACAAATGTTGTAGAAGTTTCAGGTATACAACAGAGTGATTCTGTTATACATATATTTTCCTTTTCCATTACTGATTCTTATAAGACACTGAATGTAGTTCCCTGTGCTATACAGTAAGACCTTGTTGTTTATTTTATATATAGTGGTAAGCACTGGCTTGTTGCTTCTTGAGAACCTGAGGAATTTAAGTGATTCCTTAAATGACAAATAATGGTTTACCTAATACCAGGCTATGTCCCCCACAGTTCAGTTCAGTTCAGTCGCTCAGTCGTGTCCGACTCTTTGAGACCCCATGAATCACAGCACGCCAGGCCTCCCTGTCCATCACCAACTCTCGGAGTTCACTCAAACTCACGTCCATCGAGTCGGTGATGCCATCCAGCCATCTCATTCTCTGTCATCCCCTTCTCCTCCCGCCCCCAATCCCTCCCAGCATCAGAGTCTTTTCCAGTGAGTCAACTCTTCGCATGAGGTGGCCAAAGTATTGGAGTTTCAGCTTTAGCATCAGTCCTTCCAATGAACACCCAGGATTGATCTCCTTTAGAATGGACTGGTTGGATCTCCTTGCAGTCCAAGGGACTCTCAAGAGTCTTCTCCAGAACCACAGTTCAAAAGCATCAATTCTTTGGTGATCAGCTTTCTTCACAGTCCAACTCTCACTTCCATACATGACCATGGGAAAAACCATAGCCTTGACTAGACAGACCTTTGTTGGCAAAGTAATGTCTCTGCTTTTTAATATACTATCTAGGTTGGTCATAACTTTCCTTCCAAGGAGTAAGTGTCTTTTAATTTCATGCCTGCAATCAGCATCTGCAGTGATTTTGGAGCCCAAAAAAGTAAAGTCTGACACTGTTTCCTCTGTTTCTCCATCTATTTTCCATGAAGTGATGGGACCAGATGCCATCATCTTTGTTTTCTGAATGTTGAGCTTCAAGCCAACTTTTCACTCTCCTCTTTCACTTTCATCAAGAGGCTTTTGAGTTCCTCTTCACTTTCTGCCATAAGGGTGGTGTCATCTGCATATCTGAGGTTATTGATATTTCTCCCGGCAATCTTGATTCCAGCTTGTGCTTCTTCCAGCCCAGCCTTCCTCATGATGTATTCTGCATATAAGTTAAATAAGTAGGGTGACAATATACAACCTTGACATACTCCTTTTCCTATTTGGAACCAGACTGTTGTTCTATGTCCACTTCTAACTGTTGCTTCCTGAGCTGCATACAGGCTTCTCAAGAGGCAGGTCAGGTGGTCTGGTATGCCCATCTCCTTCAGAATTTTCCACAGTTTATTGTGATCCACACAGTCAAAGGCTTTGGCATAGTCAATAAAGCAGAAATAGATGTTTTTCTGAACTCTCTCTTTCTTTTTCCATGATCCAGCAGATGTTGGCAATTTGCTCTCTGCCTTTTCTAAAACCAGCTTGAACATCTGGAAGTTTATGTTTCATGTATTGCTGAAGCCTGGCTTGGAGAATTTTGAGCATGACTTTACTAGCGTGTGAGATGAGTGCAATTGTGTGGTAGTTTGGCATTGCCTTTCTTTGGGATTGGAATAAGAACTGGCCTTTTCCAGTCCTGTGGCCACTGCTGAGTTTTCCAAATTTGTTGGCATACTGAGTGCAGCATTTTCATAGCATCATCTTTCAGGATTTGAAACAACTCAAGTGGAATTCCATCACCTCCATTAGCTTCGTAGTAATGCTTTCTAAGGCCCACTTGACTTCACATTCCAAGATGTCTGGCTCTAGGTCAGTGATCACACCATTGTGATTATCTTGGTCGTGAAAATCTTTTTTGTCCAATTCTTCTTTGTATTCTTGCCACTTCTTCTTAATATCTTCTGCTTCTGTTAGGTCCATACCATTTCTGTCCTTTATCGAGCCCATCTTTGCATGAAATGTTCCCTTGGAATCTCTAACTTTCTTGAAGAGATCTCTAGTCTTTCTATTCTGTTGTTTTCCTCTATTTCTTTGCATTGATCACTGAGGAAGGCTTTCTTATCTCTCCTTGCTATTCTTTGGAATTCTGCATTCAGATGCTTATATCTTTCCTTTTCTCCTTTGCTTTTCACTTCTCTTCTTTTCACAGCTATTTGTAAGGCCTCCCCAGACAGCCATTTTGCCTTTTTGCATTTCTTTTCCATGAGGATGGTCTTGATCCCTGTCTCCTGTACAATGCCACAAACCTCTGTCCATAGTTCATCAGGCACTCTATCTATCAGATCTAGTCCCTTAAATCTATTTCTCACTTCCACTGTATAATCATAAGGGATTTGGTTTAGGTCATATCTGAATGGTCCAGTGGTTTTCCCCACTTTCTTCAATTTCAGTCTGAATTTGGCAATAAGGAGTTCATGATCTGAGCCACAGTCAGCTCCTGGTCTTGTTTTTGCTAACTGTATACAGCTTCTCCATCTTTGGCTGCAAAGAATATAATCAATCTGATTTCGGTGTTGACCATCTGGTGATGTCCATGTGTAGAGTCTTCTCTTGTGTTGTTGGAAGAGGGTGTTTGCTATGACCAGTGCATTCTCTTGGCAAAACTCTATTAGCCTTTGCCCTGCTTCATTCCGTGCTCCAAGGCCAAATTTGCCTGTTACTCCAGGTGTTTCTTGACTTCCTACTTTTGCATTCCAGTCCCCTATAATGAAAAGGACATCTTTTTTGGGTGTTAGTTCTAAAAGGTCTTGTAGGTCTTCATAGAACCGTTCAACTTCGGCTTCTTTAGCGTTACTGGTTGGGGCGTAGGCTTGGATTACTGTAATATTGAATGGTTTGCCTTGGAAACGAACAGAAAGCATTCTGTTGTTTTTAAGATTGCATCCAAGTACTGCATTTCAGACTCTTTTGTTGACCATGATGGCTACTCCATTTCTTCTAAGGGATTCCTGCCCACAGTAGTAGATATAATGGTCATCTGAGTAAAATTCACCCATTCCAGTCCATTTTAGTTCAATGATTCCTAGAATGTCTACATTCACTTTTGCCATCTCCTGTTTGACCATTTCCAATTTGCCTTGATTCATGGACCTAACATTCCAGGTTCCTATGCAATATTGCTCTTTACAGCACCGGACCTTGCTTCTATCACCAGTCACATCCACAACTGGGTATTGGTTTTGCTTTTGCTCCATCCCTTCATTCTTTCTGGAGTTATTTCTCCACTGATCTCCAGTAGCATATTGGGCACCTACCGACCTAGGGAGCTCCTCATTCAGTATCCTATCAGTTTGCCTTTTCATACTATTCATGGGGTTTTCAAGGCAAGTATACTGAAGTGGTTTGTCATTCCCTTCTCCAGTGGACCACAATCTGTCTGACCTCTCCACCATGACCCGTCCGTCTTGGGTGGCCCCACACGGCATGGCTTAGTTTCACTGAGTTAGACAGGGCTGTGGTCCGTGTGATCAGATCGACTAGTTTTCCGTGATTATGATTTCAATGTGTCTGCCCTCTGATGCCCTCTCACAATAGCTACCATTTTACTTGAGTTTCTCTTACCTTGGTCATGGGGTATCTCTTCACGGCTGCTCCAGCAAAGCGCAGCCGCTGCTCCTTACCTTGGAGGTGGGGTAGCTCCTCTCGGCCGCTGCCCCTGCCTCGGGCGAGGGGTAGCTCCTCTTCGCCACACTTCTGTGTGTTCGGTCACACTGCTGGCCTCGCCTCTGTCCCCCTACTCTGCCTTTTTTTTGTATTCAGTAACTTTGGGGTTTAATGCCAAATCATTGTGTCATCTTCTTAAGACTGTTTAAGCGCCCATGAACCCGTTGAACACATATGGTTTCAGCAATCCATGTCAGGCAATGGCAACACTGGAAAAGTGAAGTGCCATGGCCAAGCGTGTGTGTATAAGCAATGACGGCATCATTGGGATTGCACTTGGTCCAGCAGTGATTGAACAACCCAGCGATTGTGAGAGGCAGCCTGATTTCTGCTGCATTAAAATGGGTGCTTGGGATGGGGAGGTGGGAAGAGAATGTGCACCTTAAAATCACGAGAAACAGAAATCCTTTCAGCCTGTGTCACAGTTTTCTTACAGGAAACTCACTGGGAAAACTCCATGGGAAACTCTAGTTCATGAAGATGGGATCTGACATTCTAGTTATGTTTAGAAAATGTCTGAAACATCTGCCAAAGAGAAGGGAATCAGGCAGTTCTCAACATAGGTTATACATTAGGTTAGACAGGAATTTTACTTAAAAAAAATTTTTAGAGAAAATTTCTATTTACTTATCTGGCTGTGCTGGGTCTTATAAGCATGCATGCGTGCATACTAAGTAGTTTCAGTTATGCCCAACTCTTTGAGACCCCTTAGGCTGTAGCCTGCCAGACTCCTCTGTCCATGGGATTCTCCAGGCAAGAAAACTGGAGTGGGTTGCCATTTCCTCCTCCAGGGCATCTTCCTGACCCAGGGATCAAACCGTGTCTCTTATATCTCTGATACTGGTAGCAGGTTCTTTACCACTGGCGCCACCTGGGAAGCGTACAGGATCTTTAGTTGTAGCATGCAGGAACTAGTTCCCTGAGCAGAACCCAGGCCCCATGCATTAGGAGTGCACTGGGAGAACAGAGTCTTAGACGCCGTACCACCAAGGAAGTGCTCTCAACAGAGGGATTTAAAAGAAAAGAAGAAAAACAGCGCTAGCCTGAAACAAACTGAATCTGGTGCTAGCTTCAGCATCACACGTATTGATACAGGACAGACAATGCCAAAATTGACACAGCACAAAAATGAGCGTGGCTCCTGCCCAAGGATGGCAAGCAAATTTGTGAATCATTCCATATATTTACTCATAATTTTAAAAAAATTCAGAATCTCTAGGTATGATGGAGCATCAGGTCATTTTGAAAGGATGTCTAGGAGGTACTAGTGTGCTGTCCAGTTATGGAGCCACCAATAGGAAGATAAGAAGTGTGGATTTCCAGAAAGTGTAATTCCTATGTGTCCCAGGCACAATTAACAGTGATCCACTTCTCCTGAGGGGTCCAGTGGCAAAGGCTCCAAGCTCCCAATGCAGAGTGCCAGGTTCAACCCCTGGTCAGGGAACTAGATCCCACATGCCGCAACCAAGACTTTGAATGTAGCAACTAAAGATCCTGCATGCTGCAACAAAGACCTGGTGTAGCCAAATAAACAAATAAATATTTTTAAAAAAGATGGACACCCCTTCCCTGGAAACATTTGATGCAGTGGCAGTGGGTCTTGGATTTACTTCATTTGGGCCTACATGGTGTGGGTACTTCCTTCCATCCCTTTCTTTTTTCCTCTTTGTTCCCTCCTCCCTCTTTTTAATGCCAGCTTGGCAATCTCGCAGCACAGATCTATTTTAGCACAGCGACATGCTGAGCTCTGAAACCTTTCAAACTGTGTTATTCCCAACTTCAGATACCCTATCCTGCAAAGCAGAGACTTTCTGGGGTTCTCTGAGCTCAGATCCCGGCTGCATATCGTTTCTGAGTCCTCCCAGGCCCCACCATCCACCGGGCTGGTCAGTTTCGCCCCTGACTTCTGTATGCCCCCAGCCATGATGTCCCCTTCACCCTAAGCTGGCTCCAAGAACGAACAGGACGTGAAGGGCAGCCTCCCACTTAGTGGAACCTCTTGTCAGCTGCAAGGAATCTGCCTCCCAATGCAAGGAGATGCAGGTGACAAGGGTTAAATACCTGGTTTGGAAAGATCCCCTGGATAAGGAAATGGCAACTCACTCCAGTATTCTTACCTGGGAAATCCCATGGACAGAGGAGCCTGGTGGGTTACAGTCCATAGGATCACAAAGAGTCAGACACGACTGAGCACCGGCTCAGCTGCAGGCAATATACAGTGTAGATCAACGAGCAGGTCACCACCTTCAACACTTAGGACAGTGGTGCAGAGCAAACCCTTCAGGTTTCTTCTCAGTCACTTCCTGGGATACATTAACCCACATCATGTTTGCACCGGCTTTTGTCTAGCAAGGGTTTTTGATTTTCCATCACAAAAGGAAATACTCGCTTTTTAGAAAGATCCCACAATGTCATCTCCACTCTTTCTAAGTACTATCATTTTATCTCTGCTTTTTTTCAGTAGTTTTTCTTAGGTTTTTTTTTATGTGAACCATTTTTGAAGTCTCTATTGAAAATTTGTTACAATATTGTTTCTATTTTGTGTGTGAGGTTTTTTTTGGGGGGGGGCGGCGAGGCGGGTGGGATTTTAGCTCTCTGACCATGAATAGAACCTGCATCCCTTGTGTTGGAAGGTGAAATCTTAACCACTGGACTGACAACGAAGTTCCAGTAGCTTTGTTTTTTAAGTTTGCAAACTGCAAAATTAGGAGAGAGAAAGCACTCTGATTTCGAGATTTTGGCTACAGGGGGAGCTCTGGACATTGGGGTCATTACTTAAACTTCATCCTTCAAGTGCCTCAATATATTTTCAAAGAAAATAGACTACAGGGTGCTCTGTTTTTTCAACTTCCATTGAGATTGTTATGGAGGAGGCACTCTTGGAGTTTCTGCATATTTTATTCAGATTTTAACAGTATAATTTAAATAATGATCTAGGGACTTCCCTGGTGGTCCAGTGGTTAGGGCCCAGTGCTTTCACTGCCAGGCCCCAGGTTCAATCCCTGGTTGGGGACCTAAGATCCCACAAGACAAACAGTAAAGCCAAAAAAAATTTTTTTTATTAAAAAAAAACAATAATGATTCTATACAGAATCAATAGAATTCTGTATAGAAACAATAATGATTCTATACAGAATTAAGTCATCACGGCACTTGAAGGTGACCCATTCTACATCTCTTCTTGAGATCTTTGATCAGTGGTGCGTTTCCTCCTCTCTCAGTGGTATAGGATACCTTTTTCTTTGTGTAAGTTTTTCATGATGAGTAAACCAGACATAGTAGGACATATCACAGTCAGAAGAAAAGAAAACTCTCTCACCTGAAATCTCTTCTCCCCACTCTTCTTCACACTTGGATGAATTTTCTTAACAACCCCTGGCTTTCAGGAGAGCTTAGTCATGTGAGTGGCACACAGTGCAATATATTTCACAATGACTTCTTAACAATCTGTACAGTTACATATAATGTACTATGAGTTTAAAAAGTCATGTTAGAATATATGTGTTGCTCTCACTTCTTATATGAGATTGAGCACAATACTTACCCTCTTGAGACTACAGTGTCTTCATTTATAAAAAGGGATATTTATAGTAGCTACTTCATAGGGTTTTTGTGAAGATGACAATGGATATAAAGTATAAAGCTAATTGCTGGGCATTTTGGTCAGCTACACAATAAATGGTAGTTAGATGCTGTTATTATTACTTTTGTTAGTATCAACCAAGCTGTTTCTCTGACTTTTTTTTTCTCCTCACATGCTGTAGGTAAAAAAAAAAAAAAAGTACACAGGCCAGATTTCTCCAGAATGAAATTTTGCCATTTGTAGCAACATGGAAGGACCTAGAGGGTATTATGTTTAGTGAAATAAATCAGACAGAGAAAGACAATCTGTGTGATATCACTTGTATGTGGAATCTAAAAATAAAACAAATATATGTGTGTAGCAAAAGAGAAACAGACTCACAGATAGCACAAACCAGGGGTTACCAGTGGGGAGAGGGAAGGAAGAGAGATGACACGGGGGAGGGGATGATGAGGTACAATGATTGTGTATAAAATAAATGGCAGCAAGGATTTATGGTGCAGCACAGGGAACTATTGCCATTATCTTATGAAACATTTTAATGGAATAGAATCTGTAGAAATATTGAATCACTAGGTGGTATACCTGCAACTAATATAATATTGTAAATCAACTATATGTCAATGAAAGAAATAAAAATTAATTTTAGAAAGAGTAGATTTTTTTTCCATAACTTAAACTCACTCATCCTTTGGACAGAATTCTAAAGAGAGAGATGGCGTTCATAGACTACAATTAGGCTAACTTTGATGCTGGATCATTTCTTGCCTATAAATTGTCTGACTGGATACAGTACACTCAAGGATTTATACACTTTTGAGATTTGCCTTCTGGCAAACTCCCTAGAATCCTCACCCAAATCTTCATCTTCAGAATTCCCTAACAATTCTGTATTCACATAGCAATTTGTGGTTTTCAAGTATTATGACCTTACATGTCAACTTTAGAACATTCTAAAAATATATCATTAATGTATCATTAATTAATTAGCATTTTATTAATGCTATTTGTCATGGAAGAACATTAAGAAACCAAGAATTTAGTTGACCTGATCATGGACCCTCAGTTCACGTGAAATTTAGGGAATTAATCGGACCTTCCCTCTTTTCTCCAACATGTACTTTACTCCCATGAGTGAGTTCAAGCAGACTTCTTCTTGGGCTGTGCTGGGTCTCCACTGCGGCACACAGGCTTCTCTGGCTGTGGCATGCAGGCTTGGTTTCTCCATGGCATGTAGGATTTTAATTTCCCAAGCAGGCATTGAACCCACATACTCTGCCTTGGAAGGTGGATTCGTTACCACTGGACCACCAGGGAAGTCACCAAAATGACTTTATTAATATCAAGGAGGCAGACACACAACTAAGAATCCATAGATTGTTTTTTTAACCTTGAAGTTATTGAGCATTGCCATGTGGACACAGCCACCTCACAAATACCCTTTGGCTGCCTGGCATGATGCATATAACAAAATCCACAAAGCATTGGGATGCCAGATTTAGACATTTATTAATAGCTGAAACCTATTCCTGGTCACACATGTAGATTTCCACCTGCCAAAGAAGATCAAAGGACTTGCTTTTATGCTTTGCCTCTTCTTTTCCTACTTGACACTTCTTGAAACTGACAAAAAGTTGGAGGTAATAAAAGGCAAGAAGAGAAGGTATGGAATGTGTGGATTAGGAGCAGAGTGAAAAAGGGACCTGCTTCATTTACGCAAAGAACAGTCACTCCCTCCCAACTGGAGTCTTGGATCTGATGTCAAGCCAGCTCTAGGGTCTCCTGAACAGCCTGCCTTCCGGGTAGAGCATCCCTTCTCTGGAGAAAATCACTGTGTTTGGCAATGGTCTGATGAGTCCATGGCTGATGACATCTGTGCTCCTATTTATAACTCAAGGGTATACCCCCTTTTTCCATCTGAGCTGTTAGCTTTTAAAAATACTTAAAAACCAATCAGCGACTAAATTGCATCTGAAGAGCTATTTCAATTATAGAATGGAGGCAGCTCCTCGGCAACCGAAGTATTTAAGAGCTGCAGAAATTAATGTGCATTTTAATGCTGATTTGCAGAGTATAATACACTTTGTAATTCATTTAAATGTATTCTGTGTGTTTTCTTCTAGCTGAAGGCACAGCGGCAGTCCTTTGAATCATCATAAAAGTACAGTTTTAAAGTTTTTTTTTTTAATAGAAAAGTATTTAAAACCTAAGAAAATAAACCAAGTGAAGACATAATTGGTTGGAACTGAAATGTACCTTGGGGGCTTTTCCTTGAAAAACATCACTTAAAAGCACTCCTGTGGGATGATTCTCCCTCCTGAAAGAGACAACCTGGAGTTTGGATCACATCAAATAAAAATTTCACCTAAAATTGCTTTCTTTCTCGTTGCTGGACTGGATAAAAGTGTTAATTGTTCAGTCGTGTCTGACTCTTTGCAACCCCATGGACTGTGGCCCACCAGGTTTCTCTGTCTGTGGGATTTCCCAGGCAAGAATACTGGAGTGGGCAGCCATTCCCTTCTCCAAGGGATCTTCCCAACCCAGGGCTCAAACCCGTGTCCCCTGCATTGCAGACAGATTCTTTTCTGTCTGAGCCACCAGGGAAGCCCCACTGGACTAGATAGAAACTGTGTTATTTGTCGGAAGCTACTGACTTGGCAGATAAATCCAGGAGAATCAGTGCCTCCATGGATGATGAGTTTTAACACTGAGTTAATTAAACATAAATGTTTTGCCACAGGGCCACACAAGCAGTTTCTCTGTCGTCAGCCTGAAGGAGGAAAAGTCAGTAGAGCAAACAGCTGCTTTTGTTCAGCAGTTACCACAACCAGAATTATGGGGATATGTAAGGGAGGGAGAGTAGCAACAGGTAGGAAAAAAGACCTGAGGTGGACGCACCTGGCCCAGGTCAGCCCTCTGGTCTTGAATGAGTGATCTGGAGAAGCACAGATTTCAGATGCGGATCACCCGGATGCCCTCACTTCCTCCAAAGTCTTCATCCTTTCACACAGCAGATGAGGGACTAACCTCCTGAAATGGGATCACTGCAGATTCTAGGAAAGAGCCAAATCCCTGAGTAACCCCCAGAAGCCTGGTGGAAGTGACACTCCCCTGCTGTGTTCTATAGTCCCTGGAAAACAAAAGGGCACAGCCTTCTGTGTGGAGTCACTGTGACGTGGGATCATCTCGAGCGTTTATCAGTCCCCAGTTCCGTGTTATGTATGTTGGATTTGCTTGGGTTGCATTTGAACCGCTGTGGTTGTTGAGTCGCTAAGTCATGTCTGACTCTTTTTGACCCCATAGACTGCAGCATGCCAGGCTCCTCTGTCCTCCACTGTCTCCCAGAGTTTGCTCAGATTCATGCACATGGAGTTGGTGATGCAATTTAGCCATCTCATCCTCAGCTGCCCTCTTCTCCTTTTGCCTTCAGTCTTTCCGCTTATCGGGGTCTTGAATTGATGAGTTGCACTAAATGATAACACACCCTGCGCTCCTCCCCTCTGAAATTCTTCCCCTTCCCTGAAGTCAGGGTGGTTATAAACTGAGTCAATCAACGCACCTAAGACAGAGGCTCCTCAGCACTCTTCTCCAGGGCCACCCTCTTCCAGGACCTCACTGCCCTTCCGGGTCCCAGTCAGAAAAGTGAAAAGACTTTTTTATGGAACAAGCATGAAATGAGTACTTCCCTCCCATTGCCTTTGGACAGGGTTGTAGGGGAGGATGGGTGAATGACAGCCTCGTTCATCAAAGAGAACAAACCCAAGGGTTGGAAATTTGGGATGACTCCACGCTGTTTACTGAAAATCAGAGATTTCCTGGGGCTTCGAGGAGTGGTTATGGGATGTAGCTAAACTCAGAGGTCACAGTTTAAAGTGTAGTTCAGAATAGGCTCTGAACACCCATCCAGGGTGGCCTCTGCAGACTGTCCAAACTGAGGAAGCAAAAATCTCAGAGATGTGAGCACCTCAGGCTGGCTGGCACGCCAGTCTGAGCACCTGGCTGGTCTGAACTCCGGTTACCTGCAATCACCTCTGCTGGGTAACTGGAGTCTGTACGTTTTACACATTAACCCCTGGAGTCCTCTTCCCCGGGGCCCCAGAGGGCCCACTTTCCCCCAGCAAACGTGACATCGTCACAGTGCATCCTGCCCATGGGACATCCGTTTCTCGGCCTCTATAAGGAAACCACTGAGCCTGCCTCTGAGCTGTACACAGTGGTGGCTTTCATTTAAATACCCACTGCTCTTTCTGTCAGCACTGGGGAACAGAGAACGCTATTTATAGGCATCTTGGTGTCAATTTCCACACCGAGGAGGTGAGGCTGGTTTCTGATGTTGGCCTTTCCAGCCAGCTGTCCCCCATCATTTTGCACAGGCTGGCATGACATTTTCCTCCAGCCAATTGAATCCTGAAAAGTTTTGTTTCTTTCACACGTGAATGAAAAAGAAGTCTCACTCCTCGTAAAACTGTAATGTCACAGGCTCTATCTAATTTGTACTCAGAAACCTTACTAAGCAGAGGGGAGACAACATATACTCCCTTGATAAAGGCTGTGATCACTTATTTGGCAGTTTCTTCTGTAGGGAGGGTGGGAGAATTTAATGTAGAACTTGGTGAATAACTAGAATCTTAGATAATCTTTCCCCAAATAAATGATCCTTTGATTTCCCTTTCTACTTCTTTTTCAAAGCTAAAGATACTGTGTACCAGCAGCTTGTTGAAACCTACGGAGATGAAAACATAAAAGGGGGAAGAATTGCATTCAATAATGTTAATGTTTTAAGTCAAAGGGAAGATACCAAGTACCCAGCACCCGGAAGGGGGAGGTTATTGTTTAATAAAAACCTGGAAAACAGAATGGACTGATGACGATTGTGTGGACAAGTGGGGAACATAATCTGAGTCCTTAAGAAACCTGAACTGTTATAAATCATGGCAAATCTCTAAAAGTCTCTGGAGATTCAGTAAAACCAGACTTCGGATTTGGAGCATGAGTAACTGCCCGCAGCCTCATCTTTGTCAGTCTGCCTAAGCCCTGTGTCTTTCTCTTTAGATGGTTCTGTTAGAGAATTTTGCTCTGTGGGGACCTTTGAGGAATTTAGATCACATATCATGAAATGGGTGAGAATATAAAAATGAAAGCTAGTCTAACCATGACAGCCTTTGAAAAGCACCTGCCATAGAGTTATTTGAGTTATTTGAAAAGCACCTGCCATACACACTAAAAAGTAATCTTTTTAAAACTTTTTATTTTGTATTTTGTATAACCGATGAACGATGTTGTGATAGTTTCAAGTGAACAGTGAAGGGACTCAACCACACATCTACACGTATCCATTCTCCCTCATTTTAGACTCCAAGGCAGAAGAAAAGGCTGAGGACAGGATAAGAAACTGTCCCAGAACAGAGTTCTCCCCATGTCCTCGCTTTGGAAGCAGTGTTCAACAAATAGTCACTGAGCAAATAAGCAAATGAATTAACGGATGAGTGTATTAGTTACTGAGGAAGAGTGAGAAGCAAGTTTAGACAATGTGCTCAGTCGTGTCCAGTTCTTTTTGACGCTATAGACTGTAGCCCACCAGGCTCCTCTGACCCTGGGATTTCCCAGGCAAGAATACTGGAGTGGGTTACCATTTCTTCCTCCGGGGGTGTTTCCGACCCAGGGATCAAACCCACGTCTCCTGTGTCTCCTACAGAGCAGGTGGGTCCTTTACCTTCTAAGACATCAGGAAAGCCCAAGTTTAGACAATATTTGCCACAAAACTGGAAAGCCCACAGAATAAACCAAAACAATCATGAAGTTCTATTGATAGCACCTCCAAAAACACTGTAAAATTACTATCTCTTTTTTTATTACAAAAGATTTCAAAGACATAGAGAAGTATAGAGAATGAACTCTGTTAAAGGAACATTTAAATAAAGCATTAAGAAGAAGAGATGAAGGGACTTGCCTCTGTGCTTCCAATTCAGGGATGCAGGGAGTGCAGGTTCGGTCCTGGGTGGGGGAACTAAGATCCCGCATGCCACACAACCAAATAAATAAATAGAAACACACACACAAATGAATAAAAAGTAAGCAACATTTTAAGAAGCTATTTTAAGAATGAGGTGAACCTCCTGCTTCTCCTTCCCTAGTGCTTGTACCCACCTCTTTCAAGAAATAACCACTTTCATTGAAACTGATGTTAATCATCCTAGGAAATTTTAAAAAATTAAATTTACTTGCAGATATATGTATCCATAAATTATGCATTGTTTTATATCTTTTTTTAGCTTTTTAAAATAAGCACTACTGTACCATACATAATTTTCCCTAACTTGCTTTTCATACTTGTGTTTGGGGGAATTTATCCATGTTGATTTATGTAGCTCAAGGAAATTTATTTTAACTGATGTGTAGTATTTATTGTACCTTATGAATATCCCATAACTTACATCTCCATTTTCCCAGTGCTGTATATTTTAGTTACTTTATTTTTTTTGCTATTGCAAACAAGGCCTCCTTGGCCATTCCTGTTTATGTTTCCTTGAGCATACAACCAAGGTAGCCAAGGGCAGTGGTTTTCAACCCTGCCTGCATGTAAGAAAAATACCCAGTCTGAGCCCGACATCAAAGATTCTGATTTAATTTGCCTAGGGTCTAAATTCCAGTGTTAGAAGACAGAAGATGAATAAAGTTATAGATTAGGAAATGTTAGTCACACAGTTGTGTCAGACTTTTTGTGACTCCATGGACCGTTGCCCACCAGCCTCCTCTGTCCATGGGATTTCCCAGGCAAGAATACTGGAGTGGGTTGCCATTCCCTTCTCCGGTGGATCTTCCCAACCCAGGGATGGAACCTGGTCTCCTTCACCGCAGGAAGATTGCTTACCATCTGAGCCACCAGGGGAGCCCAGATTAGGAAATATCTGGCAATAATTTCTATTTTTGGCTCCATTTATAGACGGGGAGAATGAGGTGCAGTAACTTACCTGCACCTTAGGTGCAGTAAGGTCATGGCAAAGCCAGAATCCAGGCCCAGGTGGTCTGAGCTGAGTGTAGGTGCCTAAGCCCCTGTCTACACTCCCTCTATCATTGTCAAGAGCAGATCCAGAAACAGAAGACCTAGTAGCCTAGAAAGGCTGTGCTCCAAGAATCAATTTTCAGAGAAACTGAGGCTCATAGAGAGGTGGAGAGTGGGTCAGCCCAAGGGGCCCTCCATGTGAAGGAGAGCACCTGTGCCTGTTCCTCTCCAACCTAGTGAGGCTGGATTGACCACTCATTTCTGAAACACAATGTGTGTTTCCTAATTATAAAAATGGCATTATAATGGTTGGATTCCCTTGGGGCTCGGTGGTAAAGAATCCGCCTACCAAAACAGGAGATGCAGGTTCGATCCCTGGGTTGGGAGGATCCCCTGGGGAAGGAAATGGCAACCCACTCCAGTATTCTTGCCTGGGAAATCCCAAGGACAGAGGAGCCTGGTGGGCTACAGTCCATAGGATTACAAAGAGTCAGACACAACTGAGCGACTAAACAAGAACAATACAAGAGGTGAGGGAAAGAAAACAGGGGGATCCACTAGATCCTGGGTCCAGGGAAGAGCATCCTCTGGAGGTGATCCTGAAGCTCAAATGAGTGATCCTGGATGGGTGAGATTTCAGACAAAGAGAGTTCCTGCAAGAGGACATGTCTGGAGGAAGCTCATCATTTTGAGAAGCAGAAAGAAAGTCAGTACTTCTGCTAGCCTACTCTTACAACTGTGGGGCCAGTTTAGGATTACCAACACAGGCCCATGTGCGTGCATGCTGAATCGTTCAGTAGTGTCTGACTTTTTGTGACCTTGTGGACCATAAGCCCACCAGGCTCCTCTGTCCACAGGGATTCTCCAGGCAAGAATACTGGAGTGGGCTGCCTGGGACATCCTTCTCCAGGGTATCTTCCCAACGCAGAGATCAAACCCGTGTCTCTCATATCTTCTGCATTGATAGGTGGGTTCTTTACCACTAGTGCCACCTGGGAAGACCTACAGGCTCGTGTACCACACACCTAAATATTAAAAATCATAAGTTAAGCAAACTATTAAGGCATATATGCTCTATATTACTCTATATTTGTTATTATTTTAACAAATACCCCTTCATAATAACAAAAGTAAAACTATGAAAGAAAATATTTAAATAATGGATAGCACTATGGTCTTCATCTGATGGAAGGTCATCAAAATACCAATGACAACTAAGTTTGATTGTTATTGCACACATGTGGGTGTACTGGGAGATGGACCAAGGATGCTTGAATGAGTGATGAAATAAAGATAGAGATAATTAATAAATTATTTTATATTTATTCCATAAAACTTATTTTGTTGGCTCTATTTCAGTGAAATCATTATCTAGGTTGCTATAATCAATAGTCACATAATCTGTTATTGACAGTCACAGTCCAAAGGATTAAAGCAAAACCCAGTTTTAAGAGAGACACAATTTAAATGTATTTTCATTGAAACATACATTTTTAAAATTAACATTTTAAATAAAGTTATTTTTAATTTAAGGTTGCTTTTCTTCTAAAGTATATTGTAATTCAGTTCAGTACAGTTCAGTCGCTCAGTCGTGTCTGACTCTTTGCGACCCCATGAATCACAGCACGCCAGGCCTCCCTGAACATCACCAACTCCCGGAGTTCACTCAAACTCATGTCCATCGAGTTGGTGATGCCATCTAGCCATCTCATTCTCTGTCGTCCCCGTCTCCTCCCGCCCCCAATACCTCCCAGCATCAGAGTCTTTTCCAGTGAGTCAACTCGTCGCATGAGGTGGCCAAAGTATTGCAGTTTCAGCTTTAGCATCACTCCTTCCAATGAACACCCAGGATCTATCTCCTTTAGAATGGACTGGTTGGATCTCCTTGCAGTCGAAGGGACTCTCAAGAGTCTTCTCCAGCGCCACAGTTCAAAAGCATCAATTCTTCGGGAATCAGCTTTCTTCACAGTCCAACTCTCAAATCCATACATGACCACAGGAAAAACCATAGCCTTGACTAGATGGACCTTTGTTGGCAAAGTAATGTCTCTGCTTTTTAATATGCTATCTAGGTTGGTCATAACTTTCCTTCCAAGGAGTAAGCATCTTTTAATTTCCTGGCTGCAATCAGCATCCGCAGTGATTTTGGAGCCCCAAAAAATAAAGTCTGACACTGTTTCCACTGTTTCCCTATCTATTTCCCATGAAGTGATGGGACCAGATGCCATGATCTTTGCTTTCTGAATGTTGAGCTTCAAGCCAATCTTTTCACTCTCCTCTTTCACTTTCATCAAGAGGTTTTTGAGTTCCTCTTCACTTTCTGCCATAAGGGTGGTGTCATTTGCATATCTGAGGTTACTGATATTTCTCCCAGCAATCTCGATTCCAGCTTGTGCTTCTTCCAGCCCAGCGTTCCTCATGATGTACTCTGCATATAAGTTAAATAAGCAGGATGACAATATACAGCCTTGACGCACTCCTTTTCCTATTTGGAACCAGTCTGTTGTTCCATGTCCAGTTCTAACTGTTGCTTCCTGACCTGCATACAGGTTTCTCAAGAGGCAGGTCAGGTGGTCTGGTTAATAAATAACAAATGTTCAAATTTTAAATTTCATCTTAAATTTAAATAATGCTTATTAAACATAGCGCTGATCCTTAAATAGTGTGGGGTTGGGGCACTGACCTCTTGCACAGTTGAAAATCACGAGGAAGTTTACAGTTGGCCCTCCATATGTGCAGTCCTGCATCTGTGGGTTCATCCAGTGTCAGTGGTGTAATACTGAGGAATATATTTATAGAGAGAAAATCCACATAGTTCAGACCCATGTTGTTCAGGGCCAACCGCACTTCCATAAAAGTAAAGCTACTGCAACACAGGAATTGGATGTACATGTAGTTCATTTCATCAACAGGTTTCACTTCACGTTACTTCTAGTCCCACAGGGTTTTAAAATGCAGGATTTATTATTGCTCAGGTACGGGGACGTCAATAGATCAGGAGATGACTGCCACTAGAAGAGAATTTGTTATACTCACAGATCCCAGGAGAAGGGGGCACGTCATGCTAGGCAGGGCCACAGGGGGAGGCACCAGGGTCTATCAGGATGTGAAGGTGGGGGGCATGACTAATAGCTTTTATGATCTCTTCCTGGGACAAGGTAAGTTTAGCTAAATAAAATAGGATTTTTAAAAAATGAAATGAAAAAATTAAATTTCAGCTTGCTTATTTACAATGTGAGTAAAATAAGGAATTCTGTGAGACATTTTTATATATAAATGAAAAAAAAATTTCCCAGGGGTCAAAACCATTTCAGAAGGTGGCTTTTGAACAGCACCTCTAGAGAGCAGCAGAGAGGACAAAAACAAGTGTTTACTAGCATAAGTCTAACAAAAAATACTTGTGCCAAGAATACTGACCAAAAGCCTGAGATCTTGTAGGAGAAGTTCCTTTAAAATGGATTGTTAATGATGTCCTCTATTATAGCTATGAGGAGCCTGGCGTGCTGCAGCCTGTGGGGTCTCAAAGAGTCGGACATGAGTTAGGGACTAAACAACAACAACAAAGTCTTTGCAATTACCTTGGATTTTTAATAACACCTCCCAATTAATGTGTATTTCTTCAGGACTTCCTGGTGTTTCAGTGGCTAACACACCTTTATCCCAGTGCAGGGGGCCCAGGTTTGATCCCTGGTCAGGAACTAGAACCCACACGTTGCAATTAGGACCCAGTGTAGCCAAATAAATAAACAGATTTTTTAAAATCTGTATTTCTTCATGCTTCCAGTTGGAAGTTTGATAGTACTAAAGGTTGATAGAAACTTCTGGATAGATGCCTATGATAGATACACGTATCAGGACATGACCTACTTGTCTTGTACTGAGAAAAGTCCTGAATATTTTAAGATGGACTCATCCATGTTAGTAAACTGAATTGTGATATGGCTCCTGGAATGTTCACAGTTAATATTTTAGTGCTTGCTGTAGAACTAAAGTCCAAAGTAATCGTCTGCAAATGTTTTGTTGTTATTATGCAGTCCCTAAGCCACTCCAGTACTCTTGCCTAGAAAATCGCATGGACAGAGGACCTTGGTAGGCTGCAGTCCATGGGGTCGCTACTAGTCGGACACGACTGAGCGACTTCACTTTCACTTTTCACTTTCACACATTGGAGAAGGAAATGGCAACCCACTCCAGTGTTCTTGCCTGGAGAATCCCAGGGACGGGGGAGCCTGGTGGGCTTCCATCTATGGGGTCGCACAGAGTCGGACACGACTGAAGCGACTTAGCAGCAGCAGCAACTCATGTCTGACTCTTTGAGACCCCACAGACTGCAGCACACCAAACTCCCCTGTCCTTCACTATCTCCCTGAGTTTGCTCAAACTCATGTCCACTGAGTCAGTGATGTCATCCAACTGTCTCATCCTCTGCTGCCCTCTTCTCCTTTAACCCTCAATCTTTCCCAGGAGCAGAGTCTTTTCCAATGAGTCAGTTCTGCGCATCAGGTGGCCAAAGTATTGGAGCTTCAGTTTCAGCATCAGTCCTTCCGGTGATTGACTGGTTTGATCTCCCTGCAGTTCAGGAGACTCTTCAGTCTTCAGCACCACAGTTTGAAAGCATTAATTCTTTGGCACTCAGTCTTCTTATGTCCAACTCTTATATCTGTACATGACCACTGGAAAAACCATAGCTTTCATTCATAGGTGGACCTTTGTTGGCAAAGTGATAGCTCTGCTTTTTAATACACTGTCTAGGTTTGTCATAGCTTTTCTTTCAATGGGCAAGCGTATTTTAATTTCTTGGCTGCAGTCACCATATGCAGCAATTTTGGAGCCCAAGAAAATAAAGTCTGTCACTGTTTCCACTTTTTCCCCATCTATTTGCCATGAATCAGACTCGACTTAGTGCCTGAACAATGAACAACAATATTTGCCATGAAGTGAAGGGAAGAGATGCCATGATTTTAGCTTTTTGAACACTGAGTTTTAAGCCAGCTTTTCCACTCTCCTCTTTCACCCTCATCAAGAGACTTTTTAGTTCCTCTTCACTTTCTACCATTGGGGTGGTATCATCTGCATATCTGAGGTTATTGATATTTCTCCTGGAAATCTTGATCCCAGGTTGTAATTCATCCATCCTGGCATTTTGCATGATGTATTCTGCATAT
Organism: Moschus berezovskii; assembly: GCF_049115385.1. Classification (NCBI taxonomy): domain Eukaryota; kingdom Metazoa; phylum Chordata; class Mammalia; order Artiodactyla; family Moschidae; genus Moschus; species Moschus berezovskii. The sequence continues at coordinate 73,162,187 of NC_142474.1, read as the reverse complement.
TAGTTAAATAAGCAGGGTGATAATATACAGTCTTGATGTACTCCTTTCCCAATTTTGAACAAGTTCATTGTTCCATGTCTGGTTTCTTGTCCTGTATACAGATTTCTCAAGAGACAGGTAAGGTGGCCTGGTATTCCCATCTCTTTAAGAATTTTCCACAATTTGTTGTGATCCACACAGTCAAAGGCTTTAGTGTAGTCATTGAAGCAGAAGTAGATGTTTTTAGTTGTTTAACTCATTCACCCAGGAATAATTTTGTACTAAAACTTATTATAGCTAATAAGGTCCCCCAGTCTAAAACTACCCGTTCATTTTATTAGACACAGAGCTGGCAGGATGCCATAACAATGAGGACCACGGACTTGGTTTTGCCATGGTGACAAAGAGATTTTTATTAACTTTTGGAAAAAAAAAAACAGGCATGTTAGTTTAATACAAAGAAAAACTCACCACCTTTCACCAGCAAATACCCAAGTTTCCCTCCCTGAAATATATTTCCTGAAATGAAAGTGAAATGTTTCCAGAATTATAGATTTGAGGACTGAACGGCAAAAGAAACTCAGATTTTAAACTTTAGAAGATGAACGAAAGTGGATCAATTCATTCTCTGATGTAAAATTCCTAATTTGAATAAAAGCTACAAATGGAAATCATTGTCCTATGCCCCAATAAAAAGTAAATACAGTGATGTTAGAAAAGTAGAGTATTGCAAGTATGTCGAGTCACTGCTTTTAAAAAAAAAAATCACTATGCAAGAATCTTTCTGCATTTAGGATTCCTACATTTGTGAACAGCTGTTTTTGTAATAAAACTGAATAAAACTAAATGTCACAACTCGTGAAAGGATTTAACGTTGAACACAGAACACAAAACTTGACACTGTCATCTTAATACCTAAAAAAAAAGGAAAAAAAGCCCACAGCAAAACCAACAGAAATGGTAGTCTTCTATGTTCTAATCTAAAGAATAATGATTTATAAGATAAAATACAAATAGACATGTGTAATGGATTACCTATTCAAATATATGCTTCTGTTAAGTTTCAAATTCAAATTGACAGTATTCGACTATTACCCATGCTTCTGTTAAATGTTGAATATTTTTCTGGCTGTTGATTTTTCTTTTTTTTTAATATATTTATTTACTTACTTATTTGGTTGCACTGGGTCTTAGTTGCAGTATGCAGGATCTTTAATTGCAGCATTTGAACTCTTAGTTTCAGCATGTGGGATCCAATTTCCCAACCAGGGGTCAAACCCAGGCCCCCTACATTGGGAACTTGTAGTCTTAGCCACTGGACAAGCAGGGAAGTCCTCGCTGATTTTTCTTATACTCAGTTCATCTCACTGGTTTATTTTTACCTTCCAGGCCCTGTAGATGCCTAAGTGTGTGATCTCTGTTCTAGACCATGGCTTCCTCGTGGGCAGAAACCCTGGCAGTATACTATCCAGCCAGCTTTCCGCGGTGGTCCATCTATGATCCATCAACTATCTAGCAAATATTTCTTGGTCGCCTGCTATCTACCCAGCGCTGTTGGTCGTGCTGCAATTCCAAACATGGATAAAGCAATCCCTGCCTCCGGGACCTCCGATCCCTGTTAGTAAACATCTGAACTGGTTGACTGGCTGTCTTAGTCCCCCCATGGCACAAAGAGCTCTGAGCTACACAGTCTGTGGAGCTCCAAGACTGTTCCTTGCAAACGTGGCAGGTGATGTAACAGCTTATAAAATTCATCCCCAAAGAGAAAAATCTATTCCTGTCTGCGGGGTTTGAGCTGTGAAGGCAACTGGCACAATGGGAAGTGGCAAGTTTTGCATTCAGGGTGACAGAAATATGAGTCCCTAAAGCTAGTTAGTAAATAAACACATAGGCTCATTCTCCTAAGTCCCCTAGTCCGAACCCTTTCTGAAGTTGCTGTAGCAAAGTAAGCTTTTCTTAAGACACATGTTTATCAGTTCAGTTCAGTTCAGTCGCTCAGTCGTGTCCGACTCTCCGCGACCCCATGAATCACAGCACGCCAGGCCTCCCTGTCCATCACCAACTCCCGGAGTTCACTCAAACTCATGTCCACAGAGTCGGTGATGCCATCCAGCCATCTCATTCTCTGTCGTCCCCTTCTCCTCCTGCCCCCAACCTTTCCCAGCATCAGAGTCTTTTCCAGTGAGTCAACTCATCGCATGAGGTGGACAAAGTATTGCAGTTTCAGCTTTAGCATCAGTCCCTCCAATGAACATCCAGGATTGATCTCCTTTAGAATGGACTGGTTGGATCTCCTTGCAGTCCAAGGGACTCTCAAGAGTCTTCTCCAACACCACAGTTCAAAAGCATCGATTCTTCGGCGATCAGCCTTCTTCACAGTCCAACTCTCACATCCATACATGACCACGGGAAAAACCATTGCCTTGACTAGACGGACCTTGGTTGGCAAAGTAATGTCTCTGCTTTTTAATATACTATCAAGGTTGGTCATAACTTTCCTTCCAAGGAGCAAGCGTCTTTTAATTTCCTGGCTGCAATCAGCATCTGCAGTGATTTTGGAGCCCCAAAAAACAAAGTCTGACACTGTTTCCACTGTTTTTCCATCTATTTCCCATGAAGTGATGGGACCAGATGCCATGATCTTTGTTTTCTGAATGTTGAGCTTCAAACCAACCTTTTCACTCTCCTCTTTCACTTTCATCAAGAGGCTTTTGAGTTCCTCTTCACTTTCTGCCATAAGGGTGGTGTCATCTGCATATCTGAGGTTATTGATATTTCTCCCAGCAATCTTGATTCCAGCTTGTGCTTCTTCCAGCCCAGCGTTCCTCATGATGTACTCTGCATATAAGTTAAATAAGCAAGGTGACAATATACAACCTTGACGTACACCTTTTCCTATTTGGAACCAGTCTGTTGTTCCATGTCCAGTTCTAACTGTTGCTTCCTGACCTGCATACAGGTTTCTCAAGAGGCAGGTCAGGTGGTCTGGGATTCCCATCTCTTTCAGAATGTTCCACAGTTTATTGTGATCCACACAGTCAAAGGCTTTGGCATAGTCAATGAAACAGAAATATATGTTTTTCTGAAACTCTCTTGCTTTCTCCATGATCCAGCGGATGTTGGCAATTTGATCTCTGGTGCCTCTGCCTTTTCTAAAACCTGCTTGAACATCTGGGAGTTCATGGTTTACATATTGCTGAAGCCTGGCTTGGAGAATTTTGAGCATGACTTTGCTAGCGTGTGAGATGAGGGCAATTGTCCAGTAGTTTGAGCATTCTTTGGCATTGCCTTTCTTTGGGATTGGAATGAAGACTGACCTCTTCCAGTCCTGTGGCCACTGCTGAGTTTTCCAAATCTGCTGGCATATTGAGTGCAGCACTTTCACAGCATCATCTTTCAAGACTTGAAATAGCTCAACTTGTATTCCATCACCTCCACTAGCTTTGTTAGTAGTGATGCTTTCTAAGGCCCACCTGACTTCACATTCCAAGATGTCTGGCTCTAGGTCAGTGATCACGTTATCGTGACTATCTTGGTCGGGAAGATCTTTTTTGTACAGTTCTTCTGTGTATTCTTGCCACCTCTTCTTAATATCTTCTGCTTCTGTTAGGTCCATACCATTTCTGTCCTTTATCGAGCCCATCTTTGCATGAAATGTTCCCTTGGAATCTCTAATTTTCTTGAAGAGGTCTCTTGTTTTTCCTATTCTGTTGTTTTCCTCTATTTCTTTGCATTGATCACTGAGGAAGTCTTTCTTATCTCTCCTTGCTATTCTTTGGAACTCTGCATTCAGATGCTTATATCTTTCCTTTTCTCCTTTGCTTTTCGCTTCTCTTCTTTTCACAGCTATTTGTAAGGCCTCCTCAGACAGCCATTTCGCTCTTTTGCATTTCTTTTCCATGGGGATGGTCTTGGTCCCTGTCTCCTGTACAATGTCACGAACCTCCGTCCAGAGTTCATCAGGCACTCTATCTATCAGATCTAGTCCCTTAAATCTATTTCTCACTTCCACTGTATAATCATAAGGGATTTGATTGAGGTCATATCTGAATGGTCTAGTGGTTTTCCCTACTTTTCTTCAATTTAAGTCTGAACTTCGCAATAAGGAGTTCATGATCTGAGCCACAGTCAGCTCCTGGTCTTGTTTTTGCTAACTGTATACAGCTTCTCCATCTTTGGCTGCAAAGAATATAATCAATCTGATTTCGGTGTTGACCATCTGGTGATGTCCATGTGTAGAGTCTTCTCTTGTGTTGTTGGAAGAGGGTGTTTGCTATGACCAGTGAATTCTCTTGACAAAACTCTATTAGCCTTTGCCCTGCTTCATTCCGTGCTCCAAGGCCAAATTTGCCAGTTACTCCAGGTGTTTCTTGACTTCCTACTTTTGCATTCCAGTCCCCTAGAATGAAAAGGACATCTTTTTTGGGTGTTAGTTCTAAAAGGTCTTGTAGGTCTTCATAGAACCGATTAACTTCAGCTTCTTCAGCATTACTGGTTGGGGCATAGGCCTGGATTACTGTAATATTGAATGGTTTGCCTTGGAAACGAACAGAAATCATCCTGTCATTTTTAAGATTGCATCTAAGTACTGCATTTCGGACTCTTTTGTTGACCATGATGGCTACTCCATTTCTTCTAAGGGATTCCTGCCCACAGTAGTAGATATAATGGTCATCTGAGTTAAATTCAGCCATTCCAGTCCATTTTAATTCACTGATTCCTAGAATGTCGACGTTCACTCTTGCCATCTCCTGTTTGACCACTTCCAATTTGCCTTGATTCATGGACCTAACATTCCAGGTTCCTATGCAATATTGCTCTTTACAGCACCGGACCTTGCTTCTATCACTGGTCACATCCACAACTGGGTATTGGTTTTGCTTTTGCTCCATCCCTTTATTCCTTCTATAGTTATTTCTCCACTGAGCTCCAGTAGCATACTGGGCACCTACCGACCTGGGGAATTCCTCATTCATTATCCTATCATTTTGCCCTTTGTCACTGTTCATGGGGTTGTCAAGGCAAGTATACTGAAGTGGTTTGCCATTCCCTTCTCCAGTGGACCACATTCGGCTGTGGTCCATGTGATCAGATCGGCTAGTTTCCTGTGATTATGATTTCAGTTTGTCTGCCCTCTGGTGCCCCCTAGCAATACCTACCGTCTTATTTGGGTTTCTCTTACCTTGGTCGTGGTCTTCACAGCCGCTCCAGCAAAGTGAAGCTGCTGTACCTTACCTTGCACGAGGGGTATCTCCTCAAGGCCGCCCCTCCTGACCTTGAACGTGGAGTAGCTCCTCTCGGCCCTCCTGCGCCCGCGCAGCCACCGCCTGTTGGACGTGGGGCAGCTCCTCTCGGCCGCCGGCCCTGGCCTCAGGCGTGGGGTAGCTCCTCACGGCCGCACCTCTTTGTGTGGTTCGTTGCGCTGGGGCCGGCGTCTCTCGCGTCGCGCCTGCGCCGCCGGGGCCGGACACATGTTTATAGGTCTGAACAAACACGGCTTTGTCTTTGCTGGCAACTGAATCTGTTTCTGTCTCTGTTATCATGTTTGACATCCAAAGACTTGTGCTTCTAATCCTGGTGCCTTCACTGCCCAGTTGCCGTGATGATGGTGGTAACTTCCCCCATACTTAACCTTTCCTTTAGGTCAATTGTCTTTTAAGACATACCTGGGCCGATGTCACAGGAAACAGAATGGCTGCTCTTTGCTGAGCTCAGCAGTTGCACTAGATTTAAAGGGAGGGATGAGAATGAGAGATGCTGTAGTAGGCTTTGGGGTTGAAATGGCAAATATACAAAACAAATGGACACATTCTCAAAGCCTTAACTATTTCACAGTCTTTTAAAAGAGTTAGATATTTAAGATCTCACAGTCTTCTTAAATATTTTAAGAGATATTTAATTTCTCATCTTTTATTAGAGCAGGATAGAGGTGTTCTCTGCTTTCTCGTAATTTTTGGTTTTTTGCTAAAATTCTCCTTTCACTCTGTTCACTCGACCTGGTTGAATTCTGCCGTAATTCAATGTTATTTCAACAGCATTTTATCAAGTATCTATTCCATGCCAGGTCCTGTCAGCAGGCAGTGTAGGAGACAGCCGAGCACCTAAAAAGGCTGTTCATCAAAGACAGAATTCAGAATAAACAGAATTTATTAAGTGAAAAGGGTGGATATGAAACCCAGGCAATTCAGGCAGCATGTTCAAAGGTGCAAAAGAATGAAATATCATGGTGGGCAAGAAGGAAATATAAATTGTTTGAGTGGCTGGAACGGCAGAAAAAGAGCAGGCTGGGGGTTAGCTGGGAATTAGAGCTTATTCCAACCGAGCTCCAGTCACTGTTCCAAGGAAGGCTTGTTTCAAAACCACCGGGGGAGGGCGGGGATGTTTTTTAAAAAAAGCAACCAAACTTATTTTTTCTGGGCAGGACACCTGGTGATTCAGATTCATAAGGAGTGGGATTGGAGCCCAGAAATGTTTACTTTTTGAAATACTTTCCAAGTTCCAATTCAAGATGACAACTGAGCACAAGCATTTGCCTTCCTCCTCCTCTTCCTTCCCAAACCCCACTGAAATTAACAGAGGAGGGACCAAGTGACTTACCCACAGCAGTGAAGAGAATAGAAAAACTTGCGAAGAGGTCAGAGCTAGTAATCTCTTGCTTAAAATTAGGAAGAGAACAGAAGCATACTGAAAGCAAAAACCCAGCATTGGGAGCCATGACCCTCCACCTTGGGAGCAGGATGCTGAGAAAGCCATGGGTTCTGACAGAGCTACAGAGATGCTTCCAAATTGGTGTAAGTCAGAGTGGGTAATGAATAATGTCACAAAAATAAAGTCAAATGATGAGAGGAGTGTCTGGGGAACACCTGAACCCTTCACTTCCAACTCATGGAGATTAACTGGCAGCCTGGCTCTTAACAATGTGGAATAGATGCTCTCTGAAAGAAAGATTTTTGATAAATCCAAGCAATACTATTCTAGCCCGATTAATTTCTTCCCAGCTGGGAGAACAAGATCAGCATGGAAGAAAATCTTCCCCATATGTTCCTTGGGAGTTTGGAAGTAAGGATACCCCTACCCCCTCCAAGTATCCCTGACCCACAGACCTCACCAAGGATAGAGAAGAAAGTACAGAAGAAATTGAAAGAGGAACCCATGCTCATAGCTGTTGTGCTATACCCATGGGGTACTCAAAATGCAAGCTCTTCACGGCCATTTTTGTTTTGTATTAGGTGGACATAAGAATTTAATAGGGGCTTCCCAGGTAGCTCAGCTGGTAAATAATCTGTCTGCAATGCAGGTGACCCCAGTTCTATTCCTGGGTTGGGAAGTTCTCCTGGAGAAGGGATAAGCTATCCACTATAATATTCTTGGGCTTCTCTGGTGACTCAGATGGTAAAGAATCTGCCTGCAATGCAGGAGACCTGGGTTTGATCCCTGAGTTAGGAAGATCCCCTGGAGGAGGATGAAATCTCTCTGAAAAGGAGGCATTCTCTGATGGATAGAGTGATCCATAAAGGACCAGAATTCCCATGTTCAACTTTCTTTTATTACCTTTGTTTGTCCACTGAAAAGGGGAAGAAACCAATATTTGCCAGAAGAATCCAGCACTCGCTCTGGTCCGCAAGGGTGGAGGTGGCCAGGAGTCCGGGCTTCCATGTTCTAGGGGATCGGATCCATGCTATGAGGCCCAGCACCTAGACATTCCAGACCAAGGCGGGGTTTGGAAATGTGTGTAACCCTCCCCAGTCTCTGGCTAGAAAGAGACTCTCTCTTCCCCAGGAGAGCCCTGACAAGGACGAGGGGGTTTTCCGAGGTCCATTCAAACAGGCTGAGATGACCCATCCCAACAGGACGACCACCGGGACGACCCATCCCAACAGGACGAGTGGATGAGGCAGAAACCCTGGGACGTGAACGGACAATGTAACATACACGGTGCAAAGGTCTCAGAGGAAAGCCGCAGACCTAATGAATGGGCTGCGTGTGATTTCCACTCAAACTGGGACCCGGTCCCACTGTGGGTTCCAATCCAGCCCCCACTTTGGACCCAACGGGTGAGAAAAATCACACTGACCTGCAACTTGAAAGTCCTCTCTGATGTCGGATGACAGAGCTCTCCTTCTCGAATGCTGAGAAATTAAATAGCTCTGGGACCAAGGCAGGCCGGGGTGAGGGGGTATGGCGTGGAAGCAGGGGTTCCTAGAATTTTTCTTGCAAATGAAGCCATGTTGGATGCAATTGTGTGTGATGTCCTTGGCTGTGCAGTGAGGGGTGGTGGCTGATTTTCAGACCATGGCCCCCTGTACTTTCTTCCTCAAGCTCATACTCCGCCAGCCCTGTATGAGCCCTGTACGTTCATGCATTTGCAGGGAAAGAGGAGAGCTTGGGGAGGTGGGTAGCTGGGAGAGAGCCGAATCCTGCCCCCGCTGCCCACCCCTAGCCCCGCACGTGTCTCTAGTGAGTTGTTTCTGGTCAGTTCTAACCTCTAGCGTTTTCAGAATCATCTCCTGCTCACAAACTTGGCTTTGTTGATCAATGAATGAACCACTTTTTAGCCTACAGTCTGTGTAGGAAACCAAAACAACCCAGAGTGGAGGGCCCACTCCGTTTGCACAACCCCACCCAGCCCCACCTCTGCCAGTGGACCACTGACCATGCCTCCTGGATCACCAACTCCGGTCCCCAGCTGTCCACTACAGAGAACTGATTGCTTTCAGGACTTCTTTCTCCGTTTTGATCTCTCCAGGCATTTCACACAGATGCTTTTTGTTTTTACATTTAAATACCCATTTTCTCTCTGGGGAGGCTCCCCCAAGAGCATGGTGTGAATTCTGCCTTCATACAGGCTCTGCTTTCAAACCATCAGGCACACAGGCATTCGTTTTCATGTCTGTTTGTAAAAGTCTGTGCTAAAACTTCAATACGGTTGACTCTCTCCACATGGCGAGATCCCACTTATAAGGTGATCCTTTTAGGAATACCAGGGAAATAATAGAATCTTCACGGCCTTTCTGAAGCTGCTGCAGCCGCTGTTACTAACCTTGGTTAGTGATGTGGGCTCTTAACAAGCTCTTGATTTGAAGGGGCTGCTTATATTCTGTCTACAGGAGGCAAACCTAGGTGTGATGTCTGCTGGCCATAAAAGAGCTGGACTCAAAGGTCCTTTCTTTGCACTAAATGTGCTTGATGGGGACATTTCTCAGTCCCCTTGGAGCACCAATGCAAGTGATAAGAGCTTGTGTTGATATGAAATAAACTGGGCCAGGGTCTCCCCATCACCTCAAGCAGAGACCAATTAACCAATTCTACAGTAGAAGCCCACCGCCTCTAAGCTCAGGGTGTCAGAAGCACTCGCAGGTCTCCACCACAATCTTCCCCTGCTCAGATGCTCTGAGCCCTGGACCCAAATCTCCAGGGTCAGGAGTTCCTGCATAATTTCAGAATCTCCTGTGGGGTTGCTACCAACATTCTCCCCCTCTCAACTGTTAACTCTTGAGAGACTGTGGAGTAGGGGAGGGGGAATGTCACAAGAAGTATCCCTTCACCTGCTCACAGGGGCTTCATTCAAAAATTACCCTTCACAATAGGAGAGAGAGATGGTACAGCTGAACAAATAAAACAACAATGGAGGCAGGCTGAACACTATCAATCCAGAGAGGAAGAAAAACCAGAAACCAGGGAAGCTGGAAGCTAGAAGATCATGTCAGTGAAGATATTTGATGCCAAAATGTGGGAGTATATGAGAAGCAGAAGTTACACAAGAGGAGGGTTGAATTTTAAATTATCTGTACATCCATTTCATGCCCCTCCCACTGGAGGTGAAGTCTAACTTCCCTCTTCTTGAAGATGGACCCACCTGTTATTTAATTCATTTAGTGAAAGAATCAACATTCTGAAGGCTCTGGCCATTATAGACACTCAATCTATGTATGTTGAGTAGGTGAATTGAGACAGGCTAGAACTTTGGGCTGAAATGAAATTTAATAGAGTCAAACACAATGCCAGTAGTCAAGTATGGATGTGAGAGTTGGACTATAAAGAAAGCTGAGCACCGAAGAATTGATGCTTTTGAATTGTGGTGTTGGAGAAGACTCTTGAGAGTTCCTTGGATTGCAAGGAGATCCAGCCAGTCCATCCTAAAGGAAATCAGTCCTGAATATTCATTGGAAGGACTGATGCTGAAGCTGAAACTCCATTACTTTGGCCACATGATGGGAAGAACTGACTCACTGGAAAAGACCCTGATGCTGGAAAAGATTGAAAGTGGGAGGAAAAGGGGATGACAGAGGTTGAGATGGTTGGATGGCATCACTGACTCAATGGACATGAGTTTGAGTAAACTCCAGGAGTTGGTGATGAACAAGGAAGCCTGGCGTGCTGCAGTCCATGGGGTCTCAAAGAGTCAGACATGACTGAGCGACTGAACTGAACTGAGTACACAATGGGGAAAGGCCATTTTTTTCAGATTTAAGAAAAAAAAATAGATCTGGTTGTTTGAAACATAAATTTCAATGTGAGTCCAACCTGAGTTGCTCCAAAGCTTAGTTAGCATGTCTTCTAGGCTGCAGAAAGGAAGAAGGGAATGGCAACCCACTCCACTACTCTTGCCTGGAGAATCCCACGGACGGAGGAGCCTGGTAGGCTACAGTCCATGGGGTCGCAAAGAGTCGGACACGACTGAGCGACTTCAATTCAATTCAATTCAAATTTTAGGCTGCAGACCTAGAATGCAAGTCCAGAAACTGGAAACAATGAGCAGACGCCATTTTGCACTGTAGCATCCTCTCTGTGACACTGTACTATGTTATAAACATTGTTTTAAGAGGTGCCTTGAAGAGAAACTGTACCAGCCTGGATTGCATTCAGAGAAAAATGATGATGACAGATCAGAATCAGAAAATCATAGCATGTAGGGATGAACTTAAGGTAACAAGATTCTTTGTGTGAAAACATGGAGACCCAGGGAAGAAATTTATTTCATGAAGTTTTCCTAGGCAATGCATCCTTTTGTTCTAAACTCTTAAAAGCTTCTGTTAGATCAGCATTACTTGTTTGTATTTATAGGACCAGATTTGGAGCTTGGGTGGTGTAGGGGAGCCCCGAGTCTAGTCTCAAGGCAAGCACAGGGTGAAAGGGGTGCTCCCTCCCCTGTAGGACTGGTAGAAGATGACTTTGGGGTGGTAAACAGAAAACTAAAATTAAAAAAAAAGGGAATAAGACAGAATTCCAGTCCATCTAGAGCTCGGGAAGAAGTTGGAACAAGACAGTGGATGTTTATAGGATCTCTCTTTTTTTTTTTTTACTGTGATAATCCATAAAATACTTTTGAACAAAAATTCAAATGTCCCAACCCTAAGTGGGAAAAGCATTCAAAGCCCATTGTTCCCAATGCAGCGTGCAAATGGCTTAGGAAGGAGGGATAAGAGGCTTGTTGAAGAGAGGAAGGGAAGGGGGAATAGAGAATCTGTCAGTGAAACTTATTACCTTAGCTGGCCTTCTGGTGAAACCATGTACACGAACGTCCCACCTGCGGGGAAAATCCACCGGAGACTTTCGGTGACTCAGTGTGATGAGAGGCCTCATATTTTCACCTTTTCCCAGCTGCAGGAAGGGGCCCTCTTCCAAGAGAAAATTCAATGTCCTCCTTAGGCTGGCTGGTGATCCCGCTCTCCTTTTCCAAGAGCTGAGGATAAAGATTGCACCTCCAGGCACTGAGTCTTGGAACACACACATCTGGCATGGGAATGGCCCCCACAGTCGGGCATCAGTGAGCTCAGCTCAACCCCTCTGCGGCCCTTGAGTGACTAAATGACCTTGACAACCTCGCTTCCTTTCCTGCTGTCACTTTCTCCAGCCCTAGCCCCCCCAAAGACAATCTCCCTCTCTTCCTTCTTGGAGAAGGAACTGTCAGCCATCTTTCTTAAGGTTAACCCTTTCCCCCCTTCCCTAGGCACCTTCACTTACCTTCACAAGACTCTTGGACCATTCTGTTTCTTGTTTCTCCTCCTCCAGAAACTCAGCTTTGCCTGTTGCTCTAGGACACCCTTCCCTTGATTTCTAACCACATGTCCTGACTTTTCTCCACCTTCTTAATTGCCCAGGTCTCTGTTTGCTTTGCTGTTTACTTTTCCTCCTCCTGACTTTGGTATTCCCCGAAAGCTCTGTCCTCAACATCTCACTTCTTTTCCCTAAATTCTGACCTTAAATTCTCCTACTGTTGCTCTGTCCCCTCTAATCAGAAAGCCTTCACATTCTCGTCATCCCCTATGCACACTTGGCTCTAGAGGCTTTTCACTGGACGGTTTCACGGTCACCCCAAACTGAGTATGTTTCATCTATAACCCACAGATGCCCCCTCTGACTGTGAATGGACCACCCTTTTTTCTTCTCTAACCCCCTCCCCACCAGTTCCATCACCCTTCCTCTTCTAATCACCCACAGCCAGAAATCATCAAATTCTGTGCATTCTTAATTAATTAATTTTTATTGGAGTATAATTGTTTAGGAATAATGTTATGTCAGTTTCTGCTGTACAACAAAGTGAATCAGCCATACGTATACAGACATCTCCTCCCTCTTGAGCCTCCCTTACTCCCCTCCCCGACCCCACCCGTCTCGGTCATCACAGAGCACCGAGCTGAACTCTGTGCTGTGCGGCAGCTTCCCTAGTGGGAAGTGTTAACGAGAGTTATCCGCTGTACCCTTGGCAGTGTATATATGTCACTGCCACTCCCCCAGTTCGTCTACCCTCCCTTCCCCACTGTGCCACGTGTTGTTCTCTGCATCTGCGTCTCTATTCCTGCCCTGCAAGCAGGTTCATCTGTTTTACCATTTCCCTAGTTTCCATGCATAACGCATTCTTAATCTCACTTGCCCATCCCTCCAGGCATTCACTCTTTCCTTCCCATGGCTACCTCAGCCCTCCACACCATCCTTTTGACAGATAGTACATCCGAAAAGTGTCTCCCTCTAAAGAGAAGGTCTAAAGGAGAAAGGACCTCTGGATGAAGGGTATTTTTTCAATTGGTGGAAAATTGCTTTACAATTTTATGTTGGTTTCTGCCATACAACTAGAATCAGTCAAATATATATATTATATATTGTATATTATATATTATATATATATACCCCCTCCCTCTCGAGCCTCCCTCTCCCCTACCATCCCCCCAAAAGTCGTCACAGAGCGCCAGGCTGGATTCCCTGTGTTGCTCCTTTCTCAGTTGGCCCTACCTTCCCCTTCCCCTGCTGTGTCCACAAGTCTGTTCTCTGCTGGCTTCATCAGTGCCATTTTTCTGGATTCCATATATATGTGTTAATACATGATACTTGTTATTTTCTTTCTGACTTACTTCACTCTGTATAAGAGGCTCTAGGTTCATCCAACTCAATACAACTGACTCAAATTCATTCCTTTTAGTGGCTGAGTAGTACTCCATTGTATATATGTACCACAATTTCTTTATCCATTCATCTGTCAATGGATAAAGGAGGTTAAAGGAATGGTAGCGCTGGTGGTAGACAGCATCCTTAAGAAAGAGAAGGAAGCAGATGGCATCCCTATGGCTCATGGCAAGAGCGGTAGGGGACACTGCTGTCCTTACCCAGACCCACAACTAGTCCTTGACCACCCCTTTTCTTGAAAGCATTCTTTGGGGTTATTGAGACTCTATGTGTACTTTAGAGCCTGCGTCAGGTCTTATTCTCCTTCCTGGGATCTTTCTTTATGACTTTAGTCCTTTCTCTGAACTCCTTTGGCATTTCCCCAAGTGACCAAATACTGCCAGCCATGGATATTCGGTTATTTCAGTTGAATAATTTTTGTTTACTTTCACTCCAGTCACCCTCCAGTTAGAAATGATTGGAGGATAGGAATTCTGTCTTATGATGAATGCCCTTATATTAGTATGGGGTATGTAGTCCCCGTGCCCCAGGATGCAGTAGGCAACTGAAGATATTTATTCAGCAATTATTAATATTTATTAAATAGCTAGTTTGTTATAGATTTTAGTCTTGGTAGTAAGATAATAAAGCAGAGCAAATCTCTGCCCTGATGAGGTGAATGTTCCAGTGCGGTCAGGAGGGATGAAAGAGAGGTGGGGAAAATAGATATAATACATTGTAAAACAATACAGTGTTATTTTATGTGTTTATTTATAGTTATTATAAATTATTATGAAATAATACCAAGTACAATTGCACAGAATAAGCACAGAAATTAATTATAGAGCATGTTAAAAGTTGATTCATGCAAAAAAGTAAAAAGACTGGAAGATGAAGAGTAACCATTGAAAGAGATTAGGAAGAAACAACCAGTAAGATAGGAATAAATACATATGATAATCACATACCTTATAGAATGAACGAATGTACAGTATCAAGTGCAATGGTTGAGTCAATACATTAAACAGCAGTAAATTAGTGTTCAATTCTCCCCTGGTGGCTCAGAGGTTAAAGCGTCTGCCTCCAATGCAGGAGACCCGGGTTCGATCCCTGGGTCGGGAAGATCCCCTGGAGAAGGAAATGGTAACCCACCCTAGTATTCTTGCCTGGAGAATCCCATGGATGGAGAAGCCTGGTAGACTACAGTTCATGGGGTCACAAAGAGTCGGACATGACTGAGCGACTTCACTCACTTTATATGTTGCATAGATAGTATCACATTTAATCATGAAACGAAGAAAAGGAAATCCATTGCAGGAAGGAACTGTCATGGTTTTCCCTGAAAGGCAGTGACCCAAAGGCAATGGTACACATTTAATAGCTCTTGGAGGGAAATATCGGGCTTCCCTGGTGGCTCAGATGGTAAAGAGTCTGCCTGCAATGCAGGAGACCTGGGTCCAATCCCTGGGTTGAGCAGATCCCCTAGAGAAGGAAATGGCAAACTACTCTAGTATTGTTGCCTGGAGAATCCCATGGACCGAGGAGCCTGGAGGGCTACAGTCCATGGGGATCACAAAGAGTCAGACACAACTGAAGTGAATTAACATGCACGCATGCACAGAGGGAGATATCTCTTGCCCTTTACAAAAGAAAGAAAAGAAAATCATGAAAGATGGTCACCTATGTGGAAAGCAAGTAAGATCAAATCGTTTAAATGATGTTTATTTTCTTAGCAGAATCTACATGCTCCGGAAAGGACCTCTAAATGGCATTTATCTGCCCCACCCGCACCCTGCAGGCAAATCTAAATCCCCGTTTCTGTGGCTGCCTGAGCCTGTTCTATGATAAGGCAACTACAATCCACAGCAATACACTCAGTTCTAAATCTCACACCTCCTCTCTCTGGCACTGGTGAAGTGCAATAGAGCTCTGGGAAGATGCTCTTAAGAGCAGCTCACTGCTTTGCTCCTTACTTTGTAGGTAATAGGGAAGTACCTTCTTATTTTGGTAATTTTTATAGCATAAAGCCAATCTCTGCAAACGTTTTCTGTAAAGGATCAGCTCGTAAATATTTGGGGCTTCCTGGTCCCTTTCGTCTCTTTGGTAATGACCCATCTCTGCTGTTACAGAGTGTAAATGACAAGATAACATGTCAAAGATAGGGGTGGCTGAGTTCTCATAACGTTATTTGCAAACGCAGGCTGCGAATCAGATTCAGCTCTGTGGTTTGCTGGACCCTGGCGCAGACCACAGGGCAGCCCCTCTGTGCTTTTGTCCCTTGTCCATCCTCAGGGACCGATTCCACTTCTGTAATGGACTCCACACAATGGAGGGAAAGCAAGGATGAGCACTTGGGTGTTGCTGCTGCCGCTTTCACTGTGGATGTTTCTTCGTTTGGAAGCGTTGCACTTGAACATTAAGCAAAGCAGCTGCTCTGGGAAAGGTTTGTGTCACCAGCCCACGGCTCAGTTTTCCCCGGGGTTCTTCTGAGCATGTTACAGAACAGGACTGAGACCTGGTAAAATGAGAAATTACAGTCCCTGTTATGTAATATTAGGACCACTTGTTCAAACTCAAGGGTATCTGTTTCGAGGACAATATATTTCCCTGGCATTAATCTGAAAAGGCTGGAGGAAAAGGAAATTTGAATTTTCATGTGATCTTCTCTTTGCTTTTGTCATTAAGTTTCTAAGCAAAGATCTGACTCTTCAGAAGTGCACCCTGTTTAATTTAGTCACAGTTTAATGTAACCTTCCCTTGAACAGGACCTGGGGACGATTCCACGGCTTTCTTTCAATGTCTCTTTCAAGATGAAGATTCAAAGAAAGGTTTTTCTGTCTCTGGTAGTTTTGATATAAAGAACCCATTAGCAAACTTGAAATGTGTAAATTACATGGGCAACTCTAAGATGTGGCTGAAATTGTCAGGGCAGTGGACCTTCTCCCAGGAGGTTAATGTACAGAAGGGGGTGCTTGTTTCAACAAAGGGCTGAAAATAATACCCAGGAAATCACCTTCATGATCAAAAGCTGGATTGCTTTTTATTGCAGATGTGTGTTATGATATGAATAGATAAAAAACCGCTTTATTCTTCCTTGATGGCCTTTCCTTAGCACACATGGAATTAAAATGCAGTTCTGACTAATCCAGCAGAAAGTGTCTGGGTGCTCTCTAATTCATCTGCTTTAACTCAGGACAGATACAGTCACAGTCATTTTTATATGCCTGGGAGGCGTTTTTAATATTTTATAATAAAATCATCATCATCTTATACAACCTACACTCTGGATGTGGGAAAAAATGGAAGCAGGGATTCACAAATAAAAGAGAAGCAGTGGTTAAGCTTAAAGCATCGGTTTGGGGACTTCCCTGTTGGTCCAATGGTTAAGACTCTATGCTTCCACTGCAAAGGGTATGGATTTGATCCCTGGTTGGGGAACTAAGATCCCACATGCCATGCAGTACAGCCAAAAACTTTAAAAAATCTTTTGTAAAAAAAATAAAAATAAAACAACATTTTGGACTGCAGTTTTTCTTTTTTCCTTCCTTAAAAAAAACTCAACTTCAGCTTTGGCAGTGTCACAGACACTGTAATCTTGAAAGTCTCTGCTACTCTGATTCTATAACTTACAAATCTTAGCCAAACGTCTTTTTTCCCTAAGGATGCAACGGATAATTCTTTGTATTCCATGCCTTTTGTCAGGGCAGTGCCACTCAGTTATGGAATTTAACATAAGAGTGTTTCTATTCTCTTGTTAGAAAATTAATACATGGATCCCAGAAGGTTGTTCTTCCTTCTAAGGAAGTAAAGCGTTTGATTCAAACTCTTTTTAAGAGGACTTCTACCATGTCTAAGGGGGTGACGTGGATTTGACAGAAGGGATAAATGAAGGAGAAATGGGTAGTGCTTATCAATCAGAGTCTTGGATGACTTCCTGTATGTCTCTCACTTAACTCTCTACCCTTTGTGGCAAACACTGCTAACCCACTTTACATAGAAGAACAGTTGAGGCTCAAAAAGGCTAAGTTGCCCACAGTCACTCATTTTTAAGTGACTATTTGAGCCCATGTTTCTCCAGTTCCAAATGATGTGGTATAAATGAGGTACATAAAGTTAGTTTATTTAATACTTAAGGTTGACACCATGGAGTTCCAAGAATAAGGTCTTCAATATTTTCAAAAAGAAACACACACACACAACCTCTTCAATTAGCACAGTCTTTTGCCTCCCTCTAGACTCCTCCTTCGGAGAAGGCAATGGCAAGCCACTCCAGTACTCTTGCCTAGAAAATCCCATGGATGGAGGAGCCTGGTAGGCTGCAGTCCGTGGGGTCGCTAAGGGTCGGACTTGACTGAGCGACTTCACTTTCACTTTTCACACATTGGAGAAGGAAATGGCAACCCACTCCAGTGTTCTTGCCTGGAGAATCCCAGGGACGGGGGAGCCTGGTGGGCTTCCATCTGTGGGGTCACACAGAGTCGGACACGACTGAAGTGACTTAGCAGCAGCAGCAGCAGAATCCTCCTTAAGCGCTGACCTGTGAGCCTCAGGGTGAATCAGGTGTGACTGAACGCTGTTCAGTTACCCACAACCCCGGTTGAGCTAGGTGCCAAGTCAGAGGATGGGTTTCTCAGCCAAGTTTGAGGCTCTAGAACAATCTCACCTGCTGAATGTCCATCTTCTACTTGTATTAAGCACTCATTGACCTTGGAGGTGATGGGATATTCAACTCAAAGGCCATGGGCTCCACAGAAAAAGACAGTCTTCTATCATAGGATGGGTTAACCTTGACTTAGACCTGGAGTGGTCTGCATCCTTTTCCTCTAGAAATCGTTTGGGGCTTCACTGAATAAGCAGTTCAGCTCTGTTAAGGAAAGAACCTTTGAGAGAATCATTCCAGAGACCAATCTTTGTAATTTTGGATCCCTAATGAATTTTCTGAGTATAATGAGCCCCAGAGGACTAGTACCCTCCTGTTCCAAACATCACATTGTGTGTCAGGTATTATACAATCATGGCCAACTTTTCAGCAGCACCTGTGGCTGAAAATCCACACACACACACAGAGAAAACATATTTATTATGTCAAAGCCTGTCTTGTAGTCATTTCAGGGGACCCATTTCCTCTGTGAAACTGCAAACCAATTTCCTTGGGATGCCATTTAAGATGATTCATCCCCATTTTCAATCCATTTTTCCCATTTCTTATTGAGACCTTTAGCTTTTTGTTGCAGAGGGCCGGTTTTCCATGCCCACAGCCTCGCTCTCATGGTCCCCTTTGATTTGCTCTGGCTTCTTTTCAGGCTTTCTAAGGGAGATCAAATTGTCTGAAATCTGTGGATGACTCATTTGTTCTCTTCACATCCTTCCCTGAGAACTCCACGCTACACTATACATTTCCAGGCAATGTGTTTCCTTTGTCACAGCTCAGGTGGCTACACTGATTCTAAGAGCTTCCCCCACAAGTCCTGAAGTTCAGGTCGGCAGCTACAGAAAACGATTTCTGGGTTTGGTGGCAGGGCCAAGATGTGGCCAAGGGGGACTCTGCCATCTCCAATGTGCTTTTGTGTTTTGATGTGAACAGTTGACACTTAGGTGTATGTAATGGGCAATGCGTGGGTTGTCATCCCCCCCAAGACATTTTTACACAGGAATTCCCCAGTGGCCAGGAGTTCCTCCTCGTCTGTTTGGTGCATTCATAAAATAAGTAAGACTCACATGATGGGAATATTAAAAAACTAACCCCAGGGCTTTCCTGGTGGCACAGTGGATAGGAATCCACCTGCCAATGCAGGGGACACTGGTTCCACCCCTGGTCCAGGAAGATCCCATATCCTGTTGGACAACCAAGCCTTCACACCACAACTACTGAAACCTGTGTGCTCTAGGGCCCCCAGGCCGAATGAGCCCACATGCTACAACTGCTGAAGTCCTTGCATCTAGAGCCTGTGTTCTGCAACAAGAAAAGCCACTGCAATGAGAAGCTCACACACCGCAGCTAGAGAGTAGCCCCCACTCTCCACAACTAGCGGAAAGCCCGCACAG
This sequence comes from Moschus berezovskii, assembly GCF_049115385.1. NCBI lineage: Eukaryota > Metazoa > Chordata > Mammalia > Artiodactyla > Moschidae > Moschus > Moschus berezovskii. Next base: position 73,142,783 of record NC_142474.1, on the reverse strand, counting down.
AGACAGAGACCCAGGGCAGCAGAAAGAAAGAAAGAAAACTCACCCTGACTCAATTCTGGAGCCTCACCCCCACTGCGCCTTTGCTCCTTCATACAATCTGTCCTGTCTCATGCCCTGGATCATTCATGTCCCTGGTAATTCTGCCCCCTACGGTGTTTTTCATCCCACAGCTTACGTGTAGAAAAGGCTTCATTTATGGATTCATTGGTTAATTAATTCATTTCACAAATATGGGTGCATGCCAGGGATTCGTTCCAACTTGGGTTCCAGTGTTGTTTATACTGAGGCACTTGGCCAGGGTAGGGGTAACTGCACAGAGATGCTCAGATCCACAGGACCTCTGCTTACCCACAATCCCCAAACCAAGTTCACCAAAGGCTGCTACAGTTCCTGCCGCCTCTTCTCACTGGAGTTAAATAATTTAAAATTCTTCTCTGTTGCCTAAGCAAAATTGCCATCATGTCTAAAATCCCATATAAAAATAGGTATGGCACTGTCCTCAGTGTTTAAAGAAAAGGAGCAAGCAAGAACCAATATCTCCATACCATCAGCCAAGAGCTGAATTTATACAGCAGCAAGTAATTCCAATTAAAGTGGCAAAGATGACAAGAAAGTTGTTTTTCTTGCTAACAGCCTGAATTCTAAATCCAGCCTTTGTTTTTGTTCTTGATATCCTATTTCTAAGGTGAAGTATTTTCTGCAAACTTAGTTGTAGAGGCTGAGGAGATTCAAGTCCTCGGATTTGTTTTAGGAGCTAAATTACATCTTAAGACAAGTATATTTGGTGCCTGCTCCTTGGAAGAAAGAGATGACTGGTCTTGGAGCCACATTTTAGCTATTACACAACCTTGAACAAATCATTTGTTCATATGTGCTGTGTGGGTGCCAAGTCATTTCAGTCATGTCCAACTCTTTGTGACCTTATGGACTGTAACCTGCCAGGCTCCTCTGCCCGTGGGATTCTCCAGGAAAGAATGCTGGAATGGGTTGCCATTGCCTTCTCAAGGGAAGCTTTCCGACCCAGGGATCGAACCCATGTCTCTCACTTCTCCTGAACTGGCAGGTGGATTCTTTACCACTAGTGCCACCTCAGTAGCCCATTTGTTCGTGTGTGTGTATGTGTGTGTGTACATTGCTGGCAGATTCTTTACCACTGAGCCACCAGCGAAGCCCTTTGTTCATATGGTCATCCCCACTTGGTACACCTGAACACTGGGTCAAATGAAATTTCTTTCATTTTCTGGGATTTGGTGAAGTCTGATGGGAGAATGTTAATTACTATCTACTCAAGTGTCTATTCAGTTCAGTTCAGTTGCTCAGTCGTGTCCGACTCTTTGCAACCCCATGAATCACAGCATGCCAGGCCTCCCTGTCCATCACCAACTCCCGGAGTTCACTCAAACTCATGTCCATCGAGTCGCTGATGCCATCCAGCCATCTCATTCTCTGTCGTCCCCTTCTCCTCCTGCCCCCAATCCCTCCCAGCATCAGAGTCTTTTCCAGTGAGTCAACTCGTCACATGAGGTGGCCAAAGTATTGGAGTTTCAGTTTTAGCATCAGTCCTTCCAATGAGGATTGATCTCCTCTAGAATGGACTGTTTGGATCTCGTTGCAGTCCAAGGAACTCTCAAGAGTCTTCTCCAACACCACAGTTCAAAAGCATCAATTCTTCGGTGCTCAGCTTTCTTCACAGTCCAACTCTCACATCCATACGTGACCACGGGAAAAACCATAGCCTTGAGTAGATGGACCTTTGTTGGCAAAGTAATGTCTCTGCTTTTTAATATGCTATCTAGGCTGGTCATAACTTTCCTCCCAAGGAGTAAGCGTCTTTTAATTTCATGGCTGCAATCAGCATCCACAGTGATTTTGGAGCCCAAAAACATAAAGTCTGACACTGTTTCCATTGTTTCCCCATCTATTTCCCATGAAGTGATGGAACCAGATGCCATCATCTTTGTTTTCTGAATGTTGAGCTTCAAGCCAAACTTTTCATTCTCCTCTTTCACTTTCATCAGCAGGCTTTTTAGTTCCTCTTCACTTTCTGCCATAAGGGTGGTGTCATCTGCATATCTGAGGTTACTGATATTTCTCCCAGCAATCTTGATTCCAGCTTGTGCTTCTTCCAGCCCAGCGTTCCTCACGATGTACTCTGCATATAAGTTTCTCCCCGCAACCCACCCTCTGGTTCAAGATTACTCAATCAGCAAAGCCATCCTGAGAAAGATTAACCCACACAATGGCTCTTTATTTCACCACTGAGACACGGAAAGAGCAAAGCTGAGTACAACATTAAAATTAGCATCTTCTGTTTGGAGAAGTTTCAGATGCTTTCAAGAGCAGAGCTGTTGAGCAAGTAGCACCTCGCTGCTTTCTGATGGCAGTAGTGGCGCGGAGCCAGCGGACAGGCTGCTAGTGGACGGTCCTTCACATGGCAGAGTGTCTGCAACAACCCCTGGTGGTGTGTGCCATAAGGGAAGACATTTAACATTTTATTCTTCATGACCAGGAATGAGTTTTTGCAGCAGCGATAATAGCAGTGGAAGATGATGTCATTACCATCTAAACATAAGACAAACAGAAAGGCAAAGAAAGAAAATGGGAAAAGTCTTGTACGTACAACAGATTCTTTGAAAAGCTCACACAAAGATACATCTGTGTTTTCCAGGTTTGATGAAGCCCTGCAGCCAATTTACAGAACCATTGAACTTTCAGTGGTTGAATCCTGACCTAGACTTTTTCAGACTCATTGTATGTTACCTCAGCAGGCAGGCGGGCTTCCCTTTGTTCCTTAACAATATCATCTCTTGCAGTATTGGGAAATTTTACAATAACTTTGAAAATCTTCATAATCCACAAGGAGAGAGACATTCCAGGAGAACCTGCCCACATGAGCTGGCACTCCCAGAACAAACATGCTCACTGGTTTATTCAAGTACTTGCCCCATGGCTTAGATTGAGTTTCTATACTTGAAACAAGGGTAGCATCTGATCTTTCCTTTCACTGGTCTCCATGAGGCCAAATCCAGCCATTTACAATCACCAAACCCTCCACAAAGCATTGAATGAGATGAAAAGGTGATTGTCTGTTTAACTTTTAATCTGGATTGGCTGGTATCAAAGTGGATGAGGCCCAGTTTACTGAAGACCACCACAAAAATCTAGACGTTCCCTGAGTGATGATAACCATAGTGACATTTGCCTAAACAAGATCAGCTATAAATTCTATATTTAAAATAACACTTTGGACTTCCCTGGTGCTCCAGCAGTTAAGAATCTGCCTGCCAATGCAGGAGACATGGGTTTGATCCCTGATCTTGGAAGATTCGAATTGCCGTGAAGCAACTAAACCCTTGTGCCACAAGTACTGAGCCTGTGCTCTAGAGCTTGGGAGCCACAACTATTGAGTCCATGAGCCACAACCACTGAAGCCTGCCCACCCTGTGGTGTGGGAACCGCACACAGCTAATGACCCCATGTGTCAAAACTACTGAAGCCCATGCACCCTAGAACCCATGCTCCTCAACAAGAGAAGCCACTGCAGTGGGAAGCCTGTGCACCTCAACTAGAGAGTAACCCCTGCTCACTGCAACTAGAGAAAGCCCGTACACAGCAACAAAAGCTGAGCGCAGCCAAAAATAAATAAATACATTTGTATAAAAAGAATGTGAAGAGGGATCCAAGGTCACGGCCAGGTGGCCGAGGTCAGTGAACAAATGCCTGAGGAGGACTTCTGAGAAGGTGACCAGAAGAGACAGGGACAGAAGAGTCCCTGTGAAAAGCAATTGTTGTCGTCTGAGTCTTGTCTGACGCTTTTTCATCCCCGTAGACTCTAGCCCATCAGGCTCTTCTACGTGAAAAGCAGTAGAGTTGGGGAAACTGAAGATGACTGATGAGCAAAGGAAAACCAAATTCAGGAGGAAAATCAAGAATACCAGAGGATTCTAGCACAACACTGTCAATCAACTACACGCCGATATAAAATTAAGTTAAATTAAAAAGGAATACCACAGGAAGAAACCGAGGGAGAGAGCAAGAGCTCAGCAGGGGAGAGGGAGAGACAGTAGGGAGAGAGGGAGAAGTGCTGCATGCTTCGTCTTTGAGAGGAGAGGAAAACAAAAGACCGCACTGGCAGTTTGGTGCTGCTGTGCCTGGTAAAGAAGAAAATTCTAGACATCCAGGCTGACAGAATCAAAGCACAGCTGAGAGTCCACCTATCAAGAGAATTCTGTGACCTGAGAATGGGTTTGATCAGTACAGGTGGTTTGAGAAGACACTGATGAGGACCATGGAAAGCTGGGAGAGGGTGTGTGGCTTCCCTGATTCCTCTGAACAGAGCCCTAGGCACCACAAGCCACCTAAGGAGGGGGAGGTCCCTGGACTATATTTTCATCACTGTTGAAGATTTTATGGAATTGGAGAAAAGTGGTGCACACCTAGGAAGTGAGACTTATGAAGAGATCAAGCCCTGAGCCTTTGGAGTGGGAACACTGACTCCAAGACCCTAGACTACCAAAGAACTAACCCTACGGAGTATCAAATAATGAGAACTCCCACATAGGAAACCACTGGAATACAAGACCCAGCATCACCCAACCACCAGTAGTACCTTGTTCAGGATGCCTCATCTAAACAACAAACAAACAAAAATATGAATGCAATCATCAGTACATAGGATTACCACTTCACTCAGCCTTGCCCATCAGAGGAAAAACAAACAAACAAACAAAAACTCAGCATAGATCTCACCCTATGCCAAGTTTATACAAACTACTGGACCAAACTTAGGAGGGCAGAAACCAAGAGGAAGAAAGAATTCAACCTTGAAGACTGGGAAAAGAAGATCTCAAACACACACACACACACACACACACACACACACACACACACACACAAAAAACAATGAAAAGGCAGGGAAATACTGCACAAATAAAGGAACAAACTAGAAACACAGAAATCCAAATAAATGAAGAGGAAATAGGCAAACTACCTGAAAAAGAATTCATACTAATGATAGTAAAGATGATCAAAAACCTTGAAAGCAAAATGGAGAAAATGCAAGAATCAATTAACAAAGATGTAGAAGAATTAAAGAATAAACATGCAGAGACAAGCAACACAATTACTGAAATTAAAAATACTCTGGAAGGAATCCATAGCAGGATATCTGAGGCAGAAGAATGAATCAGTGAGCTGGAAGATAAAATTGTAGAAATAACTTCTGGAGAGCAGAATAAAGTAAAAAGAATGAAAAGAACTGAGGACAGTCTCAGAAACCTCTGGGACAATATCAAATGCATGAACATTCAAATTATAGGGGTTCCAGGAGAAGAAGAGAAAAAGAAAGGGTTTGAGAAATTTTTTGAAGAGATTATAGTTGAAAATTTCCCCAACATGGAAAAAGAAATAGTCAATCAAGTCCAAGAGATGCAAAGAGTCCCATACAGGATAAACCCTAGGAGAAACACACCAAGACACATACTAATCACACTAACAAAGACTAAACACAAAGAAAGAGCAGTAAAAGCAGCAAGGGAAAAACAACAAGTGACATACAAGGGAAACCCCATATGTTTAACAGCTGATCTTTCAGCAGAAATTCTGCAGGCCAGAAGGGAATGGCAAGATATATTTAAAGTATTGAAAGGGAAAAATCTACAACCAAGATTACTGTACCCAGCAAGTATCTCATTCAAAATTGATGGGGAAATCAAAAGCTTTTCAAACAAGCAAAAGTTAAGAGAATTCAGTACCACCAAACCAGCCATCAATATGCCAGCTAATTTGGAAAACTCAGCAGTGGCCACTGGACTGGAAAAGGTCAGTTTTCATTCCAACCCCAAAAACAGGTAATGCCAAAGAATGTTCATACTACCGCACAACTACACTCATCTCACACACTAGTAAAATAATGCTCAAAATTCTCCAAGCCAGGTTTCAGCAATATGTGAACTGTGAACTTCCAGATGTTCAAGCTGGTTTTAGAAAAGGCAGAGGAACCAGAGGTCAAATTGCCAACATCCACTGGATCATTTAAAAAGCAAGAGAGTTCCAGAAAAACATCTATTTCTGCTTTATTGACTATGCCAAGTCTTTGACACAATTGCGGATCCACAATAAACTGTGGAAAATTCTGAAAGAGATGGGAATACCAGACCACCTCACCTGCCTCTTCAGAAATCTGTATGCAAGTCAGGAAGCAACAGTCAGAACTGGACATGGAACAACAGACTGGTTCCAAATAGGAAAAGGAGTACGTCAAGGCTGTATATTGTCACTCTGCTTATTTAACTTATATGCAGAGTACATCATGAGAAAAGCTGGGCTGGAAGAAGCACAAGCTGGGATCAAGATTGCTGGGAGAAATATAACCAGAAATGCAGAAGACACCACCCTTATGGCAGAAAGTGAAGAAGAATTAAAGAGCCTCTTGATGAAAGAGGAGAGTGGAAAAGTTGGCTTGAAGCTCAACATTCAGAAAACTAAGATCATGGCATCTGGCCCCATCACTTCAAGGTAAATAGATGGGGAAATAGTGGCAGACTTTATTTTCTTGGGCTCCAAAATCACTGCAGATTGTGACTGCAGCCATGAAATTAAAGAACGCTTGCTTCTTGGAAGAAAAGCAATGGCCAACCTAGACAGCATATTAAAAAGCAGAAACATTACTTTGCCAACAAAGGTCCATCTAGGCAAGGCTATGGTTTTTCCAGTAGTCATGGATAGATGTGAGAGTTAGACCATAAAGAAAGCTGAGCACCAAAGAAGTGATGCTTTTGAACTGTGGTGTTAGAGAAGACTCGTGAGAGTCCTTTGGACTGCAAGACAATCCAACTAGTCCATCCTCAAGGAGATCAGTCCTGAGTGTTCATTGAAGGACTGATGTTGAAGCTGAAACTCCAATAATTTGTCCACCTGATGCGAACAACTGACTCATTGGAAAAGACCCTGATGCTGGGAAAGATTGAAGGTGGGAGGAGAAGGGGATGACAGAGGATGAGATGGTTGGATGGCATCACTGACTCTATGGATATGAGTTTGGGTAAACTCTGGGAGTTGGTGATGGACAGGGAGGCCTGGTATGTTGCAGTCCATGGGGTCACAAAGACTCGGGCATGACTGAGCAACTGAACTGAACAGACTGAAACCATCTTATAACAATTGTTAAAGGGACTTATATAGTCAAGAAATACAAGAGAAGAAAAAGATCTACAAAGTCCAACCCCAAACAATTCAGAAAATGGCAATAGGAACATACAATAATTACTTTAAATGTAAATGAATTAAATGCTCCAACCAAAGACACAGACTGGCTGAATGGATAAAAAAACATGACCCATATATATGCTGTCTACAAGAAACTCACTTCAGACCTAAAGACACATGCAGACTGAAAGTGAGAGGACGGAAAATTATATTCCATGCAAATGGAAACAAAAGAAAGCTGGAGTAGCAATCCTCGTATCAGAGAAAACAGAACTTAAAATAAAGAAGATTACAAGAAATAAGGAAGTACATTACATAGTGATCAAGAGATCAGTCCAAGAGTAAGACATAACAATTGTAAATATCTATGCACCCAACATAGGAGCACTTCAATACATAAGAAAAAACACTAACAGACTTAAAAGGAGAAACTGACAGTAACACAATAATAGTAGGAGACTAGCACCACCCCACTCCAAGATAATCACAATGGCGTGATCACTGACCTAGAGCCAGACATCTTGAAATGTGAAGTCAAGTGGGCCTTAGAAAGCATCACTACGAACAAAGCTAGTGGAGGTGATGGAATTCCAATTGAGCTATTTCAAATCCTGAAAGATGATGCTGTGAAAGTGCTCCACTCAATATGCCAGCGAATTTGGAAAACTCAGCAGTGGCCACAGGACTGGAAAAGGTCAGTCTTCATTCCAATCCCAAAGAAAGGCAATGCCAAAGAATGCTCAAACTACACAATTGCACTTATCTCACACGATAGTAAAGTCATGCTCAAAATTCTCCAAGCCAGGATTCAGCAATATGTGAACTGTGAACTTCCAGATGTACAAGCAGGTTTTAGAAAAGGCAGAGACACCAGAGATCAAATTGCCAACATCCGCTGGATCATGGAAAAAGCAAGAGAGTTCCAGGAAAACATCTATTTCTGCTTTATTGACTATGCCAAAGCCTTTGACTGTGTGGATCACAATAAACTGTGGAACATTCTGAAAGAGATGGGAATACCAGACCACCTGACCTGCCTCTTGAGAAACCTGTATGCAGGTCAGGAAGCAACAGTTAGAACTGGACATGGAACAACAGACTGGTTCCAAATAGGAAAAGGAGTGCGTCAAGGCTGTATATTGTCATCCTGCTTATTTAACTTATATGCAGAGTACATCATGAGGAACGCTGGGCTGGAAGAAGCACAAGCTGGAATCAAGATTGCTGGGAGAAATATCAAGAACCTCAGATATGCAGATGACACCACCCTTATGGCAGAAAGTGAAGAGGAACTCAAAAGTCTCTTGATGAACGTGAAAGAGGAGAGTGAAAAGGTTGGCTTGAAGCTCAACATTCAGAAAACGAAGATCATGGCATCTGGTCCTATCACTTCATGGGAAATAGATGGGGAGACAGTGGAAACAGTGTCAGACTTTATTTTTTGGGGCTCCAAAATCACTGCAGATGCTGATTGCAGCCATGAAATTAAAAGACGCGTACTCCTTGGAAGGAAAGTTATGACCAACCCAGATAGTATATTAAAAAGCAGAGACATTACTTTGCCAACAAAGGTTCGTCTAGTCAAGGCTATGGTTTTTCCCGTGGTCATGTATGGATGTGAGAGTTGGACTGTGAAGAAAGCTAATGGCCGAAGAATTGATGCTTTTGAATTGTGGTGTTGGAGAAGACTCTTGAGAGTCCCTTGGACTGCAAGGAGATCCAACCAGTCCATTCTAAAGGAGATCAATCCTGGGTGTTCATTGAAAGGACTGATGCCAAAACTGAAACTCCAATACTTTGGCCACCTCATGCGACGAGTTGACTCACTGGAAAAGACTCTGATGCTGGGAAGGATTGGGGGCAGTGGGAGATAGGGACGACAGAGGATGAGATGGCTGGGTGGCATCACCGACTCGATGGACATGAGTTTGAGTGAACTCCGGGAGTTGGTGATGGACAGGGAGGCCTGGCATGCTGTGATTCATGGGGTTGCAAAGAGTCGGACACTACTGAGTGACTGAACTGAACTGAACTGATGGCTGATTCATTCTGAGGTTTGACAGAAAACAACAGAATTCTGTGCAATTTTCCTTCAATTAATAAATAAATAAATTTAAAAGAAAAGAATACCAGAGCAGAGAAGAGGTAGTAACTGCAAAAACCCCACAAATTCAATTGTCGACTAGAAAATGGAAGCAATGAAAATCCTCATGGATTGGAACTTTGAGTGCTACATCAGTCACTTTTAGATTTAAAAGACACCATAGAATAAGCATCTCTCAGAACAAATTAAGAAAATGAAGCCCTTAAGTATAGAAGAGATGTCTCTATTCCAGAGAAATAATCAGTAATATAATCAAGTAAGTGAGGAAAGAAGCTTATTATAATGTTTGCTCTGACCAGCTGTATTAGAAACTTTTGAAATTTGATGTTAATAATTTTTTTCACTTTTAAGGATCACAAATAAAATTAAAGATAAAACAATAGACCCTGGGCAAAAGTTTTTATGACGTGATTTTTTTCTTTTTTGGAGGGAGAATGAAATAGTTATGATAAATCTATTTCCTTAGCTGCCACCTTGAGAGCAAAAATTCCATCTCTTTGGGCAACGTGGGCTAAGAGCCCATACAGCCTGGGGTACACGTGATTGTTGTTGCTGTTGTTCGGTCATTCAGTTGTGTTCGACTCCCTGTGACCCCACGGACTATAGCTCCCCAGGCTTCCCTGTCCTTCACTATCATCCAGAGTTTGCTCAAACTCATGTCCATCAAGTCAGTGATGCCATCCAACCGTCTCATCCTCTGTGGCCCCCTTTTCCTCCCGCCCTCAATCTTTCCCAGTATCAGGGTCTTTCCCAATGAGTCAGCTCTTTGCATCAGGTGGTCAAAGTATTGGAGCTTCAGCTTCAGCATCAGTCCCTCCGATGAATATTCAGGGTTGATTTCCTTTAGGATTGACTGGTTTGATCTCCTTGCAGTCCAAGGAATGCTCAAGAGTCTTCTCCAACACCACAGTTCAAAACCATCAATTCTTCAGTGTTCAGCCTTCTTTATGGTACACATGAGATCACAGTAAATGTTTTCACATAATTAAAGGCAGTCAGTGGTCATGTATGGATGTGAGAGTTGGACTATAAAGAAAGCTGAGCGCAGAATTGATGCTTTTGTACTGTGGTGTTGGAGAAGACTCTTGAGAGTCCCTTGGACTGCAAGGAGATCCAACCAGCCCATTCTAAAGGAGATCAGTCCTGGGTGTTCATTGGAAGGACTGATGCTGAAGCTGAAACTCCAATACTTTGTCCACCTGATGGGAAGAGCTGACTCATTTGAAAAGACCCTGATGCTGGGAAAGATTGAGGGCAGGAGGAGAAGGGAATGACAGAGGATGAGATGGTAGGATGGCATCACTGACTCAATGGACATGGGTTTGGGTGGACTCCAGGAGTTGATGGACAGGGACGCCTGGTGTGCTGCGGTTCATGGGGTTGCAAAGAGTTGGACACGACTGAGCGACTGAAATGAACTGAACTGAACTGAAAGCTGGTCAGGGCTTTCCAGGTGGCACTAATGGTAAAGAAACCACCTGCCAGTGCAGGAGATACAAGAGACTCAGGTTCCATTCCTGTTTCGGGAAGATTCTCTGGAGTAGGAAAAGGCAACCCATTCCAGTGTTCTTGCCTGGGGAATCCCATGGACAGAGGAGCCTGGCAGGCTATGGTCCATGATGCCTCAAAGACTTGGACACAACTGAGTAACTGAACACACACAAATGTGGTCAAGGCAAAATAATACAAAGCTCACAGATATCTCATAGATTTAAAAAAAATTAAAGAAGGAATATTATTATTATTTGATCAGCAGCTCCTTGTCTAGCAGGTTGGATATTTTTTGAGATGTTGACAATTTCTCAGGTGCTGAAGTAAATTTTGCTGAAAGTTACCCATCTCTATACAATATTTCTACCAGAAGCCTTGGTTGTCAATCTCCACCAGCTTCCCCTTTCCACTCAAAAGGTATTTCAGAAACAACACACATACTCACCCACCATGAGTTGGGTATTGTTATTCACACTTATAATCAGAGACCTCACTTTAGGACCCAAATGACTGGACCGAGGAGCACAGCCATCAGCCAGAGAGGGTCAGAGTCTCAGCCAGGTGGAAAGGGTTCCCTCCACCTGCTCAAGCCGCCTCTGGAATTCCACAAGCCAGCTATGATCAGCAAACGCCAGCCACACCCTCCTTGCTTTCTTGAGTACCCTACTCTGTTTGGCAGAATATCCAACTCAGTGGATATGAGTTTGAGCAAACTCTGGGAGATGGTGAAGGACAGGGAAGCCTGGCGTGCTGCAGTTCATGGGGTCACAGAGAGTCGGACACAACAGAGCAACTTAACAAATTCTGATTGGCAGCATTTTAATCCACAACACAAAGAGTTTTAAGATATATAGACAGAGATAGATATCTTATGTATCTATATATCTATACTTTCTTCTCTATTTATGGGGGTCACAGATTTAAGATTTTTTCTTTCTTCAAGCTTACTTGGCACGGTCAGTGTGGCATCACTCTGGCAGGAAAAGGACTGCAGTTTCTTGAAGGAAGCTTAGTCTCGGAAGGAGGGTGGGGAGAGCTGGGGGACGCCCACGAGACAGGGCAGCTTGGGCTGGTTTCCTCCAATGCATCATAGTCGCAGTAACTGTTAAACACTGGGCGTGCTGGAGATGGATGCTCTCTGCTTTTCCTTCTGGGAACCTTTCTGAGCATTCATCTTGTAGGTCTCATGACATTTCTGGTAAACTGAAGCCTCAGTGAGAAGAAATATAGAGCTGACAGAAGGAATATAGATGTGCAGAGGGTGCCAATGAGTTTGCTCCCAGAAAATACCCATGAGACACTCACACTCAGAGGAACTCTGGATCCTCCTTCTGTGGTCCAGCCACAACTTCTGCCACAGAGAACAGCTCCCCAGTGGAGGCTTTCACTATCTTAAATCCCAACTGCAATGAATAGAATTTTCTCTTTAACAAGCACGCCGTCTTGTCCAATAGCTACCTAGAAAGTTCTGTCTCTCGGTTATTACTTTAGTTAATTGCTTCTATGGCCTCTTCATCGCTGAGTCTGGGATCCTGGCTTCTTCAGGATGTCAGGATCTAATCTATAATGGTGATGATGTCCAGGGCCCACTGTTAGAACCAGAGGTTTGAAAACCTAGGGCCAAACAGAACCACAACGAAAACCCTAAACTCCTCCTGACATGATGCATACTAACCCAACTCACACTTCATAAAAATCCAAAAATTAATTTATAAATTGAAAATGAGATCGAAATACTGAAACATGTTCTCTATTTGTGTTCAAGGGACATCTGAATTGCCACTGGAGTGGTTCCTACCTTTACCTGATGGTGATTATGTTGTGAAGTTTCTATCCTTTAGGTAATGTTGCTGCTGCTGCTGCTGCTAAGTCATGTCAGTCATGTCCGACTCTGTGCGACCCCATAGACGGCAGCCCACCAGGCTCCCCCGTCGCTGGGATTCTCCAGGCAAGAACACTGGAGTGGGTTGCCATTGCCTTCTCCGTTAGGTAATGTTAGGGTCCAATAAAACATGCAAGGAGGCAGGGACCTCTGTGAGGAGGATAATGAGGCTTAAGAAATCGTCATGAACCTCCTTCCAAAGCACACAGAATTTGCCTCTTGTGGTTGCTTTGTCTCCCCAAAAGACATCCTTTTCCTTTGTATCAACCAATCAGCTCTTACATGATGCTATTTTTCTGTGGAATAAATATCAATTTTCAATGCATGTGCAGTAAAAATATTAAATATACATCCACCCACACTGTGACTTTGGGCCATTTCTTCTTTCTCTTGAAATGGCACAAAATAATAAATGATTCATTCCACCTAGGAGCTAGTTGTGAATATATCACTAAGTGTTCTGATTTTTCAATTCAACAACATTGGGGTACTTGGTAATGAATTATTAAGGGGCCTTGTTCAGGAAAATGTAAGTGCCACTTTCCTGAAGTGACATTATTTCAGTTCAGAATTGGATGGTCAACTGGCAGAACAGTGAGAGTTGAGGAAAACATCAGTTAATTTTGTTAAAGTCAAAAGTTACCTAAAGTTCAAGTGGTTGATTTCTAAATGGATGTTTGTGCAGAAATGTCCCAGTATTTGTAAGAATTAAAAATAATAATAATAATAGCAAGTACAAAGGGAACTCAGATGAACAGGAGAGGAAAGCAAAGGTTTGTTTCCATAACAACTTGCTACTAAAATTAAGGACTGATGAAAAATTAAACACAGCTAACCACAGGCTAGAATGCTACAAGGTAGCATCAAGGATGATTGCAAATCTCTGTGGATCCTAGAGGAAAATCACCATTGACAGAGTCAATCCATCAAAGGTTTTTATGTAACCACAGCATTGTCCAGTTAGTATATACATTGCTCAGATTCCAAAAAGTATAGGGCATGTTGCCTGCTCTGGTAGAGCTGAGGTTGATCCAGGGAAAGTCATCTGTGTATGTGAAACAGTTGATATAAAATTAAGTGCTGCACTAGATGCCCAGGAAATAATGAGTGTTCAGCAAAGAGAAAGAACATTGCAGGTGGGAGTGATCTAGAAACACAGCTGCCCCTGGAGTGGACATTAGAAGGCTAGGTGAATACTGGGGAAGAAAAAAGAGCAAAAATTTTTGTGATCATGGGTTTTCACAAAGCATATAATGCACAATTTTTCATCTGAACCATTTTTAGGTGTCTACTGCACTAGTGTGAGCCATATGCCTCTTTTTGGGCAATAGAGATACAGAATTTTTCATCTCACAAAACCAGAATTCTACATCTCCCCGCCTCATGGCCCCTGGGAACCACCATCATGCATTCTATCTCTGTGAACATGACTGCTTTCGACACTGCACGTAAGTAGAATCTGGCTTATTCCATTTAAGATAATGTCCTTGAGTTTCATCCTCGTTGCTGCACGTGACAGGGTTTCCTTCATTTTTTCAGACTAAATAATAGTTCTCTGTATAGCTCACATTTTCTTTATCCATTCCTGCATCAATGGGCAGATGATGCAGGATTTCTACCTCTCAGCTATTGTGAATAGCGCTACTATGAACAGGTGTGCAAATACCACTTTGAGATCCTGTTTTCTATTCTTTTGTCTATTTCCCAGAATGGGATTGCTGGATTATGTGGTAATTCTATTTTTAATTTTTTGAGGAACTTTGAAAAGGTGCAAAATTGTTGGTGAGGTGACTCCTTTGTACAGGAGGGTGAGTGAGATGGACAGTGTGGCCAGAGCCAGGGTGGGAGACCATCAGGAGGGGTCAGTGGACTGAGAGACCATCGCAAGGACTTGGCTCCTTCTTGTGTGAGATGGGGAGTCCCTGGAGGGTTGAAAGCAGCACAATGACAGTTTTGAAGGCCTGCAGCTGCTTCAGGCTGTAGTAGAGCGGAGACAGCAAGAGAGCAGACATGGGAGGAGAGCCTCCGGGCAGGATGCAGTATCATGCAAGCACTGGAAGACGGGACTGCTAGCAGGGAACTGAGAAGTTGCTGGTTCTGACTCTGTTGATAAAAGAGAGGTGACAGCACTTTTTGATAGGTTGGATGTCTAGAGAAAGAGGACTCTCACACGACTTCAAAGTTTTTATCCTGAGCAACTAAAAGTTTGGCGTTGCAATTACTGAAGTGTGAAAAACTGAGGGGAAAATCTGGGGTTTTTGGTGGGATGTCAGTCATTTCAAAAAATTAGATCTGCAGAAGTACACAGTTAAACAGGAGCCTGGACAATGAGATTATTACACTCACCCATCTGAGATGTGATGAAGGACAAGGTGATGAGGATAAACAAGGGATTCTGGGAGGTGTCTCTAAGGTAAAGTGACAACACCTGCTGATAGAACAAAAATCACAAATCAGTGAAATGTCAGAGACTCCAGATTGGAGATGAGAATAATACA
Organism: Moschus berezovskii; assembly: GCF_049115385.1. Classification (NCBI taxonomy): domain Eukaryota; kingdom Metazoa; phylum Chordata; class Mammalia; order Artiodactyla; family Moschidae; genus Moschus; species Moschus berezovskii. Next base: position 73,127,602 of record NC_142474.1, on the reverse strand, counting down.
ATGTAGGTCTCGTCAACATGCAGAATATTGTCGGGGGGTAGCTGTACCTTTAATAATCTCATAATACATGATTCTAGGAATCCTGTTTCCAAAAATGCACACCTAACTGCTCTGATGAGGTTTCCACACACAAGCAAGATTTGGGGACAAGCTTTCGGTGCTAAGTTGTTAGAAGGTAGAACTAGACATATTTGAGGCTCCCATCTTCCCAAAAGTACTCAAAATTGCAGATTCACAAATGCAAGTCTTCAAGCTCTCTTTGACCTTTCTATGTTCAGCTTTTCCTACTGTATGAAACACTTCACTGCCCAGATTCAAGACTCAAAGTTGAGGGGAGCAGGACCATTTCTCAGTAAAAATATCAAATGGGTGAAGAAATACTCTTGCACAGAGTATCAGCCGCATGAGTATAAGCATCAGTCAAAACTCATTGTGTTGTATGCTTAAGATCTGCACATTTCACTGTGCATGTCACATCCCAGTTTAGGCAATGGAACTTCCATTCAAAGTCAAGTGTATTGACCAGAGAATGGGAGGCTGAGGGAGCCTGACAAAGCTGTGATCCTAGTAGCAATGATGCCAATAATCAAGCCCCTGATTCGGAACTCTGCTCCTGCTAGCTCATCGAATCCAGTCCTCAGTCATTGCAAAGAACCATGAGCGTCCTATCTAAGGAAGGAGAAGGGTGCCATTGCCAGTGCAGAGCAACAATCATAAATATTATATACAGATCAAGGCAGAAAATCCTGCTTTATATAAATCAAGGTGAAACTGAATCAGGTTTGAGCCGACATGAAACAACATTTGCAGGATCCTAGGTCCAAGATACAAGAGCAAATCCAGGACAAGTCACATCCAGTGGCTGATGTGATGCAGGAGAAATCGCAAGTACCTGGGAAAAGAGGGCAGAAAGCAGAGCAGATGGGCACCCTGCCCTCTGTAGACACACTCTGCAGACATGCTGCCTGGTCTCCTGAATGGATCCCCCAACCCACTTCAGGGAGAAGCAGCTCCACTTTCCAGCAATTCCAGGCAAGTTACAGGGTGGACGGTGCAGAGCTGACATCACATCCCAGCGGCTCTAGCTGTACTCTATCTTCTTATTAAACTATCCTAAAAGGATGTGATACCTTTCTTCCCTTTTGATCTATTAGCTTGCAAGAACTCTCACTGCTCCGTTTACCTATCCACAGTTGCAGCCAAGCAAAGCCAGTTCAATGATCTCTGACGCAGACCTCTTCAAGGGATATTGGAAGATTATGTCTGAACACACAGGACTGATCGTGTGTGTTGAACACACAGGACTGATCACATGAGCTTTCCTCTGCACAAACTACCCCTACTCAAATGGAAGGAAAGAAATGACAATGGCTTTCATATGTAGGAAAAGGAGGTTAAAAACAAGTGTCACCAGCAATACATTTTTTGCAAGATGCGGAGCAGACAGGAGTGGTACCGGACTTGGCAGAGGGGATAGTTAAGTGCCTCTAAATGAAAGATGTTTATGAGAAGGGACATGCCTCTCTTTACAGGACTGTTGAGAGGAAGAACTCTAACAGGGAAGATGCGGTTTAAGCAAACACTGAAAAGAGTAGGACCTGTTTCAAGTCTGCACTTGGCACCCTTGGACATGCCCCCGGTATCGGTGACCCCACCCCTGCAGCCAGGTGACCCCCCGACCTCCCCCTCAGCAGGGGTCCAGAAGGTCAAGGTCTGAATAAATTCCACTGAAGATGCCCTGGACTTTGGACCGTAGGCAGAGCAGACAGCAGTACTAGACAGGCTGAAAATGGAAGGCTTTGGGGAAATTTTCACCTTGAACTTTAGGACTCCAGCCTGGGTCACTCATTTTGCTCCCAGCTACCTGCAGCCAGGCAGGAACGGTCCTCAGGAAGTGGCTACAGGGAACACACCTGTCCCACGTGATTTCTCAATAAGGAGGTAGTCCATCTCATCAAGGACTGAGCCAAGAAGGAGGAAAGCGCAGGATGGAGGAAACGGCACCCCAGGACAAGAGCACGGGAATGTCCCAGGGATGCAGCTCTGTGCCAGGCTTCGAAACAGACTGGACCAGAAGGATGGGGAGCTTGGAGAACACTCCCTATGGGGTGGGCGGAGGAGGTAGATGGAGAATGGAGCTGATGAACTGTTTGGAATTGTGCTGGAGCCCTTGGCGAGATGATTAGTATGCATTTGCCAGATGTGTTAGAACATCTGGAAAGAGTTAGTGATAAGTACGTTAAAAAAAACTAAGCAAATGGAAAAATGAGGCAGTAATTCCAAGAATAACAAAAAAATGGTGGAAGATAGGAAATGTAATTAAATTATGCTGCTTGACTCATTCGTGAAAATCCTTCCATGTCCTTAGTTAATGGATTGACATAACCCAAATTTGACATATGTATATGTATGTATATTTCACTCCTGAGAAGGTAGGAGGAGATGAAGGAAGTGGGGCTGGCGCAAGAATGAGAGAGCTAAAGCCTCGAGTGTTATTTTATTTGCAAAGCGGAAAGAGAGACACAAGTGTCGAGAACAAACGTGTGGACACCAAGGGGAGAGACGGGGTGGGATGAATCGAGAGCTTAGGACTGACACATACACACTACTCTTATAAAATAGATAACCGGTGAGAGCCTACTGCATATCTCAGGGAACTCTATGTTCTGTGGTAATCTAAATGGGAAGGAAATCCAAAAAAGAGCAGAAACTAACACATTGTAAATAGGCTATACTCCAATAAAATTTTTTAAAAATAATAAATTCATGATCATGTTTACAAAGAAGTAAAAAAAAGTAATATTTAAAATCGTACATTAATGAATGGTGCACGCATGCGTAGTCACTTCAGTCTGACTCTGCGACCCCCATGGACTGTAGCCCGCCAGCCTCCTCTGTCCATGGGATTCTCCAGGCAAGGATACAGGAGTCGGGTGCCACTTCCTTCTCCAGGGGGTCTTCCCGACCCAGAGACTGAACCTGTGGCTCCTGCGGCTCCTGCATTGGCAGGCGGATTCTTTACCACTAGCGCCACCTGGGAAGCCCACCCTTAGAGAAAGCGGATGGAAAATCAATGAATCAATGAACGTCACTGCTGGTGAGAATAAAACAGGCTCGGGCAGCCCAAGCTCTGAAAAGCTCTGACGCAGACATGAATCCATCTCCAGTGAGTCTCTCCTGCTTCTCCCATGGGCGCTCTGTTCATCACGTAAAAGAGGGAACTCCTGGTCCATGATTCCTTTTTTAATGCAAAATATTAAAATGAAACGACAGGTGTGTTTCTGACAGGCAATAGTGAGTCTCTTTGTCTTTCCCCAAATAAAACAGTCACAATGCCATCCTCCCTACCTCTACCTCCTTAAACCCAGGGACAGAACCAGCGTCCCTTTTGTCTCCTGCACTGGCTGGGGGGTTCTTTACCGCTAGCACCACCTGCAAGTCCTGAGTGTAAATGGGAGACAACAAAGCTGAGGAAACCGACCCAGTCGAGAAATATTCTCAGCTCCTTCTGCGGGGCGTACTGAAGATGCATCTGACACTATCCTCGAGACATCAGCTTCCTGTTTCAGTGAATATCCGGGTTTATCATCCCCCGAGGTTAATACTGCCTCCTCACTGCTGCCGCCAGTGTTTACTGGGCTCCTCCCTTCCATCAGTCTGGCTCTCAGCACTTGCTATGACCAAACTAGTTATAAGGACAGAAAAGCTAGGGAGGGGAGCTCATAGGACTGTTCTGACTTCACTCTGCCTTTTTTGGAAGCAGCAAGCTGGCCGGCACACAGGCCCTAGAGAGACGTGTTCAGTGGGCACCTTGCCTGGGCGCTGCCCTCTCTGCAATGTCAAGTCTTGGCTTCTTCTACGTGTTGTGCATTTAATCTCAGTCCTTCCTTGATCAAGCAGAACCACCTCTGCTCCTGATATCTCTCTTCACCCCTCATAACAATCATTCAGAATCTGTCGGCTCTGTAAACTGGGAGAAACTGCTTCGTTACAGCTAATGGCTAACTGGGACTTAATGGAACCCGCCCCACCCTGACATTACTCACTGGCAGAGGAACACTTTTTTAACTGGGGGGTTTTGTATAAATGGCCACATTCACAGGGAGCTGTGAAAAGGATGGATGGGGGCAGCCCATGTTACACACTGGGTTCCAGAGAGTGCCAGGGATTTCTTCAGGCTCTAGCTGTTCCTCTAAACTCTGCTGAAGGGAGAGAAAATACTGAATTACCGAATACACCCTCAAGATTCTATAAACATTTTCTCTCCCAATGCTAAGGGGACACTCTTTCATGTTCAGAAATAGGAAGCGGGTGCAGAAGAGTTGGGCAAAGTGAAGGCAAGACCACTAGAACCACCCCAGAGAACAAGGTCTGGGACCTGGAGCCTGTAACAGACAAAATGCTGGTGAGGACTTCCCTGTGGTCCAGCCGTTACGAATCCACCTGCTAATGCAGGGGACATGGGTTGGAATCCTGGTCCAGGAAGATTCCACATGCCATGGGGCAACTAAGCCAGTGTGTGGCCATTACTGAACCTATACTCTAGAGCCTGTGCTCTGCAACAAGAGAGGCCACCTCAGTAAGCCCACGCACTGCAACAAAGAACAGCCCTGCTCGATGTAACTAGAGAAAGCCCACGTGCAACAACATTGACCCAGCACGGCCAAAAAGAAATACATAAATAAAAATTTTTAATGCAAGTTTTAAAAAAAGAAAATGTGGGTGAAATGAATAAAACACATACATACACACACACACTCCTGGACTTGAGGACTATTTGTACTTTTCCAGGTGGAGATTGATGTCATGTTGGTATAGTGGCCTCTTAATTACCCCCAACTGGGGGTACACAGAATTTCCCCAGCCTGTACTTAATTAATAAGAATTTATTTATCCTTCATTCTGGCTATGAGATTTAATTTAGGGTCTCTAATGCTTTGCTTGAAAGTTTTTTCTGAAATTTGCTTCATTCTGAGTTTGCTTTTCAGTCTGTATATTTACATTGCTCTGTCAAACAAGTCCCTAGATCTCTTTCATCCTCTTATTTATGGTGCTGGAGAAGACTCTTGAGAGTCCCTTGGACTGCAAGGAGATCTAACCAGTCCATTCTAGAGGAGATCAATCCTGGGTGTTCATTGGAAGGACTGATGCTAAAGCTGAAACTCCAATACTTTGGCCACCTCATGCGATGAGTTGACTCACTGGAAAAGACTCTGATGCTGGGAAGGATTGGGGGTGGAAGGAGAAGGGGACTACAGAGAATGAGATGGCTTGATGGCATCACTGACTCGATGGACCTGAGTTTGAGTGAACTCCGGGAGTTGGGAACTGAACTGAACTGATTGCTTTTCCTGATACTTATTTCTCTTCCCTAAACCTTTGTATACCTTATGAAAATTTTGCGGAGTTCAGTGATTTGCTTAAATCCTAGATCACCAGAGAGAAAACAGCAATGATGATCCACTCACTGTGGTCATTTTATAGGTGAAATCAGAGCAGTTGACAAGTATGAACATGTTTCATGGTTTACTGCCCTCATCTTCAGCTGGATAGAAAGGAGTCAGGTCCTAAAACCAGAATTCCAGTAGAGACTTTCTTACAGCAACATTCAGAAGTGGCTGATGCTGCTGAGAACAGGTTAAAGGTGAACCAAGTCTCACATTTGGTGATAATTTGATGTGGCCAACAATCTAAGTACACACAACCCCTTTCTTCCTCTCTCATACATTTCCCTCCATCCTTAATTTTTTTAAAACTATGGGACATTGTTATTCTTTTTATTTTATTTTTTGTGTGTGGCCATGCTGCTCAGCATGTGGGATCTTAGTTCCCCGAGCAGGGATTGAACCCGTGCCCCCTGCAACAGAAGCACAGAGTTCTAACCACTGGACCGCCACAAAAGTCCCCTTAATTTTAAAAAATTATCGAACTTTTGGATGAAAAAGTCGATAGGTGATTTTCGAAGGCCAGTAGTACTTATCAGTGATGCTCTCATTTCATGGTGGTTTAAAATGAGATGATTATAAACCCGTCTTTGGGGTCCCAGCAAGGAGGCATCTCCGTCTCCTCCCAGTGTCTTCAAATCTCTGCCTGGTACTGAAAGTTCACATCATTTCAAAGTGCGTTTAAAAGTCTCCTTCATTAGCTTTAGCAACAGTGGGCAAGGAAATCTATGGCTGAGTTTTGCCTCTTACTGTAAACTATCTCAAAATACCACCCCCAAGACAACCCCAGCAGCTGCAGAGAATGAGGACCACTCACTTGCATTTATTGTCATAAAAGGCAAAACAAAGCAAATGCATGTTGTCTCTCCAATCACTACCGCAATTTAAAGAAGGAGCTGGAAAACAAGTGTTTTTTTTCTTTATTCACCTACAGTTACTAGGAAATACAAGGACACTGGCAAAATAAAGTAGCTGGCTGACAAAATACATGGATCTGACTCATTTTGATGCCTCCAATGGCTTCTCTGGTAGATAAACAGGAGAGGACATCAATCCATCCTTCTATTTTGGACCTTGCTTTCTGGGTAAACGGCAGTTGGTTACGTCAAGCTGAGAAGTGGCTCTTTGATGGTGTGCACATTTGATTAAGAAACTCTGTGCTTGGCAGACCCAAATATACCCAAGTGTTAATTGCTTTTTAAAGGAGAATGATGGCACATTCAACAAGCCACATATCTCACTAAGCATTGTTAGGGTGGATGCTCTCATTCTGCTGAACTGTCTGATTTTGAGATTTGGGTCCCTAATTGCTTATAAACCATACTGTTTATTGAGCATTAACTCTGGTGTGGCTGTTTATGATGGGAGCTTATTGCCTAAGGCCTATAAAAAGCAGCGTAAACGAGCTACTCTGTGCTTGTGGTATCGCCCCTCCCCCAAACACACACACTCACAGGCTCCCAGAGCCACACTTAAGTTCATCAGTGAGAGAGGCAGAAGTCCTGACAGAACGATGCGGAGGGAAAGCTTACGGAGCAGGTTGCTAAGTAACCAGGAAGCCCTCTGTTGATTCACCAGCGCGTCAGCCATACATTTTCCTCTGTGCATTACCTACAATGAAAAGGTCGGTGACCCGATGAAATATCAGATTAAGTCAAACTATTAACTGGACAAATGCATTTCAAGTGCTCTTGTAGCCTGGTTCTGTGTGATTAGTATACATTATGTTCTGCCAAGGCAGGCATGAATCATGAATACGTTCAGAGTTGATGCTCTCTGCAAGAAAACACAATAACTCAGTGCTGAGTAAGGCAGAGGGCTGAGTTTATAAGATGTGGAGCCTTCGGTCCAGGTGATCTATAGTGTTGTATTTTGTAGTAAGGACATTAGTTCCTTTTTCTTTAACTTTAGTAAATAGTACTTGTCATGTCCTTAAAAAGATGGGGGAAAAATCTTTCCGGAACCACTGGTTATTGCTTGACTGTCTGCCTCAGGGAGAGGAGGGCAACCTGGAGGTAAATGGATGCACTGTTTTTCAATCATTCTGTGAAATTTTTTTTTTCACCTCCTCCAGTTGAAAATCACTTCACCTTGGCCCCAAGCTGGAAGAATGAGAATATTTCAAATTCAACAAAAGAATCAGAATATTTAAAGCTCAAAGCAAAACTCTAGTGACTTGGCTTGAACCCTGACCTTTCTCCTCGTCGCTTTCCTGTGGTCGTGCTGTGGCAACCAGCTGGACTTAGTATGCAAACACACACCCTGGGAATGTGTCCAGCTGTTTTCCCCCCCATCTTGAGAACCAGAAACCGAGGATTCCTTGAGCTGAGCCCTCTATCTCTGCCCTGTGTTTGTAGGAGGTCACATTTGCAAGAGTACAGATCAAAGGGACAAACGAGGTTGTCACGTGGTGGGGCTCCGGAGTGCCTCGGGTTGTGTTACTGCCTCTGCTTGCAATTAGCCTACTTAATCCTCATAAAAACAGTTTGTGGTGGGAAGGAGAAGGGGTAGGGACGGAGAAAAGACAGCCCCCGCATTTAGCCTAAGATTCTCCCTGGCATCTACTCCTACCACCAACTGGGCCAGTTCTCCTTCCAAACATTATGTGTGCCTGCTAAGTCACTTCAGTCATATCCGATTCTGTGTGACCCCATGGACTGTAGCCCACCAGGCTTCTCAGTCCATGGGATTCTCCAGGACTGGGGAATGAGGAATGAGTTGGGAATGAGTTGCCACGCCCTCCTCCAGGGGATCTTCCTGATCCGCGATCAAACCTGCGTCTCTTACACCTCCTGCATTTGCAGGTGGATACTTTACAACTAGCCTCACCAGGGAAGCCCTTTCACCCATCATTACTGGGTAAACAGAAGCACAGTTCAATAAGGCCAGTTTAGCAGATGTGTGGTGAGTACATACTGTGTGCTAGACAGGTGCTGAGATGTCCGGTGACAACAGCCCTCCCTGTCTGACCCTCAGACCACCCCAGATGTGGAGCCAGGTCACGGTGCCTTCACTCAAGGATGCTTTACTTCGTTGACGAGTAGCAACCAGGCCAAGATGACGCTAATATCAATCTCTTTTTACAAAAAACACAGCATGATTATATTTTAATACACAACTAAAATACATAACAACATAGTAAATCGATGGTAACAAAATAATTCTGTTTTAAATTTCCCCAAACTTGGTGATCTTCTGGGATGAGTTGTGTCCCCTTCAAAATTCATATTATGAAGTCCTAATCCCTTGCATCTCAGAATGTGATTGCATTGAGGGGAAAAAGGTCTTTAGAGAATTCAGTTCAGTTCAGTTCAGTCGCTCAGTCCTGTCCGACTCTTTGCGACCCCATGAATTACAGTACGCCAGGCCTCCCTGTCCATCACCAACTCCCGGAGTTCACTCAAACTCATGTCCATCGAGTCAGTGATGCCGTCCAGCCATCTCATTCTCTGTTGTCCCCGTCTCCTCCTGCCCCCAATCCCTCCCAGCATCAGAGTCTTTTCCAGTAAGTCAACTCTTCTCATGAAGTGGCCAAAGTATTGGAGTTTCAGCTTTAGCTTCAGTCCTTCCAGTGAACACCCAGGATTGATCTCCTTTATAATGGACTGGTTGGATCTCCTTGCAGTCCAAGGGACTCTCAAGAGTCTTCTCCAGCACCACAGTTCAAAAGCATCAATTCTTCGGCGATCAGCTTTCTTCACAGTCCAACTCTCACATTCATACATGACCACGGGAAAAATCAGAGCCTTGACTAGACGGACCTTTGTTGGCAAAGTAATGTCTCTGCTTTTTAATATACTATCTAGGTTGGTCATAACTTTCCTTCCAAGGAGTAGGTGTCTTTTAATTTCCTGGCTGCAATCAGCATCTGCAGTGATTTTGGAGCCCCAAAAAATAAAGTCTGACACTGTTTCCACTGTTTCCCCATCTATTTTCCATGAAGTGATGGGACCAGATTTAATTAATTTAAAATGAGGAAAATGCATGGGCCTTCGTCCATATAAGAAGAGTAGCACACAGATTGGAGAAGGAAATGGCAACCCACTCCAGTGTTCTTGCCTGGAGAATCCCAGGGACGGGGGAGCCTGGTGGACTGCCGTCAGTGGGGTCACACAGAGTCGGACATGATTGAAGCAACTTAGTAGTAGTAGTAGCACACAGATAAGTGTAGAGGAAGAACCATGTGAAGAGGGCAATACACAGGCCAAGGAAAACCAACCCTGCCAACCTCATCACCATCAAGACTGCCATCACTACCATCACCACCACCATCACCATCATCATCTCCATTAACACCACCGTATCACCATCAACACCAACATCCTCACCATCATCACCATCACCACCGTCATCTGTGCTTAACTTTCTGTCCTTCTTTCTGGACTTTTACAACTGCTAGAGGGAAGCAGAACCAACCCTGCCGATGCTTTAATCTCAGACTTCCAGTCTCCAGAACTATAACACAATAAATATCTGTGGTTTAAGCCACCTGATCTGGGCACTTTGTTATGGCAGCCTGAGCTGACTAATACAATCACATGTACAAATGTCAGAGAAACAAAAATCAAAACGTTAAATCATATCTTAGCCTAAATTCACTATGCTTTAGGGTAAACGTCACTCTTAGATAAATATCTATCATTATATGATTACTATGCAGACTAAGTTCACGGTTTTCATTTCCATCTTGGCTACAAAGTGGTTAAGTGGGATCTTGTTTGCCATTTTGTTTTATATTTCCCTTGTGTTGACATCAAGGGTACTCTTTAGGACGAGAAAGCTGGTTTTTCAATTCAGGGCATAAACATATGAACATGGGATTCATTCTGAACATAAAAGGAAATCGAGAGTGCCAGAGGAAGGGATTTAGTCTGAGAATGGGGGAAAGAACTGGCATTAATCCAGTTAGAAGACTTACACACTGATGGGAAAATATAATCTCCAGCAAGTCCTTCCTCCATCGTATCTCTCTGCGTAATAGAGACTGTAATAACTCTCTTCTTATATTAACACTCAGAAGAGAGGTCATAAAACAATACAGCGTATTTATTAGGGCAGAGGATGAAGTGGAGGCTGATGAATGTACCAGGGAAGAACCATTAGCAAAATGATGAATTAAAGTTCTGTTTGCATTTCTATTGTGATGGATCATCACTTGTTAGCTTAAGTAATCCCCATGCTTTGATTATAGCTATCAGCATATAAAATTATTATCTGAGCCTCAAAGGTATAATGTCTAAATGTGCTTATGGAAATTCAAGCACATTATCATTCACTGAAGTACCGAAGACTCCAAAAGAATGAAGAAGATGTTAGTTTAAACAAATAATTAGGGTTGTCAAAAAAGGTAAAAATTTATAATAGGCCATTTTCTATTCCCTGCTCACATAGATCTGCTTCTCTCCTTCAAATCTGTAAAATAGTATAACATCCTCTTCAGCAGTTTTAAATTCTAGAAAAAAGGACAGAAAGTGAAGCATTGATGATGATGGTGATGGTGTTAGGCAGAGCGATGGTGACGGTGGTGATGCTGGTCATGGCGATGGAGATGGCGGTGCTGATAGTGATCATGACAACCCTGACAGGTCTATCTGATGACTCATTTTCACGTCAACCTGACTGGGCCCAAGGCGCCCAGATTAAACATTATTTCTGGATGCGTCTGTGAGGAGGTTTCCAGATAAATTAGCACTGGAATTGTTGGATTCAGGTGGGGTCCCTCTCTATTCCTCCCTATTCCCTAGAATTAAACACATAGTATATATGTTTATATACTAGGCCAATAACTCAATTGCTACAGTTTCAAATATCCAAGTTGTTTCCCACAGTGATTCTTCTGTTTTTTTTCTGGAGGCTGCTGCTGCTGCTGCTGCTAGAGGGTCTATCTTCTCCCTTCTTAATATTATATTTGACATTCTAAGGAACCAGTTTTAAACCTAAGTGGGAATCCAAATCCGATAATAATTCCCCGTGATTCTAGGAAGGTGTTGCCACAGCCAGACACCCACAGCACTCTGTGTATGCTTCCCCAGATCCACTGCCATTCAGTTGTTTGTTCCAGAGGCGAATCCTGACAGTGTGACGATAGAGAATCATGACTTCTGTGATCCTGGAGGGGCCCCCAGCATCTCAGAATAAACAAGAAGTGAGAAAGCAACCCACAGAAGGGGTGAGAAATGCAAGTCTGAGAAGCGTCAGGTCTCCAGAGTACACCGAGAACTCCTACAATGTAAACACAAGAAGACAAAAACCCAATTTAAAAAAAAAGGGCAAAGGATTTGAATGGCAAAAAACAAACAAAAAAGAAGGCTCTGCCCCATTAACTCCAAAATACTGTCCAGGATCATCTAAACTAAACCTCAGAGGGAGTGAACCTTATGGAGATAGCTATTCAAATACACAGGGGTTTAGCCTTTTCTCTTTGTAAAATAAGAATTACCCAACAGGGATCCCGACTCTTCTCATTTATTGATCATTTCTAGAAGGCTGTACCGTGTATTGTTGGAAAATACAAATGCCACTAATATCTTCTGTCCCGTATATTTCCTGGGGATAATTCTGCTATTAAAAGCACTGAGGACTGTACATTATGGGTATGCAACAAATGTCACCAATAGGGAATAAATGTCACCAGTCAAAAATAATTGGGAAGGAAAAACAAGAGCAGAAATCTTGAAGTGGTTCTGGGGAAGACAGGGGAAAAGGCAAGATTGTTGCTTCCTGTATAAGGTTATTTTCTTTTGAAAGCACAGACAAACATTCACAGGTTGGTGGTTACAAGTCCTATACCACCTGTTCAAAACTGCCCTCAAGAGTTTTTCAGGGGTAAAGAGCTTCAGTTTTACAAGATGAAGAGAGTGATGGGAAATGGATGGTGGTCATGGTAGCACACTTAAATGACTGCACTTAATATCACTGAACTGAAAAGTGCATCCAAAATGCTTAAGATGGTAAATTTCACATTATGTGCATTGCACCACATTAGAAACAATTGGGGAAGAAAAGACTACCATCCAGCATTCCAATTACAGAAGATAACTAAGTTCCCCAGATCTAACGTACAACACAACAATAGTTAATACTATACAAAAAGTGAAAGTGTGAGTCGCTCAGTTGTGTCTGACTCTTTGCGACCCCATGGACTGTAGCCTGCCAGGCTCCTCTGCCCATGGGATTCTCCAGGCAAGAATCATGGAGTGGGTTTCCATTTCTTTCTCCAAGGGATCTTCTCAACCCAGGGATTGCACCTTCATTGCATTGCAGGCAGATTCTTTACCATCTGAGCCACCATAGAAGCCAAATACTATACTAGTATACTTCAAATCTGGTGAGAGAGCAGCTCTAAAGTGTTCTCACCACACATACAAATGGCAACTAAGTTAGCTGCTGGATTTGTTCATTAGCTTGATTGTGGTGAATATTTTATTAACATATGTTGTTGTTGCTCAGCCTCCAAGTCATGTCCGACTCTTTGCGACCCCATGGAGGCTGCAGCACGCCAGGCCTTCCTGTCCCTCACCATCTCCCAGAGTTTGCCCACATCCATGTCCATTGAGTCAGGGATGCCATCCAACCATCTCATCCTGTCGCCCCCTCTCCTTCTGCCCTCAATCTTTCCCAGCATCAGGGACTTTTCCAATGAGTCAGCTGTTCACATCAGGTGGCCTAAGTATTTATTATATATATATGTCAAAACATCAAGTTGTACACCTCAAATATATACAATTTTTAATTGTCAACTATATCTCAATAAACTTGGGGGAAGAAAATTTTCCAAAGAATACTTTTTCAAAAAGTTACCTAAAACCAAGGCTGACTCTGGTAAAGTGTCAATGCCCCGTCATCCCACATTCCCTAATTCTTGACCTTAGATAACCTTTTTTGGGTTGGGGCCGTTCTCATGGGACTGAAAGTGAAGGAAGGAGGTGCAGGGCGGAGGTGTTGAGGGTCAGGCAAGAGGACTCCGCACAAAGAGGGGCCTTGGAACAAAGCACGCGATCTGCTGCACAGAGTGGGGAACCTCAGAAGGCAGAGCTCGCCTCCCCATCATGCTGCCTAAGGCTGTCCCTTCCCGGTGTCTCCAGTTCCTACACAGCACCTTCCTGCATCTCCCTGCTTCCGACTATCCATTCTGGCCACGGGAAACTGCCTCTGTTTCCTGCTTACACAACACTGACTCTTCTTGCACCATCTTGTGTGCTTGACTTGAAACAAAACATTTGAAGTTTCTCAACCTCATGTATGGAGAAAGTAACATGGAAACTTACATGTAAAATAGATAGCCAACGGGAATTTGCTCTATGGCTCAGGAAACCCAAACAAGGGCTCCATATCAACCTAAAGGGTGGGCTGGGGAGGGAGATGGGAGAGAGATTCAAGAGAGAGGTGACCTGATCTGCCTCTTGAGAAACCTGTATGCAGGTCAGGAAGCAACAGTTAGAACTGGACATGGAATAAGAGCCTGGTTCCAAATAGGAAAAGGAGTACGTCGAGGCTGTATATTGTCACCCTGCTTATTTAACTTATATGCAGAGTACATTATGAGAAATGCTGGGCTGGAGGAAGCACAAGCTGGAATCAAGATTGCCGGAAGAAAAATCAATAACCTCAGATATGCAGATGACACCACCCTTATGGCAGAAAGTGAAGAAGAACTAAAGAGCCTCTAGATGAAAGTGAAAGAAGAGAGTGAAAAAGTTGGCTTAAAGATCAACATTCAGAAAACAAAGATCATGGCATCTGGTACCATCACTTCATGGGAAATAGATGGGGAAACAGTGGAAACAGTGCCTGACTTTATTTTTCTGGGCTCCAAAATCACTGCAGATGGTGATTGCAGCCATGAAATTAAAAGACACTTACTCCTTGGAAGGAAAGTTATGACCAATCTAGATAGCATATTAAAAAGCAGAGACATTACTTTGCCAACAAAGGTCTGTCTAGTCAAGTTTTTCCAGTGGTCATGTATGGATGTGAGAGTTGGCCTATAAAGAAAGCTGAGCACTGAAGAATTGATTCGTTCGAACTGTGGTATTGGAGAAGACTCTTGAGAGTCCCTTGGACTGCAAGGAGATCCAACCAGTCCATCCTAAAGATCAAAATGGATTAAAGATAAACTCAAAATGGATTAAAGATCTAAATCTAAGACCAGAAACTATAAAACTCCTAGAGGAGAACATAGGCAAAACACTCTCAGACATAAGTCACAGCAGGATCCTCCATGACCCACCTCCCAGAATATTGGAAATAAAAGCAAAAATAAACAAATGGGACCTAATTAAAATCAAAAGCTTCTGCACAGCAAAGGAAACTATAAGCAAGGTGAAAAGACAGCCTTCAGAATGGGAGAAAATAATAGCAAATGAAGCAACTGATAAAGGATTAATCTCAAAAATATACAAGCAACTCCTGCAGCTCAATTCCAGAAAAATAAACGACCCAAGCAAAAAATGGGCTAAAGAACTAAACAGATATTTCTCCAAAGAAGACATACAGATGGCTAACAAACACATGAAAAGATGCTCAACATCACTCATAATTAGAGAAATGCAAATTAAAACCACAATGAGGTATCATTTCACGCCAGTCAGAATGGCTGCTATCCAAAAGTCTACAAGCAATAAATGCTGGAGAGGGTGTGGAGAAAAGGGAACCCTCTTACACTGTTGGTGGGAATGCAAACTAGTACAGCCACTATGTAGAACAGTGTGGAGATTTCTTAAAAAACTGGAAATAGAACTGCCATACGACCCAGCAATCCCACTCCTGGGCATACACACCGAGGAAACCAGAATTGAAAGAAACACATGTACCCCAATGTTCATTGCAGCACTGTTTATAATAGCCAGGACATGGAAACAACCTAGATGTCCATCCGCAGACGAATGGATAAGAAATCTGTGGTACATTTACACAATGGAATACTACTCAGCGATTAAAAAGAATGCATTTGAATTAGTTCTAATGAGGTGGACGAAACTGGAGCCTATTATACAAAGCAAAGTAAGCCAGAAACAAAAACACCAATACAGTATATTAACACATATATATATGGAATATAGAAAGAGGATAACGATAACCCTTTATACGAGACAACAGCAGAGACTTGGATGTGTGGAGCAGTCTTTTGGACTCTGTGGGAGAGGGCGAGGGTGGGATAATTTGGGAGAATGGATTGAAACATGTATATTATCTAATGTGAAACGAATCTGACATGGTTGGGGGCTCCCCACCTCAACAGTCTGTGGATTTAGGAGGCCGTTTCTTCCAGAAGTGTATAAATTAGCCTGGGATAGAACCGGCACACTGAATTTACTAATTAAGAAATGAGAAACCAGAACTATAAAGGTGGCATAGAAATACAGAAATTATTCTTAAGTAATTTTTTAAAACTTTGAACAGAGTTACAGATTTTGCCATTTGTTATAAACTAGTATATGTAATTCAACCAGAACCATGAGAAAGTTGGTATTGTGTGAATTCTGAGGCACTTTCGACATGTTGTAGGAGTGATGTGAACTTTTTTGAGTTTTTACACATTCGTAAGTGAATGGTCTGTATCTCGTGCCTTTGTTGGTTTTCTGTGAGCTGTAGTTTCTGGGAAATGAGCAGTTCTCATATCTGTAAAAAAAGAAAAAAAAAGTTTTTCCAGTGGTCATGTATGGATGTGAGAGTTGGACTATAAAGAAAGCTGAGCACTGAAGAATTGATGCTTTCGAACTGTGGTGTTGGAGAAGACTCTTGAGAGTCCCTTGGACTGCAAGGAGATACAACCAGTCCATCCTAAAGATCAGTCCTGGGTGTTCATTGGAAGGACTGATGTTGAAACTGAAACTCCAATACTTTGGCCACCTGATGCAGAGAGCTGACTCATTTTAAAAGACCCTGATACTGGGAAAGATTGAGGGTAGAAGGAGAAGGGGACGACAGAGGATGAGATGGTTGGATGGCATCACTGACTCGACAGACATGGGTTTGGGTCAACTCCGGGAGTTGGTGATGGACAGGGAGGCCTGGAGTTCTGCGGTTCATGGAGTCACAAAGAGTCGGACATAACTGAGCAACTGAAATGAACTGAACTGAACTGATGGTGATTCATGTTGAGCTTTGACAGAAAGCAACAAACCTCTGTAGAAATTTATTAAAAAATAAAAAGTTTCTCAACCTCAGTTCCTTCTTTGACCAAAGGGCCATCACCATACTATCTCAGAAGGCCATATGTCAAGATAAATTATCAATGCATACACTCTCCCAACACACTGCCTGCAAAGGTCTGTATCCTCCTCAGAAAGAAGCATAGCACTAGTTCAGACTTGATGTGCAGGCTTGAATCAAATATGAGAAGAGAGTTGTGGGATCCTTAGCCTTGCTCCCACGTAGATACACCCTTCAGACCCTGTGTTTTCTCCTCTTTGCACTCACTACACTGTTAAGTATCTACTTAAGGCTCATAATCCCCAGTGGACTGTAAAAGCCACACAATTCACAGTCACAGCTCCATCCCAGGAACGGCGTTGGTGGAAGGTGCTCAGAAACACTGACTGGGTGAATGACCGACTGACCAGTCAGATGCAAACCTAGTGCATTTCCACAGGTCTAAATGGGCTCCTTCACAGATGCGATGTGCGCTTGCTTGCCTCTGAGCAAGAATCAGATCGGCCAAGTTCTACCTCTCTGTGCCCTTAGGTAAACTGCATTTTCCCCCCTTGGCTTGGCTTCCTCATTTATAAAATAAAGGAGTTACACTGGGTGGTCTGCGACACCTCTTTCAGTTCTTTGTTCAAAGCCACAGTCATTTGATCATTGGCTGGTTTATGCAATGTCACGTGTGATTCTTCCAAAACTACTCATTTCTCCTCAATTAATCCAAAGCAATTTTATATGATGGAAATGCCAGGCTGCAGAGTAACCTCGAAACAATGGGGCAGAGAAACAGTAAAGAAAAGATGAGCTAGATGCTTCCAGTGAAAACATGAACAGAGCTCAAACAAAGATTGTGCTTCTCTGTAGGCAGAAAGAAGCTGAAATTCAGTTGGCTTCTCATGTTCCCAAAAACCGGATGAGGGAATGTGGAAATTTGCTGAAGGTATCTCAAGGGATCCATCTCCTTGAAGTGGGGTTCTCACTGTCTTTTCAACGCAAATGGAAAAGGTACAACTTGGCCTGTGGACCCAAGTGCCCACCTTGTTTGGTCCTCAGAAAGTTCCCACCAAGCTGTGGAGGTGATTTAAGCCAGGAATCCATGCTTTTCACCACCACTTTCCTAAATTAAGAACCACACACATTCATTTGCAGAGACATGGATGGGCCTAGAGACTGTCATACAGAGTGGAGTAAGTCAGAAATAGAAAATCAAATATATTAATGCATATGTGTGGAATCTAGAAAAATGGTATAAAGAAAGAAAGTGGTAGTCATTCAGTTGTGTCCAACTATTTGTGACCCCATGGACTGTCCATGGAATTCTCCAGGCAAGAATACTGGAGTGGGTTGCCATTCCCTTCTCCAGGGAATCTTCCCAACCAGGGATTAAACCCAGGTCTCCTGTGTTTCAGGCAGAAAAATGGTATAGATGATCTTATTTGCAAAACAGAAATAGAGACACAGAGGAAGAGACCTATGGACAGCAAGGAGGAAAGGAAGGGGTGGGGTGAATTGCAAGACTGGGATTGATATGTATACATTATTAATTGTTGTTGTTTAGTCACTAAGTTATGTCTGACTCTGGGCGTGGACCGCAGCATGCCAGGCTCCTCTGTATCCACTATTTCCTGGAGTTTGCTCAAATTCATGTTCATTGAATTGGTGATGCTATCTAACCATCTCATCCTCTGCCACCCCCTTCCCCTCCTGCCCTCAATCTTTCCCAGCATCAGGGTCTTTTCTAATGAGCTGACTCTTCATATCAAGTGGCCAAAGTACTGGAGTTTCAGCTTCAGCATCAGTCCTTCCAATATATATTCAGGATTGATTTCCTTTAGGATCGACTGGTTTGATCTTCTTTCAGTCCAAATAGATAACTAATGAGAACCCATTGTACAGCACAGGGAACTCTACTCAATGCTCTGTGGTGACCCACATGGGAAGGAAATCCAAAAGAGAGGGGATATATGTATCCATACAGCTGGTTCACCTTGTTGTACAGCAGAAACGAACACAATATCCATGCTAAGTCACTTCAGTGATGTCCAACTCTGTGTGACCCTATGGCCTGTAGCCTGCCAGGCTCTTCTGTCCATGGGATTCCCCAAGCAAGAATCGTGGAGTGGGTTGCCATTTCCTTCTCCAGGGGATCTTCCCGACCCGGGGGTCAAACTCACATCTCTTATGTCTCCTGCATATGCAGGTGGGTTCTTTACCACTAGTGCCACCTGGGAAGCCCAACACAACATTGTAAAGCAACTAAACTCTAAATTAAAAAAAAGAACAACAAAAAATAGCCATGACCCCAAAAATCCTTCAGAATAAATGGTGCCATAATGTTCATTCTTGCTGAACTCTCCCTGTAAAGAACAATGAGCACTAAAGATTTAACCATAAATGAATTATGCACAATTGCATGAAAATATATAGACTGAGAAACTGTCTTGCACTGAGCATCATCAATGACTTAACTGTAACCTGTGTGCTCAGCCTCTTCTGAAGAGACAGATTTGAGTTTTATTTGCATTACCTGCTCGATACAGGGCAAGGAACCCAGAAGGGTAACTTGAGCCAAAACAAGCAATAACAAAAACGGCTACCAAGATGGCTCCAGAATGGGTGGCCCCCCACGATGCAACCCCCAGAATCCTAGGTCATGGCTAGTGTTTGGAGAACAGCCCTTACTGTGCCTTGAAGGGAGAAAGGAATGCCCACTCGCTCTGATAATGACCAGCCCCAATGCCCATATGCTCTAGGTATGTTGCAAACGGTCTGTTGGGGGGGAAAATACTGTACAGCTTTTTTTTTTTTTAATTAGGTGGCTTATTTTTGGCTGCTCTGGGTCTTTCTTGCCACACAGCTTTCTCTAGTCGCTGTTTGAGGGCTTTTCATTGTGGTGGCTTCTCTTGTTTTGAAGCACAGGCTCTAAATCATGGTCTTCCATAGTTGCAGCTTGAGGGCTTACTAGTCCAGCAGCATATGGGCATGTGAGATCTTCCCGGACCAGGGATCGAGCTCATTCATGTTTCCTGCCTTGGCATGCAGAGTCCTAACACTAGACCACCAGGGAATTACTACATGCAACTTTATAGACACATTTTTTTTATTGAGGTTCCATATTATTCTAAAATTATTTAATAGTTTTTGAAATGTATGTTCGGGAGAATTTCTTGGTGTTGGTGTGTGGGAGGCTGAACTCCCTGCCCACATGTGGGGGTAAAGGGGGGAAATTACACTTTGCAGATTTCTGAACACAATAATAGAATGTCAACTTCTGAATAAATATCAAAACTCATTTCCACATGGGGAAATCTACTTGCCGTAAGTAACCAGACGGGAAAGAAAATGAAAAGCCCTCATTTCTCAACCTCGGCACAACGCCTACAAATCTTCCAACTTGCCAGGCCAGTCTCCATGTGGACCCTGTTGCTTGCTTGTTGGCAGAGAGATGACAGAATGAGCTATTTCTGAAGAACAGGGATAGCCTAAATCAAGTGGAGTCAAATCTGAATAAAAAGCATACTTAGTAAGTATTAGCAAGGACTAGCCACTGAAAGAACTTCCCAGGCAGCACAGTGGTAAAGAGTCTGCCTGCTGATCCAGGAGAAGCAGGAGATGCCAGTTTGATCGCTGGGCCGTTGAAGACTTCGTAGAGGGTAAGCAGAGAATGTTTACACCATGCTTCATCCTATAATCCAAGAATACTGGAGTGGATTGCCATTTCTTTTTCCAAAAGCAACTATACTCCAATAAAAATTAGAATCAAATAAATTTAAAAATAAGAAACAAAACCCCATCATCGAATGGGACAGAAAAACATTATTTGGGAAGAAAGAACAATTCCTTAAATTGAATAAATTGAACTTGATGAAAAACTCATGTTTTGTCTTCTCATTTTGCTATTGACTGGTGAAAAATTGTTGTAAGCTGCCAGACACTCCTAGCCCAGACAGGAATGACTGTGTGATAGGCTAGGATACCACCCATGGGCTCTGAGATGATGCAAAATGTTGTAGATTCTCAAATAGGCACAGAAGCAGCCCAATTTGGCCTATTTGTATTTCTTTCTGAAAATCATTTTATATCATGAAGGCATTTATATTCTAGGCAATCTCAGGGTCATTAAACACAGAATTTTTTTTACTGTTTGATGAAATTGAGGAAATCGACCCAAAGTAATTCAGAAAGGTGAGAAGAGATAAGAACTGGGAATTAACTAGGGGCACACAACCTAAACAGTCTCCAGTTTTCATTTTTCCCTTAACTGCCCATTTGGATTGTTTTGTTGTTGCTTTTCATAAGTGAGCACAGTTTTATCGGGCTTCAGAGGAGCACTCTTGGGCCATTTCATCAACGTAACTGCTAGGACTCCCACCCTATTTAAGGCATGTGTAATCCATAAATTAACCATGCCCCCCCAAAAAACCATAATGACTAAAGTAGGAGATAATATGCCTGGGACAAAAATCCAAAAAGAATAGAAGGAAGCAGACCAAAAGAGGGGACAGCAGGAAGGCTAGTAACAGCAATTTTTTTCTCTCTCTTTCTTTAATATATAATTTTACTTATTCACTTATTTACTTGGCTTGCTGGGTCTTCGTTGCTGATGGACTTTTCCCTAGCTGCAGTGCAATGGTTTCTCTTGTAGTGGCTCCCAGGCTCTAGAGCACAGGCTCAGTAGTTTTGGCCCACAGACTTAGTTCTCCACAGCATGTGGGATCTTCCTGGATCAGGAATCGAACCTGTGTCTCCTGCATGGCAGACGGATTCTTTACCACTGAGCCATGAGAGAAGCCCCTGTCTCTCTGTTTTAACTTTAAAAACATCTTCAATGCAGACGGCAGTGCATGTTCAGAGAGGAAAACATATGGTTTTGCAGTAAGTCAGGTGGACGTGTCACTTCTACCTTGAAGAGGTCATTTAGGCTTTGTGAGTTTCCTTATGCGGAAAATTGAGAATAGTAACAATACCTCTGTTGTTGCCAGGCACATAAAATGTTTAGATGTGCATTTAGCACCTAGTGACTATCTCCTCAACGGTACATCTCTTAGACAACATAGTTTCATCTTATAAAATAGCTGGGGCGCTTTTATTCCTTCAAGGCTGATTTGATGTTAATGTACTAGCACCTTTAAGTAAATTAAAAACCACATTGAGGAATTAGGGCTAATTACAAGGTGGCATCGTAATTCCTCACGAGACCTGAATCATCAAGCTGCAATCCCAGCCTTTTCGGCACCAGGGACCGAGTTCATGGAGGACAATTTTCCAACACACCGGGGTGGGGTGTGGGGGGTGGTTTGGAGATGATTGGAGTGCATCACACCTATTGTTCACTTTATGTCTTTTATTACCACATCAGCTCTACCTCATGTCATCAGGCAGACCCCGGAGGTTGGGGACTCTTCAACATGGCTTTGGAATGCTCTGTTCTTTAACCCTTCAGCTCTTTCCTAAGGGAATCACTGCTTTCCACCATCATTTGTAACACCTGGATGGTCAGAAACATTGTCATTTCTGAAAATGAGCCTACATTGACTTCGATTGAGTTTGAAACATTTCTGGATTGGACCCTTATCAAGGTTGTCACCAGTATGTCTTGTGTCCTTCAAAGAGATGGTCAGCCTGAAAGGGTGGTATGGATCACCAAGAGCCCTAGACTGGAGTGATGGGAGATCTGGCCAAGAAGACGCTAAACCCTCTTCACACACTGTGTTGCAGGGAATCAGCCACATATAAAGGCTCCACTGACACCTCAGTCACCTCCAACCAAACTTAGAGGAACGTTTTCTTTAAGGGCCGGAATAGCTTCTGAACTCTGCTCTGGCTACACCTGCGTTTTTGTTTATGTTGATCAGGATCTTTCCCAATAGCCGATGTGCCTTTGTAATTGAACAAGAACTTCATGTGTCCATCAAGTTCCCAAGTGCAAAGATGGAGCTATATGCCTTGCTAGTGTGTATGCTCAGTCACCAAGTCTTATCCAACTCTTTTGCAACCCCATGGACTTCAGCCCGCCAGCCCCTCTGTCCATAGGATTTCCCAGGCAAGAATACTGGAATGGGTTGCCGTGCCCTCCTCTAGGGGATCTTCCCGACTCAGGGACTGAACCTGCCTCTTCTGCATTGGCAGCCAGATTCTTTAGCACTGAACCACCAGGGAAGCCCAGTGCCTTGCCGATAGGCACCGAGATAAAAGGTGCCCCTAGAAACAACTCTCCCAGAGCCATCTGACATCATTTGGCTGCTTCCCCTGTGAACACCATCAAACAAACAAGAGTTCATTCACTTCATTTATTTCGGCTCCTGAGGGAGAAGTACTTGACATATGCCCAGCCTCTTGAAAACTTTTCAAGATTTGTGTGATTCAAGTTTCCGCTTTGTAAGAGGTTAAGGAGTCCCCAGGTGAGCAATGTCATTACAGTTTCACAGAAGCTTTCCGTGTGCCAGCAGTGTTGCTGGCACTTCAGAACAGGCGTTCTTAAGAATATGACCCAGCATAAAAATGACTGCTCTCCCATTCCACTCCAGGCACTTGCACTTGAGAAAAGAGAGACTAGCAGGTGCAAAGGCTCTGTGGCAAGGGGTTCTATCATCATTTTCACCTACGACTACCGTGGGTTTGTAATGCTTGAGTGTTATCCACAAATTCCCCTCAAGAGCATTTGTGTCATCATTGTCAAGGCCATCTCCATCAATACATCATCCTCATCATGTAGAGACTTGAGAATTTACATTAATATACAGGTTCAACCCCCAAGGTTCACAGAGTCGGTGATACCATCCAGCCATCTCATTCTCTGTCGTTCCCTTCTCCTCCCGCCCCAGCATCAGAGTCTTTGAGAGTCGGACACGACTGAGCGACTGAACTGAACTGAACTGAACCCCCAAGGTTCATAAGCAGAGAAACAAATACGCATAAACACCTATAGTCTTTCTTTAGTAATGAAATGACTGAAACTCACCAGCATAAGTTTGAAGTTAAGACAAATTTATTGCTCAAACCATCATGTTTTCACTTAGCTCTGTTGGCCGATGACAGAGCAATTTTAAGGGTTGTATGCTGTTAGCAGATCATATCCCAGACAGACCACACAGCCCTCTGCAGTTTCCAAATAAACTGGCAGACCTGTCTCTAAATGGGTTTTTCATGTTGACTTCCTTCTTCAGATTTGGAGCAGGAATGGCTTTTCCATGACTTACTTTAGGAGCTAGTTCCAATTAGACTTCCTCGTGGCTTTAAATGTTCCTTTCTGTGAAGGGCATCACACCTAAAACTTTAGTTGGAGGCTGAGGGGCTGGAGAAAAATTTTGCTGACTAATAAGTAAAGTTCAGATCTGTGTCAGGGTAACAGATGGTATTGCCACAGTCAAAACCTTTGCTCACTAATCACTCATCTGTGTGAATATACAAAATCAGCAGCAGACAGACACGATTTACAGACGGAAAAACACAAAGAAAGGAGTCAGTGATGTGTTTGAAGACCCCCATTGAGAGGGGTAATTCTAGAATTGTCATCTAGGAGTCTGAGCATCTAATTCACTCCTTAATTACTCAAATTCTCTGAGTTTTTATTTTTTAATGTTTAAAATAAAAGTAGTAACATCAAACGTAATAGTCACATTACAAGACATAGCGATGGGATTCAATAAACACCTCCTATCCAAGTACAGTGTCTGGTTCAGGGTAAGCAGTGCATAAATGTTAAATCTCTTCCATTAGTTATTTAAAAAATTCAAGACCATACGTCTTTCTGAACAGGTGTACTTAAAAGTTCACCAATTTTGACAAAGAAGTCACTTTGCCAGATTTCAAGGAAACACTTTGAAAGAGTCATGATCAAGACTGCAGAAAGGAAACATCATGTTGGAAATCAACTATACCTCAATAAAATAAATTTTTTAAAAAAAAGATCGCAGGAAGGAGAAATAAAGTAGAAATGTTGATGTGAGCATCATAATAGTTTCAGAAACCCTTACTCAGGTGTTGGTGGGATGAACTGATCCAGGTAGAAATTAAGAACATATATAAGACACATTTAATTTTATCACCAGTGCCGCTAAACTGAATTAAAGGGTGAACAGGTACAAAAGGGCAAAGACGGGATGAGGATGTGAATAGTCGAATTTTATGAAAGGAGTTTCTTGTTCTCTATATTTATAGATGTAGAGATTACAAGAGCTGGAACATACAGAATATTAAGTTGATGGGCCGATTCCAAGAGTTGTGTGATTTCCTGTATTCTTAAATAAAATATCATATGCACTTTAATGTATGTGTTTTCTAGGGATGATATGCATATATTTCATATATTTCATCAGATTCTCAGAGGAACTGATGACGCCCCAAAAGTTCAGAGTCACTGATTCAGACCAGTCTTATTCTTTATCTCTGGCCCTTTCTAACCAACAAGCACACACCTCACTGTCTTCCCAGCTTCTGATACAGTCTGGAGCCTGACAGAACTTTTGGGGTTCTGCCCCCTTGTTCTTCTGGTCTCTCCAGAGTGCTCCGGACATAGGGAATTAAAGGCAGTGGGAAAAAGAAATGAAAATCAATAAATATCAATCTGGGGGCTTTTTACTGTGAAAAGCACTGAGATTAGGGCGGCTTATATAGATGCTAAGTTTACATATAGGTTCCAGAGTCCACCTCTGCGATGGCTTAAGAGCTGACCTGTGGAGGAGATGCTGTTATAAGAAACTCAGCACCAGAAGCTGTCACCAGGACTAATGTGAAATCTCCAAAGAGCTCACAGGTGGAGCTCAGGGGTGGTCCTTCCAGAACCTGCTATAGGAGATGCAGCAAATCCACTGTACCCTTTTCCCACCAAGTCCTCACTAGATAATTAGGTGACAGGCCTGAGGTTTTGGAGGCTGTGCTCTGCTCTATGCCAGGCAGTCAGCATACATAATCTTATATCCACCAATCCTCTCTGAGAAGAACCCCGCTCCTCACCCACTGGCTCTGACTTGTATGAGGTACTACACCTCAGTGGTGGAACTTGGAATAGGATGTGGGTCTTCTGAGTCCGTCATGAATATTATTTCCTCTTCACCTTTGGTCTCTACACTTGGAACAACCAAAAAAAATGGTTTTGAGCGTATACTCTCAAAGAATGTTTCTATTTTATTTCTAAATCATATGCATATGATTTACAAATAAATCATATTTACATATATATACATATTCGTGTTACTTATAAAGTATATATATATATATATATACACACACATATAGTATTAGAGACATGACAGATTATCAGCCATTCTGAAAGGAGCAGCCGTATTCTTCTAGTCTTGGAAGGATGGGACCTCAGAAATTAGGAAGAAATTAGTCTCCCCCACCTCTTCATTTAAAGGATTCAGTTCAGTCAGTTCAGTTGCTCAGTCGTGTCCAACTCTTTGTGGCCCCATGGACAGCAGCATGCCAGGCTTCCCTGTCCATCATAAGCTCCCAGAGCCTACTCAAACTCATGTCCATTGAATCAGTGATGCCATCCAACCATCTCATCCTCTGTTGTCCCCTTCTTCTCCTGCCTTCGATCTTTCCCGGCGTCAGGGTCTTTTCAAATGAGTCAGTTCTTCGCATCAGGTGGCCAAAGTATTGGAATTTCAGCTTCAACATCAGTCCTTCCAATGAACACCCAGGACTGATTTCCTTTCAGATGGACTGGCTGGATCTCCATGCAGTCCAAGGGACTCTCAAGAGTCTTCTCCAACACTACCGTTCAAAAGCATCAATTCTTCAGTGCTCAGCTTTCTTTATAGTCCAACTCACACCCATACATGACTACTGGAAAAACCATAGCCCTGACTAGACGGACCTTTGTTGGTCAAGTAATGTCTCCGCTTCTTAATATGCTATCTAGTTTGGTCATAGCTTTTCTTTAAGGAGCAAGCATCTTTTAATTTCATGGCTGCAGTCACCATCTGCAGTGATTTTGGAGCCCCCAAAAATAAAGTCTGTCACTGTTTCCACCGTTTCCCCATCTATTTGCCATGAAGTGATGGGGCCAGATGCTGTGATCTTAGTTTTCCGAATGCTGAGTTTTAAGCCAACTTTTTCACTCTCCTCTTTCACTTTCATCAAGAGGCTCTTTAGTTCTTCTTCACTTTCTGCCATAAGGGTGGTATCGTATATCTGAGGTTATTAATATTCAAAGGATTAGGCAGAATTTTATTGGAGGGCATATGTACAAATTCTTAATGGCCTTTCATTATGCATGGCACATATCTAATTTTTTCCCATTTACTCATAATTGTTGTCCTTTTTATAAATTAGTGACTAAATTTGAATGAAAATCAATTAACATGCTCTTAGGGCTTCCCAGGTGGTGCAGTGGTAAATAATCCACCTGCCAATGATGGAGACACAAGAGATGCAGGTTGGATCCCTGGGTCAGGAAGATCCCCTGGAGTAGGAAATGGCAACCCACTCCAGTATTCTTGCTTGGAAAATTCCATGGACAGAGGAGCCTGGTGAGCTACAGTCCATAATGTCACAAAGAGTCGGACACAACTGAGCACAGCACAGCAGCAGTATTATCATCACATGTATCATATGCATATTACATTTTCCCACATAAATACATGTGTTGACATGTAAATATCATATGTGTATTACAAAATAAATGTAGAGAGAGATTTGAAAGGCATGAACTAAAATTTAATAATGGGCTACTTGTTGAAGGTACAAAAATTGTATTCTTACTATAAGCAATTATTACTAAAATTCTAGGGAGTATAATATTATTAAATGTCATTATTTTTGAAAATTTTGGTTAAACACTCATGACTGAACAATCTAGAATTCACCATTGTTCAATTTACAAAATTAATAGTTTACTAAATTCAGCCTATTCCCAAATGTGGTCTTAATATGCTGTTGTAACCCAGGTGGAGGAAGTAATTTTTTCATGCCCCAAATCTTCTGTTTTCAGTCCCTTCCTTCAAGCATACAAAAGCTTGTTGAAATTCAGATGATATAATTTTCTCTTTGCAGATGTTTTCGTTTACCAGCCAGAAGGTGCTGCATTTTTCTGTTTTCAACAAATTGGTTCAAAATGCTCCACAACTCTTCTGCTTAAAATTTTTAAACTGACTAGAATATTGTTTTCAAGTTTTTTAAGTATAAAAATATGAAAATCTTTGCAAGTGATTCATTTAAACCAATTGCCCCCAAAAAAAGTCACACGATGATAGTAATGTTTCCCAAAACCCATTTTCAAAATTCTTTCTCCATAGCACGAGCTTCTTTCAGAAAGGTCTTGTTTTTTCCCCCACGTTATTAATAAGTTGCATTGACCACATAGGATGAGATGTTGGGTGGCATCATTGACTCAGTAGACATGAGCTTGAGAAAACTCTGGGAGCTAGTGAAGGACAAGGAAATCTGGCTAGCTGCAGTCCATGGGGTTGCAAAGAGTCAAACATGATCTTGCAATTGAACAACAACAGCAACACTGACCACAGAGAGATGAATTAATTGCACCTATTATTGCTCAGTAGCATACTCCAAAAGCCACTTTTCATCATAAGAAAAGTCAACAACTTGGAGCTCTTGTCTTTTTTGCAAAAGAAAAAAATATGCAGTTCATCTTTCTGTTCCCAAATGTTTTAACACTTGGCCACAAAATAAGCAGCAAACCTTTGGGTAGTAGAAAAGATATTCATCAGTTCAGTTCAGTTCAGTTCAGTCGCTCAGTCGTGTCCGACTCTCCGCGACCCCATGAATCACAGCACGCCAGGCCTCCCTGTCCATCACCAACTCCCGGAGTTCACTCAAACTCATGTCCATCGAGTTGGTGATGCCATCCAGCCATCTCATTCTCTGTCGTCCCCTTCTCCTCCCACCCCCAATCCTTCCCAGCATCAGAGTCTTTTCCAGTGAGTCAACTCGTCGCATGAGGTGGCCAAAGTATTGGAGTTTCAGCTTTAGCATCAGTCCACTCCTTATCTTTACAAAGTATGTTAGTCTACTATTTAAAATGTGGAAATGGGAGACTTCCCTTGTGGTCCGTGGTTAAGACTCTGCCTTCCAATGTAGGAGGTGGGGGGTTGATCCCTAATTGGGGAACTGAGATCCCACATGCTGTGGGGTGCTGTCAAAAATTAAAAAACAAAATAAATAAAAATTGTTTGAAATAAATAAAATGTGGAAATGCAGTAAACCACTTTCCTGGGCATGAATCAGCTGAAAGCTGATGCAGAAAGCAAGCACAGGAGGAATAAGACCCAGCATAACACCTGGTCTTACCTCAGAAACTATCAAACCACATGACTTGCAGATCAAATGTGACTGTGTACATTAAACATTATGGGAAGGTGGATTTCCTTCATTTCTTTCTGGTATAAACAGCATTAAAATTTTTCTTCCCACATGCTAATGAGTCCCTTAAACCCTCATTTAGTATTTGCCCTTGTCCTCTGGAAGCTCCCATTTACCCACCCCCACCGCAGCCCCAGTGAACAGTGATCTCGCCCATTCTCTGGGCATCACATTCATACCTTACACTCTGTCATGATTTTTGTCAGCTTCCCTCGCCCAGCACAGATGTTTTTATCATCCTTTCCCTGGAAGGTATTGTGCATGCTGTTTATTTATAGCTAATCTCCTTTTAAAGTGTGAGTATCTACATTTTAGAATAAGAACACCTTATAAATCAAGAAGCAAAAACAGGATAATAGCTTTTCAGAGAATCTCCAATAAACTTTTGAAATTTCCGTCCCATTTTCCAAAGGTCAGAGCATAATTTAAAAGAAGAATGGAAGGGTTGCAATAAAGTAGCAGCTGTGTAGAATGAATACCTTTCTCTGCACCCACTAAACCGTGATTCATATAAAGCAAAGGTCTCTTGAACTAATGAATAGCTGTGAAAGTTAAAGATCTGTGCAGAGAATAATATGTAGGTGCAGGGCACAGACTTCTGGCCTTACAACTACACTATAATTGAGCTCCCGGCTGGCAAAAAACACCTTTGAAGACCGATTATCTCTGTTTACCCATAGAACAATGAAAGTTTGTTGAAGCCTATTTCCAATCATTTGCTTTTTCCACTAAACTAGAATTCCTCCAGTGCAGCCCAGGATGTGGGCAGAGAGCTTTTCAGTTCTGCACAGGGACTCAGAGACCCCAGTCCAGGTCTGACAGGGTTGGGAGGGGGTTATGTTTAGGACTGAAGTTCTGATCAGATGGTCAGAAATTCTAACCCTTTCCTGACACTATCCATTCACTTTATAATAAAATACAGGTCTCTTTTTAAAATCCATTTGCTCATCTATAAAAGCCCCTGCTTTTTACTGCTCATTCACTCTGATATTGATAAATAATTCTCTAGGCTGCTTACTGATGGCACCCACCCAATCAATGATTTCCAATCTGTGGTCACATATATGTTCAAATGTATAAAAGATGCAGCAAAAACCCAGTGTTTACACGATTCATTTTTTAACCGATTGCCACAAACACAGAGCCCCAGGAAGTGGGAACCATTTGTGAATCAAGAGTATTTTGCTTGCAATGGAGGGAGTGGTTCCAGGGCCCTAGAGTCTGCACTTCCTGAAAACTGAAGAGTTTGCTCAGAGCAGAGATTTATTCAGTGAGCTGAACTATTCATGTCTTTAAAGTCACAAAGAACGTAGCACAATGAACATCTGGTGTACGTCATACAATGCTTCCTTCCTTCCTTCCTTTGTTTCTTTAGCAAACAGATTACATGCAAGTATATCTAGAACAGAAACTTCACTTCCTAAAACTCAGAATTAAAAGTCAGTAACTTGGGACCTCCCTGGCAGGCAAGTGGTTAAGACTTCGCCTTCAAATGCACCAGGTGTGGGGTTCCATCCCTAGTCAGGGAGCTAAGATTCCACATGCCTCACAGTCAAATACCTGAAACATAAAACAGAAGCAATAAAGACTTTAGGGGCTTCCCAGGTGTTGCAGTGGTAAAGAACTCTCCTGCCAATGCAGGAGATGCAGAAGGTGGTTCAATCCCTGGGTTGGGAAGATCCCCTGGAGGAGGAAATGGCAACCCACTCCAGTATTCTTGCCTGGGACATTCCAGGGACAGGGGAGCCTGGTGGGCTACACAGTCCATGGGGTCGCAAAACAGTTAGACACAATGAGCAGCTGAGAATGAACACAACTTATTGTTTATTAACCACCTACACTTTCACAATATATGAAATGATTCTTAGAGGGTAAAGCACAAATGCCCTAAAAACACTAAAAAGGAGAAAACTTGTCTTTGAGTATTTTAGAACTGGTAAGATATCATTCAGACGAAGCTCTTCATTCTACAGATGTGAGAACTAAAGTCCAGAGAGGTGATGTGTCATTCTCAAGGCCAGCCGGTAGTGATGGTAACAAGATACTGGCCCAATGGGGCCTCACCTGTGTCCTGTTACCTTCACCGTGGTGCTTTCTGATCGGCTAGAAACATAGGCGTAAGTGATCTAAACCTATGAACTAACAACAAAAATTATACCAAGAATTTAGAAAAGCTATTTTCATCGCATTCTTCTCTACCACACATATGATAGAAAGTAAATACCATCCACTGCTATTTATGTTTGGAAATCCACTCTTTTATTTCACAATCTCACTGAACTGTTTATTTCTGGCTCCTGGCAAGTTTGACACAAATCCTGGAACACGTAGCTGACATGGTGAGCTCCAGGGATCGGAGATCTCGGTGGGAGAAAGGACCCCAACCCGTGAAGAGCCATGCGACTCAGACATTGAGTCTGATGAGGAGGCTAGTGACACAGCACCATCCGTTCTGCTAAGTGCGTTTTTTCTCCTTTTTCAAAGCTCTGCTCAGCGATGGTCCTGCCTCTGTTCTGTTCTGTTCAGTCGCTCAGTCGTGTCCGACTCTTTGTGACCCCGTGGACTGTAGCCTACCAGGCTTCTCCGTCCATGGGATTCTCCAGGCAAGAATACTGGAGTGGGTTACCGTTTCCTTCTCCAAGGATCTTCCTGACCCAGGGATCGAACCCGGGTCTCCCGCATTGGAGGCAGACGCTTTAACCTCTGAGCCACCAGGGAAGCCCACTAGTATCTGTTTCATGTCATACTAAAATAACTAGGGGTGGAGATGGTCTTTCCTAGTCACACCCAATTTCTCCTTATTTTATCTTCCTGGTGAAGTGAAAGTCACTCAGTCCTGTCCGACTCTTTGCAGCCCCATGGACTATACAGTCCATAGACTTCTCCAGGGCAGAATACTGGAGTGGGGAGCCTTTCCCTTCTCCAGGGGATCTTCCCAACCCAGGGATCAATCCCAGGTCTCCCACATTTCAGGCGGATTTTCAGAAGGGAAGCCCAAGAACACTGGAGCCCAAGTAGCCTATCCCTTCTCCAGTGGATCTTCGCAACCCAGGAATCAAACTGGGGTTTCTTGCGTTGCAGGTGGATTCTTTACCAACTGAGCTATCTTCTGGGAAGACAGACTATTCCTTCTATCACTAGACACAGACTTTATTTTTTTTTCTTTATGGAGAAAATATGCTTTACTCATGATTTAGCTGACTGGGATTAGCAATTTATTTTTTGAAGTTTATTTTTATTTACTTATTATTAATTTTTATTGGAGTATAGTTGCTTTACAGTATTGTGTTAGCTTCTACTGCATAATAAAATGAATCATTATACATATAACATATACCATACGTATACATATACCCCCTCTCTTTTGGATTTCCCTCCCATTCAGGTCACTGCAGAGCCCTGAGTAGAGTTCTCCGTGTTATACAGTAAGTTCCCACCAACTGTCTATTTTATACATAGTATTGATAGTTTGTATGTGTCACTACCAATCTCCCAGTTCCTCCCAGCCCTGCTTTCCCCTAGGTATCCATATGTTTGTTTTCTGTGTCTGCAGACACAGACTTTAAAATGACTTGCAAGCTTTCTGACAGGCCTGTATCTGTAACACCAGAAAGTTGGTATTATACGTGCGGAAGAGTGACCCGTGCAATGAGGTCAACAGTAAACGAGTTCCCGCGACTGGGAGTTCTGTGTGTTGGCAAATATTTGCTGAGCACCCATGTGTGCTAAGCTGTGTGGCTACAGAACTCCAGGCAGCCTTCAGGATCTCTGGAGTCCACTCTCCTGGGAAGGGAAGCTGAAGAGAGAGTGCAGGGTGACAAGGGACAGTAATGAAGGACCGAAGAAACAGAGTCGGAGGCCTCTGGGGCCAGCTGGGAGAAGGCAGTGAAGAACTCCAACCCAGAGCGGGAGGGCAGAGAGGACCTGCGAGCTGTCATCTGATAGCCAGGCAGAGAGAAGCCGGGGAACAACATCAAATAATGAGCAGCTCCAATAGTGCTGGAGGAGATCGCAGGAGCTGAGTCCCGGCAAACGGGGTGTGACAGGGCAGACGGGGGAGCCGAAACTTCCTCCTGTGGCTTCTCTTCCACAGAGCGCTTAGCTCCCAAGCATCAGAGATGACTGGGTATGTTTCGTCTGTTTGCCCAAAATGGATTTTAGAATTTCTAGACATCTCCATTCACTTAGGTTTTCCACCTCTTTCCCAAAGACACGGCCTATCAGTGCCTGTGTCTTTGGGACACAGTGTTTGGGGCCAGTGTTTAGAATATCGCCCTCAGACTCAAAGCCTCGAAAGCACCATCGACAGAGCACAGCACGGCATGAGAGGCATACTTTCCCAGTGAAATGAAGAACTTGAGGAGGTCTTATCCATCGCCTTCTTTTTTTTTAATTGATTTATTTAATTATCTTTTAATTTATTTATTTTAATTGGCAGCTAAGTACAATATTGTAGTGGTTTTTGCCATACATTGACATGAATCAGCCATGGGTGTACATGTGTTCCTCATCCTGAGCCCCACTCCCACCTCCCTCTCCATCCCATCCCTCAGGGTCATCCCAGTGCACCAGCCTTGAGCGCCCTGTCTCATGCATCGAACCTGGACTGGCAATCTGTTTCACATATAATATACATGTTTCAATGCTATTCTCTCAAATCATCCCACCCTCACCTTCTCCCACAGAGTCCAAAAGTCTGTTTTTTATCTCTGTGTCTCTTTTGCTGTCTGGCATATAGGGTCATCATTACCATCTTTCTAAATTCCTTATATATGTGTTAATATACTATATTGGGGAGAAGGCAATGGCAAGCCACTCCAGTATCCTTGCCTAGAAAACCCCATGGATGGAGGAGCCTGGTGGGCTGCAGTCCGTGGGGTCTCTGAGGGTCGGACACGACTGAGCGACTTCACTTTCACACATTGGAGAAGGAAATGGCAACCCACTCCAGTGTTCTTGCCTGGAGAATCCCAGGGAAGGGGGAGCCTGGTGGGCTTCTGTCTTTGGGGTCACACAGAGTCAGACACGACTGAAGTGACTTAGCTGTAGCAGCATACTATATTGGTGTTCTTCTTTCTGACTTACTTCACTCTGTATAATAGGCTCCAGTTTCATCCACCTCATTAGAACTGATTCAAATGAATTCTTTTTAATAGCTGAGTTAATATTCCATTGTGTATTTGTACCACAGCTTTCTTATCCATTCGTCTGCGGATGGACATCTAGGTTGCTTCCATGTCCTAGCTATTGTAAACAGTGCTGCGATGAACATTGGGGTACACATGTCTCTTTCAATTCTGGTTTCCTCGGTGTGTATGCCCAGCAGTGGGTCATATGGCAGTTCTATTTCCAGCTTTTTAAGGAATCACCACACTTTTCTCCATAGTGGCTATACTAGCTTGCATTCCCACCAACAGTGTTCCCTTTTCCCTG
Source organism: Moschus berezovskii (assembly GCF_049115385.1). Classification (NCBI taxonomy): domain Eukaryota; kingdom Metazoa; phylum Chordata; class Mammalia; order Artiodactyla; family Moschidae; genus Moschus; species Moschus berezovskii. Next base: position 73,093,253 of record NC_142474.1, on the reverse strand, counting down.
CACCCTCTCCAGCATTTATTGTTTGTAGACTTTTGTATAGCAGCCATTCTGACTGGCGTGAGATGGTACCTCATGGGGGTTTTGATTTGCATTTCTCTGTGAAAAAAGCTGATCGCTGAAGAATTGATGCTTTTGAACTGTGGTGCTGGAGAAGACTCTTGAGAGTCCCTTGGACTGCAAGGAGATCCAACCAGTCCATTCTAAAGGAGATCAGTCCTGGGTGTTCTTTGGAAGGACTGATGCTAAAGCTGAAACTCCAATACTATGGCCACCTCATGCAAAGAGTTGACTCATTGGAAAAGACTCTGATGCTGAGAGGGATTGGGGGCAGGAGGAGAAGGGGATGACAGAGGATGAGATGGCTGGATGGCATCACCGACTCGATGGACGTGAGTTTGAGTGAACTCCGGGAGATGGTGATGGACGGGGAGGCCTGGTGTGCTGTGATTCATGGCGTCGCAAAGAGTCAGATACGACTGAGAGACTGAACTGAACTGAATAATGAGTGATGTTGAGCATATTTTCATGTGTTTGATAGCCACCTGTATGTCTTCTTTGGAGAAATGTCTGTTTAGTTCTTTGGCCCCTTTTTTGATTGGGTCATTTATTTTTCTGGAATTGAGCTGCATGAGCTGCTTGTATATTTTTGAGATTAATTCTTTGTCAGTTGCTTTGTTATTATTTTCTCCCATTCTGAAGGCTGTCTTTTCACCTTGCTTATAGTTTCCTTCATTGTGCAAAAGCTTTTAAGTTTAATTAGGTCCCATTTGTTTTTTTTTTTGTTTTGTTTTTATTTCCATTACTCTGGGAGATGGGTCATAGAGGATCTTGCTGTGATTTATATCAGAGGGTGTTTTGCCTGTTTTCCTCTAGGAGTTTTATAGTTTCTGGTCTTACATTTAGATCTTTAATCCATTTTGAGTTTATTTTTGTGTATGGTGTTAGAAAGTGTTCTAGTTTCATTCTTTTACAAGTGGTTGACCAGTTTTCCCATCACCACTTATTAAAGAGATTGTCTTTTCTCCGTTGTATATTCTTGCCTCCTTTGTCAAAGATAAGTTGTCCATAGGTGCATGGATTTACCTCTGGGCTTTCCATTTTGTTCCAAACATACGGAGCACTTCATGACTTTGCGTGCCATCCTTGCACAGGAGCCACGCTAACCTTCTCTGTGTCGTTCCAGCTTTAGTATATGTGCTGCCAAAGCGAGCACCATCACCTTCTGAAGCAAAAGCGAATTCCCATTTTGAAGAAGGTCCTTCCACTTATAGAAAATCTTTATCTCTTAAACTGTTGCTTCTTACAATAGCTAGCGAGACAGTATTATTGGTGGGTTTGTTTCTGTGTTTTGTCTTTGGAACTCTGAATGGCCCTAAAAATATAGCATATCTTCAACAGTTCAATGGGAGAAAAGGGTGTATGGGTGGTTCACAGAATTAAAAGTATATGAACATGTTTATGGATTTCCCAGGCAGTGCTAGTGGTAAAGAATCCGCCAGCCAATGCAGGAGATGTAAGAGACATGCGTTCGATCCCTGGGTCAGGAAGATCCCCTGAAGGAGGGCATGGCAACCCCCTCCAGCATTCTTGTCTGGAGGACCCCATGGACAGATTACGGGCAGGTTACAGTCCTTAGGGTTGCAACGAGTCGGACATGACTGAAGCAACTTAGTACACTCACACATGCAAGAACACATTTATAACTTGAAAAGAATTCAAATACTTTGATCTGCCTGATTGATTTCACAATGTGGAATGGCTTTGCCAATTATATGATGAATATTTTCCATAAGTTGAATGAAATAATAACTTGAAATAATCAACTTATTTTCCATAAGTTGATTACAGGATTGTTTTAAAATATATTTATGACACAAAATAAGATTAAAGTATTTTATAAAAATAAAGTATATGAACATTTTGAGACTACTGGAATTTTTGTATTTTGGACCAGAGACTGTATGAAAGGAGTAGAAAAATTCTAATTTTTTTAAGGAGTGGGTAAAAATCTGATAATACCTGTGGATAGAATACTTCAGTTGGATTCAAAGGGGCCAGTTCTCTTTGTATAGATAATAAAAGTCATACAAGGAATGGAAAAATTAGCCACAGAAAGAAAGATGAGATGTTTAGGTTGGTGTTGCCACAGGACCTATAACAAAGAACAACACCAACTTTATCTTACAAGTCTTTTGTCTGCTTTGTAATTATGCCTTTTTTTTCCTCCTCTGCTGGGTACTGTTCAGTGCCTAACTCTGGCTTAAATTTTAAAGGCGGTAATTAAGCCCTAGAAACGTCTGGTGCCAAAGCTGTTCTGCAGTGCTGTTAGTATAGTAAATCACCATGCTGCCCCCTGGGGCTCCTTCCCAGAAGCTGTCAGAGGCAACTCCATGTTTATGGGAGAGCTTCTCGATGCTTTATTCTCATTGAGATAAAATTAAGTCAAAGAACATCCAATTAAAATGGCAGGGGTAGTAAATGAGCTGTACTGGATCTCTCCATTTAAGTTGCCTCAAAGACTTCGAACTGGGGAAATAAGGATTCCTGAGCCATGTTCTTGCTGAGCAATTCTGGGCTACAGCAGGGAAGAGTTTGCTTCTTAGGTCAGAGAAGACTGGAAGTGTGACATCCCTTCTGTGGATGGTTAAAAAATAACAAGGGATTTAGGAGCTCTTATATCAACCCTCAAAGTGGGCAAGGACTGATGGAGCACCAATAAGATAACATAGTCTTGATACCTTGCTGGAGATGCAGAAAAAAGAGAACACATGTGGTTTGTGGCAGGAAACAGTAACAGCAAAGGTGAAATTAGCAGTTGCAAGGCAAATCTCTGTGCTCACTGTATCCCTCACGATAGGGAGCTCCTGGTCTTCAAGCAGACAATACTCCTTAAAGCCTTGTTGAATAAAATGAATTAATATTATCATCCCCACCAGTATCAGATTTCCATATCATATTCCACAGAAAAGCATGAGGAGATAATTTTATTAAGATCATATCAGGATTGTAAAAATATTTCTGGCAGAATTAAAGTTTCCTATTTCTTTAGGACCAAGATTGCTATGTAATCAGAATAGGCTGAAAAGACCGGAAGAACTCTAAATGCCCATTGACAGATGAATGGATAAAGATATAGTATATATAAACAATGGACTATTATTCAGGCATAGAAAAGAATAAAATAATTGCATTTGCAGCAACATGGATGGACCTAGAGATTGTTATATCAAGTGAGGTAAGTCAGACAGCAAAAGACAAATACCATATATCATTTATATGTGGAATCTAAAATATGACACAATGTGAAAGTGAAGTCGCTCAGTCGTGTCCGACTCTTTGCGACCCCATGGACTGTAGCCCACCAGGCTCCTCCGTCCATGGGATTCTCCAGGCAAGAATACTGGAATGGGTTGCCATTTCCTTCTCCAGGGGATCTTCCTGACCCAGGAATCGAACCCAGGTCCCCGCATTGTAAGCAGACACTTTGCCATCTGAGCCACCAGGGAAGCCCTATGGTTACCAAAGGGGAAAGGTAAATTAGGAGTTTGGGATTAACATAGATAGATGGACAGGGAGGCCTGGCGTGCTGTGATTCATGGGGTCGCGGAGAGTCGGACATGACTGAGCAACTGAACTGAACTGAACTGAACAAGTACAATGAAAAACAGATTATCAATAAGGACCTATTCTATAGGCAGGGAACTTTACTCTGCAGTAACATAAATGGGAAAGGACTTTGAAAATGAATAAATATATGTTCAACTGAATCACTTTGCTGTACACCTGAAACTCACCCAACATTGTAAATTGACTCTACTCCAATATAAAATAAAAACTAAAATAAAAGGAAAAAGAAAAAATAGGCTGAAAGCAGGTTAGAAAAATTTCCTGATATAAAGAAGAGTTAGCTACCATGGGGCTTCCCAGGTAGCGCTGGTGGTAAAGAATCCACTTGCCAATACAGGAAACATAAGACAGGTGGGTTGGAACCCTGGGTTGGGAAGATCCCCTGAAGGAGGTCGTGGCAACCTAGTCCAGTATTCTTGCCTGGAGAACCCCATGGACAGAGGAGCCTGGAGAGGCTACAGTCCATAGGGTTGCTCAGAGCCGGACACAACTGAAGTGACATAGCACGCATGCAGTATTACCATAACAAAGCAGTGTTCAGAAGAAAAATGCACAGATATTTTTCAAGGTTTATTTAACCGGTTGCCAGAGCATTCTGGTATTTCCTGATGGTGCCTTATGCAAAAACTAAACTTTAAAATTGTTTAATATACTTATTTTTAATTGGAGGGTAATTGCTTTACACTGTTGTGTTTGTTTCTGCAGTACATTGGCATGAATCAGCCACAGGTATACACATGCCCCCTCCTTCTTGAACCTCCCTGCCGCCTCCCACCCCATCCCGCCCCTCTAGCTTGTCATGGAGCACCAGGCTAATCTCCCTGTTCTATATACAGTAAGTTTACAAAAAATTTTATAGTTTATTTTAAACTTAATTCTGTGCATTCATGATCAACCGAGAAGCATACAATTGTGATAAAATAGCTTGTTAACTGTAGCTACCAAAGAATTACACAGACTCTATTGTATTATGTAGTTGTTCTTTTGAATATTTCATTTACTCAAGGGGAAAATATTATAATTTGTAATTTCCATATTGCCAGATTATTGTGCAGTCTCCAGTGATTACTCTCTCTGTTTGGAATCTGTCAATTTCTGCACCATTTAATAAGACAATTTGACTTCCTGAACACCAGAAGAATCTCCAAGGGATGCATTTCCATGGAAAATTCCTTTTTCAGGAACCGAAGCTCTGCATTACCGTTTGACTTCACTCCTCTCCCCTCGGCTGAAGCTTAACTTTCTGATTTCATCTTGCAATAATACCACTTCCAAGAATATCATCTTATATATTACTTTAATGCTGAAATAAGAGATGGAGGTGATGCAGTTATTACACACTTGCTCTCTGTTGCAATCGCATCACAAATGCTCAGAGATTGATAGGGAGATGGAACGCAGTCACTGTCTTGCAAAGACGCAGAAACAATTTCCGCAGCATTTCATATACCAACAGTATAAAGTTTCCAAAATGATTCAGTTAAAGAAATTCTATTTGGCCCTTGCCTGCATGTCGTCCACACTTGACAACATTCCCTCAGTGGCCTCTCAGTCCAGAAACCAAGATGCTCAAATACCGTGAGAGTGCCTTCACAGCACCCCATTTAGTTTTATTTTCTTTCATCAACTTGTTCCTCAAATAGGTTTTGCAATTAAAGTTCCATGTTGTGTCCGTCATGAAAGTCTGTTGTTTGATTCCATCCAGTCAGTAAGTATGGGTTGAAAGCCTACCTGAATTTGGGTGATGAAAATACTCTTTTCTGTGATCTTGTGAGTTGCTGACTGGTTGAATCCTTTAAGGATTTTTTCAGGCATGTTTAAGCTCTCAGTTCTTCAAAGAACACAGATTTTCTGAGTTTAACAACGAGCTTTAATTAACTTTATTTCTCATGCCCACTAGAGTTGTTATAGAGTAATTTTCTTGAGTTCAACACTTTGCCTAGACACTGTACAATATATAGGCTATAATAAAATTATGAATATATACAAATGGAGAAGCAATCTATTAGACTGAATCTGTATGCTAATCTATCATTGAGGTCAACTGAAAGAACTTGAGAGCTGAACTCAAGCCTGACCTGTCAGTTACTGGCTGATGACTGTAAACCAACTTAGTTTTTCTGCATCTCAGTTTACCATCTGTAAAATAGACATAATAATAGAGAATGCCTCACAAGGCTGTTTGGGGGTGAGATGAGATAATCCCTACAGTGTCCTGGGGTGAGATTAGCTAGTCTGGATGCTCTGGAGGCTTATTGGAGTCCTTAGACAGAAACCCTGGCTCTATAGGGTTGAGTTAACTCAGCAGAGGATGAGCTGATTCAATTGCTCATCTCCAGAGGGTCCCCCAGGCTGAAGAGCTTCCACTGTCACCTGGTCACATGGTCACATAGCTTTTAGGGGCCCAGAGCAGCAAGTTTGTGGACCACACTCAGGGCAGGCCTTCCTTCCCTTGTTAAACAGTGACCAGAGCACACAGTCCATTGATGCCTGATCTAAACCATAGATTAAGACTTCAGGAGATGGTGTGTTCTCATTCCTCTTTGCTTGTAAATATTTTATATTTCTGTCTTAATGGGCTGATACTGTGTGTCCATCATCCTTCAGCAACAAGAAATCAGCACAGAATCTGGCACATAGTAATGCTTGATAGATGTCCCTATGATGTCACTGATGTTGTTGAAGATGATATGATGATGTCATTGATGATGATGATGATTATGATGATGATGATATTATACTTGTTCAAACTCTGGGTCCTAATATCTTAGGACCCAGGAGGACTGAGTTGCCATCTGTATAAGATGTGCAATTTCAAACAGACTGGGAAAACTTAAACATATTCAATTACTCCAGAGGCTGATGTGAGTGGTATTAAAAATTATTTTTTAAATAAAACAAACAGAATTGGCCTTTGTAAAGTGAAAATGGCCCCCTATGTTTTTATTTTTTATAAATAATGGACAGGGAGACCTAGCATGCTGCAGTCCATGGGGTTGCAGAGTTGGATGTGACTGGGCAACTGAACAACAACATGTTTTTATTACAATTATACTGAACTAGACAATGGCAACCCACTCCAGTACTCTTGCCTGGAGAATCCCATGGGCGGAGGAGCCTGGTAGGCTGCAGTCCATGGGGTCGCTAAGAGTTGAACACGACTGAGCGACTTTACTTTCACTTTTCACTTTCATGCATTGGAGAAGGAAACGGCAACCCACTCCAGTGTTCTTGCCTGGAGAATCCCAGGGACGGGGGAGCCTGGTGGGCTGCCGTCTATGGGGTCGCACAGAATCGGACACGACTGAAGCGACTTAGCAGCAGCAGCAGACATTAGAAGACTATCTTATAGATCATCTTATATCTAATTTTTCCATTAGAATATACATGCCTTGGACTTGAGGATTATGTTAATGTTTATACTCACATGAGTTCACCATATATCACAAGCATTTGTTACATACTGAATAAATGAATAAAGAAGTAAATCTTTCCAAATTTAGTCTCAGCCCATGACAACCCTTCAAGCCTTTGAAGTCTTGGCTTCTCAGAGCTTGTACACCACAAAATTAAGCATTGGGCTATAAAATATCTTGGGTTATTTTCCAGCTTTTTCATGTACATGATTGTCTCATTTCTCTAACTTTTAAAACCCTCTAGGTTAGCTGACGGAGAAGGCAATGGCAAGCCACTCCAGTACTATTGCCTAGAAAATCCCATGGATGGAGGAGCCTGGTAGGCTGCAGTCCGTGGGGTCGCTAAGGGTCGGACACGACTGAGCGACTTCACTTTCACTTTTCACTTTCCACTTTCACACATTGGAGAAGGAAATGGCAACCCACTCCAGTGTTCTTGCCTGGAAAATCCCAGGGACGGGGGAGCCTGGTGGGCTTCCGTCTATGGGGTCACACAGAGTCGGACATGACTGAAGTGACTTAGCAGCAGCAGCAGCAGGTTAGCTGAACTCCATTTTCCAAATGGGACAGTATACAACAAGTGATTAATTTACATTTTTATAGCATTATGGGGGCCAGACAATGTGCTGGGTTCTGGAGATTTCTTAGACAAGGAAAAAGATACAGCATCCACCTTCAAGAAATTCCTAGTGCGGTGCAGGAGATGAGTCAGGAGCCAGAATTTGAAATGCTGTGGATCAAACTAAGCCCAGGGCTCTGGCGAACACAGAGGAGGCAAGCACAGCCCAGGTGGCAGGTTTCACATGGTTGTTGTCAGAACTGGATGATGTAATAAATACCACGCACCTGGCACAAATGTCAGCTCCACAAATCTTCATTCACAGAACCTTCTCCTTCCTTCTCACCTATCCTTGCTCTAAAGGACGCTAATGCTAGACTAAAGGGAGGCCTGGTGTGCTGTGATTCATGGGGTCGCAAAGAGTCGGACACGACTGAGCGACTGAACTGAACTGAGCTGAATGCTGATTTTAAGATCACTGGTAGATGTGACTGGTAGTTCAGGCTAGACGTAGGCTCGGTTGTATTCAGTTCACTATATGCCTCCCAGCACAGTTTGATCATCCCCAAAATGGGGTGATAACATATCTCTGCACGAGTCTGTTTATTGATTCTCACACGTGCTCCTGTTCCCCTAGCTCATGACTCTTGGAAGAGTGAGTAAGAGCATTCTGGACTTCAGAGACTCAAGTTCTACATCCTGATACTCTGGCACTTATTCTTCCTCATCACGATCAAGTTCATCTCTAAAACCCCATATTCCTCAGGTGTAAGTGAGTGAAAAACAGTATTATTTATATTCTTAATGCTTCTATGAATAATTCCCATTTTGAATATTGTTTATTTGCAAGATTTTTCTTGTTGATTATTGTTACCTGATGTTTCCCTTTTTAGAGAAGCTTTTTAAGGCAGCTTTGACTCTGTTGAGTCTCTCAATTTTATTTTTATTGCATTAATACCTGGTATGTATTAGGTGCTTTCTTTTCTTTATGATTTTTCTGTTTATCTTGCTAACTTCTTAAACTGGCTGTATACTTGTATACTCATTGCTTTTCCTTTTTATGTAAAGTCTGCTGCTGCTGCTGCTGCTGCTGCTGCTGCTGCTGCTGCTGCTTCACTTCAGTCGTGTCCGACTCTGTGTGACCCCATAGACAGAAGCCCACCAGGGTACCCCGTCCCTGGGATTCTCCAGGCAAGATCACTGGAGTGGGTTGCCATTTCCTTCTCCAATGTGTGAAAGTGAAAATGAAAGTGAAGTCGCTCAGTCGTGTCCGACCCTTAGTGACCCCACGGACTGCAGCCTACCAGGCTCCTCCATCCATGGGATTTTCTAGGCAAGAGTACTGGAGTGGCTTGCCATTGCCTTCTCCGTATGTAAAGTCTACAACATTTAAAGCCTCAGTGGATAATGTTTTCCATATCCTGTAGGTATTAAGACTTTGTATTTTTGTTATCTTTCTGTAATGATGTTGTTTTTAAATGCCATGTACTCAGTGAGTGATATAAACACATTGTAAATTTCAGTTTTCTAATAAAAAAAACAGAAGCAATATTGTAAAAAATTCAATAAAGAATTTAAAAATGATCCACCTTAAAAAAATCTTTATTAGAAAAGAAGATAATTTATGTAAAGATCTTGACTCATTTATTTAGTCAATGAATATTAATTGATATTTGCACTTTAAAAATCTGAAAAACATGAAACAAATTGCCAGTGTGATTTATGCTTTTTTTAAATGTATTTTTTATTGTGATAAAAGTTACATAATGTAAAACATACTATTTAAGGTACAATGTTTGTAGGAGATATATTAAAATAACCTTAAAATTCATTATAATACACATTCAGTTCAGTTCAGTCACTCAGTCACGTCCGACTCTTTGCAACCCCATGAATCGCAGCACACCAGGCCTCCCTGTCTATCACCAACTCCCGGAGTTCACTCAGACTCATGTCCACAGAGTCGGTGATGCCATCCAGCCATCTCATTCTCTGTCGTCCCCTTCTCCTCCTGCCCCCAATCCCTCCCAGCATCAGAGTCTTTTCCAGTAAGTCAACTCGTCACATGAGGTGGCCAAAGTATTGCAGTTTCAGTTTTAGCGTCAGTCCTTCTGATGAACACCCAGGACTGATCTCCTTTAGGATGGACTGGTTGGATCTCCTTGCAGTCCAAGGGACTCTCAAGAGTCTTCTCCAACACCACAGTTCAAAAGCATCAATTCTTCGGCGCTCAGCTTTCTTCACAGTCCAACTCTCACATCCATACATGACCACTGGAAAAACCATTGCCTTGACTAGACGGACCTTTTTGGCAAAGTAATATCTCTGCTTTTAGGTGCAGACAAATGTAGTTTTATTCCACTTATACAAGGTATCTAGAATAGCCAAGTTCATAGAGTCAGAAAGTACATTGTGAGATGCCAGGAGCAGGAGGAGGTTGAGGAGGAAGGGTTACGGAATTAATGTAATTTCCTCTTGGGATTGCTAAATTGTGACAATTTTTGTTGTCTGGAAAGACGACAATTATATTTCTATTTTTAAATGATATACAGGGAGCGTGTTGATTCTTAACAAACACACACATGTGCACACACACACACTCTATGACATGTCTGTAGAGACAGTCGAGCCAAAAATCTCCTATTTTGGTACACATTCATTACCTTAGCATTCCAATCTTTAATTCATCTTGAATTTATTTCAGTTTAATATCTATACATGGGCTTCCCTGGTGACTCAGTGGTAAGGAATCTGTCTGCCAGTGCAGAAGACGTGCATTTGATCCCTGGGTCGAGAAGATCCTCTGGAGAAGGAAATGATAGCCTACTCCAATATTCTTGCCTGGGAAATACCACGGACAGAGGAACCTCACAGGCTATAGTCCATGAGGTTGCAAAAGAGTCAGACATGACTGAGTGACTAAACAACAACATCTACATGTATATGTAAAGCTGCTGTAAGTAGGGAAATGTATGTAGTATCTTGGTAAATAAAAATGTAAACATTTATCTAACACTTTATTATTTTCAAACATTTATACAGATAATCTCTTAATCTTTACAACAGTTTGAGATTTGGCTCCATATCTTTATTTATAGAAGAAAAAATTAGACTCATAATGATTAAGAATATTAACTTCTACTTCCAGACATGGTGGGGGAAGCTCAGTCTCCCACTGGAAGCAATTAGAAGATAACATATAGTAAATGATTACTTTCAGAAGTAGGAGATGAAAGACAGGATCCCTGTGGTCACCAGGACTTCCTGTTTGGAGTCACGTCCAGACTGACTACCAGGAATCAGCTGTCCCAGTTCACCCAGGACAGTTGTTTAGACATTCCTTCATCCCAGGCAAACTGGAATGGTTGGTCCCCTCCTAGCCTCAAAGAAGGATCTCCAGTACAAACCACGACCTCACAATGTTGACAATACAGAGGTCAAAGTTCAGGAGACCTAGAAGTCTATGATTTATGGGGAATCATCATTCTGAAAGCATTTGAATTTAATGCCAGCCTCGAACAATTAAAGATTTCACATAAAACTCTGGATTTCTGGTTCCCCTGGGAAAAAAAAAAGATAAGGCAGCCACTGGTCTCCAGTCTCTGCAGCTAAGAGGACAGATGCACTGCTCTGGTTCCCAGTCGCCCACCAGCTTCTTGCGGTCATCTGTTCTGCTGACTCTGTGGGCATTAGAGTTTCAATCCCACTGTACAGCTAGTAAGAAACACTAGGACCTTGTACAGGAATCTGGGAGTAGTATAAATATCCCTTCTCTCCTTCAGTTCAGTTCAGTCGCTCAGTCGTGTCCGACTCTCCACGACCCCATGAATCACAGCCCGCCAGGCCTCCCTGTCCATCACCAACTCCCGGAGTTCACTCAAACTCATGTCCATCAAGTCGGTGATGCCATCCAGCCATCTCATTCTCTGTCGTCCCCTTCTCCTCCCGCCCCCAATCCTTCCCAGCATCAGAGACTTTTCCAGTGAGTCAACACTTCGCATGAGGTGGCCAAAGTATTGGAATTTCAGCTTTAGCATCAGTCCTTCCAATGAACACCCAGGATTGATCTCCTTTAGAATGGACTGGTTAGAGCTCCTTCCAGTCCAAGGGACTCTCAAGAATCTTCTCCAGCACCACAGTTCAAAAGCATCAATTCTTCGGCGATCAGCTTTCTTCACAGCCTAAACCCCCACTGTACACACATCAGCTCCGTTTTCCTTGACAGGGATTTCCAGATGTGGTCTACCCACCGTCCAGGTGGCTTCTGCCCTTTAAAGAGCAACTAACACAGGGCTGAACTGAACTGAACACAGGGCTGTTCTTTTTCCTGATGGGCTAACCACAGCACATCCACTTAGTAAGTATGGAATATTTTTGTTACATGAATTCATGTTTTCTTAAATTTCTCATGAGAGATTAGCTTCATATACAGTTAAATACATCATAAAATGCTTCCATTTCTGCTCATTCACATGAAATGTTGGGATAGCATCAATCAGCCTATGTACATATTAAGGGTGCTCTGTTTCAGGTTGATCAGTTAATAGGTAGCAGGTAACACCAACAGCTGTATTTGACCATGTCCATACTTAATCCTTTATGCCAACAGTGAGAGAGAAGAGATCGCTTTGCTCAAATTGTGGTAGATAAAAGCACTATTAGCGTGTGGTCTAGAACAGAACAGAGTACTCTTGCATTTAACACCACTTCAATTTCACATCTTTCAGCCACAGGGATTTATGACAAAAAAGTCACAGGGGATAAAATGTAAAGCAGTTTTTTCAAACGATTTGTAGCAAACTAGGGTTTTACTAGGAGCTAAACTATGCAGAAGAGACATTTAGAAATGTCAACTAGCTGAGCGTTTTGGGAATTGTAACTTAAATGAACCCCATATGAATTTTCATATGGGCTAAAGATCTCGTTTCTAAATAGTCTGAATAATGCAAAAATTATCTTCCTTCTCAGAGCATGCTCTAATACCACCGGCTGCTTGGAAGAATTTTTTTGAAAGGTGATATTAGACAAAGTTTTAGTCAAAATGGCTGTGGAAGTTAAAACTTGGACACACACTCTCTGTTCAAAATATAGAACAAAAGACAGATTAACTAGAAAATTGTGCATGCCTGAGTTGTCATTTCAGTCATGTTTGACTCTTTGTGACCCCATAGACTGTAGCCCGCCAGGCTCCTCTGTCCATGGGGTCCCCAGGCAAGAATACTGGAGTGGGTTGCCATGCCCTCTTCCAGAGAATCTTCCCAACCTGGGGAGCAAACCTAGTCTCCTGCAGTGCAGGTGGATTCTTTACAGAAAATCGTGGCTGAACTCAAGATGAAGATCTCCACTGATCAGAAAAGGTAAAGACACATACCTGTAAACTTGAACTGTGACCCAGGGGGTGTGGCAGGTGAGTGGAGAAAGCGTAAGTTCCTGGGCAGTTAGAAAAGGGTAATTCAACTGCCTTACTCTTTGCATCACCACTCCCTTTCCACACCCATCAGACTGGCGATTATTAAAAACATAGCCAAGCAAAGGTGAGGATGTGCAGCAGAGAAAAGTCTTATAGGGCAAGAGTGTCAATTGGCACCACCACTTTGGATAACACTGGAAATACCAACCCCCACCCCAAAATGAGATTGGAAAAAGGAAAACATAGCAACTTTTAAAGGGAAATAAAAGGAACCATCTTAATGTCTTTGACAGAATAAAAGTAAGGATCATAAAAGAAAGGCATGACGTGTTGAAGGACATTTAGATTAAAACCTTCCTGGATCACCAAGGACAAAAGGAAGGAAAAGAACAAAAACAGAGTGGAAGAAGGCACTTGCAAGACAGGGAATTGATATGGGGTTAACACCGTGAATCACAGCACGCCAGGCCTCCCCGTCCATCACCAACTCCCGGAGTACACTCAAACTCATGTCCACAGAGTCGGTGATGCCATCCAGCCATCTCATTCTCCGTCGTCCCCTTCTTCTCCCGCCCCCAACCTTTCCCAGCATCAGAGTCTTTTCCAGTGAGTCAACTCATCGCATGAGGTGGCCAAAGTATTGCAGTTTCAGCTTTAGCATCAGTCCCTCCAATGAACATCCAGGATTGATCTCCTCTAGAATGGACTGGTTGGATCTCCTTGCAGTATAAGGGACTCTCAAGAGTCTTCTCCAACACCACAGTTCAGAGTCAGACACGGCTGAGCGACTGAACTGACTGACTGACTGACTAACACCATGAAGTTACTTTTTAAAACCTTTATAGAATAAATCAAAGAGAGAGGGGAGGGAAGGAGGGAGAGTGAGAGCCATCGGGTACGTGATAAGCAGACGTTCACAAAGGAAAAAACATAAATGGCCAATAAGCAACCCTAAAGGAAATCAGTCCTGAATATTCATTGGAAGGACTGATGCTGAAGCTGGAACTCCAATACTTTGGCACCCTGATGCGAAGAACCGACTCGTTGGAAAAAACCCTGATGCTGAGAAAGATTGAAGGCAGGAGAAGGGGACGACAGAAGATGAGATGGTTGGATGGCATCACCGACTTGATGGACATGAGCTGAGCAAGCTCCAGGAGTTGTTGATGGGCAGGGAAGTGGGGCGTGCTGAAGTCCATGGGGTCGCAAAGAGTTGGACATGACTGAGCGACTGAACTGAACTGGCCAAAAAGCATATGGAAAGATGTCCAACTGTACTAGTTGCTGCTGCTGCTGCTAAGTCACTTCACTCGTGTCCGACTCTGTGCGACCCCATAGACGGCAGCCCACCAGGCTCCCCCGTCCCTGGGATTCTCTAGGCAAGAACACTGGAGTGGGTTGCCATTTCCTTCTCCAATGTGTGAAAGTGAAAAGTGAAAGTGAAGCCGCTCAGTCGTGTCCGACCCTTAGCGACCCCACCGATGCAGCCTTCCAGGCTCCTCCATCCATGGTATTTTCTAGGCAAGAGTACTGGAGTGGCTTGCCATTGCCTCCTCCGTTACTAGTTAACCACCAGTAATTAACTGAGCTATGCCAATCAAAACTATTTGCACACTCATCAGATGGGCAAGACTGAAACCCTCCCAGGTACAGACAAGGATGTGCAGCAAGAAAAGCTCTCAGCGACTCTCTCATCCACTTCAGGTTTGGAGCCACTCTTTAGAGGTGCTGCGACATGTGTGCATAAGAAGAATCATACGAAAGCTTGATTGTAGAATTCTTGGAGACAGCAGCAGAACTGAGAATGTAAATGGTCACCAACAGCAGAAAAGATAAGCTAATCACCATATAGCCAGTGGAATTTATGTCACACTGAAAATGAATGAATTAGATATATCTATATTAACACACATAAATTTCACAAATGTAACAGTGGACAAAAAGTAAACTGCAATAGGATGCAAGAAGCATGATAACACTAAAGTGTTGAAAACTCACAAAGCAGGGTGTACATTACTAGACCATATTAATATGCAGTAATAATAAAAATACTGTGCCCAGGAATGGAAAAATTTGAATTGTGGTTGGTTCTGGGATATGAGGGAAGGAAACAGAGAGGTGATAAAGGGGCTTTCAACCCTATCTGTAGGATTTTATAAAATACATAGATCTGAAGCAAATACGGCAAAAATGGTAATAATTCTAGAAGCTGGGTGGATGGTACAAAAACATTTACTATGTTGAATTAAACATTTATCAAAACATTAAAAATATTAGCTAGATAAGATATTTAACTCCACCCCCAGAGAACATGATTACAAAATAACGGCTAGTGGGAGTTTTTTCAATGGTATGAACAACTGGGTTTCAAGATTGTGTTATAAATACACATGGAAACACGATAAACTGGTAATTGGACAGAATGAGATAACAGGGCAATTTAATAACTGTCCTTTACTTTCCAAATTTTCTTTAATGCACACATATTACTTTAATAACCAGAAAGAACATTTTCAATTTAAACTTTCAACCCAAGTCGTAAAGTCATTCCAAAAGGGTTCATGTTACTAACAGTCCCAATTACACCAGGCTGGTAGGCTGCCTGGGCTGGATTATAGGAGCATATTTTGTCTTTATTATTTGCACATTGGTTGTACAAATGTAGTAATAGCTGCCTCCTGTCCCAAGCTTGTTCCCTAGAAAACAGATCCGGAAGATAAGCTTACAAACAGGCTTTATGGGTAGATTCCCAAACTGCGAGAAGGAAGAAAACTCCGTGCAGATCTGTTCATTACAGAGCTGGCCACGGTCTCATGAGAGCAGGGGTAGTTGTTCAGACATGAGGGATGTCTCTGGACCACCAGATGCGACGAAATCCATCTGGGGGAGGGCAGGAGGGGAGTCTCCTTGCTGGCTACATCCTGTCTCTTATGGACCACTGTTCACCCATGAACCTTAACTCTGAGCACGTCCAGGTTCCATCCTCTGAAGCAGCCACAGTCTCTGCCCCTGCAGCTGGGTCCAGGAATGAAAGCTTTGATGGGTCTGGGGCAATGGACCCCAAGCGCCAGAGGGCTTGCCATCATGACAGCCCTCACCCCAGAGGCGGCCACAACAACTGGTGCAGTAACAGCAGCAGAGGCTGTTTATCCATATGAGACAGCAAGCCTGAGAGAAGCGGAGGAACCGAACCTGGGGAGGGGCGTTGTCTTGATGCGGTAATTTTTCCACCCACCATTAAACATCCAGTCTTCATCCTGCAGTCACCCAAGGTCAACTCCATATAAACAGTATTTTTAATGGAGTCTTTGCATCCTCCTTAGGCAGGATACTGTCCCATGGACATGCATGCTGAGTTGCTTGAGTCATGTCCGACTCGGTGCGATCCTATGGACTGTCCAAGGGATTCTCCAGGCAACAATACTGGAGTGAGTTTCTATTTCCTACTCCAGGGGAACTTCTCAACCCAGCGATCAAACCCACGTCTCAGTCTCTTACACCTCCTGCATTGGCAGGCGAGTTCTTTACCAGTAGGACTGGGAATAAAATAGTAGCAGCATCAAAAGCCAGTTCAAAGGGGAAACAGCTTCTAGCGGCCTGGGAGTTGTGAATAGCAGTGTGACATGGCGAAGAATTAGAAATAGGCTTTTGGTGGCAAAACGGAAAAAAAATGCACTTTTTATTTGCATTAATTCATTCAGTTTAGACATCTGGAAAAGGGTTTGGCTTCCCTTATTATAGATTTGATCTGTAAGCTTGTCACCAAACATCTTCATCACAAATAGAAACGTAATTGTATGTACTCAGTCACATAATCCTGACCTAGATGCTGCTAGAATATTTTGGGAAAATGAACCATATGCTATCAAACCTTTACTAAGAGCAAAAGCTCCCATAATTAAAAGCAAAATAAAAAATTCTATATGCAGAATTTAATTGCCAGCAGGGTGAAAGAATACATTTAAAGCAAAGGAAGATGCTGAACAGTTAGAACTGGACATGGAACAATGGACTGGTTCAAAATTGGGAAAGAAGTACATCAAAGACATGAGTCTGAACAAACTCTGGGAGATAACGGAGGACAGGGAAGCCTCGCGTGCTACAGTTCATGGGGCTACAAAGAGCTGGACACGACTAAGCAACTGAACAAGATGCTGGAGACGGTCTGCGGTCGGAAGCAGAAATTGCTCAGCATCCCCCGTCTCCTTTCCCAAAGGTCTCTCATCCCCGCACCTTATCCCTCAGTGATACCCAGGCAGTGGCAGGGGAGAGAAGGGACAGTCTAACCTGGAGACAGAGACCCCCGGATCTGTGCAACAATCTCCTCTTCTTCCGACCTGGATGCTTGTACCTATTTGTGTCACTGAAGGGCAGTGAAAAATCTAACATAGCTGCTTACTCATCATTCTCATGGCCATAAAGCAGTGTTCCTACTAACGCACAAGGTGATCATAAAATAACTGAAACCATGGAAAATGGGAAGGCTAGAGGCGATCGTGTGAGGACATAGTGTTTTAATAAAAAGAATAAACACAAGTTCCTGAGTAAAAATATCCAGAACAAGCAGATGACCTTGAAAAGTAGCACAGGATCTTGAGAGCCACGGTTACTTAAAACCCTATAAACATTTGCTTCAGTGCATGGTGTGAAACGAAACATGAGATAATCCTAACTCAAACCTTAAAAATAATATTTAATAACTTTCCACATAAAGACACAAACAAAATCATAGAATTTATTCTTACTTTATTAACAATGTGGCTTACAATTTTTTCAAGTAAAAAGGGTTTTTTTTCCATTTAGAATAAAAATTAAAATATAACTCTGATATAGATTTTCATTTATTTACATGAAAACATATATACAGAATATAATCTTACAGCAAATCAATGACATGCCCTTTTGTCCTGCAAATTTCAAAAGTAAAAACACCAACTTTTCTCTTTTATGCACCAAAACAGACACAAGATATGAATCAAGTTCCAGTACAAACTATTCAAACCGGAATGCAGAGCAGTAAAACAGCTTTCGACGGTCACGGTCACGACTAGGGGTAGTTTATGCTTCTAGACCTCATGCAGGTTCCCATTCTGAACAACAAATGAGATGATCTTTTTTCTGTCATTTAAAACATTTTTTGTCTTCAGTCTCCCACCGTAAAGTGATTTTCAGCAAACGCCAATCGGAACTTTTTCTTCAACACATCCCTCTGGCCCACAGGAAGCGCCTGATCTGTCTGGTGATGCGGCTATTGACCTACTGGTCCTCACTGGCACCCAATCCTAGCCATTTTTACAATAAAAACAGTAAGACAGGAAGTCTGCAGCTTAGGATACTATGTTATTACCGATCCTCTAAACCAGAGACGCTTTTCTTAACCAAAACCCAAGGCAGCACAGTGTCAGCACTTAGAATTTTTAGGTGAATTCAGTGGGTCAAAAATAGCACAGATGGATACTGTTGCCTCGGGTTCAGGATCCATGCCAAAGCAACCCTAGTGATAAAAGCTATGAGAGTTGCCCAGCGTAAAAACAACCCAGCTGAAAGGAGTAAAGCAATTTTTCCAGATAACTCTTGAACAGAAAAGAACAAGTGAGGGAAGAAAGAGAATCATGACACTGTAATTGTTGCCAGTGGAGCTTCTCTTGTTATTTAGTTATTTCACAAGTGGTAAGTATGTCTCCCTAACAATTGTTTTTTCCTTAGAAACTACAGATAGCTGAAAATTTACTATTATTCCCTTCAAAAAACGGTACCCTTGGTCTCAGTTTTCTAAAGACAAAGGATACAGCAGGACTTGGAGCCTAGCTTCACCAAAAAAGCAACAACAGTCTCAAACCACAAAGACTTTACTTAATGCAACTGTTTCCACAGTTCTATCTACAGAAATAAACACAAATGGGTGTCTGACAGAAGCATGAAACTTCCAAAGCTTCCAAAACGAAGGGACAGATGCCCTTAGACAGGGACACTTGGTTTAAGATAAAAAGCAAGTCTCAGAACTCGCCTGATAACACTCCAGATTCTCTGACACAAATTAAGGAAACTGAGACCAGTCTTCAAAGGCTTATCAAAACCAACCTTCCAGAGACTCGTGTGGGCCAGAGGGGCCAGTGTGAAAGATTTGAGTCATTCCAATTCATTGAGAAACAGATCAAACACAGGAAATCATCGTTCAAATATGATCAAATAAGGCAAAGCAACCTAACAGCTGTACAGAGCAAACTGTGAGTCAAACTTTGATCAAATGAACCTAATTTTAAAAGTGATGGATTTCTCCATACTATGCAACTTTGTGGTGGAGGAAACTGGGTTTTTGCTTTTTTTTTTTTGGTAAGCAAAAAATGAGTTCTTCTGTAATGGGGGTCTTACCTTACTTACTTTTTCTAGGTTTACATTTTTGTGGATAAGAGATTTTCCTAACACACGACACAAACAGTCAAGAGGTCAGAGGTCGACAGAAGCGTCCTTGGCTTTAGGGCGGGACTGAGGGATGGACTCTCAGCCTTCGAGATGAGGTGGC
Source organism: Moschus berezovskii (assembly GCF_049115385.1). NCBI lineage: Eukaryota > Metazoa > Chordata > Mammalia > Artiodactyla > Moschidae > Moschus > Moschus berezovskii. The sequence goes on along the minus strand of NC_142474.1, from coordinate 73,073,718 downwards.
CCACTGCACAGACGGAAGCGTCTGCATCTCAGGCTGTTCCTGAAGGGACCAAGCGGGGAGGTGCACACAGAGTAGAGGGCTCTGCTCCCAGAGCATCTTCTGGGAGACCACGGGGAGACGGCAGCATCTGGGGGTGAAGAGGGAAGGGGGCATCGCTGGGGGGAGCATTTCAGCCAAGAAGGGTTTATCCCAGGGGCCGTGGTGCGCTGGCGGCTGCAGGTGTGAGATGAACTCTTCCCACCACGAGGGACAAAAACACAGTCACGACAGGCAAACGTTCCTTGAAAACCGGCCGCTTCTCTGAGATGGAAGCTGGTGAGCAGTGAACCCTACAAGAGACATGGACGCCACCTGATACTCTGCAGCTCAACTTGAAGTGGCACAGAGCCAGCAGGGAATTCCCACAGAACCAGAGCCGGAGGGTGTGTGGGCAGAGCTCAGAACAAAGAAACATCTTCTTGACCCTGTAGAGTCTCCTGGCTGCTAGTAGGGCGGGCTGATGGCGCCCCGACGGCCCCGAGCTGCAGCTGGACCTCCCCTGGCCCGGCACCAGGCGCACGGGTTGACAGCGCTGAGCCCTCAAAGAGACCGAGGACAAGGGGGCTCTGCGCCCCTGGCCCCACAGGAAGAGGCCGTGTCCCAGCGCCGTGGGGTGTCTTCCTCGGCTGCCAGGTGGGAGGCCTCCAGCTCCTCTGGGTGGGCTCCAGGGCTGACCCCCGCCACGGGCGCCGGAGAGCACTTACTCCGATGCAGCCCGCCCCAGTGCCATTCAGGGAGGGCACAAGAAGGTGACCCTCATCCTGAAAGGGTGCAATGGGAAGCGCTCAGCTAGAAAAGGCCACAGTGAGGATCACAAACATGTCTGAGGCAGGAAAACACCCAAGACCTTACAAGGAGGCCCTTCTCAAGCGGCTGACAGAGCTGGACAAAAGCCCCAGGGCTGAGGAGACACGAGTTGAAGAACAGAGAAGGGGTGGAAACTTGAGCTCGGAGAAGAGAAATCAAACCACAGGCCAGGCCTGACTCCCCATGGAACCACCTGTGTTCGTGGGCCGAGAAGATGGAGCTCCTGGCCGAGGCACCCGGGCAAGTCCACCGTCAAATGTTTAAACCTGCCTTAGGGTCAGTCACGGGGGAGACGACCGCCTCAACCATGAAATTCGTGTTTCCCCTTTTCATCCGTAACGGTGACAGATGATGACAAGAGGTTAGCCTCCATGACTGAGCTTCTCAAGATCTGACAGGACACCGGGCCTCCGTATGTTGCAGAAATATGAGCAGCTCATCAGCCCACCCAGGACATTGTTCCCGGAACTGCTGACACTCTCATCAAAGAGAAAAGGTCAAGGTAATAAAGGAAGAGAAGGCTGTGCACCCCCGCTTCTCCTGGGCAACGTGGAGGCTGAGCTTCCGCACACAAGTTGAAAAAGGCCTTTGAGCAACAAGCAGCACATAAGACAATGGTCCGTTTGGGACTGAAAAAATATAACAGCTCCTTGCAGGGTGCACGTGGACAAGTGCCTGGTTCCAGAGACCCGCTGGCTCCTGGAGTCACAGATCTTTCCATAAATGACAGGACCCACTTAATGAAAACTGCCAAGAGACATCCTAAGTAAACCAGAGGCAGGGTGGGCTGTAGGTATTACACGGTCACTCTCTTTGTCTCATTTTGGCCAATCCAGACTCTCCTCTGACAGCAGGAGCAGGCTGGGGACAAGGGGACCCATGTCCCTGCCACATCGTAAGAGTTCATACCTGTCGCTTTACTGGAAGGAGGTCCAGGGTCATTCAACATCAGCCCAGGTGACGGGGTCAGTCACTGGCTGACCCAGGGGCGCATGTGCCTCTGTGGGGGTGACCAAGGTGGGGCTCAGAGGGGACCTCCCCGGGAGACCCGGGGCATTGACCTCTCTCAGGGGAGGAGCGGGTGTGTCAGCAGCTTTCCCAGTCTCCCCCGGCCTTGATCTCCGGAATGAAGCTCTGCCTTCAATGCACAATGCAAAATGCCCCAAGAGATGCAAGAAACCCCTCTCCCATCTGGTCGCAGTTATTCAGAACGTGGGGGACCTTGAAGGTTCCAAATAGGATGGCAAGCATGCCTCCTTCCTGAAGGCTCTCTGGATGCCCACCTCCCCACTGTGACATGCTCCTTCTTCCTTCACTGCCCAATAGGCGGAGTCCCTTTACCACTGTCATCCAAAACATCGCCCAGAACTGTGCATGGGAAATGAGCCACCGCCAGACCAAACTGTGTGACAGCCACACATATCGACCTGAAAGAAGCACCTATGGAGGCACTTGGGGTACAACGACAGTGAAGTCACCGGAAGACCTCCTCCTGGGTCACGACGGAACAGACATCACTTGCGCCTGGGTTTTTGAAGCGTGGGCCTCGGCTTAGGAAGCTGCCTGGTTGGGGGTGGGAAAAAGATGGGGTGTGGTCTACAGACACGCAGGTCCACCCCTGTTGGGTATGAGCAGTAACTCACACCCTGCAGGACCACTGCTATGGGCTCGGGTGATCTGCAAACACGGAAATGTCGAGCCGGCTGGTGGGCGGAGGAGGCCCTCGTGTGGACACCTGTTGGATGCACCATCACACACTTCTGGGGAAAACGGAAGTTCCAGTCCGGGAAACCTCCTGAGACCCAAGACGCGGCATTTGCCGTGCCGGCGGGCAGCCTGGGAGTGGGCGGGGTCAGTTGGCATACTGGGCGTAGAAGGCCACCTTGACCCGCTCGATCTGGTGGCAAAGCTTGATGGCGGGGCCCAGCTTCAGCTCCATGCACTCCTGCACCGTGGGGAGCGTCAGCAACAGGAGCGCCTGCCCGTCGATGTCCTGCTGGGAGAGAGAGCAGGTTAGAGCGGAGACAGATGGGATAGGACTCAATGGGGCGCCTGGGCCATGGCGGGCTTCATCCCCAGCCCAGGGCAGGAGGGGTGGCTCTCATCCCCTCCGAGCCTGGTTAGCACTGGCCAAGATGGTGATTTGGCTTAACAGCTGCCTAACCCCTTGTTGAGAAAACCTTTCTGCTAAGAGAACACTGGCTACTGTGAAATTCACCAGCCTGGACTGGAAGGGATGGAGGGCTGGACTGGGCTGTCCTCAAGGTCCAGCCCTTGGGGCTGTGGTGGGCAAGCCCCCCAACCCCAGGTCTAGCCCTTCCTGGGCTGTGGTGTCCCCCTGCTGCTCTGCTGTGACTCTCTGAGCCTTGAAAAGGGCTCTCCACCAACAGGAGACCAGCCCTGACAGTTCCCATCAGGAGGGGAGAGACGACCTTAGCCACACAATGCGATCCTCCGTAGGAGAACACATGCACTGGGACACGTGTGTGCACACACGCCCTTCCATCTGTAACCTGCGCCACCCAGAATGAGGCCTGAGGTCTGTCTTATTTAGCTTTCTGCATCCATACACAAGGGCCCCACAATGGAGAGATCCACTCAATGGTGGGTGAACCGCAGTCTCTGTTAAAAGAAGAGCAAAGAGGCTCAGCCTGAGGCTTTAGGACTGCCCCATCAGGCAGCTCTGCCTCTTGACCAGCTTGCTTCCTGTAAAGACTGGGTTTATTTATCTGGATGTTGTTTGACTGGGTTACTAAGTGTCACTGCAACCCCTTCCAGGGCACCCAGCCTTCACATTTGGAGGAAATGGGTGAGGGTCCGAGAGCCTGCAGGCCTGAGGTAACAACAGAGGTTGTGGTGGGCAGAAGCAGACACCCTGGGCTCCTGCCACCCGGAGAATCAGGAGCCCCAGGGCTGCCAGGAGCCCCAAGGAGGCAACAGCCACAGCACTGACGCAGGCAGGCACCTCAGCAGGGGTCAGGGAGTTTCACAGAGGCAGCATTTGTTCTTAAACTGATGGCTTATTTAGCTGTTCTGTAAACCTCTAAAGCAAAAAAAAAAAAACAAACCTTAAATTCATAAATTAATTTGGGGGGGGGTGCTATAAGCCTCTTGACTTCCCTAGTAGCTCAGCTGGTAAAAGAATCCTCCTGCAATGCAGGAGACCTGGGTTCGAACCCTGGGTCGGGAAGATCCCCTGGAGGAGGACATGGCAACCCACTCCAGTAATCTTGCCTGGAGAACCGCCATGGACAGAGGAGCCTCGTGGGCTACAGTCCATGGGGTGGCTAAGACTCAGACAAAATATATATAGAACTAGTTGTATGTCAGCCCCCAGAGAAGATGCAGGAGACACAAAATGAGTGAGACGGGCTTTCTCCTGCAGCCCGGGAACAGACACACCTGTGCAAGGAGCCACCCAGGGCACAGATGAGAAAGGTCCCCAGAGCCGGAGATGCTGGGGGCCCAGGGACAGCCTCGTGCTGAACCATCTGTCAAAGCATCTAGCCAGGCAGGGCGTGGGGCCTTTGCTGCCCCTGCTCTATCCTCAGCACCCAGAGCAGTTCCCGCTGGCACATAACAGGGGCTCACTGAACACGCGCCGAGAACGAACGGGAAGAACTGGCCGTGGTGGACCCGAAAGTCCAAAGATGGGGAAAGGGAATGATAAAGAATGTGGAATGGAGCCTATTATACAGAGTGAAGTAAGCCAGAAAGAAAAACACCAATACAGTATACTAACACATATATATGGAATTTAGAAAGATGCAAATGATAACCCTGTATACGAGACAGCAAAAGAGACACAGATGTATAGAACAGTCTTTGGGACTCTATGGGAGAGGGTGAGGGTGGGATGATTTGGGAGAATGGCATTGAAACACGTATGTTGTCATATGTGAAACGAATCACTAGTTCAGGGTCAATGCATGTTATAGGATGCTTGGGGCTGGCATGCGGGGATGACCCAGAGGGAGGATAAAGGGAGGAGGGAGGTGGGAGGGGGGTTCAGGAGGGGGAACTTATGTAAACCCGGGGCAAATTCATATCAATGTATGGCAAAACCAACCAATATAATATTGTAAAATAATTTGCCTCCAATAAAAAATAAATTAACTACATAAAAATAAAATAAAATATGAATAAAAAAAAATAAAACTATTCTAGATAGAATAAACATTTTTTAATAAAAAAAAAAAGAATGTGGAGGGTGCGCAGAAACGGAGGAGAAGCAATTTGGGCAGTTTGCTTACTGCATGGCTCTGATCCACAAAAGGTGAGTGACTGGCAAAATTTTACAAGTTTTGTGTTTTTATAGATGTGTGGCGGTTTCCGATATAATGTACATGTTTGCAGTGTGAAATTATAGAGTATAGGTTTTTTAAGCAGCTGTTGTAACATTTCAGAATTAAAAAGCATATATTCTGGTAACAGGAAACTTGCAATTTTGTAAAAGCTCCTGGTGATTATGACAGTCTTTGAATTTACCACTCAGAATCAGGGGAGGGAAGGCGTGTGGCTGCGATTCCATGTGCTGTGAATTCTCACGCAGGCTAAACCCCCAGCTCCTCCTTGTTCACCTAAAAACTCATCCGACACCTGAAGTGACCCCCTGGAGGCCTCATCAAATCAGAGCTGTGGCATTTGGGCTCAAAGATGAAAGAATAAATTAGTAATTGAAGGTCTGAATGAATAAAACACCCGCAAGTGCCCACAGACTTCAGGTAGCCCCACGAACAACAGCCTTCTACTGTGACAGAGGAAATGGCCTAACGTAGAAGTTAAATAGAAGCAAGGCTGCAACCAACTAAAGTCTACCTATTTTTCTCTCTATAAGAGAAATAAATAGGGACACAGGGCTGAGTCTCTCAGTGGCGTGCGAAGATGCGCCTTGCTAATCCTAAGAGTGGCCAAGGGTCAGGAATGTTTTAGACGTCTTAACTTCGGAAGGCACGAAACTTTCTGATATTTTACTATTAACAGGGATTAAAGTCTAGTGAAGGACGACTCAGGATAAGCAGTATTTTAGCCTTTTCCTCAAATCAGCTTTGTTTGCCCTTCCTTGCTTATTACCAGATATTTAGGAAAGAAATCAACACGGAATCTGATGAACAGCGATGAAAGCAGTGTTCAGTAAAGCGCAGTGGCCTGAGGGCTTCTGCCTCTGCGGAAGATCAAGTAGACTTTTCTCTGTTTTTCCAGAAATGTGAAAGCCCTGAGGGTCACAAATAAGACAAACACAGGAAGACTCTGGAGGGTGGAGAGAGGAAGAGGACCAGCCAGGGACTTGGGACCCCAGATGTAACACGGAGGCCAGAGCTTCAGGCTTCTGTTTGTCTGCTGCCCTCCTGTGACTTTATGACTGTTGCTGTTCAGTCACTCAGTCGTGTCCAACTCTCTGCAACCCGGTGGACTGTAGCACGGCAGGCTTCCCTGTCCTCCACCATCTCCCGGAGTTTGCTCAAACTCGTGTCCTATGACTTTACTACTCAACAAGCAGGCAGCCTAGAAGTGCTAACGGGCACCGATGAAGCAACCTGACCAAAGCCTCTGCTCGCTCTCCTGGAAGGTGGAGCTGCGAGGACAGAAGCCTCTCAGATGACAACCGGTCGACTGCGGGACAAAGCGTCCCCCACCCGCCAGCAAAGGCAAAGCCAGGAGCACTGACCACCAGCCTGGCCAGGCCGCCTAAGAACCCCCAGTGTCCCCTCTCCCCCACCAAAGGGCATCTGAGAACGCCCATGGGAAACCTGAGATGTCATCTCCATCAGACGTCAGAGCCCCCACAGGGGTGCTAGTGGGACCATGTGTGGAGCCCTGGCTTCCTGTTCTCCTGCCCCCAGTGATGACAAGGCCCGTCCCCCTGGCGTGGCTGAGTCCCAGGAAACCAGCTGACACAGAAGACCCAGGGCAGAAGCCCGTACCTGCTCCTGAAATATTTTCGCCAGGGGCGCGCAGTCCGTCAGCTTGATGAACCTCACCACATCCATCACCGACCACTCCAGCGGGTTGCTCTCCAGAACCAACCTTTCCTCCTCCTCCTGCTTCACATCCTACAGATGGAAGGGAAGCGAGAGGTCTTTCTATTGTTTCCCAGATGGTGGGACACTCTCTGAACCCAGCGGGCTGCATCCAAACTTCCTGGACCGCACGCGGCCTCCTCACTGGGCACCCGGGCAGACACAGATACAGCCAGTGTCCAGGGAGGTGCTAAGCAACTCGTCTGGGCTGTGACTTTGCTCCTAAGACTTATGCAATCTTTAGAGGTAATTTAAAAAAACAAAACAAGACATGATGATGGTGACAGTGACTCCCAAGCTCAGGAGGTCTGGGGCCAGCTTGTCACTGGCTCCATCCCTGATGGAAAAGAAGTGGCAGGAGCTGGTGATGGTCCGAGAGGCTGCTCTGCCCCCGTGGACGTATGCGATGCTGGTGCTGGGGACCTGCCAGCTGACTGTGAACCCCCCTAACACATGGGTTCAGGAGAGACCTGACGCCCTGATTACACATTTTATAGCATCATAAGGTCTCCTAAGGAGGGAAAGCTCAGGGTTTAATGGGACCGTGAGGACTTGCTCTCTGTTCCCCTGACAAGAGTCCCTGTGGCTTTAAAGTCTTCCCCAGAACCCCACGCTGAGGCTCACTGCCCCCTTCATTGGATGTAGTCACCAGGATTTCCAGGCCTGATTCAGGAACTCAGCGGGAGCAGCTGCTAGAGATTTATCTTAAACTAGGGGCCCAAGTGCTCCCGGAGCTGTCCCCACTGGGGACACCAGACAAGCCAGTCCACGCGACCCACGCTGCACCTCTGCTGCCTCCTGGCTGGCGGCCGGGCTCCGGGGGGCTCCTTCAGCCTGGGGGGCGGCCGGCGCCTTCCGGGCCCTGCGCGTCCTCTCCATGGGGGCCCGGCGCTCGGCCTCCACGCTGCTCCGCAGGGTCACGGCCCTCCGGGGCCGGGTGGAGGGCACCTCGGCCGAGGACGTGTCTGTCTGGTCATCACGGATCTCAGAGCTGGTCTCCTCACTCCCAGAATCATCGTCCACGGCGTCTGCATCCTCCTCTTCGCTCTCCTAGGTGGGTGGGAGGTGCGCTGAGGCGGCAGAGAAGGCGGGAGGGAGCCCACAAAACTCCCCCCAGACCCTCTCCTGCCTGGCACCTGTGCTGCCCTCCTGGTGAGGTTTGTCCAAGGAGGCCCAGAAGACGGACCCCAGGGTCCCACCCAGGGCCCCAGTGGCACCTCTGTCTGCCAGAGACGCTGCAGTGTTGTCTGTTCTACAAGTAAGACAGGGTACCGGCTCACGATCCCCACCGCTCAGCATCAAACCACGGCCTCGGTATCGGCCGTGAAGCTGTGGCCCTGCCTCCCGATTGACAGTCAGCAGCGTGCGAGCTGGACGTACCTCTCCGGAGCCTGCGGCCAAGTCCACGGCGGATGACCTCCGCTTCTTCTGCACAAACATGGATTTTCGTCGCTTCCTGCGTCTGGCCGGTTTAGGGTGTCCACTCTCCACGCGGCTTTCCCCAATCGGGGGCTTGCTGATCTTCCTTCTCCTCCCGTAGTAATACGCTACAGGAAGAGAGATGGTTAAAATCGTTGTTAAAAGGTTACATCCAGGGCATACGTGGAGGAAGAGGGAGGGAGAGAGACGGAAAATGAAAGGAGAGGGAGGGGCAAGTGAGAGAGAGAGACATCTGAGATGAAGCTTCACGTCCCGTTCGCATCTCAGGGACCAAGTCTGACAAAATGGCTCACAGGCAGGAACCCGGGCTCACTGCCCTTGTGGCCACAGGTATCAAGGGCAGAAGTGGTCCCTCTGAGAACCGGTGGTGAGCACACAGGCCAAATCAATGGGGCGTCGTTTTCCTTTTCAAACAGTGCTCCTTCCCTGTTTCTCTTCTCCCATTCAGGGGACACTCTCCTTCCTTCTGAATCCAACAGCAGAGCTATGTGTCCGTGTTACCCCCTTAGAGCGCTACTTAGAAAATTTCTCACCAAATTTCAATAATATTGATGTCTTTTACAAGTTGAATGTCTAATCAACTAATTAAAACCAACTGCGATCCAGTTTCCAATTATGATCACCATCCAGAACACTTCCTCAATTAACTGAAGCTTCAACTGTTCCGTATGGAGCGCTCATAAAAGAATCAAATGCACCAAAGGAAGCTTTATCTAACGGCTGGAGGCATCAGAAAGAAAACACCAAATGCACCCAGGTGACAGACGGGGGTCCACGCATCTCTACACTGCTGTACCATAGAGGAAAGTCACCAGCCTCCAAACCGCAATTTCCTCGGATGCAAAATGACCATCCAAAACTGTCTATTTCCAGTACCTAGGTCCATAAAGATGGCGTTTATAAAAACCGTCAAGAAACCCCCTGGGGTAAGTGAACACACACTTACACATTAGTGTCTGATACCCAGAGAGAACCATGGTGCAGCTCGTCCAGGACTGTGGTCCCCAAAGAACCAGAGACACCCCCTCCCACTCCATATACCAGGAGAGAAACGCACGAGTATCTACCAAGCAAACCTTCAAGAATTCTCCTGCAGCTATTCCTATGAAAAGCTATCTGAAAGGTCTGGAAAAAAAAAAAAAAGAAGCACAGCCCACCAACTACATCACCTGCAGTGCAGACCCACAGGTCGCCGTTCCTTTAGCTTTCCACTTACTGTATTTGGTTTTGGTGTGAATAGAGCAGTTCTCCGGGCAGTTTTCAGAAACCAGCACAGGACTGAACAAATTTGGACAGCACTCGAGCTTGGCACAGACCCGGCGGCAGAAGTCCGCCACTTGGTCGGAGGTGCGGACAATCTTGGCCACAGCCCGGTACGTTTTGCCTCTGTACCTGGAAACAGAGAAGGAAAGGTGATGAGGAGACCACAGGCTCGCTCAGATCTATGCCACGCAGTGGACTCCTCAGCAGCACAGTCGCCCTCCAACAGGGTGGGCTGTGTGTGGTTTCTCTTCCATCTGCTTTCACTGTGAGCTCACAGACCTGTTTTTAAGAAATGCCCAGTGCTGTGGGCAATGTTCATGGTGACTGCACGCATGGTCAGTGACACCCAGCGAGAACCCAGGACCTTGAAATAAAGGCTTCCTCTCGGTGCATTCTCACTAGTGAGTGAAGTCAAAGTCACTCAGTCACGCCTGACTCTTTGTGACCCCACGGACTGCAGCCCACCAGGCTCCTCTGTCCGTGGGATTCTCCAGGCAAGAATACTGGAGTGGGGAGCCATTCCCTTCTCCAGGAGATCTTCCTGATCCAGGGACTGAACCTGGGTCCCCTGCACTACACGCAGATTCTTCACTGTCTAAACCACGAGGGAAGCCCACTCTCACCAGGGTATATGTAACTGAACACCCCTCCAGAATGCTTCTGGAATCCAAACAGTGTCATTCATGACTCAAGGCTTGAAAGAAAAAAAAAATCTTCTCCTGCCCAAGAAAAACCACATGAAACCACCAATGTAAAACTAGAACCCAGATCTGCTGAAAAGCAGGTTGGATGGCTTCCTGTCTTAAAAATAGGTACTGCAGCCCTCATTCAAATGCTTAGGATTAACAATGCTGTAAATCACTCTGGCTGAAAAGGAAATAGGTTGAGTCACCTTTCAATACAGTTTTAAAAACTATCATTGGTACAAAATGATTATAAATTTCTCAGTTGGCAACAGATCCGAGGTCTTCATTTAATTCACATCTCACTAAAGAGCTCACTGAAATGATGACCCATCAAAACAACTGGGCCTATTAAATTCTGCCCTTGATGGACCCCCTAATTTTTAAGTGGAAATCCTGAATGATAATTGATTTTCCAGGAAAGATGCACGGAGTGGTAACTGGCTGAGAACACTTGTGTTAGTTATAGGAAAAACTGCCCGAGAGAAAGAACCACCAGGGAAGGCCGGCCTTGTCAGTTTCCACATCAGCAGGGCCCAACCGCTCTTTTACACACTTGTGTACAGATTTTCCTCGACTTCCAATGGGGGCTGTGTTCAGTCCTTCGGTCGTGTCGGACTCTCTGTGATTCCATGCACTGTAGCCCGCCAGGCTCCTCTGTCCATGGGATTCTCCAGGCAAAAATACTGGGTTGCCATTTCCTTCTCCAGGGGATCTTCCCAATTCAGGGATCAAACCTGTGTCTCCTCAGTCTCCTGCACTGGCAGGTGGATTCTTTACCACTAGTGTTAGTAGCTCAGTCGTGTCTGACTCTTTGCAACATCATGGACTTGTAGTCCACCAGACTCCTCTGTCCACGTGACTTCTCCAGGCAAGAATACTGGAGTGGGGAGCCATTCCCTTCTCCAGGGGATCTTTCTGACCCATGGATCAAACCAAGAACTCCTGCACTGCAAGTAGATTCTTTGTACCACTCAGGCTACCTGGGAAGCCTCTGATAAGAGGTTATATCCCAATAAACCCATTTTATGTTGAAAATATCCTACATTGAAAATGCAATGTATTAATAATACAACTAATGTACCAAACCTCACAGTTTCACCTGCCCATCATAAATGTGCTCAGGAAACTTACATTAGCCTATGGTTGAGTAAGACCATCTGACATAAATCCTATTTCATGATAAAGTGTTGAATATCACATGTAATTAACTGACAACAGAAGTGAAAAACAGAAGGGCTGTCTGTGTCCAGCACAGTTGGAAGAGTTCAGGTTATTCACCCTCGTGGTCTCGTGGCTGATGGGGGGCTGTGGTCTCTGCCCACCACCCCAGAAGACAAGGCAGCACAGAAGCCGGGGTAAGATCAACAGTCATGTTAAAGTAGGGTTTCAGCTGAACGCGTGTCACCTTCACAACACTGTAAAGCTGAAAAATCAAGTTGAACCATCTTCAGCTGGGGGGTGTCTCCAACAGTCAGCCTCAAAACACGGCAGGGACCACGGGCGATTTGTACAAAGGGAAGTATGACATGAGATCATCACTGCTGCAATTTGTGAATTAGATATTTCATGTTCAAAACCTAGGTCTGGTTCACGAAGAACGATGGGATAGATAAGCTGCTTCTGAGTTTACGTCAACTTGCTTTTCCTTCCTGTCCTTATGAAGGCTCAAAAACTGTATGCCAGTGACATTCTTCTTTAGGAAGGGCATGTGGCCGCAGCTCGAAAGCAGGGGCCAGTGCCTCTCACTTTATCCCACAGTGTGAGTCCAGAGGGACAACACTTGGTCCTGGAAGTTTATTCAGTGCCCAGCAAGGCCGCCGTAAACCTGAAGATAAGGTTTCTGAGGCACATATGACAAGTTCTCTGAAGAAAAAGGGGGAAATGTTGAATAAGACCGTCAGCCAGGCCGCAGCAGACACAAGTAACACTCCTGCAAGGAAGGAGGGAACAAGGAAAAGGTCATGGGGGAAGTGATGAGGTCCAAGGATAATGAAAAAGACGGGGGAGGAGGGCACCGCAGGAGGACACTGGGGGCAGAGCAGATGCTCGGGTCAGACGGTCCTCAGGGAGGAGCGCTGGCTACATTTCTGCTTTCTCGAGACTTCCTCCTCTTTTTCCCACAGCGTGCTGCATTACCAAGGTTCTAGAGAAATCTGGGTGTGAGAAAGGAATCCGCTGAGGGGCGCGGGTGCTGAGCTGACGTGGGTGTCAGACGCACACTGTGCAACAGGACAGCAAGGCAGAGGACCTCAGCGGGACCGGCTCCCTGACGGCCACGTTGGGCCCCACGCAGACCCCACAGTGCACAGAAAGGCTATCTGGAGAGGAAGCTGGCTCACCGTTCACCAGATGCAGAGAGACGCCTTCTCGGAGATTCCGTCATCGGATTCAGAGCAGAAACTTCCGAGAAACGAGGATCATCCTAAATCCCCTCTTTGGGACATAAATCCCAGGGGTAAACCTACTATAAACCTCCTCCTAGAGACATTCCATGGCCTTGAAGAAGAAAGACCAATTCTGCCCACATAAACTATCCTGAACTTTCTTATCTCCCAGGTTTTCTCTTAAAAACCCATTTGTATTTCCCAAAGAAACCTATTTGCTCTTCCCCTAAAGGCCTTTTCTTCCCACTCTGTTCCCCCTACTAGATTATGTCCGGCTTAGGTGTAAGCTCCAAACCTCAGCATAGAGCACTCTTGCGTGTGCATGCATCCCACCAGCATAGAAATGGTTTTTGTATTTTGCGATCTTTTGTCAGTTTAGTTTACAGGCTCCCAGGCACTGAAACTAGGAGGGCAGATGAAGGAGTTTCTCCCTGCCCAACATCAGTAAGGAAGTGTGTAGCCTTCCAATAACTTCCTACCAACTAAAGATTTACATCCATGTGTGAGTGCAAAATAATGCTCAAAATTCTCCAAGCCAGGCTTCAACAGTGCATGAAACAAGAACTTCCAGATGTTCAAGTTGGATTTAGAAAAGGCTGAGGAACCAGAGATCAAATTGCCAACATCCACTGGATCATCGAAAAAGCAAAAGAGTTCCAGAAAAACATTTATTTCTGCCTCATTGACTACACCAAAGCCTTTGACTATGTGGATCACAATAAACTGGAAAATTCTTCAAGAAATAGGAATACCAGACCACCTGACCTGCCTCCTGAGAAATCTGTATGCAGGTGAAGTAGCAACAGTTAGAACTGGGCATGGAACAACAGACTGGTTCCAAATTGGAAAAGGAGTACATCAAGACTGTATATTGTCACCCTGCATATTCAACTTATATGCAGAGTACACCATGCAAAATGCCGGGCTGAATGAAGCACAAGCTGGAATCAAGATTGCTGGGAGAAGACTCTTAAGAGTCCCTTGTACTACAAGGAGATCCAACCAGTCCATTCTAAAGGAGATCAATCCTGGGTGTTCATTGGAAGGACTGATGCTAAAGCTGAAACTGCAATACTTTGGCCACCTCATGCGACGAGTTGACTCACTGGAAAAGACTCTGATGCTGGAAAAGATTGGGGGTGGGAGAAGGGGACGACCGAGAATGAGATGGCTGGATGGCATCACCGACTCTGTGGACAGGAGTTTGAGTGAACTCCGGGAGTTGGTGATGGACAGGGAGGCCTGGCGTGCTGTGATTCATGGGGTTGCGGAGAGTCGGACATGACTGAGCGACTGAACTGAACTGAACTCAACACCATGCAAAATGCTGGGCTGAATGAAGCACAAGCTGGAATCAAGATTGCTGGGAGAAATATCAATAACAGATACGCAGATGACACCACTCTTCTGGCAGAAAGCGAAGAAGAACTAAAGATCCTCTTAATGAAAGTGAAAGAGGAGAGTGAAAAGGCTGGCTTAAAATTCAACATTCAAAAAATAAAGATCATGGCATCCAGTCCCGTCACTTCATGGCAAATAGATGGGGAAACAATGGAAAAAGTGACAGACTTTATTTTCTTGGGCTCCACAGTCACTGCAAATGGTGATCGCAGCCATGAAATTAAAAGACTCTTGCTCCTTGGAAGAAAAGCTATGACCAACCTAGACAGCATATTAAAAAGCAGAGATACTACTTTGCCGACAAAGACCTGTCTAGTCAAAGCTATGGCTTTTCCAGTAGTCATGTATGGATGTGAGAGTTGGACTATAAAGAAACCTGAGCACGGAAGAATTGATGCTTTTGAACTGTGGTGTTGGAGAAGACTCTTGAGAGTCCCTTGGACTGCAAAGAGATCCAACCAGTCCATCCTAAAGGAAATCAGTCCTGAGTATTCATTGGAAGGACTGATGCTGAAGCTGAAGCTCCAATACTTTGGCCACCTAATGCAAAGAACTGACTCATTTGAACAGGCCCTGATGCTGGGAAAGATTCAAGGCAGGAGGAGAAGGAGATGACAGAGGATGAGATAGTCAGATGGCATCACCGACTCAACAGACATGAGTTTGAGTATGCTCTGGGAGCTGGCGATGGACAGGGAAGCCTGGCATGCTGCAGTCCGTGGGGTCACTAAGAGTTGGATATGACTGAGCAACTGGACTGAACTGTGAGTGCATGTGGCGAGTCAGGGAAAGACAAAGATAGAGGAACAAAACAGTCTCTTCTCTTTCAGTTAAGAGTTGAGAAAATCAAAATGGGCCTTGAGTCAAAAAGAAATACAGAATGAAAACACCAAAGCTGGTTCAAGCAGAATGACTTCAATGTGGTCTAAGTTCTATCATTCATCTACAAAATGACCCATATTGGGACCTTAAAAAAAAAATTTGTGATGCAAGATTCACTTGTGACAGAAATATGACAACGGAGAATAAGGTTCCAGTCTGTCAAGCTGAATTTACATTTGAAATATGTAAGGAAGAATTAAAAGGGAAAAAAAAAGATGATGACTGAAGAAAATAAGGATGCTTGGCAAGCGATAAGAAAAACCACTCTTCTCATTAGAAGTAAACAGTAAGGGATGGCCCCAATTTCTTTCAAAACAAAGTTTTTACTTCCTTGGTCATGTCTTCTTACTCTAGAACTCAGGTCTAGAAAGTGCAATACTGGCTTTCAGTCTTAAGATACTCAACTCTTCAGAAATTTCTCTCTTCTTTCTTGATTCCGGTATTTCAAGATATGGGAACTCTGTGTGATAAACGGGGTGTGTATTTATTTTACAAAAGACAATTCTGATTTAGAACACCCTCAACTGGTCTATGTGACCCAGAAACGCTGTGCCCAATCGTGATGAATTTATTGCTGCTGCTGCTAGGTCACTTCAGTCGTGTCCGACTCTGTGCGACCCCATAGACGGCAGCCCACCAGGCTCCCCCGTCCCTGGGATTTTCCAGGCAAGAACACTGGAGTGGGTTGCCATTTCCTTCTCCAAAGCATGAAAGTGAAAAGTGAAAGTGAAGTCGCTTAGTCGTGTCCGACTCTTAGCGACCCCACGGACCACAGCCCACCAGGCTCCTCCGTCCATGGGATTCTCTAGGCAAGAGTACTGGAGTGGGGTGCCATTGCCTTCTCCAGATGAATTTATTACACACCAAAAATTCTGTCTTCTCTTTAGAAACTGGCTCACCTGCTTGCTTATCATAATGTTTACAGCATACATTTTCAGGAGAGCAGATTTCTCAAATCTGAGCAAAGTAAAAATTAGCATGAACAGACAAAATCTTTTTCAATGAAAAATCTCTCAGGGAATCCTTTTTCAAATAATTATCCTTGATAGCCAAGTATTACATCTTACCATTCACAAAGTATGGGCATGAATAAATGCCTCTGAAAAAGTAAAATAAATGAAAACACATGCAAAATTAGTCATTCCTTGAAAAAAAATAAACCAAAACATCACTGCCGTAGAGCTGAACATGACTCACCTAAGGGTAAAGATTTGACTTTATCTGATTTTGTCCCCTTGTTTCTGCCTAAGTGATTAAGAAATATAATTCCCTCAAAAATTACATCAGGATATTTCCTCTTTAAGTATTCTGTATAACTGTAACAAAAGACTGGGACAATCTATTAAAACTCCACCCAGCTTTTATAAAGGTTGTCACAAAAGTCATTCACACAAGAGCGGTCTTTTTTCCCCCTCAGGAAGATTCTATACACATTTTGGAAAACATATGTAAATGTCTCTAAATGCAGGATAGGAATTCTTTTAAATCTTCCTAAGGTATAGCCAACCATAGCCTAAATTCTTTCTCCTAATATTCAAAACAATGTAGGTTGATTTAGTAATGTCAATGCATTAGAAACAAACAACTTTCTCATCTAGAACTGCTGAAGTAAGCTACACTAGTATCCCTTTTCCCCTTTTCCACAGAGCTATTCTTGATTTTGCCTTTCAATCCATGTTGTAGACTCATTATATGATAGACTCATACAGTCTTCAAACAGTTCAATAATCTACTCTGGTATAAAAGATACGCAGGCACGCTAAGTCACTTCAGTTGTGTCGGACCTTTTGTGACCCCATGGACTGCAGCCCACCAGTTGTTGGATAAACAGGCAAAAATTGCTGGGGGAAAACAACAGATGACAGTGTTTATTTTTCTTCTATGTATGGGTCAAATCTTGTCACTACTGTCCACGGGGTTCTCAGCAGTCATGTACAAATGTGAGAGCTGTACCATAAAGAAGGCTGATAGCCAAAGAATTTATGCTTTTGAACTGTGGTGTTGGATCTCCTTGGACTGCAAGGAGATCCAACCAGTCCATCCTAAAGGAAATCAACCCTGAATATTCATTGGAAGGACTGATGCTGAAGCTGAAGCTCCGATACTTTGGCCCCTTAATGTTGACGACTCACTGGAAAAGACCATAATGCTAGGAAAGACTCACACTAAAAGGAGAAGGCAGTGGAGGAGGTTACAGATTGCATCACCGTTTCAACAAACATGAATCTGAGCAAACTCCAGGAGATAGTGAAGGACAGGGGAGCCTGGCGTGCTGCAGTCCACGGGGTCACATAGAGTTGGACATGACTTAGGGACTGAACAACAGCCACCGTGTCAATGTCACCCCCACTTTCTTAAATAGGTCTTTTCAGAAGAGGAAAAAACCAATCAGAACCCCCAGATGTTAACTGCCAGCATTTGCAAAATCCTATGGATGAAGAGCTCATATTATTTTTTCCTGAGAGCACTCTCTGTGATGTTATAATTTGAGGACCACAGCCAAGACAAGCAAATGCATTAAAGCAGCTCTCCCCCTCGCTGAGTTAATTTATTCATGACAGAAAGCATTTCAGCCTTTCGGCAAAACGGGAAGAAGTCAACTTTCCTCCCATTCGCACCGACGAAAACGTCAATGTTATCAAGATCTAAAAAAGTTGTCGTTTCACATCAGAAGGTAAAAGAGGTATATTATAAGGTATTATAAGGGGTGTTCCCGCTGACTATAAATCTGTCATCATTAGCAGCTGCTTTGAGATGCTACTGATTCAGACGCTTGAAACCCACTTCAGAGGCCGTTTTCTCATTACAAGTTGCTCTGTAAGATTCTGCTAAGGCACATGCTGTCATGTTTGATATAATCAGTAATACGCTGCCTTTACAAGGCAGCGAGGCTGGGTCACACTGTGTCTGTTTTGATTGCGTCAGGCTGGTTTCATAAAAGCTCTGATCGACTTGGGAAAATGAAAATGAGTGCAAACAGTGCAAAATAAACTCTCCCTATCACTTTGGGAATTTGGAGCGAGTTTCTGGCTTGCTTATGGAGCCGAGGAGATCATAATGCAATTTAAGATTGCTGTACTTTTACTATTTCAACATCCTTATGTGTATTTTAGAGGTATTGAATTTTACAGAAAAAATTTAAAATTAGAAATAAGAAGGGTTTTCTGTGTAAATACCTGCCCGGGTTACCTGCCACCACTACCAGTAAGAACTGACTTTGGAAGAAAACGTTTTACTGTGGCTGCTGCTGCTACTGCTGCTGCTACTGCTGCTGCTAAGTCACTTCAGTAGCGTCCGACTCTGTGTGACCCCATAGACAGCAGCCCACCAGGCTCCCCCGTCCCTGGGATTCTCCAGGCAAGAACACTGGAGTGGGTTGCCATTTCTTTCTCCAATGCCAAGGACCACCAACTTAAATAAAGTAGAAAAATAAAGATTATCAGATTAAAAAAAAACATGTTTTGTTTTAGTGGGGGCTGTGAAAGTGCTGCACTCAATATGCCAGCAAATTTGGAAAACTCAGCAGTGGCCACAGGACTGGAAGAGGTCAGTCTTCATTCCAATCCCAAAGAAAGGCAATGCCAAAGAATGCTCAAACTACCACACAATTGCACTCATCTCACACGCTAGTCAAGTCATGCTCAAAATTCTCCAAGCCAGGCTTCAGCAATACGTGAACCGTGAACTCCCAGATGTTCAAGCAGGTTTGAGAAAAGGCAGAGGAACCAGAGATCAAATTGCCAACATCCGCTGGATCAGAGAAAAAGCAAGAGAGTTCCAGAAAAACATCTATTTCTGCTTTATTGACTATGCCAAAGTCTTTGACTGTGTGGATCACAATAAACTGTGGAACATTCTGAAAGAGATGGGAACACCAGACCACCTGACCTGACTCTTGAGAAACCCATATGCAGATCAGGAAGCAACAGTCAGAACTATACATGGAACAACAGACTGGTTCCAAATAGGAAAAGGAGTACGTCAAGGCTGTATATTGTCACCCTGCTTATTTAACTTATATGCAGAGTACATCATGAGGAACGCTTGCCTGGAGGAAGCACAAGCTGGAATCAAGACTGCCGGGAGAAATATCAATAACCTCAGATAAGCAGATGACACCACCCTTATGGCAGAGAGTGAAGAGGAACTAAAGAGCCTCTTGATGAAAGTGAAAGAGGAGAGTGAAAAAGTTGGCTTGAAGATCAACATTCAGAAAACTAAGATCATGGCATCTGGTCCCATCACTTCATGGGAAATAGATGGGGAAACAGTGGAAACCATGTCAGACTTTATTTTTTTGGGCTCCAAAATCACTGCAGATGTTGATTGCAGCCATGAAATTAAAAGACGCTTCCTCCTTGGAAGTTATAACCAACCCAGACAGCATATTAAAGAGCAGAGATATTACTTTGCCAACCAAGGTCCATCTAGTCAAGGCTATGGTTTTTCCAGTGGTCATGTGTGGATGTGAGAGTTGGACTGTGAAGAAAACTGAGCACCGAAGGATTGATGCTTTTGAACTGTGGTGCTGGAGAAGACTCTTGAGAGTCCCTTGGACTGCAAGGAGATCCAACCAGTCCATTCTAAAGGAGATCAGTCCTGGGTGTTCATTGGAAGGACTGATGCTAAAGCTGAAACTCCAATACTTTGGCTACCTCATGTGAAGAGCTGACTCATTGGAAAAGACTCTGATGCTGGGAGGGATTGAGGGCAGGAGAAGAAGGGGAAGACAGAGAATGAGATGGCTGGATGGCATCACCGACTCAATGATTTTGAGTTTGAGTGAGTTTGAGTGAACTCCGGGAGTTGGTGATGGACAGGGAGGCCTGGTGTGCTGTGATTCATAGCAACTGAACTGAACTGTTAGGTGAAGCTCATTTAAATATTCCTTGGAAAAGAAGGGAAGGGTGAAATATGGTGTCACCCTTTATCAACATGATGCTTCCAACAGCTCAACAGTCTCCTTATTTATATGTATTATATATTCCCTTTAACTTCTGTGATTTTGCAGAGTATTGTTGGACCTAAGATGACTTTTATTGTATCTAAAATTACAGAGATGCTCAAAAAAGACACAAGGAAAGGTTGAGTGGATAACTAACAATAAATGCAAAATAACTGCAGATTTCACCACACCTGCACTCAGTCCTCATATATGTCAACTTCAGAAGAAAACACTGTCTGCCATGGAAATTTTTCAGAATTCTTCAATTCTCACTTTCTCAAAAAGAGGACTTAGGTATGCTCTAGCCATTGAAAAGTAGTTCACTGTTTAAAACAGCATCATTTCCCAAATGTTACAGCAAAATGCAGTCTTAGGATACCGTGATACAGGAAGTGGACAGGTGAAAATTGGAAAAGAATTGGAAAAGAATTAAGTGAATATTAAAAGCCCTCTGAAACCATCAAAGCAATTATTAGATATCAAGCTATTTTTGAGAAATGGGTCTTTTTCTATCCATGTCCTAAAGAATTAAGTTCTCATATAGGAAGCCAGTGAGTGTGATCAGTTTGAGTTCCAAAAACTTAAAGCAAAGCAAAATAGCACCTTTCCAATTAGCCTGTTTCCAAATAAAGTCAGTGACCAACTATATGTCCACCCACTGCGTTTTAACCAAAATCAAACAGAGGTACTGGTTCTTCCTGTTTTTTAAAATTCTCAACTCTAAGGATAAGGAACATCTGTACCTGCCATGGACTTTACAGTATCAGATATTAAGGTCTGTTGATGAAAAATTTATAATAATGTTAAGAGAACTCTTCTCTTTATATAAATGTTTCCCTTTGGATTGAATAATCCATCAGCACGTTTTTATTCTGAACGTTTAACACAATAAACTCCGTGTAGCCAGCACATCTGTGTGGGGCACCCAGAACTGCAGAACAACACTCCTTCTGTTGCTTCCACTTCTCTGGGCCATGCCAAAAACAGGAAGGACCAGTTTCAAAGGGGCAGATAAAGAAAGCTGAGAACCCTCATCTTCCAGAATTGAAGACACTTACTTGGCCTTCAGTGTCTCCTCCTGAAAGTTCCAGTGTGGGTCTTCCACCAGCTGTAATTCCCGTAACACCCTCCCAGGCTTGTAAGCTGCGTTGATGAGCATGCTAAGAACCTGTTGGGAAAAACAGGGAACGGCCATGAACTTCAACTGCATCCATTTCTGCTAAAACGAGAAAGCACCCCGCTGACACTTCCAGGGCGTCTGCCCTGCACCTCTGTTCACAGATAGGCTGGATGGAGTCGGAGACGATATTTTGCAGACTGGCCCCAACGATGTCCATCAATGGGACAGGAAGGCAGTGAAATCCAAGGCCTCTGCCTGGGAGAGTGTGAGGCGCTGGGGGCAAGAAGGGTGGGGGTGGTCAGCTCTCGCTAACCTTCCAGACTGCAGAAAAACTGGACTGTTTCCTCCAAAGGCCCATTGATCATCCTTCAACTAGATTCCCCTTCAGTACGATCGCTTACTAACAATTCCATCTTATTCTTAAAAATATATTTCAAAAGGAATCACTAAGACAGAGGTGATAGATTTGCACCCACACTTTTAGAGCCTGGTGGGCTGCTGTCTATGGGGTCGCACAGAGTTGGACACGACTGAAGCGACTCAGCAGCAACAGCAGCAAATATCTGCATGGAGGGTTAACAAATTATTTGAAACTCACCTAATGCTGACCCAACTTATGGATATTTAACATTAGGATAATTCTCAGATATGGGAGGGTTTCGAAAGGAAGTCTGAGTATCTAATGTCATCTGACAGCTTCCTCAAACTACCCCTTCACTCCCAAGTCCCAAGTGCAAGAAAATAAGCATATGGCCAGCTCCACTGCAATACGCCCAAGAACCAGCTGCTGCTGCTGCTGCTGCTAAGTCGCTTCAGTCACGTTCGACTCTGTGCGACCCCATAGACGGCACCCCACCAGGTTCCACCATCCCTGGGATTCTCCAGGCAAGAATACTGGAGTGGTTTGCCATTTCCTTCTCCAGGCATGCTCGTGAGCCATCGCTATTGGGATACAGAGCGCAAAAAAAAAAAAAAAGTGAAGGTACAACACAGCACATAAAGGAACCCTGAGATCTTGGGGGCTTTGTTCCATGAAATGCCCACTCACTGAAGACCTGCGCTGTGCCAGGGCCCAGAGCACAGAGACAGCACATGGAGCCACTGTTCCCGAAGTCCCTCCCCAAGCAGATGAGGAATGAGCCAGGCTCTGAGTTCACGTGCTGTGTTTCGAGCAAAAACCCACTACAAGAGTGAGAAAAATCACTGAGTTGGGAGGACACTGGCTGTACTGCTGAAGCACCTACAATTCTGTGGAGATCAGCACACTATCTATGAGAAGGAAACAGAAGACACAGTGTGTGCGCGCGTGCAAGTCGCTTCAGTCATGTCTGACTCTTTTTGACCCTATGGACTGTAGCTGACCAGGCTCCTCCATCTATGGGATTCTCCAGGCAGGAATACTGGAGTGGGTCGCCATGCCTTTCTCCAGGGGATCTTCCCAACCCAGGAATTGAACCCGAGTCTCTTGCAGTTCCTGCAATGCAGGCAGATTCTTTACCGCTGAGCCACTGGGGAAGCCCCCAGATGAAAGATATGTTGCAGAACTTTTCAAATCTCAGTTTTCATGTACCTGGCGTGTTCCAGGATGTAACTGGCATGGTCTGCACCTTCCTTTAATTCTGAAAAACAAAGCTTTCTCATCACTGAGGATTTGATCTTAAAATATCCTTAACTCTCAGCAGTTAGCCTGGCGAGTGTCTTTTTCTCTTCTGGGCAGCATTTTGCTATGTTCCAAGGCGCCTGTAAAGCCCCACCAAGAAACAGCTCCGCCAAGCACTCAACAGCCAGAACACAGCAGTACAAGCAGTTTATGTTCTGGTGTGTTTATGTTTTCCCTATTAGAATAATCATCTGGTTTTATTATTTATTGTCAGTACAATTTACAGAAACTGAGTTTAAAAATAAATCCGATTGGCACTGGCTGAAATCACACCCCAAGTGTTTATCAACAGACAATAAAACTTCACCCCAGTCTTGTCACTGTGCTTCTCTGAGACAGCCCCGGAGCTACAGCTTATTTGTACATCAAAATGCACTTTGTGACTGTGAAAAGCAAATGCCCTCCAGACTTCAATTCAGAGTGGAAACGGCCTGCAATTAAATCGTAAACAGCATGCAATATTGAATAATTTTTCCTATGGCTTCTCCCGATGTCACGTCATATGTCTCTAAATTCAACAAGCTCTCCACGAAACCTTGGAATTGTGAGCGGAATAATTTGTGGGTACCTGACACTGTGGGGCATTAGAGTTCTCTCCATGAAAATAATGAAGTCGACAGCTGTTATGACGACCCAAGTTAGACTGGATTACTGAGCCTTGCAAAGCATCAGAATTCACGTCACTGTGCTCTTGACCACAAAAGGGAGCACACAACTTGTCCCCAAACAGCTGACAGGGTGTTCGCTGTGAAGCCGAGAACCCTATTCCCAATAAACTGCCCTGAGACTGGTCTGAGTGACTCCAAGAGGAAACTGGTGCTGCAGCAACGTCTCACTGGATTTCTTAGGGTTTGTGAGGTGTGTATTTATTATCACAAAGAAGCAGTAGCTTTGTACAGCTGGACGGAGCTGTGATGGGAGCTTTCCCTCCCTCTCAGGCATTCGGGGACACAGCAAGAAGGCGGCTGCGTGCAAACCGGGAAGTGAGTCCTCACCCAGCTGCCGGGCTGGCCCCCGACGGAGGACCTGGAGTCTCAGACCCGTGAGCATCCACGTCTGCGTCCTGAGCTGCCTGGTCCAGCCCGTGGTGCCCTGTGACAGTGGCCCGAGCCCACCGGACACCGTCCCCTCCCACCTCACCATCCGCTTCCTGTCCCCTGACTGTCACCCTCTGTGTGCACTGGGCTTCAGCCTCCCGACTCAGAGGAGGAAACTACTTTCCCTCCATCTCCCATCCTCAGTCCCTCAGCTCACATCTGTCTCCACTGAAGGTAAAACCCTCAAGAGCTGCCCACATCCATAGACTCCTCTCTCTCTCCTGCAGCTCCTCAAGGACACGATGCAATGGGGCTTCCCGGAAACAGGTCTCACCAAGATGGCCTGAGATGCCAGCTCTGCCAAGAAGGAGTCCTTCTCAGCCTTGTCCTATTCCACCCCGTCAGCAGCTGGTGGCACGGCCTCCTCTGCAGACACTTTCTACCCCTACCGTCAGGACCCTAGGCTCTCCTGATCCTTCTGTGCCCCCCCAAATGACAGTGACCTCAGGGTACAACCGCTGGACTGACCTCCTCCACCTGTATGCACCCCACAGTGCACCTGGCTGCAAACACGGTCCACACGCCGGCAAACCCATGGTCACCAAATGTGTACTGAACTCTCACACCCATCTCCAGCTGGCTGCACAAGAGGCAAACGTTCACTTGCCCAAATGAGACAGATTCACCCTGTCCCACAGCTCCCTGTCCTTACTGTGAAGGCCTCCATGAATTCTGTTACCCTCACAGTCCATATCCAGGTCACTAGGAAACCCTCCCTGCATCCAAAACATGTTGATTTGTTTACCATCACTTTCTCTAGAACCCAGTCCTCGAGAAATCAGGATTTTCAATGAAATCAGGGGCTTCATTTTGTTCGTTGCTTTATTCATCGTAGCTAGAACCATGCCTGGCAACAGCAGGTGCTCAATAAACAATTTGGGGGATTTCCTCAATGAATTTCAAGATGCGCACTGAAATTAACTTATTCTGCACACGTAAAAATTAATGAATGATTGATTCACGCCAAAAACTTGTTTGGTACCATGAAATCTATGTCAACAGAGGGAAGCTCAGGAGGTAGCACTTACCACTGATTTTCTTTCCTACAAAATCCTACCCTATGGTACAATGAGAAAATTCAACAAAGGTATCTTACCTTCTTTATAAAAAACCTTAACAAGAAAAAATTACATTTTTCCCGACCTTCCTCGACACTGTCTACTTAATTCCTGCATCACACATTACATATGGGCTATAGTTTCCACCACCCACACGCTTGATACACAGTTCTCAATGGTCAGTGTTCAGTATAAAATCCAGAGAATATTGTCCAGAGGCATGTCTACATCTCTGACTTTGTTGACTGACTTAACCAGGTACCACATAGGCAAGACGTTTCCTCTTTCCAGTATAACCTGAAATGCCTAAGTCCTTGCTCTGAGGCCATGGGAAGGAGGGAGTCAACTCACCCCAGGGGCACAGCTCCTGCTCACCGTGACCCCCACCCCTAGCTTCCAGCACAGCGCCCACCAACACGTGCTTACGACTCCTGAATTGCTTTGAACCTGTCTAAATAGACAGATGGATGGAAGTATGATGTTTCATTCTCTCCTTGGTTCCCACAGCTAGGAGACGATCTGACGTGGCAGTAGCTGCTAAGTGTGCAAAAACTGATCAAAAAAGCCTTGGAAGGTGTAGATGGGCAAAAAGAAACATACATGGACCGTCCAGTCCCTACACCGACTTCTGCACTTCCCGAGGCTAGAGAGCTACTAAGTCCACAGATGCAGACTGAGGGAGATCAAAAGCCTCCAGTCCACCGCCCTCTCAGAGCTCAAGACCACACCCCTCCTCAACAAATGCCAGCGTGGTGTCCACGGGCACAGACCTCATCTACCTCTAGAAGCAGCAGGGGGAAAACAGCCATCAGTCTACATTTTCCAAAATCAGAGAAACCGTTAACTGTGAACACCCCTGATGGCCCGATAAAGCAAACATGCTCTGTCTTTGCTCCAATGATCTCATTCTCTGTAAGTGAAATGCAACCTGAAACCAAACACAGGTCCAGGGCAGGACTATTAGCATAAAGACTGGCTTGGCAGACTCACACTTTTCTTGCACTCATAGAACTAAAGCGCTTGCTTCTTTTTTTTCTCTCTTTCCTGCCTCATGCATTTTCTGAACATCAGCAAAAAACTAGTTCTGTCATCAAAACACTGCTCTGGCCTGGCTTTTAAACTTAGCTGCTGGCACCTCTCAGAGAATCGATCAGGGCTAACTACTGTTGACCAAGTATGTAGCAAAGAAAACTAGTCAAGCATCAGAGAGAGACTGGCCCTGTGGTCACCATGTTTGTTAACAGGGCCCCCAGGTGGCCACGGACCTGACAACCCCATGGGTGTGACACGGTCTCACAGGGACTTGAAACAAGTACCAGGTGTGTGTCAGTCCCCCGTTCCATTCTGATCGTTGGCAACAAAGTCAGCACAAACACAGGCAGGGGACAGGCTGTGGCAAGGATGACCTCATGGGCTGAAACTGCTGGGGGACTTGGGAGCCCATTCCTGGTCCAGAGGCCTTATTTTACACTGTGACAGGAATTCCCGTGTGCAAGCTGGGCTTGGTTTCTTCTCTGACCAAGTCTAACATCTGCAGGATCTACAGTCTGTGTCAACTTACACAGCTGGAGCTCACCTCCCACGCGACCTCCCTAAGGCCCTGGAGAGGGGCTGCCCTCCCCCGCCACCATCTCCCTTTCACTATCAACTTCTCTTCAATGGGGTCCACTCGCCACTCAGGCTGGGCCAGGCCTCCAGTAATGTGGGGATGTAAAATAGGAAGGTGATGGGTCTAAAGAAAAGCAGGCCTAAATAAGAACACAGGCCAAGTGCCGGGGACGGGGTCTAGGCCCCAGGACTCTCTAGACTCAGGTTTCTGCACTTTCCAGGCCCGGCCCTGTGGTCTGCACGTTCAAGGTGCTTCAGGCGTTCCTTCCTGTGATCCCACCGATGCTCCAGGCTGCTCAGATGGCTTTTCCGGTCCCTAGAGAGGGTGGCCCCCTTCCGCGACCCCACAGGCCCTGTTCTTGACACAAAGCCCAGCTCACGCGAGTTTGTTCAGTGGCTAAATGGATGGATAAACAGACCCCCTGTGCGCAAGAAATTACAACACACTCATCATGGTGCAGGTGATGTTCTGGGTAAGATTTTTTGTCACAGAAACAGGAACGTGACTATACAAAGGTTTAAGATAGGTCACCTTTTTAAACAAAAAAGTGATGATTCACCAAAGATTTTACTCAAATGTAGTGAGTGTTTCTGCTGACTTGGGGAGGGAGGGGTGGCCCCCTCTCTCCAATAGAAGAGAGTCTTCCCAGGCTGGAACACTGTTCCCATCTGTGATGACCGCCTTCAGACCGCAGGATGGAGAGGAAGCGGCTGCTTGGCACGTGAATGGACCCAAAACCCCTATGACTCCCTCAGGGACTGTGCCCACCGCCCCACGTCCCCACCGTCCATGGCTGTGGACGAGCTTTACCTCCTTAAGGACCAGCACGCATTTGCCTGGCCCCACCGACTGCGGCAGCTCGGCGATCCTGCCCTTGTTGAGGTAGGGGCCCGAGAAACACCGGTGGTTGATGAAAAGCTGAGGACAGCAGTACTTCCCATTCACTGTTCCTGTGCGGAAGAGAAACACGGTCGAGGCTCCGAGACCCATGGCGTAACCCGCCGCACAGCAAAGTTACTCAGAGGGGCCTTGAGTGCCCTGTTAAGAGCACTTCGCATCCCCCAGGCTGTGAGTTCCAGGGTGCAGCACAAAGATTCAGTCACCCACACACACACAGCAGACGCTGCTGATCAGTCACTAAGTCGTGTCTGACTCTTTGTGACCCGTGGACTGTAGTCTGCCAGACTCCTCTGTCCATGAGATTTTCTAAGCAAGAATATTGGCGTGTGATGCCATTTTCTTCTCCACGGGATTTTCCCGACCCGGGGATCAAAGCCACGTCTCCTGCATTGGCAGGTAGATTCTTTACCACTGAGCCCCGGGGGAATCATATATATATATGTATGTTCTTTTTCAGAGTCTTTTCCTTGAAAGTTAGTACAAAAACCGAATATAGTTCCTCATGCTCTACAGAGTTTTGTCAGTTATGTACTTTTATATATTATAGTGTGTATACATTCACCATGCCCCACAACCAGGCCAACACCAGATACGGCAGGGCTTCCTCATTTTGCCAGCCCCAGGGACGTGAAATGTCCCTCTCAGGGACTTAAATATGCATTTCTCTCATTGCTCTTTCAGCTTAGAAAGCGACCAGGCAAGGTGTCGATTTAGTTGTGTCTCAAGGTGCCACAGGGAAAAGCAGAACAACTAAATGGTAAGGTATCAGTGGAGCCCATTGGACATCTACACACACGGGATGCGGTCACAGGACCAGCTGAGATCCACCCTCTCCCACAGCTGCTCCAAGCCAAGCCGCACTAACAGTGGTCTTTGTGTGTAAAAACTTGTTATTGAGAAAGTAAGACTGACAGATATATATATAAAGAAGGCTGGGCGCCAAAGAACTAATCCTTTCAAAATGCGGTACTAGAGAAGACTCTCGAGAGTCCCACGGACTGCAAGGAGATTAAACAAATCAGTCCTCAAGGAAATCAACCCGGAATATCCATTGGAAGGACTGATACTGAAGCTCCAATACTTTGGCCACCTGATGCGAAGAGCTGACTCACTGGAAAAGACTGATGCTCGGAAAGACTGAGGGCAGAAGGAGAAGTGGGTGGCAGAGGATGAGATGGTTAGACGGCGTCTTTGACTTAGTGGACATGAATCTGTGCAAACTCTGGGAGACAGTGAAGGACAGGAGAGCCTGATGTGCTGCAGTCCATGGGGTTGCAAAAAGCTGGACATGACTTAGCGACTGAGAAACAACAAATTAACATAACACACTGCTGTGTGTAAAACAGCGAGCTGGCAGAAAGCTGCTGTGCAGCTCAGGGAGCTCTGCGCAGTGCTCTGTGATGACCTCGAGGGCTGGGACTGGGAGGAGGAGGAGAGGGAGGCAGGGGATGTATGTGTACATATAGAGGGTTCATTTCATTGCACAGAAGAAACTAATAACACTGTAAAGCAGTTATACCCTAATTAAAAAATCAATTTATAAAACCTTGTTATTCATTTGGGATGGTGATTTGATAGTCCAGGAAGCTTTGTTCTCATAGGACCTTAACTGAAAACCAATAGGTGAGGGGGGAGATACGTTATTTTTCCAAGTATAAGATGGAGTAAAACAACAATTACCCACTCTGAAAGATGACATGGTTCTTTTAAAACCATTCTGAAGCTTGAATTTTATAAAAAAGGCAAAAGATAAAAAAAAGTCCACAGCTGTATTTACATGGAAATTCGAGGGTAGAATTACTCTGCCCAGCTTTTTAGAAAAAAAAATCTTGGTAAGTCTACTCTTAAAACTGCTCTCTTTACTGCAAAGAAAACTTTGACTAATAGGATTCTTCCATGGTACACAAGTTTTAATCTTGGGTTCAAAGCAGACTTTTCTTTAGGCTGGAAAATAGAATACTTAATCAAATATATTACTTAATGTACAAACATGTATATAATCATATTTGTAATCCAAAGGTAATTCACATCTATGTTTTTAAAAGTTACTGTAAGACACAGGACTTTATACATTAAAAAAACATATTATTCCCAACCAGCCACTCAAACAAGGTTTTAGGGAACAATTCAAAAGCCCACAGGGACTTAAGGATTAACCACTAGTGTAAAAATGCAAGGGTCACTGGCATAAAATGTCCAAAAAGAAATGTCTAATAATATGTCCAAATCTTTTCCAACATGATTATTCCTGATACACAGTTCTAGCTGGACATGTAATTTCTAAGTGACGCATGGACCCAGCTTCTCATGCCAAGGGAAGTGTCTCTAGCTACTGACCAAGAAGTAAAAAAGGAAAGTCACCAAGAATATAGCTAGAAAAAAATTTTTAAAGGAGTAGGTATCTGTAAAAAAAGACAGTTGACTCGAAGTTGAGTATTTTCATACTGACCTAAAAATATATCAAAGTTGAGTATTGTCATATTGACCTAAAAATATATCCATGCCTCCACTCATACAGCAAAGCACTGAAAAGGGTCAGGGCATCCTGCTGCTGCTGCTAAGTCACTTCAGTCGTGTCCGACTCTGTGAGACCCCACAGACGGCAGCCCACCAGCCTCTGCCGTCCCTGGGATTCTCCAGGCAAGAACACTGCAGTGGGTTGCCATTTCCTTCTCCCAGGGCATCCTAAGCAGCTGATTTACCTGTGGAGTCCAGGTGAGGGAACAGACAAAGGTCGTGAGGTATTTTCTCAACAGGCACTGTGGATGGTGATCTGTGGATAAAGGAGAAACACCCGTGGGTCCCAAGCTATAGAAGAAACCAGTACCTTCCAAAGTCTTTTCATAACTTACAGGAATCTAAGCTATGAATATGTAAGACACAATACATGCATAGATAAAAACAGGTAAGATCATTGGGGGGCTATTCTTACAATAATTCCAAGAAGCCTGTGGGTATTCCACCCCTCGAGGGGGTCATCACTGATCTCTGAGGCTCCTCTAGGTCACTTCCTGGACATGTTGCTTGTTAAAGAATTATAGAAATGTCCTCAATCATATTTAGGACATGCAGAAATGTCAGCTTGCACTGACTTTCATTAAAGTCAGACTTCCCCTTATTAATGGCTTTCTTCTGCTGACTTTTGATTTCTGGGGTCCGTGCGTGTATGGGTTGAGGCCACACTGAAAAAGTAGATCCTCAAAGAAAAATCTCAGAATTGACGATTCTTAAAATGTGAAGTAGGCTTCTTAGTCTAGGACAGAAGTCTGTGCTGCTGTTCAGTAAAAAGTTGCTGAACAAATATAAAAACTATTGTTCTAGGGGAAAAAGGCAAATTGGGTTTCCAGGAGATGTACAGGTTGACTTCGTAGAAACGGCACAGGTGACCAGTTACGTAAACTCCAAGTAAATAGTAATGAGGGCTCTTAGTGGGGTCATCTATGGTGCTGGGTCTCAAAGCAGGGTCCCCAAGCTGTCAGATCAGCGTCACCTGGGAGCCCATTACATGTGGAGAAGCTCAGGCCCCATCACAGACATCCTGAATCAGAAATTCTGCAGATGGGGCCTGGAGACCTGCGCTTTAATGAGCTGTCTAGTGACAGACGTGAGTAAAGGTGAAAACTGCTGGTCCACAGGCTGCAAATTTAGGAGTCATGAATGCAAACTGAGATTCAATGAGGGGGACTGTAATTTTAGCTTTTACCTCTCTATTTCAATGTTATCCAGATAAAACTGGAGTCAGATGATTAGCCTGACACACTGTTAGAAACATACTCAGAATACCTGTGAAACTGTTATTCACATCAAATAACAATGAAGCTATTATTCGATTTTAAGTTTCAACTTCAGTACATGAAAAAAAAAGCTGCTCTCAACTCCCTTTCCATCAGTGTATTAAGAAAACAGATTCACTCAGTGAGGGATGTTTATTGTGGTGTATTCCAGACATTTTTAAACATATAAACATGGTACTAACAGTGACAATTTTCCAAAAATATACAGCCAGTAGTTCCACACACTATAGAACATCCCCTTCCTCATAAATTACAAGTGAAACGTGGAGTGACCTACATTTATTTGGCAATGGAGGACCCACACATCTTCATGTAGACTCTTTCTAAAACTCCCCGAGAAATAGGTATTTTACAAAGGAGAGCACTGAGGTGTGGAGTAATAAAACAACCTGCTCCAGCTCACCAGGCTGCAAGGGGGCAGAGCTGAAGCCTGGACAGGCAGCTCTGGGGAGTCCTGGGGCATTAAGGACCCCGAGAACTGTTGCAGAGCACCCTGACCAGAATGTGGGGCCGTGGGCATCCTTCCGGTCAGCTATGCTGGGATGACAGTGAGAGGCTACAGTCTGGAAAAGAAATTCCTTAAGAAGCAGGCCCCGCGTGTCCTGCACATAACAGATGCTCGGTACATGTTTTCCTGTCGCCTTGACTCCTGTGCTAGGTCGTGACCAGCTCTCTAACAAAAACAGCCCTATTTCCATCCTCTTTAAAGATACTTCATAGCTTATCATGGAGTTTTTGTGAAAAAACACTTACTGTTTTTCTGGCTGCACAACTGCGATCTTTCTCTTCTTTTGTGCTGTAAAACAGGCAAAAGGGGGAAAAAAGAAAAGCGGCTTTAACAGTGAGTTGGGAATAAGCATTTTTTTTAATGGCTCAATAGGTATAGAACTGTGTCTGTTTTTAAAGTAACAATTTGAAAACTGAAAAGTTACTTCATTCAGGCCACAATTTTATCTTCATCTCTTCCAGCACAAAACAGACTTTGACTTTTCAGAAATGAAATCTAAAGAGAATTTAGTACATTTTACCTTATCACTACCTGGACTACTTTATTCTAAAATGTGCTTCTAATAAAAAGAATACACGTATCAGACCTCCCAGGAACACAGCTGGTAAAATGGACTGGTACAAGCACTGATTATCCAGATGACTTTTCCCCACAGAAAGTGTGATAAGGCAAATAATTTTAGCATAGCAGCATGCTCCTAAATTAGGATTAGAGGCATGTTTATAAACTACAACATTTTATCATTAAAAAGTAGACTGCTGCTGCTGCTAAGTCGTTTCAGTCATGTCCAACTCTGTGCGACCCCATAGACAGCAGCCGACCAGGATCCACCGTCCCTGGGATTCTCCAGGCAAGAACACTGGAGTGGGTTGCCATTTCCTTCTCCAAAAAGTAGACTGGCACCTAGCAAATATATACGTCTGTCAAACAGTGACAGAAACCAGACAACAATAACCTGAGGTTAAGAACATTTCCAGCTTACATTTATAACTGGTTGAAATCACCTTCACAAAGACAGGCCAGAGTTTTGGGCATCTATTAACTCAGGCATAGATAATCCTGCATCTTCCAACATTAGGAAAAATTAATTCTCACATAATTTCTAAAGCTGTAGGAGCTTGGCAGGTTTAATTAGACTTTGCCTCTTCAAAGCAAAATGCGTGTATGAGAAACAAGAGAACACAAATAAATAAGAAAAATAGTGACTCAAAATTTCATCTGGTCTTGATTTTGTCTAGTATCCAATTCCAGTACAGGCAGACCTCAGAGATATCGTGGAGTTGGTTCCAGACCACCCCAGTAGAGTGACTATCATCACAATAAAGGAGCGACGGGAATATTTTGGTTTCCCAGTGCATATAAAAGTTATGTTTTATAAGTCTACTATAAATCTGCACTCTATCAAGTGTGTATCATAATGATATTCTGTCTAAAAAACAGTGCATATGCATTCATCAAAAACACCCGATTGTTAAAAAATGCTATCATCTGAGTGCCACTGAGTTATAGTGGTAACATCAAAAGGTCACCGATCACAGATAATCACAGCAAATACAACAATGCTGAAGAAGTTAGACATACTCCAAGAACTACCAAAATGGGACACAAAGACACGAAGCGAAAAATATTGTCGGAAAAGTGGTATCACAGGTGTGCTTGATGCAAGGTTGTCTGAAGCTTTCAACGTGTAACAAGTGCAATACCTGTGACAACAAAGTCTGCCTATGATTACTATGATAAAGTATAAACTGTGATCTCTAAAGGGAAAGATGAGTGTGGAGACTAAGTTGCCTAAGTCAGTCTTTGTTAATTAGGGTGAGATGCCCAAATTGTGTGATGTCTTGATGAGAAGCCAAACACAGCAGGCTGGGGAACAGAGCCAAAACGTCACTGTGCTCACCTTAACCTGCGTGGGGTTTCACCCAGAAAAACTCACAATGCTCCTCCCCTCCCAAAGCCAGTGGAGGAGGAAGGGAGAGGGTCAGGACACGGATTTCCGTCTGAGGCACAAGCAGGCACAGGGCATTGGATCCGAACCTGCAGAGCCTGGGGAGGACCTACCAGGGCTGTGGAGGCTGAGACCAGGGACCCGAGACATTTCAAGTGAGAATAAAAGACAAAGAAGGCCCTCAACACTGAAATCACTATTCTAAGCTCATAATTTTAGACCTCAGGAAACAGGCGGCCAGCGATGGCAAGGAACTCTGTTTACAGCAATGTTCTGAGCATCTACATAAATGAACCTTACGGGAGGGTGCTTAAAAAAAAGTTAGCCAGCATACAAATTAATAAAGAAAACATTAGAAATATCTAACCTATTTCACAAAAAATTAAAAGCCTTATCTTTAAGGACACACAATTTTAAATACTACTGTTGACACATTAGGGTGGAATTATAAATGCTAAGATTTATTATTGAATGAATTATCATATACTATAAATGAATATTTTTTTAAATGGTTACCATTTCAGGATAATGACCTCCAACAATTTACATTAAAACACACACTTGTACATATTTAAGTGGTGTGTTTGTGAGTGCATGTGTGTATATATGGGATGCTGGGTTATTTTGACTACTAATATTGGTTTGATTTGGCACTTTTGTGATCAGAAGGATGTAACGTAATGCCCCTTTCAAAGTCCAATTGAAATCTCACTGGTAATTTAATGCCAAGAATCAGTTCAGGTCAGTCTCTCAGTCATGTTGGACTCTTTGCGACCCCTTGGACTGCAGCACGCCAGGCTTCCCTATCCATCACCAACTCCCGAATTTGCTAAAAATCATGTCCATCGATCAGTAATGCCATCCAACCACCTCAACTTCTGTTGTCCCCTTCTCCTCCCTCCTTCAATCTTTACCAGCATCACGGTCTTTAATATGCTGTCTAGGTTGGTCATAGCTTTTCTTCCAAGGAGCAAGCATCCTTTAATTTCATGGCTGCAGTCACCATCTGCAGTGATTCTGGAGCCCAAAAAAATAAAGCCTGTCACTGTTTCCATTGTTTCCCCATCTATTTGCCATGAAGTGATGGGACCGGATGCCATGATCTCAGTTTTCTAAATGTTGAGCTTTAAGCCAGCTTTTTCACTCTCCTCTTTCACTTTCATCAAGAGGATCTTACGTTCTTCTTCACTTTCGGTCATAAGAGTGGTGTCCTCTGTATATCTGAGGTTATTGATATTTCTCCCGACAATCTTGATTTCAGCTTGTGCTTCATCCAGCCTGGCATTTTGCATGATCTACTCTGCATATAAGTTAAATAAACAGGGTGACAACCTACATACAGCCTCGACGTACTCCCTTCCCAACTTAGAACCAGTCTTTTCTTCCATGTCTGGTTCCAACTGTTGATTCTTAACATTCATACAGATTTCTCCAGATGCAGGTAAGGTGGCCTGTTATTCCCATCTTTTGAAGAATTTTCCACAGCTTGTTGTGATCCACACAGTCAAATGCTTTGGTGTAGTCAATAAAGCAGAAGTAGATGCTTTTCTGGAACTCTCTTGCTTTTTCTATGACCCAATGGATGTTGGCAATTTGATCTCTGGTTCCTCAGCCTTTTCTAAATCCAGCTTGAACATCTGGAAGCTCACAGTTCATGTACTGTTGGAGCCTATCTTTGAGAACAGTGAGCATTACTTTGCTTGCATGAGAGATCAGTGCAATTGTGCAGTAGTATGAGCATTCTTTGCCATTGCCTTTCTTTGGGACTGGAATGAAAACTGACCTTTTCCAGTCCTGTGGCCACTGCTGAGTTTTCCAAATTTGCTGGCATATTGAGTGTAGCACTTTCATAACATCATCTTTTAGGATTTGAAACAGCTCAACTGGAATTCTATCACCTCCACTAGCTTTGTTCGTAGTGATGCTTCCTAAGACCCATTTGACTTTGCATTCCAGGATGTCTGGCTCTAGGTGAGTGATCACACCATCATGATTATCTGGATCATGAAGATCTTCTTTGTATAGTTCTTCTGTGTATTCTTGCCACCTCTTCTTAGTATCTTCTGCTTCTGTTAGGTCCACACCATTTCTGTCCTTTATCGTGCCCATCTTTGCATGAAATGTTCCCTTGATATCTCTAATTTTCTTGAAGAGATCTCTTGCCTTTCCCATTCTGCTGTTTTCTTCTATTTCTTTGCATTGATCACTGAGGAGGGCTTTCTTATCTCTCCTTACTATTCTTTGGAACTCTGCACTCAGATGCTTATCTTTCCTTTTCTCCTTTGCCTTTAGCTTCTCTTCTTTTCACAGCTATTTGTAAGGCCTCCTCAGACAACCATTTTGCCTTTTTGCATTTCTTTCTCTTGGGGATGGTCTTGATCACTGCCTCCTGTACAATGTCACAAACCTTTGTCCATAATTCTTCAGGCACTCTATTAGATCTTATCCCTTGAATCTATTTGTCACTTCCCCTGTATAATCGTAAAGGGTTTGATTTAGGTCATACCTGAATGGTCTAGTGGTTTTCCCTACTTTCTTCAATTTAAGTCTGAATTTGGCAATAGGAGTTCATGATCTGAGCCACAGTCAGCTCTGGGTCTTGATTTTGCTGACTGTATAGAGCTTCTCCATCTTTGGCTGCAAAGAATATAAGCAATCTGATTTCACTATTGACCATCTGGTGATGTCCATGTGTAGAGTCTTCTCTTGTGTTGTTGGAAGAGGGTGTTTGCTATGACCAGTGCGTTCTCTTGACCAAACTCTGTTAGCCTTTGCCCTGCTTCATTCCATATTCCAAGGCTAAATTTGCCTGTTACTTCAGATATCTCTTGACTTCTTACTTTTGCATTCCAGTCCCCTATAATGAAAAGGACATCTTTTTTGGGCGTCAGTTCCAGAAGGTCTTGTAGACCTTCATATAACCGTTCAAGTTCAGCTTCTTCATCATAACTGGTTGGGGCACAGACTTGGATTACTATGGTATTGAATGGTTTGCCTTGGAAATGAACAGAGATCATTCTGTTGTTTTTCAGATTGCACCCAAGCACCACATATCAGACTCTTCTGTTGACTCTGAAGGCTACTCCAGTTCTTCTAAAGGGATTCCTGCCCCCAGTACTAGATATAATGGTCATCTGAGTTAAATTCACCCATTCTAGTCCATTTTAGTTCACTGATTCCTAAAATGTCGATGTTCACTCTTGCCATCTCCTGTTTGACCACTTCTAATTTATCTTGATTCATGGACCTAACAGTCCTGATTCGTATACAATATTGTTCCTTACAGCATCAGACTTTACTTCCATCACCAGTCACATCCACAACTGGGCACTGTTTTCACTTTGGCCTCATCTCTTCACTGCCAGGAATAGTTAAGTGTTTATATATGTGTCAGTAAATTATTGGAACCAATTACGATTGGTTTTGGGGTAAACCTTAGGAGAATAAGTTCTTTCTCAGATACAATCATACAAATGTATAGTACTTATCTTAAACTTTTTCATGAATTGCATACAAACAAGGAGTAAAGATCCCAGACACTCATCTCCACCTTGTCACTGTGACTTGGTTTCTCAAGCTGGGAAATGCCTGCAGACATTCATCTCACGAAGACGCTTACAGGATGAAGGAGACAAAAGTCCTGGTGTTCTGTGCAAAACTGAGAACATTTTTTGATTTTTACAGTTTGGCTCCACTCTCTTTACCAAATTGTCTATTCACCTAAAGTCCCAGATATGACCAGCGAGGCTCTGAGTGGGGCAATACTCACAGGCTGTCTTGTGTGGTGTAGTCAAAGGGTAGGAGTTGGCCTCACACCAACCCACAGGGAAGATGTCCATAGATTCAACGTCCACGATGAACTCTGGAGCTGGGCTCTGCAGGCCTGCGGGGAGTCGAGACAACAGGTGCGGACAGGTGTTAACAACAAAGACACAGAAGGAGGGGAAATCAGAGCGGCTCTGAGCGGGGAAGGGGGAGACGCTGTTCTGAA
The DNA here is from genome assembly GCF_049115385.1 of Moschus berezovskii. Lineage (NCBI taxonomy): Eukaryota > Metazoa > Chordata > Mammalia > Artiodactyla > Moschidae > Moschus > Moschus berezovskii. The sequence continues at coordinate 73,036,166 of NC_142474.1, read as the reverse complement.
AGCTGAACCCGAAGCCACCAGTGCTTTACGAGAGATACAAATGCCAGAGAGGTACGGTAGCATTTCACAGGGTTCACAAGAAGGGGGGCTTGGAAAAGAGATACTTTCCCCTGAAAATGAGAGGAAGAGGAAGGATGATTGGGGACAACTGCATCCTTGTCCCCAGTGAAGGACAAGCATCCTTCTTTCCTAAGAATGGCTTTGAAGCTAAGGAAGGTAGTCCAGCGTGTGGGGTGGGGGCACTAAGACATCCTTCACCCAACATCAAGCAGAGGTCAACCTTCAACCAACAGAAATTAAATGTTCTGGTTAAAAGGAACTGGGAGGGTTCAGTGACACTGGTTATAAGCAGTGAGCATCAAAGCACAATTCCCTAGGGGACATGCTCCTTTATCCTGTGACCACGTCACTTCTTCTGAACTCAGACTCTTGCCGTGTGACACCGAAGTCACTTAGGCAGGAGGGTCTCTTTGGTGAGGACCTGCCTTCATATCATAATCAAAATGGTGCCTTGTGTTAAGTCGGCACAGCAGCTGAGAGACTCTGAGAGAAAAGATCTGGATACAGTATGAGCAGAGGTTCCAAGGAACTCTGGTTACCAAGAGAATAAATGTAGAACCCAGCAAACTAGTGAAGAGAAGGAAATTCTACACCAAATCAACAGTTCTTTAAAAACACACTTTGAGCAAAGACACTCTTGAACCAAGAATCAAAAGATCAGAAACAGCTCTGTTAATGGAGTGACCCCCTGGCCCTGACCACTTAATTTTGCTGTGCTTTTGGTTTCTTCACCGGGAATCAAAACAAAAGTTAACACTATTAGAAACTCCATCACACATCCAAGCGATCACACATCATCTGATGAATTCTGAATCGCACTTCCCCTCCAAAACTTAGCTTCTGGAAGCTCAATACCAGCAAACATAAAATCTCCTCACTATTTCAGCTACACTGGCTCCCAGGATACGTTATGTGATAAACCCAGGTACCAGATTTAGCACTAAAACCTAACTTTGGTGTACACAAAGTGCCTGGACTGACAGCAGATGCTTATACACACATGTTTTCACCTCCAGTCATCACACTGAACTTCTGATGTGTTCTCAGAGAAAGTCATTACTATGGTTGTCAATCCTAACTTCCTTTTCACTGAATTCTCCAATAATTTGAGATATATAACCTACAAGAATGCAAGCAGGTTTATAGGGCTTAGGTTCCAACACAGTTGAATGAATAGAAAGCATTTCCGCCCGGCATTAAATGACTCAACCAACACTAACTAATCTGCTAAAGAAATCATCAAACAAACAAAACTGCCAAAACAGACAAAAGCTAAAGAAACTCCCCAACTAGCTTCAAATACAAAACTGATCTTTTCTTGTCAAGAAGGGCACTGGATTCGGCAGACGGGTCAATGAAAAGAGTCACCGAGCTGTTTCCCATTACACAGGGCACTCCCTCATCTTCAAGCTCACAAAAATACAAAGATAGAGCCAACTTCTTAGCTACTCAGCAATTTTGCTAACAGGCTGAATTCATCTACTACATACAAATAGTAAAGGTGTTTAGGTACAAATCAGATTTTCAAGGTCAAAGTCATACTTCAGGAGGGAGTACAAAGTGAACTTTATAGATTACTTCTTCCCAAATGCTCTGCTAGTTCAGACATCACATCATATTAGTGTGCTTTAACATACACACTTCTGTAACAGTATAAACATTCATATATTTCTTTTCCTAAGAATCATTTTGCTTTTTAATTTATCTTATTTTTGGCTGTGCTAGGTCTTCACTGCTGCACATGGGCTTTCTCTAGCTGCAACAAGAGGAGCCTACTCTCTAGTTCTGGTGCCTGGGCTTCTGCAGTTGTGAGGCACAAACTTAACTGCCCAACAAAAGGCATGTGGGGTCTTCCTGGATCAGAGATCAACCCACATCGCCTGCAATGGAGGGTGGATCCTTAACCACTGGGCCACCACTCCTCTGTCCATGGGATTTCCCAAGCAAGAAATACCTGAGTGGATTGCCATTTCTTTCTGCAGGGGAAGGATCCCCTGCACACTGGCAGGCGGATTTTTGACCACCGCGCCACCTGGGGAGCCCCTAACCTCATCTAGTGTTGACACTAATAGTCAGATGGGTTCAAGTCTGCAATGAGAAGGTAAAGCACTGGAAGACAGAAAAGCAGGACCTGGGTCCTGAAAAACCCGCCCACCTTCCACTCCACACCGTCCATCTGCAGACGCGCCCACAGAGCAAGATCGCAGAGAAGCCATCACTCATTTCAGCCCCGGAGCTAAATTCCTAAGGAATCAACACACAGCAAAACTAGCTGACAAGAGCGACACAGAATAGGAAACCATCAGTAAGAAAACAACAGAGATGGGATTAAATGTGTAAGTGGAAGGAGAGAGTCACGGATGGTGAACTCAGGACACTCACTCTCGTGCAGGTACTCTTCAAAGAGTTTTATCCTTACAACCCTAAGAGATCAGATGGTTTTCACTCCCATTTTACAGATGAGTAAACTAAGCTGGGAGAAGGCAATGGCAAGCCACTCCAGTACTCTTGCCTAGAAAATCCCATGGATGAAGGAGCCTGGTAGGCTGCAGTCCGTGGGGTCGCTAGGGGTCGGACACGACTGAGCGACTTCACTTTCAATTTTCACTTGCACACATTGGAGAAGGAAATGGCAACCCACTCCAGTGTTCTTGCCTGGAGAATCCCAGGGATGGGGGAGCCTGGTGGGCTTCCGTCTATGGGGTCACACAGAGTCGGACACGACTGAAGTGACTTAGCAGCAGCAGCAGCAAACTAAGCTGAAGCTCCAATACTCTCACCTGATGCAAAGAGCCAACTTAGTGGAAAAGACCCTGATGCTGAGACAGACTGAGGGAGGGAGGGGAGAGGGGGACAGCAGAGAATGAGACGGTCAGATGGCATCACTGACTCAGTGAACATGAACTTGGGCAAACTCGGACAGACAGTGAGGGACAGGGAGGCCTGGCGAGCCTCAGTCTACGGGGTCACAAAGAGCTGGACATGGCTTAGTGACTGAACAACAACAAACTGAGGGTCAGGGAGAGATCAGACAGCTGCTAAGAGGGGGATCGAGGGCTCAGACCCAAGCAGTCTCGCTCCAGAGCCTGGGACGGCACTCGAGGGCGGTTTGTGAGGAGAACACGGTCAGTCAGAAGTCACTCCGAGCACAGCAGCAGCTTGAAAACCCAAACTCGCCTTTGCTTCCTACTGCAAAGCCTTCTAGGGAGCAGACCTCCCTCCTCAGCCTCCCATCAAATTCTTCCCCCAACATCCCCATATTGCTTAGGAAAACCAAAGCTAGGGCTGTTGCTGCCCACCCAGAACCTGCGTAGCTGACTGGCGGTCTCCAAAGCCTGTTCACAGACAGCACCCCCCGCCTCTTGGGCCACCTTCCTTAGCTGTGCAAGAATATAGGTCCTGTCCCATATATACATATATATGTGGATATATACCCCATGTATATACATATATACACCCATGTATATACACAGACACACACCCATATATACACATATATATCCACCCATATATATACACACACACACACCTATATGTATATACACACATATACACACACACCCATCTATATACATACATATATATACACACCTATATGCACATACATATATATACACACTCATACATACACATACATATATTCACACACCATATATATATCCATATATACACATACATATATATACACATACAATATATATACATATGAAGACCTACAAGATCTTCTGGAACTAACAACCAAAAAAGATATCCTTTCCATCACAGGAGACTGGAATGCGAAAGGAGGAGGTCAACAGATATCTGAAGTAACAGGCAAATTTGGCCTTGGAGTACAGAATGAAGCAGGGCAAAGGCTAACAGAGTTTGGCCAAGAGAACGCACTGGTCATACCAAACACCCTCTTCCAAAGACACAAGACAAGACTCTTATCCATGGACATCACCAGATGGTCAGTAGTGAAATAAGACTGCTTATATTCTTTGCAGCCAAAGATGGAGGAGCTCTATACAGTCAGCAAAAACAAGAACGGGAGCTGACTGTGGCTCAGATCATAAACTCCTTATTGCCAAATTCAGACTTAAATTGAAGAAAGTAGGGAAAACCACTAGACCATTCAGGTATGACCTAAATCAAATCCCTTATGATTCTACAGTGGAAGTGAGAAATAGATTCAAGGAATTAGATCTGATAGACAGAGTGCCTGAAGAACTATGGACGAACGTTTGTGACATTGTACAGGAGGCAGTGATCAACACCATCCCCAAGAAAAAGAAATGCAAACAAGCAAAATGGTTGCCTGAGGAGGCCTTGCAAATAGCTGAGGAAAGAAGAGAAGATAAAGGTAAAGGAGAAAAGGAAAGATATACCCATTTGAATGCAGAGTTCCAAAGAATATCAAGGAGAGATACGAAAGCCTTCCTCAGCCATCAATGCAAAGAAATAAAGGAAAACAACAGAATGGGAAAGCCTAGAGATCTCTTCAAGAAAATTAGAGATACAAAGGGATCATTTCATGTGAAGATGGGCACAATAAAGGACAGAAATGGTATGGACCTAACAGAAGCAGACGATATTAAGAAGAGGTGGTAAGAATATACAGAAGAACTATACAAAAAAGATCTTCATGACCGAGATAACTACGATGTGTGATCACTCACCCAGAGCCAGACATCCTGAATGCGAAGTCACGGGGGCCTTAGGAAGCATTGCTGCGAACAAAGCTAGTGGAGGTGATGGAATTCCAGTTGAGAAATTTCAAATCCTGAAAGATGATGCTGTGAAAGTGCTACACTCAATATGCCAGCAAATTTGGAAAACTCAGCAGTGGCCACGGGACTGGAAAAGGTCAGTTTTCATTCCAATCCCAAAGAAGGGCAATGCAAAGAATGCTCAAACTACCGCACACTTGGATTCATCTCACATGCAAGCAAAGTAATGCTCAAAATTCTCCAAGTCAGACTTCAACAGTACATGAACCATGAACTTCCAGATGTTCAAGCTGGATTTAGAAAAGGCTAAAGAACCAGAGATCAAATTGCCAACATCCGCTAGATCATAGAAAAAGCAAGAGAGTTCCAGAAAAATATCTACAACTACTTTATTGATTATGCTGAAAAATTTGACTCTGTGGATCACAACAAACTGTGGAAAATTCCTCAAGAGACGGGAATACCAGGCCACCTGACCTGACTCCTGAGAAATCCGTATGCAGGTCAAGAAGCAACAGTTAGAAATGGGCATGGAACAACAGACTGGTTCCAAATTGGGAAAGGAGTTTGTCAAGGCTGTATACTGTCACTCTGCTAATTTAACTTATATTCAGAGTATATCAGGTGAAATCCTGGACTCGATGAAGCACAAGCTGGAATCAAGACTGTCAGGAAAAATATCTATAACCTCAGATATGCAGATGACACCACCCTTATGGCAGAAAGCAAAGAACTTAAGAGCCTCTTGATGAAAGTAAGAGGAAAATGAAAAAGTTGGCTTAAAACTCAACATTCAAAAAACAAAGATCATGGCATCCAGTCCCATCACTTCATGGCAAATAGATGGGGAAACAATTGAAACAGTGACAGACTATTTTCTTGGGCTCCAAAATCACTGCAGACGGTGACTGCAACCATGAAATTAAAGGATGCTTGTTCCTTGGAAGAAAAGCTGTGACCAACCTAGACAGCATATTAAAAAGCAGAAACATTACTTTGCCAACAAAGGTCCATCTAGTCAAAGCTATGGTTTTTCTAGTAGTCATGTATGGATGTGAGAGTTGGACTATAAAGAATCTGAGCACCAAAGAACTTATGCTTTGAACTGTGGTGTTGGAGAAGACTCTTTAGAGTCCCTTGGACTGCAAGGAGATCCAACCAGTCCATCTTAAGGAGATCAGTCCTGGGTGTTCACTGGAAGGACTGATGCTGAAATTGAAACACCAACACTTTGGCCACCTGATGTGAAGAAGTGACTCATCGGAAAAGACCCTGATGCTGGGAAAGACTGAAGGCAGGATGAGAAGGGGATGACAGAAGATAAGGTGGTTGGATGGCATCACTAACATGATGGACTTGAGTTTGCGCTAGTTCCAGGAGTTGGTGATAGACAGGGAAGTTGGCGTGCTCCAGTCCATGGGGTCGCAAAGAGTCGGACATGATTGAGGAACTGAACTGAACTGATATGTATACACACATACCTATACATGCACACCCATATATATACTTAAATACACACCCATATACATATATATACACACCCTTATGTACATACATATATATACACACCCATATATATGTATATATACATATATTTATATACACACACACACATATATATACACACACCCAACCATCTGCTCAAGCAGCCTCTCCCCAAAATGGCTCCAGCAGCCCATAACCCTTTTCAAAGATTTAAAATCCACCCACACTGGTGGGAAACATAACTACTTTCATATTTGCACTTTCCCTTGTCTCACTTTTGCAAGTCTCTGCAAAATGCTTATCAACCACCTGACTTGATCATAATACAGAAAGGCTAAAAGGGCAATTTTCTTCACCTCTTCTCCTAGACAGAAGAGGTTAACCTTGCCTGAGTTTCTTGGCACATCTGAGGTCCGAGAGGCCCTGACAAACTCCCCATGCAGAGGAATCATCTGGGGAGGGTGATATGAAACGCAGATTCCCAGACCCTGCTCCCAGGGTCAGAAGGGGTGTGAGTGGAGCAGCCCCGGGAACTGGCACTTGCCTAGGACTCCCGTGGACTATCATGTGGAAGGCAGTTTACCGGAACTGAGCCAGGCACACGGCAAAAACCAACCAAGGGGATTTTGAATTTCAGCTGATGAGTAGAAAATATCTCACTACCTCAACACTCGATTAGCAAAAAGCAGTTCTTAAGAGGGTGCTCACATCTTAAATCGCTTTCTTGCTCAGGGACACAGCTTTTATTTATTCTTCGTATCCATTCTACAAGACTTTAGCAAGCAAAGTTCGCGTGAACTCTCATACAAGAATTGTGCTCTGTGAAAACTGGCAAAGACAGGCTTTGCTTGCATTGGACATCACCTGTGGAATCACGGACCACGTCCAGGCCAGGCCCCGCGTTTCAGCGCTAGTCAGTGAGGACGGGAGGTTCAGGGTAAAGGATGTGGCTTTTCAAAAAGCTCCCATCCAGAGGGACACAGAGCAGACTGAGGCTGGAATTCTGACAGTATGCTTTGCTAATACAGACTGAAAAGTTTTATTCTGTCCAGATTTTGTTTCAGAGGGCAAGAAAGAGAAAAGACTGTGAGATGCTTGTAAGAACAACCTAAGCTGATGGTTCGAATTAAGCAGTCTGGTACTTCCCCACAGACCTGATGACCTCTGGGTCACCTTTGGGTCTTTTTATTCTCTGTAAGCTAGTTTTCAACAAACCTGAAGGGAAACCCCCAGGTGACGAACACTGGGTGGCCCACCATTCCCTCCCCATGTTCAAAGTGCAAAAATGTTAACCCAGAACTTTCTTTCCCTTCTAACAGGGCTCCCAACTTCAAAACCAGGTTTTGCTGCTCATGTTCTACAGCTCTCCACAAAAATTCCTGCAGGGGCAACAAGGAAAGAGCTAAATAACCCAGTGGAAATGAAGCCTGCGGGTCACGGTACTTTTGTAACATAAAAGGTATTTTCTACCTAAGCTAAAAGGCTGAAACACCTAACGTTCACCTGACAACCAAAAATACATGGAATACCACACCTCTTTGAAATGGGAGAAAACAGTGTAATAATGGGAATAAGAAAGACCAAGAAAGGTAATCCAAAGGTGTCAACCTTCTTCGAGAAAATTAACACACTCTGAGAACACTCACACCCTACATGTCCCATGAGAAAATGATGGCCAATAAATACAGCGTGACTTGGACTGAGATGCGGATGTAACCGCTTGTGAGCTAGTGTGTGGGGCTATCACACACGAGACATTATAACTCAATGTAAATGCATAGAACATGAATCGCTGCTGTTGTTTAGCCACTAAGTTGTGTCCCACTCTTTTGCGACCCCACGGACTGCAGCCCACCCATGGGATTTTTCAGGCAAGAATACTGGAGTGGATTGCCACTTTCTCCTCCAGGGGATCTTCCCAACCCAGGGATGGAACCTGAGTCTCCTGCACTGGTAGATGGATTCTTTACCACTGAGCCACCACGGAAGCCCAGAACATGAATAAATGCTGATAATCATAGAGACGCTAACTGAGAGCAGATATTAACAAAAGAGAAAGCATCACAACATCCTCTCCTAAACTCAAAACCCCATCGCCAGCAACTGCCCTGGTTCACTGTCAGCAGTTTCTGAAAACTTGACATGCTTCCCAAATATGAACCCCAAATACTATTACACTAATCTCATGTATTTGATTCTTCTTCTCCTCTTCAACATTAGCTCCTGTAGAGGCACTTAAAGAACTACCTGACTTTAAGGGAAGTCAAACACTAAATTAAAATGATCATTTTAATTACCTAAACTTAGTCAACTAGCTATGTGTTGAAAATATTTCAAATCAATTTAATACATAAAAATAATAAATCAATATGAAGTACATAATAAACTGTCACATAAACTGTCTATAATAAGAATCACCATGATCATAACAATAATTTAACTGCATTATTTTGTCTCCAGGACTGAGGAAAGAAAACAATATACACAGAAAAATCTGAGATAATAAGAAATAAAGTGCCACTAAGATTGCTGTCACTTTCAAAGGTCAATATCCAGAAAGGAATAAAACATCAAAACAAAACCAAAAAATAAAAAACCCCAAAATTCAAGAAAGATCAAGAAACCAACTGAATTTTAACTTGAATTGATGAGGTGAATGCATAACTTTGACCAATAACACCAAGTAAACAATATTCAACAGATTTTTTTTGTAATATGCAAGGTCTGGAAAAATGGACAATCAATTTTCCGACCTGCTTCCTAACACTAACTAATTTTCATTAATCCCAATGAAAGCACTCATGAAAGTAAGAACAAGAGCCGCCGTGAGCTGATTTACATTTCTTTGCTATAAAACCAGAAGTGGATAACCAAAGAAAAAGATCAATAATGGGGAAAGACTGTCAAAATGTTAAATACACACTAGACGCTACTCATCACTCTTTCTAAGAGTTGGGAAGTTGTAGGGTCTGTTGAATTAAGCAGTAAAGACGTTAAGAGGGATAAAACCAAACCACAGGTATATCTTAATGTCTCAGCTAGTTTTTCCATCTATAAAAATCAGGACATTCTTAACTGCTGTCTGTTAGCTGTGAAGCACTCTGGAAGTACAAACTGCTAAATAAATTATGACTGCCAAAGAATTCTAACCATAATGTGCTAAATAATGATGAGGAAACATGGACTTTGAACTTTACCACTTTTTTTTATTTTTCAAATTAAATGCGCAAACAAGACTCTAATCTCTCATAGTATTAGGCTTAGTATGGTGTTAGGTAACAAGCTCTAGGGATTCAAAAATCACTGAAGGGCTCTTGTTTTTCCAACAGCTGTTGATTCAACTTTACAGGCAGTAATGAAAATAAGTTCACATCCTACTTCAGTAACTGTAGAAATATTACCATGACACCTGTGTCCACATTTTGGCTAATTCCAACTAGAGGCCATTCTACTCAAAATTCTAGTAGAAGTGTAAAGCAACCACTTTTTTCAGAATTTCCTTTTATTTTAGATTGATTTTGAAATCCCAAACCATGGTTATGTTTTAAACTATTTTCTGGGAATTAGGATTTTCAGCTAGAATCACTGTTCTCTGCTCCTTCCAATCTCTTGGACTATAATATTTATTAGATGATAGGCCTATCAAAGAACACTGTTTTTTTAAGACTTGTTTAATGAGGAAAGAGGATAAAGATACTGGCACCAATTCTATGACCTTCCAAACTTTCTAGACCTATGGTGGTTGACCATGTCATAAAATTAAAATCTAAACTAGGAAAGCTAACATGATTGTATGACTTATCTCTAACACCTTATTCTTTTCCCATATACATCGGAAATAACTACCAAGTGCTATGAAACTGAAAAACAAAAGACCCAAAGAATTTGAAATCACAGGAAGATGACAAAACCTTAATGTTCAAATGCATTTTAATTCTTCCTCAATGAAAATATAACATCTGAAAAATATAGTCTTTTAAGTCCACAAGCTAATCAAACTTCTGCTTATGAAGTGCATTGTTCTGTGAATTATCTGGATGACTGTAAATAAAATGAAGCTATCAAGGGCAGTTTAAACCAGGGGCCCCCAACCTCTGGGATGATCTGCAGTAAAGCCAATATAGTAATAGAAATAAAATGCACAATAAATGTAATGTACTTGAATCATCCTGTAACCATCACTCCCCAAGTCCATGGAAAAATTGCCTTCCATGAAACCAGTCCCTTGTGCCAAAAAGATTGGGGACTGCTGGCTTAAACATCACTAAACAAACAGGTCTACATTCTGTTTATTATATATGTGAGGAGACAGTCATGTCTAGTTACTATTTTAAGGAAAAACTAAACATCTGTGAAAGAAACCAAAGTAAAGGGTATGATTCACGTTAAAATGCAAATATATAATTTTATCCTGTTAACAACCAAGACCTCAAATACCAGTTTCAGTGACTCATATTAATTTAATTGTGACATTAGCTTGTATAATCAGAGATGTAAAAAGACCACTGTGTTCTAATTTCGCACCAGCATCTCATTTCATGAAACTAACAGTCAAGATGAGAGCCTCTGAACGAATTTATATTTGATTCGTTTCACTTCTTTAAGAATGCTGAATAATTTAAGACAGCTGAAACAAGAGGAAAGCAAAGTGGGCACACTGATCAGTGCTGAAGCCACCGGCCCCCTGCCCATTCCCAGTGGACCCCGAATTCAGAACGATCAGGAACTGTGAGTACCTTCCAGATGAAGCCACATCAGCCTCCCCTTCACAGCTATGACTGAGGCCACGCAGAGCTCTCCTGGGTTCCTGGGGTTCACAGCTTCAAGCTTCATGTTCTTCGTGAACCCCCGACTGAACGACGTCTGGAAGAGAAAGAGAACGGACACTGAGCCAGCAGATGCCACAATGAGAAAACGCTCAGTGAGAGCGGAGCCAGCTGGCGCAGCAGAAATGAACGCACACGCACCCATGCACACGCAAACATGTGCACACACAAACATGTGCACACACAAACGTGCACACGCATGCAGTGCACAGATCGTACTAAGATAGGTGAGTTCACACGCTGATTTCCCCAGTACCCATGAGGAAAGAACCACACATTCTTCATTTGTGTCCCAGAAAAGAGACGTCTGCTTGGCACACAGCAGGTGCCTAGTAATACCCAAATGAGCGAGAGGATGAGTCCGTTCTCATTTCCCAGTTCTGTGTGCATCCTTCCGACCCCAGAATCAGTGTGGAACCAATCACTTCTCCTCTTCCCTGTGCTCCGCACTCATATCACACCGGGTGCACTGTGCAAGGAGACTGCAGTCTCCAGCTGGCATCGCCTCCTTCAGCATGATGTCTGTCCTCCAGTGTGTTTGTTTGTTTTTTAACTGCAGGTCTGCTGGTGCTAACTTCCCAGTTTCCTTTTATCTGAAATGGTCCTTATTTTCCCTTTGATCCTTTTGTTTATTTTCATTTACTTTTGAAATTCACTTTTAAAAATATACATAGAGGAATTCATTCTCTTCAGTGTGATGTTCTAGGAAGGCAGGACTGTCAGATGAACGCATGTAATCATGCAGTCATAATCAGTCAAGACGCAGAACAGGGCTGTCACCTACAAAGAGGCCTGGCACTGGGCTCTGCTGGTCAATCCCTCCAGGACCCCCAACTCCTGGACCACTGGATCTGTTTTCTATTACTGCAATCCCACTTTTCCCCTAACACCATCTAAGTAGACTACTGTGCTAGGGAGCCTTGCGAGTCTGACCTTTTGCACTAAGCAAAGTGTTATCTGAGAATCCGTCCTGCTGCCACAGGACTGGCACCCCATTCTACTTCATGCTGACTGGTACCTACAGAAGAACCACGGTTTGTCTATCCATCCACCAGCTGGAGGGCAACTGAGCCGTTTCCAGGCTTTAGTAGTTGTGAACAAAGCCACGATGGACATTCAAGGACAAGTTTTTGTGTGAACATAAGTTCACTAGTATGCTCAGGCTGCCACAGCCAAATACCACAGGCTGGGAACTCAAACAACAGAAATATTGACTCATGGTTCGAGAAGCCGGAAATCCAAGATTAAGTCGTCAGCAGGGTGAATCTCCTCTGAGGCCTCTCCCTTGGCTTGAAGACGGCCGTCTTCTCCATGTCGTCACACGGTCTTCCTGCCATGGATGGGGTCTGTGGTCTTACCTCCTTTTCTTTTTTCTTAAATTTATTTATTTGAATTGGAGGCTAATTACTTTACATTATTGTATTGGCCCTTTTCTTATAAGGACACATGTCATGGTGGATACGGAGAAGGCAATGGCAAGCCACTCCAGTACTCTTGCCTAGAAAATCGCATGGACAGAGGAGCCTGGTGGGCTGCAGTCCATGGGGTCGCTACTAGTCGGACACGACTGAGAGACTTCACTTTCACTTTTCACTTTCACACATTGGAGAAGGAAATGGCAACCCACTCCAGTGTTCTTGCCTGGAGAATCCCAGGGCCAGCGGAGCCTGGTTGGCTGCCGTCTATGGGGTCGCACAGATTCGGACATGATTGAAGCAACTTAGCAGCAGCAGCATGGTGGATAAAGGCCCATCCACATGACCGCACTTTACCTAGTTAGTTCCCTAAACACTCTAACTCCAAGTAGTCAACATTTCAAGGTGCTGAGAATTAGGACTGTGACACATGAATTCTGGGAGGACAAAATTCAGCCACTAAGTTCTCATTTCTCTGGAGAAAGAAGGATTGCGGCGCCATAAGATAAATGCAAAAGTCTGAAAAAAAAAAAAGGGCTGACCACTCCTGTACGCCTTTCTTCCAAGCACCTGTTTCCCTACAGAATCTGCCTGCTTATGTTCATTCTCCACGTCTCTCAGGCCCCTGTTTTGGTATTCTGTCCAGAATTTACAGCTGCTATCTGCAGGAGGATCCAATCAGTATGAGCTTACTCAGCCAATACTAGAAGCAACACTCCCTCCTAATATTTCAAAATAAGTATGAAATTTTCCCCAAATTACCCACTACTTACAAGTTTTTTATCTGAAGTTATAATATTATATAAATATATCTAATTTGAAATACATAAACTGAGATAAATAGGTTACTGTAAGAGATTACATCTTTATGTGACTTGTAGAAGGAAAACAAGGTAATTCATATTTCCATGTTTTTTTTAATGAAAGTTAAGTTGAAAATGCAATTAAATCTTTATGTTACCAAAGCTAAATTATCCAATGTGTGTGTTAAGAAACCCATTTGCTCCTTTCATGTTTCTTTGGAAGTAAAAGTCAAAGAAATTCTAGGTTGGCTGTTTTTCTACAAGTCATCCTGCCAGGTTCATGACTATTAGGTAATGAGCTTCTTTTTGATGACATGACCTGATAGGCTGCCTGAAAAGTCTCTAAGTAAGTTAAAATGCATTTTATCCTACTTAATAAGGGAAAGCTACAACCATATAACCTACTTTCATTTTAGCTCACTGCAGGAGGGTAATTTACAAAGGACCAATAGCAAAACTGTTACCTGAGAGTTTATTCTACTAAGTATTTGGCTGTGTCACTCCATCTCGGATTTTTAAACATCCCCAGGGCAATATCTTCCACACACCCACTTCCGCATTACCCCTCCTCTAGTACACACAAGATGTCTGATTAGAAAATGAATTCACAATAAGCATGCCATTCAAGAACACTTGTAGCCTGTGCTAACATCGTCCAGCAAGGTCCCAAAAATGCAACGCACATGCCGCCAGGCAGATACTCACGCTGTCGATTAAATAAACAGACAACCAGACACAAAGTTGGGGGGGCATCTTGATAACAAGTGCATTCTAATTAAAATGCCAGTGTTTTCATTAATACAGATCTCATCTTGGTACGCTGAATCCTGAAAGCTCAGAGGCCACCTGGGAACATGGCTCCTAACTCCCCATAAAGATCCATTTGAAAACGGCTGGCAGAGGGCAGATAAAAGATGCCTTGGGGGAAGCACGTTGTCCTGGAAGAAATAATTTGCCGAATCCAGAACGAGACTGGGATGTGAAGGTTTTTCTTTCCATGGCTAAAAAGTTGGGGAAGGGCGATCTCCCGTCTGGAAGAAAGCACGGCCTCAGAAGGGTCGAAGGATGTGATAGAGTTTCCACAATTAAATGAAAGGCAATGAGGCCAGCGGATTCCACAACTAGTGATACCAACACAGCACAGAGTCCAGTAAGACTCCAGTGGACTTAATACGCCTTTAGGGCTGACCAGCTGCTGTCCTCTGCTGGCTGGTCGCACAGCTGTCTCCATAACCCCCACCACATACACACACCCTCACCAAACAGCTCTGTCAATGTTGTGAAAGGCAATGTCACCCGGCAGGAGTTCACCGGATCACGGATGGAGCCCTGATTTCCAGCCCTGCCACAAATGCATTTCTGTATTTATGAGCACAAGCTGACCTCGTCATCAACCTACTTAATTTCCCCAAATCTGATTCTGATTTATGCTCAGTATTGAGCTTCTCTCTATTAAGCCAGCTCTTCCCAACAGAAAGGGCTGCCAACCGAGTCCCTGGAGGATGAATTATCCTGAGGCAGCAATGAATCAGTAGCTCTAGGAGCACGTGCTGGAAAACAGCTGAGGTGTGGGAGCGCAACACTCTGCAGTAGGCACAGTCCCCAATGGGAGGGCCAAGTCTTCGTTGTTAGCATAAAAAAATGAACTTTCATAACTAAATGCATGTTCAACTTATGAGGCTATACCTTTGTGTCTCATTCTCAAGATGGAGATGATTCATATCCCTTTTTGGTTCCTATGTTTCAATGAATAGTTTATAAACTATTTTGCACAAGAAACTCAAAACTAAGCAAGTACACACGTTTGAACATACACACACAGTTATTTCATGTGTCACTGTGCCAAAAAGCTCTATTTGAATAGTTAGCTTAAAGGAAGCACAGCAGAAAAGTGTTGAATTTAGTATCTTATTACTTTAATCCAATAAAGAAATTTAGGAACATAATTTAACATTATTTCTCAGGAGCAGAGAATCTCCCACTCCATGAACTTATCAACATTATACTCCATGGACTTCCCTGGCAGTCCAGTGGTTAAGACACCACACTCCCAACGCAGGGGGCACAGGTTCGATTCCTTGGCTGGGAACTAAGATCCCATAAGTCACACTCTGTTGTTGCTTAGGTGCTCAGTTGTGGCTGACTCCTTTGCAACCCCACGGACTGTAGTCTGCCAGGCTCCTCTGTCCATGGGATTTCCCAGGCAGGAATACTGGAATGGGTTGCCAGTTCCTTCTCCAGGGCATCATCCCAACTTAGGGATTGAAGCCACATCTCCTATATTGGCAAGTAGATACTTTACTACTGAGTCACCTGGGAAGCCCTACGTGGCCCAGGGGCACAGTTAATAGGGACCCTGGTGGCTGGCTGTCCACCAAAATCTGTCTTCCTCCTGCCAGGGTCCAGGCTCAAGGCAGGGGAGCAGTCGCCCGACCAGGGCACACTTCCCACTCTCGCAGCATCATGCCACCGAGCGACTAGTTCTCCACGATGGAAGGTGACAGAAGTAATACGCAATGTGCATCAGTATCAAACTCAGTGTCTAGAACCAAGGTTCTCCTCTTCTGGCTCTCCCTTTCCCGTCTGCTCACTAGACTCAGATGACCAAGCCAAGCACAAGCCTAGCCCAAGGCTCAGCACAAGAAGAATCACCTGCTGATCGGAAATAACCTGGACCATCCACCAGGGAGAGAGAAACTTACGGCATGTTTCGTCGCCACTCTGTGACAACAGCCCAGCATCGCCCCAACGGATACAAGAGTGGAAAGAGCTTGTCAAAACCAACATGAAGTTCAGGACCCTGTGGTGCAGGGTGGCACTCTAAGCCCACCACGGTCAATAAACAGGAAGCAACTTACACAGCATGTGCAACTCAAGGTGGGTAACATACACGAGAAAACGAGGAGCAAGAAGCAGGCGTCTTACGTTTCTGAAGCAGAAGGGAGGTGCCTCCTCGGTCCCATGCTGTTTGTGGTAGTCTGCCCAGTCGAAGTCCTGGCCGGAGAAACCTGTGTGACAAAACACAGATCCAACCCGTCAACTGCGCCGTGCCGCAGACCAAAGAAGAACGCTGCGGGTGTCAGGGTTAAGGTAGGAAGGGGGACAACTTTAGCTCTGCTCAGAAGGTGAGGCCCTTTCTCAAGTGTGACAACACATCGTATTTTATGAGGGTGGAATGAAACACTGCAGAAAGTGTAAAGTACTAAATACAGGTAAGGTGCACCATTATCACCATAATTCAGGGCCTGAAACCAGCTGAAGGAGGGTATCTGCCCACATCAGCACAGGCCGAGAGGTAGATTGGCTTTGGGGAGAACAGATGAGAGTATCACACAAAACACACGCGCACGCGGCACGGTGCACGAATACATGAACGTGCCATCATATCAACTCGGAATCCCCGTGAGCTTACATCTCGACATCTTCACGGAAACCGTGGGATTTTATCAGAAAACACCGCGAGAGGGGAATAATCTTTAAGAGTAGCAGAAGGGAAGGCAAACAGCAAAAGAGTAAGTTGAGATTGTAGCAAGAAAGCCTCCACAGATACGGCAAGGGGGAGGAATAAACCTTGCCTCCGAACTGATGAAAAGGGAAGGAAAACAAGGACCCGGGAAGGTGGGCCTCTCTGGGGGAAGTTTTGCAGGCACACCTGAGATGCTGGGGAGTCTGAGAACCAACTATTCATATGGACTAAATTTAATGTGTTTCTTTATTCACTTCATCTAGGGGTGGGGACAGCTACATGATTATACAATATATATATAGATCCATCATGACCACCAGTACAAGACATGTGAGAAGTTTAAAACGTAAAGCAAGAAATGTTGAGTATGTCACTGAACCTAGGTAGGAAAATATCTCTTAATGTGAGTGTCATCTGCGTTTCCTATAAATACAGGAAGACAACTGGAAAAAAAAAATACAGCACCAATCAGGATTAATTTAAAGTGTACAAATGTCCCTATAACCATTTTCGGTTCTCTCTTCACTGGTCCAAGTATATATAAAATAAATCTGTAAAGGATTTCTTAAGTATATTCTTAACCCAAGCCCCCTGATTTCTTTGCCCTGTATCATAATAAATTCTGCACCTGCAAATTCACTTAACGTGGGGAATTCTGTTACTAAATCCCACAGCTGCAGAGACTACAGAAATTCCCACATTGAACAAACTCAAGATACTGTTTGCTTCCAACTTACATGTGTACAAAATAGTATACTTTTCATTAAGTAAGCTCCAGTTACTCAATTGTTTTAAAGATAAGGGTGAGGTTTAACCAAGAAGGCAGCCATCTTCCTGGTCTGGGGACTGACCATTGACCCTCCCCCAGCCACCATCAGTGGCAGAGCCTCTCCCGGCCCACCTTGTTCCTGAGACATCCCTACAATGAGTGACAGTTCTTCAAGCAAGAAGATGAGACGTCTCAGAGTCCTAAGATGCTGGGTACTCTGCAGCTAGTTACGAAGATGTTCTGCATGTTCTTCCACGTGCCTTCCCCCCAGAGCTGCCCCTCCAGCCAGAGGGTTCTGGCACTAGAGGTTTCTGGAAGCAACCAAACCAACTTTCTTCTGACTATTCATAAACAAAACAAAATGTGTCTTAAGTAAGGTACTGCCAGTTTCTTTACCATCAAGGTAATCTTCCACTTCGAGTACTTTTTCTGGGACTGTTTTGGATCAAATCCTTGCATGAATATATAAGAATGGAAGAATTTACGAAAAGACACCTAAAGGTCAGTGAGAAGTCACTAAAAGATGGTGAGACATCCCCTCGCTGAACAAAAAGTACTGAACCAGGAAGAACTAGATTAAGACCCAGTTCTAATGGGACTGGAATGAACCAAGGTCAGAGTAAATTAAGTCTTCTGTACCTGACTTTCCCTACCTACTAGTCCACAAAATGAAGAAATGATCGTCAAAGTCTCCTCGGGTGGTGGTTTAGTCGTTAAGTCGAGTCCAACTCTTGCGACCCCATGGACTGTAGCCCGCCAGTCACCCCCACCCATTGGATTTTCCCAAGAATGCTCGGGTGGGTTGCCATTTCTTTCTCCAGGGGATCTTCTGAACCCAAGGACTGAACCCACACCTTCTGCATTGCAGGTGGATTCTTCGCTGATTAAGCCACCAGAGAAGCCCTAAGTCTCCTCCAGCTGCAGCATCACCTGCCTTAGGGCCACTATTACCACTTATTACTGCCACTGAGGGTGCTCTCCCTTCCCTCTGTGGTGAATTTCCGTCTCTTAGAGAGAACTGCAGCGGGTTGAAGAGAGGTTACATAGCAAGACATTCCCTAGAAGAGCTCTCAACCGAACAGCTGGAGACAAGCTGAGTCCTGCCACAGAAGGGCCCTGCTTGTTTAGGGCCAGGGCAGACTGGCTGTGTTAAAGTCAAGATCTCCTTCTGTTCCATTTCTCTTCCCTGGACCTCTGCTGCATTCTGGGTTAGTTTGTGAGCAAAGGAAAATCCCATCAAGATCGTGGGGTAAAGAGAGAAGGGAGAAATAGGGGGAAATAAACTATTATAAATGAATAGCAAACCATTTTCTGAAATAACATCAAATTTAGGTATTCTGTTTGGTTAGAATCTTGTTCAGATAAAACTTTCCAACTTAACAGACCACCTCTACTCCTCGTACAGATAGACGTTTACCTGGGTGTTCTATCACATTCATAACCACCAACTTGTAAAGGATTTCAATCCTCTCCGTAAACGCTGGACTCAAGGTTTCTTGGACCTGCAATTAGTCCTTCTATATCCAGTTGCCAAGACTCTACGGGGAGTGATTTTTATTCTACTAATTTCAGGATATATCCAAGTTTTGCTGGTTACCTGAGCAATAAGCAGTTATCCTGCCCCCAGAACTCTCTCCTTTCCTTGAACATTTGAACAGCGTCAACTTCTCCTCCTTCTCTTAAGAAACCTACATTCACTGTCTCACTTGCAATTCTTCTCCTTTGGACTGATAATGAGCTCGCTTTGTAAGGCATTTTTGTGACAGCTCAGAAAATAACTGCTACATTAAAAAACAAACTGCTGTGGCTCGTATAATAGAGACAACAGGGGTCAATTATACTCATTAATCAACAAAGACAGAACAAGAAGTACTAAGGCTTAACCGTAGCCAGGAAAGCGTGTTTGAAACCCAGGAGGGAGGAAAATAGCAGAGAGGAAAAGAAAATAAAAGGAAATCAAAACCCCCTGGGCTATTAAATTTTGCAATGAGCTGCCATCAGAGACTGTTGAACCTCCACCACTAGGGTTATTTAAGCTTTAATTAGTGTTTATTCTGTATGAAGTTCCAACTGCTACAGGTCCAGAAGGAAACAGGTCGATGACCCATTTCCTTATGATACAAATTAATTGACATAAAACAGCTCCACTTGCAAACATTTACTATTGGCTGTGCAAGTGGACAATTCTTCTGAAACAGAATTTAGCAGTAAAATGTCCATGAACGTTAACACAACAATTTCATTTCTGGGAATGTAGCCCATAAAAACAAACCCCCTCAAACTTATAAAATGTGACACATGAAGATACAATGGCATTATTAGTGATCATTCTGAGGATATAAAAATTTTATATCCAAAAATAGAAAATGATATGAAACTTAGCTGAGTACGTGGAAATTCGTGCAGGCATGAAAACTGCATCTAGTTTACTTAAAAAAAAAAAAAAGAATCATGAAAAAAATGATTTTGTAAGTTTAGATGAAAAGACTGCTGTAACCATATACAGAATTATCAAACTGACATTAAAATATGCAAAGAAAAGGACTAGAGGAAATGTAAGAAAAACTTACTAGCAAATATCAAAATCATTATCTGAGTGGTAGGACTTCTGGATACATTTTCTTTTACCTCTTTGCATTTTCTAAATTTTCACTCATGTTCATGAATTATTTCAATAATAAAAACATGTTGAAGGCACAGCATCTTTGCTCTATTTTAAGATAATCAAAGCACCAACCAATTCAGTAATACAATGTGTCAGCCTTCCACTTCTCCTTTACTAACAGAATCTAGACTGTATCCAATTACAAGAGAAAGTTACCTCTCTCAGCACCACCGGCAGTGAACCGTGACAACCCCGAGGCAATCATGGTGGTCTTCTGTCCCCTGCCAGTGACTTGGGATGGGGGGAAGGGCAAGGCTTTAAAAAAGAGATTTCTCTCTCAAAAAAAAATTTTAAAAAAGGGACCACAGGAGTAAAAGCTCCTATTCTGTGTTCCTTTTTTGAAAAGAGCAATCCCTGCCTTTGAAATCCACCACCTCCCTCCATATTTTTAGTTGACATTCATTTTCACAACCTTTCAAGATGCCAATCTTGAAAATTTACACATTCGTTTCCAATTGAATTAATCTGTTTTTATATCCATGGAACAGCTCAGAAAAAAAAAAAAAAGAAAAACAAGGAAAGGTGGGGGAGGGAAACAAGTCCAGTTAGTATAACACCAGCCTTATCCAAAGTCCTTATCTTTTAGAATAAATGTTGAGAAGTATTTAATGCATGGAAGGTCACAGTGTGACGCGCACACTCCTAAGTTGGGGGTCAGGCTCAAAATGTTATTCTGATTCATAAACAGTGCCAGGAGATGGAGATATGTCCCCAGGATGGAGTCTGATATCCTATAAACGTCAACTGTCAAAGGCAAAACTAGCTTAAGAAACTCAAAGAACAAAGTAAATTCAGGGATAAGTGAGCAAGAGGGATGCTTAGCTTGCAACAATCAGGAATGTTTTCAGATGTTAAAAGTCCACCCAAAGAGTGGGGAGACCTGATGGCAACCGGGATGAGCACGGTAATGACGGCACCTAGTCAGACCCTGAGAATATGGCCTGGATTCACGACAGACCACATGGGGGTGTGAAAGAGAAGAGTCAAAGTCGACTGGGTCTCCAAGAATATCTACAGTGCTCTATTTCATTGTTTAAAAAGCGGAATCAAGTATGGCAAAATGGTAGCCCTCTTTTCAATCAAGGTGGGAGGTCCATGAGTGTGTTTCTTATTTTCTGCCCCCATTGGAATGTCTGAAATAGTAGACGACAGTCAGTGTCTGAGGAAAAGAGAATATGAATCAAGGTTCATCGCCGTGTGTCTTGATAATCACTGAAAAATACCTTTACTTCTTAAACTGTATTCTGTGTCTACTAACAAGGCCGAATAGCAGAGACGAAGTGCAAAAATAATTGATTTACTTTAGCTTTTGCTTGCACATTTTACAGCAGAAATATACAGGCTTCACGTGCTCTGCAAAGATCCCCTGGGGGGTGTGATTCCGTGCCTAACCTTGGATGTTATGCACCAGGGAGGTTAATGAAATGATTTAAACACAGCAAGTCACGGTTGATAACCTATATGCATTTTTGCCTTCTTGATTTATTTATTTGTTTGATCCCCTTTCAAAGTGGCTATAACACTGAATCGTTGTTTGTTGGGCTGCAATGAATGGAGTAAAATTGCCAAGATTCTGTCCTTTGCTTACCAAGAAAGCACCTGCTCAAATGGAGACAACGATACAAAATTTTGATCCATTCTAGCTTAGACTATTTATATCTGGAATCTGGAGACAGATTTTTTTTAAATAGGAATCGAGTCAAAATAACGTGAGTAGGGACGTATGTTGTCTGCGCATCTCCTGTATCACCAGGTGTCTTGTTTCATCCGCTGTTTCATGCTGGGGAATGAGTGCATTACTCTCTTTTGGGATTCAGACCTGTTGTAATTCAATGCAGTGTTTATGGTTCTAACAGAAATCTAAACAATGTAATGCTTTCATGGAAAACATACCTATAAGAAAACATATGAACTCGTTTTCAACGTGTATTATAAATCCTGCGCTTCCATGGTAAAGAATCAACAATAAAGAATCCACCTGCCAATTCAGGAGACGGGATTTCAATCCCTGGGTCAGGAAGATACCCTGGAGAAGGAAACGGCAACCTACTCCACTATTCTTGCCTGGGAAATCCCACAGACAGAGGAGCCTGGCAGGCTGCTACAGCCCATGGGGCTGCAAAAGAGTGACTGAACAACAACAACAAAAATAATAAATCCTACACATTCTCAGAATGCACGTTATAAACAACAAACTTTCATACATTATTAAAGCAAATAAGGGTGCTGGAAAGCATCCGACAGCATGATTGCCAAACCAGGTGCTGATATATAAGGTACGTAACAAGTTATCTCAAGAAACCATAAAATCACCACTACCGAGACCACCAGCATCTCTCAATTTTAATTCACTTTAGTTACAAAAATAAAGATACTTTACTACATATATGACACATGTAAATATAGTCAATACAGTGTCTCCAAGTGGTGTTAAGTGTTAGTCACTCAGTCGTGTCCAACTCTTTGCGACCCCATGGACTGTAGCCTCCAGGCTCCTCTGTCCATGGAAGCCCCAAGTGGTAAGGGAGTTCAATAATTAAAGCTGTATCTTTGTTATAACTGCAAACATTTGGAACTTTATTCCCTAGAGCTGAAATTCTCCAAATGCTTTGACACAAAGACCATTCCAGTCAGGGGAAAGTCATGGTCCACTGACATCGCTCAACCCTGCATAAGGCCACCAAAATGCCCTCAAATTACTGAGAAGGGTAGATTTTACAAAGTATCAGGGAGAGAAAACAGCAATAAAAGGTGGTTATACAGAAAACACATTCAACTTGGGATCTTAAGAATAGGGTTTTACGGCAAGTTCAGTCCCAAGATTTAAAAAAAAGTAACCATTTAACACAACTAAACTTCAATTGGGGCTTAGTTGTGTTGTGTGCTGTGTTGTGTTGTGTTGTGTTAAAAAAAAAGTAACCATTTAACACAACCAAACTTCAATTTCCCCACATATATAATGACTGGAGGTGATGAGATAATCTCTAATACCACTTTCAGTTATAATAACCCTTTTATAATAATATATGATAATTTTTGAATAAATGAAACATTCACTTAGAGCAAAGTGAAAATAAAAAGACTTAAAAACTATTCTGTTAGAAGTCTGGTTCCTATCTGCCCTGGTCGCCACCTCCATACCCTACGCTCCCAAATACAGGTCATCATTTTCATCAATTTCTCATGTAATCTTCCAGACTCTCTTTGTAAGAATCTATGCAAACATAAATACGCATCCTGGGACTTCCCTGGTGATCCAGTGGTTAAGAATCTGCCTTCTAATGCAGGCGAATGTGGGCTCAACTATGATCTCACAACTAAGACCCCGCGTAGCAATGCATAAAGAAGTATTAAACTATATATCCTTAGTAACCTCTTTTCTAGCAAAAAAGGTGTGGTGCTATAACCCATCGATCGGTCCACTCACAGCACACCCTGTAGAGCATCGCGTGTCAGTACAGAGAGATTTTCCTCATTCTTTTCAACAGCTGCACAGTTTTCACTACATAAACATCTAACATCGAGTTATCCAACCCCATAGAGAGAGACACTTGGATTTTCCCAAGTCTTTTGCTATTACACATCATGCTGCAAAAATAACCAAACTTTTACGCATCTTATCAGTACATTATAAGTTTAGGAGAAATTCCCAGAAGTGGAAATGCTAAGTCAACAGCTAAATGCATCTGTAACTTTGGTAAAACTTCCCAAACTGCCTTGCACCTACCTGCATTCTTGCCAGCAAGTCTGAGAGAACCTGTCCCTCCAGGCTCCATCAAACAGGCCTGCTTCTTCATTTCTCTTTTGGATATCCACCTCATCTGAGAAATCCGTGCCATCTCAGTATGACTTTACTGGGCATTTCTCTTCTTATGATGAGTTCACATAAAAGGCATGATTCTATTATCATGAAGTATCTACTCATATTTGTAAACCTATATAAGTTTTTGCTTTTCTTCTTACTGCATTATATGTAAAAGCTCTACCAGCTCAAGACGATAGTCCTACAGCCAAAAGACAACGCCTAAAGATGATGGACAGGGAGGCCTGGCGTGCTGTGATTCATGGGGGCACAAAGAGTCGGACACGACTGAGCGACTGAACTGAACTGAACTGAACTGAGAGATTACTGATGGATCACTTCTTGCTTTAAGGGTTTAAAAAATGATTATCACTGAGATTTTCTTACTGGAAGATACTAATCACCATTACTCAGTATTTTACAAATGATACATAATACCAATACAGAAACAGTCCTCCTAGAAAAGATATGCTTCAATTTCAACAATGGAAGGAACCGCCTAGAAGACTACATGAAGACAATTTCATTTTACCAAATATTGCAAATACTCAGGTGACAGAGAAGTGATAATTATGGCTGAAGGGTAGGTATAAAAAGCTTAAGATATAAAAAATATTTAATATTATAAAAAAATTTGTACCATCATTTCACTGCACATTTAAGAGTTCAACCATATTAATATAAAACAATTTTCTTAACATCATAAAATGCAATTATCAAAATAGGCACATCCATTTTACTAGTAAAGCTCCAAGCTATGTGAATAATCTCTTTTCAGAAACATATTTAAAAATTCTCAAGACCCTGGTAAAAGTTAAACCTCTACCATCCATCAATCAAACATCCAAAATGCAGATATGTTTTTCCTATTTTTTTAAAGTATGTGAGGAAATAACCAACTCACTTTTAAAAATTCTTAAATAGATCCTATTTTTCTAGGAACAAACTCGAATTTTTCAAGTCCAACCAAACAACATTTTAGAGATCTATGACATTTTTCTTCAATGACAAGAGACTCATCTGCATACACACTTTGACCAGAAGTTGGGTAGAAACAAAGATGGCCAGAGGGCTTTCCAACGCTACAATTGGCCAGCTGCTGACATTTCACAGAAGGAAAAGACTTCTCTTGCCTGAACCAGTAGATGGTTCATAACACAGAACTTGGGCTTCCCAGGTAGCACCAGTGGTGAAGAACCCGCCTGCCAATGCAGAAGATGTAAGAGATGCAGGAAGATCCCCTGGAGGAGGACATGGCAACCCACTCCAGTATTCTTGCCTGGAAACTCCCCATGGAGAGAGGAACCTGGTGGGCTACAACCCCTAGGGTAGCAAAGAGTCAGACACGACTGAAGCAACTTAGCATGCACGCACACAACACAGAACTCGTACTGTCATGTAAAGAATTATAAAAACCCTGGGACTTGTATCACGTCTTTGATTCTATACAGCAGAGGTCCCCAACCTTTTTGGCACCAGGGACTGGTTTCATGGAAGACAATTTTTCCATGAACCAGGGGTGGGGGAATGGTTTCTGGATGATTCAAGTGAATCACATTTATTATGCACTTTATTTCTATTATTGTCACATGAGTTCCACCTCAGATCATCAGGCATCAGATCCCGGCAGTCAGGGATTCCTGCTATAGAAAATCTGTGGAGTACCAGGGGTGCCCCCATCTACCAGTCTTGAAAACTGAGGCACACTGATTTGTAGAGTCATCCACAGGCACCCAAATGGACACAAAAACAGGCCACATGATCCTAATCTTCACCACCCATCACTGATCAAAGAATCAGGAGCTTGACTGCCTGTCCTGCTGCTAAGTGTGGGGTCCTGGGCAGGTTACATAAACTCCCTGGAACTAAGTCTCCTTGCAGGGAAATCCTCATTTTGAGGACTCAATGAATTTGGCACGGGAAACAGTGGAAGCAGTGTTTTGGAGAAACATTATAATCAGGCTGAATTCCACTACTGCAGAACTTTAATGAGAAGAAGCACGGGCCGAGATGGAAATAATCCAAAAGCATCTCTTCTGTGGGCTGACACTGGAGGATGAGGTAGGATAAAAGCCCAGCAGAGTACAGTCATTCCACAATAAGGGAGGTGCCACACAACTGATGTACATATAACCCAATCTCCGGAGATCTGAAGAGAGGAGCACAAAAGCCCTGTTTTATTTGAGACTATCTGTCAAAATACCCCGGAACTTTAGTTGTCTATTCTTGTTTTTTTTCTCTCCCTTCAGTCCCTTTCTTTACCTACCCACCTTCTCACCTTTCATCTCTCTGCATCTTCCCTGGATAAACCTTAGAACTACAAGGACAAGAAACCACATCTGTGAAGTACAGCACGGTACTCACTGATTCTGTGGTTTATGGATCTCAACTTAAGAGGACTTGAATGCAACCTGGTTCCCAACTTAATTACTGTCATGTCTTATGGAAACATAGTGCTGAAAATCTGAGAGCAACTGGGCTCTGGGGAAAAGTCAACTTATTGGAAATACCGTTTTAAAGAAATGTTTCGTTAGCAGGTGGCTGCCTTTTTAAAGCCACAGCTCAGACGCGTTCAAGTTTTTAATCCCAATCACTTGGCAAGTCTGTACCCTCTCGCAACACACAGCAGAAACACAGCTGCCCATCATACAATAACAGAAGGGTAGCAATGTTTCACAGAGGAGCCCAGGGTCACATGCCTCCCCAGGGGATGGCGCTGTGTGTGTACACGTGTGTGTGCTAAACCACTTCAGCTGTGTCCAGCTCTGTGTGACCCTATAGATTGTAGCCCGCCAGGCTCCTCTGTCCATGATTCTCCAAGGAAGAGTACTGGAGTGGGTTGCCACATACTGCTCCAGGGCATCTTCCCGACCCAGGGATCAAACCTGCATCTCTTCTGTGTTCTGCATTGGCAGGCAGCTTCTTTACCACTAGCACCACCTGGGAAGCCTCAAGGAGCTGTAACAGACCCTATGTCAAGCTAAGCAAGAAACACGCTGTTTTCCCACTGCATCCGAAATGTTTGTAGCATACACATCTCCACATCCACAAAGGCATCACTTTGGTGACAATACGAGTCCTCCTGAACCACCCAAACGCTGTCATCTTTCACAAAACACAAACCTTTGGGAGGGGTGAGATTGACTCCATTTTTAAGGCACCATTGTACTGGTAAAATCCCCAAAGAGTCTGCATGGCACAGCATCGAAAGTTTACTAGGTTCTGGTCTGAGGTCATCAATAGTCACTTGAAAAAAATGATTGTTAAAAACCTGAAAGAAAAGACAACAGTGCCCAGGGTTAATTCCTTGAGATGAACAAATAATGCTCTGAAGGAAGACTGGCACAGCTTTCAAATGAAGCAAACATATTTCACCCAAATGGGCGCAGCAATAACTGCCATTTCAATATATATTCTTAAAGTCACCCAGTCATGAAAAAGTTTAAGTTGATCATTTCGGTCATACTAATGGAACTAAAACGCACATTGGCTAGAATCTAAATGTGCTGGATTCTTCCACCATTTATAAAATGATATAAATAGTGGATGTGCTCAGTCCCTCAGTCATGTCTGACTCTTTCGTAACATCATGGGCCACAGCCCACCAGGCTCCTCTGTCCATGGAAATTCTCGGGCAAGACACTGGAGTGGGTTGACATTTCTTCCTCCAATAAATTGTGTGTGTGTGTGTGTGTGTGTGTGTGTGTGTGTGTGTGTGTGTATACGTGTGTGTGTGTATTTAAAGTAGAAACACATACTTTAGATGGTAGGATAGGTGAGTTCACTGAGACTTCTTTGATGGGGAAAGGAAATTATAATCTTAAAAGACTATCAGTTCCTTAATAAAAATGTTTTTACATGAAATGGTACTTTCATTTTAAATCTTCGAATCGTAGATTTTAGACTTTTCCTTTAATCAGTGACAGCAGACGAGAGAAAGGAAGTGAAGTGTTCTCTGTCCCCTCACTCTGGAAATAGGACTTTGCTTATCACCATTTTAAAGTATTTTCAAAACAGATCACATGGGCTATAATCAGTGTAGCAGGAGAAGCCCAATTATTAGTACAAAGACTACGTATGCAAACTTATCAGCAGTTCTTTTCATGCGCACAGACAAATGGTAGGCTCAGTGTCACGTGGTTAATAAGAGAAGCCGGCACGTGTTCAGGGGCTGAGTTCACTGCTATAAACTCAGTTTTGCGTTGGCATCTTCCTCCAGTCACTGTAGGACACAAGCGTCTGCATCCTGAACTATCAGAGGACAAGTGATGTTCACCCTCCCATTACAAGAGGAGGCACCTGATCAAACTTGCTCCATGATGTAAGCGACCAAAACGGTAGCTTAAGACAGGGCCTGGCTGGGAGGAAGCCCTCTTTCCTGGGTTTACTTGGCATCAAGCCTACTCCCTCGAGTTGGCTTGGAACAGAAAGACTTACGATGTGATCCACTCCAGAGGTGGAGGTCAGGAGCAGGGGAGGGATGCTCACCTTGGTCACGGATGCAGGGCAAATGTGACTCATGTTCACGGTCTCTAGCTTCATCCCAACTGTGAAGAAATGGCTTCTCAAATCTGCATGGTCCTGCAGGGAAAAGACTGAAACTGTTAAAAAGACCTTGTATTGTAAATTAACTCGGTAACTGTCTGGATGCTTTCTTTGAATGTTTTAGTGGGCGACCTACAACAGACTGAAATAATTAACGTTCTCCAGCCTCTAATTATGGCAGGATATCATGTATTTAGGCTTTCCCTGGTGGCTCAGATGGTAAAGAACCCTCCTGCAATGTGTGAGACCTGGGTTTGAGCCCTGAGTTGGGAAGATCCCCTGGAGAAGGGAGGGGCAACCCACTCCAGTATTCCTGCCTGGAGAACTCCATGGACAAAGGAGCCTGGCAGGCTACAGTCAATGGGGTTGCAAAAAGTCAGACACAACTGAGCAACTTTCGCTTCACTTCATCGTGTATTTAATTATTTTCTGCAGGCTTAACTGCTTTTCCAAGGGGTAAACAAGCCTCGGTGGCCATGATGAAATTTGTACTACACGATAAAAAAAAAAAACAAACCACATGGCTTTGATTTTCCTATCATGGACAGACATGCAGCAAAGTAATGGAAGCAACCAGTCATCTAAAACACAACAGGGGTATTCTCAGAAAAGGTGGCCTCTTGCTCCTAGATTTACTTCACAGGCTTCGGGGAAGACCTGGTCTGGGGATACAGCTTGTCTTCTCTGTCGAACAGCATTCAGGGTATCAGTGATGGGTACTGATACTGGTCCTCAGACATGTGGAGACAAAACACCCCGAAACAGCCCAGCACCCAATCAGAACCTGCCTCCTGCTCTATAAAGATGAGCTACATCCCCCACTTAATAGGTGCCTGGCAGTTTTATAGACAATTCACCAAAGCCTTGTGTGCGTGAGCCGAGCCCTCCTGCCTTCTCAAGAAAACACATTTCAGTAACTGCTTCAGCTACCCAGCAACAGATGAGGCTGGTGGGACTCTGGCCACCAGGATTTATCTTGCTGAAATGGAGGTCACCTCATAACTCACGGTCTTTATAAACAGCAGTGGATAAATAAATGTCTTTGCAGCCTGTCCCTGAGGAAATAAGAGCTGCAAGTAAATCCTGCTGTTTCTAAATACATCAGTTGGGTGTGAGAAGTACAAACGCAGCTGGGGATCGATGACTTCCTTTGATCTGCCAATGTAAAGTGGATTTTAAAAAATTTTTATTGGAGCATAGTTGATTTACAATGTTGTGCTAGTCTCAGGCGTAGAGCAAAGTGATTCAGTTACACATATAAAAATATCTGTATTCATTTTCAGGTTCCTTTCCATTATAGATTATTACAAGAAACTGAACATTGTTCCTGGGCTATATAGTAGGTCCTTGTTATCTATCTAGTTTATATACAGTAGTGTGTATATTTTAATCCCAAACATCTAATTTGTCCCGGGCTCTCTGTGTGACCTTGACCACTGACCTGAAGTCTTCAGGCAACTTTACATCCATCCCTGTCTCGGCTCCAAGCCCCACCAGAAGGTTGCTCAATCACAACTCCCAATGCTGGGGTGGAAACCCTTTAATGCACAGGAACCCGACACTAATAACTGTCCCTTACCTGCTCCAATACTCTGGCCACTTGACATGAAGACCTGACTCTTTGGAAAAGACCCTGATGCTGGGAAAGATTAAGGGCAGGAGGAGAAGCAGGTAGCAGAGGAGGAGATGGTTAGATAGCATTACGGACTCAATGGACATGAGTTTAAGCAAACTCTGGGCGACAGTGAGAACAGGGAAGGCTGGTATGCTGCAGTCCAGGAGATCGCAAAGAGTCGGACGTGACCCGGCGACAGAACAACCACAACAACCCACTGCCCTATTTTATTCATAGGTGTCTAGGGGGACCTGCTGCTCCTTAGAAATAAAGCATCAAGGCCTGGACAGAAACGTGCTCCACAGACGATCTTCTCTTTCCAAGGCTGTGGACTCTATAATAAATCCTTACTGTTAATGATTTCAGTGCATCCTGAATCAAACCGTGCATCTAGGTTAGGAGGGGATCACTCTGTGTACACACCACACTCTCATCTTTCTAGAGCCCCTGTGTGCCTCTGTGAACCTCTGAACATCTTCCCCTCTGTTCATACTTAAGAAATATCACCCACATCAAAACCACATGCAGTCACATGTGGGGCGAAAATAAATTAATGACATGAACATTTTTACACAATTAAAATACTGTTAGCAACGCTTTGTCGCGAGGACATTAAAATAATTTAAAATAAAGCTTAGTGAACAAAGGTTGAGAAACAAGTTTTCCTTTGTGAATCACAGCTTAGGTTTTCTACAATTAAGTTTTTTCTACTAGGATTCATTTGCAAGCACACAAACTTCTTACTCGTGGAAATCCATCTGTTTTTGTTCCAACCTATGTGAAAACTCTTAAGCTTTCTTGTTTAAAATACTGCAAAAAAAAAGAAAGAAACTGAATATTTGGAGGGTTAAATACATCCATAAGTAGGTCATTTATATTCCGGACTCAAACAACCATGTCTATTGGCCACAGGAAACACCCTCTTCCAACAATACAAGGAAAGACTCTACACATGGACATCACCAGATGGTCACTACTGAAATCAGCTTGATTATCTTCCTTGCAGCCAAAGATGCAGAAGTTCTACAAAGTCAGCAAAAACAAGACCCAGAGCTGACTGTAGCTCAGATCATGAATTCCTTATTGCCAAATTCAGACTTAAATTGAAGAAAGTAGGGAAAACCACTAGACTACTCAGGCATGACCTAAATCAAATCATTTATGATTATATAGGTAGAAGTAAAAAATAGATTGAAGGGATTGGATCTGATAGAGTACCTGAAGAACTATGGATGGAAGTTCATGACACTGTACAGCACAAAGGGATCAAGACCATCACCAAGAAAAAAATGCAAAAAAGCAAAAAATGGCTGTCTGAGGAGGCCTTGCTGCTGCTGCTAAGTCACTTCAGTCGAGTCCAACTCTGTGACCCCTTAGACAGCAGCCCACCAGGCTCCCCCGTCCCCGGGATTCTCCAGGCAAGAACACTGGAGTGGGTTGCCATTTCCTTCTCCAAAGTGTGAAAGTGAAAAGCGAAAAGTGAAGTCGCTCAGTCATGTCTGACTCGTAGCGACCCCATGGACTGCAGCCTACCAGGCTCCTCCATACATGGGATTTTCTAGGCAAGAGTACTGGAGTGGTTTGCCATTGCCTTCTCCGGAGGGTGCCTTACAAATAGCTAACGAAAGAAGAGAAGCAAAAAGCAAAGGAGAAAAGGAAAGATACACCCATTTGAGTGCAGAGTTCCAAAGAATAGCAAGGAGAGATAAGAAACCCTTCCTCAGTAATCAGTGTAGAGAAATAGAGGAAAACAATAGAATGGAAAAGACTAGATAATCTGTTCAAGAAAATTAGACATACCAAGGGACCATGTCATGCAAACATGGGCACAATAAAGGAAAAAAATGGTATGAACCTAACAGAAGCAGATGATATTAAGAAGAAATGACAAGAATATACAGAAAAATCATACATAAAAGAACTTTACAACAGATAGTCACGATGGTGTGACCACTCACCTAGAGCCAGACATCCTGGAATGCAAAGTCAAGTGGGCCTTAGGGAGCATCACTATGAACAAAGCTAGTGGAGATGATGGAATTCCAGTTGAGCTACTTCAAATCCTAAAAGAGGATGCTGTGAAAGTGTTGCACTCAATATGCCAGCAAATTTGTAAAACTCAGCAGTGGCCACAGGGCTGGAAAAGGTCAGTTTTAATTCCAATCCCAAAGAAAGGCAATGGCAAAAAATGCTCAAACTACCTCACAATTGCACTCATCTCACACGCTAGCAAAGTAATGTTTAGAATTCTCCAAGTAAGGCTTCAACAGTACATGAATCATGAACTTCCAGATAGTCAAGCTGGATTTAGAAAAGGCTAAGGAATCAGATATCAAATTGCCAACATCTGTTGGATCATCAAAAAAGCAAGAGAGTTCCAGAAAAACATCTACTTCTGTTTTATTGACTATGTCAAAGCCTTTGACTGTGTGGATCACAATAAACTGTGGAAAATTCTGAATGAGATGGGAATACCAGACCACCTGACCTGACTCTTGAGGAATCTGTTTCCAGGTCAGGAAGCAACAGTTAGAACTGGACATGGAACAACAGACTGGTTCCAAATTGGGAAAGCAGTATATCAAGGCTGTATATTGTCACCCTGCTTATTTAACTTATATGCAGAGTACATCATGAGAAATGCTGGGCTGGATGAAGCACAAGCTGGAATCAAGATTGCCAGGAGAAATATCAGTAACCTCAGAGATGCAGATGACACCACCCTTATGGCAGAAAGTGAAGAGGAACTAAAGGTCCTCTTGATGAATGTGAAAGAGGAGAGGGAAAAATTTGGCTTAAAACTCAACATTTAGAAAACTAAGATCATGACATCTGATCCCATCACTTCATGGGAAATAGATGGGGAAACAATGGAAACAGTGACAGACTTTATTTTTGGGGGCTCCAAAGTCACTGCAGACTGTGACTGCAGTCATGAAATTAAAAGATGCTTACTCCTTGGAAGAAAAGTTATGACCAACCTAGAAAGAATATTAACAAGCAGAGATGATACTTTGCCAACAAAGGTCTGTCTAGTTAAGGCTATGGTTTTTCCAGTGGTCATGTATGGATATGAGAGTTGGACTGTGAAGACAGCTGAGCGCCAAAGAATTGATGCTTTTCAACTGTGGTGCTGGAGAAGATTCTTGAGAGTCCCTTGGACTGCAAGGAGATCCAACCAGTTCATCCTAAAGGAGATCAGTCCTGAATATTCATTGGAAGGACTGATGCTGAAGCTGAAACTGCAATACTTTGGCCACCTGATGCAAAGAGCTGACTCACTGGAAAAGACCCTGATGCTGGGAAAGACTGAAGATGGGAGAAGGGGACAACAGAGGATGAGATGGTTGGATGGCATCACCAACTCAATGGACACAGGTTTGAGTAAGCTCTAGGAGTTGTTGGACAGGGAGGCCTGGCGTGCTGCAGTCCATGGGGTTACAAAGAGTCGGACACAACTGATCAACTGAACTGAACTGACTTATTGATTATATCTTATTGAGAAACATGAGTTCCAAATTCCAAAAAGCAACTTGGAAATTTTAAAATATATCCTTTTCTGCTCAGACCTAACTTTGACTTTCTTAAGGTTATTTTTTTTTTAATGAAATCTTACAAATTTCCAATTTCTTTTTTTAATTTTATTGACTTATTTTTGGCTGTTCTAGATCTTCACTGCTGTGTGGGCTTTTCTTTAGTCACAGCGAGCAGAGGCTACTTGGTAAGTGTGGTGCATGGGCTTCTCATAGTGGTGGCTTTCCTTGCTGCACAGCACAGGCTCCGTTATTTGTGGCACTCAGGCTTAGTTGCCCCAAGGCATGTGGAATCTTCCCAGGATGGAACCCATGTCCCATGCATTTGCAGGTGGATTCTTTACCACTAGACCATCAGGGAAATCCTTAAGACCATTTTTTAATCAGTATTTAGGAGAAAAAATAATTCCTAGTGATACGGTACACAAATCCCACAAGTTTCAAAAGCAAGTCAACAAAATGAAAATTTGTTAAATTCAGAAGCAAAGATCCATAATGATTATGAGTTTCATTATCATTATAAATTTGCTACTCAAATGTTTATGTAACGAATGGTAATGCCTGAAACTTTTAACTGCAGAGGAAGTGTACTTTCAAAAAAGGTTTGCCCACAAACCTCTGGCCACTTGAAAAGTTTAACACATGACTGATAGCTATGTAATAAATACAAAACTTAGGAGTCTTTGCCAGACTCTCTCATTTATATTATGTGGTTCACCCAAGAAATAATTATTGAATTAAGCCAGTAAAGTTCAGTTGCTCAGCCGTGTTCAACTCTTTGTGACCTCATGGACTGCAACACTCCAGGCCTCCCTTTACATCACCAACTCCAGGAGTTTACCCAAACTCATGTCTATTGCATAGGTGATTCCATCCAACCATCTCATCCTGTCATCCCCTTCTCCTCCTGCCTTCAATCTTTCCCAGCATCAAGGTCTTTTCCAATAAATCAGTTCTTCCCATCAAGTGGCTAAATTATTGGAGTTTCAGCTTCAGCATCAGTCCTTTCAATGAATATTCAGGACTGATTTCCTTTAGGATGGACTGGTTTTATCTCCATGCAGTCCAAGGGACTCTCAAAGAGTGTTCTCCAACACCACAGTTCAAAAGTATCAATTCTTTGGCATTCAGCTTTCTTTATAGTCCAACTCTCACATCCATACATGACTCCTGGAGAAACCATAGCTTTGACTAGACGGACTTCTGTTGGCAAAGTAATGTCTCTGCTTTTTAATATGCGGTCTAGGTTGGTCATAACTTTTCTTCCAAGGAGTAAGTGTCTTTTAATTTCATGGTTGAAATTACCATCTGCAGTGATTTTGGAGCCCCTCAAATATAAAATCTGTCACTGTTTCCACTGTTTCCCCATCTATTTGCCATGAAGTGATGGGACCTGATACCATGATCTTAAGTTTTCTGAATGTTGAGTTTTAAGCCAACTTTTTCACTCTCCTCTTTCACTTTCATCAAGAGGACTTTCAGCTATTTTTCTCTTTCTGCCATAAGTGTGGTGTCATCTGAATATCTGAGGTTATTGATATCTCTCCTGGGAATCCTGATTCCAGCTTGTGCTTTTTCCAGCCCAGCATTTCTCATGATGTACTCTGCATATAAGTTAAATAAGCAGGGTGACAATATACAGCCTTGATGTACTCCTTTCCCAATTTGGAACCAGTCTGTTATTCCATGTCTAGTTCTAACTGTTGCTTCCTGAGCTGCATACAGGTTTCTCAGGAGGCAGGTAAGGTGGTCGTTGTCTGGTATTCCCATCTCTTGAAGAATTTTCCAGTTTATTGTGATCCACACAGTCAAAGGCTTTGGCATAGTCAATAAAACAGAAATAGATGTTTTTCTGGAACTCTCTTGCTTTTTCGATGATCCAGCAGATGTTGGCAAATTGATCCCCGGTTCTTCTGCCCTTTCTAAATCCAGCTTGAACATGTGGAAGTTCACTGTTCATGTACTACTGAAGCCTGGCTTGGAGAACTTTGAGCATTACTTTTTTAGTGTGTGAGATGAGTACAATTGCGTGGTAGTTTGAGCATTCTTTGGCATTGCCTTTCTTTGGGATTGGAATGAAAACTGACCTTTTCCAGTCCTGTGGCCACTGCTGAGTTTCCCAAATTTGCTGGCATATTGAGTGCAACACTTTCACAGCATCCTCTTTTAGGATTTGAAGTAGCTCAACTGGAATTCCATCACCTCCACTAGCTTTGTTCATAGTGATGCTTCCTAAGGCCCATTTGACTTTGCATTCCAGGATGTCTGGCTCTAGGTGAGTGATCACACCACCATGATTATCTGGGTCATGAAGATCTTTTATGTACAGTTTTTCTATGTATTCTTGCCACCTCTTATTATCTTCTGTTTCTGTTAGGTCCATACCATTTCTGTCCTTTATTATGCCCATCTTTGCATGAAATGGTCCCTTGGTAACTGTAATTTTCTTGCAGAGATCTCTAGTCTTTCCCAATCTATTGTTTTCCTCTATTTCTTTGCATTGATCACTGAGGAAGTCTTTCTTATCTTTCCGTGCTATTCTCTGGAACTCTGCGTTCAAATGGGTATATCTTCCTTTTCTCCTTTGGTTTTCCCTTCTCTTCTTTTCACAGCTATTTGTAAAGGCCTTTTCAGACAACCATTTTGCCTTTTTGCATTTCTTTTTCTTAAGGATGTTCTTGATCACCACCTCCTGTACAATGTCAAGAACCACCATCCACAGTTCTTCAGGCACTCTATCAGATCTAATCCCTTGAATCTATTTCTCACTTACACTGTATAATCGTAAGGGATCTTATGATTTGGGTCCTGAATGGTCTAGTGGTTTTCCCTACTTTCTTCAATTTAAATCTGAATTTGGCAATAAGGAATTCATGATCTGAGCCACAGTCAGCTCCAGGTTTTGTTTTTGCTGACTTCTTTGCTTCTCCATCTTTGTTTCTGCTTCTGCATCTTTGCCTGGAAAGAACATAATCAATCTGATTTTGGTATTGACCATCTGGTGATGTCCATGTGTAATCTCTTGTGTTGTTGCAAGAGGGTGTTTGCTATGACTTAACACCCCAAAAAGATGTTGTTTTCATTATAGGGGACTGGAATGCAAAAGTGGGAAAGATACATGGAATAACAGGAAAATTTGGCCTTGGAGTACAGAAGAAGCAGGGCAAAAGCTAATAGAGTTTTGCCAAGAGAACGCTTGCTATAGCAAACACCTTCTTCCAACAACACAAGACAATCCAGCCAGAGAAACATCAAAAACTAGATGATTTCTTGATATCTATTCTAATTCTGTGTTCTGTCATTCATCCATTCATTTGATCAGCATCCATTAAAAACCACTGGGGCACCACACACTGAGCTTCCCTGGTGGCTCAGTGGTAAAGAATCTGCCTGTAATGCAGGAGACCCAGATTTGATCCCCGCGTAGGGAAGATCCCCTGGAGAAGGGAATGGCTACCCATTCCAGTTTGCTTGCCTGGAGAATTCCACAGACAGAGGAGCCTGAGCCTGGCGGTCTACAGCCCATGGGGTCAAAAAGTCAGATGTGACTGAACGACTAGCACTTTCCCTTCACTTTCACCACAGACCAGGCCACCAGATGATGCACAAAATTCACACAATGAAAACTGCATTTGCAAAAGGCGGAAGGAAAAGACGTACAGAGAACAGTGATGGAAGAGGCAGACTTAGAAAAAAATTCAGAACAAATACTGTTTCTACTTGTAGCATCAAAAAGCATAACCACCGAGACACTGGCCATCCGGGGAGTTAAAAGCGTGAACCTTAATTTTGAATATAAAAATCATGAGACTTCAGATGACAATGAAATGATTCTGGGAAGGTGGGACAGTAAATTCAGTTAGGGAGTCTGGGTCTTAAAATACTGCATTGAGGTATTTAGGTCTGATCCAAGAAGCAAAAGGAGTCATTCAGCACTCCTAACAAATACAGAGATTTTTATGATTAAAAAAAAAAAAATTCAATGCCATTGGATTTCCAAATAAGACAATACACAGACCTTCTGAGCACGGTGTGTGTACAAATAAATGTACATGCATATGAACATATAAGAAAAGGCAAAGATATTCTCATTGGAAAATAAATTTAGTTCGAGCCCATTTACTTTGGGCTATTAACACAGTCAGAGAACACGTGTTCATTTACAGACACCAGCTAATCATTTTTGATTCTAAGGAGAGATTGAGGGGAAGTGTTGCTGACCCCCGAAATGATTCAGAAAACCAATGATCTGCTGAGAGATAATGGGAAATTCACTGCGGGTTGAAAGATACATCCTGGCCTTTGCAAAGCTCCAAAGAATCCTTCACACCTCTCAATTACTGGATCAAGAATGATGCTGTTCCTGAGATGAGGAGTAGGTAGTAAATCCTCAGGACATTTACAGATGTGCCTGTCACATTCACGAAATACTGTTTATCCAAACAAACTGGAGTCCAGTTAAACTGCTTATGGAAAAAGCCCCTTTCTTTTAAGACAGGCTGGCGATGTCATTCCCATTTTCATTAATGGCTATACATTTTATTTTTGCCCTGAAGTAGTTTTATATTGATTAGAAGTAAAACACCATTCATTTTACTGAAGGGCTGTCTTACCAGCCTACCTTAACAATCGCTCTTCAGGGAATCTTATTTTCAGTCGAATGACAGTGTAAAAGAGATTATTATATACATCAACTTCCATAACCCAGGCGAACTTCATCAGCTTTATTTTTCCTAAACCTACAGAGCTTTCACTCTCTCAGGAAATCAGTCCTGAATATTCATTGGAAGGACTGATGCTGAAGCTGAAACTCCACTGTTTTGGCCACCTGATGTGCAGAACTGACTCACTAGATAAAGATCCTGATGCTGGGAAAGACTGAAGGCGGGAGGAGAAGGGGCCAACAGAGGATGAGATGGGGGGATGGCATTGCCGACTCAATGGACCTGAGTTTGAGTGAGCTCTGGGAGCTGGTGATGGACAGGGAAGCCTGGTGTGCTGCGGTCCATGGGGCGGCAAAGAGCCGGACAGGACCGAGTGACAACTGCAGAGTCAGAGACAGCACTGACACTGACACTGGCTCGGCCTGGATTAAAACGTTCCAGCAGGGAGAGGCAGCACCAGCGGTGAGCATACTGCAAATACTTGTGAGCGCCTTCCTTGTATTAGCATTTCCCCTCACAGCAGACTATGGGGGAGGATCCATCTTACAGAAAGGAAACTAAGACATATAGAGGTTCAGTTACCTAAACAAGGACACACAGCTGGTAAGAGAATGCACGTGTGCCTGCTAACTCAGTGCAACCCCATGGTCTGTAGTCCGCCAGGCTCCTCTGTCCGTGGGATTCTCCATGCGTGAATACTGGAGTGGGTTGCCACTTTCCTTCTGCAGAGGATCTTCCTGACTCAGGGATCGAACCTGCATCTCCTATGTCACTTGCATTAGCAGGCGGGTTCTTTACCTCTAGCACCACCTGGGAAGCCAGGATTCAAATCTACGTGGTCTGATGCTAAGAACGTGATCCAGCCATCAGATTACCTAGTGGTCTGTGATTAGCCATGGAACAGACTGAGAAGCAAAGACCAAAATGGCTCTTTTCATTTTTCAACTGCTAATAGTTAAGCAAGCAAAAAAAAATAATAATAAAACCCTTATTTACAACCTATATGCTCCTAAGATGCTATTTCAAAGACAGATATTGCCAAGTTAAAAAGTGATAGCTATTAATAGTGACCACTTACTGCAAACCTCCAATTACTGCTGTCAATTCGCAGCACCTGTCGATGGCTTAAGAAAGAACCGTCAAGATAAAATTCTGACACTAGAATTACCTTCCAATGTTTGTATAAAATCAGTCTTCATCAACAATGAACCAGGATTTTTTACTAACTGCTTTCATGTTCTTTAAGGCATGGAGACTGAAGAAATGTGTACAGCGAATGCCTACAATGCTCGACAAGCTATCCGTCATCAACACTTATCTGTCATATGATGGTGTCAGTGCTAACCCAGACAGGTTCATCTGATAAATGGAGTTCCTCCAGGAAACGTGCCCAGCTTCCAAGTCCACAGGAGTCCCAACCTGCTGGTGGTATTTTCAATACCCTGTGTTAAGTGTTAACCTTGGTACAGAATGAAGTAAAAAACATGTGGTTCCCGACACTGAGAATCTTGGAATTTGGTTGGAAAATGACTGAGATGTGATAAAGAATGCTGTAAAAAGAAGTGTGCACAAAACGCAATATATTTGGCGTTCTACCTTTACAATTCTGTCCGATGTCTTCCTTTATTTCACCTGTGAGGCAGAGGACATCAGACAAGCTCAGAGCACTCAGGTACACGCTGGTCCCCGAGATGCCTTTAAGGGGACCCCCATGCCTGGGGAAAAAAAGCATGACCTGAAAGAATAAAGTATCACCATTTAAGAAACACTGCTGCACAGACTGGGCTTCCCAGGTGGCGCAGTGATGAAGAATCCACCTGCCAATGCAGGAGCCATAAGAGATGCGGCTTCAATCCCTGGGTCGGGAAGATCCCCTGGGGGAGGAACTGGCAACCCACTCCAGTATTCTTGCCTCGGGAATCCCTTGGACAGAGGAGCCTGATGGGCTACAAAAAGTCAGACATGACTGAGCACATGCTGCAAAGAGCTGCCTGAATATTGGTCATTGGCGGAGCAACAAAGCTTCGGGTGAATATTGAGGTTCTCCACGACACAGGTAAGTGCCAGAGTGCTGGCCTACAGAGGGAGGTGAAGAGTACCAATCAAGAGGCAGAAGACAGGGGAAAACAAAGAACGTTCTAGGGTCACCTCATCTCCCAAATGCCTCCTTGATCTTAACCCACTGATTGCTCTCCGTTTACTTTAGGAGCTGGCAGCGCTTACAATTTAGCACATGTACATCACAGGTTCTCCAAACAGCCAATGCTTCTTGCCAGCCCTGCTTCATCAGATAAATACACTCCACATGATAGAAAAATAGGAAGAATGTGGCATGGGGGAGAGGGAGCTTAAACTAATTCAGTTCAGTCCAGTCGCTCAGTCGTGTCCGACTCTCCGCGACCCCATGAATCACAGCACGCCAGGCCTCCCTGTCCATCACCAACTTCCGGAGTTCACTCAAACTCATGTCCATTGAGTCGGTGATGCCATCCAGCCATCTCAGTCTCTGTCGTCCCCTTCTCCTCCCGCCCCCAATCCCTCCCAGCATCAGAGTCTTTTCCAGTGAGTCAACTAACATGACACAATTAAAATGTACTCGGTGAAGATTTTCATGTAAGAAAAGCAGTGCCTCACTCCCTGCACAGAAACTAAACTTTTACAGCCCAAGTTCCACAATTAAATACTCCAGGAATTTCCTTCAGCGGTGGCCGTTTGAGCCTCAATCTTTAATCCTCTGGTTCTAGTTTTGCTCATGAGGATATAAAAAATGGACAAAAAACAATGTGCAATTCCGTCCCCTTGCACATAAGTATCAAAATCTTTTAGCACATCATACACAAAAACACTGCCATGTGACCCAGCAATCCCACTGCTGGGCATACACACCAAGGAAACCAGAATTAAAAGAGACACGTGTACCCCAATGTTCATCGCAGCACTGTTTACAATAGCCAGGACATGGAAGCAACCTAGATGTCCACTGCAGACGAATGGATAAGGAAGTTGTAGTATATATACACCATGGAATATTACTCAGCTACTAAAAAGAACTCAGTTCTAATGAGGTGGATGAAACTGGAGCCTATTATACAGAGTGAAGTAAGTCAGAAAGAAAAACACCAATACATGGAATTTAGAAAGATGGTAACGACAACCCTATATGCGAGACAGCAAAAGAGACACAGATATAAATAACAGCCTGCTGGACTCTGTGGGGGAAGGCGAGGGTGGGGTGATTTGGGAGAATAGCACTGAAACATGTATATTGCTGCTAAGTCACTTCAGTCGTGTCCGACTCTGTGCGACCCCATAGACGGAAGCCCACCAGGCTCCCCCGTCCCTGGGATTCTCCAGGCAAGAACACTGGAGTGGGTTGCCATTTCCTTCTCCAATGTGTGAAAGTGGAAAGTGAAAAGTGAAAGTGAAGTCTCTCAGTCGTGTCCGACCCTTAGCGACCCCACGGACTGCAGCCTACCAGGCTCCTCCATCCATGGGATTTTCTAGGCAATAGTACTGGAGTGGCTTGCCATTGCCTTCTCCGACATGTATATTACCATATGTGAAATAAATGACCAGTCCAAGTTCGAAGCATGAAACAGGGCACTCAAAGTTGATGCTCTGGGACGACCCAGAAGGATGGAATGGAGAGGGAGGTAGGAGGGGGTTCAGGATGGGGACACATGTACACCCATGGCTGATTCATGTTAATGTACGGCAAAAACCACCACAATATTGTAAAGTAATTAGCCTCCAATTAAAATAAATTAATTAATAAAGAAAAGAACACTTCCCAGTATATTTTTTCAGTTGCAACATGCAAGTTTTTTTTTTTGGTCTTCAGGGACCTCAAACATTGCATAAGCATCTTTTCAAAGGCTTCAGTTAATTTGCATAATTTCTAAGAAAAGGCTTCAGAAAAGTCAAAGGAGGGTTTTAATTAGTCTCACATTCACATATATATTATCAACAACGACCTAGGCTTAACTCCTTTATTCATATCAGCATGTTCTGTTATGCCAAAAAAAAAAAATCCAACGCAAATTATCATACTGTTCCTCTTTTGTTTTATCAAAGACCTAGTTCTCATATAGTCATTAGATAATTACCCCCTTTACATTCGTTTCATCTAAAAATGGACATTAAGATGCCAGCATTAATTAAATCAATAGCATTATTATATTTCAATTCTGTTGCACTGAATTAAACTCAGCCAATGAAGTATTTATAACAAAAGCGTAATAAAAAATCTATAAGCTGAACACTAATAAGCATTTCCATTTTTTTTACCTACAGCTGTAAACAGCAATTTTTATCAACTAGTCCTGCATTCAGTCAAGTTAAAAAGCAGTCATAAGAAAACCTAGTACTACATACTTCAACCCCAACCGCAGAAATCTGTAACAGGTGATTGTAGCAGGACTATTTCCAAAGTTAAGTTCCCAAACTGATACACTGGCTGTTTTTAAACAGCAGGGGCAAGGAGAATGCCTTTCATTGATTAATACTTAAAAATCACAAAAGCATTGTAAGTGGCCAGAAATTCAACCTTACTTACAGCACCACTATAAGGAAAAAAAAAAAAAGAAAACCCGGAAAACACACACAGAGGTAAACAGAGATTACGGGCTTCTGTTGAGGTTCAGTAGTAAAGAATCTGCCTGTCAAGCAGGAGACATGGGTTCGATCCCCGGGTCAAGAAGATCCCCTGAAGAGAATGGCAACCCACTCCAGTATTCTTGCATGGAGAA
The DNA here is from genome assembly GCF_049115385.1 of Moschus berezovskii. Taxonomy (NCBI): domain Eukaryota; kingdom Metazoa; phylum Chordata; class Mammalia; order Artiodactyla; family Moschidae; genus Moschus; species Moschus berezovskii. Next base: position 72,993,061 of record NC_142474.1, on the reverse strand, counting down.
TTCCATAGACAGAGGAGCCTGGCGGGATACAGTCCATGGGGCCACGAGAGTTGGAGACGACTTATCAACTAACCAACAATGCAGTGAGGCAAGCGGGATCTTAGTTCCCGGACCAGGCAAATCACAGCAAAGATAACCAAGATGGACTGTATTTTTTAATTCTTAAGTGTTTAGAATTAAAAGCAAGACACTACCTAGCAGCCTGCAGGCAGCAGCGCAGGAGCCCCACAGTCAAGACATCACTTTTTTTAACTACAGTTTCTTTACTTTCCCAACAAAGGTCCGTCTAGTCAAGGCTACGGTTTTTCCAGTGGTCATGCATGGATGTGAGAGTTGGACTGTGAAGAAAGCTGAGCGCCAAAGAATTGATGCTTTTGAACTGTGGTGTTGGAGAAGACTCTTGACAGCCCTTTGGACTGTAAGGAGATCCAACAAGTCCATCCTAAAGATCAGTCCTGAGTGTTCACTGGAAGGACTGATGCTAAAGCTGAAACTCCAATACTTTGGCCACCTGATGCGAAGAGCTGACTCACTGGAAAAGACTCTGATGCTGAGAAAGATTGAAAGTGGGAGAAGGGGACGACAGAGGATGAGATGGTTGGATGGCATCACCGACTCAATGGACGTGGGTTTGGGTAGACTCTGGGAGCTGGTGATGGGGACAGGGTGTGCTGTGATTCATGGGGTTCAGAGTTGGACACGACTGAGTGACTGAACTGAACTGCTAAGTTTCTTTACATCGTTGCGCTGGTTCCTGCTGTGCAGTGAAGTGAATCAGCCGTAAGTGTACAGATATCCCCTTCCTCTTGAACCTCTCGTCCTACCCACTGGGTCATCACAGAACAATGAGCTGAGCTCCCTGTGCTACAGCAGCTCCCCACTGGTTAGCTGTCTCACTCACGCGAGTGGACACATGTCAATGCTACTCTCCCAATCTGCCCACCCTCTCCCTCCCCCACTGTGTCCACAGGTCCACTCTCTGTGTCTCTATTCCTTCCCGGCGAATACCTCCCTCACTACCGCTTTTTTAAATTCGTTATATATGTGTTTATACGATATTTGTTCTGAACTCTCGACACAACTGGGCTTTCAGATTTTCACCATGACCTTTCCTGTTGGACCAAGTTGCCCTCTTTAGCAAGTCTCACAAGATGTTTTCCAATGCACGTAAAAACAGGTTGTCCCCACTCTGTTTTCTGAGTTCTGAAATGCACGGGCTACAGTTCAAGAACCCAGAACATGTGAAAAATAACACACATAAGCAACTCCTCTAGTTTCTCTAAGTGGCAAAGGACGAGCATTACATAAACTGATGTGATTCACCATCCCAGAGAGGCTGTCCTGCCTGAGTCTTTAAAGAGATGAGAAAGAGGAAGAAAGTCGGGGAGTCGCAGAGACTGAGCTCCCAGGCCTGGGTGTGCAAGACCGGAGTCCACGTTAGGGAAGCCTGGGGCCCACCACTGGGCAGAAACTCTGAGGTCAAGTCCGCAACCCCAGCAGGATCACAGGGCTGCAGCCCCCAGGCCAGTGAGAACGTGACCTGCTGTCTAAGACAGGCTCTCTTTCAAAGAACCACCGGTTTTAGTTGAGGGGAAAGAAAGAGTCGCCACGCATCACACAAACATTTTGTTCAGTCGCTAAGTCGTGTCTGGCTCTTTCTGACCCATGGACTGCTCCTCCTCCCTTCACTGTCTCTCAGTTTGCTCAAATCCACGTCCATTGAGTCAGTGATGCTCTCTACCACCTCATCCTCTGACGTCCCCTTCTCCCTCCTTCAATCTTTCCCAGCATCAGGGTCTTTTCCAATGAGTCGGCTCTTCACATCAGGTGGCCAGAGTATTGCTTCATTATTTGGTATCAGACACGCTGCTGGGTGGAACAGGGAATGTTACGCTCAAGAAATTAAGTTCGGGCCCTACAGAGGGGGCCTCGCGCAAATTCTGGAAGAATCCAAGGGTCCCACCTGAAGGCCAAACTCAGCTACAGTCTTATAGTGTTGCTGTATTTAGCTGCCCTAGAAAGGAACAAGTCGGTCGCCAAGGAAACCGTAACCTGACAACCTACGGTAACAGCGGTTCACACTGTCTCTTACCCCTTCGGCCAGACCAGACACAATGAGAAAGAAAGCTCTCTTGGCTACACTTGACCTTCTCTCTCTGGCCTGTGACCTCGGTCTCAGATGTGAAAACAGACAAGGGTTTCTCTCCTAAGGGTTAAGTTGACAAACACACCAACAGGGACATAATTCAAAGCTGGAAAGAGCTAAAGAAATAACAGATGTGGACTGTTCCATGTGTTACAAGCACAGCCTGTACACTCTGAGCAGTGAAGAAAGATGTGCACAGAATGTTTGTCTTTCTGTGGCTGGGGAAAAAATCACCATGGCCACACAGAGCATCTTTTTTTCTCAATTAGCCTTTTCTCAGTGGTCCCTTCTCTCTACCAAACATGAACTTACGGGAAAACAAGGAGCAAAGAAAAGTGAGACGGGCGTCCCCTGAGATGAAACCAAACGAGGCTTAACTTACTGCTCTATTGTTAGTGGAAGCCCCTTATTTGGATGTCAAGGGCACTTAACACCTATAACGCGTTATCAGTTATAGATGCATAATTCTGGATCTGTTCAACCGCTACCCAAGTCAGAGATAACAGGAGCTGAACTGTGAGGTGGACACCAGGAGACTGGGAGTCTTATCCAAGTACTGCACCAGGCACACCTTTTACCTGCTGTGAGTCCTGACGAAGTCAAAGCCTCAGCTCTCATGACCTTGAACCCCTTTAACCTCCACCACGGCCACATGTATCTGCAATGGTGGATGGGAACTTTTATCCAAGTTGAGATTTGTACTGATTTCTTCACTAACCTACTCAAGAATATGTACTGAGTGCTTCCTATGGCTGAAGTGTTCAAGGTGCCGGCTCACAAAAATAGAAGCAATCTGCTCTCACAGAGCATACATTCCAGGTAGAAGAAACGGAGCAGACCCAGAGAAAGAACCTGATGCAGACAACGTCAGGGGATAAATGTCTAGCAGGCTGCAAGGCTGGGGAGATGGCGTGAGGATGCTTTTTCTGACTTTAAGCAGAAACTTGAAGACAGTGAGGGGGAGAGTAGGGGTCATCACGCTCCAGGTAAAGCATCACCGCAAAGGCCTGTGAGCAGGCATCTCTGTGCACTGGACGGATAGCAGAGGCCAGCAGAGGAGAGCCGATGAGGCCCGTGAGCAGCAGAGGTGCTCAGAGAGCACACAGGGACCAATCACACGGAACCACACAGCAGAGGAGTGCCATGATCTGAATCCTGTTTCAGAACAATCCGTCTGGCTGCTCTCAGAACAGACTGCAGAGGGGCCGTGAGCAAACAAGCCCGGAAACAAATTTTGAAACGGATGCAAGAGTCCAGGGAGGATGGTGCCTTGGACCAGGGCAGTGGTGGTGGACACAGCGAAGGGTGACTGGACTCGGGAAGGATTCTGATAGCAGAGCGAACAGGCTGATAGACAAGCGGAATGGAGGTTTGCAGACAAGAACCAGCACAGGCAGCAGGCCTGAGAAAGCCTGCCTCCAGGGTCAGGAGGGAGGTAAACAGGACCCAACAAGAACGTGAACTCTTCCCCAAATGTAAGAGTGGCCCACTGTGCCCACACAGTTTGTTCCGACCATACAGTTTATACCAACACCCCTAGTTCCCCTCCAGGCGACTGGAAGATGGGTGTGTGCTGGGCAAAGGGCACCTGAAACTGGCTGCCCCCCACGGCCGCCCCGGACACTCTGCGTCTCACCCGAGCATCCCCAGGACGTGCTGGGCCAACATGCTGCGGGAGGAATTAAGACCATCCTGTGCACTGTCTTGGAAGAGGACTCTAGGTAAAGCGTGTGTGTGTGGGTTTCCAGCATTCACTGCGTTCACTGTCTTTGCTGATTTTGCCAGCTATCTTTTATTCTTTTTAAGGAAACTTTTTTTTCTTCCATAATTTTACTTTACTTGTTTTTGGCTGTGCTGGGTCTTTGTTGTTGCATGGGCTTTCTCTGGCTGTGGGGGGTTGGGCTACTCTCTAGCTGAGAAGCACGGGCTTCCCACGGCAGTGGTTTCTCTTGCTGCAGAGCACGCGCTCTAGGGCACACTGGCTTCAGCAGTTGCAGCTCCTGGGCTCTAGGGCACAGGCTCAACAGTTGCGGTGCATGGGCTCAGTTACTCCTGGCATGTGGGATCTTCGTGGATCAGGGATGGAACCCGTGTCTCCCGCACTGGCAGGCAGATTCTTTATCACTGAGCCACCAGGGAAGCCCCTTGCCAGCTGGATCTCTCACTGTAATAAACTGCAACCGTGATTACAGCAACCCTGAGTCCTGGTGAATTACCAAACCGAGGAAGGGGTAGGGGGCAGATCCGACGACCCCGACCTAGGAAGCACGCTGGGGTTTCCGGCCCCCACCTCAATTCTTCACTTAGAGCTCCCTCGACTCTCCCACACATCTCTAAATAGCTTCTTCGGCTTTTCAAATTGAGAATTTAAGCTTTTGTTGCTGTTAATGAATGGAAAAAAAGTATTCAAACAATTTCACTTTTTTAAGAGGTCAAAACGAACAATGGATTTTAGTGACATTTCAAAGAACGTTCTTCCCTTGCAATTATGAGGTGTGGTCATGAATGAGGTGCTCTGGAGAGCCCCTGCTTTTCCTGGGCTGAGCATCTGTATTCCTCTAAGGAAAAAGGCCTGTACTTCAATCACCTGGCAAATAAGGAACTGCTGTTTCTCACTTGCAGGTCTTTTTGATATATATGGGAGCTGTCCGTGAAACCTCCGTAATTTAACACTTGCAAACAAGAGGGGTCACCGTGGTAGATTACGATTTATTTATACGAACTGCAGAAAATGAAAAGCAGCAGTAATTATAAAAGGCTTATGAGGGTCTCGCATACGAAACACTACATTCATTATCATTAGATTCATACGGTCTAGTCTCCCTTGGTCCTATTTTAAAAACTTAACTAAATTCCCTCAAATCCACTCTTTATATTTTAATAAATACTTCCTGAATTAGAACTGAAGCAGGATAGAAAACACTGGCCAAAAACTGGTTTAGCCCTGTCCTTCATTTTTCATGACAAAAAAACTCTTAAGAGAAACCCACCCTGGCAGTCCTTTGTGAAGAAAAGTAAAAAGTTTTCATTGAAACTGGGGCATTTCACTTTGACAGTGGGATGTATCCTAAGTTAAGTATATGATGGCTTACAAAGGTAACATAAAATGTTAAAAAAAAAAAAAAGCCAGTAAGAGACCTTGCTCATTTGTAGCACAGGAATACATAATTACTATTTTTTTTCAAATAAATTAGTATTATTATAGGGATTATTCTTTATCAAATCTATTGGGTCTATAAATGATGAGACTGGTTTCCAAGAAACAAAAGTTCATTATTTATTTTCCAATAACAGAAAATACTTTTTTAATCCCTTCCCCATTTTTGGCACCCATTTCATTAATTACTTATGTTTCTTCTGAAGATACATTTTGAAATTTATCTGCACTTTTCAAATAGGGAAGTCAGAATTCTCAGTATAATATGGCATCCGAAAGTCATTTAATGTGCTCTCTCAAATCAAGGGCAATAAACTGTCTTTTGTTTTAATTCAACTGCTAAGAGAGTTTGAGTCTCATCCCATGCCCCCATGTAACATAGCTGAATAATTTACCTCCATGCGTGTGGAATTACTCAGTAGAAAATACTACTCTTTGGTTTCTGAGGTTACTAAACATACATGAAATGTGGTTGTCCTGGGTGGAACCGCATCTCTTAAAAGAAGGCACATCCACCAAGAACCTGTGAATTTGACCTGGTACAGAAAAAGGGTTCCTGAAGATGCTCTGAAGTGAAGCGGAGGTCACAAGGCATCAGCACGGGCCCACACTGAATGATCAGTGAACCCACAGGGGAAATCTGGACAGACACGCAGGGAGAAGGCCACACGGAGAGGGAGGCAGAGACTGGGGTTCTGCGGCAGTCACATCCAAGCAACAACAAGGGCCGTGGGCAACCCCTAGAAGTGAGCACAGACTCCAGGGACCATTCTCCCTCAAGGCCTTCAGGGGGGCGCACACTGCCGACACCTGGATATTCACTGACAGCCTCCACAACCGTGACAAAGGGCGTATCCGTTGTTTTCAGCTACATAATCTGTGGCACGTTATTACAACCGTCTTAGGAAACTAACACGGTGGTCGTTCTCAGGATTTCAAAATTAACTGTACAACATTCACTGCATACAAAGTCTGCTTCAGAAAATTTCCCCTTTCTTTTCCACCAAACTGAAATAAAAGGTAACATTTATAAAAGTGTTTCATAAGCTTTAAGAACACAGAACTTTCAATGCAGCCAATTTTTATTTACTAAGTGCCCACTCCATACTCCCGTAGGCCCTGGGAACAACAGAAAATCTCCAGTATCTACTCTTTAAAGCAGCAACTGCGCAGCACAGGGAACCCTGCTCAGTATTCTGTAAAACCTTAAGTGGGGAAAGAATTTTAAAAAGAACAGATACAGGTGAATGTGTAAATGACTCATTCTGCTGCACCACCTGAGACCAACATAACGTGGTTAACCAACTCTACTCCAAAACAGAATAATTTTTAAAAAGCAACTGTTAATCATAAAATACTGAGGATGAGGACAATTCTCAGGTACTCCATGCAAATAACCATCTGGTTTCTAATTGAAAACATTTAAGTGAGAGAAGGGGGTAACTGACATTTTTGAGAAAAATATAAACAATTATGAAGCCTTGGAACTGGGTCAAGAGCACTATACAGAGTAGCGACTCAATAAACAGCTAACCAGTTAGTTAGTTATTAAAAATATACACACGTGCTGTGTTGCTTCAGTCATGTCTGACTCTTCACGACCCCAAGGACTGCAGCCCTCCAGGCTCCTCTATTCATGGGATTTCCCAGGCAAGAACACTGGAGTGGGGTGCCACACCCTCCTCCAGGGGATCTTCCTGACCCGGGGATAGAACCCATGTCTTTCACATCTCCTACACGGACAGGAGGGTTCTTTACCACTAGCACCACCTGGGAATCCCCTAAAAATATATAAGGATTATTAATGTTTATATATTTTGAGTCTTGGTAGTGTTCTTGCCTGGAGAATCCCAGGGATGGTGGAGCCTGGTGGGCTGCCATCTATGGGGTCACACAGAGTCGGACACGACTGAAGTGACTTAGCAGCAGCAGCAGCAGTCATAATTCTAAATAATAAATCTGCATATCCAATGACTCTGTGACCATTTATTATTAACTCAACATATTTCAAATCAATGAATAAAATGAATTTGTCCATTCAAAAATTCATTCCATATTGAGAAATATTTACTGAGTATGATTATAGCCAAGGAGTTATGTTTCACTGAATGAATGATGTGAGAACTTTACCCTCAAGTCCAAGCTACAAGACTTTAAAAAAAGGGGAGTCCCGGATGAAGGTGGCAGATTAAAGCGCACATTAACTTCACCTCTTCCTAGATGCTAACCAAAATTACAGTAAAGCTTTTTAAAGACACAAAGCCACTCAATCAGCAGCTAAAGAACAAAGCTAAGGACTTCCCTGGCAGGTCAGTAAAACCGAATGTGGACTCCATTGCAGGGGAGGTGGGCTCAATCCTTATCAGGGAACTAAGATCCCACAGGATGCTCGATGCAGCCAAAAGAGAAAAAAAAGAGAAGCTAAAACGCACATGAACAAGAAGTAACTAAACTTATTCAACAGAGTCAAATCCCAAGCCTCCTGCACAAGAGCTGAGACCCAGTCCTATGAACAGGGCAGAACCTGCAGAAGGCTCAGAAACCAGTAACAACAGGTATGTCTGAAACTGCGGATGAATGGAAGGTGATAAAGCAAGAAGTGTGGGGGGCTGTCTGAGAGGCAGTCAGACCCCAGGCATCCTTCCCTCCCCACCTCTACAGACCAGGGGTCCCCCAGTCTCCTGTGAAGAGGATGAAGCAGGTGGCCCCTAGTCTGCGGGCACAGGGAACATACAAACTCAAGGTGGAAACCCAGAGCCCTCTTCCTGCCACTCAGCTTCTAGAACGCAGGCAGCTGGACCTGAACCCCTGGTGGGAAGCTGAAATTCACCTCCTTGGAAATCAGCTAAAGAGAAAAAATCATCATGCAAAGAAGAAGCTCCCGTACAAAAGAGGCCCTGCTACACGGCCCAGCCCCGCCCTCAGCGTTCACTTCTCCCTCTTACTCCAAAGCACGGCCAAGGATTCTCAGACACCCAAGGACAGCCTCGAGCAAGGATGACAGAAAGCAAAGGCAACGTGGGGAAAGCAAACTATTCCAGGAGAAAACACTTGACAAAATCAATACTTCCAACAAGAAACACTCGTGCTTCCACGCCGAAAGAACAGGAGGCAAAAGCATTCACAGAACAAAATGCCAAACGAGTGCTCGTGAAAACACAAGAGCACATGTGAGGGGAGAAAGCATCTGACAGCAGAGCAGACGGAGCAGAAGATGAAAAACTGAAACGAAGGGGGAAAGTTACACCAGGCCAAAAGCCCCGCATCCACATGGTCACGGGTGAAGAAAGTAAGAGAGACGGAAGACAGGACTCGAGAAGAAACACCTCCAAAATTAAAAGGCATGAGCCGCGGTCACCCAACGTACCCTGCACTCTGGATGGACACAGACACCCACCACGGTCACCCGTCGTGAAATTTCAGAACAGTGGAGAAAAAGAGAATATACAGTCCCAGAGAAGGAAAGGAAAAATGAGTGACTCCGGATTCTCGACAAAAGGGACAGCCAACCTAGAATTCTAGACCCAAACTATCCGAGACGTATGGAGACAAAATCACAACTCTTTCAGTCCCTCGGGATGAGGGCACAGCAGGCTGCCAGTGCGGGAGGCTGTGCTGTGTTTTATCATCTTCGTAACCCGAGGACAAAACGCCAGAGTAAGCCAGCCCCAGACTGTTAATGACACCTGGCTCGCCCTCACCACGCTCTGAAGAAGGTCCCAGGGCCCCCTTGAGGCCCCGCTGCCCAGAGCAGATGGGAAGGTTAAGTCATTGCACAGAAATACTGTGCTGGGTGTGTTCTGAGAACCAGCTGGACAAGCAGAGACTGTAAACCTGCGGACTGCAGTCTTTGTTACAAAGGGATGCCCAGCACCTGGAGTTCAGGATACAGCCTGGCTGATGACCCAACTAACTCCCCAAGGTTAGCTCAGGGCTGTGCACACCTAACTTCCCTGAAAACTCAGTGGAAGGTGAGGCCCGTTCAGTACCCAGGCCATGTCCGGCTATCTCCACTCCAGAGAGCAAGAAAATGCCGTCTCCTCCAACAAGCAGGGCTGGTCTTGCTCCTCATGTACATGGTCAAGAGTAAGTCGTGTAACATTGAGGAAAACATACGCAGGCAGTAACACAACACAGAGAGGCAAGGACATGGTTAACGCCAAAGTCAGGGATCTGGTCACCCAGAGCCAGCAGCTGTCTGAGCCATCATGGGAAACATCATTTTTTCATCAAACAAATAAAAAAATTAGATAGCTCTATTCACTTTGGTTTTCTCTGGTTTCTTTGGTAAGGAATGAGAGGGTGAAAATGCGATTTCTATAATCTTTTATGATGGGAAAAATACAGTAAATCTTGAAGAAAAATTTTAGTAAGATTCAGATTATCTTATAATATCCTTATTAATTATTTAATAACAAGGTTTTAAGCATTATCTTGGAACATGGGTATTTGGGAAGATTACAAAACCGAGCGAAATGGAACAGACAGTGTTTTAAACATTTAAAATGAACACCAGTCAAGAAGGTAGCTTTTTAAATAGCACGAAGTACTGGGAGGCAGGCAACTTCTTAACAGGGTTTATTCTCGAAAAGAGTAGATAAATTGCTAGGAATCGACATCTTACCTTAAACACTTCCATTGGAAGAGGAAACTTAGCAGCATCAATAAGAGATTTCTCCAGAGCACGTTTCCACTCTGAGTCCGTCTTCAAAGGATAGATTTCTGTATCAACAGCAAATCACATAAGAGTTTAAGGGCTGAAACGTTCTACTGGGTGGTTCTTTGCTGAATTTTATCTTCTCAGGGTTTCACAATAACTTGGCAGGTTCAGCGACTGTAAGCATTCACACCCTGCCCGCCATAAAAGGCCACCTGCTAAAGAGATTTCCTTAAGTTAAATAGCAACCCAGGATTCTGCGATCCGAAATAAAGAATCAACTTAATAGGGCTCTTCTTCAGGGACTACATGCATGCATTCTGCATGTAATTTGATGGTGTTAAGTCACATTCCTCACACCTTCATCCATCCTCAGTCCCAAATTCCACACATCACCAGGGAAGTCATATCCAGTGATGAAGAACTTATTATCTGGTAAGTTTCTAAATGAGAAAAGACTCTTGTCTGGCGTTTTCGGTTATTACAGCCTATTTCTCACTAAATCTCTAAGCTCTCATATGCTAAAAATAGTCCACCTAAGTCAGGAAATTATGAAAAGGTAGATTAAAATTTACCAACCAAGTTTAATATTTGCACTTGAAATGTTGCTAACACATCACATGTTGCCCAGGTTTCCGCCCACAGTGGGGAGAAGGGATTTACGAAGGGAGGTTACCCAGTCTGAATACAAAATTAGAAGAACAAAATTGTTGAGCGCTGTTTTTACCAGTTGCTGAAACTGCAGGGGAATTTTATGATCTGATCTCAACAGATTTAAGACCTTATCAAAATAGGATTTGCAGAAGCACTCACTTGCAGGAGATATGTTTATACCTTCGCTATATCAACTCAGGCTACTTCAGACAGATAGCTAGGATATGAATATCAATTTAAGCACAGTTAAAAGGCAACATTAAGCCTTTGGGGCTGTATTTTTAATTTCCTGCATGTCTGCTTTTTAGCAGGCAGCCATATATTTTGATGCTCATAGCGTTTGAACTCACCTTGAGCTTGAACCGCCTGTGTTTTAGCAGTTTATTTGGTCTTTGCAGACTATCACAATTATGGTGGGCAAGCGGTGCTGCCAGAAGGGGCCAGGTTATCAATGCCCTGCCCACCGTCACTCTTGTCAGCTATGTCAAGTCCCATAAAGGATACTTAATGACAAGACAGACTCTACTTGTATAAACTGTCTATAATCCTTTTGAGCCTTTTATTTATGCTCTTACACCTCTGTGGAATTCTTTTCCCCAATTTGGCATTTCGGTATCAGAGCAAAAATAGAATGAGATTCTTTTTGGTAGACACATTCAGGGGAATATAGTAAGCCACTCCCCCAATAAACACCTCTGCAGAGAATGGTCCCTCCCACCTCCACAGGTGAGAAGGAGAAATCACTTATCACAAGGTCCCACAAAGAAGGAAGAGGGACCAATTCACGGAGCCTTATGAAGTGTCCCGGGAGGGTGAGGGGGATTCCCTGGGATGCCCTGGTGCTCCAGCTCAGGGCGCAGCATCTGAACCTCGGGAAAGAGGAAGGCAGTTCAGGTTTCTGGAACCACAGCCCAGAGGACACCAAGCGCAGCAGCTCAAGAGGGTGTCAGGTGTGCCAAATGTGCTCCGCCACTCAGTCCTGTCCGTCCCTTTGTGTCCCCGTGGCCTACAGCCCGCCAGGCTCCTCTGTCCATGGCGATTCTCCAGCAAGAATACCAGAGGGGGTCGCCATGCCCTCCTCCAGGGGACTTTCCCGACCCAGGGATCGAACCCACGTCTCCCACATTGCAGGCGAATTCTTTACCAGCTGAGGCACCAGGGAAGCCCCAACAGGGAGGGCAGGGGGGAGCAACAAACAAGACCCTGGACTTGCTAAGTAAAACAGGAACAGACCCACTTTTCTAGGGTTCTGGAAGCATATCGATGGGGAGCTCGACATCGTAATAAAAGGAGAACCAAGTCATGCAAAAGGAGGGTGACTTCTAAAGACAAGGTTAAAGGAAGGTCTGCAGACATACAGGGAGAGAAAAAAGAAGAGAAAGTACCGATCCCTGAACTCTCAAGGTCTGTAACTGAGGACTCTTGGGGTGGGAGGAGCCCCTGAGACAGAAAGGAGAGTTAAAAAAGAGTGGTTAAAAATTATCCAAGGCCAAGTAACTAGATTCCAACAAAAAATAAAAATTAAAAAAATACTAAGATAAAAGGGCTGCTGAATATCACCAAATAATATGCTGAAATTGAACGAGTGGGATTATGGTCTGATAAATTATTATATAATGTAATTTTTACCTCAAAAAAGAAAGGTAAGAGAAACCATATTTAACTAAACAAAGGTAAAGAGAAACCATATTTAACCAAAAAATTTTAAAAAAATTATTCAGGACCACAGCAATGAAAACCCAATATGGTCAGATCCAAACTCAGATCTAAGCAAGGAGATGGGAAGCGATTTCCCTGCGGCTCAGAGAAATGCTCACAGCACCTCCTGACAGCCGGCAGAGCAGGACTGGACCAGTCGTGTCATCCCAGGGGGCTGCATCCACCTGATGCCATGTCTGTTCCAGCAAACCAAAGAGAAGTGTCATAAAGCCTAGTACTTTGATCTGAATGTAGGTCTCCCTAAAATTCATGTTGAAATACTCAAGGTGATGGCCTTAGGAGCTGGGGCCACTGGGAGGTGACAAGATCATGAGAATGGACCTCCCAGGATGAGATCAGTGTCTTTTATAAGAGAGACCCCAGAAAAATCCCTCTCCTTCCTCCAGGTAAGAACACAGTGAGAAGACACGGTCTATGAACCAGGAAGTAGGTCCTCATCAGACACTGAATCTGCTGGTGCCGAGATCTTGGACATCCAACCTCCAGAGCTGGGAGAAATCAATGTCTCTTGTTTATAAGCCCCCGTTTCCCATCTGTTACAGCAGCTGGAATGAAGGAAGATACCTAGGAGATCTCGCCGGACTTTCATCTCTGTCCTACAATCTCAAGATGCTTTGTCTTCATGCTGAGGATATTAAATTCCAATACAGAATTTAATCCCATGGCAGGGCACACTCTGTCTTAAAAGGCCAGAAATTAGCTGCAGTTTTGTCAGTACCCTCGGCCACCTGCAGAAGCTAAACACCTCCTAGTTTCAACAAGCAGAGAACAATAGTCTGTGTGTGTGTTTCATTAGACCGAGAGGTGCTTGGTTACGCCAGCAAGTTTATAGACAATAAATAGCACCATTAAAAGAACATAAGACATGTTCATAAAGTGATCGTGTTGCTGGTAATTAAATAGAGGGTATCATGTCCATTTCTGTTGCTGAGAAGTTAAAAGGCAATTAAAACCTGTCCTGACTCATCTTGAACTAGAAACCTAAGTGAAAACGAGGTGTCCGCCTCTGCAGACTGGCCATCCATCTCATGGAAAGTGCAGGAGGAAGAGGGGCGAGCGAAATATTCCTCTCACAGGCTGAGGTAAGCGCAGGCCTGGAGGGGCAATCCTCTTTATTTATGGACCCCACATCCCCCCTCCTTCCTTCTCCACCAGGCTCGGACCAGGCAGGAAAGGCTCGCCTATGCTTCCTCATAGACACTGGGAAGTTCTGTGGATTGAATGCTTGTGTCCTCCCAAAATTTGTATGTTGAAGCCCTAACCCCTTGATGTCATGGAGCTTTGGGAAGTTTAGATGGGGTCAGGAGGGTGGGGCCCCCGTGATGGGATTAGTGCCCTGGCAAAAGAAGACACCAAAGAGCTGTCTTTCAAGTGCATGCTCGCTCTCTCTAAACACACAGAGATGTACATATATATACATCTCCATGCACACACAGAGAAGAGGCCAGGGAACTTCTCTGGCGGTTCATGCTTTCAATGCAGGGGATGTGGGTTTGATCCTTGGTGGGGAAATAAGATCCCACATGTCATGCAGCATGACTAGAAGCTTAAAAAAGAAGGAGGTCAGGTGAGGACCCAGCAAGAAGGCAGCCATCTACAAATCAGGAAGAGAATCCTCACTAGCACTCAACACTACAGATGCTCTAACCTTGAACCCCCACCCTCCAGAACTGTGGATTTGTGTTTTTCAAGGCTCAACCCCTCAGTCAATGGTATTTTGTTAAGGCAGCCCAAGCTAAGATAAAAAAATAATGATTGTTTTTGGAATAAGAAACAGTTCATGTAGGAAGCATCTGAATTAGATTCAGAAACGTCTAGCTCCAGGGACTATCTAAAATAAAAAGAAGGCGGGGGGTTGGGGAGGAATGGTTGACATAAAGATTTTGAAGGGAAAAGATATCCAAAAGAATATAGATATATGGATCTAAGGATTTTTCTTAAACTTCAGAAGTTTCATCTCTTTCAGTTCAGTTCAGTTCAGTCGCTCAGTCGTGTCCGACTCTTTGCGACCCCATGAATCACAGCACACCAGGCCTCCCTGTCCATCACCAGCTCCCGGAGTTCACTCAAACTCACGTCCATCAAGTCGGTGATGCCATCCAGCCATCTCACTCTCTGTCGTCCCTGTCTCCTCCCACCCCCAATCCCTCCCAGCATCAGACTCTTTTCCAGTGAGTCAACTCATCGCATGAGGTGGCCAAAGTATTGGAGTTTCAGATTTAGCATCAGTCCTTCCAATGAACACCCAGGATTGATCTCCTTTAGAATGGACTGGTTGGATCTCCTTGCAGTCCAAGGGACTCTCAAGAGTCTTCTTCAGCACCACAGTTCAAAAGCATCAATCCTTCGGCCATCAGCTTTCTTCACAGTCCAACTCTCACATCCATACATGACCAAGGGAAAAACCATAGCCTTGACTAGACGGACCTTGGTTGGCAAAGTAATGTCTCTGCTTTTTAATATGCTATCTAGGTTGGTCATAACTTTCCTTCAAAGGAGCAAGCGTCTTTTAATTTCATGGCTGCAATCAGCATCCACAGTGATTTTGGAGCCCAAGAAAATAAAGTCTGACACTGTTTCCACTGTTTCTCCATCTATTTCCCATGAAGTGATGGGACCAGATGCCATGATCTTTATTTTCTGAATGTTGAGCTTCAAGCCAAACTTTTCACTCTCCTCTTTCACTTCCATCAAGAGGCCTTTGGGTTACTCTTCACTTTCTGCCATAAGGGTGGTGTCATCTGCATATCTGAGGTTATTGATATTTCTCCCGGCAATCTTGATTCCAGCTTGTGCTTCTTCCAGCCCAGCGTTCCTCATGATGTACTCTGCATATAAGTTAAATAAGCAGGGTGACAGTATACAACCTTGACATACTCCTTTTCCTATTTGGAACCAGTCTGTTGTTCCATGTCCAATTCTAACTGTTGCTTCCTGACCTGCATACAGGTTTCTCAAGAGGCAGGTCAGGTGGTCTGCTATTCCCATCTCTTTCAGAATGTTCCACAGTTTATTGTGATCCACACAGTCAAAGGCTTTGGCATAGTCAATGAAGCAGAAATAGATGTTTTTCTGGAACTCTCTTGCTTTCTCCATGATCCAGCGGATGTTGGCAATTTGATCTCTGGTGCCTCTGCCTTTTCTAAAACCTGCTTGTACATCTGGAAGTTCACGGTTCACATATTGCTGAAGCCTGGCTTGGAAAATTTTGAGCATGACTTTACTAGCGTGTGAGATGAGTGCAATTGTGCGGTAGTTGGAGCATTCTTTGGCATTCCCTTTCTTTGGGATTGGAATGAAGACTGACCTCTTCCAGTCCTGTGGCCACTGCTGAGTTTTCCAAATTTGCTGGCATATTGAGTGCAGCACTTTCACAGCATCATCTTTCAGGATTTGAAATAGCTCAACTGGAATTCCATCACCTTCAGTAGCTTTGTTCATAGTGATGCTCTCTAAGGCCCACTTGACTTCACATTCCAAGATGTCTTGCTCTAGGTCAGTGATCACACCATCGTGATTATCTTGGTCGTGAAGATCTTTTTTGTACAGTTCTTCTGTGTATTCTTGCCACCTCTTCTTAATATCTTCTGCTTCTGTTAGGTCCATACCATTTCTGTCCTTTATCGAGCCCATCTTTGCATGAAATGTTCCCTTGATATCTCTGATTTTCTTGAAAAGATCTCTTGTTTTTCCTATTCTGTTGTTTTCCTCTGTTTCTTTGCATTGATCACTGAGGAAGGCTTTCTTATCTCTCCTTGCTATTCTTTGGAACTCTGCATTCAGATGCTTCTATCTTTCCTTTTCTCCTTTGCTTTTCACTTCTCTTCTTGTCACAGCTATTTGTAAGGTCTCCTCAGACAGCCATTTTGCTTTTTTGCATTTCTTTTCCATGGGGATGGTCTTGATCCCTGTCTCCAATGTCACGAACCTCCGTCCAGAGTTCATCAGGCACTCTATCTATCAGATCTAGTCCCTTAAATCTATTTCTCACTTCCACTGTATAATCATAAGGGATTTGATTTAGGTCATATCTGAATGGTCTAGTAGTTTTCCCACTTTCTTCAATTTCAGTCTGAATTTGGCAATAAGGAGTTCATGATCTGAGTCACAGTCAGCTCCTGGTCTTGTTTTTGCTAACTGTATAGAGCTTCTCCATCTTTGGCTGCAAAGAATATAATCAATCTGATTGCAGTGTTGACCATCTGGTGATGTCCATGTGTAGAGTCTTCTCTTGTGTTGTTGGAAGAGGGTGTTTGCTATGACCAGTGCGTTCTCTTGGCAAAACTCTATTAGCCTTTGCCCTGCTTCATTTCATGCTTCAAGGCCAAATTTGCCTGTTACTCCAGGTGTTTCTTGACTTCCTACTTTTGCATTCCAGTCCCCTATAATGAAAAGGACATCTTTTTTGGGTGTTAGTTCTAAAAGGTCTTGTAGGTCTTCATAGAACCGTTCAACTTTGGCTTCTTCAGCATTACTGGTTGGGGCATAGACTTGGATTACTGTAATGTTGAATGGTTTGCCTTGGAAACGAACAGAAATCATTCTGTCGTTTTTAAGATTGCATCCGAGTACTGCATTTCAGACTCTTTTGTTGACTATGACGGCTACTCCATTTCTTCTAAGGGATTCCTGCCCACAGTAGTAGATATAATGGTCATCTGAGTTAAATTCACCCATTCCAGTCCATTTTAATTCACTGATTCCTAGAATGTCGACTAGAATGTCACTCTTGTCATCTCCTGTTTTAGTTTCTGCAAAAACATGTCAGAGTCTATCTGCTTTCTAAACCTCCAAAAACATAAAAGGTGAGAGGGGAGTTCAGGATGGGGGGGACACATGTATACCTGTGGCCTATGCATATTGATGTATGGCATAAACCATCACAATATTGTAAAGTAATTATATTCCAATTAAAATAAATTTAAAAATGAAAAGCGGGTGGGCCCTCTAAATGACCCCTAGACCTCAAAAGCCTACTTAAATTTCTTAGAAAATCAAATATAACCTTAATACTCTAATCACAGACTGAATATTTAGAAAACACCAATCACCTGAGTAACAGCAGCAGAGCAAACATGGGGCTACTCCCATTTTTCAGATGTGAAAACTGAGGTTCAAAGTAGAGGAACTCACCTAGACGCTCTGCAGCCAGTGACAAAGTGCAAGGAGAGGCCCACTTGGACCCTGACTCCAAGCCCAGGTTCCTTCCACTCTGTCAGGGGTTTCTCAAACTCTAGTCACATTGGGACGTTTTTAAAGGAAGAAATTCCCATCCTGAACACCACAGACGTCATATCCTGGAGCTGTCCCGGGTGTTAAAGAGATTGCATCTCTACTTGCTCAGAAGCTCCACTAACACTTCAGGGCAAAGTGAACAGCACAGTCTAGGGGTATCTTCACCAGGCTCTCCCCTCCAAATTGGCTTCCAAACTCCCATCAACAATTTGGTTCCTGGAAGGTGGACTTAGCTAGTTCATTCCTTCTGTCCAGACACATTTGAATTTTTATTCAGTCAACTCACTGGACACATAGTTACTGATCACCTACTATGTGCTTGACAGGTGGACAGGGTGTCACAGCAGAGAATGGGTCATGCACTTTGAGTTCAGCATCCAAGTTCTGGATGAAGTGAGGGCATGAGAAAGCAATGTTCAAAAAGAGGAAACACACACAGAAAGCTTGGGGACCACACAGGAGGCCGCATGCCAAAAAATAAGCATATGAGGGGAGGCGTCAGGATGCAGGGCTGGAAAAAGAGCTCCAGGTCTGTCAAATCATGCTCTGCCTTCCATTCAGCACTGAAGAAAGGGCACCTCTGGATTCCCCGTCCCGCCTTGATAACACCTGAATCACTAAGGACGCAGGAAGCCACTGCCCTCCCATGATTACTGGCATTTCACCGTCTTCCGTTCCCTCGGCTGGTCTTCGCTGAAGCTGGACTCTCCTACCCCTCAGCACCTGCACCCCTGATGGCGGGTGGAGTGGGGTGGCTGCACCCTCTCTCCAATCTCCATCCACCATCCCGTGTCCTCTGATTCCATCCAGAAATGGGATGCAGGCTTCTCGCTGGCAGACAGCCTAACAGCCAGCACCTTCTCCTCCAGTGTTTGAAGACCTACTCGCCAGGTACCTATTTCTACCACCTATTTCTATACCTGTACCTACACTCAACAGTTGAGAAATACTGTGTCCTTTAAGAAAAAGAAAGTATCAGGAAAAGAAAGACGTTGTCAGCACAGCAGAGAGGATGGGGTGACCTGGCACAGCCTCACTCTCAAAGTCCAGGCAGCCCTCCATGCCTGCAGTTCCTGAATATTCCACCCTTGGCAAAAGGACCCCGAGGGTGGTAGAAACTGCAGAGAGAGAAGCCTGAGCATATGGAACCTGTGGGTGGGAAGACAGAACATCAAACCTGCAAATGCAGAGGGTCAACTGTACTGCGCTATTTTACATCAGGGACTTGAGCATCACTGGATTCTGGCATCCGTGGGGATCCTGGGACCAAGGGATGACTCTCTACCCAAAGGGCCTCTTATCTGCCCTCCTTGCCCACCCTTCCACCTCAACTTCTTACCGCCAGTCAGTGATGAACGCTTTCATTTCCTTAAGTATGTTTGGGAATAAGAAAAACAGTCTAGTGTTTTCTGCGCCAGTCTGAAAGTTTACTCCCACCTAGACTTCAGTCAAGGAAAGAGCACTGCCATCTTAGTTTAACAAGTCATGTCAGGTCCTGAAACTAATTTATAGAAACCCAAGGGACTGGATTCTGTTTCCGGGTGTTGTTCTGCTGAATCAGGCAGAAGTCAGAGTTCATCTTGTAACTAGTGCATCTGAAGAACTCAAAATCATACTTGGGGTGACCTTTCACCTTGTAATTTCTTCTTTCCATCCACAGCCTTTCCTGTTGACAATGTACACGTTGAAAATATAAGTTCTTGATGAGGAATGCCTTTCCCAAAGGCTTTAAGTCTTCAGTGACATGAACAATTCATGGTCAGAAAATTACTATGATGAGTAAATACAGTCTATTCTTGTCTTATAAAGGCATCAAATTATCTTAAAGAGAGAGACAGGGCTCTTCCTTTATTCAAGTATCTCCTTAGTTTCCAGAGGGACGCTTTCCATTCCGGCCACTGAGTATGAGCACATGAGCACAGGAGAGAGACATTACACAGAGTCTAAGCTTTCAGTCATCCTTTGCTTTGCTATAAATTTACACTGGCAATTGTATATTGCTCTTAAAATATTACAGCAATTAGATACTGAACTAAGATTTATACACCCAACTTTCTGCGCAAAGTAAATTTCTCCTGTTAGGTTATGAATCCCAAGGCAAACCTTGGGAGCTAAGGCCTCTTCACAAAACCGACAGGCCTTTCATTTGTAATCATACCCCAAACTACCCAGGGTATAAGTGGATTTCTTGGCTGCTTCTCATAACGTTGACAACAACAATACTAATAAAATACCACGTTACAGGTTTACACGCCTGTCAAATCCAACACAAATGCAAACACGTAACATGGAGAACCAAGACATTTTTCAATTAAAGCCCTTGACTGACAGAAAAGGGAAATATGATTCTGCTTCACGTCCTCAAGACGAACTCTGGCAACTAAGATGGGAGGGGAAAGGCTCTGGCAATTTTAATGAAGGAAAGAGCCAACTCCTGGCTTCCAGTAAACCCATGAAATTGACCAGAATGAAAATCAGCAAATTTGGGAAGATGTATTCCTTCCTTGGCACCTTTAATTCCATGAGAATCCAACATTTTTGTTCTACAGCTATCTATCAAAAGGTTGATAAGCCCAGTAACAGGCAGCAGGGGAAATTGTGTGAAAGAAGAAGGGACCTGGGAATCTGAATTTCAGCACATTCCTCTGAAAAACTGTGCCATCTTAGACAGGTAGTTTAAACTCAGTCTCAAATTTTCTCTGCTGTAAGAGGAAATATTCACACGAAACATGTAGCACTTTCTTGGAATCAAAATAAACAACCTAACAGATGTAAAATCACCTGGCAGGTAGAAAACATTCAAGAATGGTTATTTTGTAAACGTTGAGGTTTTTGCCCAGTTGGGTATGTCAGGAAGCATGATGCAGTTAGTCTTCTACCCAGTTAAATCTCTGGAAAGGCATTTGTCAAGGTCCTTGAAGCTATTTAAAAATCTATGATGCACCAGGGGAAAAAAGCATGATGGTTTTCTTTTTGTTATTTCCAGGTCAGAACAGATAATGTAACAGTAAGCATTTTATTTGAATCTGCATTTTGCTTGAACTGAACTGAACAGATGGATGAATGGGTGGGTAGATGAATCTATGGACAGAAGGTTGGATGGGGGATGGATGGACGGATGGATGAGTGGGTGGATGGATGGATGGATGGATGGTCGTGGGTAGAAGGGCAAATATTTCAGAACCTACTTGTAAGACTATCAAAGTCCTAAAAAAAAAACAGAGAATATCGCAAGTCCCCATGCACTGCATCTTTTATTTCCAAACCAGTGATTCCAAAGGAACCAGATCAGCTTTTCCACAGCCTCCCACTCTGCTTTCTCATTTCAGAACACTATTCATTGAGGTCTTGGGTTCCATTCACAACAGAGGGTGTTTGAAGTTAAAACACTTGCTGTGCACAAGTACAAAAGGGAAAGACACCACAGAGCTAACACATTTTCCAGAGAGACGTCCAGGAAAAGAAACACATCTCTTCCGACAACACTTGAGAGCCGCTGAAGCTCCGGCCCTTACCTGAAGGTGGGTCCATTCTGTATTTATTCTCTTGACACCAACCAACTGGTCGAAGTCTGTAATCCAAGTAAAACAACCACTGGTCATAGGATTCAGTGTCCTCCAATCCCACATAGCGAAGGCGTAATCTTCCTCCAGCATTCTCAAGCACACTAACTATCCAGTACTGAAAAGGGTTCTGAGAGTCCTGCAGCTCTATTAAGGAATCAACTGTAATGAGGTCTATAGGGCCTTTCCCTCGCAGAGGCTGTTTAAACAGAAGCAAAACTCCGTATTTTAAACTTTATTTTCAGGTTCTCATGGAAACAGATGACAGCAGAAGATAATTTTTTTTTTCCACACCATCATCCAAGCTATTGGCAAACAGTCTGGTGTTTCCCTCCACCCCCACCCTCCCCTCCCACCCCCCGCCCCTCCCGCCCCACATCCATCTTTCCCAACTCGGCATCCAACAACAAAACCACAAGCAAATAGAAAATAACAGTTTGTGCTAAGTTCTCACCAAACAAATCACCCTTCCCAGATACAACTACATTTGTGAGGAACGAGGGTGCTTTGAAGAAGCGTTCCACCAAATTTGCCTCAAACTGGAAAACAAGTGGGAACAAAACGTCTACTTTTCCAAGAGATGGATCCATCTGATATAGGGCCATCAATTTCTACCTTGACTCAGCAGACATCTGTCTTATGATGGCCCTGTTCTCATAATCAACACCCTCTCATACCTGTGATGATGTGCATAAAGCGTTAATACTGTGGAGGACATTCTTGATGAATGCCTAATACACACTAATAATCAGCTAAATTAAGACTACTGGGTAATTTGTACATTTCACACCACAGGTGGTTTGGAGAATATATAATGTCTGCCCCTTCTAAGCAACCTTCTTAGCACATGTTTGCATACGAAAAGGGTGTTTGTTCAGCCAGCCCTGTAGGCAAATTTGCTTAAAAAATTAACAAAGTAAGACAATCTGTCCTTTTGAAAGGGTGAGTAACCATCACTTTGATTTGTCAACCAAACAAGTCAATTAGTAGCCACCAAGATACACAACTGCATTAGGCAAAACCATCACAAAACAAAACTAGACAACCCTGTATGAGCCTGTGGTGTTCCAAAATTTCAGTGTCATTTATGAAAGGCTGGTTAAGAGAATAATGAGACTGTCAAACTCTGTATCATATTCTTGGTCATTCATTGTGTTTTCCCCCTTTCTCAGGGGCATTCTTCAAAAATGGATTTGGTAACTCAATAATTATTTATGACAGTGCAGTCCTCTTATATACTGTTCTAGTATATAAATATTAAAATGTATCAGAATAAAATTATTTTCAAATAACCTGTTTTTTCTTCAGTACCTTAAAACTACCTTAACCACATTTAAATATGGCTAGTCATTTCTCCTCTTGTTTTACAAGGGGGACTAAATCAAACATGATTTAACACGTGTGTTTAAAAACTGGGGCTGTGCATAAATAAAACTTATCAACATACTTTGAGACTACACCCCAGCACATGAATGCTTAGTTGTCACTTCAACAAAATAGTTATTCTACAGGATTTTATATGCACTCACGAACATAAGATAGACTCTTAAATGTACAGGATAGTAGCTAACTATCCTACCATGTTATTATTTTAAAATATGTTCCCATGAAAGCAGATTTTCCACTTATGGACTGGACCACAGGTGAAGACACTTCGGTCCCATCAGAATCAGTCATCTAAGTGATTCGGGAAACGACAGGACATCACACTATTTGTACACCGATGTCCGCGTGGACTCGTGCACCCATAGAAGGATATATGCAAAGGTGCTCTTAGCTGTGAGCTTGTGTTAACTGTGCAGCTTCAGATGACAGAGAATAGCTGGATAACAATACATACACCTTCCAGAAGGCTGGCAGGAGCGGTCCGGGAACCAGTCAAATCCCGAATGAGAAATTCTGTCCAGTCTGTATACTTCTCTTTGATAGCTGGTGAGACAAAAAAGAAACACACGCGCACTTTAACAAAGCAGTGGAGCATCGCAGCACCTTTCTGTCCATATGAGCTCTTTCATGACGTTTCTTCATGTTAGATACTGTGCTTAAAGGAAGAACTAAAATGGCAACAAGGGACCTGCCGGCGATGGGTAATGTCTCATCAAACATGTGCCTAGGTTTTGCTGGGCATCAGAAAAGTGAAAGAACATGAGACCCTCAAGTCTGATCGTCTGTTTAGAAACTTCTGTAAACAACAAAGGAGATATTTCAAAGCACAGAATTTAGGAGGTTCCAAGAAGAAAGAGGGAATGGAAGAATTGAAGAAAGTTTTCCAGGTGGAAAATAAAGCCAGGCTCTGAATTATAATAAAAATTTATTACTCACGCAGAGAAGAGAAAGGAGGGATTTTCAGCCAGCACCCATGTTTAATAAATAGAAAATCTCTGTATGGAATCTATTTTTTTTTAATGATATAAATGAACTTATTTACAAAACGGAAACACGCTCACCAATTTCCAAAACTGAGTTACCAAAGGGGAAAAATGGCAGGGGGTATAAATTAAGACTTTAAAATGAAACATACACACACTACTATTACTACATATAAACCAACAAAGACATACTATATAGCACAGGGAACTCTACTCAATATTCTGTAATAACCTATATGAGAAAAGAATCTGAAAAAGAATGGATATATGTGTATACATAACTGAATAACTTTGCTGTACATCTGAAACTAACACGACATTGTAAATCAACTATTTTGTTGTTCAGTTGCTAAGTCATGTCCAATTCTTTATGACCTCATGGACTGCAGCATGCCAGGCTCCTCCCCTGCCCTTCACAATCTGCCAGTTTCTCAAATTCATGGCCACTGAGTTGGTGATGCCCTCCAACCATCTCATCCTCTGCTGCCCCTTTCTCCTTCTGCCTTCAATCTTCCCCAACATCAGGGTCTTTTCCATTGAGTCAGTTCTTCATATCAGGTAACCAAAGTATTGGAGATTCAGCTTCAGCATCAACTACATGCCAATAAAAAAGTTTTTAAACCAGGAAACCTCTGCATAAAATCAATCTGAAAGCAGCATAAAGGCTTGAAGGAAAACAAAAGAAGCCAATGGCAGAGAAGTCAAGGTAGAGGTTGCTGTTCTTTTAGTGCAAATGTGATAGGGCCCCAAACAACACAAAAGAGCACTGCACTTAAGATACCTTTCCAAAAAGATGGGCTTCTGGGGTAGCTCAGATGGTCAAGAATCTGCCTGCAATGCAGGAGACCCAGGTTTGATCCCTGGGTCAGGAAGATCCCCTGGAGGACAGCATGGCAACCCACTCCAGTATTCTTGCCTGGAGAATCCCATGGACAGAG
The DNA here is from genome assembly GCF_049115385.1 of Moschus berezovskii. Taxonomy (NCBI): domain Eukaryota; kingdom Metazoa; phylum Chordata; class Mammalia; order Artiodactyla; family Moschidae; genus Moschus; species Moschus berezovskii. The sequence goes on along the minus strand of NC_142474.1, from coordinate 72,968,623 downwards.
AATCCTGGCCAGCTACAGTCCATGGGGTCGAAAACAGTTGGACACAACTGAGCAACTAGCACTTTCACTTTTCCAAAAAGAGAAACACCACCCTTTGGAAGCCAGCATTCTACAAGCTCTTGGAACACAAGACTTGAGAAAAATATAACCTCTTGGCACAGCTGTCAGTCTACAGATATCCCAAGGCTAAAGTCAAATCCACACCCTGGAGAGACCCCAAGCTTTCTCAGTGTATCACGGGACTCATAAACTCAGCCACAGCAGAGCAGAATACTGGCCCAGACTCCCATCCACCCACAGCGAGTCTGACCTTCACATCTCGTGAAGGCCAGTGGACCCAGGAGCACTCCTCAGGGTATTACATTCAATACTTGGCCTCTGTTGTGTGTGTTATGTCTCTAGGTCATGTCCGATTCTTTGGGGACAAGAACCTGCCTGCAATGCAGGAGACCTAAGGGACGTAGATTCGATCCCTGGGTCAGGAAGTTCCCCTGGAGGAGGAAATGGCAACCCACTCCAGTATTCTTGCCTGGAGAATCCCATGGACAGAGGAGCCTACAGTCCATGGGGTTGCAAAGAGTCGGACATGGCTGAGCCTCTTCCACTCCACACCAGGTTCTTTCAAAGCAAGATGCAACTATTTTGCTGAAACCTAAAGGAACAGAGTTATTACCAAAGGAAACTAAGCCATATGAGTGGTGGGAAAGTTCACAGTGTGCGAAAGACCTGGGCTCTGAGCTGGGCTCTGCCATCACTGGCTACATGACTGCAATCCATCCAATTTCTCTTCTATTCTTTCCTCTGATGCTACAACATGTTGCTTGCGTGATGCTATAAGGATTAAAGAAGATATACCTGCTGGTAAAATACAACCGTTTCTGGCACATTTATGCAATTAACAGCCTCTCTAGTTCTGTTACAAGTGTATATTAAATTACTACACATTCTCACCCAATATTTATTACTGAGTCCCACAAACTCCAGACTGAAACTTTCAACATGCTTTGGCATGGTCCCACTTCCTAATGCAATATCACATGGGATATGAGGATTCAACAAATGAATTTTGAGGACTTCCCTGATGGTCCAGTGGTCAAGACTTATCTTCCAATGCAGGGGTGTGCAGGTTTGATACCTGGTCAGGGAACTAAGATCCCATATGCCATGGGATGTGGCCAAAAAGTGCAAAAAAGAATGACACATGTTTTTAAAACATGGATTTTGGGGGAAACACAAACATTCAGCCCATAGGAAGGGCTGATTTAGAAATTCCGTTTCCTTTTCAAGGTGACCTTCCCAACCCTGGGATCGAATCCATGTCTACCACATTAGCAGGCAGGTTCATTACCACTAGTGCCACCTGGGAAGCCTCTTTAGCACCAAGTTTAGTTTATTAAAGAAATGAGGCAATGGAGAATCTTGAATTATAAATGGAAGCACCTACACATGCTACTAAGAATAAAAGACCATAGAGTTCTCTCCCTTGGAGATTTGTAAAGGAAGAAATCTGTATTAATATTTCACAGAGGGTCCAAATTAAATTGTTCCTACAATCAAAAGAACAGATAATAAAATGATTCAACAGAGTTAATAATAAGCTCCTTCTATGTGCCTTGGACCACATTACATACAACTAGGGTTCAAACATACAGACAACAGGATTTCTGTCTAAAAACAGCTTAGATGAAGATACAGCTTGTAAAGAATGCCATAAAAGTCACACACACATATTCCTTAGAACTTAAAATATACAGAATGGAGGAAAAGTTTCAATTCAAACTTTCAGAACTCTTTCCACTGCATAACTATGCTTGAGTAATTACAAATAAAACACCCAAGAGGGTAACTGTTGGGTGGTAGGGGAGTGCAGGTTCCACTAGAGAAACTGCAAGCTGAGCTGGCTTCTGAAGTGGCTGCACACTGCACGCAGCAGCAGCTCTGAGAGATGGCGATGCTCCCCACATCACTCCCAACCTCCTACATCCTGGGGGCCACCCGCCCTGCTCCCCTTTTCTCTCTGTGCCGTTTTTCTCTTCCAAAGGGCTGCGTCACGGCTCTGCACCTCCTCCTCCTTCTTCACAGAAACACTTTCCCCGTCTGTCCCCAGACGACCCCTCTTCATGTCGCATCCTCCCCCATCTTCCCTAACTTCCAGGATAAACAGCTGTCCTCTCCTGGGATCCCACATCATCTCCCTTCCTAGACCTAGTGTAACTTATAATTACATATTCATACTCATTTGTGCAATGACAGGCCCCATCTGATGACTCCATGAGCCTGGGCACCATCACATCTCTGCATCCTCACTGTATCCCCTGTAACAACTGCACACAGAAGGTGTTTTATGGTTTTATAAACGGAGTCTTCTTTTTTTTTTTCTTTGAGCCACGCTGCACAGCATATCAGATCTTAGTTCCCTGACCAGGGATCAAACACCACGCCTCCCCTATGTTGGAAGCACAGAGTCTTAATCACTGGACTACCAGGTAAGTCAAAACTGTTTCTGTTTTTTAACTAATCTTGGGATGCAAGAGAATTTGCTGAATTCAGATAAGGAACCCTGTTACCATGGATGTTACACAGACCTTTCAATAAAAAATATGATTTAGCACCACAGTGCACATGATTGTTGTTGCTGTTCAGACATTAAGTCATGTCCGACATTCACAAAGAACTGACTCTGCATTTTGCTTCTTCTTGTGTTTGCCTGGCTTGTAATTGCTTACACATGATGTAAGTTATCAAGTAAGATTTTCGTTTCAGCACACATCACCCAGAAAGTGGCAAAGTGTTAGTTGCTCAGTCATGTCCAACTCTTTTCGACCCCATAGACTCTAGGCCACCAAGCTCCTCTGTCCATGGAATTCTCTAGGCAAGAACACTAGAGTGGGTTGCCATTCCCTTCTCCAGGGGATCTTCCCAACCCAGGGCTCATATCCAGGTCTCCTGCACAGTAGGCAGATTCTTTACCATCTGAGCCACCAGCGAAGCCCAGAAAGCCAGAGATCATTCATTTAACTGAGTGGGCATTAAACACCTTATGAGAGAGTACAGAAATTTAATGTTTCTCGAGTTCTCCTTTTGGGTGAGTACACGCTACTCCGCCATTAGGCGACACCGATACTGTTCATTTTAGACAAGGGCATCACCCAGAGACTAAAGAAACTCAAGATACTGTATATTCATAGCTTAATCCCCAAGGGACCAGCTGCTTTCTCTGAAGTGCCCCAGGACCTCTGAGCCCTAGAAATAGCCATAATTTACACAACAAAAGCCATAAAGACCTATTTATAACATTCTCAAGGTATAACTCATATTACTCTGCATCATATCTTAAAGAGCCTAGAAGATAAACAGCCTCTAAAACTATTAGAAGAAATTTAAAACCTTATCACTGTTCGCTAGTTGAGATTTTTATCCAATAAAATACGAATTTCACTCAATATTGCACATTTTCTTCTTCTCTAGCTGTCATATCCCGTTTACAGACATTTCTGCTCTTGCTCTAAACGTTTTCTTGCTTTGAAAAAATACCCTTTCAAAGAGACAGCGATTTTTTTTTCTCTCTACTAGGAAAAATCCCCTGCAGCTCTTTTATTGGCTATCACTGCAGAGAAAGTGTCAAGACTGAACTGATACAACCACAAGGGTCCAGGCCTCTAAGTTCAATGGAATAAGACACTTTGTTTATTAAAGATTTTATTCTCATATTCTCTCTCTCCCTCACACCACTTGCTCCTTTCTATAGTTACTTTCTTAGCTAAACAGTCTCTAAATTTTTCTTGGGGCTCCCCATAAGAGTACATTTTAAAAAGAAATAAGTTTGTAAAAAATTTAAATTCACCTGTCCTTCATAGATATCTGAGCACATGAGTCAGTCTAAGTTTCAACAGCTTTCACATTACTGTGTGTAATGGTTAATTTTATGTGTCCACCTGGCTGGACCATGGTACCCAGATATTTGGTCCAACACTATCCTGTCTCCAAGAGGATATCTTTGGAGAAGATTTACAATTAAATTGGTGGATTTTTGAGTAAAACGGATTCCCTGGTGGCTTGGATGGTGAAGAATCCACCTGCGATGCAGGAGACCTGGGTTCAATCCCTGGGTCAGGAAGATCCCCTGGAGAAGGGAATGGCAACCCACTCCAGCATTCTTGCCTGGAGAATCCCATGGACAGAGGAGCCCGGTGGGCAACAGTCCATGGGGTCACAAAGGAGTTGGACATGACTGAGTGACTTTACTTTCACTTTTGCCACTTTCTGAGTAGATTGTCCTCCTTAATGAGGCAGGCCTCATCTGATCACTTGCAGGCTCCCCTGAGCAAGTAGGAAGTATGAAAAAATCAAAGGAGAACTAAACAAACACACAAATATTCGTGTTCATGGATAGGAAGACTCAATTTTATCAAGATGTCAGTTTGCACAATCTGATAGATTCAATGCAATCCACATCAAAACCTCAGCAAATTATTTTGTGGATACTGAAAAACTGACTCTAAAATCCTCAGTATGAAAAGTTTGCACAGAGAGAGGCAAAAACCCAAACAGCCCATACAATACTGAAGGAGAGCAAAGTGGGAGGGTCTTGTGAATGGTAAGTGAGGTCACCCACAGGAAGTTCTTGGCAGAGGCTCAGTGTTACTAAATAACAGAAATGGGGGAGAAAGGGGGGGGCAGGGGAGTTGAAGTGGGAGGAGGGAGGAAGGGAAAGGACAGGGTCCTATGGACCAAGAGGAGTGATGGTAACATGACCACACCCCATCGGATGCACTGTGATGAGGAAATCATCCAATTTTCAAAATGAATCAGATTTTCCTTTGGAAGCTACCTTTTTACATTTCAAAACTGAAACTAAACCATCATCAAAGATCACATAATTGCTTACTGCAGACACTGAAAACGGAATCAAATTTTAAATTAGTTATAATTATTTGAGAGTCTTCCTGTGTGCTTGATGGGGCTTCCCAGGTGACTCGAGTGGTAAAGAACCTGCCAGCCAATGCATGAGATGTAAGAGAGGCGGGTTTGATCGCTGGGCTGGGAAGATCCCCTGGAGGAGTGCATGGAACCCACTCCAGTCTTCTTGCCTAGAGAATCCCAGGACAAAGGAGACTGTCCGCCTGGAGGGCTACGGTCAATTTAGTCACAAAGAGTTGGCCATGACTGAACTGAAGCAACTTAGCATGCATGCACAGTGCTTGATGACTTCAACAGTCAACTAAGGAGAGCATGAGACTCTGGTGGACAGATACAGGAGGGCAGTATTTGCAACAAGTACCTCCACATACTGCACCCCACCCCCCACACACAGCTGTAATCTACTCTCTGGGATGTACACACCGATATTCCCAATACAGAACATGCTCCCTTTGGCCAGGCAGCTGAATCCATCCTAAATGAGGTTAACAGGGAGGTCTGTGGTTGGTCACACACCCTACACCCAGAGGTCTCACTCACAATAATCCATGATTTGTCTTCAAACACAAGGAAGTGCATGAGTTTTGCTTCATAAAATAATTATGGGACTTCCCTGGTGGTCCAGTGGCTAAGACTCCATGCTCCCAATGCAGGGGGCCCAGGTTCGATCCCTGGTCAGAAAACTAGATTCTACATGTCGAAACTGAGAGTTCACATGCAGCAACTAAAGATCCCACGTGCTGCAACTAACACCAGGACACAGCCAAATAAGCATTTTTTAAAAGAAAAGAATAGAATTAGGACTCCAGGCAACCTGGAGAGACCCAGCCTCTCAGTGACATCCACCAGCCATTCTCTTCAGGAGGTTTTATAGGAGCCAGACGGTTAACATGCTCTGTGCTTTGAGCTTCTCCTCAGAGCCTTGCTCCCAAAACCAGACCACTATGTCTGCATTCACCTTTTGGAGGAGCCCTAAAAGCCCTGCCAGAGATGCAAACCCACCCGCCACGCATGACTCTGGTCCAGCTAGCACTGGCTTTTCCATCTCTTGGGTCGCCATATTTGTTTGGACTGCTGGGACTGTCACTCAACCAAAAGCCCGGCAGCCAGGTCGGGTCTCTCCTCCCAGACCCAGTCATCATGAAAGTCTCAGACTGTTTATTACATCTCCAAAGCAAAGATTCTCAATATACAGTGAGTGACTACCTTCATAGCATTCATGAAATTGAGTACAGTGAAACTGCAATCGAATTTCACCAAATTGAAAGCTCATAAAATTGAATACAAAATTATGCATGCGTGTGTACATGTGCTCACGTGTTGAAGGCCTTTTCCAAGAACTTTTGTTGAGTTCATCAGATTCTCAAAGGGCTCTATGACCCCAGCAAGACTAAGAACAATTACAGACTTCAAAATCAAACTTATGGTTACCAGAGAGGAAATGGAGGAGGATAAATTAGGAATTTGGGATTAACACACACACTGTACTTACTATATATAAAAATGATAAGCAATGATCTGTATAGCACAGGGAACTCTACTCAATATTCTGTAATGACTTATGTGGGAAAAGAATCTAAAAATAACTGAATCAACTGCTATACACCTGAAACTAATGCAACATTGCAAATCAACTATACTCCAATATAAAGCAAAAATTAAATTGAAAAAAGAACAGAGACAATACTATGTTAAAATGCGGCTATGATGTAAGTCACTAGACTGAGTGCCTTGAGGCTCTTTCTTACCATCTTTGTTGATCCTGCTGCCCAGCACAAAGAACCCCACACAGCTGTCCAAAGTGAAGTAGCTTACATCACCTTTCTCCAACTCAACAGGTTTAAGACACTACCATTCCGATTACAAAGACACCTAGTGAGTGTTCCTTATGTACCAAGTTCGTTCTCATATAGCAACTCAGTGCTTCCAAAACTCCAATGAACTAGTTATTTTCATCCACATTCAACAGAAAAAAAAGATTCAAATAGGCTAAGCAGACCTGTATCACAGTTGGTGGCAAATATACTCAGAGAGTGCATTTATGACAGATTTCCATTAACTCACATAATACGCATAAAAGTTCCATTTTTAGAACAGTAACTCCCCTGAACACATGTATTATATAATTAAGGAAATAAAACAAATGTGAAACACACATTATTTCAGAAATTAAGAACGTGAAACACAACTACCCAAAAAACCTTTATATCCTGATCAGACTTCTCAAAACTACTTTTTGCATTCTTTAAAAGACTTGTATCACTAGGTAAACAAATTTTACATAAATAATTGGAAAACTGCCAGCAATGACACCTCATGAAATATTATTTCCCTTAGAATGAAATTTAAGAGTAATACTTTGTGAAAAGTCTTAACTGAGTACTGCTTTCTTAAGAGAGTCAAATCTGATGACATGCTAATTATAATCATTAAGAAAGGTATCATCTTTAAATACATCTCACTGAAAGTGTGTTTCCACCTAAGATGAGCAAAACACAAGAAAAGAGATGCAATGAATGCAATGTAAGTATTCAGTGTGAGATCTGACATATTTATGATATACAATGAAACTCCCCTTATTAAGCTCAAGTTCAAGAAGATTCAGAACATGCTCTTCAAGAGAAGAGTGTGATTCATACATAATGAGTCAGGTCCAACTGTGAGTGCCAAGGGCTTGCAGACATTCTACAAGTAATGGACAAACTCAGTGACCTGAGAGTCATGCCTGAATATAAAACATGGCCCCAGAGCTGGTTAAACTCTCTAAACCTGCCATGTGAGAAGACGAATAAAATACAAGCTCTCTTCTACCAATGTGTCCTAGAAAAACACTGAGCTTCTGTCTCTCAAGTACTAGAAAACAGAAGTGTCAGTCTCTCAGACGCGTCCGACTCTCTGCGACCCCATGGACTGCAGCCCTCCAAGCTCCTCCGTCCATGGGATTTTTCCAGGCAAGAATACTGGAGTGGGTTGCCATTTCCTTCTCCCAGAAAACAGAACTTGTTGGCAAAACGGAGACCCGGGAAAACACATTCTTGAAAACAGATTTATTATCCTTTCCATCCCTACATTCTACGAGGACATTATTCAGTTCAGTTCAGTTCAGTAGCTCAGTCATGTCTGACTCTTTGTGACCCCATGAACCGCAGCACGCCAGGCCTCCCTGTCCATCACCAACTCCAGGAGTTTACCCAGACTCATGTCCATTGAGTCGGTGATGCCATCCAGCCATCTCATCCTCTGTCGTCCCCTTCTCCTGCCCAAAATCTTTTCCAGCATCAGGGTCTTTTCTAATGAGTCAGCTCTGCGCATCAGGTGGCCAAAATATTGAAGTTTAAGCTTCAGCATCAGTTCTTTCAATCAACACCCAGGACTGATCTCCTTTAGGATGGACTGGTTGGCTCTCCTTGCAGTCGAAGGGACTCTCAAGAGTCTTCTCCAACTCCACAGTTCAAAAGCATCAATTCTTTGGCGCTCAGCTTTTTTATAGTCCAACTCTCACATCCATACATGACCACTGGAAAAACCATAGCCTTGACTAGACAGACCTTTGTTGACAAAGAAATGTCTCTGCTTTTTAACATGCTGTGTAGGTTGGTCATAACTTTCCTTCCAAGGAGTAAGAGTCTTTTAATTTCATGGCTGCAATCACCATCTGCAGTGATTTTGGAGCCCAAAAAAGTAAAGTCAGCCACTGTTTCCACTGTTTCCCCACCTATTTGCCATGACGTTATGGGACTGGATGCCATGATCTTAGTTTTCTGAATGCTGAGCTTTAAGCCAACTTTTTCACTCTTGTCTTTCACTTTCATCAAGAGGCTCCTTAGCTCTTCTTCACTTTCTGCCATAAGGGTGGTGTCATCTGCATATCAGACATTATTACTGACCTGTAAATTTTCTCATCATGTAGCAAAATGTATTACTGAATTTTAACTTTTTTTTTAAACACATTTGTGTGAAATGAAAAGAGTCACTGACAACTCAAAATTATAGAGGTGGAATGGTATCTAAATTACGGGTCTGCAAACTGGAGAACAATCTCAACATATAATCTCACTCTTTCACACATTTTTTCCCTTAAAATCTTTCTGCTCTGAAAAACTCTATGTAGCAAGGTTCAGATATCAACTATTTTTCTGTGAAGTCCAAGGGCAAAGGCTGCAACAGAAGACAGCTGTCTGATGCCAGGACACAACTGGGCTTCCCAGGTGGCACGAGTGGTAAAGAACTGGTTTGCCAATACAGGAGACATAAGAGATGAACCTTTGATCCCTGGATAGGGAAGAGTCTCAGGAGGACGGCACGGCAATCCACTCCAGTATTCTTGCCTCAGAAATCCCATGGACAGAGGAGCCTGGCAGGCTACAGTCTATAGGGTCGCAAAGAATCAGACATGACTGAATTGATTTAACACGGGCATGCAAAACAGAACTATTTGGAAATAGGTTAAGCAAGTGCCAGGAAGCAAGTGGGGCCAGACTTGCAGGGTACAAAGCAAAGTGGAAAAGATTAAGTATTAATAGATAGGAGGTTAAGATTGGGACTTCTCTGGTAGTCCAGTGGTTGCACTCTGTGCTTTCAATGCAGGGGTATGGGTTCAATCCCTGGTGAAGGAAGAAGATCCTTCATGCTGCATGAAGCATCCTCCCAAAATTAAAAAAAAAAACCAATGTCTTCCATATTGCTGAACCCAATGGCCAGTTCCCAATCATGTATGTACTTGACATACTCAAGAGCACTGGATAAGTAAGATCACACTCTCTTTTTTGAAACATTCTTCACTTAGTGTTACATTCTAAATGCTTTGGTCCAGCCTCCCAAAAATACTTATGTTGAAATCCAAATCCCCAAGGTGACGGTGTTAGGAGGTGAGGCCTTTAGGAGGTGATGAGGTCAAAAGGATGGTGCCTCCACGAATGAGATCAGTGCCCTTGTAAGAGACCCCAGAGAGCTCCTGAGCCCCTTCTTCCATGTGAGAAGCGGGTAATCTGCAGCCCCGAACCCAACCACACTGGCCCCTTAATCTCAAAGTCTCCAGAACCATGAGAAATAAATATGCTGCTTATATGCCACCCAGTTTATGGTACTTTGTTAAATCAGCCCCAACTGACCATAACATTGAATCTTGACCCTTAGTGTTCCCCAGAAGTTCCTGAACGGCATAAACAGAATTCAATGTCGATTCCAAAAACAGAGATACCTAGGCAATTAGCTCAATTCCTGTTGTTATAAGAAAGGAGAATAAGAGTGACTAATTAAAAAGAACATTCCCAAGTGTGGGAATCATGATTTAAAACCATAGACCAGTTTGCTATTAAAGACAGACTGTTCAGAAAGACCCCAAATTACTACATGCTGTTTCCTCCCAGTGAAGAACAATGGGGCAGTCACAGTACCTCAAACGAAAACTAAATTTGGTGGGTGGGCGCCGACAGTACAGAAGGAGGTGTATTTTAGTGGATGTATCTTTCTCTCTCATGATCCTCAATAACTGAACAGGAACTTTCAAAAAAATTAATCCCTTAGGATTTTGTCCTCTGTGATTCGTAAAACCAACCAAAAATGCTCCCACATTTGTATACCACAAAATATTTCAATAAAAATTTGCAAAGGGGTCAGAATTCATCAAGGAAGAGTCTGTCCCAGCAGCTGGGCCATAATTCATTCTGTGTGTTCGCCGTAAATCTGACCCGCTCTATTACATAAACAGAATTCATTTGTAGTATCGTATGTAGCAATTCTTGAAACAGTCAGCTGTCAACAGAGTCTGGACAAATTCTCCCAATTTTTCTTCTATCAATCACACAAGATCAAATGATGTCTGTAGAAATGAAGCTTTACTAAGTGACAATTATTTTTAAGCAATAAAACCTAACAGATATTAATTTATGGTTTTCTTCCTGTTACCACTAAAACCGTATTTAGATGAGATTTATAGCTATTTAACAAAACAAAAACTTTGGGTCAGCTCTGGAAGCAGCAATTCATCAACTTTTGTGGGGCAGACAATCCATGCCAGAGTGGAAAGGAATAAATTTCCGGCTCATTTTGCAACTATGATTCCCTCCACAGAAGGAAGAGAGGGCAATCTGAGATTTTAAAAGAAGGGAGAGTATAGTGAAACAGGCTTTCTATATAGACAGTGACTCTCACCTCAACCTGGAACTGACTTGTCAAAAAATTACAAACGCAAAGAACTAAAAAAATTAAAAAAAAAAAAGATTGGCTAGATGTATAACTGATTGTTGTTGGACACCTGAAACTAACATAACACTGTAAATCGACTATACACCAATAAAAGAAAAAAATTTTAAGGAAAAAAAAGAAAATCACAAATTCCTGGTAGTTTTTGTCATTTTATCCAGAATTTTGATAACCCCCACACAATAAACTGCTGAGATTTTAAAACCCAGCCCTGATCTGGAAACGTACCTCTTTTAGTAAACATTCCTGGTTACAATTCTTATTTTTTAGACTCTTTCAGCAAGAATAGAAGGGAAAAGGAATATCTGCAGTGCCATCATCCCTCTGCTTAATATAACTGCTTGATCAGTTATATTAACATGACCCCAGAGAGGAACTGGACAGGAACCTATCTCATCTGACCACAGGAGGAAGGCAATTATGTGGCATGCAGAAAACCACAATGTTTACATTCTTCTCTCACTTCAGACCTCTTTCCTGTGAGTGAGGGTCCTGCCTGGTCCAACAGGAAGTGCTGGGAGAAATGAGGATGTATCCTAATTATGGGTATCTTCTTTTCATAAGTGAGTGGGGACCACAGAAACGGTTTTTCCACTGTAGGGAGTGCAAGGGCAGAAAGAGCTGGAACAAGTCATTAAAGAATCGCTTTTCTTATGACCGTTACAGGGAGTCCCCAGCCTACAAACAGGTTTTGCTTCAAGGGCCCATTAATAATCTGTTCCAGAACTCCCTAATACATTTTGAGCAGTTGCAAAGTTACCAGAAAGAATGGTCTGCCAGGTAACCCGTAGGAGTCTACACATACAAAATATACTTTTGGAATATTGAACAATGTCTAAATATCGTGTAGGTGCCGTCCATCGTTAAGAACACTTCATTTCCAAGAACTTCCCTGGTGGTCCAGTGGTTAAGACTGTACACTTTCAATGCAGCGGGCAAGGGTTCAATCTCTGGTTGGAGAATTAAGATCCCACATGCTACACGGTGTGGAGCCAAAAATAAAATACAAAATACCTGTGTATCTAGCAGTATTTACACAGCAAACACTTTCCAACAGTATGAGAGAAGGGAAAGCATTCTGAGACCAAAAAAAAAAAAAAAATTTGAATTTATAATAGCATAGGAAATTCCAGAACACCATACTTCATACACAAAAGGAAAGTGACCCCAGAAAGAGGATGTAAGATCTAACAAGGAATTACAAAAAATAAAGTGGTAAATCTATGAATAAATTTTAGTGAACACTGACCATATAAACTGTGCTAAGTCACTTCAGTCATGTCCAACTCTTTGAGACCCTATGGACTGAAGCTCCCCAGGATCCTCTGTCCATGGGATTCTCCAGGCAAGAATACTGGAGTGGGTTGCCTTGCCCTCCTCCAGGGGATCACCTTGACCCAGGGATTGAATCCACATCTCCTGCATCTCCTGCATTGGCAGGTGGGTTCTTTACCACTAGCGCTACCTGGGAAGCCCCCGATCTTATAAACTAATCACCCAGAAATTAGAAGGAAATTGACTAACCTACTACCTTCTATGCAAAACATGTTAGGCAGCCCTCTCTCAAAGTGTTCAAATGAAGAAAACTAGTGATACAAATGATAAAAGGGTGGATAATCCAATAATTGCTGACACTGAACTTCAGCAGCATTTGTCTCATTTTTCCTAAATGCTTCTTCCTTAAAAATTTATTTTAGTTTAGATTAATACTAAGTTGCATTTCCCAACTTCACCCTAACTCTGGGGAGGAAAATAAGACATCACACACACACTTGACAAAAGAAGGATGTCAGCCTCGTTTACAAAGCTTTCTCTGAGGCGGGGAAAGTGGTATTTTGCTCTAATTTTAAAAAATAAAATCCCATGACACCACCTGTGTCATTGTACCCAAGACGAAGGTCTTCTTCCTAGTCTATCCAACTGCTGAATCACTAAGAATGTAGCTGCCTTCTTTGCACTTAACAATAAGCATCTCGAGCTAGACGCTGCCAGTGGCTGTTTCTCAGTGGTTTATCTTTCATTGTGACACTCAGTTGGCCACACTCTGCTCTGCAAACTGGCAGATTCTTCCACTGAGGGAGACTCTTCATTTTCCTATTTGCAAATCCACCTGCTAAGAATATAAAGTGCTTTTTAAAAGAGAATTTCACTAATATATCCATCACATCATCCACTGTCATCCAAGAGGCACTAACTCGCCTGGGTTTAATCTTGATTGACTCACAGCTTTAACCAGCGGTCACTCAGTTCTGCCAGCAATAAAATCATCTCCCCCGCACCTCCCCGAACAGGGCTGTGATGAATCACCACCCTTCAAGGAAAGTCAATATCCAACTCACATCATATCACATCTTGTTGACAACAAGAAAAATTTAGTAAGAAGAAATGGCTGTGCTTTATCTAGGCTGGCGATATATAAATTACAATCAGATTATGTTGATAAAATACATGACCTAAATTTATCTGCTGTAATGACACTCGTCAAAGCCCTTTTTAATGCCTCTATAAAAGGATTTATGTTAAGGGCTGGAGGCAGGGGACAGTTGAAGAAAGGCTAGTACCACCACTTTTGAAAAGCTCATCTGTAACTCAAAACGTACTTCTCTTCACTGTAGAAATCATTAGCTGAAGTCGTTCATTTTCTAAAACTTTATTGGAGCTGATTTACAATGTTGTGTGAGTTGCAGGTATTCAGCAGAGTGAATCAGATATATGCGTGTGTGAGTATTTCCACCCTTTTTCAGATTCTTTTCCCACATAGGTCATTACAGAGTATTGAGTAGAGTTCCCTGTGCTATACAGTAGGTCCTTGGTGGTTATCTATTTTATATATAGTCGTGCGTATATGTCAATCTCAATCTCCTAATTCATCAATTCCTCCCCAAAACTCCCCTTTGGTAACCATAAGTTTGATTTCAAGATTTGTGAGTCTGTTTCTGTACTGTAACTAAGTTCATTTGTATCATTTTTTATTAGAATTCACATATAATGGTATTATATGGTATTTGTGTTTCTCTGACTTACTTCACTCAGTATGATAACCTTTAGGTCCATCCATGTTGCTGCATTGCACATAGGCATGCTAAGACCTGTCTGACTCCCTGCAGCCCCATGAACTGCAGTCCACCAGGGTCTTCTATCCATGGAAATTTCCAGGCAAGAAAGTGGGTTGCTCTTTCCTCCTCTAGGGCATCTTCCCAACCCAAGGATCAAACTGGCCTCTCCTGCATCTCCATGTTGCTGAAAATCGCACTATTTCGTTCTTTTTCAATGGCCAAGTAGTAGACTGCTATATATATAAATAACACATCTTCTTTATCCATTCCGCTTCCAATGGACATTTAGGCTGCTTCCATGTCTTGGGTATTATGAACAGTGCTGCAATGAACATCGGGTACATGTATCTTTTCAGATTATAGTTTTTCCTGGATATAAGCCCAGGAGTGGGATTGCCAGACATTTATTTTCTTGGCCCAGAATTTGTGTACTGAAACTGCTCACAAAAATAGTACTATCCTTAAGGCATCAGTCATAAGCCAAGCACACTAGTTCGTTTGGGTCACAGAAGTAGTAAATTTATCTACTAAACATGCGACGAGTTGGCTCACTGGAAAAGAGTCTGATGCTAGGAGGGATTGGAGGGATTGGGAGGAGACGGGGACAACAGAGAATGAGATGGCTGGAGGGCATCACTGACTCGATGGACATGAGTTTGAGTGAACTCCGGGAGTTGGTGATGGACAGGGAGGCCTGGTGTGCTGTGATTCATGGGGACACAAAGAGTAGGACATGACTGACTGACTGAAATGAACTGAACTGAACTGAAAGGGTCTCTGGTGATCTGAAAGAGCCACAGGCACTTTTCAAAGCAACCAGACTTCTCATGGACAAGAGCAAGAGGACTTGGAAAAGCCAAGAGACAGGATCCACACTTCCTGTGATACGAAGGACACTGAAGCAGTGTGTTCCGGATGACCAGCAGTGCTGAAGCCCAAAGTAATATGGATGAAAGAAAGAAAAGAAGATGGGACCGCAAACAGTATGCCCTTCCATCCTGCACACTGCACAGCAGCCACAGGTTTCAGGAGCTCTGGTTACAATACTTAAAACACCTGTCAATAATCAGCTGCTGCTGCTGCTGCTAAGTCACTTCAGTCGTGTCTGACTCTGTGTGACCTCATAGACGGAAGCCCACCAGGCTCCCCCATCCCTGGGATTCTCCAGGCAAGAACACTGGAGTGGGTTGCCATTTCCTTCTCCCAATAATCAGCAAATTAGACTAGAACCGTGTTGGTGCCTCTATTCTCAGTTGAATGGCCTGTTGAGGTTACATCTTGTGTCTGTCTCCATCAGGGGCTGTGAGCATATCAAAATGATATTTCCCGAATCCCACAGAGTAGGAAGTTAGGCTGGGGTTGTTTTTCTTCTTTGGGGTTAATTATAAAGCTCTGAAACAGAGGTTCTAATGACTGGTCAGGTAAACGTACTGCAGAACCTAACTTCAGAAGATGACAGCATTATTACGGTCAGAGTGCAAAGGGCACATACTACTGGAATCCGGGGGATCTCTGAGCTTGGCCCGGTCAAAGAGCTGATGGGAGCATGCAAAGCCCTCTGCCTGCCTTTGGAGAACTTCCCTAAATAAAACAATGACTTCTGTCCCCAAGCACAACCTGAGGTCAGGACGACTGGAAGACATACCCGGCTTATCAACCAACCATTCACATCGCTACCCTGCAAGGAGGAGAGCCTACTGTCTTATAAACCGTTAAGAAAATGGATCTTAAAATGGGTCCTGTTACAGGCGGGTCTGACTTACACCAGGAAGACACACACAATGAGACACACTGAGCAGCTTCACAAGGGTGCAGGGGGCATCCGTGGGGACGTTGTTGCCTGTTTTTACTTTCTTCTCAGCCTAGAAACCAGGGTTTTTCACCCTTCTTTTCCCCCAATATCCTCCCTAAGAAGCCCTTTCAGATGCTTTTTTTCCAAATCATATCCTCATGGCATTTTAAAACCACAAGGAGGGACTGCCCTGGAGGTCCAGCCCTTAAGACTTTGCATTTTAATGTAGGGGTACAGGTTCAATCCCTGGTCAGACAGCTGAGATCCCAGACACCTCGTGGCCAAAATACCAGAACATGAAACAGAAGCAATACTGCAACAAATTCAATAAAGACTTGAAAAATAGTTCACGTCAAAAAAAAGTCTTAAAAATAAAAATAAAACCACAGGTAAAGTATATATCTCTTCACATATTATTTGTGTATCTACTCTTTACACATTTTATAAATATGATTTTTTTTACCCCCTTAGAAATGTCTGACTCCTCAGGACACCCATGGCTAAGTTCTTGGACTCTAAGCAGGACCACTGGCTCAGTCATGAATTTTATGACTTGAGTGAGCTCAGTAATGTTTACTTTTCATTAGCAGAAGTTTAAACACTGACTCTGCTAAATACGTCTTGAGCCATAATATGACTTATTAATCCAAGGCTATCTAATCAACCTTTCATTCCGTAAACACAAGAGCCTCACGGTTAGGGGAACTGCAGGGAACAACTGTGAGAAGTTCTGGTCTCTACCCTGACATTCTGGGCTGGGGGAGACAGTCAGCTGGCAAACATGCAGCATGTCAGACAAGGATAAACTCTTAAAAACAAAGAAAAGAAAAAGAAGTAAATCTGCCAGCATTGGCCAGATTATTACATGGGGAGGGAGGACTCCTTTGAAAAGGTGACATTTTAGCAGAGACTGAAAAAAAGTGAGAGTAAGTCATGCAATTACCTGGGGTTCCAGGCAGAAGGCAAATGCAAAGACCCTGAGGTGTCAATGCACTTGGCATGTCTGTGGAATGATGGGGAAAAACGAACCAACCAAGCAAAACAGAATCAGGAAGAATGAACTGCAGGAGACAAAATCAGAGCGGAGGTGGCAGGCAGAGAACGCTATGCTCAGTACTCATTCATTTTAACAACATAATTCTTCTAATCCAGGAGCACAGGATCCTCCCATCCATCTTCCTCAATTCCTCTCATCCAGGTCTTGTAGCTTTCAGAGTACAGATCTGTCATCTCCTTGCTTAGATTTATTTCTAAGAATTTTACTGTTTTGGATGCTCTTGTAATCAGGACTATTCCTTTCATTTCTTTCTCAGATGTTTTCTTGTTGGTATACAGAAACACAACTGCTTTCTCTATGCTGACTTTGTATATTGCAACTTTACTATATTTGTTGATTAGCAGCTTTTTGATGGAGTTTTTAGGACTTTCTGTATGTAAGATCATTTCATCTGCAAACAATTTTACTTCTTCCCTTCCTAGTTGGATGCCTTTTCTTTCTTTCTTCTGTCTGATTGCTTTGGCTAGGATTTCCAGTCCAATATTGAATGGGGTGGTAATGAGGGTGGGCATCCTAATCTTCAAGGAAAAGCTTTCAGTCTGTCACCACTGGGTAAGATGCTGGCTGTGGGTTTGTCACATATGGCTTTCAGGAGGTTATATTCTTTCGATACCCAATTTGTTGAGCAGTATCACAGAAGGATGTTGCATTTTGTCAAATGCCTTTTCTGTATCTACTGAGATGATCATATTATCATCCATTCTATCAGTTTGGCATATCTCACTTATTTCCATATGTTGAACCATCCTCAAAATTATGTGCCTCAGTTTTGAGGCAAAGTTATCAATATGTAAATGAAATACATAACGAGTCTGCTTTTAAAGAACTTGAGTGTGTCAGTCGCTCAGCCGTGTCCAACTCTTTGCGACCCCATAGACTGTAGCCCCTCCAGGCTCTGTCCATGAAATTCTCCAAGCAAGAATACTGGAAAGGATTGCCATTTCTTTCTCCAGGGGATCTTCCCAACCCAGGGAAGATTGAACCCACGTCTCCTGCATTGCAGGCAGATGCTTTACTATCTGAGCTGCTAGGGAAGCCCTTTAAAGAACTTACTACACCAAAAAATCATCCAGCTCAGTCATCCTAGCGTAAGATTACAGAGCTACGAACTGTTCAAGCTGTCTTTGAAAATCTAGCAGCAATTACTTCCTCTGCATCTGCAAAAGCATTCTTTGTGCTCATTCAGGTGAGATAAATCCAAAGTATAAAATTGAATACTGTCACAATGCTGCCCACAGGTCTCAGAGAGAACTCAAAATGTACAGGAAGCAAGTCTGTTCTTCATTTGACCTTGAACTTGGGAAAAATATAACATACTCCAGGAAGGTAAATTTGTTTCTAGTATCTTAAGAAACCCCAAGAGTCACAAGTATCTAGTTTTGGTTATTTGTGTATTGTTGCTGTATCTTTCTGTAATACATAAACTGCAGGAATTAAACTAGGTGATACCAGAGAGAAGGAGAGAGAGACAAAGCACAGCTTGACAACTCCATGTTGGGAGGATGAATTGCCCTCATTACTCTAATATGCTGTCATACACGGGAGGCAATTTAAATTCACTGAACTTGTTTTCCTTTCTTATCAAACTAGATGGCTAAGTGTGCAGCTGCTGACTCTTTAAAATTAATTAACGGTGCCCTTTTTTCAGTTCTTCCTCAAAGGATTTGAAATCACCTTTGTAGTATTCTCAGACATCCTGCCCTGTGGTTTAAATGAAACAAATTGAGGATCCCCCAGAGCTGCAGCCACTCGTCCCAGTTCAGACAACAAATCAAAAGAGAACCAAGGCAGAAATGCTGCTTCTCAATGATGGAAACCTTCTTTCCTTAGAATTTTTTTTTTCCCCAGAGAATCCTCAAGAAACTATTTCACTACAGGAAGAAAGATAAACAATCGCAAAAGAGGCAGAAGTCGGATCTGCTGAGACCCCAGTCCATTACAACACATGGAATTTCTTTTTTTCCATGACACCACCCTAAAATATCATCTGCATTTTTCAGATAAAGAAAATGAAGCTTAGAGAGTCTAATTTGGGGTCCACTCAGTTTGGAGAGGGGGAGTTGAACCAGGGATTCCACGTTGGGGTCTTTCTGACCCTGAAGTGTCAGTTGCTCAGTCGTGTCAAACTCTTTGCAACCCCATGGACTGTAGCCCACCAGGCTCATCTATCCATGGGGATTTTCTGGGCAAAGTACTGGAGTGGGTTGCCATTCCCTTCTCCAGGGCATCCTCCCAACCCAGGGATCGAGCCCGGGTCTCCCTCAAAGCAGATGGTTTCTTCACCGTCTAAGCCACCAGGGAAGCCACCAAAGTCCACTTTTTTTTTTTTTTTTTTACTACATCAGGCTAATTCCAAATGCCACACTTCATTGGGAAATTAACATTACTGATTTTGTCAATGCAAACGGCCCTTTTATTAGAGCCGGCAATCCCCATTTGCAAGCATAGCAGCCCTGCCTGGCACCAGTTCCTCTACTGGTTCTGACAGTAAAGAGAATGAAATAAATCACCTAAAAAACACTCTTCAAAAATCTCACTGAACACTCTTCTTTCATCTGATTTCCCTCAGGACCCAGTGTGGGTTCTTTTTAATTAATAATATGACAAGTTTTATTACAGAATCACTCGTATATAAAACAAATTAACAATCTTCCTGGGAGGGAAGGGAAAAAAGCTCTTACTTAAAAAAAGAAAGTGCAGGACTTTCCTGGGGGTCCAGTGGTTAAGACTCCATGCCTCTCATGCAGGGGGGAGGACTGGATCCCTTAATCTCTGCACTTTTTCTGAACATGTGCTATAGTCCCCAAAACGCTTTTTTAAAAAGAAAATATAGATTGACCAAACAGCTCCTTGAAACAGAGATACTCAGAGACGTGTTCCAAGAATTTTGCATAGGAACGTTATTTCTTTTTAGAAAAAGACATTTGTATGTAAATATTCGGAGATATTTGCACATATATTCTAAAAGTCCATGGGGTAGTGACTAATTATATCCATAGTAAATCCATACAATGGAATTCCACACGGTATTTTAAAGGCTATACATGCATCCCTATTTACTGCTAAGGGCATGCAGGGACAACAATTACAAAAAGGTTGACCAGATAGCAGCTACGGCAGCACC
The DNA here is from genome assembly GCF_049115385.1 of Moschus berezovskii. NCBI lineage: Eukaryota > Metazoa > Chordata > Mammalia > Artiodactyla > Moschidae > Moschus > Moschus berezovskii. The sequence goes on along the minus strand of NC_142474.1, from coordinate 72,948,470 downwards.
CATGAGTGTGAACAACAGTTCACAGCTGACAAGCCTGTGTGAACGGGAGGTGGGGGTGGCCGTGCATTCATGGACAGCTGTCTGGAATGACAGTGGTGTTCTCTGTAATGTGCAACCTCTCTTCATATAACCAAACGACAGAGGCGACAAACCCTTTCATTGTTGTTCAGCCACTAAGGCATGTCTGGTTCTTTGGCGACCCCACGGACTATAGGCCACCAGGCTCCTCTCTCCATGGGATTTCCCAGGCAAGAATACTGAGTGGGCTGCCATTTCCTCTTCCATGGAATCTTCCAGACCCAAGGAGAGAACCCGCATATTCTGCATTGGCAGGTGATTCTTTACCACTGACCCATCACAGAAGCCCAACAAAGCCTACCATTACATGTAAGTTTTTCTTTTTTTTTTCCAAAAAAATAAATCAATAAAATGCTCTAATCATAATAAAAAAGAAAACCAAGTGGACAGCAGTTTTTACCAAATTAAGGTGAGTTTCAGAATGTATTAATAAATACTCGGGTAAAATGCCACCAGAGGTTAGATCATGGGAGTCAAAACTTCAACCTATTCACAAGTCAGTTGGAATTTAAAAGCAGATAGTATTAAACTGCACGTTGCTGACACTCTTTTCTACCTGACATTTTGAAAGAAGCACAAGTATATACATATTTGTTGTCTCATGTCCATGCTGTGCAGTTAGTCGCTCAGTTGCGTCCGACTCTTTGTGACCCCATGGACTATACAGTCCATGGAATTCTCCAGGCCAGAACACTGGAGTGGGTAGCCTTTCCCTTCTCCAGGGCATCTTCCCAACCCAGAAACCGAACCGGGGTCTCCTGCATTGCAGGCAGATTCTTTACCAACTGACCTATCAGGGAAGCCCCTTATCACATGTATATCTGCCCGTATTTCTTTTTAGAAAAAAAGTATATTTATATATATATATATACAAGTATATTATACAAAGTATATTTATATATAAATACAAACATACAATTGTCACAGGTGCAGAGGCACACTTATATGTTTCATTTTACCTGAATATCACCAGTGCAAAGATGATGTGAGAAAGAACAACTCTTGCTAAGGTTCCAAATAAGCAACAATCTTCCCTCAATTTACCAGGAAGCCACATTCCTGAAAAATTGACACTGTTTTAAAACCATACAAGCTCTAAAAAAAATGACTAGGGTCCAGGGTCCATTAATCACACGCTTGTTTCACCCTCACGTCCACCTGGACATTCCAAGATCCTGGGACAATTCTCCACTGCAAGTGGAGGTCCTGTGTGCCACAGGACATTCAGCATCTGTGGCTCCTGCTCCCAAAATGCCAGGCGCCCTTCCCCATCAACCCGCCCCCGCAGGTCTCAAATCCCACCAAGCTCCAAAGGGCACCCTAGAAATCTTTGATCTCCCCTGTTCAACAGTGTCAGCTCTCAACTTAGGCAGCTACAGCTGAGAAGACCCAGAACCCTTGTGACATACCAGGTCAATATTGATATTAGTCTGAACACCAGAGATCACCATTTGCACTGTCTCAAAACAAATCTGTCTTCCAATCTCACAGACTGTGGAGTTCACCCCTTAACTCTCTGAGCAGGGCATGGTAATTTAATTGCATGACACTGACTAGCAGTGATTTTGAATCGCAAGGTTACATCTCTACCACGCACACTAAAGAGGAAGCTTTCAAATTTCCCTCTCTTCACAAACACAAGGCAAGTGCCGCTTCCTGGTGCCAAAGGCATCTCTCTTTCTCTTAAATATACCCTTACAACGAAAGCAGATATCCCCCTTTTTTGGAGAGGGAGATTTCTGGATTCTCCATGTATTTCTTTGGGTAATATTTTACAAAGTTAACACTTGTGTATGTGTGTGCAAGTGTGTGTGTGCGTGCTCAGTCGTGTCTGACTCTGCAGCCCCACGGACCATAGCCCGCCAGGCTCCTCTGTCCATGGGATTCTCCAGGCAAGAATACTGGAATGGGTTGCCGTGCCCTCCTTCAGGGGATTTTCCCAACCAAGGGATTGAATCCGAGTCTCTTGTGTCTCCTACATTGGCAGGGGGATTCTTTACCAACTGAGTCACCTTCTCCATGCATTTCTTAAGCTAATAGTTTAGGAAGTTAACACTTAAGACAACCTTGGGAACATCACGGTGAAAGGAGGCATCACTTTCCAGTGACCCTCCAGCAACCAGTGCTCCTGCTCAAGGCTTCGGTGTGGCCCACCAGCTGCCAGCAAGAAACCAGGTCTTCATTGTAAGGAGAAGCCCTCCTCACACTGCTCTTTACCACCCAAAGGAGTTACAAGGATTGCTTCTGTCCCTTTTTTCCCTTGTGAGATAAAATTGACCTTTGGAGGGTGTCAGGTAAAAAATGGCACTTGCTGTCTAACTCTATAAGGATTAAATCATGTGCTGCTGCAGCTGGGGATTCTCAACACCCTCTGAAAGGAGTTGAGGGTGGAGGGCAGGAATGAGGCCCTCGGTGCTCGGGGGAAACTGGCAGGACGGGTCTTCAGATGGTGAGACACTTAGTCCCACATCTAGAGAAGCATTAAAACCCTGCATGGTGATGACCACTCCTCGTGACTAGCGGAAAGCTTCTGGAAAAGTATGTGCTTGAATGCACGCACTCTGCCTTCACCAAAATCACATATATACTGATCTCCCCGCTGCCTCTATGGAGCAGCTTCTCAGAGCTATCTGAGGTGCGGTCTCCCAGGCTGCACCTGGTAGAACTTTTATCCCGAATAAAACTTAACCCACAACTCTCGCGTTGTACATTTTTTTCAAGGCGACAGGGTATACACTTGTATGGATTTTAACACAGGTATAGAGTCACACTATCATATGGACAATCAAGATAGAAGACAAGGTTCCATTCCCCCTACACACACACAAAGGTCCCGTTCTAGGTCCCTTTGTACTCAGGTCCTCCCTCGACCCCACAGCCCCGCCCAGAGTGATGCTCTCCATCACCGCAGGTCTGCCTTGGAAAGATTCCATGTGAGCAACAGGCTTCCGAGGTGACTCAGAAGTACAGAACCCGCACGACAATGCAGGGAGACGCGGGTTCAATCCCTAGGTCAGGAAAATCCCCTGGAGAAGGAAATGGCAACGCACTTCAATATTCTGGCCTGGAGCATCCCATGGACAGAGGAGCCTGGCGGGCTACAGTCCATGGGGTCGCAAACAGTCAAACACGACCTAGCGAGGAACAGCAGCACACACGGAATCACACAGTGCATGACCTTTTGAGGCCTTTCTGTACAGCCTGGTGTCCTCTCGGCCAAGGAGTCCCACATGCTCCGTGGTGGCCCCAAGTCCCAGGGGCTCGTGCTCTAGCCAGTACCATGCTGGCCACATCACCTTTCACCCTTGGCCTTGGGAGTCACATGTAGTCATCTGGGCTGCATTCTACAGGTCTAAACAGCTACACATCTGCCCAGGTTCCAGGAGAGGGGACACAGACCCCACCCTCAATGGGAAGAACGACAAAGAAATGTAGAGTCTGATTTTAAAAAGGTCTCCAGAGGCGATGGAGATTTCGTACCAAGCTCTGTAGCCCCAGGGACCACTCTCAGCATCCAGAAAGCTCTTATTCTGCCCCCCAAAAACGGTGCATGAAGGCTTCCTAACGAGGGTAGCTCTGTTACTCCCCTGATGACCATGGAGCAAGCCTAGTCCTGCAGACTCTGCTTCTCAACAACCCGAAAGATAAGTCAGTCCCTTCCGCTAACTTTATAACACTTCTCATTATCTTTAAAAAATAACTGGTCCAGCCAGTTCCAAGGCTTTTTCGTGACTCCGTATAAAACTGCCTCTGTGAGGCCCCCTCTCTTCAGGGAAACCTTGTGATTAATCTTGAATTCCATCACCCGACTTCCAAGGTCAAACATCCACCCCCTGTCCCAAATGCCAGGAGGAAGCAGGTACATAAGCTGAGCACCCTGGTACCCAACAGCCTTACGGACACAGCCCTTCTCCCCATCTAGTCCTGTGAGTGAGCACAGGTCACCCCAGGAGACGTGTCACCCTGTAAGTACAACCCGTTAATTGATAATCAACATAATTACCTAATCAAGACACACTCCATCAAGCCAAGCCAGATTGGCTAAGTACCTCTCCTCCCCTTCCCTGCCCCTCCCCCGCATCCCTCTCTTCCTCCACTAGCCCCTTTCCTAGTCAGATGTGCGTTTTAAATCTGTGTCGCTGCCACTAAACCACTTTCTGACTGAAACACCTTTTTTGCTGCAAGAACATGGGAACAATGACTTCTGATGCCTTTTTCACTACCTGCCTCCTTCCAACAAAGGGCGCCGGGTGACAGGTGACTGTCAGAACGCCAACATTGTTCTCACGACATCGTCCCAGCCCAACCCCGGTACAGCAAGCCTTGCATGGAGCAAAAAACCTCAGTCCCTCCCTCACCAAATCTGGGCACAGTCCAGGGTAGGGGGTTTGGGGGGTTTGTTTTTTCCCTGAAAACCTCGGTGGATACTCCCCTGGGCCTTCGCTTGTGCTCCTATTCTGACAGGAACACTCCAGCCTTTCCAGCCTTCATTACAAACTAAGCTACCATACAGAAATAAAAATTATGCTGTGAGCTCTGGCTAATACCCTGCCCCTGTGCTAAGCCTACCCTCTTCCTTCCGTCACCCTCTAGCACGTACTGACATGCTGTCTGCCCGCATATCTATAAACACGGTATTTTTCAGTAAGAATTTCCATGATCCACGTGGAAAGGAAAACTGGGTGAAAACTGTATTACAATAATGTCAATAAACAACCTTTAAACGTACGTATCCAACGAGGCTCCTGAACTGAATGGTCTTCACCTTCGCCTTGAGCTTCCCTGGTAGCTCAGTTGGTAAAGAATCCGCCTGCAATGCAGGAGACCCCAGTTCGATTCCTGGATTGGGAAGATTCCCTGGTGAAGGGATAGGCTACCCACTCCAGTATTCTTGGAATTCCCTTGTGGCTCAGCTGGTAAAGAATCCACCTTCAATGCAGGAGACTTGGGTTTGATCCCTGGGTTGGGAAGATCCTCTGGAGAAGGGAAATGCTACCTACTCCAGTATTCTAGCCTGGAGAATTCCATGGACTGTGTATGGAGTTGCAAAGAGTCAGACACAACTTTGCAACTAAACAACACAAATTTCTACCTAAAACATTTGGGACTATAATGCTTTATGGAACGAGGCATAACCAAAACTTCTGCAATACATTCTCAGTCACCAAAAAGGAAATAAAAACCCTCAATGAGAGGACAAACACTTCTTTAATGAGTATTTCACGTGCTAGTGTAGAATATCAAACAGACACACGTAAAAGTGAAGACGTTAATAATTCAATCCATCTGAACTCACTCTGTTCCAACAGTTTCTGAAATCCTTAATCATTTGTAAATGAAAAACTGCCTTGAAATAAAACAGTGTAAAATATGCTCAAGGAGTCATAAAAGACTGTTTTCCTGCAGAATTATGGTTCACTTTTCTTCTCACCAATTTCTTCACAGTAGAATTAGCTAGGGCTTCCCAGGTGGTACTATAGTAAAGAACCCACCTGCCAATGCAAGAGACATGGGTTGGATCCCTAGGTTGGGAAGACCCCTGGAGTAGGAAATGGCAACCCACTCCAGCATTCTCGCCTGGGAAACCCCATGGACAAAGAAGCTTGGTGGGGTATAATCCACAGGCTGCAAAATGTCAGCCAGAATTGAGCGACTGATCAGGAGCACAAGAATTAGCTAGAACTGGATCTGAATACAACAGCAACTCTTGACTCATGGCAAATTTTACAGATAGTAAAATGGAGCTGAACACAAGCCATGACCAGCCTGGTCAAGGAAGGAAGGATAAACACTCAGGAGTCATAATGCCACAGCTGGAACCCCGCCCCATCCAAAGTACTTGAGGGGAATGTGATGTTATATTTTGGGGCTTCCCTGGTGGCTCAGATGGTAAAGAATCTGCCTATAATGGGGGAGAGCTGGGTTAGATCTTCAGTTAGGAAGATCCCCTGGAGAAGGGCATGGCAACCCACTACAGTATTCTTGCCTGGAGAATCACCATGGACAGAGGAGCCTGGTGGGCTACAGTCCACAGGGTCACAAAGAGTTGGATGATGTTTTATTTTATCCTCTGTGATGTCAGCATATTTAAATGTGGTGCCATTAGACAGAAAACCCAGAAATTGGATGCAAAAAATACTATCAAGAGAAAATGACCAGGGAAACAAAAAACATTTTTTAAAGGATAGTTGGGGAAATGAGGGAAGAACAATGTTAATGCAATCCACTTATGACAAGTTTCACAGAAAAAGACGACTGAGTTTGGCCATAAGAGTTGCTGGTGCCCTGAAAGTGTAATTTTAGCATAACCGTGGACAGAAAATTGAGCATCAAGGAGAAAGCAGATGGAGAAAAAGGAAATGGAGATGGAGACAGAGGATGTCAGAAGAGAAAAAATCAAGGACCCGACACAGACAACAGGGTCTTAAATGCAACTGTTTACAGTATCGATGTACAGGCTACTTTCTCTATGCAATGAGACTGAACCCCGTGAAAGATAAAGCAGTTCATTTCTTTTCATTGACACATGCACCGTGACTTATGACCACGGACTGGGCAGGCACCTTGATTTAGAGAGGGAGTGTCTCCATTTCTCCTTGAAATGATAGATTTTAGGAAAGCTTGTAAACATGCAAGGGATGTGAACCAAGTATCCTACTTACTGTATCGTTACTGAACGACCCTACTTACTGAACGATACTGTACTGGTATCGTTCAAAACTGCTATTAGGCCAGAGGTATGAAAAGTGAACTGCTGCTCTTCACAAGACAAGGCACCTTCACCAGGATGTCGTTTTCTTCTATTTGAAGGTCCTTCAAGGTCGTCAGGGCCCCTCTGCCCCTTACAACCTCATCTTGGGTCCCAGGCACCTACCCATCCTGAGAACATCCAGGACTAAGATGGCAGCTTTCAGTCTTTGACACCGAGGGTCACAATCACTCGTGTTCTCAACTCATTTCTGGGTCCATCTTGAAACACTTTCTAGACTACAAATCCTTGGAACGTCCCTGGCAGTCCAGCAGTTAAGACTCACCCTTCCAGTGCCAGAGGATTCAATCCCTGGAAAACTGAGATCCCACATGCCTTGCAGGGGAAAAATTTAAATACAAATTCTTGTCAATCCGGACCTCTCAAACCTAAGGATTCCTCATCTCACAGGTGTAAGACCACAGTCAACCCCATTTCACTGAACTGGGCTCAAAGATTTTCCACTAATACTTTTCAATACTTTCAGGTTTCCACATCCAGGACACACACGTAGTCCTAAATGAACCTAATTTCTCCCACTGTCCCCCACGGTCCAGCAATGACAAGAGCTAATAGCAATCAATATAATAATAATTAATTCATTAACATTTTAAAAACCTGGCTTATCCTGCCCAGGGCTAACCAGTGAAGAAACCCACCAGGTGGGAAAAGGCATTCATCTCACAAAGATGACATTTCTCCCCTAAGAATTACTTCGCAATTATTTTTGATCAAGGTTTGCATGCACCTCACCAGAACTGCTTGCTTTTCAGATGCTAACACCTAACTTTCTGCTCTGTTCCTGATTCTCCAACCAACCAGTCTCCGCACACCACTCTGCTCCCCATTCTTCACTTGTTATCTTGCCCCTCAACAATAATTCAAGAGGATACTCATGTTTGACATAGACTGTTCAGGTTTAGTGACATTTGCCTAATTCTAAATTTTATGTAAAGACCAAACTGACTTTTTGCTTCGTGCTCAAATTAATTTCATGACGAGGCGTGCCATCCTTTGTTGGTTCTCTTTGGGGGAAGTTGAGAAATGGAGATGCTCTTCAGTTGTAAGACCCTTCGTTTCTCCTAGTGGAAGACAACCCCAATTAGAGTTTGGGATAAAATTTCTTCCAACCAAAATTTTATTTGATAGGCAGGAAGAATAGGATTCTCTCTAGAGCTCTAAAAGGTTGGGGGGAGCACCCGATAAATTAAGAGTTTGGGATTAACATATATATATTACTGTATGTAAAACAGACAATCAACAAGGACCTCCTATACAGCACAGGGAACTTAACTCAATATTCTATAATAACCTATATGGGAAAAGAATCTGAAAAATAATGCACATATGTATGTACATAACTGAATCACACTGCTGTACTCCTAACACTACCACAGCATTGTAAATCAGCTCTACTCCAATAAAATCTAAAATTTTTAATTTTTTACAAAGCAACTTTAATTTCAAGTTGTTAAGCTTATTATCACTCTCCCATGTCCCACAGATTAGCCTAAGTCCTTTAAAATCATCACACAACAGATTTTCTAGGAAGGGAAGTGGGTTCAGGAATTGCCTACCATGGGATCTGCGTCATTTATAGGCAGGAAAACGCTGAATAAATCTCCACCTCCTACGAAGGCAACAAGCTCCGTGGCTGTTGACAGCCAAGAAGAAACCTTTGAGAAGTCTCAGGGTTCGCAGGCTGCCCCCATTCGTAAGGTCTGGGTTTGTGTCCCCTTTTCCCACAGCCGGGTCTCATAGTGCAGATGCTGAACACTGACCCAGAAAGGCCGGTCGCAGATGGGCTGGTGTCCAGGGCTCTTGTCACTCAGATGAACACAAACAATGACCCTTGTCGGGTCCTGCAGGTGACAACCTTTCCTCAGCAGTCACAGGTGAAGACACAGCGGGTTCCTGATAGCTCCACTTCCAACCATCAGTTACAACTAACAACAACAATCCTCCTAACAACGTCAGTGGGACAGAACCTCAAGAATTCTTTAACAACGGGTAAAATAAGAAGAGCAAACAGGTACAGGTGAGTGGGAGCCCCACACATGACCACAAGCCACTTTCAAAACCCCCACGACAGAATAAGCTGGTCTTTTCTGCAGAGGTTAACTTCTCAATACCATAGGGCAGCTCCATGCTTTACACTCTCAACATTTCCTCTTTAAAAATCCACTAGCAACAGTAACACCAGGGCTTCCCGGATGGCTTGGGTAAAGAATCCGCCTACCAAAGCAGGAGACGCAGGTTCAATCCCTGGTTGGAGAATACCCTACATGACTCAAAGCAACTAAGCCTGCGCACCACAACCACTGAGTCTGCGCTCCAAAGCCAGGGGGCCGCAGCTACCAAGCCCAGGTGCTGCAAGGATTGAAGCCGAGAGTCCTAGAGCCCGGGCTCCACAGCTGGAGCTACAGCAATGAAAAGCCCCTCCACAACTGGAGAATAGCCCCTGCTCGCCGCAACTCGAGAAAAGCCTTCTCAGCAACAAAAGCCCAGCGCAGCCAAAAATACAAATGAAATTAGTTTACAAATAGTAATGTCAATACAAGCACCTAATTAATTTACTTTGGGATGTGGAAGTTCACCCCCAGGGCTCACCGCCACCTTAGCTCACTCCAGGATCAGAGCTAAGATGCTCTTATTACATCCACTATGGATTAGTGTTAATTTGATGAGTAGTTTGAAAATGCAAAACATGGAAACTCCACAGCTGAGCAGTGGCACAAAGCCACATTCACCCCGATAGTTCAATGCAAACCTACTTCATTTAAACCCAGTGTTTCTTCTGGGTCAACCAAAGGAAGAAAAGATGCAGATTTTCATCACTTTTGGTGGGAATGTAAATTGATCCAGTCACTATGGAAGATGTATGGAGACTCCTTAAAAAACTAGGAATAAAACCACCATATGACCCAGCAATCCCACTCCTAGGCATATAACCTGAGGAAAGCTAAATTGAAAAAGACACATGTATCCCACTGTTCACTGCAGCACCATTTACAATAGCTAGAATATGGAAGCAACCTAGATGTCCATCGACAGATGAATGGATAAAGAAGTTGTGGTACATATACACAATGGAACATTACTCAGCCATAAAAAGGAATGCATTTGAGTCAGTTATGATGAGGTGGATGAACCTAGAACCTATTATACAGAGTGAAGTGAGTCAGAAAGAGAAAGATAAATATCGTATTCTAACACATATATACAGAATCTAGAAAAATGGTACTGAAGAATTTATCTACAGGACAGCAGTGGAGAAACAGACTAGAGAATAGACTTATGGACACGGGGAGAGGGGAGGAGAGGGTGAGATGTATGGAAAGAGTAACTTGGAAACTTACATTACCACATGTAAAACAGACAGCCAAGGGGAATTTGCTGTATGTCTCAGGAAACTCAAACAGGGGCTCTGTATCAACCCAGAGGGGTGGGATGGGGAGGGAGTTGGGAGGGAGTTTCAAAAGGGAGGAGATATTCGTATACCTATGGCTGATTCATGATGATGTTTGACAGAAAACAACAAAATTCTGTAAATCAATTATCCTTCAATAAAAAATAAAGAGAAAAATAAATAAATAAAATATTAAAAAACACTTAAATTCCTACCATGTTTAAGGCAAAAGTAAGGCCCTGAACACTTGAACTATGTGGTCTTCACCTCCCAAATTTCCTCACCGATACTTAATTCAAGACCAAAGTCCAAAATGGCAGGAGCTGCTGGCTTAACTTTGAGTCTAACATTTGACTACACACACCAAAGAATACACACACCTGACAACCTCCCCTTTTTATCTTTGTGCAAAGAAACTGATTCAAAATATTTTAATCAACAGTCTGTATATAATCTGTTTTTTTTTTTCTTTCTAGACACTTGTAGGATCTTTCTGACTTCTGTATTCTAAAATTGTATGATGCTGTGGATTCCCTAGTAGTCCAGTGGTTAAGACTATACCTTGCAATGCAGGAACTGCCAGTTCAATCCCTGGACAGGGAGCTAAGATACCACATGTCTCACAGCCAAAAAACCAAAACATAAAACATAAACAGTGTGCAATAAATTCAATGAAGACTTTAAAAATGATTCACATCACAAAAAATTCCTTAAAAAATAAATAAATTGTTGATGCTATATCATGGTGGAGGGTCTTATACTGAGTTCTTATCTGAAACAGCTGAAAGCACCTTGAGAAAGAGTATTTTGCAGGATGTAAGATACTGCTAATCTTTTTCAAAAGTGTTTTAGAACCATTTGTCTCTAAAATAGTGTGGGTATATTAACTGACAGGGTTTCCCTGGTGGCTCAGTAAGTAAAGAATCTGCCTGCAATGCATAAGACCGGGGTTCGATTCCTGGGTCAGGAAGATCCCCTGGAGAAGGGAATGGCAACCCACTCCAGTATTCTTGCCTGGAGAATCCCACGGATAGAGGAGCCTGGTGGCTACAGTCAATGGGGTCACAAAGAGTCGGAGATGACTGAGCGACTAACATTCATTCATTCATATTGACTAATAAACTCTAGCTTAAAAAACAGAATCTAAAAATGAGAAAATTAATCTAGGCCCAAGATATTGTTTTAGTACATAAACAGGAACACAGCCAAAATAGCAAATGATTTTAAGGACTGTTCCAGACGGACTGCAGTTTAAAAGCACAGTGAAAAGTGTGGCTGATGAGCCCAACTATTAGAAAGGAAATGATATCGTGGGCCATTAATCTCCTTAAAAGTTAATACCAGGGAAAGCACAGGTTCTACTAAATGAACAGTAGATACTGCCAGTTAGAAATTGAAAGGTACTGTATCAACTACAGAAAATGCATTTTGAGTCCCAAAGGAAGAAAAATGTTGTCTAGTTCTATCTTTGCAGCATTTGGACATTTCCCTGACATGTTCGGTAAGGCTAAAATAGTCATCTTAAAAAAAGTTCTGTGAGCTACATGAATTATGGCAGACACTGCTGTGTCCCCAGACCTCTTTGTCCCCTTGACTCTTCTAGGTAAAGAAGCCTCGGGACTTCCCTGCTGGTCCAGTGGCTAACACTCTGAGCTCCCAATGCAGGGGCTCAGGTTCCATCCTTCGTCAGGCAGCTAGATCCTGCGTGAAGCCAAATAAATAAACAATTTTTTCTTAAAGGAAGCCTCCTACCTGAGAGTTTTGGCTACAAAGTTGAACCTAACTGTGGCTACTTGGGGACATTTCCCATCAGCCCTTACGACGACGTACGTACAGCCAAGTGCTAAGTTCTGGCTGATGGGGAGGTGAGCCAAAGACTCTGAATGCGCCCTTCCTTCTTTGTGATTGCAGAGGCTAATTTTTAACACATTTTATTGGAGTATAGCTGGGTCAGTTTCAGGTGCACAGCAAAGTGATCAGCGATACATACACATATATTCATTCTTTTTCGGATTCTTTTCTCTCCAGTTTGCTCTGCACCAGTGGGCGTCTTCCGAACCTTTGTGGAGGGAACTTGATAAATAACCACAGGGACCCACTGTGTAGCACAGGGAACTCTCCTCAGTACCCGATAACAACCTGGAGAGAACCCGGGGCCTGACAGATCCAACAGAGAAGAGGCACCACCATCGCAAACCACTCACCCTGGCCTGCTGAAGTCAAGAGCGGTAACCATCTACGTGAGCCTCAGCATATCAGAGTCTTTCCACCACAGCAGCCGAGGTTGCACCCTAATACATAAACCACGTGATCAAGGCCCTCAGATGAGCCAGAAACAAACAAACAAAAAAAACCCTCAGGAAAGAGAAATTTTGAAAACGAAAAAGAGAGGGTCCAGGAAGAAGAAAGGTAACCATGAAAACTTGAAAATGACCAAATTTCTTTGCTTCTGAAAACCACATTAAAATTTTCATAACACTTTAACATGCAATATTCAGATGTATGTGGGCTTCCCCCATGGTGCAGTGGTAAAGAATGTGTCTGCCAATGCAGTTCGATCCCTGGGTGGGGAAGATCCCCTGGAGAAGGAAATGGCAACCCACTCCAGTATTCTTGCCTGGAATATCCCATGGACAGAGGAGCCTGGCAGGCTACAGTCCACGGGGTCGCAAAGAATCAGACATGACTTGGCAACTAAACAACAATAAAACAATTCAGATGTATGCAGTTTAGACCTTTACTTCTGAAATGTAAAATAAAATATTCTTCTGTTATAAGGGAAAGATGAGCTACTTTAGGAAGCTGAGCAGGCAAGCATCTCCCCCTGAATTAAATTTAATCTAAATATACTGTACTTAAATATTTGCGAAAGGACTCCTGCCAGTTACGTTAATAGAATTTTTAATTGACATTTATTTGCTGCTTGGTTATTTATGTGAACATCCTGCCTGGAGAAATGCTTCGAAGAAATCCACCCAAGAAAAGACACATAAATACACACACTTTACTGAAAGAACCATTAGCAGAACTTACAGCTCTAAAGTTCCATGTACATTAGGGATTGAAAATTAATTTTGATGCTAAAAATATTACATACCTTGGATGTACAAATGAAGAATCTGAAGACAGGGTTGCTTTACAGATGTCACAAAACAAAGTTGTGATTAATTATTGCTCCACATAACACACAGGGCATATACATCATCCCATGACCTTTACAGGGCAAGAAAACATTTGAACCCGAAAGTAAGTTTTAAATAACTGTTATTTTCTTTGGAGACTTTCAAACAGTTTTGTTTTGCTTATGAGTTAAGTGATTAGGGAAGTTGGTGTGATTATTTTGCTTTATGACAGACTCAAAAGATACCCAACACATAATTTCCTGAGAAATAAGCTGAACGGATGCTAATGATTTGACATACTGTCTAGTTGAAAAAATAATTACAGATTATTTTAATGGCTATAACATGATGGGCTTTTGGAGGTTGTTTGTCACCGCTGTATAAATTATGTTATTTTTTTTTTCATTTGTACTGCTTAACCAAATATGCTTAATAGCTCTGTCAGTTGATAAGAGATAATGACAAGACACTCAAGATCCTTGTCTGGGGGGCTCACTCCTCCATTCTCCACCTCTCAGATCAGAGTGTTCCCTCTGACTCTGAGGTCTCAGGAACCTATGGTATTTATGAATCTCCCTATCCATTTTTCACTCCCAGGGTGCATAAACGTGGCCCTGCCAAGCTTGCTTTATCCTAGGAATCTGTTCATGGCCCCAGGAAGTACTGTATGGCCCCATTTTAGCTCCCTCTTCCCACCTCTGCTACCCCATTGATGAGGTCAGGGCACGCTCTGACCCTACCTGGTAAGCTTCCCAGTCCAGTGCCTAACACTGCTGTAGGTTCTAGATTTTTCTTCCAAGGAGCCCAACCCATGGATCAGGGTCTTGCTTTGTTCTCAGGCTTGGAGTATGTCACCTGGACCTCTCTTGTGGATGCACCATCCACCAGAGAGAATCTGCCTGTGTCATCTTAGAAAATCAGTCTCAACCGACAGCTGAATGGTCACATCCTTTGCCTTAACTGTGGACCCAGCAGCCATGCTCCAGGTTGGCCTGATTTTCAGCCCAGCAGGTGTCCCCAGTCCAGGTTCCATGCCTATCCCTCTGGCTGACCAACACAGCTCACGACATCTCGAAACACAAAAATCAACAGCATCTGATTTAAGTCTGTGCATAAAACACAAAAATCAACAGCATCTGGCAAGACAACGCCCCCAGGCTGTGTTGTTTAGGGATTCACCACATTTAAGGAGCCAGAATGACAACCCTACTCTAAACCTAGGTATGGAAGAAGAGCTCTGTGGAAGTTATAAAAATACATCCAACTCATGGAGCACTTGTCTGTGAAAGCGCAGTACCTATTTACAGTCTCTGTTTCTCGTCACCATACCCCTCTCAGCTTGGCCTTTTCTGTTGCCCCCTACTTAATAGATACGAAATACATGAAAAGCCTCTTTAAGGAGTGAGCGTCACAAAGATCAATTACTCTGCCTTCCTGTATAACAGCTGACAGCTTGCTGTGTAGTGGGCTTCCCAGGTGGTGCAACGGTAAAGAATCTGCCTGCCAATACAGGAGGCACAGGAGACGAGGGTTCGACCCCTGGGCCGGGAAGATCCCCTGGAATAGGAAATGGGAACCCATTCCAGTATTCGTGCCTGGGAAATCCCAGGGACAGAGGAGCCTGGTGGGCTACAGTCCGTGGGGTCGCACAAGTCAGCCACGACTGAGCAGGCAGACCCTCCAGACCTACGACTGGGCTACTTGCTCAACAGCGCACGGCATGACCCGCCCTTGGGCTGGCATCCACTTCCCCATGCTACTCTCTCGTCCCTGGCAGGCTGGCTGTCGCTCCCTTATCTTGATACGAGGCTGTATGACTCACAGCTCTCCTCCCCGCCTCTCTCCACCAAAAACCTGACGGGCAAAGGCGTCAAGACCAAGCAGTGTGACTGGAGTGCGTGAGCGTGACTGTATTGAAAGGCTCTTCAAAACACAACATGCACGCGCTCCTACCAATCAGCCCCTGCTGTCGTCACGGTGGTAGCTCAGAGGCTTTGCTCTTTACCCACATAGCAAGGACCAAGCTTTAAGTCTGTGCGAGGCATAAAAACAAGAGGCTGTGTGATTCCAGCTGTATGACAACACGGAACATGCAAAACTATGGAGCCAGGAGACAGATCAGTGTCTGCCGAAGGCTGGGGTGGGGAGGGATGCAAAGGTGAAGCACAGAAGCTTTTTAGGGCCACAGGAACTGCTCTGGACGGCACTGTCATAGAGGACACACGTCATTATACTTGTGTCCAAACCCACAGAACGCACAGCACCAAGAAGTGTTGAAGCAGTCTTGGTCACTCAGACATGTCCGACTCTCTGCGACCCCATGGACTACAGCCCACCAGGTTCCTCCGTCCACGCAGTTCTCCAGGCCAGGATACTGGAGAGGGTTGCCATTCCCTTCCCCAAGGTATCTTCCTGACCCAGGAATTGAACCTGGTTCTCCTGCATTGCAGGTGGATTCTTTACCATCTGAGCCACCAGGGAAGTCCTACAATAGCAACAGTGACCCCTCATGTCAATTGTGGGCTCTGGGTGACGATGAAGTGTCAGTGCAGGTTCATCAACTGTAACAAAGTACCACCTGGTGGGGATGCTGACAGTGGAGGTAGTCAAACAGGAGATGGGAAATCTCTGTACCCTCTCTTCCTCTGGCTGTGAACCTAAAACTGGTCGAGAACAAGAAACTGCTGTCCAGCAATAAATAAATAACCTTTCCAAGACAGAGAAGATACCATCCTTGACGAGAAGGATGAAGGAAGGAAAAACCAGCCTTTCTCAGCCTCCTCCCACACTCTCAGCTCTGCCGCGGTCACACAAAGCCCATTTGATACATTACACAATCCACGATGAGGTAGCTATCATGATCCCCAAGTTGCAAATGAGCACACTGAAGGTCACAAAGTTTAGAAAGGACGGACCCCACCCAAGTTCACACGCTTAGTTAGGCTGTAATAGCAGGATCCAAGAGATGCATTTCTAAGTTACACAATGTTCACAAGTCTTACTTCTGTCATAAAATGGGTGCCATCACAGATCCATAAACAACTACAACACAGGCAAAGAGAACGGTTTGAAAAGAAATATGACCAAAGTTCTCCAAGATCACAGGGAGGGAAAGGCCATTCCTTCTCAGTGTCCTGGGGACTGAGCACAGGTGGGTGGGGGGCTTCCAGCTAAGTGAGGGGCGTCTGCACTTTGGAGCTGTTTCTCCAGATTCTTCATGCTGGACACAGACACATTCTCCCTCCAATAGCTCCCTCTGTCCCCGCCTATTCAGGGTGGACCATCAGAGCTTCTTTCATTTAAGATAGAAGAAGAAAAAAAAAACGTGATGCTAAGTGCCCTTCCGACTTCACAGTTTCAGTGAGGTTTTGCATCTGCCATGCAAGCTGCTGCTGATACCATCACCAAGGTCAGGCATTAATTAGCCATTTTAAAGATACAGGGACTGTGACGCCAAGAGGTTAAGTGACTTTTTTCCAAGGGTCCTACTTTCAGCAAGAGGCATAGCTGAGCCACTCACCAGGCCAATCCATGCCTCCATTCAGACCTAAGAAGCACTCTTACTGCACAGAAGTCAGCCACAGAAATACCAACTTATTTTACTGAAACACAAGCAGAATCCAGTCCAGAGGAGCCCCTCCATTTAGCTATTAGTTGATCACCCCAGAAGTCAAGGGTCAGAGTCCCATTACCAAGCAGATCGATGTCCAGCTCTCGTCAATTTTCACTGCAGGCTAGCCACCCTTTAAAAATGCCTAGCACAGAACTTCCCCGGTAGTCCGGTGGGTAAGTACCCACCTGCCAATGCAGGGAACACAGGTCCAATCCCTGATCCGGAAGATTCTACATGCTGAGGGGCAACTAAGCCCATGAACCACAACCACTGAGCCTGTGCTCTAGAGTCCTAGAGGGTGTGGTCCACAACAAGAGAAGCCACCTCAATGAGAACCCCTGGCACCGCAACTGGGGAGCGGCCCCCCACTCTCCAAAACCAGAGGGAGCCTGCAGAGCAAGGAAGAAACTGAGAGCAAGGAAGAATCAGAGCAACCCAACAGATATAAATAGTAAGTAATCCGTTACATGCTTATAACAAAAAAAGATAAATTTGAAAACTGGAAAAGAAGTGGCTCTTAGAAAATCTCCCACCCAAACAAGGAGAGAGACGATACCCATGTTTCCTGAATTTCAAATCAACTTCTCATACCTCTGAGCCAGACAAATGAGAGCGTCAGGAATGAAGGGCCAAGCAGAAAGGACTGACAAATAAATCATTACATCAGCTCTGCACAAAACATCCTTTCCAAAAATAAGTTCATCATGATGAGTCCATGCTGCCACCAAAAAGCTGACTGCATTACAAACATGCTTCATACAAAATGCTTAATATTAACCATACCGTATATTCAAACCAAAAAAAAAAAATCAGGCACATAGTAGAACATCAATAAATAACCCTTCATAGGTGGATATAAAAATCATTCCATTCTAGGACAGGAGTATCCTCTGCGGACCAAAGTGGCTGCTGGCACCCATGACAGGGTTCTTGCCCATCAACCCAAGACCTTCCTCTGCCAGGTCCTTTCCCCATCAGGGAAGCTTCGAGATTTGTCCTTTATCACGACCAAAGAAATTCAATGACTTAGGTACAAACCCATAAAAGTCCTATGATGGTAAGCACTTGTGAAGCCCTGAGGACTTGTAATCATCTCAATTATAAGAAAAACTGTCAAAATGAGTGGACGAGATGCGAGAGAACACAGGACAGTCGGGGAGAGAGAGGGGTCGGAGGTGGTTTGAGGGCCGTCAGGTCCAATCCCATCCTGTATCCAGGACAGATACAAAGCTGCAGAGGTGGGAGGGTGAGGGGAGGTCAAAACATTCAGAGACCCACAAGGCCCCGAGCACAACTGCTCAGGAGGAACAGAAACCTCCGAGGTTCTACTTTTGAAGATCTGATGGCTCCGCTTCACATGTTCTCAATTTGGCATTCTAAAATTTTTCACTGGTTTAAACAGTTGCAAAGGACATCATTTCCTATGTACTGCTGACATGACATTTTGAATAAAACTGCTCCATTGCTCCCATAAAATATATTCAACAGAATAATCTGATCTCTCCCATCATACATTTTCAAACAGACATAAATAAGCTCCTTACCGGTCAATTTGTGTAGCGTTCCTTTTTCTCCTTGAAGTCACAGATCCTCACACTCTTGCCCTAACATGGGCTCAGTCGCTCAGTAATGTCCAAGTCTTTGCGACCCCACAGACTGCAGCCTGCCAGGCTCCTCTGTCCATGGGGATTCTCATGTCATGGCAAGAATATTGGAGTGGGTTGCCATGCCCTCCTCAGGGGATATTCCCTAACCAGGGACTGAACCCAGGTCTCTGGCATTGCAGGCAAATTGTTTACCATTTGAGCCACCTCCCCAAAGTCTGCGCTGGGTCTCAGTTGCAGCATGCAGAATTTTAGTTGTGGTACTGGAGCTCGTAGTTGTGGCACGTGAGATCTGGTTTCCTGACCAAGGACTGAACCCAGGAACCCTGCATTGCGAGCATGGAGTCTCAGCCACTGGACCACCAAGGACGTCCCTCCCCAAAGTCTTTTATGGTTCCTCTGACTCTTCATCTCTTCAACAACCACAAAAATTCATACATGACAAAAACTGTAAAACATAATTAAATTTCTCAAGATTTCTCTGATCACAGAATAAGAATTTCCTTTGGCTTAGGCCACTGCCAACTGTTTTTAGTCCTGAGCAAAAAACAATCTATAACATTACAAATGTCTGATGATTAAGCATAAAAAGGTAATTGTCATGTGTTACCCTTAAGGGTGGAGGTTCAGGGTGAGGCCCTGAGAAAAGGAGGAATCGCTGAAAACAGACAGTCTGTGTTTAGTGTCACAAAGTGATGCACCCTAGGGACACATCCTTCTCCAAAGTGGATAAAGGAGAGCTGAGGCGGGGGAGGCACACCGATGGGGACACTCCAGGCAGATGGAAACTGATTCCCCGAGTCGACCCGAGCACAGCAACCCTTGGAAAGATGCCGGTGCACAAAGGACTCGGGAAACACCACTGGAAACCAGAGGACAGGTCTGCTGGTAACAGGTCTGGGGCCCAGGGCGAGAGCGCACGTTCAGGTCCACAGACATGGACCATTTCCACGTGGAAACATTTTTAACTAATTAATCAAAGCAAACTGACTGTGAATTACGTTCTATCTGCCTACACTGACAAATACATCTTCAGTGGACAGAAGCAAAAAGGATATAAAAATCTGTGGTTTATATATGACTGCAGGCTGGAAAAATGCCAAAGATTACTAAATTTAATTATGATCACTTGTCTGGGAGTTCTGCTGATGGGCTAGCAATGTTTGGATGAGTAATAAAATAAATCAGTAAACTGTTTTATATGTGTGTGTATATGTATATGTGTGCGTGTAGAGAGAGTCCATAAAATTTGTTTCTGCCTTCAGTTCAGCAAAATCATGTCTAGTTAAAAAAATAAGACAGAAAACTCCAGACACATAATCTGTCTACTATTCACAGAAATCATCTGAGATTAAGTCATATAAATATACTTATGTGACGGCTTCCCTGTGGCTCAGCTGGTAAAGAATATGCCTGCAATACAGGAGACCTGGGTTTGATCCCTGGGTTGGGAAGATCCCCTGGAGAAGGGAAAGGCTACCCACTCTAGTATTCTGGCCTAGAGAATTCCATGGACAATATATATAGTCCATGGGGTGGCAAAGAGCCTGACACAACTGAGTGACTTTCACTTTCTTCCATTTATGTGCAATCTATACAATTAACCAACGTGAAAAAATAAAAATTTTAAACTGCTGTGTCTTCAGAGAAGAATCTGTGTGAAGGGTTGACCTCTCCCAGAAAGAGGGAATCTCCAGCAGGAAGCTCTGGACTTCCCCAGCAACCCCAGGTCTTCCTGTCTCTTTAGGAAACGGCCACGGGACTAGAAGGGCAACTCTGCCCTGGGTCTGCAGCCTGCTGGCCTCCCCCATCAGACTGTGGACTTGCCAAACCTCCACAACAGGGTGAGCCAATGTATTAAAATAAATCTGGGTGGGTTGGGTGGGGTGTGTGTGCGTGCATGCTTCTATTCATTCTGATTCTCTGGAGAACCCTGATCAACACAACACCGAACTCTACTCTGAAACCCCACAGCCTAAGTCCCCAGGATTTTGCATTCAAGCTGTATTTGCCCAGCTTTCACAAGGCTCAGGACACAAGCCATGCACACATCAGTCACTCGCTGAGAATTGGAATCAAACAAGGCAGACTGTCCCAGAGACCAAACAGAAGGACGCAAACTGGAGGCGTGACCCTGGACAGAGGCAAAGTCACGGAAGGAGGGCACAACCCTGGCAGGTCGGCAAGGCCCAGGGTTGTAGAGCCATGACGAGAGACTTCACAAGAAGCAGTGTGAAGTCAAGAGGCTTGTTTAGGAACTCAGAGGAAGAAGAGAAACTGAAGCACACCTCTCCAACAGGCTAGAAGGAGGTAGAAGCACGATGGAGACCAGAAGACGGCACTGAGGTTTCCTAGACAGACGGCACTGGACAGACGGCACTGAGGGCCCCTGGACAGGGGACAGAGGGCTCCTAGACAGACGGCACTGAGGGCCCCTGGACAGGGGACACAGGGCTCCTAGACAGACGGCACTGAGGGCCCCTGGACAGACGGCACTGGACAGACGGCACTGAGGGCCCCTGGACAGGGGACACTGAGGGCTCCTGGGCAGAGGACACAGGGCTCCTGGACAGGGGACACTGAGGGCTCCTGGACAGATGGCACTGAGGGCCCCTGGACAGAGGACACTGAGGGCCCCTGGACAGGGGACACTGAGGGCCCCTGGACAGGGGACACAGGGCTCCTGGGCAGGGGACACAGGGCTCCTGGACAGGGGACACTGAGGGCTCCTGGACAGATGGCACTGAGGGCTCCTGGACAGAGGACACTGAGGGCTCCTGGAGAGACGACACTGAGGGCTCCTGGAAAGAGGAGCTCCTGGACAGGGGACACTGAGGGCCCCTGGACACAGGGCTCCTGGACAGGGGACACTGAGGGCCCCTGGACAGAGGACACAGGCTCCTGGACAGGGGACACTGAGGGCTCCTGGACAGAGAACACTGAGGCTCCTGGACAGAGGACACTGAGGACTCCTGGACAGACAACACTGAGGGCCTCATGGACAAAGGACACTGAGGGCTCCTGGACAGATGACACTGAGGGCTCCTGGACAGATGACACTGAGGGCTCCTGGACAGATGACACTGAGGGCTCCTGGACAGACGACACTGAGGGCCTCATGGACAAAGAACACTGAGGGCTCCTGGCTCAAAGTCAAAGAACAGGGAGGTTTACTAGTTAGCATCAGGGCTGGGGAGAATGGCAGTCCCAGAGGACCCACTGTGCCAAGGGGGACGAGCCTGTCTGAAGGTGAGTGGAGGCTTCTCTTGCAGGCTCTACGT
Source organism: Moschus berezovskii (assembly GCF_049115385.1). Classification (NCBI taxonomy): domain Eukaryota; kingdom Metazoa; phylum Chordata; class Mammalia; order Artiodactyla; family Moschidae; genus Moschus; species Moschus berezovskii. The sequence goes on along the minus strand of NC_142474.1, from coordinate 72,926,615 downwards.
TAGGGTCACGGTAGTAAAGGGTCCGCCCACAGCAGGAACAGGGTCCAATGAGAGCCGAGAGACCCCACTAAGGACCACCAGGACCAAAGCCCAATCAGGAGCAGCCAAAGTCCAAGATCCCTAGATGGGCAGCAGAGGACCAAGGAAGAGAGCTGGGTGGGCTTGGGATTCCAACAGCATTAACCACGTGGAAGAAGGACCAGACCACAGGGCAAGGAAACCCACAGGACCAACTCACCCTCACTTCCACACAGAATTAAACACTGGCCTGATGTAAAGTATGTATGCTGCAGGGTTAGGAAGCAAAAGAAAATAAACACATTTATGACTAACACCAAAAAGGAAAATCTCATAGTCCCGCTCTGTGCTTACAATTTTCCCATGGTACAGAAAAAACCCAAATAGCATCTGATACAATTTACATAACTTTACATAATCTCACGATTACCATTTGGCAAGGAAGCTCCAAAACAGATCTCTTCCTTTATTTGCCTCCAAAAATGACAAAATGGAAAACAGTCTGGACGAAAGTTTTCTACCCTCTTCTTAAAAATCTCAAAAAGCCAAATCCACCACTTAATAAAAATTTTCTTGAATTTTTCACATTAAACCGTCTAACGTTTAGTCAACTCCAAAAGTCCACTTAAGATTTACCGTTTCTCTTTGAGTTTATAGTATATATATATTTAATTTTCTCATTAGTGTACAAATCAAATTCCAGTTACAATATTAGACAGCCAATGAAAACAATGTGATTGTTTGGGTTTTGCTAGTATTACTAAAATGTCATTAATTTTTTTTAAAAAAATAGGAATTTTAAATGCTGATTGTCTCATGTAACACAAACAAAGTCTAGTTTGAGTCCACAGTTAAACAAGGGTTACAGACTGGTAAGTTCTGTCACCCACTCACATTAGGGTCTTGTGTACCAACGGCCACATCTCTTATTTCACAATCAACTACAGGAAAAACAGTAATTCCCCCAAATAGTCCAGCACCAGCTTCACAACCAGGCAGGATCCAGTCCCACAACCTAACAGAAGGCCACAGTCACACTTTCTCCCAGCACTTCATGAATAAACATCCCTGTATTCAAATAAGTTACCTATTAACTAACTCCAGTCATTCTGATTCAACCTCGAACGGCAAATAGAGTCATTCTGGCAAGACTGCAGAGTTTGCAATTCAAATTATGGAAATTTTAATAATGGGGAAAATAAAAATTAGTGGCATGAATCCTAAGGCACCAGAATTCCAATACTCTCCTTGCAACAGTAGAAAGCGCACATAAATAGAATACCTCTCAATGTATAAGCCAGGGGCTGGGAGAGTAGGCGTTATCTGGATGGGCATCCTCGAATGTGTTTACCTGCAATCTCACAGGAGCATTCCTTTCCGGGATTCTGCGGGTACCTGCCAGGATGCCAAAGCTCCCCAAGCCCAGACATTAAGAGGCAATGTTGTTAACTTCTGAACAAATAACAGTGAAACAGTCATTGGGTTAAACCATTTCCTTACATTATCACCATAAACAATAATTATTTGGCAGCTGCCCTTTGCAAACGTGAACGTGCTTATGAATAAATCGAGTTGTATTGATTCAGCAAGCTGAAATGCTTTACATTTTGCTCCGGTATTAAGAGCTATCATACTCCACTGCACTTAGTGAGGCTTTAATGTACTGTGCTCCTTAAAACTTTTAATAAGAAAGATTAGCAGCGATTAGCTCTGGAGCAGGAACACTGCTCTTGGAATGGCCAGTGGGTCACTAAACCCAAGTCTCTCTGAACCTGTCTTTATTAAAGGAACTCTCTTAACAAACTACCACGGGGCTATTGCCATGCTGTTTCCTTCCTCCTAACATCAATGGTGTGATGATGGCCTGCACTGATTCAAAGATTAATTTTACTTAAAAGGGCAAGGCAGGGACTTCCCTAGCGGACCAGTGGTTCAGAACCTGGCTTGCAATGCATGGGACGCTGACTCAATCCGTGGTTGGGGAACTAAGATCCCATATGCCACGGAGCAACTAGGCCTGCATGATCAAACAGGTACGGCTGTGGGATGTACTTGGTTGTCTGTACACAAAATTTCCACCTACTAAGCCCACATGCCACAACTAGAGAGTCTGTGCATCTTGATGACGTTCCCATATGACTAAACAAAGATGTCACATGCCACACTAAGACCCAAGGCAGCCAAATTAAATAAATAAATACAAAAAAGAAAAAAGAGCAAGGCAGGAACGTACAGGACTGCAAAAGATGCCACATGCTTGGTAAAAGATCCTCTAAAATTTTAAAAATGACCCTTTTTCAGGGCGGTGACTTTAGAAGACAGAAAGCTACTTGAAGAATCCCAAAATGACCTGAAAGACTGGGGCCCTGCACCCTACATGTGACCAGAGAAGGCAGTCCTTTCCCTTCCCCATTAATAAAATCATCCAAAACTCCCGTCTTCTTGCTTGATCCATCGGTAAGTTGAAACTGACATCCATGTTCTGACTAGTCTCTCAGAAACTGAGTGCTCCCAGATCTCAGGGTTCCAAAGAGGAAGCAGAGTCTACAATTCTTTATCGAGTGAAATTCTATCCATGGCAGGCAACAAAGGACTCAAACGCTCATCATGATTTCCCCACCGAGTTTGCTCCCTGATCCACAGAAACATCACCGGCCCCAACAGTCACAAAGAAACCTGACTTCTGTGCTGTGCACAGACTCCCGGGCTGGAATTCCACCGATTCTCATCCCAAAGCAAAAGCAAACTCCACTCTTCGTGCACCCAACAGCAAAACCCGTGCCCTCCTCCTGCTCTCCTTCCCAAGGATCACAAACCAAGGCAGGTCACGCTGGAAAGCTCTTCAGAGATGATACACTATCACCTTTCATTTCAAAGAGGAGAAGATGCAGAGGTCTCATCCAGGTCCCAACAGGAAACGGCAGACAAGAACCCCCATCTCTGGCTCCACCTGCCATGTTCCTGCTTTTCCCACCCCATGATTCCTGGGATCAGTGAAAATCTCTCTATCACCATGCAGCATCTCAAACAAATACATGAGGAGTCATGGACCACTTTCACTCATGTTAAATGGTCTGGGACGCCTTTCAAGTTTAACCATGACAGAGATCAACCAGGTACAGCTACGGGATAGATCGTGCAATGAGCTCTGCAAGACAGAAACCACCAAGAATCCTCATACAAAAACACATCCCACGATTCCCTCTGGAGCGAGCTGCTATCTCTGCTACAGAGCAATGATTATCCTGCACTATAGCAATCAATAAAACCTCTCGCCCCGTGAACTGCGACTTCCTGACTTTGCTCTCTGTACGCAAGATTTCCAAGCCGCGTATCGATCACCTACTCAATTTTGTTAAAAGTTCTCTAAAACGAGCAATAAAGAAATTCTCCAATTAGCATCACTTGGGATGGTCTGAACAGACTTCAGATCTTTCAGTCACATTAATGGTGTCTCTTTCTCACGGGGTTTCCCCATTTTTCACTGGCAATTTGTCATTTTAAGTGTGTCTGGGTCTTGCCTAAGAGCACAAAGTCAAGAGGATACAAATTTGATGGTGTTTCTAAAACTAGGGCGGCTGCCACATTTTTCACCCAAGCGAGAAAGAAGAATTGATTCATCAACTCTGCCCTCTTTTCTAAAGCTACAGCATGGATTTTTTTTTTAACTAAATGAACCCATCAGCTCTTAAGAGTATTAAAATTCTGTACCCTGGAACTTCTCTCTAAAACGACCCACTAGAGGATGTATTATGAAGTGAAGAAACCCACTTACATCTTCTCCAAGTGTTTTAAAAGTGTCAAAATTTAAGAGTAAGTCTTGAGATAAGCAAGGACAGCAAAAAGGCAGGATTTCACCCAGAAACAAGGAAAGATAATGCATCAGCAGGAAATAGAGAACAAGACCTCCACTGCCAGCATCACTTCAGCCTTCCTTTCCCTATATCCAAAAACACACACAAGGATTGATTAAGCTCAAAGGCTATAAAGGGACACGGTGGGTTCAGCGGTCAGGTTCAGTTCCAACTCTTGAAAACGCACCCAGCTCCCCCTTACTCCAGCACCCTCAGGCTGAAGCCACTCAAGAAGTGATCGTGAAATGGTGGATCTTCCCAGGAAATCACTGTTATCAAATCACTACAAGGTTTCTCTCTGAGCACCACAAGTGATGCCCGAGAGCTGGGCCAGCCCATGCTCACCATCCGGGGGCATAAGGGTCTTGTTGTTCTGCGTGCACCACCCCACGGGGTGCAGGTCTGCGATCACCACGTCACACCAGAAGTCTGCCCGGCGGTCCTCCCCGTAACCACAGTAACGCAGCAGCAGCAGCTGCCCGCAGGTGGTGATGACCGTGGCCACCCAGTACGTGTCCGGGTTCTTCTTGTTGGCCACCTCCAGCTTCATCCCCGGCTGGAAGTTGCTCTGAATGCTGATCTCAACCTTAAAGAACCAAAAACACAAGAAATCCATCACACACTAGACACGTAACACCCAGAAGATAACAAGAACGATTAAAAACATAACACTTTTAATATTTGTTTCCTCAGACCATCACCGTCTAAGAGGAATATAATGTGAGCCACTGGTAAGTCATTAAATTTCTTAGTAGCCACTTTAAAAACAGATAAAACAGATGAAATTAATTTCAGTAATGTGTTTTATTTAACCCAAAGGATTCCAAGTAGCATCATTTCAAGATGTAATCAACATAAAAAAAAATAGTAATGAGAAAGTTTACATTCTTATTTTCCAAGGAAGCCTCTGAAATCTGGTGTGCATTCTACACTTAACGGCACATCCTGTTACTAAACAGAACTTGGGTCTGTTAGTCAGACGTCCAGTAAAGTCTAATCGACAGACTGGGCTGTGGTGAAGGAAAGTACAGCGTTTACTGCAGGGCTAAGCAAGGAGAATGGGCAGCTCATGCTCAGAAGACCCAAACTCCCCGGGTTTTTAAAGGCAAGGTTATTCTGTTTATCTTGCTAACTTCTTAAATTGGCTGTATACTTGTATACTCATTGCTTTTCCTTTTTATGTAAAGTCTACTACATTTAAGGCCTCAGTGGAGATAATGTTTTCCATATCCCATGGGTTTTAAGACTTTGTATTTTTGTTATCTTTCTGTAATGATGTTATTTTTAAATGCCATGTACTCAGTGAGTGATATAAACACATTGTAAATGTCAGTTTTCTAATAAATATTTAAGAAAAAAAATTAAAAATAAAGGCAAGGTTAGGGGTGTGAGTCACAAGGTGTGAATCAGCTAATGCACAATTCTCTGGCTAGCTGGTGCTGAGGTAACAGGGTGATATGTTCAGAAACTCAATCATCAACTTTCCGGTTCCAAGTGTCTGGGGTCGATAAGCTGCATGTCACCATGCAGTTAACCTCTTCTAGCTGGTAGGGGTTTTGGTATCTGCAAAACTCCTCAAGGATAATGCTCAGGATATTATCTGTAGCTCATGAGGAGGTACTAAGGGTCCTTGACTTTGTTTTATGGATAAACTATTATTATTTTGGGCTTCCCTGGTGGCTCAGTGGTAAAGAATCTACCTGCAAATGCAGACAACATGGGTTAGGATCCTTGGGCTGGGAAGATCCTCTGGAGGAGGAAATGGCTACCCACTCCAGGACTCCTGCCTGGGAAATCCTATGGACAGAAGAGTCTGGCAGGCTACATACAGTCCATGAGGTCGCAAGAGTCAGACATGACTTGGCAACTAAACAACTAAACAATTATTACTTTGTCTTTCTTGATGGCTTTCCCTTGTTCCTTCATTTATCTTACTTCTCTGATTAAATCTGCTCTTTGAAACTCAGAGAAGACGTAAAGTTTTGGAATTAGGAGCATGGGTATCTCCCCAGGAAGGTCCTGTAGTGTCCTGCTCCCTTGCATTCTCAATTTGGACGACACACCTTCCAAGTGCTAGATGGCATGTGGCTAGATGGCATGTGAACAGAGCAGCCTCAGAAAATGCAGTTTCCTTTTTTTTTAAATTAAGGGTTATCATCTATGAAGGGGCTTCCCAGATGGTGCTAGTGGTAAGGAACCCACCTGCCAGTGCAGGAAACTTAAGAGACAAGGGTTCAATCCCTGGGTCGGGAAGATCCTCTAGATGGCAGCCCACTTCAGTATTCTTACCTGGAGAATTCCATGGACAGAAGGGCCTGGCAGGCTGCAGTCCAATAGGTCGCCCCAAGTGGGACACGACTGAAGCAACTTAGCACACACACACACACGTCTATGACTATTTGCCAGCCCTCCCCACAGAAGAAAGCTTTCCAGCCTTGCAAGCTACAACATTCTAGAGCAAGCATATCGGATGTCCCTGAGTATCTGCTGCGCAGAGATGATGGGATTACAAACTGCTCACCCATGGGTCCTCTGCAGTTCAGGACACTATACCGTGACTGAAAGGGAAGGAGGGAGCAGACTGGATGAAGGAGAACAGCACTGGCCACACAGACAGAGCGTGGCGACTTCCGGTACAGAGAGGAAGGGAAAAGCCGTTGATCAATTGTTATTTAGTTGCTAAGTCGTGTCCGACTCTTGGTGATCCACGGACTGGAGCCCACCAGGCTCCTCTGTCCATGGGATTCCTCAGCAAGAATCCTGGCGTGGGTTGCCATTTCCTTCTCCAGGGGATCTTCCCAACCCAGGGAGAGAACCCGCATCTTCTGCATTGGCAGGCAGCTTCTTTACCACTGAGCTTCCAGGGAAGTCCTACCTCATTCCTAAAGTGCCTGGGGAAATCTACCAAGTCCTCCTGGCACATTAAAAGGCTCACGTTACAATGGCCTTAGCAAAACGGAAACCACTTGGTGCCAGGCAAGTTTTAGTTTTGTTGTTTTAATATTTGGCTGCTAGTTTCACTAAATGGCCACAATCCCATTCATAATAAACCAGTAATTATAACAATCTACATGTCAGTGTTAGAAAGCAATCAGGAATGCAATCCACCTTTAACGAGGACATGCAAGTTTAATAAGGTCTTAAACTCTTTTTCAAAAGAACACTTCACCTCAAAAAAGAATAAAATGTTGCATTAAAATAAAAAAGAACCAGAGGGAAGACCAGGTAGAGAAAGTCCCCCGATTTGCTTATGATGGCTAAATCTCTGCCTTGGGAAACCCAGCATGGGAAAGGTGGGAGGGAATGTCTCTCATTATTAAATTTTCATTTCCAATAAAGCAAAGAGTAAAACCCAGGAACTTGGGTCCTAGAAAATTACTCTTTTCCTTGCTAATGATGTATCACCAAAATCTCCTATCTAAGCAAACACTGGATAAAAACTGAATTTTTTTTATTTCCTGGGACTTGCCCTTTGCACACTATTTGCATTGTTCAAAAAAAAGTATTGATAACGGTGATTTTTTGGTTTGATCCAAATGTTTCCTGAATACTTCTGGCATTTCCTATAATTTGGCTCATCTGTCCACAAATGGCTAGACAGCTTTTTAGGTGTCCTTTCAAAGTAAAAATATTAACGCAAAATTAAAATATAAAGTCATTATGCCTCCTAAGAAGACATGACTCATAACACCTACTTGCCTAGTTTGCTTTTATTTGCTCACATCAACCTTACCTGTCTCCGTCCCCCAGACGGACGGGAACACAGCCTTCAGCTCTGGCTTTCTGAGGCACAAAACAAGGCTGAAACTGGTGAGCACCTGCCCTGGGCAGGATCAGAGCAAGGCTCACACCCCCCCACTCACTTCCTCATCTCCTCCGTATTTCTAAGAAACTGTTAGTTGCCCAGGTGGGTCCTATTCTTTGCGAACCCACAGACTCCTCTGTCCATGGAATTCTCCAGGATTCCTTTCTACAGGGGATAAATCTTGGCCAAATTTATCTTTCCTTCCCATTCCCTTTCACAAAACAGGTTTGGCATCTCCCACGCCTCAAACGCAAACCAGAAGAAGGGACGTCACCATCACTTACATGTTTGAAGGATGTATGTGGGGCCGCACTGGCTCCTGTCTCTTCCAAGTACTCCCCCCAGTTAAAGCCAGTCTCCTCCAAACTGGAGCCTTCTTCTGTGGAAAGACCAAAAGAAATTAAAAATTTTTAACATTTAAAACAAACACCCAAGACAAAAAACAAACCAAAAAAAACCCAGAAAATCAATACTAGCAAGAAGAATGGAAAGGCACTGGCCTTCCACAAAAATCAGAAACTCTTTGGTGCAAATTCAACATGTAGAAGAACACTGCTGAATTCTTTCTCAAAGTTTCCATTTGCTGGTTTTAGAAACAGAAGACTGGAAGGAGACACAGACGCAACCCAGGAGTGTGTCTGTGTGTGCTCGGTCATGTCCAACTCTTTGCGACCCCGTGGACTGCAGCCCGCCAGGCTTCTTAGTCCATGGGGTTTCCCAGCAAGAATCCTGGAGAGGGTTGCCATCTCCTCCTCCAGAGGATCCTCCCTACCCAGGGATCAAATGGTCTCCTGCATCTCCTGCATTGGCAGTCGGGCTCTTTATCACTGAGCCACCCAAATGTCCATCAGCAGACCAATGGATGAAGATGTGATACAATCAAGTATTACTCAACCATAAAAGGGGAGAAACGAGGTTATTTGTAGAGATGCAGATGGACCCAGAATCTGTCATAGAGTGAAGTAAGTCAGAAAGAGAAAAACAAATGTCGTATATTAACACATACGTGAAATCTAGACAAACGGTACTGATGAACTTCTCTGCAGCGCAGGGACACAGAGAATGGACGTGTGGACACAGAAGGGGAAGGTGGGACAGATCAGGAGGCTGGGATTACCGTACAGACACTTTTGGTGCTGTCCAGGCCTGACCCTAAGGAACCCGCGTCAGGACCAGAGACCTGATGGTTCCGGTCCCTGGAAGCGGTGGTGAGACCACAGCCAAGGCTTAATCTCAAGTTCAACTCTGAACCCACTTCACAGAACTCCTGATCCTCCATAAGATTCTCACCTAAACAGTCACCAAAAAGGCTGCTTCTGTCCAATGTGAATTCATTACAAGGTACATTTCCACTCTCCTCTCCCACTCAAACAGGCCACAGCAGCTCTGGCACTCACCCAGGCATTCACGCCCATCAATCAAGAAAGGACAAGGTATTATTGGGCCCCTACTGATCAGTGAGATCAGTGCTCGGGAAAGCACAGGTGCTCTCTATCATCTAAACAAATTTCTGAGGGACTCCCCTGGAGGTCCAGTGGTTAAGAATCCACCCTTCCAATGCAGAGGGTGTGGGTTTGGTCCCCGGCCGGGAAACTAAGATCCCGCATGCCTCGGGACCAAAAAAATTAAAGCATAGAACAGAAGCAGTATTGTAACAAATTCAATAAAGATTTTAAAAATGGTCCACATCAAAAAAAAAAAAAATCTTTAAATAAATACTTCAAAAAGCACCCAAGAGCCAGACTTCAGTACTGCTAACTCTTAAGTACGCTGTTTTGGAAGATCTTGTAGGTCTTCATGGGGTCACAAAGAGTTGGACACGACTAAGTGACCGAACAACAACGCTGTTTTAACAATAAAATCATGCACAAAGTTGAAGATTACCCACAAGACAGCCTCTCGGAAACTAGCAGCAACACTTCCTCAGCCACCTATGCCCTGAGTAGCTGATTCTCTAAAGACATTTCAAAGAGCAACAGATAAACACACAATGATTATGAGTGGAGGTCTCATAAACCCACAGCAAATATTTACAGCTGATTCATAAACCTCTTAAACCCATCCACGTTTTATCAAGGAAACTCTCGACAATCTCTCTTCTCTGCACAAGAACCGGTGGGAGGCATTTCCCATGATGTAATGCAATACTTTGGCCACCTCATGCGACGAGTTGACTCAGTGGAAAAGACTCTGATGCTGGGAAAGGTTGGGGGCGGGAGGAGAAGGGGACGACGGAGAATGAGATGGCTGGATGGCATCACCGACTCTGTGGACATGAGTTTGAGTGAACTCCGGGAGTTGGTGATGGACAGGGAGGCCTGGCGTGCTGTGATTCAAGGGGTCGCGGAGAGTCGGACATGACTGAGCGACTGAACTGAACTGAATGCAAACAGACTATGACGAGCTACCACGGAAATTTCACGATTTAAAAGAAAGGAGTGTTTATTAGTGGTGATCCATTTCTAGAATACAGAACGCTGGGTATGTGACCAGAATCATTCCTATTAACTAGAAAAAGAATACTGAACACTTTACTGAAAAGTGGACGTCCAGACAACCTTACAGTGAAAAATGGAATCAACACAGGACTCACAAATCTTTTTTTAAGGGATCAGATCTCGGGTTGTAGAATATTAGCATCTGAAATAAGACTAACTTTGCAAGGGAAAAAAAAAATTTTATTTTTTGGCCATGAAACACGTGGAATCTTAGCTGCCCAACCAGGAATCGAACCTGTGCCGCCTACACAGAGTCTTAACTAGTGGGCTGCCAATGAAGTCCTTTGCAAGCGAAATATTAAACCTATTTCCAGTACCCAGTCAAGGAACAGAAAACTAGCAGGTTTAGAGTCAGTGAAATCTTACAGGGGACCTTCTTGTGTGCTAGACATTCAAGTGGAAAGAGAAAGGAAGAAGACATTCAATCTTTATCATTCTAAATGCTGACAGTTTCTAGGATCACAAGGTTTGGAAAACAATTCTACTATTGCAATGAGCTGACTCACTGGAAAAGACCCTGATGCTGGGAAATATTGAAGGCAAGAGGAAAAAGGGGTGACAGAGGATGAGATGGTTGGATGGCCTCACCAACTCAATGGGCATGAGTTTGAGCAAAACTCGAGGAGACGGTGAAGGACAGGGAAGCCCGACGTGCTGCAGTCCCTGGGCCACAAAGACTCAGACACGACTTAGCGACTGAACAACAGCCAGTGTAAGTACACTGAACAGACACATGGTATGGATGAAACTCAGCAAGGACTAGCCAACATCCATCCTAGGTCTGCGTTCACGGTTGTAGGACTACACCTGGGTGGGGGGGAGGACAAAACACAAGGCTCTCAAGGCTGCCTCAGCTTTCCAGACCCCGAGAAGGCCAGAGCGACTTTCCAGAGGAAAAAACACTCCATTCTCCTAGTTAGGGAGGCAAAAACTGTTCAAAGAGACTTTAAAAGGGGAGGAGGGGGAATATCATTGAGTCACACTGAACCAGTCCCCAGCAAGGAGAGTATCTGGAATTTTCTACGAAGAATGTTGATTCCTTTCCTTCCCAAACAGTAGAGCCCATGGAACTCTGGTTGTTGTTCAGTAGCTAAGTCGCGTCCAACTCTTCACATCGGCATACCCCTAATATAAAATATATATATATATCAAGCCCCTATTTTCGGCATAATTCTTTCCCTCAGTGGCTTGCCCTGTCTGAATGTGCAATGCCACTCTATCTGCAGGCTTCATCAGCAAATTACATTGAGCTGGTCTGAAAAAAGAATGTCAAGGAATCTACATCAGCACACCGTTTTGCCTGCTTTCATCACTGCAACTGAAGAAACGGAGTTCCAGGAATCCAATCCCGACCCAGCTTCCTTCTCTGAGCCCCGTAACAGAGCTGCCCAGGCTGTCCGCTGGGGAGGCCTCCAAGCATCCATGGGGCTTATCCAGGGGGTGGCCTCAGGGCCCCTGGGAGGAGGAGGAATCTTACATGGTAACCCTGACTATTCTTTGGAAGCACCGTTGCTGAAGCTGAAGCTCCATTACTTCGGCCACCTGATGCAAAGAGCTGACTCATTAGAAAAGACCCTGATGCTGGAAAAAACAGAAGGCCAAAGAAGAATGGGATGGCAGAGGATGAGATGGTTGGATAACATCACCAATTCCACCAACTCAACGGACATGAATTTGAGCAAACTCCAGCAGGTAGTGAAGAGGAGCCTGGCGTGCTACAGTCCATGAGGCCACAAAGAGTCAGACACGACTTAGCAACTGAACAACCATTTCGTTGAGGGGACTCAAGTGTCAAGGGCCCCAACTACTATTTGAGCCTTCCTTAAAATGAGGCAAAATGAAAAATAAAAAAGCTGTTTATGAGACAGAGAGTTCTCTGTGTGAAGCTGAAGTTTTCACAGCAAAAAGTGGATCACCAAGCAGGAAACTGCAGCAACTGGGAGTGAGGGTGGGGGACCCCCAACTACACAAACTCCCAGGAGCAACCACGTTAAGACTCATGGTCTCATTAAAATGCAAAGACACATCTTGTAACTTTTCAGATGGAGGTCAAATCTCCTAGAAGTTAATGGTCATTTTTTAATGAATTCTCCAGAGCAATGTTTATGATTCAGAGCCGAGCTGTCCTTATAAAAGTTTCTGTTATGTAAATATCACAAACCTTTATTTTTAAAAAATTATCTTTTTAAAATAAACTTTTTATTATGTTGGTAGTTAGAAAAACATGCATGTATAAATTCACTGGTTAAATATAAAATTCAATCAAGAGATGTCCATTGCTTTGTTTGGGATTTCTTAAAAGGAGAAATATTTTAGCACAAATTCACAGAATCTAAATATCTTTCACATTATGCTCTTTAGGACTTGGTACTTTTACTGTCATGCTCAGGTTCAGTCCCTGATCGGGGAACTAGGATCCCTCAAGCCTCGAGGTACAGGAAAAAAAAAAGAAGGAAAGAAAGGGTCTTGGGAAAGGGCATCTGACAACTGGGCAGATCGCTCTGGCCCTGTCTTTCTGGGCACATGGGAGACAATTCTACTTGGCCGAAACCCGTGACTAGTTCTAGTAAAGAGATTGGGAGCAAAGGTCTCCTCTGCGCTCGAGTATTTAAGCACTGATTCAAGCCCCTCCAGCCTGGCTCACCCCTGTGAGGACAGACCTTGGAGCACAGTGGAGAGATGACAGCCCTAAAGAGGGTGTAGGAGGACTCATCGGACAGAGCATCCACTGGCCCTGATGAAACGATACAGCCAATTTATAAGCACTTACTGTGTTAAACTACTGAGGTTTTATTTTCTATTGGAGCACAGTTGATTTGCAATGTTGTGTTCATTTCAGGTGTACAGCAAAGTGACCCAGTTACACACACATACCCACACACACACACTCCCCACACATATACATACTTTATCAGATTCTTTTCCATTATGGCTTTATTACCGAATATTGAGTAGAGTACCCTGTGCTATATACAACAGGATGCTGTTGTATCTATTATATATATATAGTAGTGTGTATATGTTAATCCCAGCCTCCTAATTTATCCCTCTCTCTCTTTCCTCATTGGTAAACTTAAGCTTGTTTTCTATGTCTTTGAGTGACTTTGTTTTGTAAGTAAGATCAATTTTTACTGTTTTTTAATTCCATATATAAGTGATATCATATGATATTTGTCTTTCTCACTTAGTATGATAACGAATCTCTAGATTCATACATGTTGCTGCAAATGGCGGTATTTCATTCTTTTTGTGGCTAAGAGTCCATCTGCATCCAGGTAACTCATCTTCTTAATCTATTCATCAGTCGATGGACACTTGGGCTACTTCCAAATCTTCACCACTGTGAACAGTGCTGCACCAACAGTGGGGTGCATTTACCTACAGTTCTGTCCAGACATGCGCCCGGATGGGGACTGCTAGACCACAGGGCCACTGAGATTCTGAAGTGACACGGCACCTCATTATAACCTAGCCTGTCTGGCTAGTATTTTGAACCCAATTTTGCATTAACTTTCAAGCTGCTATATGCTTATAAATATCCCTGCATATCTCAGAACAAGCAGTATGTAAAGCCTCAGAATACTGCCCCAATGTTTCCTAAACATTCTCAGGAAGATACCGGTCAAGATGTCAAAGGGCCAAACTCGTTTAGCAAACAAAATCGTACCTGAATCAAGATCTCCATTACGATCAGCCGAGCTCTGATGTTTTTCCAAGGGTGAGGATGAAGGGTCCTGCATACTGGAAACTGACACACTGCTCTCCATTCTTAACGGCTGAGATCGTCTTCTCTTAATTCATCCTGCAGGAAGAGTTACCTAAGGGAAACTAACAACAGCAGAAGTCAGAGCACTGTAATTGTAACCACGAATTTCTGAACTCTCCCAAACTAACGATACCCCATCAAAGCTGCCACCATTTCATTACAACATGCCGGGTGTGACGTCATGTTAGCAACAGAAAATACCAGGACTGAAGACTATAGAGCACATACCCACACATGGTCAACAACAAGGTCACAGCACAGCAAAAGCACCCATTTTCTCCAGGTCATCATCACCAGTAAGATGGACACATTTTCCATCAATCAACAGAATTGCCATTTCAACCCCCAAATCTACCTTGGCGGCACTAGTAAGACACTCCACCATCCACCTTCTCCCCCCTCTCTCACTGGAAGCTATGAAGCAGGAACTGCACCCACCCCCCAACCCCTGCCCCGGCCTCAGCATCCCCACACACAGGGAAGGTAACTGGTGTCTCACAAGTGATTTGTTACCAAAACCAGATAAAGCATCACGACATGCCAATATCGTGCTTTCTGACTAACTAAACTGTTCCTGTAATAAGATGGCGATTCCAGACTTGCATTCTGATAGAATTGGTGGGAAAACAGGCAAAATTACAGCCAATTCTCACAGACTCCTACAATGTGGTTTGTGTACTTCACAGCCAGTGAAATACCCAGGTGCTATCATTACTAAGAGTCAGCCAGTCAGGGTGAGTTTGCCAAAATAGGGACCCGATCCTTGCACTTCACTCTGCAGGCAGGAGTGGGCACTGCAGGGCTTCCTTCTAGGAAGCGAAACGATCAAGTTTGTTCCAAAAAAATCATTAGGGCAGCTGCATGCCAGATAGATGGACAGACAGGGAGAGACTGAATGGAAAGACAGAAAACAAGAACATGCTGAGTGACAGGACATCACCTGATAAAGAAAAAACTGAGAAATCACTACCTAGAAGTTTCTATCTCTTAAGCCCCTATCCCTAACTTGCCCCCTCATCCCCTCTCCCCACTGATAACCACTAGTTTGTTCCTTATGTCTGAGTCTGCTTCTGTTTTATTATATCCCTTTGTTATATTTTTTAGATTCCATATATGTGATAACATACAGTATTTGTCTTCCTCTGTCTGACATATTTCCCTAAGCATAATACCTTCCAGGTGCATCCATGTTGCTCAAATGGCAAGTTTTCATTCTTTTTCATGGCTGAGTAATATTCCTTTTGATACCTATTTAAATCTGGAGAAGAAAATGGCAACCCACTCCAGTATTCTTGCCTGGAGAATCTCATGGCCAGAGGAGCCTGGCAGGCTTGGGGTCACAAAGAGTCGTTTGTGACTTAGCAACTGAGCACGCACGTGTATCTATTTAAAAGCCGTATGTGATCAGCAGCTGCCATTCTGAACACCCAGACCACTGCCTAGGTAAGCAGAAGTTCATGATATGTGAGTTTGGAATATGCCCTAAATCAGCACCAATTCTTGCCTCTCTTAGTAGTTTTAATATATAGCAAACTAGTTTATAGAGCATAGCAATCTTAAAACCTAAAGAACTTCAAAAGCAGACTCAACAGTTTCTCCATAATATTCCAAAATCTTTCATTGCAATCTTCTCAAAGTAGCAGGTTTTTAGTGAATGTGCTGTTTTTATACCAAAACAATTTCAAAAGAGAAGCAATCTTAGCAGCTAAGTTATGCCACTAAGATTACAGCTTCTTTCATTCATCTACAAATTAAAGAAAATCATTCCACCTCAGAAATGTAATCAGGCACAGTTTTTCTGCAAGGAAAAGTCTATGAACCTAACTACTAGTAAATTAGTCAAATATCAGTAGCTTCTATGCCCTTATTAAAGGAGGAAAAAGTCTGCTCAAGTTTTTAAAATTCCTATTGATTCAACTCTGTCTGCGTCTAACTGCATGCTGTAAAAAGGTAATCAGTGACTGTAAAGTAAGTTCAATTTTAATGAACCAGACCCATCATTTTAAACAGAAGTCAAGAGCAACAACATTTATACCAAAAATCCACACTGTTCTGTAAGGACAAGTAACAAGTCTTTGTCTACTGAGGCAGCGGCAAGATTTATTTATTTTGGTAAATGACATGTCATCACCATTTGCTTTTTCGCAATGTTTACTTTTTTCCTTTCCATAAAAGGTAACCTTTCCACAAAAGGTAACCTTTCCACTTTCTACACAAGTCTTGCAAAATAAAATTTAAAACGGACAAAGTAAAATCACTCGTAATTCTAACACCCAGGGACAATCTCTTTTGTATTTATAGTGTCTCCTCCTGATACTTCTCTGTGGGTTTTTTTTTATATAGAATTTAGAATTTTAATTCATTTTCATTTAACATTACCTAGAAAGCATTTCCTCCACATCGTTAAACTTCTCTGAAAACATGACTTAAAATGATTGTATGATTTTTATTACAATATGAATAGGTTATTTATTTGCTATCCCTCTCCCACTGCTGGCCATTATTTTGATTTTTTTTATTTTTCATTATTATGGGCATCGTAATTTGCAATTCTCCCATGACACCTCAGCTCTTTCCCACATTTTAACTTTGTTGGTATTTTTAACGTATTTTTAAGAGCTCTGCGTATCTCATCCCACAAAACCCTTGCAGACATTTTCCCTTAATTCTCCCCTTAGTGATATCCTCTGATACATGTATGGAACATGCTGTCTTTTTCAACTTATTCTGATCCATCGATCCACTTTATGTCCTCAAAAAATTATATTCATAAAATGTCCTCCCCAACTGTAAGATCCCAGAAGTCTAACTTCCCTGGATTTCAAGTTTCACATTTAGTTTTTTAACATATTTCCACATACGTTTATGTTCAAATATTTTGTGAAGTGCAGCTCTGAGCTGACCACCCCCTGCAGTTAATAATCCATTCCTATCCCACTGGGTTTTTAACAGCCTGTCTTTGCCATCTATTAACTTCTTACACACACAAGGCTATGGTTCCATGCACCAGCTTTCCTTTAATTGGGTCAGCAAAATGGGAACGATGACCGCTACTCATACATCCTCCACTTGGTTCAGCAATCACTGGACTTGGGGCCACGAAGGCAGATTTACATAGGGGTGATCATGGTACTGCACAGCTGGGAACCCAGACTCATGACCTGATCACCACAGGCAACTCCACTGTGGACAGAAAGTGCCAGAACCTGCACACAGGGAGAAATGACTGTGCACCAGAGACCCCCCTCCCCCACCAAATCTTCATTTTCTGTTTTGTCTGCAGGGAGGAGTCACTAGTTACCCGAAATAAACATTTCTGGACCATCCTAAAAGTTGGATGTGGACATGCCACTGCATTCTGGCCAGTGAGAAGTTTGCCAAGTGCATGAGTTCAGCCCGCCTTTTCCACCAAAGGCTGTGACCGTCTGGTTCTGCTGTCAGCTACAGATGACTACTTCAGAGAGAAACCAGCCACATGGTTTCCACCCCTCCATCTGAGGGTTCCCTGATACACAGCCAATCCCAATAAATACACCTGAAAAGGACCGTGCTCCTTAGTAATACGCTTGTGATGCAGATGACTGAGTGGTCCTCTGGCATTCAGGCTGTACGCTGGTTTTATCTGAAAGCCTATCAATAGAACCCAAAATGGGGGTGAGGGGCTTCCCCAGTGACTCTGGTGAAACTTCTACCTGCCAACGCAGGAGACACAGGTTTGATCCCTGATCCGAGAAGATACCACATGCTTCGGAGCAACCAAGTCAGCGCGCCACAACTACTGAGCCTGTGCTCCAGAGCCCAGGAGCCAGAGCTACTGAGCCCGTCCCGTGTGCTGCAAATACTGAAGTCTGGGCAACGAGAGGCCCAAGCACCGCAACCAAGGAGTAGCCCCCTCACAGAGGAACGCCTGCCCGCAGCAGTGGGGACCCAGCCCAGTCAAATACAACTAACTCAATAAATTTCTTAAAAAAATAATAATGCCAAATGCTGTCTCTGCTTTCTCCACCCCCACCACCCACCGCCAAAACAAATCTCAGTTTACTGTTCAGTCGCTAAGTTGTGTCTGACTCTCTCCAATCCCGTGGACTCTAGCCCGCCAGGCTTCTTCCTCTGTCCATGGAATTTCCCAGGCAAAAATACTAGAGTGGGTTGCCATTTCCTACTCCTGAGGATCTTCCCAACGCAAGGATCAAACCACTGTCTCCTGCACTGACAGGCGGATTCTTTACCACTGAGCGATCAGGGAAGCCCATTAATGAAGCTTTCCCAATGGTTCAGTGGATAAAGAATCCACCTGCCAATGCAGGAGACATGGGTTCGATCTCTGGGTCAAGAAAATAAGGAAATGGCAATCCACTCCAGTATTCTTGCCTGGGAAATCCCATGGATTAGAGGAGCCTGGTGGGTTACAGTCCATGAAGTCCCAAGTTGTCGGACATGACTGAGCGACTTAGCATTAAAAATCATTCTTACCTGTATTCATCAAAAGGCAAAGTTCACAAAACATACCACTCCTAAGGCCTCACTCCAGTGAGCGTTACTATAATAGCAATAAAAGAAATGTTGCATCTCTTTTAAAGTTACCCAATTATCTAGCCCTTTCAAAGGGATCCACTTAAAGTAGTTCAAGAAACGGGCAATTTTACTACCTATTAACATGCTTACCATTTCAAGCTCGTCATTCCGAAACAGGGAAATGGTCGGCAGCTGTTTTTTATGTGACTCCAAAGAGAGACTCTTCTCCAGGTTGAAAATTAAAAGCAAAGGCCTCAACAGACAGCTTATGAAATTCCAGACAGGCTCTGGCTACCCGTGGAAATCTAGCATATCTAAATAAGAGAAAACGGCCTCATTTCACACTCCAGGAATTTCCTAATGAGCACAGGACACCTCATCTGAGCCAAGACTTTCCCAAACATTTCCATCAAAATGAAAAATCTCAGAGCATTCTGAAGGAGGCACAAAGTTGTGACCCAAACCTCATCTTTGAAACAATCACTGCGTCCACCTTCCTAAGAAGCAACGTGCAAATACCAGCCTGGGATCACGGGCGTTATCTGCAAGAACCACATTTATAAATGGCTCTGAAGATGAAAAGAGGTGTTAAGTATCCAGGCACTTATTAAGGAAGGCTCCCTTCTGTTTACACCCATCCCGTCACCCAGATCACTCTACTAACCATGCGTGACTAAGCCCATCTCCCCCACCCTCACCAGCCAACACTGTTTCTCCAAGAAGAGGCTGCTGCTGCTAAGTGACTTCAGTCGTGTCCGACTCTGTGCGACCCATAGACAGCAGCCCACCAGGCTCTGCCATCCCTGGGATTCTCCAGGCAAGAACACTGGAGTGGGTTGCCATTTCCTTCTTCAATGCATGAAAGTGAAAAGTGAAAGTAAAGTCATTCAGTCGTGTCCGACTCTTCGTGACCCCATGGTCTGCAGCCCACCAGCCTCCTCCATCATGGGATTTTCCAGGCAAGAGTACTGGAGTGGGTTGCCATTGCCTTCTCCACCAAGAAGAAGCAGGCCTTCTGATTCCGTCATCCAGGGAAATGACCTGATCCCTTGAGAGAGAAGATTTCATGAAACGCTGCCATCCGCGATGTGCTCCAGGGCTTGGTTTACACCTTGATTAGGACCTCAATCTCCTGGCCATTTTGCAACCAATCTGCATCCAGTTCACTCTAAATCGATTGAAATCTAACACAAACAGCTGCCCCAGCATAAGAAATGCTAACTTCTCACATCTCGATTCATACCTCTGTCCCAATAAATTAGATCTGCAGAGGGTAAGAGGTGGTCAAAGAGTACATAGCAAGGCCAGTGGCAACCCCAAGACAGCAAACTGGGTCGTTTTTTTTTAAAAAAAGAAGTGTTTAAGTTGGGGGGTAGCTGTTTTACAAGTAGCGTTAGTTTCTGCTGTACAACAAAGTGATTCAGCTATCCCCGCCTCCTTCTGGAGCGTCTATCCCATCCCCAGCCATCCCACCCCTCTAGGTCATCCCAGAGCACCAAACGGAGCTCCCTGTGCTATACAGTAGCCTCCACTACTAGCTGGCTATTCTACACGTAGGAGCATATGTACGTCAATGCTGTTCTCTTATTCATTCCACCTTCTTCTTCCCCCCACCTTCCAGGTCCATTCTCGACGTCTGCACCTCTGTTCCTGCCTTACAAATAGCTTCATCAGTACTGTTTCTCCAGATTCCTCACACATGTGTTAACATACAATACTTGTTTTCCTCTTAAGTCACTCTAACCTAGAGTCTGTCACACAGAGCGTAGCCAATTGTGTCTTCTGATTTACAGTCTTAACTGTCACCTCTTAATCTCCCATCCCAATCATACAGCAAGTGCATTACTCCAAAAGAGCTAAATCAGTCACTCAAGAGCGAGAGCATCGGAAAAATGAGAAAGGTAACAGCCCTCCACGTTACTTGCTCAAGAGAAAAGAAAACCCAATCAAATTGCAGACTAGCTGTGCGACCATCCTGGAAGTTCATTTATTTATTAACTATTTCCCTTCGAATTATTTATGTGCAATTCTCTACTTATTTCCTATCAAGATAGACAAGGCCTTGAAAGATACAATTAAATCGACTTTACATCAAGGTAGAGATCTCGGGCTTGTGACACCAGAAACTGACTTCCAAGCCACAAAGGTGAACACCATCCTTACGTCAACATATGATGGACAAGAAATACTTGACACAGAAGAGCTTGGCTGTAAGGTCTCATCAAAGCATGACGTTCAGAATTAACACAGACATTACATGCTAGTATCTTGGACAAACTGCAAATAAAGGATTTCCCTGTCATCTGCAAATATTAAGAGAGTTGAATCAGAGCACCACCCCGATGCTGCAACAAAGTTATCATGCTCCTGCTCAGTCTCTGTGCAACCCCATGGACCACAGCTCACCAGGCTCCTCTGTCCTTGGGATTTTTCCCAGGCAAGAAATTCCTAGGAAGAGGCCTGCCATTTCCTCCTCCAGGATCTTCCCAACCCAGAAATCAAACCTGTGTCTCTTAAGTCTCCTGCATTGGCAGGTGGATTCTTTATCACTGAGCCACCTGGGAAGCCCCCATAACAAAGCTAAGTAACCTCACATCCTACAGGAGATGCGCACCCCACATCACACACCTATGCACAGGAGTCAGTTAGGGAAATGAGCCTGTGCATCGCTCGTACAGTCATCAGAACTCAAGAAGTACACCTGACAGGGTCCCCTTCAGTGAGCATACGTGTGTGCAGTCACTTCAGTCGTGCCTGACTCTTTGTGACCCCATGGACCACAGCCCACCAGGCTCCTCTGTCCATGGGATCCTCCAGACAAGAACACTGGAGTGGGTTGCCATGCCCTCTTCCAGGGGATCTTCCCGACCCAGGGATTGAAGCCATGTCTCTTAAGTCTCCTGCACTGGCAAGAGGATTCTTTATCACTCGCACCACCTGGGAGGCCCGCTGTAAGCTTAGTCTAATCATCAGTACCTAATTTTCTGAGCGGGTTTTCTGAATGGATGACTTCAAGGAGGACAGATGCACAGCAGTAGTACTTCAACTGATTTGGACTCTGCGAGCCCATCCCTGAAGGATGTGACCCCAGGCTGCTGAGCTCTCGGGATCCACTTGAAGAGCGTTTCAGGTTTTGACTTTAAGCCACAGATATGTATCTATAAAATTAGGCACCAATGAAATGGCATGAGAGGTATGATCTAAATGCAGAAAGGAAATTTACTAGAAACAAGTCTTCCCGTCCCAGGGATCAAACCCGGGTCTCCTTCACCGCAGGCAGATTCTTTACCGTCTCCGTCACCAAGGAAGCTCCAGAGGAATAAGAGAATAAATAATAATAATAAGCTGGGCCCCATCCAACTGCCAAGTCAATAAAAACACCCTAATTTACTTTAGTTATAAAGAACTTGGGAAATGTAACTAATCCTGCGAAGAGCTGGTTTAACCCTGCAGTGTAACCATCACTTAGCAGAATGTACTCTGGGCCTTTTTAACCACAACAAGCAACAGTTTTCATCTGTAAAACACAGGGACTATTTTAGAGGTCTCCGAAAGTCTCTCATCCCACTCAAACATTTCAGAAGATCTGGATTTTCCTGAACCTTCCTAGTTGAGACTGGATGTGGTAGGAAAGAACAATATACAATCCTCTCAAACAGAACAGAGACTCAAAAAAGGAAGTGGTCACCATGGTCTACGCTGGATCCCAAAAGCTTTCATTCAAAAGCTTTCAAGAGATGGGACTGGTCCCAAGTGCCCAGCTGGCTACTTAGAGTGGACAATCTGCTACACTGCACGGAGCTGCCCTAGTTCACAGCACAGGGAGGAAAAGGGGAAGAAGGCGTCTGAATTCTGCAGCTGGCTGGGAAGAAGAAAGCATATTTAAGCTAAAGCTGTAAAGACAATAAATGATAAGGACCAAGACTCAAGGCTCCAAACATTCTCTTACTCCACTTAGCCTGCCTCCAAGCAGAACAGCAAAGAAGACAGAAAACCAGAGCTGGTAGGTTTGATCCCGGAGTTGGCTGTTTCTTAGTAACAGCGCTATGGACTATTAGGGACAAGGGAGAGGGGAGCAGAGAAAAACGAGATGCTCCAGAGCCATCAGTCTTTATTAAAATGATGGCAGGGACTTCCCTGGTGGTCCAGTGGCTAAGACTCCTTGCTCTCAAATGCAGGGGGTCCAGGTTCGATCCCTGGTCAGGGCACTAGAGCCTGCAAGCCGCAACTAAGACAGCACAGCCAAGTAAACAAGCATCTATTTAAATGACCTTTCACATGAGGCTCTGTAGGAACTTGCACTTGGCATTTCAAACGCTCATACTGTACCTTAAAATAATGAAATTCCTATCAGTTTTGACTAAAATGGAAAAAAAAAAACCAGTTTGCCCAGTTGAGGAGAAACTACACTTAAAAACCATCTTTCCTTGGGCCAATAAAACTGCAGAAAAAAAAAAAAAAAAACACAGGATAAAAGTTTTCCTACAGTTCCCCACCCCTGTGGCTCTGCTGCTGCTCCTGCTAAGTCACTTCAGTCATGTCCAACTCTGTGCGACACCATAGACAGCAGCCCACCAGGCTCCCCCGTCCCTGGGATTCTCCAGGCAAAAACGCTGGAGTGGGTTGCCATTTCCTTCTCCAATGCATGAAAGTGAAAAATGAAAGTGAAGTCGCTCAGTCGTGTCTGACTCTAAGCGACCCCATGGACTGCAGCCTACCAGGCTCCTCCATCCATGGGATTCTCCAGGCAAGAGTATTGGAGTGGGGTGCCATTGCCTTCTCTACCTGTGGCTCTAAACCCCTCTTTATAAGTCACAACCACTGGCGCTATTTCCCCAACACTAGAGAGTTCACCAAATATAAGGCATCAACCAAAATGCGTCACTCTGGTTTTTTAAGAAAATCAAAAAGAATGAAACCGAAAGCATGATGGATTCTTTCCTTAAATCGATGTCTAAGACATCCATCTTATCACAATAGAAACCTACAGAACGAGAGAGTAAAACTTTTTGAGTAGTGAATATCATAGGTAACAGGAAGGACTCTGACTGCTGATGTACAGCAAAGTATTAGCATGTTTTAAAATTCTCTACGAGGGACTTCCCTGATGAGCCAATGGTTCAGACTCTGAGATTCCACTGCAGGGGGTAGGGGTTCCAGTACTGGTAGGGGCACTAAGATCCTGAATGCCACGCGGCACAGCCAAAATTATAACTAAAATTCTCTACGGGCTAACGTGATAGGGAGTAAAGGGTAGTACCTTTCAATCAGAACACCACTGGGCTGATCATACAAAACCAAACCCTAAGAATTTTATTTGGTAATGTTTCCCTAGTGGTCCAGATGGCAAAGAATCTACCTGCAACGCGAGAGACCTGGGCTCAATCCCTGGGTTGGGAAGATCCCGTGAAGGAGGGCACGGCAACCCACTCCAGTATTCTTGCCTGGAGAATCCCCAGGGACAGAAGAGCTTGGCGGGCTACAGTCCACGGCGTCGCAAAGAGTCGGACACAACTGAGCGACTAAGCACAGCACAGTTCATTTCCTGCTGGACTACAAGCTCCAAATTGAGTATCTCCTCTTACAATACACTGTCCTGTCTATAAACATCTTGTTTACACTGACCTCCAAACAGAGATCGCTTGGCTTAGCCAACAAGATCAAGTTTCCTGTGAACTGTCCCAGGACATCCTCAGTCTTACAAAGAGAGGAAGGACTTGCCCAGTGGCCCAACCTGAAGGGTAGATGTGGAGAACAGAGGGTTAGGTCTGATTCCTTCACTGGATGAGTTATGTGGAGGCTTCAGTTATCCCCCCCTTCCCCTCACAAACATACATATCATGAATATAATCAGATAAAGTCTAGGCAGTCACCTTGTGTGGGAGGGCAGGGTACAGAGAGCTATTTGGAATGGTCCCTTCTAGTCTAGGAATTATTAGAGCAAATTCAAATCAAATTCTTCTCTATGGCCTGTATTCAAAGGCAGGCTGACCTGGCCCAGATCCTGCCATTACTGGATTATATGTGAAAGCCTCAGTGGTATGCCTCAGTTTTTCTCTACATCTCTCCTTTTCCAGAGCCCAAGTGAAATCACGACCCCATGTGCACTTGTATCACTTAACAACAATAATGTTACTTCTGGACAGGGATCTGCATGCAGAGACATCTGTAATGATGGCCAGTCACAGGTCCACTCTACCTCCCAGACCAGAGTCTTAAAGATGAATCACATGGGCAGGTCTGCACAGATGTGTTGAACCACCAATTTTTTTTCCCAAATAGATAGAACCATGGAGATATGTGAGTGAGTTTCTAGTTTAAAGTACTTAATCTTAGACATGGAAGCTGATTCTCAGAAAGATGACGACCAGTAACTGGCCCATGGTCACACAGCGAGACAGCAGCATCCCTGAAACCAGGCCTCCTCTGGATTCTGTCCTGGCCTCCTCTGTCGGGAATCTTCCTCACAAGACAGAGCTGTCAGGTCACGAGTCACCACTGCAAATCCACAGATTGGTTTGCCATCACAGAGATAATTTCCCTAACCAGTTTTGCTTACCTGTAGAATGGGAACAGTAAGTTGCCACCAGGGAAATGTCGATTTAAGAACCGTCAGAAAATAATACTAAACATGTCTTAAACTATGGATCCTAATTTCTTTTGGGGACAAGAACTTTTTACAAGTTCTTTATTATTTTCTTATTTTTGGCTGTGCCCCATGGTGTGTGGGATCTTAGTTCACCAACCAGGGATCGAACCCATGCCCCCTGCATTTGGAAGCGCAGAGTCTGAACCACTGGACCATCAGGTAAATCTAACAAGTTCTTCTTTATGGCCTCCACACTGTTACAGGAACTCCAAAAGCTCCCCAGAAAGTGAAATACTAAAAGAGAAATGATATCTAATACTAGAATTGGAGATGATTCAAATTCCACATTGACTATTTTTGTTCAAATCACTTAAAAAAAAAAAAAAAAAAGAAAGAAACCTCTTGTAACTTCGAAATTCTCTCCATTTTCGCTGCCTGTGCTTCTTGTATCCCCAAATCTCCCTGTATCAGTTCCAGGGACGCCGCATTCACTTACTGCTCTGAGCAATGTTTCCATCACCCAGCATTTCTGCTGGATTTGGCAAGTCCTCTGGGGAGAAAGGTGGAAACTGCCACCTTAGTCAGAGTGCACAAAATGGAATCTGATGAGTGGTGAGCTCTGCTGACATAACTTCATAATCAGTCCATAATCTCTGCAAGAAAACATTAAGAGGAAAAGCCCTCTCTGATCAATTACTCCCATTATTAGAGAAATTCAGGGTACCATCAGTATGGATTGCTTGACATTCAGGGTGTGGGAAACCCAATGGGAAAGAGGAAATACTCTTGTCACCCCTGCAGGTCTCTGCCAGCACTTCTAGAACAACACACATCAAAACAGACTGACTGGTGGAGTTCTCTAGTTAAGGGTTGCTGAATAGCCCTGCCACTGGGCTACTCTTTCCACTGGCCAGGGGAGTGTCTCCTGGGCTTGAGTAGGGGACTGGAGGGTTTCTGGTGCCTATTGGTGTATTTGTCCATGCCCCCCACCTTCCAGGGAGCGGCTGCGTCCCAGCAAGGAGCTAAGACAAATATCTTAAACAGTACTTATTCATCGAAGGGAGGAAGCAGAGTGTGTGCAAATGCAACGCTTTGCAGGGAGAAAGTAGCAAACCTCCTACCTCCAAGGAGCGCCTAGCCAGCAATTCCTTGTGCCTACCGAGGCCTCTCCCCTGCCCGCCTTTACCCTCTCCCTCCCCACCTACAACCGCCTCCCCCGGAAATGGGGCCGAATTTGTGCCGGTTTTCGCTTTCTCTCTCCTCTGGTGAAACCTGGGTCCACTTGCTTGGTGCTGGAACGCCAATAGGTCCCCCGGGTCCCTCGGCAAGGGTGCGAGGGTGGAGGGGTGAGGGAAGGTAGAAGGCGGCGGCGATGGGTCTGGATTCGCACGCGGTCTGCGGGCATCCGAGACGGTTTCCCACCCGTGGGCTCGGATCCGCCGCGAATGCGCCGCTGGAGCGGACAAAACGCGGCGCGGGGACGGGACTCTCCGGAGCCGAGGGGCGAGCGCAGGGCCTGGGGTCCCGGACCCTGGAGGAGCCGGAGTTCGGGGTCCTGGGAGGTAACACAGGGGACACCAGGATGGGTGAGCAACCTCACTCCCGCGCCGAAAGGAACCAGGACCCGCGCGGCCAGCCCCGGGCGCCCTGCCCTTCCCGGAATCCCACCCAACTCTGTAAACACGAAAATCCCGAAAGCGAAACTGCAAGATGGTCTCCAGAAGTTTGGAAACGGCCTCCCAAGCGCCCGGCGTCCGGACACCACGGACGCAGTCAAGGAGGAGCGCCCCAGTGAGTGGCCATCGCTCCGCAAGGTCGCCCTCCGCTGCCCCCGTGCCCCTCCCGGGTTTTTCTCGCGCAACAGTCCCCAGTGCAGTTCCAGGACGGGGGTCGGCGATGCTCCTACGTCGTCTCCATTCCGCCCTCCGCCCGCTCCTCCCCACAAGAAGGGAAACGGGCCCGGCGAGAATCCTGGGGAATGTTCTTTGTAATCGGTTGTATGTTGGCTTCCACCAAACAGCTCGGTGCAAAATCGCAGGTTTCGGGGCGTTGGGGTGGATTGTCCGCTTGTCAGAAGCGACGTCAGGAGGACGACGGGAGGGGTTCCCGGCTGAAACTGCAGTTTACAAGCACTGAGCCATTTTAGGCTGGTTTCCCCTTCAACGAAGCCTATGAGGAAGCAGTCGCCGAGGGGACGCCCGGGACCGGAGCGCCGGGGACGCGCTGGGGACGCGCCGCGCCGCGCGCTCAGCTGGGGGGTCGCGGGTGCAAAATGCCTCTGGGCCTGAGGGTCAACTTCATTGCCCAGGAGGAGGAGAAATCTGCCGCGGGGTCCCCAATTTGGGGGATGCTTGACCCCAGGCCCTACCCAGGGGACGCCGTGAGGGGCAGACTGTCCGATGGCGCGGCGACTGTCGGAATAGGAACACAGTTGACCCCCTCGATCCTTCCTCCAAGCCCCTGCGAATGCCCAGAGCCCATGTCACTGTGGTAACTGCAGACCTGGCCAGCGGTGTTTAATCCTGAGACTTAAAATCTTCCTGGCGCACTAGGGAGACGCGCCATCAGGTTCTCGGGCCCAGGTAAAGTCCCCCGGACCTGCCCTAGCCTGGCCCCGGGGACGGCGCGCGGCTGCCGTGTGGCCCCCATTCCCCTGGTCCACCCAGCTGGCTGCGCTGCTCGACCATCGCTCCGCGGCTACATCCTGGCCACTGGCGACCCCTGTCGGGGACCCCTTCCAGCTAAGGAAACTCCGTTTGCTCGCTTACCCTCGGGCTCCACTTACGAGCTCCGACTCTGCCCTCAAACTCTCAGACCCTCTGAGGACCCCGAAGTCGGCCTCTCCCCGGCACCTCGCCGCCCTCTTCAACCCCAAGGCGACATCCCCGCTCGATCGCCTGGAAGGCTCGCCGATCCAACAAGGGCGAGGGGCACTTTCGCGAACGCTCTCCCCATCCCCCATCTTCCCTAGAGCAACTCCAAAAGCAACTCCGCCGCTCCACCCCACGCTCTGCAGCCAGGGCCGTGCGCCCCCGCCCTTCCGCCAACGTACTTTCACACACACCCCCACTCCACCCCACCCACCACGCCCCGGACGCCGCCGCCCCCGACTCCGACTTTCTACCCCGCCGCGGAGCAAACTACACGGTGCCCTCCACTAAGTACAGCGCGCCCCCTGCACACACACAAACACACAACCCCACCGGCGTTTGCAGCCTGATTGCCCCCCGAAACCTTGGATACTGAGTCCTTTAAGTAAGCGGCACACCGCTGCACCTACCCAGCTTTACCCACACAGGATCCTGCGTACAAAGACAGAAAGAGAACTGGTCTCCTAGAAAGCTGAAATAAATCATTCCCTCTGCCCTTATGCATTTTGCACCACGTGTCAGCAGTTTGTCACGTCAAATCAGGGCAGGGTCTGGTTCGGAGACGCACACACGAATCTGGGGCGGATCTCCTGGACACTCCCACCCAACTGCACACACAGGTATGCCCACTGATTCAAAGGCACGCAGAGCGGTTCTGTTCCGATACCCTGGTCCGGGCCAGCGGTACCCCTTTCCCCTTAATGAACTGGACACACGCAGATTCTAACCATGGAAAAAACTAGGGCAGCTCATTCCTTCTCTTTTTTCCCCTTTAATTCGCTAAAGCAGCTACTAGAGAAGCCAACGAGAGCTGAAACTAAGAGATGGCAACTCCGGTTGGGTTTTTTCCCACCTCAAAATCTTTATTTTCAGTTTTTAAAAGCCACCTTAGCCCGCCATATTGAAACTGGCAAGGCTTCTAAATACTCCTCCGCATCGGCTTCCAAGAAAACACCAGAACGGAGCGGGCTCTGGGCGCGCGTCTGGCCACCGCAAATCAACCACTTCCCTCGGCTAAGGCTGCCCTTCTCCGGCTAATCGTCTCCCGCCGCTCCGGATCATAAATCCACAAATATATCTAGCAGTTCCTACAGCAGTTTTTTGGTTGTTGTTTTGTTTTTTTTTTTTTGCGGATTTTGCTAACACATACATTTTTAAAAAATAATAAACTCCAAAGCCAGATCAGATTAGTAACTGTGAAAGGAGGTTATATGAGAGTAGACAACAGGAAAGCCCCAAGGGACAGGATGTGACTTTAACCCGAAAGAAAAAAGAAAGAAAAAAAGAACAAAAAGATCATCCATGCCGGAGCACGCTCCGAAACTACTCCTGACAATTTCATTTCAGCTGCACAGGCAAATGTTTCTAAAGGGGCGGAGGGGAGATTCCGAATATGTCCACGATTTTTAATCCCTTTGATGGCTGGTCTCCAGTCCTCACCCCACCATCTCCCCCAACCACCACCACCCCGCCACCCCGAACACACACACACACCATCTAAAAAAAAAGAAAGAGACCCCAACGCGGGGTAGCAAGGGAGGCTGCGTCGCCAAAATGAGCGCACAAATGAGGAAGGTGGGCGGCGGGAGGGGACACTATGCACCCGGAGAGGAGTACGCTCTCCCCAACTACGGACAGACTCCCGTGAGGCCGGGCTTTGCGAAGCCGAGGGACCTGGAGGAAGGGGACGAGGGGGAGCAAAAATGACAACCAGGAGCACAGCTCGGAGTTTGGGGCTCTGCTCCAGAGCTGTCGCCTTCTCCTCCAGCCCTGCCCTTTCGCTTCTCTCCCACTGCACCCCCTCCTTCGGCCCCCCCACCCCGAGCCCAACCCAGCTTCCCTTTTTCTAGGAGCTGGAAACAGAGAAGCTGACCGGCGCACTCAACCTGCGGGCTGGAGGTCCCCTCGCGGGGCGGGCTGGGCGCGGGGACAGCGGCCGGCGCGGGGTCCTACCTGGTGAAGTTCGTCCTCCCCGCGGCGTGGACAGAGGCCGGGGCGCCGCCGAGGCGGGGGACGCCGGCCTCACCCGCTCGCTGCGCCTCGCTCGCTGCCCGCCCGCCGCCTCCCTTGCGCGCCCGCTCCGCGGCTCGGACTCCCACTACAGCCTCATTCCAATATGGCATCCTCTCTGTGCGCATGCCCGGCACTCTTTTTTAAGATTATTATTTTGTGTGTGTGCGCAGCGAACTCCTTCATCGACCTTTTCCAAGCGCTTGCGGCACGTCTTAAGCCAATTAGCCGGCGGGAGGTTGCACCCCCTCCCCTACCCCTGCTGGGACGCCCCCGCGCCTGGGCACATCGCCACCCCCCCACACACACACTCCACGTTCCCACTGCCCCCTCCCCATCCCACTCCCCTCGTTTTTTTCCTTTAGCTCCCTCCGTACACGATCTGCAGAAAGTTCCCATTACAGGCGCTTTCGCAAACCCATCTGCAGGGAAATCTAGGCAAACTCCGCAACTCACTGAACACTTTCGGTTCCGTCGGTTTACAGTACCCCCGTGGACTAAATGCACAAACTTGCGCTTTATCCGCGGAAGGCTGGTAGCCAGCGGAAAGAAATTCAATCCACTCCGAGCCCCGGGACCCGCCCACTGCGCCCCACCCGGCTCTTAAATTGTGCCTTTTCTATGGAGATGCAAATATTTTCTGAGGCCTTAGGGGTGGCGGGAGGGGGCCGGAGAAAGGTTTTTCCTGGGAAATGTGCCCAGAGGAGTCGGAAATTGAATCAGGGCTGTTTGGACCAGCCATGCCGCTGAGATCTGCAGGACGCAGGTAACGAGGGTCGCCACGGCGTCTCCGGATATCCAGATCTGGGGGACAACGAAGAGCACCTGACCTGGGCTGACTCTTGGAGGGCGGGAAAAGAATCCTGCCCGAGGAAAACGTGGCCCTCGGAGACCGAGGGAGTGAACAGGGGGCAGAGCAGACCTGCGCCGGGCAGGGTTTCCGAGCGGCGTGTGCGGGTCCGCGGGCACTTTGCCTGGGGCGTAGGTGGGGGCTGGGGGTGGACGACGAAGAGGACCTCCCTGGCCGGAGCGGCGGCTGGGCAGAGGCTGAAAGGAATGTCCCAGTGTGGAAATGCTGGCGACGCCCGAGTGGCTCAGACCGAGAACTTGCGAAGGTGGGCTTTGCTGTACTGAGGAGCGAGGAGATCTTCCTGGAGGCTAGAATTTATTTCCACGGGAAATGGAGAACCAGCACTTTTGGTAGGGTTTTTGCTCTCTTACCACAAGGGGTAAATCCCTGCCACCCCACCCCCACCCCGCCTCCAGAGTCTCCCAATTCTGCGTCCATCTCCTTCCTACGGACCTTTCTTTCCGCGTCCCTCCCCTGGCCCAGGGGTCGGGAGGCTGTCTCACCCCGGACGCTGCTGCGCGTTCCCAGCTCCGCCCGCCCTCCCACGCCCGGTCACCCCGGCTAGTCCTCAAGGCCCCCTGTGCTCAGGCACGTGAGGTCCCCGAAGGATAAGTGGATGCTCCCAAGGGCGAAGGGCAGGGCAGGGACCAGGGGTGCAGAGAGGAAGTCGAGAGTTTGAGCTCGCGCGGGACCCGCAGGGGTCTTGCCCGCTGGGTCCTCTCCCCGACGGCGGGACCCGAGCTGCTGTATTAGAGCCACCGGAGGGATGTGCCCGGAAACTGCTCCGGCCGAGGCCTGCGGTCGCGAGTGCCCCTGCCCCGAGATGGTGGGTGGAGCTCGGAGATCCTGGGGGACTTCCGCAGCGGTGAGAGCCCTCGCGCTTGCAGCCTGGGCAAGTGGTGTCTCCTCGCGTCTTGGTGAGCGCTCTACGAGACCTCTGGGAGGGAGCCTTCGTCTTGTCACGCCTTCTGAGTGCCCCTGAGGCTCAAAAAAGGAAAGGCAAGCGACTCACAGGTCATACTCCAGCCAGAGTCTCCTTCCCAGACCAGCTTCCCGGTCCCCACCTCTTTGGGACATTCGACCTCTTTCACCTGAAAGTCACCGAAGGCGGAGCATCTCCAACCACACCCGGCCGCCTGCACCCCAAAACCGCCTCCCTCGGTGCCCTGAGATGACTCCTCTGTGGATGCACAGCGGTTCCGAGGAATCCTAGAGGACTCCAGACGGCCTCCTTGGCTTTACCCCGGGGTCTCGACTGCTTGAGCCTTCAGCACACAGTTTGGCCCAGAAGGGGCGGGGTGGGTGGAAGGTCCTATCCCAAGTGGACTTGCAGCGAGGGGAACCCACCGTTCCCCTCGCTGGGATCACCTGCTCCCGCGCCGCGGAAGCGCAGAGCATCCGCCGCAGAGAGGCCTGAGGCCGGCTCCCCTCCTCCAGCCGGTCCGGCTCCCCCCGCCCCGTGCTGCGCCCTCCACGCTGGCCGCGGCCCTGATGGGCGCCCGCGGCAGCGCGCCTTCCTCGAGGGTCTCAGACCTAGCGGTGGGGCCCGGGCCTGGGAGGGGGCAGAGGATCGCTGCTCTCGCCTGGCCCCCCAGCACTTCCGGGCGACTCCAGTTTACAAAGAGGATGCACTTTTCGTCTCCAAGAGCAGAGGCGACGTGAGCTGCAGCAGCCATTGCTCCGGCTCTGCGTTTGTTTACCAGTTTTAAGTCATTATTATGCACGGAACGTTATTTCATCAAAATAAAAAACAATTGCCAAAAAAAGAAAACCTAATCCCCAACTCGATGAACTGTCTCTACATTATCCTACATTTCTTCCAAAGTAATGGAGTCTTTTTATATTTTTGGAATTCACAGTCTTGCATAACTTTGTCAGTGGGTCTGGAGAGCAGTGTGGAGGAGTTTGATGTTTTTGTACTCACCGCGATTAAGACATAAAATCATAAAGCCACAATACACAATGGTCGTCACATTGGTACCTCCAAGAATCTTTCAACGTTGTCCAGGGTAAAATTTCTCCAACTTTAGCTTTCATATTGCTTTTCCCACTTGACTTCTTAAACGTTCCTTGGCTTTTTATTCTGTATCCTGCCCCCATTCTCCTCTATCCAGGGACACCTATGAGACAAAAGAAATTGGTTCCAAGATTCCCTGCCGTTATTAAAGGGTCCCTTCATCCCATTCCAATACCTTCCCACTTTCATTTTTATTTCAGAAGCAGATACTTTAGGGATGTGAGTATCCAGGGGTAGAATCCACCTAAATCTATTAGAGATGAAGTGGGAGTGGGACCAGCAGAGTCCGCCAAAGATAAAGCCTCGGACTGTTTCAAAGTAAAGAAGACGTAATATTAATACATTCCAAGTCAGGAAATTCAACCAAGTAAATCTCATGATAAACACCATGAGGTCTCTCTATAAATTGTTAACATTTTCTAAAAAAGTTTTTGCTCACACCAGATGACTATAACTTATTTCATGTCTAAACAATGGTTAAACCATGAATTATATCACTTTCAAAATGCACTTACACATCTAAATTATGCCTTCTAAGGGACTTTGGAATTCTTTCCTACAAATGAGGCTAAAATATATAAAATATTAAAATTATATTTGCTAATTGGAAAATATTTAGGATTAAAAACAACAGTTGAAAAGTTTCTCATATTATGGGCATTTCTAAGCATGACTTCACAAAAAAATATTGCAGATGAGTCAAAAATTATATGCATATTATTTATCTTATTTATTCTAAAGGCATATGATTACTTAAACTTTGTCACACTAATCTTCACACCAAGAAAAATATTTATCAATTGGCTCATAATTACTCCATGTTGACATCATTGTATAAGGAAATGCCCTAATGAAAATGAACCATTTTGCTTCCTTAACAAAGAGAATCTCTGAGATATTAGACAAATTAGCTTAACATAAAAGTAGAAGGGTGGAAAAGTGTCCCCCAAAAGGCTCTCAAAATAAACAAATATTTATGATTCATGTTGAGGTTTGACAGAAAACAATAAAATTCTGTAAAGCAATTATCCTTCAATTTAAAAATAAAAAATAAAAAAAGATTAAAAAATAAAATAAATATTTGAAGAATGTATGCAATCTTCTTTTTACCGGAGGCTTGAGTTCTAAACACGTCTCTTAGCTGGGGTGAGACTCTATTCTTCCATCATTCTCTTAAGGTCACTGAGAGTGAAATCTGAAGATACTTCCTCCCTTATTTTTCACCCTTTACCTCTATCCCTGTTCCAGCGCCTAACTCCTGGGATGAGAATTAAATGACCTCATCAATGCTTCATCTCTAATTTTCTCTGTGACCTATGTAAGTTCAAATGACCTCTCTGAGCCATCTTTTCTCAAGGGTAAAGGGAGGGGATTGGACTAGATGTTCTGTAAGGTCCTTTCAGACTCAAAAGTGCTTATCCATCTACCCCACCCAAAGCCACAGTTTGCTTTCTATAATATCCTAACACCATCTCTGCAGACTAGAAATAGCCAAGGTGTAAATTCTGAGGCCACAAAGAGGAAAAAAGTAATGAACAGATCTGCAGGGGAAGGGCCTTTTTTGCCCTCCTCCGTTCAGTTCAGTTCAGTTCAGTCGCTCAGTCGTGTCCGACTCTTTGCAACCCCATGAATCACAGCACGCCAGGCATCCCTGTCCATCACCAACTCCCGGAGTTCACTCAAACCCATGTCCATCGAGTCGGTGATGCCATCCAGCCATCTCATTCTCTGTCGTCCCCATCTCCTCCCACCCCCAATCCTTCCTAGCATCAGACTCTTTTCCAGTGAGTCAAGTCGTCGCATGAGGTGGCCAAAGTATTGCCCTCCTAGCCAGCAGTAAAGTGTTGAGTCATATTTCAGCCTTGTTTAGATCATTATTTTGTCTTTATAATTACTATATGGGTTTTTTCCCCCCCAGAAGTGTCTGGGCTGAGAGTCACTGGGAAAAGTCTGGGTGATGGAGCTCATTGTTTATGTGGGGAAGCGAGCATATTGATGAATAGGATGAAAGATGGCACCTATCAGAGGATATCACCACAAAGGTGTCACCTATCAGAGCACGTATCCATTTCTAAAAATTCCAGAAACCCACCGTTGCTTCCTGTATAATTTGAAGAAGTTTCAGGCATCCCTGACAAGAGAAAAAATAACAGCGAACACAGGGTGTGTTAAAAAAAAAAAATTAGTGATGTCTGAACTCCCCCAGAACATTGATTAAAGAGCAGAGATGGTTTTGCTGTGAAAGTGACCGTTTTGGCTGATGGCTTCTTTCTCACCGAGGTAGACAAACATCATGACGAAAGTCACATCCCACTTCTGAGGCTGCTTGTATTGGCTGCCTAGTATTATGTACTCTGCTTGTAAGTCTTGTTTTACATGAGGCAGAATATTCTAGATCTTTCAGCCTGGCTCCTAGTCCTTTTGAGAGGTGGGGAAGTCAGAGTCCAAGGAGGTGAAATGACAGAGATCTCACCCAGAGCTGCAGAGCAGGGCCTGACCTTTCCCTCTTCTGCTCCATTAAAGAAGGAGAAAGATGAGGGAGGTCTTATTTAGCATCTATTTTACACCAGTCGCTCTTCTGGAGTCTTTACATATGTGATAGTATGTACTGTGTTCTAGTGTCTATTATGTGTAATGTCTCTTATAAATGGCTTTTAAATACTTTTTAAATATATATTCTTTTACATACAAAACTAGACTCTGATCCACGGTCACTAGAACATTTCCATGTTTCACTTTTTCTGGCAGAGCTGGAGTTATCTGGAATTATTTGCATTCTCTATAACTGAAGGTATTTATTGCCCCATACACACACACACACACACACACACACACACAAAAACCAGCACAAGTCAGGGATGTGGTTTATGGTCCTTCTCAGTTTTGCCTCTGCAAGTTAACTAGCCTTAGTGAGATTGAATCATACACTGTGCAGAAGTATAAAATGTCCCCTTGGACTCATAACATAACATAGACTAAACAAAATAAAGTGGGCAACAAAAATCCCACATCAAAAAGTAGGTTTCATGTAAAAGCAAGTAGATTTTATCCTATGCATCTACCACTTTAATAAATCCCAATTCTGCTAAATAGAGAAGAAATATCAGTGTTTGGACGCTGGACAATGCAGCTTTATTGTAACCTCAATCCCATCTGTTCAACTAGTGAAATTGAAAATTTCACTGTATAAGTTGCTTTAGTGGACCTCACTATAGAAAATAATTATCCTGGTCAAAGAAATAATAGTTAATAGACCCATAAAGACTTGATTTGCAGTGCCATCTGCTGGAAACAAATATTGACTTGCTTTCAGATTTTTTTAAATATAGTTTTTTGTTGCTTTTTAATGGACTATTGTGATTTCTGGGGTAAAGGAAGATATCTGGGGTAAAGAAAGATTTCCTGGTGGCTCAGGCGATAAAGAGTCTGCCTGCCAAAACAGTACACATGGGTTTGACCCCTAGGTCAGGAAGATGTCCTGGAAAAGGGCTTGGCAACCCACTCCAGTATTCTTGCCTGCAGAATTCCATGGACAAAGGAGCCTGTCCCGCTACAGTCCACAAGGTCGCAACAGCCCATAGGGTTCCAAAGAGTGGGATATGTGTGACTAACACTCACACATATTTGATTACAGATAACAGTTTAGATAGGTTGTTATCAATAATCACACAAATCTACTTTTAAATAAACAGATATATTCATATGAAACCATTCAGTTTTTGAATAACATAAAGAGTCCTTAACATGTTTCTTTGGAAAGTAAGACCTCTTCCATTTTTTTAAAAAAGGGTCATTGCAGCTAACTTCTTAGTAGAGTGCTATGAGTTCTTTCTTATCCCTGTAAAGATTAATTTTTACACTTTTAAGTGCCTCTGGAATAAAGTCGATGACTTCTTATAGGTTTTCCTTTTAATTTTATACCCTATAGGAGAGGGAAATGAGGATTTTTCAGGGTTTTCCAAGCCAGTTTCTCAAGGAGGTAAATGTATTAAAAATTAGACATAGAAGATAATTGGCTCCTATAAACCAAAAATTAACCTCAAATATTTATTGATCGTTGCTTATATTTGAGTTAAGAGGCAAAATGGTTTTTGCTGAAAATGGGGCTGCACTAGGTATTACTCTCGGCTAAAGGGCATCTTGTTGCCAAACTCACCAGAGGCCTTCAGAAAACTCCCTGGTGGGACTTCCCCTGCGGTCCAGTGGTTAAGACTCTGAACTTTCACTGCAGGGGAAGCTAGTTCAATACCCTTGGTCGTGGAATTAAGATCCCGAAAACTGTACTGTGGGGACAAAAAGAAAAAAAAAATATGCTCGATTAAGAAAAAAGAGAGGCAGTATGTTAGATTGGGAAGAACTTGGACTGGAAGCGGGAAGGACTAGTTAAATACGAGCTCTGCCATGATTGGTTTCCCTTTCAGTCTCTGTCTCCCTCTCCTTCCTCCCACTCTACCTGTATCTATGTAAAAATGGATTAAATTTCTCTTTCAGGGGAACGGACTCGACATGAGAAGCTTAAGAGGTACTACCTGTTCCTGCTCCATCTCCTCCCATCTTCCACTTGCTCAAAGTACACACTGTTCATAAACTTCTAGTACAGTCTTGCAATATTTTAAAATTTGTGTTTAATAACTGCAGGTTGGATGACTGCGTCAAATCATATCCCAAATCTGTTTTCTGCTTACCACATTCTTGCATCTTATGTCATCATTTCAGCCTCTGCTTCTTTGACCGTCTTCTATCATCTTTATCCTTACCCCACTATTCAGTGGCTTCCTCTCCTGAAAACACAAATAAAACATTCCATCACAAGAAGGGGGCTAGCAAATGATTCATATGATATTGTTGTTCAGTCACCAAGTTGTCTGATCTTTTGCGACCCCATGGACTGCAGCACAGCAGGTTTTCCTTTTCCTTCACTGTCTCCTGGAGTTTGCTCAAACTCATGTCCATTGATTCAGTGATGCCATCCAACCATCTCATCCTCTGTTGCCCCATTCTCCTCCTGCCCTCAGTCTTTCCCAGCATCAAGGTTTTTTCCAATGAGTCGGCTCTTCACATCAGATGTCCAAAGGAATGGAGCTTCAGCTTCAGCATCAGTCCTTCCAATGAATATTCAGGGTTGAGGATTTAAGTTAGATTCTTATTGGAGGCAAAGTTCTTCACAGATACCAAGGCTGCACAACCCTGTGAAACTTTGCCCATCTCTAAAGAACTTAACCAATTTTAATGCCCAGTTTGAAAAGCAGACACCACCACCAATATCCTGCTTCTAGACAAATTGCTTTAAATTTCACATGCAATGGGACATAGAATAATACTTCAGACCAAAACAGTGGGGGGGAAAAAAGGCATAAAGAATGAAGAGACTTGCATTCAATTCCCAAAGGTGTTCCCTAGCAGGTTCTTCATAAGTCAATGGGTTTCTCTGAGCCTCGGATGTACCAACTGTGAAATGGGCATAATAGCGTCTTCAGTCATTTCAGTCGCTCAGTCGTGTCCAACTCTTTGCAATCCAATGGACTACATCACGCCAGGCTTCCCTGTCCATCACCAACTCCTGGAGTTCACTCAAACTCATGCGCATCACATTGGTGATGCCATCCAACCATCTCATCCTCTGTCGTCCCCTTCTCCTCCCACCTTCAATCTTTCCCAGCATCAAGGTCTTTTCCAATGAGTCAGTTCTTCACATCAGGTGGCCAAAGTATTGGAGTTTCAGCTTCAACATCAGTCCTTCCAATGTACATTCAGGGCTGATTTCCTTTAGGATTGATAGGTTGGATCTCCTTGCAGTCCAAAGGACTCTCAAGAGTCTTCTCCAACACCGAAGTTCAAAAACATCTGTTCTTCAGTGCTCAGCTTTCTTTTCACATCCATACATGACTACTGGAAAACCATAGGTTTGACTAGATGAATCTTTGTTGGCAAATAATGTCTCTGCTTTTTAATATGTGGTCTAGGTTGGTCATAGCTTTTCTTCCAAGGAGTAAGCTTCTTTTAATTCATGGCTGCAGTCACCATCTGCAGTGATTTTGGAGCCTCCCAAAATAAAGTCTGTTACTGTTTCCATTGTTTCCCCATCTATTTGCCATGAAGTGATGGGACTGGATGCCATGATCTTAGTTTTCTGATTGTTGAATTTTAAGACAGCTTTTTCACTTTCATCAAGAGGCTCTTTAGTTCTTCACTTTCTGCCATAAGGGTGATTTCCTCTGTGTATCTGAGGTTATTGATATTTCTCCCGGCAATCTTGATTCCAGCCTGTGCTTCATCCAGTCCAGCATTTCTCATGCTGTACTCTGCATATAAGTTAAATAAGCAGGGTGACAATATACAGCCTTGACGTACTCCTTTTCCTATTTGGAACCAGTCTGTTGTTCCACGTCCAGTTCTAACTGTTGCTTCCTGACCTGCATACAGATTTCTCAGGAGGCAGGTCAGGTGGTCTGGTATTCCCATTTCTTTCAGAATTTTCCACAGTTTGTTGTGATCCACACAGTCAAAGGCTTTGGCATAGTCAATAAAGCAGAAATAGATTTCTTCTGGAACTCTCTTGCTTTTTCGATGATTCAGAGGATGTTGGCAATTTGGTCTCTGGTTCCTCCACCTTTTCTAAATCCAGCTTGAACATCAAACCTCAGCATGAATCAGCCATAGGGATACATATATCCCCTCCCTTTTGAACCTCCCTCCCATCTCCCTCCCCATCCCACCCTTCTAGGTTGATACAGAGCCCCTGTTTGAGTTTCCTGAGCCACACAGCAAATTCCTCTTGGCTATCTATTTTACATATGGTAATGTAAGTTTCCCTGTTACTCTTTTCCATACGTTTCACCCTCTCCTCCCCTCTCCCCATGTCTGTAAGTATTCTCTAGGTCTCTTTCTCCACTGCTGCCCTGTAAATAAATTCTTCAGTACCACTTTTCTATATTCCGTATATGTGCATCAGAATACAATATTTCTCTTTCTGTCCACTAGCTTTGTTCGTGGTGATGCTTCCTAAGGCCCACTGACTTTGCATTCCAGAAGTCTGGCTCTAGGCGAGTGATCACACAATCGTGGTTATCTGGGTCATGAAGATCTTTTTTGTGTAGCTTTCTGTGTATTCTTGCCACATCTTCTTAATAGCGTCTTACCTCACAGGACTGAGAGAATTTAAGGCGATGTAATACTGAGAGACTGAACTGAACTGAACTGAACTGAATATACTCAGGGATATAGAACTTTGACTTAGGTGCAAAGAAATAAAAACACACTTCCTTTCATCCTCCTTTTCTGTTTAATAATAAACCAACTTTTTAAAGTCCAGCTCAAATCATGAGTCAAAGAAATCAGAAAAAGCTGTGTTGTAAGGCAATGCTATAATCCAAGTCATTGTAAGTTATTGTCTGTTATATTCCAGGCATTGTGCTACAAGCTATTTGCTTTCATATTTGTACTAGTTTCAAACTACTTTGGACTCTTAGAAGGAACAGACCTACAGAAATGGAACGTATGGCTCTTATTTCTTAAGAGTCTTTTGTTGGTGTGCCTTCAACTGCTAAAAAGAGCAAAAGAAAGAAAATCTGTGAAACCAGGAGTTCTTAGAGACAGAAATACCTGCATCTTCCTTCTCTTGACTCAAATTAGTATAAATCACATTGTAAGAGCCAATATTTTCTAGTTTAAAAAAAAAGTCAGTTTTTTTCCCTCTTTATTCCACTCGTCAATTCAAAGAAAGCTTTTGACAAAATTTTAGTAGTGAAAAAATACATGTCTGAAGATCTCAACCTGAATCTGATGTTTACTGTGATCATTTGTCCACAGAAAAGGCTCAGTGCTTGTTTGTGGGATTTGGTCGGGGCTTTGGCCTTGACCTGAATGTAAACCATGGAGGGAGGCACCTCACTTTCCCCTTCTGGAAATGGAGTGTGATGTTATCATGCACATGGTTTGGGAAAGATTGTATGAAAGTCATTACAGTTTTGCCACTTTTTTAGCTTCTTGGAAGAAAAAGGATGATCAAGATTCTGCTTTTTTGCAAGCAAAGATTGTTTGCATAGCTTCGGAGTGGCCCATTGTTTGCACCATTGGGTTTATTTACTTTCAGTTTTGCTGTCCTGGAACAAGAGGAGATATCCTGCTGTGGAGAGGCCCCAGCAACAGGCTGCTGATGCTTTCAATAAGAAAATTATTCTTATAAACTGAATTTTAGTGACAAAAGAACGTGGGGATGCTGAGCCCTGCCGCGAGGTCTATTTACTCTTAAAAAACGAAGGATACGTTACTTTCAAACTGGGGAAACTGAGAGGTGTAAAGACCTCAAAATCTTTCTCATCATCCACGCTGCAGTGGCATTTTTGCCAGCTTCAAAGAATAATGCAAATTTGAAACATTATGAATATTATTCTTATTCTATTGAGTGTCAGCATGGGGCTCTTTCCAGAGTACTTGCTGGTATACTGGCAACTTCATCTCAACACAAACATGATTGTATGGTTTTAAAAAGTAAGCTGAGGGAAATTCCCAGTGGTTGGGACTCTGTGCTCTCACTGCCAAGGACCTGGGTTCAATTCCTGGTCCGGGAACTAGAGGCCTACAAGCTGTGCAGCACGGCTAGAAATCCACACCAAAATGAAAAATGAGTAACCTTGACAGACATCTTAACAAGAGGGATAGTTGAGAGAAGGGAGCCTTCCTCTGCACAAAAAATACAAAATGTCTTCTTTAGTTTTCCCTAGAGAAGGCAATGAGAGGTAAACTTTCCACTGTTCATGTTTTTATGGTGGCTTTTTTAACATTCACCTGGCATTCAGTGTCATGGCCTCAGGCCATGAATTTTAATGGTAAAAAGGTATTATGCAGTCTTGGATTCGAATTGGGGGGGGTACTGGTGAACTTTATTGATCATCACCAGAAAAGTACACACATTCTTTTGCAAATGCAGTTATGAAAAATGGTAGAGCCTGAGACCACCAGCTTGAGGGGACCATCAAGGAGTAAACGGAATAGCACCAACATTATAATGACCACATACCTCACCTTTCTTCCCTCTTGCAAAAGTGTGAGTATACGGAAGCTGGGGGTTGGCACTATGACAGTTAATGTGTGTGTCTTCTTGGCTGGGTCACAGTGCCCAGATATTTGATGAAACATTATTCTGGATGTTTCTGTGAAGGTGTTTTTTTGGATCGGGTGAACATATGAATCGGTGAATTTGGAGTGATGCAAGTTATCACCCTGCTTATTTAACTTATATGCAGAGTACATCATGAGGAACGCTGGGCTGGAAGAAGCAGAAACTGGAATCAAGATTGCTGGGAGAAATATCAATAACCTCAGATATGCAGATGACACCACCCTGATGGCAGAACGTGAAGAGGAACTAAGAAGCCTCTTGATGAAAGTGAAAGAGGAGAGTGAAAATGTTGGCTTGAAGCTCAACATTCAGAAAACAAAGATCATGGCATCTGGTCCCATCACTTCATGGGAAATAGATGGAAAAACAGTGGAAACAGTGTCAGATTTTATTTTTGGGGGCTCCAAAATCACTGCAGATGCTGATTGCAACCATGAAATTAAAAGACGCTTACTCCTTGGAAGGAAAGTTATGACCAACCTTGATAGTATATTAAAAAGCAGAGACATTACTTTGCCAACCAAGGTCCGTCTAGTCAAGGCTATGGTTTTTCCCGTGGTCATGTATGGATGTGAGAGTTGGACTGTGAAGAAAGCTGATTGCCGAAGAATTGATGCTTTTGAACTGTGGTGTTGGAGAAGACTCTTGAAAGTCCCTTGGACTGCAAGGAGATCCAACCAGTCCATTCTAAAGGAGATCAATCCTGGGTATTCATTGGAAGGACTGATGCTGAAGCTGGAACTGCAATACTTTGGCCACCTCATGCGACGAGTTGACTCACTGGAAAAGACTCTG
The DNA here is from genome assembly GCF_049115385.1 of Moschus berezovskii. Classification (NCBI taxonomy): domain Eukaryota; kingdom Metazoa; phylum Chordata; class Mammalia; order Artiodactyla; family Moschidae; genus Moschus; species Moschus berezovskii. Next base: position 72,883,907 of record NC_142474.1, on the reverse strand, counting down.
ATGCTGGGAAAGGTTGGGGGCGGGAGGAGAAGGGGACGACCGAGAATGAGATGGCTGGATGGCATCACCGACTCTGTGAACATGAGTTTGGGTGAACTCTGGGAGTTGGTGATGGACAGGGAGGCCTGGCGTGCTGTGATTCATGGGGTCCCGGAGAGTCGGACACGACTGAGCGACTGAACTGAACTGAACTGACTGAAGTTATCCTTATCATGTGAATAGGCCTCCTCTGATCAGTTGACAGCCTTAACAGAGCAAAGGCTGCCACCACCACCACCCCCACCAAGAATGGGGGAAATTCTGCAAGGGACAGCCTTAGCCTTGCCCTCAGCATCAATGACACCAGCCCAGAGACATTGCCACAACTGGCTGACCCTTAGCCATGTACTGACTTACACTCTTCTGGGGCCATGTAGGATAGGAACCCCTGGGTATGGTGTATGGCCCATTTGATTCCAGTTTTCTTTTATATATATATAAGTATAGTGAGTCTTAGACATTCTTTTTTTAAAAAATACATTTGCTTCTTTGCTAAGTTGCAGCATGTGAACTCTTAGTTGTAGCACGTGGGCTCTAGTTCCCTGACCAAGCCTCAAACCTGGGCCCCCTGCACTAAGAGCTTGGCATCTCAGCCACTGGACCACCAGGGAAGCCCCCTGATTCCAGTTTGCTTCTCTGATGTTTCTTCATAGTCTTTTATCATAGCACATTATTATTAATCCATAAAGATATATGTAGAGTACATCATGAGAAATGCTGGGCTTGATGAAGCACAAGTTGGAATCAAGATTGCCAGGAGAAATATCAGTAACCTCAGATATGCAGAGGACACCACCCTTATGGCAGAAAGTGAAGAAGAATTAAATAGCTTCTTGTTGAAAGTGAAAGAGTGAAAAAGTTGACTTAAAACTCAACATTCAGAAAACTAAGATCATGGCATCCGGTCCCATCACTTCATGGCAAATAGATGGGGAAACAATGGAAACAGTGACAGACTTTGTTTTGGGTGGCTCCAGAATTCCTGTAGATGGTGACTACAGCCATGAAATTAAAAGACTCTTTCTCCTTGGAAGAAAAGCTATGACCAACCTAAACAGCATATTAAAAAGCAGAGACATTACTCTGCCAACAAAGGTCCATCTAGTCAAAGCTATGGTTTTTCCAGTAGTCATGTGTGGATGTGAGAGTTGGACTGTAAAGAAAGCTGATCACTGAAGAATTGATGCTTTTGAACTGTGGTGCTGGAGAAGACTCTTGGGAGTCCCTTGGACTGCAAGGAGATCCAGTCTGTCAAGCCTAAAGGAAATCAGCCCTGAATATTTATTGGAAGGACTGATATTGAAGCTGAAACTCCAATACTTTGGCCACCTGATGTGAAGAACTGACTCATTTGAAAAGACCCTGATGCTGGAAAGGAATGAAGGCGGGAAGGGAAGGGGATGACAGAGGATGAGATGGATGGCATCACCGATATGATGGACATGAGTTTGAGCAGGCTCTGGGAGTTGGTGATGGACAGGGAGGCTTGGCATGCTGCAGTCCATCGGGTTGCAAAGAGTCGGACACAATTGAGCAATTGAACTGAACTGAAAGATAGATGGATTTTCAAAAACCCATCATTATATTTGTAAACTGCCGGTGACAGTCGGTGACAACTAAAGTTGAGTCTCCATTTCTGATACTTTCATATTTTATCTAGTAGGTTTCAGTTCTGTTTTAGTGAACAGATAGCAATCTCACAGCCACTAGGTACTGCAGCATGCTTCAGGCTACCTTCAATAAATAAATAAATGCGTTTGGTCTGAAACAAGATTTGAGCAGCAGCACTGACAAATTCTTCCATGGGACTCACAATGCGCTAAGTATAGTTCTAAGCACTTAACAGGTATTAACTCACTTCATCTTCTTAACAGTCCTAGGAAAACTTTAACCTATTTTACAGATAAGGAAAACAATGGATAGAAAAAATAAATAACTCACCCAAGATGGTCCCATAGGCTCTGAGGAGGTGTCGCTTATGTTCATAAGCCAGTACTTTTCACCTAAGCCCCTTAAAGTATTTTATTGCAGACAAATAGAAATAAACTGGTGCTTCAATAAGGCACTTAAGGTTGTGGTTTGTTGTTATGTCTAAAATAAGTATCTTCACCTCATGATGGATCTGGGAGCCCTGAATCTCTGCCACTTGCTCTAGCTAGACCACACTCCCTCACCTATAAGAATAAGAGATACCCCTTTTACAGACGACAGACCACAGTCCAAGAAACTGAAAGGAAAGGATGAATGTGTGCCATTTAAAGGGGTGGCCACTGAGTTTTCAAAGAACATTGAAAGGAATCAAAGGGAAAGTGATTGGAGAGCGAGGGCCTTGTATTAGTGCTAGGCTCTGTGGTCTTAAACTCAGGGGAGCTGAATTTAGTCTTTCGCAAACTTGTGATTTTTCTTAAAACTTGATCACATCCAGTATTTGATGGAAAATGAAAAAAGACACTGTAAGTAATCAACAGTAAAACCTAAGCTGGACCTTTTATTTCGGGATGCTGAGAGTGATCAAGTAACTGAGTGTCCTAAACTCAGTAGACAACTCAAGCAACCTGACGACGAGAACAGGAATCCTTGGGTTATCTAATGAAAAACAAAGATGAAAGGAGAGGCGTGAATCACCGTCTTTACTCAAAACACGGTCCCTGGACCAGTATCCCCGGCATTACCTTGTAGCTGTAGATGCTCAAGATCCCAACCCAGAAACGTCCTAAATTCAAATCTGCATTTTTATCAAGACTCCAAGGTGGTTCAAATGCATCAGAAAAGCTTGAGATACACTGATTTATTTAATTCCATTATTTGACAGATGAAAACACTGAATACAACGAAGGAGCCAAGCTCACATGGCTCATGCTTAACATAAACAAGATTAAAATGCAAATGGAAAAATATAAAGGCACTTATGGGGACTTCCCTGGTGGTCCAGTGGCTTAGACTCCTTGCTCCCAGTGCAGGGGGTCCGGGTTCAATCCCACATGCTGCAACTAAGGTCAAAGATCTGGCACAGCTAAATAAATAAATAAATGCTTAAAAAAATAAAGGGACTTAGAAAAAAATGTTTTACTCATTGAGTTCTAAACTGACCACTCTGTAAACTAATATTTCTGTGGTTATAAGTGGGAATTAGAGGTGATGTTGAAATAGGAAGTAACTTCAACTCTTCCATAACCAGTTGAACTCAATAATCAATATACTGCTAGCCATCCTCATCTGTACAAATGGGATAAAAAGTCTTGGGTTAAATATATTTCCTTAGTGAGGACAGTTTTCCTAATATCAATTTTTTTCCCCTCAGTCTTCAGGTGCAACTGTAAAAAATAAAATAAAAAATTTTAGACTGTCTTTTCCATGATATGATAATTACTGTCATATTTTAAATGTAACCACCTTCTAAAAATATAAATGTGAAATGCATTGTCTTAGCTGTACTCTATGATTATATATCATTTCCATTATCCAGTTGATTTCCCAAGCAGTGTCAAATCAGCAAGGTATTTATTAGAATTTCATTCTCTTTTCCTTTTGGAAGAAAAAACCATTTGTGTTTTCATCCACGGGAGAGACAAAGCAATTGTAGGTTATTTAAACATGGTTGGTCCCAATTCTAACTTCTTGGGAGGGGTTCATTATTAATTAGAATTTAGAAGCAGATTGAAAACTGAAGTAGCTGCCTGAATGCTTCAGTTCAGTTCAGTTCAGTCGCTCAGTCATATCCAACTCTTTGCGACCCCATGAATCACAGCATGCCAGGCCTCCCTGTCCATCACCAACTCCCGGAGTTCACTCAAACTCATGTCCATCGAGCCGGTGATGCCATCCAGCCATCTCATCCTCTGTCGTCCCCTTCTACTCCTGCCCCCAATCCCTCCCAGCATCAGAATCTTTTCCAGTGAGTCAACTCTTTGCATGAGGTGGCCAAAGTATTGCAGTTTCAGCTTTAGCATCAGTCCTTCCAATGAACAACCAGGATTGATCTCCTCTAGAATCGACTGGTTGGATCTCCCTGCAGTCCAAGGGACTCTCAAGAGTCTTGTCCAACACCACAGTTCAAAAGCATCAATTCTTCGGCAATCAGCTTTCTTCACAGTCCAACTCTCACATCCATACATGACCACTGGAAAAACCATAGCCTTGACTAGACGGACTTTGGTTGGCAAAGTAATGTCTCTGCTTTTTAATATGCTGTCTAGGTTGGTCATAACTTTCCTTCCAAGGAGTAAGCGTCTTTTAATTTCCTGGCTGCAATCAGCATCTGCAGTGATTTTGGAGCCCAAAAAAATAAAGTCTGACACTGTTTCCACTGTTTCCCCATCTCTTTCCCATGAAGTGATGGGATCAGATGCCATGATCTTTGTTTTCTGAATGTTGAGCCTCAAGCCAACATTTTCACTCTCCTCTTTCACTTTCATCACAAGGCTTTTTAGTTCCTCTTCACTTTCTGCCATAAGAGTGGTGTCATCTGCTTATCTGAGGTTATTGATATTTCTCCCAGCAATCTTGATTCCAGCCTATGCTTCTTCCAGCCCAGCGTTCCTCATGATGTACTCTGCATATAAGTTTAAAAAGCAAGGTGACAATATACACCCTTGATGTACTCCTTTTCCTATTTGGAACCAGTCTGTTGTTCCATGTCCAGTTCTAACTCTTGCTTCCTGACCTGCATACAGGTTTCTCAAGAGGCAGGTCAGGTAGTCTGGTATTCCCATCTCTTTCAGAATTTTCCAGTTTGTTGTGATCCACACAGTCAAAGGCTTTGGCATAGTCAATGAAGCAGAAATAGATGTTTTTCTGGAACTCTCTTGCTTTTTCGATGATCCAGCAGATGTTGGCAATTTGATCTCTGGTGCCTCTGCCTTTTCTAAAACCAGCTTGAACATCTGGAAGTTCACGGTTCACGTATTGCTGAAGCCTGGCTTGGATAATTTTGAGCATGACTTTACTAGCGTGTGAGATGAGTGCAGTTGTGCGGTAGTTTGAGCATTCTTTGGCATTGTCCTTCTTTGGGATTGGAATGAAAACTGACCTTTGCCAGTCCTGTGACCACTGCTGAGTTTTCCAAATTTGCTGGCATATTGAGTGTAGCACTTTCACAGCATCATCTTTCAGGATTTTAAATAGCTCAGCTGGAATTCCATCACCTCCACTAGCTTTGTTCATAGTGATGCTTTCTAAGGCCCACTTGACTTCACATTCCAAGATGTCTGGCTCTAGGTGAGTGATCACACCATCATGATTATCTTGGTCATGATCTTTTTTTGTATAGTTCTTCTGTGTATTCTTGCCACCTCTTCTAGATATCTTCTTAATGCTTCAGTTCAGTTCAGTTCAGTCGCTCAGTCGTGTCTGACTCTTTGCGACCCCATGAATCACAGCACGCCAGGCCTTCCTGTCCATCACCAACTCCCGGAGTTCACTCAAACTCATGTCCATTAGACATAAGTAATTAGGTACAACAGCTCATCTGAAAAATGTGGCACTTACTAGTTTTTCACAAAGCTGAACAGAAGAACAATCGTCGACATCTTTCTTTGTCCAGGCTGTTAAAACAAAAATACCACAAACTGGGCAGCTTAAGCATGCATTTCTGGACAATGATTTCTGGAGCCTGCATGTCAAAGATGAGGGTCTGATGAGGGCCAAATTTGTGTCTTGTCAATGACAGCCACTGTCTCTGAGTCCTTACTAGGCCCAGAGTGAGCACAAACTAAACCCAATGAAACTCCACCCTCATGACATACTCACTTCCCAAAGGCCCCATCCCCTCTGGGGAGAATTTCAACCTGTGGACTTGGGGGAGACACAAATACTCCATTTGTAACAACACCCAGCTCTAGTCACCTGAATTCACATCCAGATTGTGTAAGAGAGTTTGGTTGGATTATTATATCACATAATAGGTTGTTACCATCTCTTTTCTCAGCACATTTTCTTCTGTAGGAAAGATTCCCATGGAATATTTTTGGCTCTTACTGTGATCCCTGGAGAAGGAAGATCCCCTGGAGAAGGAAATGGTAACCCACTCCAGTATTCTTGTCTGGAGAATCCCATGGACAGAGGAGCCTGGCGGGCTACAGTCCATGGGGTCCCAAAGACTTGGACACATCTTAGCAATTAACCAGCAGCAGCAGCAGTGAATCCAGCAACGCAGTGAGTGCTCTGTGTACATGGTCATGCTGACTGTTCAAGCCACGTTTATCTCTTAAATCAACCATGAGTTTCAAGTTTCCTTAAAAAAAAAAGCAAAAAACTGTTAGTTATTTTTATTTATTTTATTCATTATTATTATCATTTTTTATTTTGGCTCTGCTGAGTCTTTGCTATCGCACGTGGGCTTTGTTGACCCGAGGCATGTGGGATCTTTCTGGACCAGGGAGGGAACCCTTGTTCCCTGCATTAGAAGGCAGATTCTTAACCACTGGACCATCAGGGAAGTCAGAGTTTCAAGCTTCTAAAAATGATGATCCTGTGTTTGTTAGCCATCTGTATGTCTTCTTTGGAGAAATGTCTGTTTAGTTCTTTGGTCCATTTTTTAATTGGGTCATTTATTTTTCTGGAATTGAGCTGCAGGAGCTGCTTGTATATTTTGGAGATTAATCCTTTATCAGTTGCTTCATTTGCTATTATTTTCTCCCATTCTGAAGGCTGTCTTTTCACCTTGCTTATAGTTTCCTTTGCTGTGCAGAAGCTTTTGATTTTAATTAGGTCCCATTTGTTTATTTTTGCTTTTATTTCCAATATTCTGGGAGGTGGGTCATGGAGGATCCTGCTGTGATTTATGTCGGAGAGTGTTTTGCCTACGTTCTCCTCTAGGAGTTTTATAGTTTCTGGTCTTACATTTAGCTCTCTAATCCATTTTGAGTTTATTTTTTGTATGGTGTTAGGAAGTGTTCTAGTTTCATTCTTTTACAAGTGGCTGACCAGTTTTCCCAGCACCACTTGTTAAAGAGCCTGTCTTTTCTCCATTGTATATTCTTGCCTCCTTTGTCAAAGATGAGGTGTCCGTAGGTGCGTGGATTTATCTCTGGGCTTTCTATTTTGTTCCATTGATCTATATTTCTGTCTTTATGCCAGTACCATACTGTCTTGATGACTGTGGCTTTGTAGTAGAGCCTGAAGTCCGGCAGGTTAATTCCCCCAGTTCCATTTTTCTTCCTCAAGATTGCTTTGGCTATTCGTGGTTTTTTGTATTTCCATACAAATTGTGGGATTATTTGTTCTAGTTCTGTGAAAAATATCCTTGGTAGCTTGATAGGGATTGCATTGAATGTATAAATTACTTTGGGTAGTATACTCATTTTTACAATATTTATTCTTCCAATCCATGAGCATGGTATATTTCTCCATCTATTAGTGTCCTCTTTGATTGCTTTCAGTAGTGTTTTATAGTTTTCTATGTACAAGTCTTTTGTTTCTTTAGGTAGATATATTCGTAAGTATTTAATTCTTTTCGTTGCAACAGTGAATGGAATAGTTTCCTTAATTTCTCTTTCTATTTTCTCATTATTAGTGTATAGGAATGCAAGGGATTTCTGTGTGTTGATTTTATATCCTGCAACGTTACTGTAATCATTGATTAGCTCTAGTAGTTTTCTGGTAGAGTCTCTAGGGTTTTCTGTGTAGAGGATCATGTCATCAGCAAACAGTGAAAGTTTTACTTCTTCTTTTCCAATTTGTATTCCTTTTATGTCTTTTTCTGCTCTGATTGCTGTGGCCAAAACATCCAGAACTATGTTGAATAGTAGTGGTGAGAGTGGGCACCCTTGTCTTGTTCCTGACTTTAGGGGAAATGCTTTCAGTTTTTCACCATTGAGGATAATGTTTGCTGTGGGTTTGTCATATATAGCTTTTATTATGTTGAGGTATGTCCCTTCTATTCCCACATTCTGGAGGGTTTTTATCATAAATGGATGTTGAATTTTGTCAAAGGCTTTCTCGGCATCTATTGAGATAATCATATGATTTTTATTTTTCAGTTTGTTAATGTGGTGTATTACGTTGATTGATTTGCAGATATTGAAGAATCCTTGCATTCCTGGGATAAAGCCCACTTGGTCATGATGTATGATCTTCTTAATATGTTGTTGGAATCTGATTGCTAGAATTTTGTTAAGGATTTTTGCATCTATGTTCATCAGTGATATTGGCCTGTAGTTTTCTTTTTTTGTGGGGTCTTTACCAGGTTTTGGGATTAGGGTGATGGTGGCCTCATAGAATGAGTTTGGAAGTTTCCCTTCCTCGGCAATTTTCTGGAAGAGTTTGAGTAGAATAGGTGTTAGCTCTTCTCTAAATTTTTGGTAGAATTCAGCTGTGAAGCCATCTGGACCTGAAAAAATGCTCAACATCCCTCATAATCAGAGAAATGCAAATCAAAACCACAATGAGATACCATTTCACACCAGTCAGAATGGCTGCTATCCAAAAGTCTACATGCAATAAATGCTGGAGAGGATGTGGAGAGAAAGGAACCCTCTTACACTGTTGGTGGGAATGCAAACTAGTACAGCCACTATGGAGAACAGTGTGGAGATTCCTCAAAAATCTGGAAATAGAACTTTCCAGCAATCGCACTCCTGGACATACACACCGAGGAAACCAGAATTGAAAGAGACACATGTACTCCAATGTTCATTGCAGCACTGTTTATAATAGCCAGGACATGGAAGCAACCTAGATGTCCATCTGCAGACGAATGGATAAGAAAGCTTTGGTACATATACACAATGGAGTATTATTCTGGCTGAATACATTTGAATCAGTTCTAATGAGGTGGATGAAACTGGAGCCTATTATACAGAGTGAAGTAAGCCAGAAAGAAAAACACCAATACAGCATACTAACGCATATATATGGAATTTAGAAAGATGCAAATGATAACCCTGTATACGAGACAGCAAAAGAGACACAAATGTATAGATCAGTCTTTGGGACTCTGTGGGAGAGGGTGAGGGTGGGATGATTTGGGAGAATGGCATTGAAACACGTATGTTGTCATATGTGAAATGAATCACTAGTTCAGGGTCAATGCATGTTATAGGATGCTCGGGGCTGGCATCCGGGGATGACCCAGAGGGAGGATAAAGGGAGGAGGGAGGTGGGAGGGGGGTTCAGGAGGGAGAACTTATGTAAACCCGGGGCGAATTCATGTCAATGTATGGCAAAACCAACCAATATAATATTGTAAAATAATTTGCCTCCAATAAAAAATTAATTAATTAAAAAAATAAATAAATAAAAAAATAAAAATGATGATCCTTTTCTGGGATTTAATCCAAAGAAACTTTTTTCCCTCCCTCAAATGATTTGTTATTTGGAAATTCCTGATGGCCTTTGGATTTTAGAAAAGGATCAGCACTGCTGGAAAAAAATTCAAGACCAGAGACACTTCCAGGAACCCATGGTCCCATTAGTCCACCATCTCCTGGTGGTTTGCTGTGCATGTCTTTTTGCAGAGGATGGTGGATGTCATGTAGGAAATTACCATCAGAGCTGGAATCATCCTGGAGCCAAACTCTCCAGTTCTTCTTCAGAAAGACTCTTTGGACGTCTGTTATTTGTCCCTGACAAAATAAAGCATAGTATTTCCCAACACTTTGCAAATGTTGGATGCTGTCTGCACAAAATGGACTGTATATTGAAAAAAAAAGTCAAGCGGTTTTTTGAGGGAGAGTTATCAAGCACAAAGTGATGAGACAGAAGTTCTATTTAAACTGAAGTTATGGAGACAACCATGGGACTTCCCTGGTGGCTCAGATGGTAAAGAATCCACTTGCAGTGCAGGAGACCGGGGTTCGATCCCTGGGTTGGGAAGATGCCCTGGAAAAGGGAATGATACTCACTCCAGTATTCTTGGCTGGAGAATTCCATGGACATAGGACCTGGTGGGCTACAATCCATGGGGTCACAAAGAGTCAGACATAACTGAGTGACTGAACACTTTCACTTTCACTTTACAGAGACAAGCATACATGGAATATTCCTCTCTTATCCCTTGAAGCTCAAGGCAGGAAGACTAGGGACGAAAGAGTGATGGGAAGAGAAATTCAACCTACAGCCCTCGATTATCCTGCTCTTCAGGTCTATAAGCAAGGATGGAAAGGCTTTTCTGAGTCAATAATGAGGCATCAATCATGGTATGTCGACACAAGGAAAAACTGAGTCATTGATAGATTTGTCGGGATTACTAGAAGCCTTACATTTAGGCTATAATTTGACCACTCTCATTGTATTCAGCCTTCTGGATGATATTTGATTTAGTGTTTGTACAATGTGAGTCTTAACAGTCTTGCCAATGACATGGTGCTTAATTCCCCGAAGGCTTCATCAAACTCCTTTTTAATATATCTTTCATCACTGTATTATAGCCTGCCTGATGATAGATGTCTTTCTGAAGATAATTATATCCCTCTGGTATTTTTTTATTCTTCAGTAACTTCCACAGTGTTTGAAATCTATGGTCTTTGCTCTTTTATATCATACAGCTTCATATTTTTCCTCATGAAGAGTTCTTTCATACAAAAACCTTAAAATTCTTTACAAGATATTAATTAATTCTCTCACCAGGAAGTTACCTATTTTGCATCCTTGGGAAACTGAGGCAGAAAATGAAGCGATGTATTGAAATAATGTAAATACTAGACTTGAATGATTATCCAGGAGGGAAATTCTCACTCTTAACTTCAAAAAGGAATCATATTCTGAACTAAGCATAAATAATAATAATGAAAAAAATCACATCATAAAGTAGAAGAGATCCGCATAATTTCACTTCACTGACATACAAACCTGCAGAGGAACTTACTCTTAATGAAGATTTAACTGCTAAGGCTTACAGTGGAACTCATATTACCAAGATTTTATTACTATGAGCATACACACACCCAGCAGGATTTTTAGTACCCTACCACGAAGTGTTATTTGAAATCATTAAAACTAAACTGCACCTGTCAAAATAAATCAACCAATACACTTAGTGATTCAGAATCCATGACTCTTTATCTTTCCTATATATTCATTAATGCTTAATACTCTTTCCTGTCGTTAGCGTTTCATATCCAAGTACGCCTGTCCTATAAAAATGGTGTATTAAAATGAAATTGGGTATTTAATGCCCGATTCCATCATGAATTCATCTGGGTTGAGCTTTGTCACTCAGTCTGTGGGTACCCTGCTGCTATAGGGCTTTCCTCCTATAAAATGTTTTTACAGCTTTATGCTGTAAAAGTCAATCCAGCTGACAAATCTTGGCTGTTGCCTGTGTGTGTGTCTGTGTAATATAACATGTTTCTGATTAACAATGGAGTTTCCTGATGCTGTCAAAATAAGTGAAATATGAAATGCCTTTCTAGAAATGATTGTTTTTTAAAAGAGAGATGAAATAAACAAAGCCTTCCTTGCTAGTAAAATAATTGATTATGTTGCTATTTCATACTATGTTTAGCCAGAACTCCCTGGGGACAGTTTATTACATTAGCATAAACAAAGAGGGACCTGGATGCGGGGCACCCAGGACTCCAGGAGGGAAGCAAAGGAAAAGAGACCATGATATTTGTATTTGAAAAGGACAGAACAAATGCTTTCCTTGCTGACGTCACCAACAGACTGGGTGAAAACACACAGGGTCCACTGTTGCCACCTCACAGGCACCATATTGAAAAAGGGGCCAGTGTGTTTTGTGAATAAGCCAAACAGTGTCTGATGATGGGTGCAATTAAGAAAGTGGTTTGCTTGATAGAGTGTACAACCCTGAATTCAGCAGGAACCTAGCTGGTTTCAGTTTTCATCTTGCTCCGTTACAGTCCAGTTGTGCTTTCTAGTTTCTGGCTAAGTCTGTGAACCTATTTTCCATGGACTCTTTGAGTAGAGGTGTCAGAAAGAGAAACTGATCCAGTCTCCAAGGCTCCTGTGCTGAGTTAGGCATCAAATTTATTTTTAGAAAACACAGGCTAGCCACTGCATGGTATCATTATTATAGCTTTATGATCTAAGATGACTCTATACTTTTTTGTGCATGTGCTTTCATTTTGGGGTTAGGAAATTTTTGTTTTTTCTGCTATAGTGGATGTTAAGAGAAAGAAGGTAGTGTTAAAAATCTACTGTATCAATGTCATGTATTAGTGTGTGTATATATGGAATCTAGAAAAATGATGAACCTCCAGGACAAGAATAGAGACGAAGACACAGAGAATGGATGCGTAGACATGGGAGTGGGGGATGAATTGGGAGGTTGTAATATGCATATATACACTACCATGTTTAAAACAGATAGCTAGTGGGAAGCTGCCCTATAGCGCAGGGGGCTCAGCTCAGTGTTCTGTGATGACCCAGAGGGCTGGGAGTAAGGGGGACCGAGAGGGGAAGGAGGCTTAAGGGGAAGGAGATATATGTATACATATAGCTGATTCACGTTGCTGTAGAGCAGAAACCAACATAACATTGTAAAGATTGTAAAGCAATTATAATCCAATTTAAATATTTTTTAAATCGTCTATGTTCTCTTTTTCTTTGTGAAAGCTAGGAGTTTTACAAGCATTCTTTTCTTGAATTTTCCCCCAGACCACGTGAGGGGGTTATGATCTGCTGACTTACAGTGGCAGAAACCAAGACAGAGTGAGGGTTACTAGTTCACTCAAGGCCACCAGCTAGTGAAACGCAGTGGCCTTGATGACAAAGCCGAGGGTATTTCTTGTGCAGCGTTGTATCCAACACTCCCTTTCTATATCCCTGCAGGAGAAGGAGGCAGGAGAGGAGGTTGGATGTCCCTGAGCCCCACAGTGGGTGGAGTCAATCAGTCCATTGAGCGCTGCTCCTCCATCAAATCACCCCCTCCAGTCTCTGTTCAGACTGTTATCTAATATTTACTGACAGCACCAACGCCACCATGGCTCCTCTCCTTTTCAGGGGGATTAATTAAGACAACACATAAAAGCCTTCATCACACAATAGTCACCTAATAAGTAGTGAGTGCAGACATAATAGCTAATATTTATGAAGCATTTAATATACTCCAGGCAAGGCAGTAAGTACTTTATGGGCATTATTCTTTTCGTTCCTCTCAACAGCCCTATGAACTAAGTATTATATTCATTCAATATTATACTCATTTCACTGCCAAGGAGATGAAAGTATCGAGCATTTACTTGACTTATTCAGGGTTCCATACACTGTAAGTGGCAGGTGGAGAAGGCCACTTCCTGTTTGTATAAGCCTACTCCATTTTAATTAAATACATCAGGAATTAACCCCCAGGCAACCATGAGATTTGTAAATGACTTAGAGCTTCATAGAGAAAGTTGCTATATGATTCTTATTAATAAAAGAGTATTATTGCTTAAATAAAGAAGCAAAGTGACATTAACTTGAATTATAAAAGTCAGTGGGTATAAATGTATTTACAAAACAGAAACAGACTTACAGACACAGGGAACAAATTTACAGTTACCAAAGGGAAAAGAGGGGCAGGGATAATTTAGGAGTATGGGACTACCATATACACACTGCTATATATAAAACAGATAAGCAACAAGGATTTACTGTATAGCACAGCACAATATATGAATATATTCATATATTGGATAAAATATATTCAATATATTTTAACAGCCTATATGGAAAAGAATTGAAATATATATGTATATACACACATATATATGTATGATTGAATCACTTTACTGTATACCTGAAACTAGCTCAATATTGTAAATCAGCTATACTCCAATTTAAAAGTGAGGAGAAAAAAGCCAATGGGATTTTTCAGCACCTGTTTTACTGTGCTAAGTTAATTCCAATTTCAGTAAATGCTATTTAAGTATCAAAATAATGCTGAGTATAGTGGGATCAATCCAGGGGAAGGTTGAGATGGAGAGAAGGTATTAGTCCATGAGAGGACACAATTTGCAGCTATAATCTATTCACATTATGAGATAACCATTGACCATCATTCAAAAATAGCTATTATTTGCATGCAGCACTGGAATTCAATTTCTAGCTAAATTTTTAGTGGTGGATGACAGCTTGTTTGGAGAGAAATTATGCTTAATGAGGAAAGTGATAAGGCAGGTGTTTTATGTGTATTTTTTGAAGAAGAGAATGTTCAAGCTCATTGAATGGTACCTGAGACAATTGCAGACCAAGAGGGAAACATCCTAGTGAATAAAAGAGGGAAAACGTCCTGTAAAAATGTGAAGTTTAATGAGGTAAAAGTGGAATGTACATGAGGAAAGGCAGTCTGAGTTAAGGAATTAGAGAAAGAGTGTTTCTCTTCTTTAAGTGTTGGAGGGTGTTAAGTAGTATTGTTAATTGCATTCCTGTAATGTCTTGGCTATGGAGGCCTAATGTCCACTTTAAGTACCATCTTGAGCTCGAGCAATTGAAAGATAATAAGAGGAAAATGAATAATGAATCCTTTTTATTATCCTCTGTAAATGGGCTCCATTGAAACAGTCTGTGTTTAGACTGGTAATAAAAATGAGTGATGAAGGCAGACGTTTAACATGGGAATTGGTTCAAGCAAGGAACATATTTTCTATATTAAAAAAAAAAAACCTCACAAATAACTTAGGTTACAGAGAAATTCCTTGCTTGGAAACTTTCTGCAACAACTGTGGAGTTTTTATAAGGCCTGGCAAGGTATATGTGCGGGGTTTTTTCTTTTCTGTGGCTTGAAACATTGGCAAGGACTATAGCAGTAGCTAAAGAGTTTATGTGTTAATTTGTTAGGTTGTAGACCTTTGTTTCTCCATTGGCAAACACAGGAGCATCAGGAAAGATGACCTTCATAAAACACGTGCCACGTTAGGTACCAAGGACCTTGCTAACACAGAGATCTGTGATTCAAATACTCAAGCTAAAGCCTTATCTAGACCCTGAAATCATTAAAAAAAAAAAAGTGAATCAGTTCTCATGCATGCTCTCCCTAAAAATAAATAAATAAATATGATTTATTTTCTTACCCATCACAATGTAAGAGTCTGAAACATGAACTCATTTCCAGAGAATGTACGTCCCTCACACCCCGACCACAAACCTAACAGCAGCAACCCAGCGAGCCGGGATTTGTATCCTTCTCTTAGGGATTAGAAATCACGGCTCAGAGAGTGTATCTGGAATTCAGTGCTGAGCTGGATGAACTCTGGAGGCCAACGTTCTTTCTACCGCACGCACTGCCTCTCAAACTGGGCGCCGCCAAGGGAGGACGCCGCAGGGCAGCCACTCAACTAGAAACCGCAGAGACCACAGAGAACACCTCCAGGCGCGTGTGGTGTAGCTGTGCAAGCAACAGCGCGCGTGCGCACTCACACGCACACAGCGCTCTCAATCTCTTCCTGGGCTCTCTCTTCTTCAGCGAGCTCCCTGGCTTGCTTTTGCATGGAAAGTATCTTCCTAAATTATAGAAAAAGTGTTATTAGGAAGATGGGGAGAGGAGGAACAAGATGGCGGAGGAATAGGACGGCGAGACCACTCTCTCCTCCACAAATTCATCAAAAGAACATTTGAACGCGGAGTAAAGTCCACAAAACAACTACTGAATGCTGGCAGAGGACATCAGGCACCCAGAAAAGCAGCCCATTGTCTTCGAAAGGAGGTAGGAAAAAACATAAAAGATAAAATGCGAGACAAAAGAAGTAAGGACGGAGCTCCGTCCTGGGAAGGGAGGCTTTAAAAAGAGAGAAGTTTCCAAACACCAGGAAACACTCTCACTGGCGAATCTGTGGCGAGCCTTGGAAGATCAGAGGGCCACATAACCCTCTTTTTTTTTTAAGATTTTTTTAAAACCCACAGACTACCCGCCAAACGGTAACTCCCAGCGGAAAAGAAGCGCAGACGCATGCATACGCCATTAGCAAGCGGGGGCTGGGCAGGGAGGAGCCGGCTGAACTGCTTAGAGAGAGGACTGGGCTTGAATGCCACGAGAACAATTTGAGAGAACTGGGGAGAGCAAAGCAGACTGTGGGATAGCTTCCCCACAAAAAGGCGGAAAGCTCTAACCTAAGACTCGGCCAGCCCCGCTCACAGAATAAAGGACTGAGCAGAGCGAGCCGGCTGCGGTCGGCCCATCCCCCATCCCCCGCCGAGACAGGCAGGGAGCGCAGCCAGAGCCGGAGCGGGCAACTGTGGCCCCAGAAAGGCGTCTGATACAAACTGCACACAGGCTTGTTGCTAATCAGGACTTCTTGGGCTCAGGCCGGTCGATATCCCCCTGAGAAGGTGCGCCGGTTGTACACCCAGAAAACTGAGTGGCGGGGACTGGGGAGGCGATAAGTAGCAGAGACAGCGCTCGCCAAACACCTGGTCCCCTGAACTGCTCGGACCAGGGAAGGCACAAAACGCAGGCCCAACCAAGTCTGCGCCTTTGTGGAGTACCTGAGAACCTGAACTTGAGCCGCTCAGACCTGGGAAGTGCATACAACCCGGCGCCGGCCTCGGACAGTTCCCGGCAGAGCAACCTAGAGCCTGTGCAGTGTAGACTGGGACAGCATACGTGCTGTGAGCGGGGGCAAACCCAGTGTGGCTGAGACACTGCGAGCACTCCCCACAGACGCCAGAGATATTCATCTGCAGCGTTCCTCCCTTCCCAGAACAGGACTGAACAACTGAGCCTTAAAAAGCGTCCACCCACGCCCTAGTATCAGGGAGGAAATTAGACACTGAAGAGACCAGCAAACAGAAGGTAAAACAGAGGGAACCACCTTGGAAATGACAGATAGAGACGTCTAGAGGCTACTCCAAGAATAAGACCAAAAACCAGATACAAGAGGCTTAAGCCCGAATCCTGAGAACACCAGAGAACTCCTGACTCCAGGGAATATTAATCAATAGGAGCTCATCATACGTCTCCATACCTACACTAAAACCAAGCACCACCCAAGGGTCAACAAGTTCCAGAGCAAGACATACCACGCAAATTCTCCAGTAACACAGGAAACTAGCCCTGAGCTTCAATATACAGGCTGCCCAAAGTCACTCCAAACCCACTGACATCTCATAACTCATTACTGGACACTTCATTGCACTCCAGAGAGAACAAATCCAGCTCCACCCACCAGAACACCGACACAAGCTTCCGTAACCAGGGAACCTTGACAAGTCACCTGTCCAACCCCACACACTACGAGGAAACTACATAATAAAGAGAACTCCACAAACGGCCAGAAGAGGGAAAGGCCACCCCAAGCAAAGCATTATAAGCAAGATGAAGAGGCAGAGAAATACCCAGCAAGTAAAGGAAAAAGATAAATGCCCATCAACACAAACAAAAGAGGAAGATATAGGGAATCTACCTGATAAAGAATTTCGAATTTTGATGGTGAAAATGATTCAAAATCTTGAAAGCAAAATGGAGTTACAGATAAATAACCTGGAGAAAAGGATTGAGAAGATGGAAGAAAGGTTTAATAAGGACTTAGAGGAAATAAAAAAGAGTCAATATACAATGAATAATGCAATAGATGAGATCAGAAACACTCTGGAGGGAACAAACAGTAGAATAACAGAGGCAGAAGACAGGATAAGCGAGCTAGAAGATAGAATTGTAGAAATAAATGAAACAGAGAGGAGAAAAGAAAAACAAATTAAAAGAAATGAGAACAATATTAGAGACCTCTGGGACAATGTTAAACGCTCCAACATTCGAATCATAGGAATCCCAGAAGAAGAAGACAAAAAGAAAGACCATGAAAGAATACTTGAGGAGATAATAGTTGAAAACTTCCCTAAAATAGGGAAAGAAATAATCACCCAAGTCCAAGAAACCCAGAGAGTCCCCAACAGGATAAACCCAAGGCGAAATACTCCAAGACACATATTAATCAAATTAACAAAGATCAAACACAAAGAACAAATATTAAAAGCAGCAAGGGAAAAACAGCAAATAACACACAAGGGGATTCCCATAAGGATAACAGCTGATCTTTCAACATAAACTCTTCAGGCCAGGACGGAATGGCAAGACATACTTAAAGTGATGAAAGAAAATAACCTACAGCCCAGAATACTGTACCCAGCAAGGATCTCATTCAAATATGAAGGAGAAATCAAAAGCTTTACAGACAAGCAAAAGCTGAGAGAATTCAGCATTACCAAACCAGCTCTCCAACAAATGCTAAAGGATCTTTTCTAGACAGGAAACACAGAAAGGGTGTATAAACTTGAACCCAAAGCAATAAAGAAAATGGCTACGGGATCGTACTTATCAATAATTACCTTAAACGTAAATGGGTTGAATGCCCCAACCAAAAGACAAAGGCTGGCTGAATGGATACAAAAACAAGACCCCCATATATGTTGTCTGCAAGAGACCCACCTCAAAACGAGGGACACACACAGACTGAAAGTGAAGGGCTGGAAAAAGATAGTCCATGCAAATAGAGACCAAAAGAAAGCAGGAGTAGCAATACTCATATCAGATAAAATAGACTTTAAAACAAAGGCTGTGAAAAGAGACAAAGAAGGAAACTACATAATGATCAAAGGATCAATCCAAGATGAAGATATAACAATTATAAATATTTATGCACCCAACATAGGAGCACCGCAATATGTAAGACAATTACTAACAAGTATGAAAGGGGAAATTAACAATAATGCAATAATAGTGGGAGATTTTAATACCCCACTTACATCTATGGATAGATCAACTAAACAGAAAATTAACAAGGAAACACAAACTTTAAATGATACAATAGACCAGTTAGACCTAATAGATATCTACAGGACATTTCACCCCAAAACAATGAATTTCACCTTTTTCTCAAGCGCACACGGAACCTTTTCCAGGATAGATCACATCCTGGGCCATAAAACTAGCCTTGGAAAATTCAAAAAAGTTGAAATCATTCCATGCATCTTTTCTGACCACAATGCAGTAAGATTAAATCTCAATTACAAGAGAAAAACTATTAAAAATGCCAACATATGGAGGCTGAACAACACGCTGCTGAATAATGAACAAATCATAGAAGAAATTAAAAGAGAAATCAAAATATGCATAGAAATGAATGAAAATGAAAACACAACAACCCAAAACCTCTGGGACACTGTAAAAGCAGTGCTAAGGGGGAAGTTCATAGCAATACAGGCACACATCAAGAAACAAGAAAAAAGTCAACTAAATAACCTAACTCTACATCTAAAGCAACTAGAAAAGGAAGAAATGAAGAACCCCAGGGTCAGTAGAAGGAAAGAAATTGTAAAAATTAGGGCAGAGATGAATGCAAAAGAAACAAAAGAGACCATAGCAAAAATCAACAAAGCCAAAAGTTGGTTCTTTGAGAAGGTAAATAAAATTGACAAACCACTAGCCAGATTTATCAAGAAACAAAGGGAGAAGAACCAAATCAATAAAATTAGAAATGAAAATGGAGAGATCACAACCGACAACACAGAAATACAAAGGATTATTAGAGAATACTATCAGCAATTATATGGCAATAAAATGAATAACCTGGAAGAAATGGACAAATTCCTAGAAAAGTACAACTTTCCAAAACTGAACCAGGAAGAAATAGAAAATCTGAACAGCCCCATCACAAGCACGGAACTAGAGGCTGTAATCAGGAATCTTCCAGCAAACAAAAGCCCAGGTCCAGACAGCTTCACAGCCGAATTCTACCAAAAATTTAGAGAAGAGCTAACACCTATTCTACTCAAACTCTTCCAGAAAATTGCCGAGGAAGGGAAACTTCCAAACTCATTCTATGAGGCCACCATCACCCTAATCCCAAAACCTGGTAAAGACCCCACAAAAAAAGAAAACTACAGGCCAATATCACTGATGAACATAGATGCAAAAATCCTTAACAAAATTCTAGCAATCAGAATCCAACAACACATTAAGAAGATCATACATCATGACCAAGTGGGCTTTATCCCAGGAATGCAAGGATTCTTCAATATCCACAAACCAATCAACGTAATACACCACATTAACAAACTGAAAAATAAAAATCATATGATTATCTCAATAGATGCAGAGAAAGCCTTTGACAAAATTCAACATCCATTTTTGATAAAAACCCTCCAGAAAGTGGGAATAGAAGGGACATACCTCAACATAATAAAAGCTATATATGACAAACCCACAGCAAACATTATCCTCAATGGTGAAAAACTGAAAGCATTTCCCCTAAAGTCAGGAACAAGACAAGGGTACCCACTCTCACCACTACTATTCAACATAGTTCTGGATGTTTTGGCCACAGCAATCAGAGCAGAAAAAGACATAAAAGTAATACAAATTGGAAAAGAAGAAGTAAAACTTTCACTGTTCGCTGATGACATGATCCTCTACACAGAAAACCCTAGAGACTCTACCAGAAAACTACTAGAGCTGATCAATGATTACAGTAATGTTGCAGGATATAAAATCAACACACAGAAATCCCTTGCATTCCTATACACTAATAATGAGAAAATAGAAAGAGAAATTAAGAAAACTATTCCATTCACTGTTGTAACGAAAAGAATTAAATACTTAGGAATATATCTACCTAAGGAAACAAAAGACTTGTGCATAGAAAACTATAAAACACTACTGAAAGCAATCAAAGAGGACACTAATAGATGGAGAAATATACCATGCTCATGGATTGGAAGAATAAATATTGTAAAAATGAGTATACTACCCAAAGTAATTTATACATTCAATGCAATCCCTATCAAGCTACCAAGGATATTTTTCACAGAACTAGAACAAATAATCCCACAATTTGTATGGAAATACAAAAAACCTCGAAAAGCCAAAGCAATCTTGAGGAAGAAAAATGGAACTGGGGGAATTAACCTGCCAGACTTCAGGCTCTACTACAAAGCCACAGTCATCAAGACAGTATGGTACTGGCATAAAGACAGAAATATAGATCAATGGAACAAAATAGAAAGCCCAGAGATAAATCCACGCACCTACGGACACCTCATCTTTGACAAAGGAGGCAAGAATATACAATGGAGAAAAGACAGTCTCTTTAACAAGTGGTGCTGGGAAAACTGGTCAGCCACTTGTAAAAGAATGAAACTAGAACACTTCCTAACACCATACAAAAAATAAACTCAAAATGGATTAGAGAGCTAAATGTAAGACCAGAAACTATAAAACTCCTAGAGGAGAACGTAGGCAAAACACTCTCCGACATAAATCACAGCAGGATCCTCCATGACCCACCTCCCAGAATATTGGAAATAAAAGCAAAAATAAACAAATGGGACCTAATTAAAATCAAAAGCTTCTGCACAGCAAAGGAAACTATAAGCAAGGTGAAAAGACAGCCTTCAGAATGGGAGAAAATAATAGCAAATGAAGCAACTGATAAAGGATTAATCTCCAAAATATACAAGCAGCTCCTGCAGCTCAATTCCAGAAAAGTAAATGACCCAATCAAAAAATGGACCAAAGAACTAAACAGACATTTCTCCAAAGAAGACATACAGATGGCTAACAAACACATGAAAAAATGCTCAACATCCCTCATAATCAGAGAGATGCAAATCAAAACCACAATGAGATACCATTTCACACCGGTCAGAATGGCTGCTATCCAAAAGTCTACATGCAATAAATGCTGGAGAGGATGTGGAGAGAAAGGAACCCTCTTACACTGTTGGTGGGAATGCAAACTAGTACAGCCACTATGGAGAACAGTGTGGAGATTCCTCAAAAAACTGGAAATAGAACTGCCATATGATCCAGCAATCGCACTCCTAGGCATACACACCGAGGAAACCAGAATTGAAAGAGACACATGTACTCCAATGTTCATTGCAGCACTGTTTATAATAGCCAGGACATGGAAGCAACCTAGATGTCCATCTGCAGACGAATGGATAAGAAAGCTTTGGTACATATACACAATGGAGTATTATTCAGCCATTAAAAAGAATACATTTGAATCAGTTCTAACGAGGTGGATGAAACTGGAGCCTATTATACAGAGTGAAGTAAGCCAGAAAGAAAAACACCAATACAGCATACTAACGTATATATATGGAATTTAGAAAGATGCGAATGATAACCCTGTATACGAGACAGCAAAAGAGACACAGATGTATAGATCAGTCTTTGGGACTCTGAGGGAGAGGGTGAGGGTGGGATGATTTGGGAGAATGGCATTGAAACACGTATGTTGTCATATGTGAAATGAATCACTAGTTCAGGGTCAATGCATGTTATAGGATGCTCGGGGCTGGCATCTGGGGATGACCCAGAGGGAGGATAAAGGGAGGAGGGAGGTGGGAGGGGGGTTCAGGAGGGGGAACTTATGTAAACCCGGGGCGAATTCATGTCAATGTATGGCAAAACCAACCAATATAATATTGTAAAATAATTTGCCTCCAATAAAAAATAAATTAATTACAAAAAAATAAAAAATAAAAATAATAAAAAAAAAAAGGAAGATTGGGAATGATGTGTGAGATGGAACAAGGAAAATTAGAACAGAGACTGGGAAAGGGAAAACGTAGGGGCGCCCAAGACTCCTTGCCGCGAAGCGATCCATCAGGTGTTTACCAGTGTAATTTACAAGGCTTTCAAGCCACCGCTCCTCTCCATTGGTCTTTGTCACAGGGAAATGAAGGTGATGGCATGGAAGAAAAATGACGCTCTTCCCAGTCCTGTGTTGCTCTCGCGTTACGATTACATACACCATCTCCTAGGATCACTTGGGCTTCTGGGAACACTTGGCAACTGCAAAGAGACACAAGATTGCTCCCGGGTGATCTGTTCAAAGTGAAACTGTTAGTCGCTCAGTTGTGTCCAACTATTTGCGACCCCATTGTCTGTCCATGGAATTCTCCAGGCAAGTATACAGAATGGGTTGCCATTCCCTTCTCCAGGGGGTCTTCCAGATACAGGGAGGGAACCAGGGTCTCCTGCATTGCAGGCAGATTCTTTACTGCCTGAGCTATCCGGGAAACCCATTCTGTTCAAGGTTTGCATGGTTTCTGAGACTGAAAAAGCAAGCAATACTTAGGTAAAATGAGTAGTCAAAAAAAAATGGATTCTCACTTCTAAGCAAAAATCAAACTAAGACCAAAAACATCCTCACTGGCCAATGTTTTGTAATAACCGCAAATGGAAAGCAGCCTTTAAAACTGTATTTAAAAAAAAAGTTCCTTGTTGCTGTTGTTCAGTTGCTAAGTCATATCCAGCTCTTTTTGACCCCATGGACTGCAGCACGCCAGGATCTCCTGTCCTTCACTATCTCCTGGAGTTTGGTCAAACTCAAGTCCATTGAGTGGGTGATGCCATCCAACCATCTACTCCTCTGTCGTCCTCTTCTCTTCCTGCCCTCAATCTTTCCCAGCATCAGGGTCTTTTCCAATGAGTCAGCTCTTGGCATCCTACTCAACAGGAAAAAAATACAGACATCTGAGCACTTGGGTGTGTTAGAACCCAAACGATGCAGAAGTCACTCAATTATTTCCTCCAGGCTGAATGTGACTTTCTTGTGTTCTGAAAAAGGCACTTGGTTTAGGAATCCCTGTAATGTGTGAAATGTGAATATGCCATAAACTAGACAGGAAATGTGACCACCTATGGAGACAATCAAATAGTCCACTTTACCCAAATTGTAAGGCTGCAAGGACTTGATCCAGAAAAATTATAATGGGAACAAGAAACAGCAGCATAAAACCCAAACGCCTGACCTGGCCCCCACCTGTCAAAAAGAGAGCCCAGGGACACCTCATTGCACCTTGTAGGTGTGGTCAGTGCCACGTGTCCGGGGGCTGCCCCACATTCTTGCTGCCTGAACCAGCACCTGGCCCCAGTGACTTTTGTGATCGTGCTTCTCATCCAATGCTGCCCATGGTCTCCATGCCCAGAGCTGACAGTAGCTCCATTTATCAGCTTCTCTGAAAGAAACCTAGCTTTGGTTTGCACATGAGAGTTAGGCCTCCCTGTTGGACGTCCTTCCCAGTGGAGCTTTCTTTGAATGACTTAATCCGCTTGCAGACCTGGGCTGCGCCTGGACCGAGGAGGTGACCACGGAAGGGCTGTAGGGAGTAAGGAGGTAACAGGTGCGAGAACTGAATGATGGGGAGTCTGAGAGTCATCACTTGTTGTGGGAAATGCAGCAAGTCAAAACGGAGCACATCAGAGTAGAGAGGAGTTGGTGGCCTGACGCACAAGCAGAAGTCCTTGGGGCCAACTGTGCTCTGCCAATCAGCTAAACTCAGGCTGTGTAGATAGCCATGCCTGCTGGGAGTGCCATCCACAAGCTTGGCATGTCTCACGGCCTCATAGTTCATCCTTCATTTCCGCTGCTTAACCCAAGGGAGAATTCAATATTTCCCTGATGGGTTCACTCAGGCCATTATTTAAAACTTCCAAACTTTAGCAAGAAGCTGAAACAAAGCTTAAGTTCTTTTTTTCACACCTTCCAAAGAGGGTCCCCAGTGACTCTGGGGAAAAGCCCTTCAGTACCTGGGTTTGTGATGTTCCAGCAAGTAAAACTGCTGAACTCTGCCAATTTGCTGCGAAACCACATTGATCGCCCAGCCTGCTGGTCTCTGCACTGGGTACATAGTTAAGATGAACGGTGGTTCCTTCCAGGGTTTCGTTTAGCTCTGAAGCTGGAAAGCGAGAGACTATTTATCAGCAGGTGAAACAGGGCTGTCCTGGATCAGAGCCAAAGGGAGTTCAATTAGGCAGAGACAAATCTGAGAAGGGCGGGATGGGGCTGCATGCGAGCGCTGGCAGCATCTCCTTAGAAACTGCCTTCAGTTACAGGCCAGTTAGCGGCAAAGTGAAGACAACAGACGCCAGACTCCTGATTCTGGGACCAGTGGCCCTTGATTCCCAAAATGCTGCTACAATTCAAGCAAGACAACAGATCCTTGTTTCTTCTGGAAAGACAGCTCAGTCCCACACAAAAGCAGAAGTTTATGTTTTCTTTTTCCAAAGCCTTTATGACAAACAACTCTGAGTTCAGGTCAGCAAAATCAGCCACTACCTGGTCAACTGAAGGAGATTTGCTAAACCTATCAGCATTTTCATGTTATCAGCAGATTCTGCGAACTTGCCTGTTTCCCACATACTGTCCAAAAATCCACAGCTTCATTTTCCATTCATTCACACGCTGCTTTTCTTGTGTGCAAGACTCTGCAATGGACTCAGAATATTCGTGAGTATGATGTGGTCTGTAACACAATAAACCACATAGGTCAGTTGCTAAATACACTATTTCATAGCATAGTGATAGCTTCCTTCCTTTATTTTATAAAAATAACCATGATCCTTGAGTTTGAAAAAATCTGAGTAATAATATGGTTTAAAATTAAAAATAAATCCTTCAGACTCTTAGACCCAGTCATCAACGATTCCTTGTGTACCTTCTGGATATATTGTCCTGTGCACACTTAGCCATAGATCTTTTTATTTACATATACTAATGAGGATATAGGAATCATATTAGCCTATCACTTGATTTTTACCCTGGACAATATACCTTGGCCATCTTTCTATGTTAGCACACACAGCTCTATTAATTTCCTTCTAGTTATGAAATATTCCACTAAGATGATGTACTATATATTATGAATCAGGCCTCTGGTATGAATAATAAAGTTATTTTCGGTTTTCCCTCATAAACAATACAGCAATGGTTCCACTTTTACACACATTCTTATGTGCATTTTCAGTGTATCTGTAGAATAAATTGGGCAACCCAGGTGGTGCTAGTGGTAAAGAATCTGCCTGTAATGCAGGAGACCTGGGTTAGATCCTTGGGTTGTGAAGATCCCCTGGAGGAGGAAATGGTTACCCACTTCAGTACTCTTGCCTGGGAAATTCCATGGGCAGAGGAGCCTGGCGGCCTACAATCCATGGAGTCAGAAAGAATCAGACACAACTGAGTGACTGAGCACACACTTATCATAGAATAAATTCCCAGAACTGAAATTGCTGGGTAATGGTGTATTAATTTTCTAATTTTGTTAGATGTCACCAAAAAGCATTTGAAGATAACAAGAAGCAAACCTGTCTAAGAATGTTGTGTTAATTTCCACCCCATTCACACTGTGATTGCTGGTTTCCGCAGACCCTTGCTAGCACCTAATCTTGTCAAGGTGATGGGCAAAAATAATGCCTCAGTTCAATTCATAGTTATTTGTTTTCAGTGAGTATGAGCATCTTTTCATCGGATACTATATTTATGATGATTTTATGTTAAATACCTGCCTTTTTCATTTTCTTTTTGAAAAGATTTACTTCTTTAAAAATCCCTTAATAGTTTTTGAAGTCATCTTTGTCTTATGTGATGCAAATAGTTCTTTCTGAGTTTGTCATTTCAATCTTCGGTATATTTCACTAATACTACACTGAAGTTGAAGAGAGATATAGAAACATGTTTATATGTAGCTATTGATATATATGTATCTCATATGTGTGAGAGAGACAGTAAATCATTTTCCTTATGACTTGTGAGATCCTGAGGGTTGGGTCTTGCTTGGGAAGGACTTTCTCATTCCAAATTTTAAAATAAATTAGTCTAAATTTTCTTTTAGTGATTTTAGGGTTTCACTTTTAAAAATTCAAATGTTTGACCCTGACTTTTACTTCGGGTTAGAAGGACATGAAAGACCTTTGTTCACATGGCAACACCAAAAGAGGCCCAGACATATAAAAACCATACTTTCCCAAGGGGCTGACAAAGGCTGGGGACAGGGGAAAGCTTACTAAACCGAATTTCAGAGAAATGAACCCTTCACTGGCAAAGAGGAAGTCTGAACAGCATACACTCATAGGGAGGAGCTTCCAGTGTAGACATGCAGGGCTGGCCTAGAGAGGTTCTGCAGGGAGAAGAAATGAGCTGCGATTCAGACGATTGTGGTGCCCAGAGATGGGAACCGGAATACGGAGAAGTCCCAAGGGCAAAACCAAATGCGCCCAGTGACTCTCACATCCCCACCCTCACCCTCACACTTTGACAAAAATAATCAGTGAAGAAAGGGCTAAAATGCAGAGCAAAATCACAAAGAACACTGCATTCACCCCGTGTTTGGATTCCAGGGATTCTGAATTGAATCCAAAGCAAATGAAAACTATTTTAAAGGGAAGCCCATCAGCTCAAATACAAGATTTCAAAGATTTCAAAAAAACAGAAGCTGTGTGGGAGTTGAGGGTTGGTCTAAGCATAAGTCATCTCAACCTAATTAAAACTTCAGCACAGACCCAAGCCAATTAGACTCCAGAAAGAAAATAAATACTCAGTGTTTTGCCCTGTCAACAGAAGAAAAGAGCCTGCATGCTCTGAGAAATAAAATCAAAATATTATGATACTTTAGTTTTCATTGTCTTTGAATGTACGTATCTTAGATCCAGTAAAAAATTATGAGGCATGCAAATAAGTAGGAGACACTGACCAGTAACTGAGAGAAAGCATAGTTATTAGATGTAGACACACATCTATGTAGGTCTGTAACCTACATCTTTAATGCAGACCTACAGTTAACCCAGTTATTGGAATTAGCATAAAAATTTTTAAATATTATTTTAAACATTTTTAAGAATTTATAGAGAGACTTCCCTGGCAGTCCAGCTGTTAAGATATTGCCTTCCAATGCAGGGGGTGCAGACTCAGTTCCTGGTCAGTGAGTTAAGATCTCCCAAAAAACCAAAACATAAAACAGAAGCAATATTGTAGCAAATTCAATAAAGACTTTTAAAGTGTTCTAAATCAAAACAATTTTTTAAAAAAAGAGAATTTACAGAAAAAGATGAATATAATTGTTAAGAGAAAGGAGTATTTCATGAGAGCAAAGGGAATTCTGAAAAATGACCAAAATGGAAATTCAAAGACTCTAAAATGCATGCCTGAAATTAGATACTCACTAGATGATATTAACAGCGGTTTGAATCTTCAAGATAAAACATTAGTGAACTTGAACACTAGACAGAAATTATCCAGTTAAGTCAGAAACTGAAAGAGATTTTTTTAAATGCAGTGTCGATAGAATAACTAACTTCTCATTAGAAACAATGCAAGTCAGAATAACATTAAAGTGCTGAAAAAAAAAGAAATATGAACCAAAAACAACAACAACACTGTCAAAGTCTGGAATTCTATATAGAGTGAAGCTATCTTTTAAAGACAAAAGATGGGCAAGCAAGATTCGGAAGATACGAAGTCCCAATAGCAGTCCTAAGTAGGGGGTGACAGCTGTCCAGTTCTGAGGACACAAAAGCACTCTGGTCCCCAGAGTTCTTGCCCACAGTTGCTATTACTGGGTCCCAAGGGATAAAAAGCCTTTGTCCTTTTTGCATAGTGGCCATCCAGTCATGGATGCCTTTTCCTGATTCCTCTGTTTCATTCCTATTTAACAAGAAGTCTGTCCTCTGAAGTAAGAGACAGTCTCTACTCCTTGCAAACTGAAAAAGGAAAATTAATACAATTCCTTGAGACAAAATAGTTTGTCATCTATATTTTCAATACATTTCACAAATATTTTATATGAATTCACAGGGAAGAAGCCAGCCAGACAGAGGAAAATGCACAAGACTGCCTCCTGGGGTCCCAGACTCTCTCTAATCCAGCGTTTCCTTGTCACACACAAGGACTAAATATCTTTCAATTAAAATTATGCAAATTTTCACAGAACTCTCTTCAGAGAGAATGCAAAGAGAATGAAATACCACCCATTGCTTTACAAAAAAAAAAAATCAAAGAGAACAGATTGTTGGCTTTGATGAGTCTGTCCAAATTTTTAATGAAGATTGTAGACAAGTATCTGGGGAAAAGTCCGCATAGAACTATCAGGAGAGGAGCAGTAAAGAATATGTTCACTGATTTGTGCAATCTAAGTCAAAATGAGTTTATGGGAGTCTTTTCTAAATTACTGTAATTATAATAAATGGTCCCCCGGTAGTTACCACTTAGCAGTGTGTTTTATCTACAGTTTCTATGCAACAAATAGTAGTTTAGCTACTACTGGGAATACTTCCTCCAGGAAACATTAGCCACTAGTTCCTCCACTCCAGTGGGATGTCACCAGTTATTTTTAGGGCAGTGTTGTTTTTTAAATTGTTGTTTGGATTCCATGTATCCTCTGCCAAGAGCTGGTCCAAAAATGGACATCCTTCCTTTGACTCTTAAACCTCCATTTTACATATACTTGAAAGGTCTTCTTAACGAAGGCAAGATGATTAATGACATTTGGCATTCACAAACTCTCATCAGCAATTTCTAGAGTTAATCAAAGATTATTGTTCAGAATCCTTCTAAAAAGCCTGGCTGCTCCCTGGGGGCTTGTTAAAGCACAGCTCCCTGAGGGGGGGGTTTGGTTATCAGTATGTGGTCCCTCTTGGTGCTTCCTTGTATCAGGAAGGTTTTTTACAACAAATATAGTAATCTGGGGACTTCCCTGGTGGTACAGTGGATAGGAATCTGGCTGCCAATGCAGGGATGAGGGTTTGATCCCTGATCAGGGAAGATTCCCACATGCTGCCTAGCAACTGAGCCTGTGCTACTACCGAGCCTGAGCTCTGGAGCCCAGGAGCCACAGCGATGGAAACCCATGCGCTCTAGAACCCTGCTCCACAGCAAAAGAAGCCACCACAGCGAGAAACCCATACATTGCAACCAAGAGGAGCTCTGCTTGCTGCAACTAGAGAAAGCCTGGGAAGACCCACGGCACCCAAAAACAAAACAACAAACCTTATATCTGAATTACTTTAAAATACATATACATAGTAATCTGACTCAAGCTGTTTAAACGATAAGGACGTGTGTTTTCCCACCTAACCTGAAGTCAAGGTGGTGGCAGCATCATTTCTTTGGATCTATCTTGGTTCTTCCTCTTCTCTGTAGCAGGCTGTCGCCTCTCAAGGTTACAGTGCTAGCTAGTTCCTGTTCAAATGTCAAATTCTTGTAGCTGAGTTTCCTGGAATTACAGTCCTTCCCCTGACTGCTTTGACTGTGTAAACTTTGCTGAAAAAAAAGACTTCCCTGTCCCTTGGCACTGCGAACTGTTTTGTTAGCTAGAAAATGTCGCCTTTTAATCAGTATGTGGTTTGCTGGTCTCTGGTGTGTAATAACTAGCCCAAGCCCCCTCCCCCTTAGCACTGAGAAAGGCACATGGCTTTGCCAGACTGACTGCAAGGCTGCGCTCTCCTTGCGTTTCTCAATAGCTCCCGTGTTGTTTCTACCAGCAGAGCCCACAGGCTGGGGACGGAACCCCCAGCTGGTGTCAGTATACCCTCCCCTCTGACAACACACACCTGCCTGGCTGCCCAGGGCCCCACAGGATGAACGCACCTCTTCTCTGGGGGGAGTTGTTGTTTAGCCGCTAAGTCATGTCCAACTCTTTTGTGACCCCATGGACTGTAGCCCACTAGGCTCACATGTCCGTAGGATTCCCCAGGCAAGAATACAGAGTGGATTGCATTTCCTTTTCCAGGGGATCTTCCTGACCTAGAGATCAAACCCCAAACTCCTGCTTGGCAGGTGGATTCTTTACCCCTGAGCCACTGGGAAGCTCCCCTTGAGGGAAGAGGAAGACACGAGATGGCATGGACCAAAAGTGTCACGGCCAACGTGTGTGTATATCCAGGCCCACTCAACAAGTACAGAGCACTCGAGGGTGCTGTACTCGGTCCCGGTTCTAACCCCGCCTGGCCCTGTTCTATATTTATTAGTCAGGATTCTCCAGGGAAATGCAGAGATTTATTGTGTATATTCTCAAACTACCACACAGTTGCACTCATCTCACACGCTAGTAAAGACATGCTTAAAATTCTCCAAGCCAGGCTTCAACAGTACGTGAACCATTAACTTCCAGATGTTCAAGCTGGTTTGAGAAAAGGCAGAGAAACCAGAGATCAAATTGCCAACATCCGCTGGATCATCGAAAAGCAAGAAAGTTGCAGAAAAAGTCTATTTCTGCTTTATTGACTATGTCAAAGCCTTTGACTGTGTGGATCACAACAAACTGTGGAAAATTCTGAAAGGGATGGGCATACCAGACCACTGGACCTGCCTCTTGAGAAACCTGTATGCAGGTCAGGAAGCAACAGTTAGAACTGGACATGGAACAACAGACTGGTTCCAAATAGGAAAAGGAGTACATCAAGGCTGTATATTATCACCCTGCTTATTTAACTTATATGCAGAATACATCATGAGAAACACTGGGCTGGAGGAAGCACAAGCTGGAATCAAGATTGCCAAGAGAAATATCAATAACCTCAGATAGGCAGAAAGTGGAGAAGAACTAAAGAGCCTCTTGATGAAAGTAAAAGAGGAGAGTGAAAAAGTTGGCTTAAAGCTCAACATTCAGAAAACTAAGATCATGGCATCTGGTCCCATCACTGCATGGCAGATAGATGGGGAAACAGTGGAAACAGTGGCTGACTTTACTATTCTGGGCTCCAAAATCACTGCAGATGCTGATTGCAGCCATGAAATTAAAAGACACTTACCCCTTGGAAGGAAAGTTATGACCAACCTAGACAGCATATTAAAAAGCAGAGACATTACTCTGCCAACAAAGGTTCGTCTAGTCAAGGCTATGGTTTTTCCAGTGGTCATGTATGGATGTGAGAGTTGGACTATAAGGAAAGCTGAGCACCAAAGAATTGATGCTTTTGAACTGTGGTGTTGGAGAAGACTCTTGAGAGTCCCCTGGACTCAAGGAGATCCAACCAGTCCATCCTAAAGGAGATCAGTCCTGGGTGTTCATTGGAAGGACTGATGTTGAGGCTGAAACTCCAATACTTTGGCCACCTAATGCAAAGAGCTGACTCATTGGAAAAGACCCTGATTCTGGGAAAGATTGAGGGCAGGAAGAGAAGGGGATGACAGAGGATGAGATAGTTGGGTGGCATCATCAACTCGATGGACATGGGTTTAGGTGGACTCCAGGAGTTGGTGATGGACAGGGAGGCCTGGCATGCTGAGGTTCACAGGGTCGCAAATAGTCTGATACGACTGAGTGACTGAACTGAACTGAACTGAACTGAAGTGATGCAGCGATTTATTGTGAAGATTTGACTCACATCATGATGGAGGCTGAGAAATCTTACCTGGAGACTGGAGGCCAGGAAAGTCAGTGGTGTGGTTCCAGTCTTGAGTCCAAAGGCCTGAGATGCAGGCAGGTTGGAGGGTAAATCCCTGTCCAAGGGCATAAGACCTATGGCCCAGCCCAGCAGGTAGGCAGGAAGCAAAAGGGGCCAATTTCCTCTACATTTTGCTGTATTCAGGCCTTTGGGGTGTTGGATGAGGTTCCTACCCCCACGTCTCCTCCCCCGAATAGGGGAGGGTGATCTTCTTTACCCTTTACTGAGTCCATTGATTCAAATGCTAATCTCATCTCAAAACACCCTCCTAGACACACCCAGAAATCATATTGAATCTGGGCACACCTTGGCCCAGTCAAGTTGACATATAAAATTAGCCATCATAAACATGCATGATGCTTCCCTGGTGGCTCAGGTGGGTCAGGGTAAAGAAGCTGCCTGTAATCACAGGAGATGTGGGTTTAATCCCTGGGTTGGAAAGATCCCCTGAAGGATGACATGGCAACCCACTCCAGTATTCTTGTCTGGGAAATCCCATGGACAGAGTAGTCCTGCTGGCTACCGCCCATGGGGTCACAAAAGAGTCAGACATGACTTAGCGACTACACACACACAAATATGCATAGTTGCTTAACGTGTGTATACATATATGTGTGTATCAATGTAAAACTGTAGATTCTTTAAATATATACATATAAACAGCTACTTAGCTTAAGCAATCATTGAATATTACAAATATAAGGGATGTTATTCTTTTTCCGATCAAGAGGCTGCTCATATGTCCAAAATCACATATCTTGTCCAAAGCAGGTGCACGATGAGCTCCTGTTCTGTCTTCTGGTCTAAGGCACTAGCCACACTAGACCCATAGTTTCTCTTCTGTGCCTCTCCGTTCTAACTATGAAATTGAATTGCTTACATCTGAAATAACATATATAAAGTTCCCAGGCTCATTTTCAGAAAGCATAGAGCATCCAGTAAGTACCAGATATTCAGAGAACTCTCACAGGTTCAGCAAAGAAACGAGACTCGCAACCAAGCCTTGCTGGATGCTCACTGGCTGTGGGAAGCAGGTGCTTCCAAACCTCCTGTGCAGTTCGGAGGGGGCCAAACAGCTGAGTTTGGGAAAATGGATCACACACAAAAGCGGCTCCCTCCCTGCCAGATGGGGCCTCCAGACAGCCTTACCATGCACGACCTCCTCCTGCCGGGGAGCAGGGGGCTCTGAGGAGTGGGGAACTGCACCGCGGAAGGGATGCTGGTGAGCAAAAAGGAAAAGCATATGATGTTGAAGCACTGAGATTTTCAAGTCGTTTAAGCCTTGCGAGAAAAATGAAATGCCTCCATCATTCCATGGTTGCTTTTAAAATTTAGGTGTACAAAGATAAATATCCTGTGATACCATTTATATGTAGAATTTTAAAAAAATAGCACAAACGAACTTATATACAAAACAGAAATGGAGTCACAGATGTAGAAAACAAAATTATGGTTACTAGAGGGTAAGGATGGGAGGGATGAGCTGGGGGATTGGGATTGTCATATACACACCCACTATATACAAAATAGATAACTAATAAGGACCTACTGCATACCACGGGAACCCTACTCAGTACTTTAATGGCCCTATGGGAAAAGAATCTAAAAACAAGTGGATACACTTATGTAGAACCAATTCACTTTGCTGTACGTCAGAAACTAACACAACATTGTAAATCAACTGTACTCCAATAAAGATTAATTTTCAAAAAACAAAACAAAATTTCAGTGTATAGCCTTTTGGTGTTTTTTTCTATGCAGATATATTGGAACAAAATGGGATCCCCTTGTATAAACAGCATCATAACTTGATTTTCTCATGTACTGAAAACCAGATGTGCGACCTTCCATGGAACTGCAGGCATATTTTAGGAAACGGATTAACTCCATCAGTCTGTAGATTCAAACTGTACCAGTGTTGTACTGTAGTCTCTCCCAGGCCCACTTGATAGTCTCAAGTGAAAATGTCCGAAGATCAGGAAGAATTCAAATTTGCTTAGCACACTCCATGAGGCTAGAGATTTTATTGTTTCCATGTTGTTATCTCTGGGGTCTAGAACAAGGCTTGGCACAATACAGTTTCAATAAAATACCTGCTGAATAAAGAAATGAGTAAACCAAACATCTGACACCCCCATAGCGACTGGATTAGGCCCTCTGTGTAGTCAGTTAGGAAGCAAAACTCTGTGTTTAATAACCAGTGTCTTGAGCAGCTGGTTTCTGGGATAACTGTATATTGCATTTGATCTGCTTTATCCCTTTATTCCTGCATCAGACTCTTCTCATATCAACACCTGCTTTTCTAGAACAACGTAAAGCCCCAGAGTAGGAGTGAGGTTTCCCACCGGTGGGCGAGAGGGGCTCATCGTTCTTACTGTGAGAAGTTACCCCTTTTCTACAATATCACATCCTAGCAAATCACTCACACCAGGCTGCATTTGTCGAGAAGATGCTTGAGAGCATTTTATGATCCATAACCTAGATTTTATCTCGGTTGCCAATCAGTGATGTGGCGTATGCGTGTAGTGTCGCTGACATTTAATATCCTGAAATCATCAGAGCCCTGAAAACAGAACCTTAGGCAGGCTCTTAGTTTTCTCCCTTGAGCCAGATAAGATCTTCACGATTTACACTAACATTCCTTTTAACATTCAGCTTATAGACTTTTGAGAAGTATGGCATAGCCTTGGAGACCATCTCCAGGACCAGTTTCATGCAATTGACACCATTCTAGCTATTAGGGATTTCAGGTGTCACCTGGCTGAGCCACCACCTGGCTGAAAAATCTTACTCCTAATGGTACTTTCATTGTATTTACACACTGGCTCTCAGATGCTGTATTACACACTAGCAGTGCCTTTCAAATCCTCGGTGCCCCTCCAGGCTGAAGGAGACACAGGCTGGCTCAGGTCCCAGGTAAGCCTTCTTATTACTGCAAGGTGCTATCTCATTTTAGGTGGTATCTGCCATTTCCTTCCGTGGGAGAAAAAAAACGATAGCTTCCTGGCAGAAGATGGGGGTGATCCCCAGAGAATGACAAGGGGCTCATTTAGAAGGAAAACACATCTGTGGCCTTGTCAGCAACATCATCCCCATCACACCCACACGTGTGTTTCCACGCAGCTGTCACAGATCCCACAGGCCGCAGGGCTAGCTCTGCTAGCTTATGAGTTCGGGGGATTGTCACAGAAATTATCCCATGGGAAGTGACCATCATGCTGAGAAGGACAAAGGAGGGTGGGGGTGAGGGTGGGGCTGAGTGTTGGTGTAAGTTTCCAGGTGGAGAGGGCTATAAATGCAGAAGCCAGAGAGCAGGCAGGGCCACCACTGCCCTCTCTGCTCCCCACCCCCAGCGAGCTCTGGGACAGCTTCACCACACCTCCAGGTCTCACTTTTCTCATCTGTAAAATGAATTGGACAAATCCAACTTTTATTTATTTCAGTTCAGTTCAGTTCAGTCGCTCAGTCGTGTCCGACTCTCCGCGACCCCATGAATCACAGCACGCCAGGCCTCCCTGTCCATCACCAGCTCCCGGAGTACACTCAAACTCATGTCCACAGAGTCGGTGATGCCATCCAGCCATCTCATTCTCCGTCGTCCCCTTCTCCTCCCGCCCCCAACCTTTCCCAGCATCAGAGTCTTTTCCAGTGAGTCAACTCGTCGCATGAGGTGGCCAAAGTATTGCAGTTTCAGCTTTAGCATCAGTCCCTCCAATGAACATCCAGGATTGATCTCCTTTAGAATGGACTGGTTGGATCTCCTTGCAGTATAAGGGACTCTCAAGAGTCTTCTCCAACACCACAGTTCAAAAGCATCGATTCTTCGGCGATCAGCCTTCTTCACAGTCCAACTCTCACAACCATACATGACCACGGGAAAAACCATTGCCTTGACTAGACGGACCTTGGTTGGCAAAGTAATGTCTCTGCTTTTTAATATACTATCAAGGTTGGTCATAACTTTCCTTCCAAGGAGCAAGCGTCTTTTAATTTCATGGCTGCAATCAGCATCTGCAGTGATTTTGGAGCCCAAAAAAACAAAGTCTGACACTGTTTCCACTGTTTTTCCATCTATTTCCCATGAAGTGATGGGACCAGATGCCATGATCTTTGTTTTCTGAATGTTGAGCTTCAAACCAACCTTTTCACTCTCCTCTTTCACTTTCATCAAGAGGCTTTTGAGTTCCTCTTCACTTTCTGCCATAAGGGTAGTGTCATCTGCATATCTGAGGTTATTGATATTTCTCCCAGCAATCTTGACTCCAGCTTGTGCTTCTTCCAGCCCAGCGTTCCTCATGATGTACTCTGCATATAAGTTAAATAAGCAAGGTGACAATATACAACCTTGATGTACACCTTTTCCTATTTGGAACCAGTCTGTTGTTCCATGTCCAGTTCTAACTGTTGCTTCCTGACCTGCATACAGGTTTCTCAAGAGGCAGGTCAGGTGGTCTGGGATTCCCATCTCTTTCAGAATTTTCCACAGTTTATTGTGATCCACACAGTCAAAGGCTTTGGCATAGTCAATGAAGCAGAAATAGATGTTTTTCTGAAACTCTCTTGCTTTCTCCATGATCCAGCGGATGTTGGCAATTTGATCTCTGGTGCCTCTGCCTTTTCTAAAACCTGCTTGAACATCTGGGAGTTCACGGTTCACATATTGCTGAAGCCTGGCTTGGAGAATTTTGAGCATGACTTTGCTAGCGTGTGAGATGAGGGCAACTGTCCGGTAGTTTGAGCATTCTTTGGCATTCCCTTTCTTTGGGATTGGAATGAAGACTGACCTCTTCCAGTCCTGTGGCCACTGCTGAGTTTTCCAAATCTGCTGGCATATTGAGTGCAGCACTTTCACAGCATCATCTTTCAAGACTTGTAATAGCTCAACTGGAATTCCATCACCTCCACTAGCTTTGTTAGTAGTGATGCTTTCTAAGGCCCACTTGACTTCACATTCCAAGATGTCTGGCTCTAGGTCAGTGATCACGTTATCGTGACTATCTTGGTCGGGAAGATCTTTTTTGTACAGTTCTTCTGTGTATTCTTGCCACCTCTTCTTAATATCTTCTGCTTCTGTTAGGTCCATACCATTTCTGTCCTTTATCGAGCCCATCTTTGCATGAAATGTTCCCTTGGAATCTCTAATTTTCTTGAAGAGGTCTCTTGTTTTTCCTATTTTGTTGTTTTCCTCTATTTCTTTGCATTGATCACTGAGGAAGTCTTTCTTATCTCTCCTTGCTATTCTTTGGAACTCTGCATTCAGATGCTTATATCTTTCCTTTTCTCCTTTGCTTTTCGCTTCTCTTCTTTTCACAGCTATTTGTAAGGCCTCCTCAGACAGCCATTTCGCTCTTTTGCATTTCTTTTCCATGGGGATGGTCTTGTTCCCTGTCTCCTGTACAATGTCACGAACCTCCATCCAGAGTTCATCAGGCA
Source organism: Moschus berezovskii (assembly GCF_049115385.1). Taxonomy (NCBI): domain Eukaryota; kingdom Metazoa; phylum Chordata; class Mammalia; order Artiodactyla; family Moschidae; genus Moschus; species Moschus berezovskii. The sequence goes on along the minus strand of NC_142474.1, from coordinate 72,846,388 downwards.
CTCTATCAATCAGATCTAGTCCCTTAAATCTATTTCTCACTTCCACTGTATAATCATAAGGGATTTGATTGAGGTCATATCTGAATGGTCTAGTGGTTTTCCCTACTTTCTTCAATTTAAGTCTGAACTTCGCAATAAGGAGTTCATGATCTGAGCCACAGTCAGCTCCTGGTCTTGTTTTTGCTAACTGTACACAGCTTCTCCATCTTTGGCTACAAAGAATATAATCAATCTGATTTCGGTGTTGACCATCTGGTGATGTCCATGTGTAGAGTCTTCTCTTGTGTTGTTGGAAGAGGGTGTTTGCTATGACCAGTGAATTCTCTTGACAAAACTCTATTAGCCTTTGCCCTGCTTCATTCCGTGCTCCAAGGCCAAATTTGCCAGTTACTCCAGGTGTTTCTTGACTTCCTACTTTTGCATTCCAGTCCCCTAGAATGAAAAGGACATCTTTTTTGGGTGTTAGTTCTAAAAGGTCTTGTAGGTCTTCATAGAACCGATTAACTTCGGCTTCTTCAGCATTACTGGTTGGGGCATAGGCCTGGATTACTGTAATATTGAATGGTTTGCCTTGGAAACGAACAGAAATCATCCTGTCATTTTTAAGATTGCATCCAAGTACTGCATTTCGGACTCTTTTGTTCACCATGATGGCTACTCCATTTCTTCTAAGGGATTCCTGCCCACAGTAGTAGATATAATGGTCATCTGAGTTAAATTCACCCATTCCAGTCCATTTTAGTTCACTGATTCCTAGAATGTCGACGTTCACTCTTGCCATCTCCTGTTTGACCACTTCCAATTTGCCTTGATTCATGGACCTAACATTCCAGGTTCCTATGCAATATTGCTCTTTACAGCACCGGACCTTGCTTCTATCACTGGTCACATCCACAACTGGGTATTGGTTTTGCTTTTGCTCCATCCCTTTATTCCTTCTATAGTTATTTCTCCACTGAGCTCCAGTAGCATACTGGGCACCTACCGACCTGGGGAATTCCTCATTCAATATCCTATCATTTTGCCCTTTGTCACTGTTCATGGGGTTCTCAAGGCAAGTATACTGAAGTGGTTTGCCATTCCCTTCTCCAGTGGACCACATTCGGCTGTGGTCCATGTGATCAGATCGGCTAGTTTCCTGTGATTATGATTTCAGTTTCTCTGCCCTCTGGTGCCCCCTAGCAATACCTACCGTCTTATTTGGGTTTCTCTTACCTTGGTCGTGGAAAATCTCTTCACAGCCGCCCCAGCAAAGTGCAGCTGCTGTACCTTACCTTGGACGAGGGGTATCTCCTCAAGGCCGCCCCTCCTGACCTTGAACGTGGAGTAGCTCCTCTCGGCCCTCCTGCGCCAGCGCAGCCACCGCCTGTTGGACGTGGGGTAGCTCCTCTCGGCCGCCGGCCCTGGCCTCAGGCGTGGGGTAGCTCCTCACGGCCGCACCTCTTTGTGAGATCACTTTTATTTATTTTGATTACTTTTATTTAATTTTTTGGCCAGGCAGCATGTGGGATCTTACCTCCCAGACCAGGGATCAAACCCAGGTCCCTGCAGTGGAAGGGCAGTCTTAACCACTGGACTGCCAAGGAAATGATCCCAAATGATCAGTTTTAGGTGCAAATTTATAGGAAATTCTGGCAGATATTCCTCGGGTCCTTTCTTTGAATAATTCATGGGAGTGGTTTTGCTCTCTCTCATTCAACATATGATTGTTTGCAGTGTTTACTTTAAAAATGAAAATTAGAATTGCTTTAAGGGAAGACGTCATGGGAGGGACTGGGAATTTAGGACCTACCTAAAACAACAAACAAATCTGAAGTTATTTATCAGAGTGTAGAACGTGTTGTTTATATAAGGAAATTACATTTTTAAAACGTTGTTTAGCTTTATAGGTGGGGGCATCTTGCCAAATAATCAGCCAAAAAAAAAGCTGGTAAAGTGACTCTGGGGGAAAAAAGCCTTACACAAATTCCAGGGCATTCTGATACAAATTAGAAAATGTTATCTGGTGGGTTATCTGTTGGGTGGTTTGCTGTGTATGTCAATTTTTGGAAGACACAACCTTGACTTGGGAAAAAAAAAATCTGAAAAATGTATCGAAGAGACAGCAGAAAGGACGGAAACCAACCAAAGCTGAAACTACTGTGGGGCTTGAGGTTGGGGAGGGGAGTGGATTTGTGCCGTTTCTTGGAATTACTCCTCAGGGTCTCATTTCGTTTTTACATTTCTCTTCTCCCTTCCCCATCACAAGACTTTTCACAGGTTTCAGAAGCAGGGGCAGCCCAAGAAAAAGAGTGGGACACATAGAAATCAGGACTAGAGAGGACCAGTGGCAAAAATGGACGTGTGTAAAGGAGAACTGAGTAAAGGGGCAATTTGGGAAAGGAAGGAGATTAGGATTGTGGCCGGAAGACCAAAATATTAATACTGAAAAAGTAACACACTGTGGGCTTTGTGGTTTTTAAACAGGGGTTTTTCGCCTAAAACTAGAACAGAGGTGTGGATATGAGTGCCTGGGATGGGGTTCACGGTCATCCACAGAGGAACGGATAAAGAAGACGTGGTGTGCGTAGACAGTGGAATACTGCTCAGCCATTAAAAACGACGAGATCTCGCCACATGGGAGGACACCAAGGGGTGTTATGCTGAGAGCGACGACAGACAGACAAAGACAAATACCATGTGACTTCACTTATATGTGGGATCTAAAAGTGAAACAAAAGAACACACATCCCCTAGCAGAAACAGAGTTATAGAAACAGAGCAAACAGGTAGTTACCGGGAGGGGGCGGGTTCCGGGAGGAAAGGAACAGGTGAGGGAGACGAAGAGGCAAAAAATTCCGGTTACAAAATAAACGAGTCAAGAGGGTGAAAGGTACGTGTGGGGAATTATTAAAAACAAAAAGGAAAGAAATAGAGCCGGGATGTGGCTAGGAGTGCCACGGAGGGAGTCCAGGTAAGAATGTGGCGGGCACACGTCTCCTAGACTCTCACCCCTGGGCTGGGGAAATCTGTGTTTCCGAGTGCAGAGTTGCACCAGATGGCACTTTTATGCTTGGACTTGGGGGGCTTTTATAGGACGTGTACATGTTGATCATTAGGATTTATCAACTGAAAATCTTATGGTTTCTCTTGGCGTCCCCCATGGGAAGGCGCACAGTCCTCCCCTTGTTCCCATGTATATAGATGTGTGTTTCTATTTCCCCTGAGGTCTCAGGAGGCCAGTGGGAGGGGGCGATTACCCCTGCTTCCTCAGACCACATTCTGAAGGTTTTATCAGAGCCCACCTCCTTCTCAATGGAAGTTAAACATTTCTTGTCCTAACTTACCCTTGACCTGCTGGAAACGTGTTCTGGCAAGGTGTTAAGTCTCAGTAAGTGAGTTTAAAAAAAAATACTTGAAACTCCTGAATGTACACACTCAGATGCCCTGTATGATTTCCTGATTTTTATTCTGAAGGACTTTCCTTGCCCGAAGCTCTTGATTTGGTACCCAAGGAAGAGGCAGATGGTAGGGATTTAAAGCACATTATTTCCTGAGAATCAAGTTCTTATCCTTGATCTCCTGCAAAGGAACTTCATACATATGAATCGTCCTTATCGTGATTCCATGTGACCAAAAAAAAAAATGTCTGTCTAGTATAAGTGCCTATGTTATCAATTTCACATTTCATGAAATGTGATAGTTAAATTCAGTTTAGTTAATTAATTATTTAATTAAACAGAAATAGTTAAATCTGTCTGTCTGTGTCTGTTTTCTTGTGGCCAAAGGAATAAGAATATTTTGGGCTTCTTGCTGGCTAAATCCTGTGGCCATTTCTCAGTCCTAGACATGTTTCCCATGAACGAGATTTATTTATTTCCAAAAGATCAGCCTTTTTCTTCCCAGAATACCCACCACTAATGGAGTCACTGTCCAGCTTAAATCCCCTTGTGCTTTGCTCCTTTTAAAGAGCTTGGAGCTAAACTCTCCAGCCTTATTGTTTCAAGCCTCTTCTGTTCATCGCTGTAGAGAAAGAGACAAAGGCAGCTGAAATAACAAACACAGAGCAGCTACAAAAGCACCGAAACCTCAAAAATTTTTTATGTTGCCTTGACAGTTCCCAGAAACAAAACTTACTGTTATCTTTCCCAATGAACTTGTTCTATTTATTTCATTTTTCCAGAAATCTGGTTGTGAACCACTGCATTGATTTCAGAGCCCCACGGGTGGTTCAAATCCCACAGCTTGAAAGTATGGGTCTATCAGCTCCTGACTCCGTTAAAATGACCCCAAAGGCTGCCACATCCTCCTAATTCCTTGATGATCAAGGTAGGTGCGGTACTGAAACTTCCTCTGAACCACAGGGCTCTTCCTCCAAGGAGACCCCTCTCCAGCTCTAGACTGGAATAAACTCTTAGGTAGATGAATAGATAGGATGCAGGAGGCCACCCGATCATCTCTTAAGCTCATGCGGAGTAGATTACATCCCAAAAGAATGGCACATGACTTCATTCCCATGTGGGAGACACATTACCCCAAAGATGATAAATAATCTCCCAGTATTTCTTCATACCAGCTTCAAGAATCTGAATGATACTTGACTGAGGCTGGAGAAAAAGTCTGTGGTCATTGAACTGGAGAAGTTATCTGGACTTTGGAGGCCATGCTCCATCCTACAGATGGAAGAAGCCCAGAAAAGTGTGTGTACACTAATTGCCCCACATCCAACTAATTCACTGCCCAGTACCCTGCCTAGACATGTCAGAGTCACCCTGCCTAGAAATGTCAGAATCACGCTGCCTGACCGTTGCTAGGTAGGCAGGTTCATGTTGGAGACATGTCTTCAGAATTCAAAGCTGTCCAAGGATTCAAGGATGTGTCCGTGAACTAGAATACTGTTTGGATGGCAGTAGGGCTTCCCAGGCAGCTCAATGGGTAAAGAATCTGCCTGCAGTACAGGAGGCTCAGGTTCGACCCCGGGGTGGGGAAGATCCCCTGGAGGAGGGCATGGCAACCCACTCCAGTATTCTTGCCTGCAGAACCCCATGGACAGAGAGCCTGGAGGGGGACAGTCCATGGGGTCACAAAGAGTCAGACATGACCAAAGCAACTGAGCACGAGTACGCACACATTCTCCAAGTCGATCTTCAGATTCAGCTCAGTTCAGTTCAGTTCAGTTGCTCAGTCGAGTCCGACTCTTTGCGACCCCATGAATCACAGCACGCCAGGCCTCCCTGTCCATCACCAACTCCCGGATTCAGCTCAATCCCTACCAAATCTAAGCCAACTTTCTTTTGCAGAAATCAACAAACTGATCCTCATACAAAGGGCTCCAAATAACCAAAACAATCTTGAGAAAAGAAGGAAGTGGGCAGAGCCTCTCATGCCACAATTTCACAACTTGCTACAAAGCTACAGTGATCAAGAGAGCTTGATCTGCCCTACATGTCAGTGAGTCCAAAAATAAACCCTTGCATTAAGGGGCGATTGATTTTCAGTAAGTGTGCCAAAACAATTCAATGGGAAAAGAGTAGCCTTTTCAGCAAATGGTCCTATAACAACAGCCATCCATCTGCAAAAGGATGAATTTGAGCCTCAGCCTCCCACCACACATAAACATTAATTCAAAAACAATCAAGTACCTAAATGTAAGGGCTAACACTATAAAGTTCTTAGAAGGATACACAGGCAAACATCTTCCTGATGAGGCAATGGTTTCTTTCCACCCACTATGCTCCATTCTTCATTCCCGAAACACTGTGGTTGACCTTAAAAGCTCCTGCTTCATAGGCTCTGAAGATCTGTTTCTTAGTGCATCCTTACTCTTGCTACAGTTTAGAGCTCCAGATGCCAGCTTGCAAATGCAGCTAATGGGGTAGCTGAATGTTTGCACGCCTGCTTGGATGGTGCACACACGTAAACAGTGTTCATTGCCACTCACAAAATCCGGATCAGTCTATTCCAAGTTTGGGCTCCTAGAAGAAAACAAAATCCTTTACATGGTTCAGTTTGGGAGGGGAAACAGCTTGTCACCAGGAAGAGCCATTTCCCAGGGTGAGCCCAGATCGGTATAGTCACGAGGGTCTTGAAACTGTTTTAAATATAGCCTGGAGGATTTTCTACCTTCACAAACAGAAATGAAACTGTGTTTCAAGAACCACCAAGACCAGATGGTATGAAAGTTCAGAGACTCTGAAAAAGGAATTAAAAAAAGAGAATCCTTCCCAAGGGAGTATGTGTGCTGGTGGAGTGAGGGAGGAGGGATGGGGGGAGGATTTCCCGAAAGGCAAACACATCGCAGCAGCGCAGTATCTGCTGGGGGTGAGTGCTGAGAAAGCCCATTTTCTAGATTTTTAAACAGTTACTATGGTTGCAGCAGGAGCTGTCCGAAAGCAGCAATAGAGAGCTCTCAACACAATCCTAGCTCCAGTATTTGCTGAAATATGCTACAAAATATGATATGAATCAAGTAAAATGTGTTGAGTGCTTGCTGTGTATTAGATGATGTTCCTCCAAGAATATCCTCTTGGAATAAGAGTCAATTCCAAGTTAACACAAGAGTTACTTATATTAACTCATGTAATCCTTATGGCCACCTTATGAGATGGATCTATTTTACTAAAAATGTAAACTGAGACCCACAGAAGTTACGTAATGTACCCAATTCACAGAGCTGCTGTCTAGGGTTTGGGCTCTGGCCATCTGACTCCCAAAGTCTGGGTGTTTAATCATCCTTCTCTTTTGCCAAACAGCCCAAATAAAACTGCAAAAATAAAACTGTCCATTCCCAGGTGTATTTGTTTTCTGAGGCTACTATCACAAATGATCATATATTTTGTGGTTTAAAACACCACCAATTTATTGTCTTACCGTTTGGGAGGTCAGAAGTCAGACATAGATAGGTCTTCTGGGTCAGATTACATGGATGGCAGAGCTGCACCCCTTCTGGGGGCTCCAGGGGAGAGTTTCTTTCCTAACATTTTACAGCTTCTGAAGACTGCCTGCATTCTCAGGCTTGTGGCCGCTTCCTCCATCTTTGAAATGCATCACTCGCTTCAGTTTTTGCTCTTATTGTCATATCTTCCTTCACCTTGTGCATCCTGCCTTCCCCTTACAAGGATCAAGGGAATTTCATTGGGTCCACTAGATAATCCTTTGTCTTTCTAAACACCGTCCACCCCATCTCTGCCACTTCCATGGAAATCAGTAACCCTCTTACTATTTATTAGAAACTATCTCACACTCATGAATTAATTCTGCATGTGTTTAAGCGCTCCCTGGTTTCTCAGAGGTAAAGAATTTGCCTGCCAATGCTGGAGACATTGGTTCGAGCCCTGGGTCAGGAAGATCCCCTGGAGAAGGAAATGGCAACTCATTCCAGTATTCTTGCCTGGAGAATCCCATGGACAGAGGAGCCTGGGGGGCTACAGTCCATCGGGTCACAAAGAGTCAGACACAACTTAGTAACTAAACAGCAACAGCAACAATGGATAGGGAGGTGCTTGAGAGCAAGCACCTTGGCATGCTCTGTACCCGTGATGTGCTCTGCAATGTACACATTCAAATACAGGTTAAGTGAGCTGGAATACCTTTTAAATACTGTAGATTTCAACTAGGCAGCAAAATACTAAAACCCCAAAACTCTGTTGCAGCCAATTCAGAGCAGTGAGTCCTAGGGATGCATTTCAGCCAACACAATCATTAGCAAGTCGTTCCCTGGCTCCTCTGAGTCTAATTAGCCATGAGCTCAGCTGGGTGCTAAAACACTACAAGAAAAATAACTGTGGACGATACCTTCATAGCAACAGGTTAAGACTGGTGATTTATGACTCTTGGCAGGAAAAACTGGCCCTATGCCCGGGGACACCAAAGTGACAGCCAATGGACCCATTGGTGACCCTGCACCCCAACCTACCCTACTGTGAGGACAAAGCTCCAGGGTCACCCACGGATCTGGATTTGTGTAAAGGGAATGATCAAAAACTACAGATTAACTGTAATGACAAGGGGCACCTCTTGGGAAAAATCCAGAGTTAAATCAACGCTTTGCGAGTTTGCCTTTGAACCTCGACTCCCCAGTCTCCTGCCCAGTGTAGATGCCGGCCAAGTATCTAGTGCCTGCCTGCTGATCCCAGCTGTTTCTTCCTAGAGACACCTGGCAACCATTCAAATCTTGGATTCTTTTCTTTTAAAGGCTATCAGTCTCCCTCTTTTTCTTGGGGCCGTGGAAGGGGACGGGACAGCATATCCTGATAAAAGTATCCATGCTAAAGTGTTCATGGTTAAATGCATTCCCTGCCAAGGGCCTTTTGCATCTTACATCCTGGCTTCTTGGCTCTACTTTCACCCAAAGAAGTGAATCTTTAATGGATATTTATTTTCCAGGAAGAATGGAGTAGAAGTGGGGAGATTTGGCACCTCTTAAGAATTCACTTTGAGGTAAACATTCCCATAAAGTCAGGTCTCTTTTGCTGGCAAACTGTGAGGTATATGTTGGGAGAAATATGGAGGCTGTTATCAAGCTGATCTTCAGGGTATATGAGCAATTATAGGCTTGGGAGCCAACAGACAAATGAAGGAGTTGGAGAGAAAAGTGTGCTTTTAAACAATAATATAGTTAGTTTGTAAGAGAAAGGGTCTTGTCCTAACTGCTAGAGCATTAAATAAGTTCTTCTCTAAAGTAATACATTCCTCGGTGCTTTTTAGATCACTAACTGTAACAGACATATATAAATGTTTGGAAAACTTACCATGATGGAAATGCAAAATGGTACACACACTTTTGGATGTTGCAGCTTCTTATAAAACTAAACATATTCCTAACATACATACCTGCTCAGTTGAGTCTGACTTTTTGTGACCTCACTAGGCTCCTCTGCCCCTGGGATTCTCCAGGATGCCATTTCCTACTCCAGGGGATCATTCCGACCCAGGGATCGAACCAGTGACTCTTGCTTCTCCTGCGTTGACAGTCAGATTCTTTACCACTGCGCCACCATCCAGCAATTACACTCCCTGGTATTTAGCCAAATGACCACAATGTCCACAAAACCCTGCACAAGGATGTCTATAACAGTTTTATTCATAATTGCCGAAACTTGGAAGATGTCATTTAGTAGGTGAATGGATAAATAAACTGTGGTGCATCAGACAATGAGATAATATTCTGAGCCAAAAAAAATAAAGTGAATTATCAAGCCATGAAAACACATGGAGGAAACTTAAATGCATATTATTAAGTGGAGGAAGCCAATGTGAAGAGGCTGTGTATGCACCATATGATTCCAAACATATGTTGATGTTCTGGAAAAGGGGAAATGGTGGAGACAGTAAAAACATCAGTGGTTGCAGGTGAAGTGGTGGTGGAGGGAGAAGTAAGTGGGCCACAGAGAATTTCAGGGCAGTAAAACTACCCAATGTGATACAACATGAAGGGGACCCTTGGATTCAATGAAAATTATGGACGTTGGGTGATGAGGACATGTCAACATAGGTTCATCAGTTGCAGCAAATGTCCGATCTGGTGGGGATGCTGATAATGAGGAGGCTGGAGCGGGTGTGGGGATGCAGAGGGGAGATGGAAAGTCTCTGTATCTTCCTTTCAGTTTTGCTGTGAACCTAGAACTGCCCTTTCAAAAAAGAAGTCTTTCTGATTTCTCATTCTGCAGAGTCAGATGGGCAGGTATTGGATGACTCCACTCACCATTCTTGCCATCCCATCTTGGAGGAAGTGCCTCATAGATGCCCCCTGGTACCCTGGGGGAGGGTCCGAACTTGCCAGATATACAACCATAAAAATACCCTCTCAACCCAGGTAACAGGGACTATCTCAGTCACTCTAGCATGATAAACCAAAGGTGAGGGTCAACTTTCTGTTATTGTTCAAAGACTGGTTAATTGGTTTGCCTGTTAAAATTATTCTGAAATGGTTCTGCTAACTAACACTGATATGTTATTTCTTACCTTATTCTGTCCGACCCTGCATTAATTTTAAGTAGGAGTATTTAAGCCTATAAGAGTGATTCTTTAGCAGGCATGAATCTTTTGAAACTCACGAGAAATGCCAGGACCAAGGCTGGGTGATGAGACGTAGAAGCTCTGAACGCAGTAGAACAGCGTTTGGTATTCTTGCACACATTGCAGTGTATGTAGTAAGTGTTACTTAACTGTCACTTGGCAGTCAGCAAATGAGGTGCCCAAGGGCCTCTGGCTGCCCTGCTATGCAGCTGCCTGCCAGATTTCAGAGAAGCTGGAATCCATCTGAGGCTGCTTGGGTGTGGCTGTCCCTCAGGAAGCTGGGGGTCAATTCTCTGAGGATGGGGGTAAGGAGGCAGGGGAGGTGTATGAGTGAAAAGGTAAATGAACTAATCATGGAAAACAGTGGAAATGTGTGGGTTCACAGTGCTATTCCTTCCACTGTTGCCTCTGTTTGAAAATTTCTATAATAAAAAGATTAAAAAGTGAAACAAGGTCTTAAAAACACTTCCCAGTATTGATTCCGGTCAATGTATATCTACTATTAAATTAATAATATAATCCTATTGTTGACATAATCCAATGATATAATAATATAATCATATTATAATCCTACTATTGATATTTATAAGTCCTATAGATTAAGCATATTCTCAAGTGTTCACTGCCCACATCCACCAAGTAGAAACATAGTGAATTTTAGGGTAAAAGGGCTCCTTGCCTTGAGATACTCAGAATATTCCCCTCTATAATATTGTTATCTGCTGGGTTATAAGTAATCACCCATTAATGAGGGTAATTATCTTTTCTTAAGAGTTAATTTAGGATCCTAATCTGTTTGTACATTTAAAATTTGTAGCACTTGCTATATTTATTTTCTTTATTAAAAATGTATTTTTTCTTAACTTATACTACTTTATTACAGAAAATACAGAAAACAGAAATATTAAAGAAAATAAAAGTCTTCCATTATTCCAATACCAGGGACTCTTCTCCTATTTTTTCTATGTGTATTTATTTTTAAAAGTCAGGATTATACTATACTTAATGCAATCTTTTTTACACTTAGTGGAATTTGAATGTCTTTTTACGTCACTAAATATTCTTCTGTGTAATAGACAAGCCAAGTTCATCTGCAGAGACCCTAACCTCTCCCCCCATTTTAGGACTGGAAAAGGTGACCTTAGGGATCACGTGATCCCAGTTCATAACACCTCTTCACTCCTTCTATAGCCAACGTCCCCCTACCCCATATTAAACACGTTCACACATACACTCCCCTGATGGGGCCGACCAGATTCTCTTTTTGAGTAATTTGGAATTGGGCTGTGAAAGTCTGGTCATTAAGAGGACAGTGAAGGTCTTTGAACAGTCCTATGCATTGGCTGAAACTAGTGAAATCAAGAGAAAAGCTATCTGCAAACAGAAGTTATGCAGAGATCTTGAGTAGCACAAGCGAGCTGGCCCACAAGCAGAAGCAGGGGAACAGAGTGACTTGTAGAGAGGCAGGAACGGGAGAGCACAGGTGTCTGTTGGTGAAGAGCTGAGTGCTGTAGCCTTGACCCCTGATTGCTGCTTCCTGTTCCTGTGTGACCTGCTTGAGCTTGTTTCCTTCACTTCAGTTCAGTTCAGTTGCTCAGTTGTGCCCGACTCTTTGCAACCCCATGGACTACAGCACGCCAGGCCTCCCTGTCCATCACCAACTCCTGGAGCTCACTCAGACTCATGTCCATCAACTCGGTAATGCCATCCAACCATCTCATCCTCTGTCACCCCCTCCTCCTCCTGCCTTCAATCTTTCCCAGCATCAGGACCTTTTCAAATGAGTCAGTTCTTTGCATCAGGTGGCCAAAGTATTGGAGTTTCAGCTTCAGCATCAGTCCTTCCTATGAATATTCAGGACTGGTTTCCTTTAGGATTGATTGGTTGGATCTCCTTGCAGTCCAAGGGACTCTCAAGAGTCTTCTCCAACACCACAGTTCAAAGGCATCAGTTCTTTAGCACTCAGCTTTCTTTATAGTCCAACTCTCACATCCATACATGACTACTGGTAAAACCATAGCTTTGATTAGATGGACCTTTGTTGGCAAAGTAATGTCTTTGCTTTTGAATATGCTCTCTAGGTTGGTCATAGCTTTTCTTCCAAGGAGCAAGCATCTTTTAATTTCATGGCTGCAGTCACCACCTGCAGTGGTTCTGGAACCCAAGAAAATTAAGTCTCTCGTTGTTTCTCCATCTATTTGCCGTGAAGTGACGGGACTGGATGCTATGATCTTTGTTTTTGAATACTGAGTTTTAAGCCAGCTTTTTCACTCTCCTCTTTCACTTTCATTAAGAGTCTCTTCAGTTCCTCTTCACTTTCTGCCACAAAGGTGGTGTCATCTGCATATCTGAGGTTATTGATATTTCTCCCTTAGGTGTTCATTGGTTTATTTTGACCTTTCCATATTTTACCTTTTTACTTTACTTATTTAAGGGAATTTCAACTGAAAAGCATTGGCTATCTATAGTGTCCTTCTAATAGCTGAACAATTTTCTCTTGTATAAAATATATCATAATTCAAATAATTCCTTATTGGTTATATGTTTTTTAGTTTCCTTTCCTTAACTATTCTAAAGAACACTAAAGTAAACATCATTGCAGCCAGATCTTTGCAAATAATTCATTAGGTAAATTATTAGATGAGGAATGATGGGTTAAAGGGTGTGAATATCATCCCTAGTAGCAATATGTATGACAATTGCTGTTTTTTGCAACTTTACCAATATAAAGTTGACAATTGAAAAAAGAAACCATTCTGCCAATTAAATTAGTTAAAAACACTGTCTCCTAATATTAATTTATATTTCTTTGATTGTTGTAGTTGCACGTGCTTCCATATATTTATTGCTCAGTCACTCTTCTTCCATTGTGAAGTACTCTTCCTTCTCTTTTACTTCTAGTTATTTATGTCTTCTTGATTTGTGAGTGCTCTCTCTATTTAAAATTAAGAATATTAAATTTCTTATTCTTACATACTTTAAGATTACCTTCTCCTCATTCATTATTTGCCTCCTAATCTTATATATAAGTTGATACACATTAAGATATATTAATGTGGTCTATACAAATTTATATGGTCTATGCAATATTTGTGTAGTAATATTTTCCCCTTATGGTTTATTCTTTCAATGTCAGAACTAGAAAGTAGTTCACCTACTTAGGATTCATATATTTATACATTTTCATTTTTAAGTGGGCACATTGGAAAAAAGATAATGAAATACATAGCATTTGGAAATCAAATACCAAGATGACATAAAACGGAGACACAAAGCAATATATATATATTTATATACATATGAAAGACAAAATTAATTACTAAACTCTTTTCCAACTGTTTAGGCAGACCAAAATTTACCAATCATAAAAAATTCTTTCTGTGGGAAAACAAAGCAGGAGTTTTATCTCAGATTAAATTTATTTTAAAAAGTGTCCCTCCTAGTTACATTCACCTGTATTATTTTAAGCCCTTAAAAATTACTAGGGCTAAAGTAAGACAAGAAAATATTGAGTAACTCAGGTGGCAAAGACTTTTATCTATTCCTTTAATACCTGTAGATAAAACTTATCAGAGGCAATGATGAGAAAATTCACTCTATCACCCATCCTTCGTGTAGTAAGAATAATTCTCATTTGAACGTGAAATGTTGTCATCTAGTGGACTGCAGACTTCATCATCGACCTGACTTCTATTCAGAAATGTCCCTGGAGAGTCGAATTGTCAGCCACAGAAATCTGCAGCCCGTAATTCACATGATTATTCTTATCTCTTTTTTTGGTCTTGTGCTAGAGGGAGAAGTCAAATGCATTGGAAGTCAGAGGAGCTGTTCAGTAACAAGATATAGGAGGACAGTGTGGAGAGGGGCCAGAGAGGAAAAGAGGAGTTTGAAACCCACTGTCAACGGTATGTTGCAAACTAGCTCTTGTGAGGTGTTCTGTGTTGGAAATAGAGATTATAACCCCAATTTACAGACGAGGAAACAGAAGCTCCGAGAGGCCTAGCGACTCACTGTGGTCACACAGCCAATGAGTGAGAAGCTAGGATGTTGGAAATAACAGGAATAAGTGAAAATATCAAGAAGGGTCAAATCTAGCCTCAGGTGGGTGTTGGGGTGCAACTTTTAAATTGACAGATGGCCTGTGGCTCTCACATCAGTCATCATGGGGAGTATCCAGCCCAGCCAAGTTTAAAACTAAGCCCTGAATGCTTTCAGTTCAAGCATAAAAATACACATCTTAGTAAGAGTGCCTTCAGTTGGTATGTTCCTATTCTCCTTACAAAGGTGCTTTCACTAGGTGGGTAACCAGGCCTTTTCCATCAGAGTCAGAAGTGCTGGCTAATTGATTTTATGTAAGAATTCCTACAGATGCGTTGCAATTCCATGCCCTGGTTATTTCATGAGCCCCAGGACCCTACTGAAAACTGAGAGATGTGGCTTGTCAATAATGTGTGCTTTTCAGGAAGGCTGTGCATCCTTCCTGATGTCATAGAGCTGCAGGAAGATGCTCTCTGAACTCTCAGCTTATTTCTATTTGAAGTGTATGCTTTGCTTTTCTCCCAAATAAAAGCATTTCCAGGTGGACCGAGCATCTCTCTTTTGTTATAGACTTTCTGTTGGTAGGACCGGTAGGGTTGATTTATAAATTACCCGCAAGTGTGCAAAACAGATCAAGGTTCACAGATAGGAACCCATGAGCTGCACCTTCTGGAAGATCAGATGCGCCCTTAATTCATAGCTAATCGCTGCTGCAAACACAGTTATTTCCGGCTACTGGGGCCACTGGAGCCGCTTGCGGAATCAAAGAGGCATTAGCTGTCCTCTTCTTGGAAAAGGGGAAACGAAGTCCTTAGATTTGCAGATGGTTACCAAGGGGAAAATGGGAGGAGGGATAAATTGGAAAAAGGACTGACATACACATACTACTCTAAATAACATAGGGCTTCCCTGGTGGCTCAGATAGTAAGGAATCTGCCTGCAAGGCAGGAGACCCAGGTTCGACCTCTGGGTTGGGAAGATCCCCTGGAGGAGGGCATGGCAACCCACTCCATTATTGTTGCCTGGAGAATTCCATGAACAGAGGAACCTGGTGGGCTACAGTTCATGGGGTCTCAAAGAGTTGGACACGACTGAGCGACTAACACTTTTTCATATATAAAATAGATAACTAATAAATACCTGTTGTATAGCACAGGGAACTCTGTTCAATACTCTGTAATGACCTACATGGGAAAAGAATCTAAAAAAGAGCGGATGTATGTATGCATAACTGATTCACTTTGCTGTACACCTAAAACTAACACAACGTTGTAAGTCCACTATTTGCCAATACAATTTTTTTAAAAAAAGAAAACAAAACTCAGAAAGATGAGGATGAGTAGATGAGACGGCACTCAGCCCCTGCTGACCCCGAGTCAGAATTTCAGAGGACACTGCTCTGATATTTCCCCCTCACCATTATAGATCCCTTGACAGCACTGAGTTAAAAATGAAGCGATCTTCCTGTATATAGCCCAGGGAACTATATCCAATGTCCTGGGGTAAGTCATAATGGAAAGGAACATTTAAAAAGTGTGTGTACATAACTGAGTCAATTTGCTATACGTTAGAAACTAACACAATGCTGTAAATCAACTATACTTCACTTTAAGAAAGGACCAATCTGAAATCTGGCTCTTGTTTTATATATTTTGAAATATAGAGATACGGACACATTCTTTCAGGGTCTTTTACCTGCAAGGAGAATCCATTTTAGCGAGTGTCTGTAAACAGGGGCAGTTGTGGACCAGAATCTGTTAACGGGCAAAGCTGGGCTTTTCCATCCAGTCTGTTTGCACTGATTAATCGCGGGGGAGCTTAATCACGTCACCACAGGGAGTGAGACGTTGTCGGCTCCTTGTGACTCAGAAGTCATGGTGTCTCAGCCCCACGGCAGCAGCGGCTCTGCTAGCTTTGCGAGTCGGTGAGATTTTCATGAATTGTAAGGGGTCCCAGGATGTGTTTTACAAGCTCTTTGGCAGGGCCTGCCTTCCTGTTTATCTGCCTCGGTGGGCTCTCCTAGAATACATGATTCCAACCACAAGTGGATGTCCCGTCCATTTCAGTGGGGGAGGGAGAGAGCAGGACGAATCGAGAGAGTAGCATTGACTTACTTCCACTGCCATGTGCAGAATAGCTAGTGGGGAGCTGCCGGATAGCACCGGGAGCTCAGCTCGGTGCTCTGTGATGACCTAAGGGGTGAGCTGGGTGGGGGCAGGGATGAGGGCTCTGGAAGGTGTGGGGGATGTGTCTATACTTGCAGCTGATTCCCTTCATTGTACAGCAGGGACTGACGCAACCGTGTAAAGCAATTATCTTCCGATTAAAAACTAAAGCAACAAATACAAAACCAGACATGACCAGAATATTTTAATTAGGCTGAAAATAAAGAGCATAGCAGCTCTGGAAGGTGTATTTCCCTAGCCCCTTTCCTCTGAAGGCTTCGATGTAGGACACTAACAGGGAAAATCAGCCTCACCACCCAAGAAAAGGGGGGATGTGAACCCACCTATTTGGTGGTCAACCCCGCCCCTCAAATAAATGAAACCGCAAAGCTGTCTTCACCAGAAGCCCAGGCACTGACAGAGAACTGCACGACCAGAGTTTCGTGGCCTTCCCCTCGGGGCCTGATTTAAACCAAGAAATCTGTCTCTGGGAGGCAAGTGGGGACCTGCTCCAGGGACAGCTCAGAAATGGTGGCGAAGCATTTCTGTCCCCCTCTCAACCCTGTAAAACTAAGTGAAACTGATCTCTGATTGATTATTAAACACTTTGCATTAAATAGCTGGGGGATATTCTGCTCGTTAAATCCATGATTTTCAGTAGAGCTATTTCTGCCAGATTTTATCATTTTGGGGGTGGTGGTGAGCGGGGAGGGAGGGACAGATAATGAGAAGGAAGTAGTGGTGTAGAGTTGGCAAGACTCCAGGGGAAGTTTAAAAAAAACTTCTGTCAGTAACATCACCCGTGAAATGAATGCCATTCTGTTAAGGACCCAGGTGAACAAATACCAGTCAGCACCTTTCCTATGGAATGCAGTTCCTCACTAAGGGGTGCAGAATAGCCTGTGATGGGATTGTTTCCTTCTCGAAAGAGGCAGATATACGGGACAAAATTCCTCATTTACTTCATGTGGATTTTTGGATTAATGCTAATTAAGGTTAATGTGTTTCTCTTTGTTTTGGTTATCAATTATAATTATTTCTGGCATCACTTGTTTCTGCCTTTTAGAAGATTCTGACACATCAGTGCCTATACCACGATATTTAATATAAGGGAGAATCCCTTGGTTTCCTATAGCACAGCTGTTGGGGCTCAATGGTGTGAATTTAGGTGTTAGCATGATGCCTTTATTTTCTAGATGTGTTTTCTTTCCATTCGCATGTTTTTTTATCCCCCCTCCCAAACTTTACTTAAAATCACATCATCTTTTATCTGTCTTGGGATAAAAGATGATTATCTTTTTGTTCAGAATCCACTAAACTAACACAGTCATTCTGTTGTTGCTAAGCAACAGAGCTGGGTTACCTAGAAGAACCTCACTCTGCGCTGTCAGACCTGTTTTCCCTTTTTGATAATTGACCAAGGAGAGAGTTTGCTGGTGGAAAGAAAGAGCTTGTCATCTAGAGGCTTGAGAAACCGAAAAAATTAACTGTCTCGAGTTTTACAAAAAAAGAGCTTCAATCTTAGATAAATGACAGTGTATTCATACCGTGGGATGCGTGTGCATGTACATGCTAAGTTGCTTCAGCCGTGTCTAACTCTTCATGACCCCATGGCCCTTAGCGTGCCAGGCTTCTCTGTCCATGGGATTCTCCAGGCAAGAATACTGGAGTGGGTAGCCATGCCCTCCTCGGGGGGATCTTCCTGACCCAGAGATCAAACCCGCATCTCTTACATCTCCTGCGTTGGCAGGCGGGTTCTTTACCACTACTGCCGCCTGGGAATCCCTCCTACTGTGGGACACTCTTCAGTAATAAAAGGAACGGGCTATTGATGCATGAAACATCAACTCACATTAAATGCATCAGAAGGAAGCCTGACACAACAGTGTGTACTGCGTGTATTTCACTTTGTGTCTATGAAACTCCAGAAGAGACAAATCTAAAGTGACAGAAAGTGGGCAGTGGTTACCTGGAGCTTCAGGTAAGAGTTGTCTGAGACGGAGCCCATCAAGTGTGGTGGAGGACTCGCGCCGCGGCCGCGGAGATGGGAAGGCCTCCTCGCCGCGCCCCCTCAGCCCCCGCCAGCCCCCCGGGTCCGCGCTCGACCTCGCTGTCCGCTCCCCCGGCCCCCAAGGAGAAGACGGAGCTGATCCAGAAGGCCAAGCTGGCCGAGCAGGCCGAGCGCTTCGACGACATGGCCACCTGCATGAAGGCCGTGACGGAGCAGGGCGCCGAGCTGCCCAGCGAGGAACGCAACCTCCCGTCGGTGGCCTACAGGAATGTGGTCGGGGGCCGCCGGTCCGCCTGGAGGGTCATCTCCAGCATCCAGCAGAAGACCGACACCTCGGACAAGAAGTTGCAGCTGATCAAGGACTGCCGGGAGAAAGTGGAGTCCGAGCTGAGGTCCATCTGCACCACGGTCCTGGAATTGTTGGATAAGTATTTAATAGCCAATAATCCGGAGAGTAAGGTCTTCTATCTGAAAATGAAGGGAGATTACTTCCGGTACCTTGCTGAAGTTGCTTGTGGTGATGATCGGAAGCAAACGATAGATAATTCCCAAGGAGCTTACCAAGAGGCTTTCGATATAAGCAAGAAAGAGATGCAACCCACACCCCCCATGCGGCTGGGGCTGGCTCTTAACTTTTCTGTGTTCTACTATGAGATCCTCAATAACCCGGAACCGGCCTGCACGCTGTCTGAAACGGCTTTTGATGAGGCTACTGCAGAACTGGACACACTGATTGAAGACTCGTACAAAGACAGCACCCTCATCATGCAGCTGCTGAGAGAGGACCTCACATTATGGACATCAGACAGTGCGGGAGAAGAATGTGATGCGGCAGGAGGGGCAGAAAACTAGGTGCATACAGGGTGTCATCTTTCTTCCCCTGGAAACCTTTTTACTCATCTCCATTCCTTGTTCCATTTGGATTTCCTATAGCAAAGAAACCCATTCATGTGTATGGAATCAACTGTTTATAGTCTTTTCACACTGCAGCTTTGGGAAAACTCCATTCCTTGATTTGTGTTTGTCTTAGCCTTCCTGGTGTGCAGTTACTGCTGTAGAAAAGTATTAATAGCTTCATTTCATACAAACATGAGTAACTTCCAAACACTTATGTAGAAGACTAAAAATGTATCTGGTATTTAAGTAATCTGAACCAGTTCTGCAAGTGACTGTGTTTTGTATTACTGTGAAGATATGAAAATGTAGCTAATTACAATTTAAAGAGTGTTCTACATAATTTCTTAATTTCTACATTCCCTCCCTTACTCTTCTTCAGAGATTTCCTTTCAGTAAGCAACTTTTCCATCCTCTTAATGCATTCCTTTTTAGTAGGAATCCAGAAGTATTAGATTGAATGGAAAAACATTCGACATTTTGGGACTGGGAGATCACAGGTTAAAATGCCTCCTATATCACATGTGATGGAGGTCTTGTGTTATCTGTGACAACAGGGAGTTTCCTTATTCACTCTTTATTTGCTGCTGTTTAAGTTGACAATTTCCCTTCCCAATAAAAACTCACTTACATCTCCTGCCTTTGTAGTTCTGGTATTCACTTTACTATGTAATAGAAGTAGCATGTTGCTGCCAGAATACAACCATTGCTTTTGGCAAATTAAAGTGCATGTCATTTCTTAATACACTAGAAAGGGGGAAAAAAAGCACACAGTCCAGTCTAAAACATTAGTACTTTTCCATGCAGATTTGTGCACATGTGAGAGGGTGTCCAGTTTGTCTAGTGATTGTTATTTAGAGTTGGACCACTATTGTATGTTGCTAATCATTGACTGACGGAGAAGGCAACGGCAAGCCACTCCAGTCCTCTTGCCTAGAAAATCCCATGGACGGAGGAGCCTGGTAGGCTGCAGTCCATGCGGTCGCTACGAGTCAGACATGACTGAGCGACTTCACTTTCCCTTTTCACTTTCACATATTGGAGAAGGAAATGGCAACCCACTCCAGTGTTCTTGCCTGGAGAATCCCAGGGACGGGGGAGCCTGATGGGCTGCCATCTATGGGGTCACACAGAGTCGGACACGACTGAAGTGACTTAGCAGCAGCAATCATTGACTGTAGTCCTGAGAAAGCCTTGTGAAAATGTTATGCCCTATGTAACAGCAGAGTAACATAAAATAAAATTACATTTTATAAACCAAAAAAAAAAAGTGTGGTGGAAATGCCCCATTATCTCGATTGTACTAGAAGTTGCATAGACACAAATCAAATGAAGTTTAAATGGGTGTATTTTATTGTATGTATATATTACCTCAACAAAGACACCATAGCTATTAATAGCTAAGCTATTAAGCTTAGATTTAGTTGTGTTATTTTTGGCACTAGGAATATCTTTTTCTATTGAGACTCTTTCTTTTACAGGGGAAGGCTATGCATGTCACATAAGGAAAGTGCAACTTAATTTAAGAAAGAGTTTTTATTTTTTAAAAAGAATACTTGCTTGAGAAGTATTATAATTAATATTTCTCCCCTGGTGCTTTTTCCCTTTCATTTTTATATTTATTGAAGTTATACATGTAAATAATTTGAAGAGTCTCCTGCTCCACAGAAACAATGACTTTCAACTGTTTCTCTTAGAATTAATTTCGCGTTTCCAGAAAAATCGTGAAGCAGCAGTGTGAGCATTTTGCTTCTTGGCTTCTCTAAATGCTGGCTTCGAATCTGTCTTTCTTAGATCTGTACTTCTTTCTACCAAAGAGATACCTTCTACTTCCAGCTTGCAAATTCCCCCCCTCCATTGCCTCTCCTTCTGTTCTCCTTATCTGTGTGGATTTATATTTTATGATGATTGTTTGCTTTTTCATAACCTTCTTTGAGTTGCTTGAAGTTTTAGGAGAGACTAGAGATGCATGTATGAGATTCACCTGCCATCTTTAACTAGAAAAAATAATTTTTAAAAAGGATTTTAATTGTACATTTTGGATCAGTAATAGAACAAAGGCTATGGTTTTTCCAGTGGTCATGTATGGGTGTGAGATTTGGAGTGTGAAGAAAACTGAGTGCCAAAGAATTGATGCTTTTGAACTGTGGTGCTGGAGAAGACTCTTGAGAGTCCCTTGGACTGCAAGGAGATCCAACCAGTCCATTCTAGAGGAGATCAATCCTGGGTGTTCATTGGAAGGACTGATGCTAAAGCTGAAGCTCCAATACTTTGGCCACCTCATGCGAAGAGTTGACTCACTGGAAGAGACTCTGATGCTGGGAGGGATTGGGGGCGGGAGGAGAAGGGGACGACAGAGAATGAGATGGCTGGATGGCATCACCGGCTCGATGGACGTGAGTCTGAGTGAACTCCGGGAGCTGGTGATGGACAGGGAGGCCTGGCGTGCTGTGATTCACGGGGTCGCAAAGGGTCGGACACGACTGAGCGACTGAACTGAACTGAACTGAACTGAATAGAACAAAAGGAGTTAGAAACATGTACATGTGGAGACAAAGTAGATATGGAAAAACACACAGATATAAGGAGAAAAGGTTGACCAAGCAAGACATACAACTAAGCGGGACAGGGAGATCAGTGAAAAGACAGAGACAAGGGACTTCCCTGGTGGCTCAGCGGTTAAGAGTCCGTGCTTCCGATGCAGGAGGTACGGGTTTGATCCCTGGTCAGGGAACTGAAATCCCACATGCTGTAAGGCATGGCTGAAAAAGAAAAAAAGAAAGCCACACTTACAAACATGAGATAGCAAGTGGTAGCATACTATTGCTGGTCATGTAATGTCCCAGCTCCATGACGGAGGACATCAGGATGAAGGTCTTTATATAATCGACTCTAGCCATCAAACAGAGACCACGGTAGGATGATTCCCTGTTACACATAAGGACTGTGGACTTAAGCCTTCCATGCGATTGGCTTTGACCCCTTATAAGGTAACCATTCTTGCTCCCACATGCTTGCACCCCATAACCAAAGGGAAGAGACCCTGTTGGTTACCAAGAAAGTGAAGTTCTAGGTCCAAAAGGCCCACAAGATCCAAGGTGACCCTGCTATCTTTGGGTTTTATTTCCTCTATTTTATTTTCACATTCAAAAATAAAATATGGATAAACAGTGCTTAGGAAACATTTTTTAAAGACAGAAAGAAGGAAAAAAGAGTCTGATTCACACAGACCTCATAAAAAATTACAAAACAAGTATTTACTAATGCAAAGATTAATAAATGAAAATTGGATTAATAAAGACCTCTTTCATTTTGTATTTTAAGTGGAAAAATGTTAAGCACTTAATTGCATTTTCCCTCTTGAGGTAATGCAAGTTGGACCCTGCCATCTTTGGACTGAAGAATCTATCAGCTATGAGATAGTTTGGTCTAAATATTACTTACAAAAATGAAATCACCCCAGACAATAAAATATCCAATGTTGGAGGGACAACTTACAAGATGTTATATTTTTGCACTTTAGATATTCATCTTAAACTTCCCAACAAAATAGCAAGATTGATATTTGCATCACCATCTTAGAAATGACAAAACTGAAGGCTCAAAGAGTTGAGGTGATTCTCCCAAAGACATTTAAATTTACTTCCCAATTCAAGTACTTATTTCCTTATATCATGCTGCAGGAGACGTAAGGCATGCTGTTCGGACCTCCTCTTCTGGGAGTATGTGTTTTTGTTCCTCGAGTTGATTTAAACTCAACAGAAATGTCTTAATTATTACAAACCAAGGAAGCAAGAAATTGCCAGCATCTAAAGCTTCACCAGCCAGCGAGAAGCATTTCCAACAGGCGAGGGGGCAGCTACTTAGAAAACCACTGAGCTGCTGACACTGTCAGAATTTCCAGGCCTGTAAGTTACAGAGGAAAATAGCACAAATCTATTGGCAAGCAGCCAATGGTTCTATCTGCCCTCCTGGCGCTAGATTTGCAGAACTCTGCCTTTGACTGATGGAAGCCCTGCAGAACACCTTTTAAGTATCACTATTTGGGAACTTTAGAGGGCTACAGAAAGAATCAGAGGGTTCTTTCTCAAGCAAAGTTTCCAGATACCACAGGAAACATAAGCACCCAAATGCGGGGATTTCCTATTTAAAAAGTGTAGTGTGTAGCAACTTATGACATTTAAAAAAACACTCAGCAAAACAGCTGTTTCTTTGGCCATTTCCTAACTGAGGCTCAGTGGAAGAGACTTGTCTTCACAGGTTTGCTTTGAAATCAGTCTCACATGAACGAAGACCAAGATCAGAGAGCCTACAGAAGACCTGGTCATTATCCTTCTGTGTTTCTGCAGCAAAGGCTGCAGTCTTCTGCAAACCATGCGAGCAGGCCTTTGAAGGAGAGCCCTCACTTTGCAGAAGATGAAAAATCCTTTGCCAAGTTATCTGCATTATCAGTGATAAGCCAGGAATGAAGATTTCACAGCTTTATTTCATCACAATTCTAAAAATAAGTCACAGTGAAATATAAGCTACTGAAAAAGACATTATGAGGCCACCCTCTCACGGCCATGTGCTTTTAACCTGGAGACAAGGGAGGGAAACTGAAGGCAAAGATGTCCAGGATCTTGGAGCCAGAAAGGACCCAAAAGATGATTGGCCCCCATTTCCTCATTTATTGAGACCTGGGCATAAAGATGTAGGTAACTTTCTGGTGTTAGAACTCAAATTCCGAAATTCTAGTTCTGAGTTTCATCCACTTGGCCAGGTCCTCTCTTTCTTTGTGGGAGGCTTTGTAACAGAGGGACTCCCTGTGGACCCACAGGACTGGACAACTGACCTGCATCTGCTCAGGGGAAGCCCTCCACGCATCCCAGGTTTTATCAGGTGGGTGAGGTAGGGACGGGGTGGTGACAAGTCTCAGAGAGACATCCAACACAGAAGCGTTTTCTGAAAACCATGACCTTCCACGCAATCTTGCACAAGGTGGTAAATAGAAAAGGCTGTAAAAACAAGTCTTTATTTGTTACAATAGTGCTTCTGTTATATGTTTGGGTTTTTTGGGCCACAAGGCATGTGGGATCTAAGCTCCCCAACCACTGAAACAGCATCCCCTGAATTGGAAGGCCAAGTCTTAACCACTGGACTGCCAGAGAAGTCCAGGAAAGGCCTTTCTGAAGTAGCATTTTGGCTATAAGGACCTTGATCTGTGGGCACAAGAAAATGTTTCCTTGCAGCGTTAGTGTTATTACATACTCCTTTCCGGAGTCTTAGATCCCTAACCCTCACTGTCCCATCCAGAAGGTATGCCTGTGCCCTGGGGTCTGAGTGACTCCCTCACCTGCACATCCGTCTCCCATGCAGGTGGATGGCAGAAGGGGCGTTTTGCAAAACAGCCAGCCCTGAGGACCCTCCTCCCGGCTACGCCCCTCTCCTCATAGCCTTCGCTATGACCGCACCCTGAAGCTGCAACAGTGAGGTGCTTTGGGACCATCTGGGGTCTCCTTACAAGCCCTCCTGTCTGTAGGCACCTCCAGCAACCCTGACGTGTAAATGCAGAGTTCTGGTTTATCTTCCTTGGGAGGCCTGGTACTTTAAACCCAAACTCAGAAAATTGGTCGGAGAAGGCAATGGCAAGCCACTCTAGTACTCTTGCCTAGAAAATCCCATGGATGGAGGAGCCTGGTAGGCTGCAGTCCATGGGGTCGCTAAGGGTCAGACACGACTGAGCGACTTCACTTTCACTTTTCACTTTCACACATTGGAGAAGGAAATGGCAACCCACTCCAGTGTTCTTGCCTGGAGAATCCCAGGGACGGGGGAGCCTGGTGGGCTTCCGTCTATGGGGTCACACAGAGTCGGACACTACTGAAGTGACTTAGCAGCAGCAGCAGCAGCAGCAGAAAATCGGTCTGTGAGTTTATTCTGAGTCCCACTCAGACTTGGCTATTGGCAACTATGTTCCCAAGTGGTAGGAGCTCTTGGTCAGATTTGCTTTAGGATTAGGGTGACAGTTGCGTGACATCAGGGTGGGCAGTGTCGGGGTGCTGCTTAGCAAGTTTCCCTTGGTTCAAAGGATAAAGAACCTGTGGATGGTGAGAAACTGTTTGGACTTGCAGGATTCCATCAAAAGAAGGGGTTAAACCAAAAGCCTCCCTTCATCAAGCATTCTGAGTCCATCAGTTGGTTTGTGATGTGAATGAAGAAACAGATGCTTGGAAAGTTTAACACGAAAAACCACAGACTCACAATCTCTGGGTCAGTCCATGATTTCCTCTTGAGAGAGAAGAGCTTTCCAGTTCGACCAGGATGAATAGATCTGATTACACTTGTTGTTGCAAGTGTTTATGTCTCTTGTTCTTAGTCCTGTGATTTTCTAGGTCAATAATATGACATCCCAAACTGTGAATAAAAGCCAGCTTTTAAAAAATGGGATTGAATGCCTACGGCTTAATATACCCTATTCTACTGAATTATGGCTATTGAGTTCCATCTGAGAGAATGAGAAAAGTCAGAAGTGATTTTTGTTCTTTGCAGGCTGAATACATGGCAAATTATTGACCAGATCTCAGTCAAGACTTTGCAAGATTGACTTGGTCTTAAGGTCTGAAATGGAAGGAAATGGTCCAATGATTAGAAGTTAACTCTGTCCTGTTATTTCTTCCGGGTGGGAGAGAGAAAGCTAGACTCCAGGGCCCCAGTAATGAGGCAAAAGCAAGAGGCTATAAATACTTGGGCTGACAGAGCAGCAGATGGTTGGGTTGGACGGGGATGGTGGGGAGGGAAATGTGCTAAGTAGGATTGGCATATGTTTCCTCAAGTCTTTGACCTGCTTGTTACTCTAAAGACGTTATTAAAGTCTTGAAATATAGATGGAAAGTTGTGACAGCAAAGGAAAGTTGGAAAAGGAAAAGCAGGGAGAAAAGAAAGATTCCCCGAGGCATGAGATTCTCTGTCTCCCTAAGTGATTGATTTATAAGTAATTGTTTTATCCATTTTGAAAGATGTCAAAGCACCACCCCCCAATTTCCCCTCCCTGTCCCTGGGTCATCTTCCCAGTGGCTCTAGATTGCAAAGCAGAAAATCGAGAGAGCAGTTGGTCTGCAGACCTGCCTGAGGGCCGGTGCACAGCTGGTTCACGCCCATCGGAATTCCCTATTGACTGTCGCCTTGGGACCATCCATGGGCTATCGTTAAGCAGCCCTGCCCTGTGGGTGAGAATGGCCCCTCAGTTCTGAGCCCTTTATTCAATGAAGTAATTCAGTTCCAAAGTGTGATACCAGTTTTGCTCACGTTAGACCAAGACTTAGGTTTCTGTTTGTCTCAAGTCAGTATTTCCTTTGACTGAGACATTACCCATTGACCTTTTTTTGTTTGTTTGATTGTTTCTTTGTTTTTATATTGAAGCTTAGCTGATGAACAATATTGTGTTAGTTTCCATAACATTGTTGTGCTATGATTTGTTCTTTTTTAAGGGTTTTTTTTTTGATGTCTTTTTTAAAGTCTTATTGAATTTTTTACAATGTTTCTTCTGTTTTATGTTTTGGTGTTCTGGCCACAAGGCATGTGGGATCTTAGCTCTCTGATTAGGGATCAAACACACCTCCCCTGCTTTGTAAGGCAATGTTTTAACCCCTGGACTGCCAGGGAAGTCCCCTATGATTTATCCTTGGTTCATTCCATTGTCAAGTCTCTGAGGGCAGGACCTCCTCTTCCCTGCACTGAGCACCAGGCTTCCAGCTCAGGGCCGAAGATGCTCCTTCATCGTCCAATCACACTGTAAATGCCTCCCTAGATGACACATTCTCTGATGGCACAAGTCACGTCTTCTCTAGTTGTAAGGCTCCATGGCAGCTGGCAAAGCACGCTGTGCTCACACCCCACTAAATGTGGAATAGGATCGTCTGAGGGGCACGAGGCATTCTCTGCTCTCCACCAGGGAAGAGAGGATGGAAAACTGGCGGTGCTGGATCCACCTGTGCCTGCCCAGTATACCAGGCCCAGGGTGCAGAGGGTCAGACTGTGGAGCCAGTGTCCATCTCGCTGTAAGGTGCAGGTGGAGGAACCCGGCACCTGTACTCATGAGCGCAATGCTGTATGGAAATAAGAAGTCCACTTCTCCCGAGCAGAATCTTGGGGCCTGTGGGGCAGGTCAGGGCCCTCGGAGTCCGCGGGGGGCCAAAGGCCGGTGTGAAGCAGTGAGTGAAGCGGTAGAGGGACCCCGAGGAGTGCTGAGATCCCCATCTTCCTTCTCCAGGCCACTTGCCCCCTCCCTGGAGGTTCAGTCCTACCTCGAAGAGCTGAGCTTTGGACCAGCCGCTGGAGAAGACAGCAACAGAGGATGAGATGGTTGGATGGCATCACCAACTCAATGGACATGAATCTGAGCAAACTCCAGGAGATAATGAAGGACAGGGAAGCCTGGCGTGCTGCAGTCCGTGGGGTTGCAAAGAGTTGGACGCAGCTTAGCAACTGAATAACTGGAGTGTTGCTTCCGATATAAAGTGGGCATCTGAAGCCCCAGGCCTCCAGTTGGTAGCCTTTGGGTGCTGAAGGTCTGTGTCTACCTTTCGTGTTTGTTTGTCATAGCCTTAGATTTCGTGGTGTTGTAAGATCTCAGAGAAGTTCAACCAGTAAAATCTGGCGATGAGAGAAGTTTGTCTGAGCTGCAAAATAGAAAATATAAGTACAAAAAAAATCTTGAAACAAAAATAAAAACATACACTGAAATTTACTGTACTGAGTGAATTTAAAGCAATTTTGTGCTAACTCCCTCATTTGTGTCAGACTCTTTACGACCCATTGGGCTGTAGCCCACCGGGCTCCTCTGTCCATGGAGATTCTCAAGAATACTGGAGTGGGTGGCCATTTCCTCCTCCAGAGAATCTTCCCGACCCAGGAATCAAACCATATCTCCTGCGTCTCCTGCATTACAGGCAGATTCTTTACCTGCTGAGCCATCAGGGAAGCCATGTGTATTTACATATATATTTACATATGTATATATATGTGTGTGTGTGTATATACCAGGAAATTAACCCTTGCAATTCGTCATGTTTTTCTATTCTACAGTAATGACATAAATTAGCACAATTATCATAATATGTTAACATTTAAATTTTCTCTTGTTAGATACCCTTCATTTATTTATGAATTTTTAATAAGTTTGGTAGAGAATAATGAACAAGACTGGCCTGGACTCCATTCTCAAAACCTGCCTAAAGGATGCTGCTAATATAGAAACGTATTTGAAATGGTTATCTATTCAGACAGCATGTCCAACAATTAAAAGCAAATGGTTTTCCCTCTTCTCCATTTTTGGCTGGGTGTTCAGCATGTCCCCAGACTGTTCAATACAATGTCTTGTTTCTTACTGCTGATAAATACACCTCTTTTTAAATATCATGTTGTTAGAACCTTAGAGATTTCCAGCTTCAACAATGTAAGTTGTTTCTTCCCCCCACTAGCCAGGGCCCAGATCAATAAAGTAAAAGCGTAATGACTTTCCCTGCTTTATTTTAGTAGGTTATCTGATACTATTTGCTTTCTTAGTCTTAGTCAATATTGTCGTCTCCTGGGAGGCAGAGATGCTATCTGTTCACTCAACCCATTTTTCTCTCATCCTAATGAAAAGCCAGACAGGACAATGGATACTGAATCGTGCTGGTAATTTTTTAAGTGATTCTAAAGCAAATGAGAGCGCAGCCTAATTTCTATCCTTTTCGTTTCCTTTGCTAAGACTGTGAACCATGGTGGCCACCCCTTTCACCTTGAGTCCTTCTAAAGATCAGGACTCAGGACTCTGTTTTGCAATAGGGCAGCGCGGCCACACGGCTCAGCAGAGGCACTGTGCACATCACCGGCCGCTCGGCTGCTCATTTCAGAGCTCAGACACAATCACCGCACTGCCTTACCCAACAGGAGGGAAGAAAGTCATCTCCTGCTCACAGTCCTGTTTTCTCAGGCTGCAGGGAGTTACAACACTGTGGGGGCACCTCTCCTCCTCTCCTTTCTGTTCTTAAAATGTTTATTTATTTGGCTGTGCTGGGCCTTAGTTGAGGCATGTGAGATCTAGTTCCCTGATCAGGGATCGAACCCAGGCCATCTTTATTGGGAACGAGGAATCTTAACCACTGAACCACCAGCAAAGTCCTTCCCTCCTTGTTTCTTAAAACTGCTCCTTCTTCTCCTCCCTCCTGAGTGCTTTGACGGCTCCTTTCAAATGATTAAGACCCTCAAAGACAAGTTTTGCAGCTGCCTGTTATGATTAAGAAAATGAGATTCTACACAGAATAATTATCTTCAGAGCCTCGGGCTTTTAAGCTTAATTCTGCCTCTAAGGAGCCACATTTATGGGGGCATTTCTCCTTCCAAACTGAACTTTCACATCAACTGTGACCATGGCACCCAAGAGAATTGGTCAATAATTCCTCATCTAAAACGTGACAAATTGCTCGCCAAGAAGCATCAGAGTAATTTTGTATAAATTACTCATGCTGTAACTGCGGTACTTGTCTGGGCTCTCATTTTGTCTGTGGGTAAACGATGTTCATGCTGGATTTAGAAAAGGGAGGGGAACCAGAGATCAAATTGCCAACATCACTGGATCATCGAAAAAGCAAGAGAGTTCCAGAAAAACATCTACTTCTGCTTTATTGACTATGCCAAAGTCTTTGACTGTGTGGATCACAACAAACTGGGAAATTCTTCAAGAGATGGGAATACCAGACGACCTGACCTGCCTCCTGAGAAATCTGCATGCAGGTCAAGAAGCAACAGTTAGAACTGGACATGGAACAACAAACTGATTCCAAAAGGGGAAAGGAGTATGTCAAGGCTGTATATTGTCACTGGGCTTATTTAACTTATATGCTGAGTACATCATGAGAAATGCTGGGCTGGATGAAGCACAAGCTGGAATCAAGATTGCCAGAAGAAATATCAATAACCTCAGATATGCAGATGACACCACCCTTATGGCAGAAAGTGAAGAAGAACTAAAGAGCCTTTTGATGAAAGTGAAAGAGGAGAGTAAAAACGTTGGCTTAAAGCTCAACATTCAGAAAACAAAGATCATGGCATCTGGTCCCATCACTTCATGGCAAATAGATGGGGAAACAATGAAAACAGTGAGAGACTTTATTCTGGGGGGCTCCAAAATTCCTGTAGATGGTGACTGAAGCCATGAAATTAAAAGACTCTTGCTCCTAGGAAGAAAAGCTATGACCAACCTAGAAAGCATATTTAAAGGCAGAGACATTACTTTGCCAACAATGGTCCATCTAGTCAAAGCTATGGTTTTACCAGTAGTCATGCATGGATGTGAGAGTTGGACTATAAAGAAAGCTGAGTGCCTAAGAATTTATGCTTTTGAACTGTGGTGTTGGAAAAGACTCTTGAGAGTCCCTTGGACTGCAAGGAGATCCAACCTGTCAAACCTAAAGGAAATCAGTCCTGAATATTCATAAGAAGGACTGATGCTGAAGATGAAACTCCAATACTTTGGCCACCTGATGCGAAGAACTGACTCATTTCAAAAGGCCCTGATGCTGGGAAAGATTGAAGGCGGGAGGAGAAGGGGGTGACAGAGGATGAGATGGTTGGATGGCATCACTGACTCAATGGACATGAGTTTGAGCAAGCTCAGGGAGTTGGTGATGGATAGGGAAGCCCGGCATGCTGCAGTCCATGGGGTTGCAAAGAATCAGACACGACTGAGTTACTGAACCGAACTGAGGCCCAAAGCAATGAAGGGTTTTTTCCAACTTGTATTGAAGTCTAGTTTCTTTTCCATTATATAACAGGTTGTTTCAAGCTGTTAAGTATAGTTCCCTGTGCTATACAGTAGGACCTTGTTGGTTATCTGTTTTAACTATAGTTGTCTGTATCTATTCATTCCAATCTAATTCCCCTCCCCCCTTTTGTTCCCCTTTGGTAACTCTAAGTTTGTTTTCTATGTCTGTGAGTCTATTTCTGTTTAGTAAGCAAGTTCATCTGCGTCATAGTCTGGATTCCACATATACCTTGTATTATATGTTGTTTGCCTTTCTGCTTCTGACTTACTTAGTCTGATCATCTCCTGGGGGATCCATGTTGCTGCAATGGCATTATTTCGTTCTTTTTCATAGCTGAGCAGTATTCCTCTGTACCATCCATAGGTTCACAAGGAGTCAGATATGGCTGAAACTATGTTGTAATTTGTAACAGGGGAAAATATATAGGCTGTAAGGAAAACTGTGTGGGCGTCACCAGTAAACTACAGCTCTTCAAACTTTATATTTCATGCCTTTCCTACGAGGAGAGTGTTACCCCTGACTTGTCTCATATAAGGGATGAAGAGGGTCATTTTCTGAAGTTCCTTTTTTTTTTTAGCAACAGTGGTTCCAAATTTTCAAGCTGATTTTTCTAAAACATTAAGCACAAAGTGTTAAATTCAAAGCTGCTTGGTTTTCTCTTCAATATTTATGAGATACACACTCCATTCATTTGTTCTGCTTCGAACATCAAATTATTTTATCCACCCCAAGATGAAAATTTTGCATACAAGTCCTAGAATAAATATATTACATTAAATGCATTTTGCTTTGCATGAAACCTTACCTCTCTTTATTTGTAATCAACTCCTGATACATTTTAAACAACAGAATGAAATATGAATTCCTTTGCTGCCTTCTTTCTGGATATTTCTAGATGAGCATTTTGTAATCTGGAGAGAATGGACCCCACTTAAGGAGCTTTCCCTTCAGAATAGTATAAAATGGTTCTGAGTCCTCTGAATAGTGTTAAAAAGACTCTGTGTGTCTGTCTATAAAAGTGAAAAAGTGAAAGTGTTAGTCATTCTTTGTGACTTCATGGACTGTATCCCCCAGGCTCTTCTGTCTATGGAATTCTCCAGGCGAGAATACTGGAGTGGGCACTCTTTCCCTTCTCCAGGGGATCTTCCTGACCCAGGAATCAAATCCAGCTCTCCTGCATGGCAGGCAGATTCTTTACTGTCTGAGCCATGTCTGTTTGTACTTGTAACTTTTGTTAACCTGGGGGAAAATATCAAAGTTTTCATCTCATTCTTAAAAGGAAGCCAGAATTTCAAAACGATAGGAGTCACTGCTCTAAATATTAATTTAAAAGATTTGACTTGTTGACAATATAAGAGTTTGTTTGTTTTTCCACTTTCTTAACTGATAGTAGCTAGATGACTTGAATTAAACTAAGGCCTTCATTGGAAATAGTGAGCACCTAGGTTTTTAAAATACTCAAATTTCTGAACTGTCACCTTTGTAGATCAAAACCTCTACCAGTCTGATGTACACACTGCTATATTTTATTTTATTTATTTATTTATTTTTAATTAATTTATTTTTTATTGGAGGTTAATTATTTTACAATATTATATTGGTTGGTTTTGCCATACATTGACATGAATCCGCCCCGGGTGTACATGAGTTCCCCCTCCTGAACCCCCCTCCCACCTCTCTCCTCCCTTTATCCTCCCTCTGGGTCATCTACTATATTTTAAATGGACAATCACCAACTGTACAGCACAGGGGACTCTGCTCAATGTCATGTGGCAGCCTGGATGGGAGGGGAATTTAGGGGAGAATGGATATGTGTATATGTATGGCTGAGTCCCTTTGCTGTCCACCTGAAACTTCCACAACATTGCTTGTTATTTGGCTATACCCTGGTATAAAATAAAAAGTTTAAAAAAATTTTTCTACCAGTCTGGGGAGATGGAGACATCTACCTACCTGCTCTCCTCCTGAACTTTTCTTTATCACTCCTTTGGTACAGAGTTAACATGCTACATTTATTGGTCTTAAGAAAATCCTTTTGTGAAATGAATTTACACATGATCATGAATATCCTGGGGCCTGCAATCTTTTAAAAATTGCTTCTCTTTGGGGAAGGTGATTATAGGTCTCTTTTTTCTCTCTTTACCAAGCAAACAAAAGATGTTATAAACCCTCTTTTTTGCTCTGCAGTTAAGCTACCAGATCAGGTGGCCTAGTGCGACTTTACACCGTCTTTTCCTCCCCTTTCCTGCTTTTTCCCTTTCTGTTCACCAGTTTTGAATTTTGACTGAGATTAAGTGTATAAGATGTCTCCAGGAAAAATACTGGCAGAAATTGAATAAACACAGAGATTGAGTACATCTGACCAATAGAAAATAAGGCAAATTATAATATATGCCGAAAAGTTTCCTTTTGTCTCCCCCATCTGTAAGATGAATCACATTGTTATAGCTGCAGTAGTCACTGAATCATACCGGTTTAAATGGACTCCAACTACACACGGCAATCTAAAGTAACAAATCCACATGAAAAAAACTCAAGGTCTTCCTGTAGAAATGACAGGGGTAGAAACTTCAATCCTATTTAATTAATGTATTTACTGGTCACCTCTTGAATGGCCAACACTGGGGGAACATTTTGGCCAATCCTATAGTTTGGTGGTTCCTCAAAATATAAAAAATAGAACTACCATGTGACCCTGCAAACCTATTTCCAGATATAAAGCCAAAAGAATTGAAAGCAATGTCTTCCTTTTCCTGATTCTCTTGCCAATTTTTTTTGATTGAAGTAGTGCTGATGTACAACATTGTGTTCATTTCTGCTGTACAGCAAAGTGATTCATTTATGAATATATATAGATTCTTTTTTATATTCTTTTCGATAAGGCTTGTCACAGGATATTGAGTATGAAAGCACAGTCTTGAACAGATATTTGTACACATTATCCAGGCAATAGATGGAAGCAACCCAGATGTCCATCAACAGATAAATGGGTGGACAAAACACGGTCCATCCATACCATGGAATATGATTCAGTCTTAGAAAGGCAAGAAGATCTGATACATCTTACAACACAGATGAATCTTGAAATAAGTGAAATAAGACAGTGACAAAAAGACAAAAACAAATGCATGCTTCCATTCACATGCAGTTCCTACTGAATCACCAATTCAATGGACATGAACTTGGCAAACTCTGGGAGATAGTGAAGGACAGGGAAGCCTGATCTGCTGCAATCCATGGGGGTCACAAAGAGTCAGACACAGCTTGGTGATTGAAAAACAACAGCAGCAGAGTCAGCTTCAGAGACTGAAAGTACCATGGTGGTGGCCAGGGGCTGGGGAGGAGGATGAGGAGTTGTGTTTCAACGGGGAAGAGTTTCAGTTTTGCAAGATGATAACCTTGAGAAGGATGGTGGTGATGACTGTACAACATTATGAATGTACTTATTGCCACTGAACTGTACACTCAAAAACGGTTAAGATGGCAAGTTTCCCGTTATGTGCATTTTACCACCATAAAAAAAAATGAAAGAAAAAGAAATGACTAATGTTGCCTGAAGCCCCACCCAGCAGAAGGGCCCCCACTGTGCAGTCTCTCGGGGTCTGGTTCCTGGACCACAGTTCATCAGATGCCCTGGTAAGCAGTTAATTATTTCCCTTTGATACTGGCTCTTTCATCTTAATACAGCAGTTTTACCGTCTCTGATAATTACTGTGTCTTGATAACTCTTTTTAATCTAATGAGGTGTGGCCAACTCTGATTAATAAGGCGGTGCATCGTTAGCTTCTCCTCCATCACTGCGTCACCAGTCAGATGCTAACCGGCCACTTGCCATCGGCAGGACGGTATGAAGTGACCTGCTGGCAGGTCACTTAGCCCTGGTGCTTAATAGCCTTCCAGGACCACTTAGAATCCTGTATTTTATCCCACCCACAAACCAGGTTGAGGGAACCTCTCAGAAAAATCCTTTTTCCACTAACCAGACAATAAGATCTTTAGGGGAGGTCCTGGGCTTCCCTGGTGGCTCAGACAGTAAAGAATCTGCCTGCAATGCAGGAAACCCAGGTTCAATCCCTAGGTTGGGAAGATCCCCTGGAGAAGGGAATGGCTACCCACTCCAGTATTCTTGCCTGGAAAGTTACAAGGACAGAGGAGCCTGGAGGGCTACCATCCATTGGATCGAAAAGAGCTGGACATGACTGAGTGACTAACACTTTCAACTTTATTATCCTCTGCTCCCAGGAAGTATAATGTTTTATCTAAAAAGCCCCTGAAGGGTATTCCCTGACAGTCTAGTGGTTAGGATTCTGTGCTTTCACGGCCGAGGGTTGAGAGCTCAGTGCCTGGGCTGGGAGCTAAGATCCCACAAGCTCTGAGGCGTGCCCCCCAAAAAAAGAGAAAATCCCCTGAAAGTAACAGGGAGAAGTTTTGCACTGAGCATGGGGTTTAGTCATAAGATGTTGAGTCAGTCTTGCTGAGCTGGTGCCGAGTGGCTTCAGGCAAACCCTTTGACCTCTCTAATTCCTTATCCTGAACAACACACTGCTGTGGGTTCTCCAAAACTACATGAATTCATTGGTACATATGTTGCCAAGCCACATCAGCCTGGAGAAAAAAGTAAGATAGCTCCTTTCAGTCTACTTCTGAAATGAGTTAGGGCATAAATTCATACAGAGTCGAGGTGCCATCAAAATCTACTTCTTTAGGTTTTCTTTCACCCCCAGACCAAGCTTCCACTGTTATCACTCTCAAATCATTTGGGGCTGAGAGAGTGGGTCCTGGGGGTCTATTTATTTATTCTCTTTGGAGCTCATTCTGAGTCTGCTTCTATAAATGAACTTCAGAGGCAACATCTCAGGCAAGACTTTCCATCTTGTCAGGGTTATTTCTGTGATTTGGAAATGAATCTCAGACACACACTTTGAATAGAAGGTTGGTTTTCATCTGGGCAAATGGATTTCTCTTTATTTTCAGGAAGACACAAAATCAAGTCGTTGGTCACAGGTATTTTCCAAGTTACGGTCTTAGGAACTTGATCAGTTTATAATGTCAATAAAAACATGATGAACTGTGCTTCCATGCTTACAAGTCTGGAAAGACCACTGCACTGTTACCCTCAAAAATCCTTTCTTAGCCCAAAGGAGAGACTACAGGGTCTGTGCCAGGAGTGCGGATCCTTTCTCTGCTCTCCGGCCTCCCCGTGGTAATGATGGAGAAGGTTAGAATTGGCTGCTTCCTAGTTTTGTAACAAGTGGATTAAAGTCTGCTGGAGCTATTCACGTCACCTTACTATGACAGCGGGCTGTACTGTGAGTCCTCAGGAGAGAAGTTGTACCCATAAATAATCTGAAGAATATAGCTGTACTTCAGAAAAATGCAACAGCAGGTCTATCCACAGTGAAAAAAACGCAGCCGTGAGTGTCATCTTCTGCACGAGAGAAAATGCATCATCCTTTCTTCCTCCTTGTTGTAGTTCAGGCACTAAGCCGTGTCCCACTTGTTGCAAACCCACGGGCTGCAGCACTCCAGGCCTCCCTGTCCTTCACCACCTCCCAGAGCTTGCTCAAACCCATGTCCGTTGAGTCAGTGATGCCATCCAACCACCTCATCCTCTGTCGTCCCCTTCTTTTCCTGCCTTCATTCTTCCCCAGCATCAGGGTCTTTTCCAATGAGTCGGCTGTTTGCATCAGGTTTACAGTTTCAACTTCAACATCAGTCCTTCCAATCAATATTCAGGGTTGATTTATTTTTGGATGGACTGGTTTGATCTCCTTGCAGTCCAAGGAACTCTCAAGAACCTTCTCCAACACCATAGTTCAAAAGTATCAGTTCCTCGGTGCTCAGCCTTCTTTCTGCTCCAACTCACACATCCATACACGACTGCTGAAAAAACCCTAGCTTTGACTATACGGACCTTTGTTAGTAAAGTGATGTCTCTGCTTTTTAATATGCTGTCTAGGTTTGTCATAGCTTTTCTTCTAAGGAGCAAGCGTCTTTTAATTTCATGACTGCAGTCACCACCAGCAGTGATCTTGGAGCTCAAGAAAACTGTCACTGTTTCCTCCTCTTAGACTTGATTTTTCCTTGGACTCAGGGAGCCTCATGACTATCATCCACTAGATGGCACCATTCGTCTGTTTATCCACCAGCCTGCAGCCCTTCCAAGGGTGGAATCCAGTTTTGAGACTAGAAAGCTAGAGGGCAAGATTTCCTTAGAAACCCCGTATTCATTAAAAAGTAAATTAAATAAAGATCACTTTGAATATAAAGTGCCGATGCAGGTCCAAATCTCCTAGCTGCAAGGCTCAGTGTGCTAAGCAACTGATGTGAGGGGATTTTGTAAGAAAGCCCAGACAATGCAAATGGACAGAAGGCACCAAAGAGGGAAGATTGCATGGGACACCCTCTCTCATTTTCAATAAATACTGCAGTTGCCTGGAAAGTGCTTCCTAGTGTTTACTTCCCCTGACTGCCCACGGGGCCTGGAGGGTTGGGTTCCCACACTGGGTGAGAGCAGTGACTCCTCCTGTGAGCCTGTCCTCATCTGGAAGTCATCAAGCCACTTTCAGAAACATTTTATGTCTCGCCTGTGAATGGCGCTCATGTTTCCAGGTCTTTCCCTGGGTTTGAGCTCCGAGGGCACGTTGGCATGTGGAACAGAGATTTCCATGATGGGGTGTCTTGGCAGCTCCAACCTCAGGCTGAATTGG
Organism: Moschus berezovskii; assembly: GCF_049115385.1. Taxonomy (NCBI): domain Eukaryota; kingdom Metazoa; phylum Chordata; class Mammalia; order Artiodactyla; family Moschidae; genus Moschus; species Moschus berezovskii. Next base: position 72,808,785 of record NC_142474.1, on the reverse strand, counting down.
GCCTTCTTGTCCGGTCCCTGCCTTGACCTTGGCTGCCCAGCTCTTGCCTCGCCTCTCTTCTGCTTCCCTCTGTCCCCTTCTCTTATTAGGTTCTGGTTTTTCTGCAACCTCTGACCAGAACAGTCTGCTACTTTCTTTTTTTTTTTTTCTTTTCAAAGTTTCGTCTCACAGTTTTTAAAATTTATTTCTAATTGAAGGATAATTGCTTTACAATGTTGGTTTGATTTCTGCCTAAAAGTTTATTATTATTAAAAAATAATGATCTGATTATTTCAGATTCACAACGAACCAGACTTGTCCTTGACGGACTGTGATGACCAGACCTTCTGAGCTCAGGACCACCTATCCACCTGGAAGTGGGGGCGGGTATCCCCGAGGTGGGGAGGGGGACTCCCTGCTACTGGACCACCAGGCTGATGATATGCAGGGCGACAGCTCTGCCCAGACCACCCCGTGGTGCGTCCGCTTGCATTAACATCAACATTACGACCTGTCACCTCTTCACTTCTCAGGAAGGCGCCTGGGACACATTTGGGGAAGAATTCGGGCAAACAGGCCGCTGCCCCCATCCCATGCAGACTCACAATGTTAGTCCGCTGCCTGGGGCCCCCTCCCCTGCTTCCCAACTTCATCCATCCGAGATGCCTTTACCATATTTGTTATTTGTTGGGCAGACTTGGTCCAAGCTGTCTAAACGCACTCACCCTGGGGGGTGCTTTCCAAAACTGACTTTATTTTTGAAGTTGAAGGGGGAGGAAGGGGGTGGGGAGGTGGGGGTGAGGTTTCTACCCTCTGTGGCATCATTGGAAGAGTTGATAGTGTCCATTTTATTTAACCAAAGAGGAGAAAGAGAGACAGGAAGAGAGAGATCATTGATATTAAGAGACCAGGGGGGATCCCCTGGAGGAGGGCATGGCACCCGCTCCAGTATTCTTGCCTGGAGAATCCCACGGACAGAGGAGCCTGAGTGGCTACAATCCACAGGTCTGCAAAAGAATAGGAAAGTGAGCGCACACACACAACAGATTAGATGGGTGGATGGATGGATAGATTATGGACACATAGATCAGTGGAGAGACAATAGATATTACTGGTGGATGGGTAGATAGGTAAGTGGAAGACGGTTAGACAGATTTTATACTTCAGTTTACTTTATCCAAAGGAAAGGCACAAGTAATTTTTTAAGTGACATCGTAGAGAAATCCTATTTGCATATTTTTGGTGAAATGAGCTGTTGATCCTCCTCTGGTTTGGGATACTCTGGGGGATACTGCAGGAACATGTCAGAGTTGGGACGGCAGTGAGCTCCGTCCACAGAGAAGGTGGGCAGCGGTGCGGGAGCAGGAAGGCCTTTCTCTGAAGCAACAAAGCCAAGTAAGAACTCAGAAGCAAAAGAATAAACACAGCCCTTATCCTGCCTGGAAATGGCTGAGGTCCTAGGGCGCTTCCACGGGGTGCGGTGTGTGTCTCCACTGTAAGGGCACTTCCTCGGGGTGTGGAGTTGGTGTGGTCCTGTGACCACTGTTCTCTGACCCAAGCGTGCTCAGCAGGGTGAACTCTTGGAGGAAGACAGGCTACTTTGATGGGAGGGCATAACTGATGGTGTTTTGGCCCTTCCATCCGTAAATTAAAATATTCAACTTGAGGTCACAGTAGAAAATGCTCTTGTCTTCTCTAGAGGTCTTAGACACATAGTCAGTGACTTATGCAACCCTCAAGTCTGCCTAAGTGCGCTGAAGAAGCCACTTTAAAAATGAGGATGATTAATTAAGACCAGGTCCACCTAGTGCTTCTGCTTTTTAAAAAGATTCCACCAAACAGCAGCTTTGTTGTTTCATGGACCGCTGTACATACAATGGGCTCGCTTGATTACAATGCCACATGCTTCAAATATTTTTGCTGAAACTGATCAGGCCCCAGGAGGACCCTCAGTGATGGGGGAGGTTTATGCAAATGCCCCCCAGGGGAGATGCGGAGATGGCTTCAAAGGTTTAGGTCTCATGATTGATAGCAATAAGAAAAAAGACTTCACACAGTTACAGGGTAGGCTCAGCTCTCTCTTTTTTATATCTTTGTTTACAACTTTTCCTCTCGGTGAATCTGAAAATACTGTGGTGGAATTCTGATTTTTCTTCTGCCTTCACTTCTAGTGGAACACTTTAAGGAACCAAAGGATGAAAGACACTCTTGGAGATTCTGGTCTGATCTGACCACTTTTAATGTCTATCTCAAGAACATGGAAGCTCCCAGTGCCCAGAGAGTTTTTCCTAGTGTTGAATTGTCATCATACTGCTTTTTTCTCCTGGATAGTCTAAACAGGACCCATTTGGGGGTATTTTTCCTTCATTTATATAATAACCTCCTGCACAAAATATGTTGTTATTCCTTTTACCTACCACACATGAGAGTCTAATGAGATAAACCTAAACATTTACCCAAAAAGCATAGAATTACTTCAGAAATACATTTGACTTTCTTTAGCTTATTTCAAAAATGCCATGGGTTTGGGTATATGGATGCTTTCTGGATTCTAATCCAACTGATTAGTCTGAGAATGTTTCTTAAAGTCTCCATAATTTCCTCATTATGCAAAAATCAAGTGGATGACTTATGGTCAGAGTTATTGTGAACATAAATAAAATATTAATGCTATCATTTAATTCTTTCATTGAAGTAATTGGGGCAAACATGGTAATGTATAAAGAACTGTAAATATTTGTATTTTACGTCCATCTCATTCATTTTCTCAAATTCACCCACGTGAATAGCGTAGACGCAAATGCATTTGCACAGGTATGACATAGAACAGTACAGAGTAGACTATAATCATATAATAAATGGTAATGTATAAAGAAACCTGTTCCTCTGCTCTGTGATACATGAAAACAAATAATAGGACCCTTTTTCATGTACCTCACCAGCATCTCCCTGTAACATCTTGTAGAACAAGACCTTGATCTCTGTGCACATACAGGGTGCTCTAAAATGTGCCGTTGTCTTTGCAACTGTAATTAATTGAATTTTGTCTACAAATAAATATGCATAACACAAGTAATCATCACAAGTTGCTGTCCATCTGAAAATGGGCTCTGGTTGGCAATGAGCCAGGCTGAGTGACTCTAGGATGGACATTCAGTCTTTCTGAGCCAATCAGGGCCCTTTATCAGCAGGAAAACCTGATGTCGTGGTGCTGAGCATCTCCTTTTCTTCCATCCTTGTTTCTTTGACTGATAGCATTTCATAGTCAATGAACATGTCTTTGGGAAAACAATTCAATTCACTTTCACTGGATAGGCTGCATCGCATTTTTGCCTCTGATCTATGACAGTGGGTCAGTCAGTTTCTTTGAAAATTGTTGGAGAGGTGGTGGTTGTCAGAAATGAGACAGGGTAGCACAGCAGCACTTGACTGGACTGATCACTGCCTGGTGTCTATCACTGCCCACAAGACCCTGTGCTGGGGCCGGAGCCAAACAGAAGTTCACTAGTCTCCGCCCTCGGCTGACGGATTTCTGAGAAACACAGACGGCTGGCTCTCCTGCTGCGTCGGTCCCTCCTTTCCTGTCTGTCCCTACGTGTACCGTTGGCTTGGCCCTCTCCCTTTTCAAGTGCATCCATTCCTTCATTCACTTGTTCTTTTGAGACGTCTCTGCCTAGTCTCTACCGCGTGCAGGCCCGGCGCTGGGTCCTGGGGACAGGACAAGCTGCAGTGCCAGCCCTGATTCCTGTTGGTGGAGCTCACACCTCATCAGGGAAGAACAATGTCCAGCAAAGAATCGTCCACAAGGGCAGAGACCAAACTCCTGTCGCCTGGAAAAGGTGGTGTTTGTGTTTTTTAGCCAAAGAATTGTGGGGAAAAAAAGGATCATTTCAATAAAATGGGATTGCCATAGCAGAACTGGCCGTGGATATAAAGCCTTGGATTTTTTTTTTTAAGCCAGTGAAAGGAAAGTGTCTCCCACATATGGGTCTTTCATGATGGTCAGCGCCTACAGAGTGGGCTTTAGCACCTCCTGTTTCCTTTCCTTTCCTCTTTGCTTAATTACCCAGTAAATTTTGTCTTAGGGACCACCGTGGGAGTGCAACTCATAGGGGCTAGAGTGAAATTCATGCCCTGGCTAGTGGGATGTCAGGATTATTCCTATTGGCATTTGGAGAACACAATGAGAAACAGAAGAAATCCATCTCAGGAGGGTTTAGTCCCTGCAACAGAGAGAGACACTGGGGTTAGCTTGCTCTTTGCTCAGAGCTTCTTTTCCCTCCTACTGTGGGTCTTCACAGAAGGTCCTCTGTGGGATCCCTGAGACCCCAGTGTCCCATTAACAACAGGAGTTTGGAGAGTTTCCACATCAGACAGGGTTCCCTGGCAAAGAGCAAAGTCTGCTCTGGTGAGTTTAAGCAGAGGTTACATGACTCCCAGCATCCTCAGTGGGACTGAAGAAATTGAAGAAGTTCTAGGCTGAGCTGACATTGAAGAAGCTCCAGGAACTTCTCCCAAAGTCACAGTGCAGAAATGGCCACCGAGGCACTGCAGGGCTGTCATCATCAGAAAGCCACCTGCCATCTCAGCGGGGAGTTCGCGAACAGCTCTGCCCACCACAGCACGAGGCGTGCGTTGCACCCTGCTCTCCCCCTATGTCAGTCTGGTCCTTCTTTGTGATAAGATTTGCACTGATAGAGACGAATCTATTTTTAATTTTACTTCCTATGAAGGGAGCACTTTTCAGACAGTATTTCCAGCTTTATCCCTGACCAGGGCTTGGCTAAGTTGCGGTCGTCGCCCTGAGCTCAACGGATACCCACTCAATCTTTTTCATACTGGTTCAACTGACTGTGAAACTGGCCTTCTAGAAAGTTACAAAGACTTGGGGAAAATGCCACACCACCTCCCCTGCCTTTCTGAATGCTTGGTGCCCTCTCAATCACCGACAGAACTCTGCATAGACTTGCTTTGTGATAAGCTGATGCCCCCGTGTGCACGTGTACCTCTCAACTGCACACACACCGTGGCACCTCTTACACTGAGGAACACAGAGCGGGCATGCAGCAATTGGTCCTTGGTTAGATTATACATTTATTAGCTCACTCCAAAGTTGGTCTCCGTGGGCTACACACACAAGGAAGGAAACCGCAGCCCCATGACCTATTGAAAAATGTGACATCTCATCTGAGTGTTGGGTTGTCCTTCAAAGAAAGAAAATAAATGTCAAATTTGTCTTCTAGCTTCTCTGACTTTGGTGCAGTCCTGGCTTTGTACTTCTTGGGCTGGGAAGTCTGATGTTTCATGACTGCTTAGAATTAAGCATGAAAAGCACTAGGCGTGTAATTCTGGGGGTGGTAGAAAGAAGCTGGGAGGGGTCAGAATTAATGGAATCTAGGGGCAGGGTGGGGGCGCTCCTCACTGACTCCCTTTGTACAGGAGGAGACCAGATGGGGAGAGGGTGGAAGAAATGACTGCTTCAAGTTGCTCCAAAAACGGGGAGTGGGTGGGAATAGAGTCACTGTGAGGTCAAGTGCATGCTGGTTGGACTTAGGGAAGTCAGTGATGGTGAGCCTCGGCATTCTAAAGAGCCGTCTCCTTAGAAGTTTAAAATTCTTCCAGCAAAATCCTCCAGCTCCACCTAAGACCATGCCTATGAACTTTCACAGGTAATTTCCAAGGACTTATTGAGGCTTAGTTTTTTCTACCAATGGGAGGCTATGCATCATTCTTAATCTGAAAGCCCAAGGGGAGAGAATTTATGTTTGTTCTCCTCCCATCTCTTTGCTTAATAACCCTGCTCCCAGCTGTCTTCAGTAACACTCTTGGCAGAGGGGCCAGCAGGACCGCCCTCCTTGGGACCCGGAGGGTTTGTCCTGGTTAGAAGTGAGATGTGTCTGTTTCTCCCATGATGGGCACCGTGGAGGCGAGAAGGAGGGGGGGGGGTCTTGAATGAGTTGTATAGCAATGGAATGATCACGCTACTTAGCCAACAGCGGCTCATCCACATTTCAGCTCTTTCTGGCTTGGAATAGACTGTGCTGCTTTTGTCGTTTCACTGTCCCGATCATGTTCTATTTGTTTAATTCCACAATGTCTCTGTATTGCCTGAAGCACATGCCAGTTTGTGGTGGGGAAATTTGTCCTGGAAGCACATTAGGTTCACAGGTGATGCAAGTTTATACCAACTATCTATTCATGGATAGCATTTCTTTTTGCATCCTTAGTTGACAATTAACAGGTATGTGATTGATTAAACAGTGAGAAACTGTTTGTGCTAGTAGGCTAGACAACCATTTCACTCCCTCTGTATTTTTATAGCAAAGATTGAAGTTCACTTTTGAGGATAAACACCTGAGTGCTGAGACAGTTGCTCCCTTGGGAGAGACCCACGTGGCGTATCCTATGACCCCGTGCAAATAGCGTATGTGCGTGTAGCTGGTGGTGAGCACTCAATAAGATCATATAGAAAGAACAGGATGCAAGTCTGACATAAATTCTCCTCCTTGTGTAAGGATAAAGCTGTGTATTATATTCAGATGCAGGCTGAACCGAGTCAAGTCTTTTTTCTTTGTGGCCCAAGATTGTCTCTATAGATATGGCCCTTGGGGTTGCAGTCATTCATCATCCAAAGGACATGGAGACTTAATTTCTCCCTAAAATATGATTGATTCTGAATATGGCTGGTCCTCTGCCCTCCTGTCTTAGACACACATCCTGCTGGCCACGGAGGCAGACGTGGAGGATGTTGTCCATTTCGTTGCCATGACACCAGGCAGTGTTTCCATAACACAGCCTTCCCGCTTTCTGAGCAAGCCGATTTGGACAGTTTTCCCTGCATGATGCTAGTCAGGCTGGAAAGGGCTCAAGGGTCCTTGGGGATTGCTATGCTGAGTTTTGTGTGTGAAAGTTTAACTCCGGCTCAAGTCAGGCTTGTACAGAAGCACAGGCTCAAGAGGGAAAGGGGAAGATCATGGAGAAAGACACAGGGTTGAATGGAAGGTATTGAATGCTTTGACTTTCTCCCTTCTTGCCTCTCCTTTGTGGGGAGGGCTGAGTGTCTCAGCTGCAGGGTCTGCGTGTCCGTGAGATCCAGGCAGCTGCAGAGAGCAGGGGGAGAAAAGGAAAGATGAGAAGCAGCAGGGAGCTGATGGCTAGAGGGCAGGCAATGGCTAACTTCCCCAGCTCAAGATTTTAGGTTTTTCTGCGAAAGAACAAAAAGGATTTCAGGAACATAATTTGTTTTTTAATTTTATTACTATTTCTATTTGTTTAATTGGAGGATAATTGCTTCACAGTGTTGTGTTAGTTTCTGCTGTAGGGCAACAGGAATCAGCTATATGTGTACATAGATCCTCTCCGGCTTGAGCCTCCCTCCCACCCACCCCGATCCCACCCCTCTAGGTTATCACAGGGCACCAAGCTGTCCCACTAGCTAGCTATTTCACCCATAGAAGTGTGAGGGAATGTAATTCAAGCTCGAGTTTGAGGAGAGCTTTTTGTTTCTTGGCAATGGCAAAACACGGCCATCTGGGGATCGTCTATGTCACTGAAAAGAGGATTCCTCCTGTCATAACTGCAGCATGCTGAGGCAGCTTGGAATCCACATGTGGGCTCAGATCTTACTTCAGTCACCAGTTTTACCAGAGCAGCAAGTATCCAGGCAACAAAGCTCACTAACTGCATTTACTCAGAACCAGAAACAACGTTGACTTGGGCTGAGAGGGGTCCTCCTGCTGGTGACTCAGCAGACCGACGGACGTCCGCGAAGACAGCTCACCACGCGGCCACCTCCACTGCTGCTGTCACGGGCTCACCACGCGGCCACCTCCACTGCTGCTGTCACGGGCTCACCACGCGGCCACCTCCACTGCTGCTGTCACGGGCTCACCACGCGGCCACTCCACTGCTGCTGTCATGGGCTCAGCACGCGGCCACCTCCACTGCTGCTGCCACGGGCTCACCACACGGCCACCTCCACTGCTGCTGTCACGGGCTGGGCTTAGTCGCTCAGTCGTGCCGACTCTTTGAGACCTCATGGACTGCAAACCGCCAGGCTCCTCTGTCTATGGGATTCTCCAAGCCAGAATACCGGAGTGATTGCCATCTCCAGGGGATCTTCCTGACCCAGGGATCAGACGCAGGTCTCCCGCATTGCAGGCAGATTCTTTACCGTCTGAGCCACCAGGGACAGGCACCTACTTCTTAGCATGTCTTTGAGGCACCTCCATACTGTTTTCCGTGGAGGCTATGCCGTACTGCGTTCCCACTGTGGGTGAGGGTTCCAAATCCTCCACACCCCTGCCTACACTTGCTTTTTGTTCTGGTGGTGGTTGCTTTGATAATAGCCATCCTGATAGGTGTGAGGTAGTCTCTCGCTGTGATTCTGCTTAAGACACTTTTTTAATGTGGATCCTTTTCCAAAGTCTTTAATGAATTCGTTGCGATACTGCTTCTGTTTTATGTTTTGGTTTTTTGGCTGTGAGGCATGTGGGATCTTATAGCTCCCCGGCCAGGGAACAAACTCGCACCCCCTGCATCAGAAGGCAAAGTCTTAACCACAGGACCGCCAGGGAAGTCCCCTGATTTGCTACCACGTATGATGGACATACGTGGACGTGTTTTTGTTCTTTTGACATGGAGGCTTATTCCTGTGCCTTCATGATATGTTTTGATAACCTGCAAATCCAGCTCAGAGATTGTGAACATTCCCATTTTTCACAATAGTTTTTGAGATAAAATTCAACAGCTTGATGCCAGAAGGGCCACGTCAGTAAGTGTTATCGGCAATAAATAGTCTCCTGCTTTTCTGAAATTCTGAGCCCCCTGTCACCCTGCTGCTCACTTCAGGGCCCTTGACACTGAGATCCCACAAATAAAGAGTTTCACGTTTCAGTCACCATGTCGCCTTTTATTAATTGAGGAAGATTTATAAAGCTTAAAGGAAATCAACCCTGAATCTTCACCGGAAGGACTGATGCTGAAGCTGAAGCTCCAATACTTTGACCATCTGATGAGAAGAGCCAGCCCTTTGGAAAAGATCCTGATGCCAGGAAAGATTGAAGGCAAGAGGAGAAGGGGGCGACAGACGATGAGATGGTTGGATGGCATCACGGACTCAATAGACATGCGTCTGAGCAAACTCTGGGAGATGGTGAAGGACAGGAACGCCCGGAGTGCTGCAGTCCATGGGGTTGCAAAGAGTCAGTCTTGACAGCGACTGAACAACAGTCTCTTAAAGCTTAGCAGAGGGCTGTTGGTAATTCATAAACTCCATCCACTCATTGCACTAAAGACTTTATTTGTGCAAAATAAGTCTTCCTTCCTTGGTTTAGCAAGATGTTAATTGCTTTTTGAGGACTGTTGGTGAAACTGGAGAGAAAGTACCAGTGCCAGGTTCTATTTCACTTAAGTAAAGAAAATCAGATTAAAATAATGAATGACACTCCAGGAACTGTGAGGCTTCCTGGGGGAGCGAATGACTGTCCACAGGGTTTTAGCCTGAGACCCCCTCTGTGGCATAAATAGGGATGCATTTCATCGCAGCTAAGCGTCAGGAAATATGCTTTTAATTATCACTTAAGATGTAACCTGTCAGAGGTCTTAGTATCACTTGTTTTTAATGAGAATTGATTTTCAGATTGCATTACCCCGAAAGCCAAGGATAATGGAAACTCCTGGTTCTTTCCTGAGACCTTTAGTCACCACATGTTTCTACGTCGATCTCGCCGGCATCGCCAGCCCCTAGACATCTGATCTGCCCACATGGGGCCCAGGCAGAGGGGCCAGCTTGTTAGCCTTAAAGTGATTCTGATGAATGAGATTCTACAAAGCTGAGCCTGGCTCACAAGTTTTGCTGCAAAGTGAGCGAGCCCCAGGGAAAACTAAAGAGGGGTTGAATTTTTCACTGTGGTCCACAGGCTGGCCTCGTTGATGCAAGATGCTGGGCAGAAATGATGTATTGATGGGGAACGCATTCGTCTGAGTGAGGCCCACCTCTGCGTAGACCTTCCCACTGGCATCCTAACCTTTTCTGAAATGGCTGAGCAAGCCCTGAAAGGCACACCAGGAGCGGATGTGCCGAAAGGCAGTGAGAGGAAGGACAAGATACCTGGTTATCTGTTTCCCAAACTTAAGTCATGCCCATACCATATACCACCGTCCTGTTTTTCTTGCCATAAACTGGTACTGTTGTTGTAGCCACGCGTTCCAGGAAACAAACTCACTCAGAAGGACAGTGCAGATAGTGGAGTGCAGTTTATTACACCGGCGGGCCCAAGGCAGAGTCTCCTCTTAGCCAAGGACCCCGACAACCGTTTGTGAAAATCTTTTATACCCTATGTGTACGTTGAACCCATCACCCCAATTTTGTTGAGACTTGCGTAAAACAAAGGAAGGGTAAATACAATCACAATAACCCCATCATTCATGTGTTAGGTGTTCAAACAGTTAATAATCAATAAGCCTGTGATTACATTCCAATAGACAAGGAAAGAGTTTATGACCTGTCCGGAGGCAGGGGTGATTAGAGTATGTTTTCTTTTAGGTGATGAGTAACCTGGATGTGCTCTTCAAGATTCCCTGGTCCAGAGGGGTCTTATCTTTCTATTGTAGTTTCCACAGGCCCTAAGCACAGAGTTCAGAGTCCATTGGAGAGGTGGCCGAGCATGATCAGCGTCAACAGGACTAAGATGAAGTCCAGGCCTTATGAATTCCTTCTTCACTGTCTTTACAATGATTTACTTAATATTTTCCCTTAAGTTGACTCAGAAAGCTTAATGGACTTACTTTGCAAAGAACATCAATATTGAAAACAGATTAGTCTTCCACGTTTGGCAATAGAACCTTTTCAGTTATGGAAGGATTTTATTGCATGCTGTTGGTTTTCCTTGTGATGGTTGCTGTGATTTCTTTGTTAACATGGATATTTGAGAGGTGTTAATGGCAGAGTAATGTGATCTAGTTCCTTCTCTTTTTCACTGTCAGAATCAAAAAGATTGGAAGAGAATTGGATGGGGAATAACTTTCTCACCCTTCAGCACTGCACTATTGCTTTATGTGTATAAGACCTAAAAGAATGGTGGCATGTGTCTGTCTGTTTGGGAAATGATGGTAGAATGCATTCATGATTATGTGCAGATCAGATTGGAAGATGATGCGGAGGGAAACTGGAGGAAGGGGGAAAGAAAGGAGCCAAAGAAAAGCAAAAGCAAGCAGGCTCTGGCTTCTTCCCACTAATAAAGAAACATAGTGATGAAAAGAAAAATGATCAGATTTAACGGCACCCCACTCCAGTACTATTACCTGGAAAATCCCATGGATAGAGGAGCCTGGTAGGCTGCAGTCCATGGGGTTGCTAAGAGTCGGGCATGACTGAGCGACTGAGCGACTTCACTTTCATGCATTGGAGAAGGAAACGGCAACCCACTCCAGTGTTCTTGCCTAGAGAGTCCCAGGGACGGGGGAGCCTGGTGGGCTGCCGTCTATGGGGTCACACAGAGTCGGACATGACTGAAGTGACTTAGCGGCGGCGGCAGCAGCTTACCTGCAGTCCCTCTGTGTTCCTTCATCCAATCCATGTGTATCAATCACCTCCCATGTACCAGTCACCATGCCGTGTACTCTGGAGCCATGAGGCCAAAACCCGACGTCATGGGAGATTTAGTTCTGCAGAAAACAGGTGAGTGCAGAGCTGTGGCAGATACTAGGAAGGGACCTGCCTCAGATTCTGGGGGACCAGCAACAGCAACGGGGAGAAGGAGGTCCCTGGAGTCTCGCCCTCCTGGAGTATTCTAACATCGAGGGGAATAGAAAGTAATCCCAGCCAAACCAGCACATTTGGGGAAATAGAACGCAATGCCACGGCCGCTTAGGCCACCTGACTTTCTGGGTCCGTAAGTATTTCTGGAAATATTGTTCCTGCTGCACTATGGTTTGCTGACTATAGAAGGGGGAATATCGGTGATGGACACCAGGTGGCACTGGCCATTAAATTTCCAAAGCTCAGAAGCAGTGATGGCTCAGTCATTTGCAGAGACGTGGATGGACTTAGAAACTGTCATACAGGATGAAGTAAGTCAAGAAGACAAAAACGAATATCGCATGTTAATGCATGTATGGAAACTAAAAAATGGTGTAGATGAACCTATTTGCAAAGCAGAAATAGAGACACAGAGAACAAACGTATGGACAACAGGGGAGGGGTGGGGCGAACTGGGAGACTGGGACTGACGCATATCGATTGCTGTTTAGTCACTAAGTCACGTCCGACTCTGTGACCTCATGAACTGCAGCTGGCCAGGCTTCCTTGTCCTTCACTATCTCCCAGAGTTCGCTCGAGCTCATGTCCATTGAGTTGGTGATACCACTCAAGCATCTTATGCTCTGTCTTGCCCTTCTCCTCCCACCCTCAATCTTTCCCAGCATCAGGGTCTTGTCCAGTGAGTCAGCTCTTCGCATGAGGTGGCCAAAGCACTGGAGCTTCAGCTTCAGCATCAGTCCTTCCAATGAACATTCAGGACTGATCTCCTTTAGGATGGACTGGTTGGATCTCCTTGCAGTCCAAGGGACTCTCAAGAGTCTTCTCCAACACCACAGTGCAAAAGCATCAATTCTTCAGCATTCAGTCTTTTGACAAAATGTGGTCCACTGGAGAAGGGAATGGCAAACCAGTATAGTATTCTTGCCTTGCAAACCCCATGAACAGTATGAAAAGGCTATGTATAAAATAGAGAACTAATGAGAACATACTGTATAGCACAGGGAACTTTACTCAGTGCTTTGTGGTGATCTACATGGGAAGGAAACCCAAAAAAGAGGGAATATATAGGGAATATATGTACACATATATTAATAGCTAATTCACTTTACTGAACAGCAAAAACTAACAGCATTGTAAAGCAACTGTACTGCAGTTTAAAAAAGAAAAAGTTGAAATTTGGATTCACCAAAAGTTTCGCTGAACAGCCTGCCCAGTGTGATTCCCACGGATATCCCCTGGGTGGGTATTAGTGGCTCCCGCTGGGCTCATCCTGTCCTTCAGGTGACTCTCTCTGAGCCAGGCTTGCTGACCATGGTGTTTGAGCAGGTGGCCACCAGCCTGGTTCTATGCTTCCTGGGCCGGACCAAGGTAAGAATTCGGGTGACATTTCTGGCAGTTCTGTGTGGTGTTGTTCACGGGAGTAGTGAGGTCGGGAGCCAGGGTCAGGTTTCAGTCTGGCCGACTCTAGGCTGTTCAAGCACTGATGATAGTTATCCAACCTGCCTCTCACACCTGAGCCATTTCTCTGGTCCTCCAGGGGAACAGAACCCGACCCACTGTTTGCATCTTAAAGTAGCTTTGGCCAAACACTTATTGGGCAGAAAATAAACCTCAGCAGAGTCCCCTTGAGGCTGGGAGGATTTTACAGATTTATGAGGATTTTACAGATTCAAGCCTGGCGTGCTGCAGTACATGGGGTTACAAAGAGTTGGACACGACGGAGCGACTGAACTGAACTGAACTGTGCTTATGTGTGTGCTAAGTTGCTTCAGTTGTGTCCAACTCTTTGCAATCCTGTGGACTATAACCCACCAGGCTCCTTTGTCCATGGGGATTCTCCAGGCAAGAATACTGGAGTGGGTTGCCATGCCCTCCTCCATGGGATTGTCCGAACTCAGGGATTGAACCCAGGACTCCTGCATTGTGGGTGGATTCTTTACTGACTGATTCCCCAGGGAAGCTCATGAATATGGAGTGGGCAGCCTATTCCTTCTCCAGGGGATCTTCCCAACCCAGGAATCAAACTGGGGTCTCCTGCATTCCAGGCTGACTCTTTACCATCTGAGCTATCAGGGAAGCCCATATAATAGTCAACCATATGCTAATAATGATTTTCCTTCATGTTTCCTAATAGTGAGGAGAAGCCCAGGTGGGTTTCCAGTGTTCAGGAGCTGCCCAAGCTAAGTTCACAGCTCTGCGGGAAAAGCCAGGTCACCTTGATGCTCATTTCCTGGCTCTTGGCCAAGGCTTGCTTAGAGTTCTGACCACTTCAAAAGGTACATTCCTCCCCCAGGTGACTCAGTGCTAGAGTCCACCTGCCAATGCAAGAGACACAGAAAACGTGGTTTTGATCCCTGGGTTGGGAAGATCCCTGGAGTAGGAAATGGCAACCCACTCCAATATTCTTGCCTGGGAAATTCCATGGACAAAAGAGACTGGTGGGCTACAGTCCATGGGGTTGCAGAGAGTCAGATATGACTGAGCATGTACACATCCCTCTTAACAAACAGGGTCAGACCTTAATAGTGATGCCAGCTTGTAGAACTCTTAAAACATTCATTGCCGCACTAGTGGTCTCTGGAGAAGGCAATGGCACCCCGCTCCAGTACTCTTGCCTGGAAAATCCCATGGACGAGGAGCCTGGTGGGCTGCAGTCCATGGGGTCGCTGTCGGACGTGACTGAGTGACTTCACTTTTCACTTTCATGCATTGGAGAAGGAAATGGCAACCCACTCCAGTGTTCTTGCCTGGAGAATCCCAGGGACGGGGGAGCCTGGTGGGCTGCCGTCTATGGGGTCGCCCAGTCGCTGACTGAAGCGACTTAGCAGCAGCAGCAGTGGTCTCCATCCAAGGTTAAGGAAACCTAGTGGACCCTGTGTCTAAGACCTGCCTAAAGATTTTCTAGTTTTGGTGGACAAGACAGGAACTCAAGCTTCTTCATTCTTCCCTGAAGACTTTGTTCCCATGGTTAGTTGCCTAGAATGTTGTCCGATCACCTTTTCCATGAATGGCATGGATCGAAGGAATATAGAGACTAAGTTATAACGATCTACAATGGACTGAATTGTGTCCGCACAGATTTCCAGTGCTGAAGCCCTCACCTCCAGCCTTTGAAGGAAAGAAGGATCTAATGTCGTGAGGCTGGAGCCCTGATTTAATTGGGTTAACGCCCTAAAAAGGGGTGACACCAGAGAGCTCTCTCTCGCTCTCTCTCCTTCGTACCAAGACATAGCAAGAAGGCTGCAGTCTACAAGCCAGGAAGTGGGTGTTCACTAGGGTCCAAATCAGCCAGCACCTCTATCTGGGAGTCCCAGCCTCCAGAACTGTGAGAAATAAGCGCCTGCTGGCTAACCCCCTAGTCTACTGTAGTTTGTAACGATGGCCAGAGCTGACAAAAACACCATACAACGAAATCAGAAAGTCTCAGGGCTGCAAATGAGAAATAAGCAGGGGTTTCACACAGGCATTAAAACTCCAAGCGTAAGAACAGGGCCTTCCCTGCTGGCTCAGGGGTAAAGAATACCACTTCAGTATTCTTACCTGGGAAATATTATGGACAAAGGAGCCTGGCAGGCTACAGTCCATGGGGGTCTCGAAAGAATCAGACACGACTCAGCGACTAAATCACCACCACCATAAGAACAAAACCGAGACAGGGGTTCAGTGTCATCGCTTATACGATAGAAAGGGTGAGGTCAGTGGCAAGTTCAGTGCAGGTGGCAGGGGTCCTATCCACTCCATTCTTGTCAATTACAGCGTCAGACGGGATTGGTTTCAGCCGCCGATTAGGAGAGAAAGGGTCAGCTCTATTACCGCAGTCTTGTTTTCTCCCGCTGGCAGGAGTCGCCTTTTGAACAATGTGTGGGGATAAAGTGTCTGCCCTAGAATTCAGGGCAGAAGTGCAGTACTCACTCATCCTTGGAGAGGCACTTTCTAGCTCTCTGGCATATAGTCCAGGGCATTGCACACTTTTCACCCCCAGCAGAGCAGAAAGATACAAACATGACGAGATTTCCTGCACAGCCCCCAAGACCCGAGAGTCTCATGGCAGCCAGGCAGGCTCGTGGCATCAGAAGCCAAGTAAACAGAAAACAAAGATCACTTGGGAGAGAGCTGGCCACTCCTCGTGTGTGTGTTAGTCACTCAACTGTGTCCAACTCTTTGTGACCCCATGAACTGTAGCCTGCCAGGCTCCTCTGTCCATGGGATTCTCCAGGCAAGAATACTGGAGTGGGTTGCCATTCCCTTCTCCAGAGGATCTTCCCAACCCAGGGATTGAACTCTTGTTCCTGAATTGCAGGCAGATTCTTTAGCATTTGAGCTACAGGGAAGTCCTACTGTACTAAGGCCACCTCTTGGATGAACCCAAGTCTTTGTTGTCTTATTCAGGAAAACTAGTTCAGAACCGGTATTCTAACTTTGTTGTCATTGTTCAGAAGCTAAGTTGTGTCTGACTTTGCGACCCTGTGAACTGCGGCATGCCAGCCTCCAAGGTCCTTCACTGTCTCCCAGAGTTTGCTCAGATTCATGTCTGTTGAGTCAGTGATGCTATCCAACCATCTCATCCTCTGTCATCCCCTTGTCCTCCCGCCCTCAATCTTTCTCAGCATCAGGGTCTTTTCCGATGAGTTGCTGCTTTGCATTAGGTGGCCAAAGTACTGGAGCTTCAGCATCATAATTTCAAGGGGGGTTGCTTTGTAGAAAAATTCAGTTGTTTGGCTATTTATTGGATATGAAACTATCTTTTTTGAAAATTTAGTACATGCCACCTACAGTCCCAGATTCTCTCTGTGCATCAGCTCCTTGACTCTTCTCAACCACTGGGAGGCAGTCACTAAGATCTCCGTTTTACACAGGAGGAAACTTCAGAGGATCTTTGTGGATCTTCCTGAGGCCACGTGGTCAGTTACAGCCCCGAAGGATCAGGTCTTTTGGTGCTCGCTGATTGCTCTTCTCAATTTGTCAGCTCGTCTTTCTTTAGGGTCAGAGAGATATTCATAAGATAGGGACAGGATCCTTCCCACACTTTGTCACAACCAAAAAAATCCAATAATTCAGGACTATGGAGACCCAATCCTTTTTCTCAATTTTGGCTAAAGAGCCTGAATCTTACTTCAGAGAATACAGTTTCCTGTTGTTTACTGGCATGGCTTACCTAAACTGTCAGAAGAGGTGTTTCATTCCTTCTAGATAAACTCCTGGGAAAAAAATCTCTTTTGAAAACGTTTTCCCCTTAAAGGACCCTAAGATTTTAAAAATCAAAAAGAAATGGATCCTTTGTGGTCTTATTTTCCAAGGTGTTCTCTCTTCTTTTTTTTTTTAAACAGTGAATGTGTATTATTTTGCAATCAGATAACAATTGTGCTTTGTTTGTAATTGAAAATGAAGGACTTCCAGCCCAAAGGCCAATGGGAGCACAGAGAGGCTTTTTGCACTATGTCCTCTCAAGTCGTTCTCCCATCCCACTCCTCCTCTTGGAGAACTTGTTTCATGGAATGTTCCTTTCGACGCTCTTCCAGTGAGGAGGTTAATGCACTGTCTCCCAGACAAAGAACAAAGCACTTTTACACGTATTATCTATTGCCAGCTACCCACAAGTGAAGCAAAGTCCTTCTCAACAGTTGGCAGCTTTAATAAAAGACTAGAAAGCTGAATATATTTGTATTTATTTTATTTTGTTTATGGGCCATATCATGCAGCATGTGGGATCTTAGTTCCTTGACTAGGAATCGAACTTGTGACCTCTGCATTGGAAGCTCGGAGTCTTAACCACAGAACCACCAGGGATGTCCCTTGCAATAATTTTAGAAGTAATTTTGGAGTGTTGTACTACTCATCTCACAAACCCACCTCAACCTCGTACCTTCCTCTTCCTTTGAAAAAAAATGATGCAAAGTTGTTGAAGCAATGGTATGAACAGTGGTCCATTTTGATTCCTTTGAATTACGATAAATTCTGGTCATTTTAAAAAGGTTTCGGTCTTCAGGGTTTATCTTCTTGCTGTGAGAGAGGCCAGTAGGTGTCCTGGGTGTGTAGATGGGAAAAGGAGGTGATGGACACAGCACCTGCCTTGCGGCAACACAGTCCATCCTGTGATCAGTCACAGGAGCCCTGGAGTGTGTCAACTTGAGTGTGTCTTCAGGTAGGAAATGAAATATATGTGTGCATATATTTATATATATGCTGTATGGCTTATGTGGAAACACTTTTGTGACATAAGAAACATTGGAGCAGATGTAAAGGACGCATGTGAATAGCAGGAGGAGAAGAGGTAGAAGGAGGAGGAGGGAGGAAAAAAAGGAGGGGAGAGACAGGAGTCAGTTAACCCTATCCCACCCTACAGAGAAGCTAGGTATTTCTTTTGATAATTAAAAATAACATATTTTGGGTTCGGTATTCCATTTGTGCTTTTTCTCTTTGCTTTCTTCTTCTCAAGAATCTTTTCGTTGGTACCCAACCCTCTTGTTGGTACCCAAGGCCCCTGTCCTGAGGGACCTGGGCCACCCTTTCACCTGCAGATATTTGCCAGTGATTGGCCAAGCTAAACCCCGAGTCACAGACATCTAGGAGCCTGTGAGCCTCTGGGCCCCACCCCGCCCCCAGCGGGCTGTGCTGCTGACCAGGATCCAGCGCATCCTGGCACCTGTCTGGGACTTCCCACAGTCAGGCCTGGCCTTGATGCCCAGCCGGCCTCTCTTGTTCACTTTGGAGCCCCACAGGGTTTTGTTCTTCAGGTTGGAAAGTAAACCACTCAAGGCTGTTTTTTGTTTTTTTTTTTTTAATTGTGGTAAAGTACAGAGAACATAACATTTACCATTTATTTTCTATGTTATTCTTTTAACGTAGAGTCCAACATTATTGAGAAGTTTTACATCTGTGTCCACAAATGTTTTGTCTACAATTGTCTCACTGGGCAATTTGTCACGTTTTTCTATCAATGTTGTGCTCACTTTTTTTTTAAATTGAAGCAAAAAGCATGCAGCACTTTGGGTGACGATATATCGGTGAGGGATCATCAGTTGTAACAAGTGTCCCGCTCTGGTTGGGGGCGCTGATCGTGGGGGAGGCGATGGTGTAGCGGGCAGCAAGTCTGTGGGAAATCCCTGAACCTTCTCCCCACTTGGCTGTGAACCTAAAATTGCTCTGAGTCTAGCCTATTAAACACATGACATCAAATTGGCCACCTTAACACCTTTAAGTGTGCAGTTCCACGGCATTGAAGACACATACATTGTTGTGACGCCTATCTCCAGGACTTTCTGCACGCATTAAGACTCTCTGGACACATTAAACAGCAGTCCCCTTCCCCTCTCCCAGACCCTGGTAACCACCACGCTACTTTCTCTTTCTATTTTATTTTCCATGCGTCATATAAGTGGACTCTACAGTATTTGTCTTCTCGTGGTTGTTTTATTTCACTCGGCATGAGGTCCTTGAGGTTCATCCGTATTGCAGCCAGCGTCAGGATGTCCTTTTCAAAGCTGACTCTTATTCGAGGAAATGGGCAGGCCACATCTTGCTCATCCACTCATCCGTCAATGAACACTCAGTGGCGTCCATCTCTGGCTTATTGCAAACAATGCTTTAAAGTACTAATATCTCTTCAAGTCTCTGTTTTGATCACTTTTTAGCACAAATTTTACTTTTCAGCAGATTTCAATTATATGATACAATTATCAACTATAGTCACCATTTTACACATTAGATCCTCTGACTTTATTCAACTTAGAGCTGAAAATGTGTACCTTTACCAAACTTTCCCAATTTCCTGCCTCTGGCCCCCAGCTACCCCTGTCCCTGGCAACCACTTTGCTACTTTCTGTTTGTATGAAACCTTTTTTTTTAGATTCCACATGTAAATGATACCATGCAGTATTTGTCTTTCTTTGCCTGGCTCATTTCACTTAGCTCTCCAGGTTTGACCATGTTGTTGCAAATACAAGGTTTCCTTCTTGTTCAGGGCAGAAGAATAATCGTGTGTGTGTGTGTGTGTGTGTGTGTGCCACATTTTCTTTATCCACTCACCCCTACAAACCCAGAAGTGGGACTGCTGGATAACCTGGTAGTTCTTCTACGTTTGACCGTTTTTAAATGTATAATTCAGTGGTATTAGGTATAGTCACCTTGTTCTGCACGGATACTGAAGATTCGGGGATCAAGCACACAAGTACAGGCTTGACCCAGCAGGGAGGCCGCCCCATCTCGAGGCCTAGAAGGAGAACCCTGGGGTGTTTCTTAGGCGGGCTTCTCACTGGCCTCCCTTCCAGCCTCTGGTCACCCACCGTGGTTCCAGGGCAGCCCTTCTGGACTCCGGCCCTTCTGCTCCCCCTCCAACAGGGTCCCTCCTGGCCATGCACTCTCCCTCCACCCCCACCCGCCCTTGTAGACCCCATTTGTCACCAGGCCAGAGCTGAGCGGCCTGACCTGAGCACAGTCAACCTCTCGCTGCCCCTCTGGAAACGCAGAAAGCCCTCCCTGCCCCAGCAGCCCGCCTCGCCCACCCCTCCCGGCCCTCGGCTCTCCGCTCTCCGCGTGCTGCGGAAGTTTCCGGGCCGGGCGGGGAGCAGGCGGGGTGGGGAAAGTGCCCGGGCGTTTATCAGGGTTCATCTGACTGTCTCACAGCAGGCGCCGCGCTGCCAGCAGCCGCGCGACTTGGGTTTCAAGCGTTTGCTCCGCTGGACGCCTCGCCGCCTCCGCGCATAATAAGCCTCATTCTTTCCACAGCAGCGCCCCCGGGACCGCCCGCGCGGGGACCCCGGCTCTGTGGGACCTGCTCGCGCCTCTTCTCGCCTTTCTCCAGTCGGTTCAGCGGAAACCCGAGCCGGCGGGCCGAGGGGAGCCCAGCCTGGCTCCTGCCGGGGGTGAGAACGCCGCCGGGCCTCCCAGACTCTGTGGCCAACGGCGGGTCGGCGGGTCTCAGCTTCCACCGTGACCCCAGAAGCAAGAAAGAACAGGCTCCCTTCTCTTGACCTTGCAGAGAGGGCTTGGGAACCTTTAGTCTAAATGTGAAAGTCCCACGGAGAAAAGGAGTTGCAGAGCTGGTGGGAAAACACAACAATTCTAAGTATTTTTCTTTGTTTGTCTTTGTTTTTTTCCTTTGATATTTTTATTTATTCAATTTATTTTTAGCCAGTTATGACATTGTAATGGTCCCTTGGACAGCAAGGAGGTCAAACCAGTCCATCCTAAAGGAAATCAACCCTGAATATTCACTGGAAGTACTGACGCTGAAGCTGAAGCTCCAATAGTTGGGCCACCTGATGCGAAGATCCAACTCCCTTGAAAAGGCCTTGTTGCTGGGAAAGATTGAAAGCAGGAGGAGAAGGGGGCAACAGAGGATGAGATGGTTGGATGGCATCAGTGACTCAGTGGACATGAGTTTAAGCAAACTCTGGGAGGTAGTGAAGGACAGGGAAGCTTGGCGTGCTGCGGTTCATGGGGTGGCAAAAAGTCGGAGACGACTTAGAGACTGAACAACAGCATAACATTGTAGATGAAAGAGAATACAACAAAGGGTCTGTAAGTACAATTTGACATTCAAAATCCTTAATATCCATTACTTATCAGTCTCTATTCAGTGCCCCCCAGCAGCAGGGGTTTGTCATACTGGCACATCTTGGCTCAATATTAACTCCGACTAATAAACAGTAACTGGTGTTAACCAGAACAATCAAAGACTTTTCATAATATAAAAATTGGATTTTGTGATTCAAAACTTATGTTGTTTCCTTTGAGCATCAGTAGTTACATTTGATACATTTTTTTCTCTAGAATTAGGCACTGCTGTTTCAAAGGGACTGGCAGTTGGGAGCAGACCAGGGTAGGGAGGGTCATTTAAGGACCCGTCCTGGATGAATCAGGGTGAAATCAGAGCCCAGGCACTCAGGCTTGACTGGAGTTTGACACTTGAACATGATTGCAAGCACTCTTCTGCTTTGAAGAGCTTTAGTAAAACATTAACCTAGAAGTGAGCTTTTTTTTTTTTTGGAGAGGGAAACACATTTCATATTTTAGCTTTCCTATTTGATCACGTGCTCAGAAGTGCCCTTGACACCAAAGATGTTAAACATGAAGGTGTTGTGATCTGTAGGATTATTCTGTACAGGCTATTGATCCACTTGGTTTTTAATTGCATGTATGTTAGACAGCTTTCTTTGTGAATATACATGACATAATACATTGCTCATTTTATTAATAACAGCTGCAAACTGAGGTATTAATATGCCCTTCCGTTCCGTTCCGTCGCTCAGTCGTGTCTGACTCTATGAGACCCCGTGGACTGTAGCCTACCAGGCTTCTCCGTCCATGGGATTCTCCAGGCAAGAATACTGGAGTGGGTTACCGTTTCCTTCTCCAGGGGATATTCCCGACCCAGGGATCGAACCCGGGTCTCCCGCATTGGAGGCAGACACTTTAACCTCTGAGCCACCAGGGAAGCCCAATATGCCCTTGGGGGCTGTTTTCTCTTTTTAGGTATTTTTTTTTCCCCCGATGTGGACCATTTTAAAAGTCTTTATTGAATTTCTTACAATATTGCATGTTTTATGTTTTTGTTTTTTGGCCTCGAGGCATGTGGGATCTTATCTTCCCGACCAGAGATTGAACCTGTACCCCCTCCACTGAAAGGCAAAGTCTCAAGCCACTGGAAGTCTTCTGATGGTCGTTTATTAGTATCCAAAGAAAAGATGGCCATTTCTTAGTATCTATGCGTTTATTCTTATTAGAAAGCGGTAACATCCTGTACTTGCAACTTCGAATTTCTGTGACTACATGAAATAAATTCATCAAAGTCAAATGAAAGAAAAATCCAGCTATTGTGACCTGTCAAGACGCCTTGGTTCCCTAATGAGTGGCAAGTTGCAGCCATGCTTCTTCAGGCTTTCCCCACTCACTCCTCCTCCCGACTCTAGGACGGAGGTGCCTGGAGCAGAAACGGCTATGGGTGACGATGGGCACGGGCAAGCGGATCCGGCTGTGGTGATAGGACCTAAACGCCCTCATGATTGTCAGGCCATGGGGTGGGGGGGGAGTACCCCAGGCAAAGGGCAGGGAAGCAAGAGGGGGCGGGGTGGAAAGAGAAGCCAGTGCTCGCCAGCGGGACCTGTGGAGAGCCTCATCCAATGGCACATGGCCCACGTGATCCGCCCGATGAAGGATGCGCAGGTGAGATTAGGCAGGGACCCGGGAGACCTCCTTCCCAGGTGTTTGACCCCCGGGCCAGGGGAGTGCTCCCAGCAGAGCACCTCGCACAGCCCGCCTCTCCAGCCCGCAGA
Organism: Moschus berezovskii; assembly: GCF_049115385.1. NCBI lineage: Eukaryota > Metazoa > Chordata > Mammalia > Artiodactyla > Moschidae > Moschus > Moschus berezovskii. The sequence continues at coordinate 72,785,772 of NC_142474.1, read as the reverse complement.
CCCTGATCTGAGTCTGTGTCGGCTCTTTGGTTTCTTCCTCTCAGCCCTCAGCCTCCATGGGCACGCCGCTGAGTGTCCGACAGAGGAAAGGGGGGCTCCCGGAGCTTCCAGCGCCTCAGCCTGAGTCTCTCTCCGCCAGGTGCGGCCAGAGGCTCATTAATCACGTCGAGGGCTGCATTGTCTGCGCCTCTCCCAAGGAAGAGGAGCGACATTTAACAGCCACCGGATGTACACATGAGTCCTGTCTCCATTTCTGTGAATTTAAGTGGCAGCGGGGTGGGGTGGGACCCCCTTCTCCAGAGGGCTCTCCTTGCCCCAACTCCCCAGATGTGTGTCTATGTCCTTCGCACGAGGCGGGGGGGCAATTTGTTTCAGGGAGCTACTTGACTGTGAGATGTTTTCTAAGATGTCATTCCTAAAGAAGAGAAAGATGAACTTGGAACAACCCTGTATCTCCAGCCCATAGAATTCCCAGCCCACTTCAAGCCCAGACCGCTGGCAAAAAGCAGTCCAACATTCCATGGAAAGGACACCGGCTTTTAGAGAGAAAAAGCAATCTTGAAATCAGTGAGTTCAGAGACATGTAAAAGAGCACCCCTTCCCCAGCCTTACTCTTGCCCTGTGATGCTCAGCCAATACACACAGGTGGGATCCTGCCCCTGTGGTCCAGCGTCCTGGCCGTCACTGTGGAAGCTGTTCCTGATTGGTCCAGAGCATCTCAGGATCATGAGAAGAGCAGAGTTCCTGCATCCAGGCTAAGCCCAGATATTAGCTCTGTGATGAGGGCTGGTCAGGCCATCTCCCTGAAATTTTAGTTCCTTTACACAATCTATTTCCTTGCCTTTATAATGTCTTTATTATGAATGTTATTGTATAAAATACTCCTAGATGCTTGCCCGTTCTTTCCTCACCTGTTCTGTACAACCCAGATCAAATGCCAGCACCTCTTCTACCCAGGCTGAAAGCAGTCTCTTCTTTTTAAAACCCCTTCCCACCCACACTTTTTTCCTGAATCTTTTAAGGGCAGACTGCTGCCTATGTTTGTAACTAATTACATACAAAGTTATCTCTAGGGCAGGCTAGGGGGGGCCCTCTGTCCCCTCCATATGGTTAGCACCCACTTCCATGAGTCCAGTGAATGAATAAGTGAATGGACTTGCTTTGAAGCATTTTCTCTTCTGGGAAATTTGCAGGAACAGTTTAAAGTGTAATAGACACAATTTTATCCTATATTTTCATCACAAGGTCTTAAAGTCTTATTAAGTTTTCCAGGCCAGGCCAATGAAGAGATCAAAAGGATAAATAGTTGCTTCCAACCTAGGAGAACGTTTAGTTTCTAGAATATTCCTAGAATCCAGCTTTTTTCAAAAGCAAATACACTTCAGGTTGGAGCTGAGCCTTCAGACACACTGTTTCTGTTTTTCCCTGGAAAGCTGTTTCTTTTATAACATTCCATAACACGTAGACAGGTTATGTTATCTTCAGGAGGAAGGATCCCAGCGCCGGAGAAGACTTTGGGCAGGAAACGTCCCAGATGGAGCAGTGTGTATCTACCATACAGACACTGATTCACACTCAAGTTATCTACAGTGCTGTATTTTCTACATCACCCCATACATTTCAAACAAAGTGTATTCATTTCAAAAAATCACACATATTTAGGATGCATTTTGTACTTGTACTACAATGAAGTGACTTAACTGACGCATTGATAAACTTAGGACCTGCGATTTTCATCTTTTTATAAGTAGAAATTCCCAGTGAGAAATCAGGATGTGGAGTCTTCACTTACACAAACACAGCTGCTGTTTTGAGAAAATAATATGATTAACAGAGAATTTTCAGGAAGAACTCTGTGTCAATAAATGTTGAACTGGTCTAGGAAATGTACCAAAGACCCACACACATGCATGCACACACACACACTAGACATTTCCACCGCTATTTGCAACAATCAAAATTTTAAAATATTGTGCCAGAACTTCTTCCCTTCCTCCCAAATCTCAAATCGCTCTAATATATACAGACACTTTGAATATGGCTTCCCTGATGGCCCAGTCGGTAAAGAATCCGCCTGCAATGCAGGAGATGTGGGTTCAATCCCTGGGTTGGGACCTTGAAGGAGGAAATGGCAACCCACTCCAAGTATTCTTGCCTGGGAAATCCCATGGACAGAGGAGGCTGGTGGGCTACAGTCCATCAGGTTGAAAAGAGTCAGATACAACTTAGTGACTAAACCACCAACCACCTTGAACATGGAAAGTTTGTTTTTACTCCTGAATTTGAGCTGATGCCAGAGTAACAGAAAGGAAGTGTTCTCAAGTCCACATCAAGTCAGATGCTGAGACCAAGAAGTGAGACTGTGAAGAGGGGAGCGGAGACTATAAAGGACCAGTATGGGGACTTGCCTGGTGGTCCTGGGGTTAGCACTCCGCACGTCCACTGCAGGGCCACTGGTCAGGGAAAGCCACATGGCTTGGCCAAAAAAAAAGAAAAAAAATTTTTAAAAGGACTAGTATGACCTTGGGGAACATCCACAGGTTGGTAGGAGGAAAGACAAGTAGCAAAGGAGACTAGGAAGAAATTCTAATCAGCTAAGAGAAACAATGGGATCTAACATTTTAAAAAAGAGGAAGAGGTTGACCTTGTCCCGTGGTAGAGGCTGGAGCTACCCATCACAGGAGCTGGACATCAGAAGCGGTGACGTGACGTCTAAGACAAGGTTTAATAAATGTGGTGAAGACAGAAGCTAAATGTGATGACTTAAGGGACAGACAAGAGGTGAAAAAATGAGGGTTCAGGACTTCCTGGTGGTCCAGTGGTTAAGACTTTGCCTTCCAGCACAGCGGGTGCGAGTTGGATCCCCTCGTGGCCAAAAATCCAAAACACAAAACAGAAACAATATTGTAACAAATAAAGACGTTAAAAATGATCCCCGTAAAAAAAAATATCTTAATAAAAGAGGGTTCAAACACCGACCACTAGCACAAGCTTAACAGTGAAATAAAAGGCCAGCAGGAGGGAGCGAGAAGAATGGAGCCCAGAAGAAGGTGGACTGTTACCCTGGGAGATGCAGATGGAGACGTGATGAGCCATGGCAAAAACGGAGGGAGCTCCCGCTACAGTTTCCTCGGCATAAAAGGAGGCGAACTTCTGCGGAGAGCTGTGGAGTGAGGTAGTCTAGAAAGCTGAAGCAGAACACAGGTGCCATGGAGGCCGATGCGCTTCAAGGAAAACAGATTAGGTTTTGCTAAAGGCCAGCAGGAGCCTGGCTGGTTGAAGGGACCTACGGCAGAACTCTGATTTCCCGGTGCATCCATACGTAGGGGCACAAGTGAAGGATGTGGGGCTGGAGACAGATCCAGCCAGGGTGCAGGGAGAGAGGAGTCTGCAGGGCCACTCAGCATCATCCACCGTGGGGTCTCAGTAACCCCAGAATCTATAGGGCACCGGTCAAAACTGGCTGAAGCTGAACGGAGTACAAAGATGACTTCAATTCACAAGCTGTAAGCTATTTCCTGTGGGAGCCTCTGAATATGCACTTCTTCCTTGCAGCTGAATACACTCCATCTTTGGAATGCTTTCCCCACCTACTTCCTCCCTTCACAGCTAGGCCTCTGCAGAGTTCTCTGGCAGGATTTCCACGCCGTGAGAAGATAAAGATCATGGGATCTGAGCACGTTACCTTGTTCAGTCCCTTCATTAGAGACGAAGCCAAAGCCGGGAGAGGTTGATTTCATGCCCTTAAGATAAGGGGTTGGCTGGTTTTCTGTTTAACACAGCCTCGCAGTGATGTCTAAGTCCTTCTGTAGGTCTGCTCTGGTTCTGATTCAGAATCTAACATCAAGATCTGGCAGGACCTGAGGAACTGCAGGTAGAAATGCCAGAACCACAATCGAGAAATGCCCTGAGCCAATGGAAGAAGTACTGAGCAAGGTGATGGGCAGTCTGGGCAGGCAAGTGACCCAAGCATAAGGCAATAAAAGGGTTGGGATGCCCACTCCCCTAGCAGGTAAGGGACTGAAGCTTAAGTCACTTCTCCATGAGTTTGACTGTTTGATAAAAGGTCAGAAATGGCTGATGTGCATTGGCTGTTCCATACAGCAATTTGCCGTTTCCACATGATTCTTCCAGTATCAAGTCACTTGCTCTATTTACATATATTTCTATGGAATTCAGAAATTCCTACAAACTGTGTAGTTAGAATCAACAAGTTTTATTCTCTCTAGGCATTTCCCCTCAGAACAAATACACCAGGGTGTTGTTTGTTTTTAGATGTTATTCTTTTACAAATTTTTGTGGAAGGAAAATGCTTCTTGAAGGTGAACTAGCTCGTGCCCTACTTATTATTTTAAACTGAACAGAATAAATATTTAAAGTCACAATTCTAAGTGTTTGCTTAGCTGTGTTATTTTATTTGCTGTTTACTTTAGTTGTATCATGCATGAATGGTTCCAAGAGTCCTGTGGATTTAGCAATAACATTGTGTGTATACATTCGGGGTAGCTTGAAGGAAGGAAAAGGAATTGGCAGCTTAAATGAGTCAGCGTCTTGGTCAGCTCAGGTTCCTCCATCGAGAATACCATAGGGGCTCCCTAGTGGTTAAAGATCCACCTGCCAATGCAGGTGACACGGTCCGATCCCTGATCTGGGAAGATCCCACATGCCTCGGAACAACTAAGCCTGTGCACCGCATCTACTGAGCCTGCGCTCTGGAGCTCTCAGGCTGCAGCTACTGAAGCCCACACACCCTAGACCCTGTGCTCCGCAACGAGAAACCAGCGCAGCAAGAAGCCTGCACACCACAGTGAAGGGAGGCCCCGCCCGCCACAACTAGAGAAAGCCTGCTCAATGAAGAACGTGCAAAGCCAAAATAAACAAATAAATCTTAAAAAAAAAAAAGAATGCCATAGACAATGTGGCTTATACAACTGACATTTATTTCTCCCAATTCTTATAGGCTGGGAAATCCAAGCTCAAGATGCCAGCTGACTTGGTGTCTGATGAGAGCCCAGTTCTTGATTTTAGAAGCTGTTCCTTCTGGTGCTCACAGGGTGGAGAATGGAAAAATCATCTCTTTCACGTCTCTTCTTCAGTTCAGTTCAGTCGCTCAGTTGTGTCCGACTCTCTGAGACCCCATGAATCACAGCGCGCCAGGCCTCCCTGTCCATCACCAACTCCCGGAGTTCACTCAAACTCATGTCCACAGAGTCGGTGATGCCATCCAGCCATCTCATTCTCCATCGTCCCCTTCTCCTCCCGCCCCCAACCTTTCCCAGCATCAGAGTCTTTTCCAGTGAGTCAACACGTCTCTTCTTAGAAGGGCGTTAATCCCGTCACAAAGGGCTTCCCTGGTGGCTCAGTGGTAAAAAGTCTGCCTGCAATGCAAGAGACTCAGGTTCGATCCCTGGGTTGGGAAGATCCCCTGGAGAAGGAAATGGCAACCCACTTCAGTATCCTTGCCTGGAGAATCCATGGATAGAGGAGCCTGGTGGGCTACAGTCCACGGGATCACAAGAGTCGGGCACGACTGAGCGACTAAACCACCAACCGCCAGTCCCATCACAAGGGCCCCATCCTCACACCCTCATCCCTCCCCCAGCACCGCACCTCCTAGTGCCATCACCTTGGGGCTTTGATTTAGGCTTCAGCATATGAGTTTGGAGGGACACAAACTTTCTGCCCATACCATCCAGCACAGCTAAGATATAAATGTAAAGAAAATGAAACCTGTACTGAGTCCACCTGTGGGGACACATGATTCAACTAAAGATCAAGTGTTTCCTCGAATAGAAACAGAGGTGACCTCTCCCATTCCAGAGACCAGGGTGATGGAGGTTCAGGAAGGGTTGTCCTCCCAACACATACGCCCTGCATCCTAAACTAGTAAACCAGCGAAGCGTCAAATGGAAGATAAAGCATCTAATGAGCAGAGAACATCAGTCTGTTTTATTCAGGGAATGTGAAACTACATCTGGAGAGCCTTAAAGACAACACACGGAGATGCCTCTCTTTTTCAGGTGAGGGAGGGGATTAGGAACCCAGGGTTGGAGGCTTGCTAGAGAGCCCAGCCTAGCAACAGTTAGGACTCATTAACATTAGCAATGAGTTAACTTGAGGTTTAAACCCTCATTATTGCAACAGACTTCTCAAGCTCACTGAACTGCTCATTGAGTATCCCTGACCCCACCTTATTTTCAAATGCTCGAGGAAAATAAATGATTCTCCAGACGATGACATTGCGTCAAAGCTAATGAATGCATTCTGGAGACTCAGCCTGGTCCTGCTTTAGGTCTTGTGTGATGTGGGGGAAATTGCCCACCTGCCCCGTGCCTCAGTGTCCCCCTACTGAGAACATGATCCCTCCTTGCCACTGCATTTACAGTAAGTCCTCTGCATACAGACCTTCAAGTTGTGAGCTTATGAGCTTTCACAGACTCACACGCGCTCCTGTATGCCAGCTGGGCCGCCATACTTTTCAAGGTACTATACTGTAAGATTAAAAATGTCTCATTTCTTAAAATATTACTTTTAAAATTAATTTTATTGGAGTACAGTTGCTTTATTTTTTGTGCTTGTTTTTTATGTATTATTTGCATGAAAAGCATTATAAATCGATTACAGTACAGTCCTATAGAGCTGACTGTGTTAGTTGGGTACCTGGGCTAACTTTTTGGACTCACCTGGAGTGATGAACAAACTGGACTAACGAATGGAACTCTCAGAATGGAACTCGTTTGTATGTAGGGGACTTAAGTTTATTTGAAAAGATTTTGCTCTTCATGACACACGTGACCAACAGAAAATATGACATTTTTTTCAATCAAGTTAAAAAAAAAACCTGAAGTATGACTTTGGTGTGGAGTTTGGGGCCCACAAATCTCACAGTCTCTGGCTGAAACAGAAAATGTCCTGGTACATACTTTTTGCAAAAAAAAAAGATATACAATGGAAGAGGAGGAGAAGGAAAAGTGGGATGTGTCTAAAGTAAAAACGTTAAAATGCAAGTTCAACCTAATACTCCTACAAAATGGATTTTTTTTCCCCTGAATTGGCGAATAAGGGACGGGCGCCTCATTGTAGTATCTAGTCCTGGAGGAATAGCTTCTCGTCTTGTCTGCCGCTGAGGCCGCACCTGGAACGCAGAGCCTGGAACACAACCCCGTGGCTGCAGGGTCTGCCCAGCTGGGGCCGAGGTCTACGGAACAGGAGGGACCCTGCAGAGCCTGCCCACGGCCCTGCTGGCCCACCTCCCTCTCCTTCTCTCCCTCTGAAATACGGGATCAGCTGGTGGCGGCCCGGACTGGTGTGCTCACACCGCGGGCACGGAAAGAGGCAGCTGAGTTGAGTCAAAAATAACACAGCTGCCGGCTCTGGGCTGGTGGGCTTCTGGAGTGGAGAGGCACGGAGACTCTGAGACAGAACCGACCACCCCCCAGCCCCTGGCCCCCGGCTCAGCCCCGGCACTACCTTCAGCTCCTGCAGTCACCTGGTCCACAGAAACACGGGCAGGTCAATTTGCTGCTCACATGTTTCCCACGGGAGGGCCAAGATGATAAACAATTTTCTTAACTCTGATTTCTCTCCAAGTGCCGCCGGTTTCCACATGGCATGGACGTTCTAGAGTCACTCCCTCCTGGACGGGACCTCCATGAAACCAGCACAAAAGCCTTTATTCTGTTCAGTCTGCCTTTAAAATATTCCATTTCTCTGACCCAAATCTTTCCTCCCCTGCTCTTGGCTGGCAGGCCCTCTGTGTCCATGTGCGCCCCGACTGCTGTGAGGGTCAGACTCACAGGACGACCTCTGTGGTCCAAGAAGACCAAGCAGAACACAAGCTGGGGGCAAGAAAAGAGGTCCTGAGGCCACGACCAGCCTCCCGTCCCCTGATGACGCAGCAGGCTTCACAGCTCCCGCAAGGAGGAAGGTGACGTCACTGACTTCTGACATCACCCCTGACCCCTGACTGTAACCTGTCCTGACGGAATCAGATCTGTCTCCAGCCCCTCGCTCACACTGACTTCCGGCCTCCGGATCTGGGATGTGGGCCCCTTAGATCCATGCTTCCTCTGAGGGTTTGATCCCCATAGGTAGGCTCTGTGCTGATCCAATTCCTCCCCCTCCCAGCTCTGCAAGAGCCTGTCTCATCACCTCCTGGGGACCTCGAGCGAACTAGGCTTGAAGCAGGGCCAGGCTGGAAGAGCCAAGTGGAAGATTCATCGTGTAGCTGGCCAGCACTCCAGCTCTGAGACGGGCCAGTGAAATACTCCCACGTGGGCCGCCCTGTGTATTATCAGCTTTCCGGAATAAATAGGAGAGTCTCACCAGCAAAAGACAAGCAGTTTACAGAGCCTGTAAGAAGAATGTTGGTATCTGGAATGCAGCGTTTCTATTTTGAATCGATTTTTTTAAAAAAAAATGAAAACAAATTTTCAAGGGCAAGACATCAGGGCAGAAGAAAATCCTCTGCTAAAGCCAGGCTGAGTGGTTTACAATGATCCAGTCTGCGTGCTGTTTGCAATACTGGGGGGGCTGAGCCCAGGGAAAGGCTCCCCTGAGGCAGAGATTGGCCGCATGTCTGGAGGATGCAGCCAAGCTAGAAGGAGAGATCCCTAAGCATTAGTATGAGGCGAAGAGCAAAGTGCCCGAACTTGGCCATTTCCACAAAGAAAACAGACCAGACCTTCCTTCATCAGTCACCTTAGGGTTGCGGTGAGATGGACAAGCCAGCTGGGACAAGATAGAGACTTGCTTTTAGCTGTGACTGGTCCCTTGGTGCCACCATCTTTCTCTACTGGAGATGAGGGAGGGAGAGGAGAGGGGGAAAATCCCATCCTCCCTTCAAGGTCCTGACCCCACTCTCTTTTCAAGCTGATGGCAGACCTCCCCGCTACTAGGGGTGAGGTCAGGGTGGTGGCTACCAGCCAAGAACCAGACCACGGGACCACCAGACCCTGCCATGCACTCCTGCGATACGGCTGCTGGTCTCAGAGTCCCCGGGAGGCGCCCGGGCCGAAGGTGGTCTCGGAGTCAAAAGGATGGGCCGCCAGGTAGTCCTTGTATTCCCCGTCGATCAGGTTGGCAGCGTTGTTCCGGGCAAACCAGCAGTCCACCTGCTCCTCCCCGTTGTAGATCCTCCTCTGCTTCCAGACCACCGGGACCTGGTGACCTTTAACCTCAAGGACGGCCTCAGACCTCTCCCCTGCCTCGGGAACCACAGGATGGGCAGGGCTCTTGCTGAGCCCTGTGAGCCTGGCCTCCTGGTTCAGGAATTGACCTGAGAGGGCACAAAAGACATCAGGTCAAGGTCAAGTGCAAGCAGTGCGGTTGAACAACATCTAACTTCGATTCGGGTGCTGGTGATCGACATATGCCCAGGTGTGACCCAGAGGAAGGGGAATATGACGTCATTGTCAAGGTGATGCCTGCAATACTGGGCTGGACACCCCCAGAGGCACCTGCACCAGTGTCCGGGGCGGGTGTAGGGAGGAGAGACCTGAGGCTATGTTCATTGCTGCCTCCACTTCTGGAAGCCAACACAGGAAAGGTGCCCCACCTGCAAACAGAGATTCCCCGGGGAGCATCCCTGGTGGTCCAGCAGCTAAGTTTCCACACTCCTAATGCAGGGAGCCTGGCTTTGATCCCTGGTCAGGGAACTAGATTCAGTTAAGACCTGGTGCAGCTAAATAAATATTTAAATAAAGAAACAAACAAAACCAGGGCTTCCCTGGTGGCTCAGTGGTAAAGAATCTGCCTGCCGATGCAGGAGACATTGGTTTAATCCCAGATCTAGGAAGATCCCACATACCTCGGACCAAGTAAGCCCGTGCTTCACAACTATTGGGCCTGTGCTCTAGAGCCCGGGAGCCGCAACTCCCGCAGCCCACTCGCCCTACAGCCTGTGCTCCGCCACAAGGGAAACCATTGTGACCAGAAGCCTGAACACTGCAACTAGAGAGTAGCCCGCGCTCACTGCAACTAAAGAAAAGCCCAAGCAGCAACGAAGACCCAACGCAGCCAAAAATAAACATTTAAAAATTATAAAATAAAGACACAGATACCCAGTCTCCTACTGAGGCAGGAGGACGAGATGGGTGAATAAATAGAGAAGGATGGTCCAGCCTTCCCTGCCCTCCTCCCGCCCAGGGATCTTGTTCGTGCGTGCACTTAGAGGGTGTGGGAAGCAGTGTCAGAATTCTCCAGGTCAAGCCAGGACATCACAAAGGCCGAGGGAACCGAGCTCTGCGTCCACGAGAGGAGCTCGCGCTTGGCAGGCAGGCTGCACTGAGACATCCAGCTCGGGTGCCAGGAAATCCTGCTTTCTAAACCCAGCCCTGGCAGCGGCTCCCTCCTTACTTGTGGGCAAAGGGCCCAGATGAAATGGCACGTGGAGGGAAGCCAGGCAGAGCGGGCCGCTGGGTGCGGGGCCATGGGCTGCCCTGTGTTTGCATGGTCTCCCTGAGTATAGAGCCAGAGAAGGATGAAGAGAAGGATGCCCCACTTCTTTGCTCCCTTTCCCCGAAGGTGAGTGAAAATTAGCAAAGTTCATTCCTACTCTAGAAAGTAGTCATGAAGCAAGAAATACACTTTTCACACTAATTTGAAAAGATACGTGCACCCCAAAGTTCACAGCAGTACTATTTACAACTGCCTAGATAGAGAGTGTCCAAAACCTGATGAATGGATAAAGGAGATGTGGTGTATAGACAATGGAATACTACTCAGCCATGACAAAGAATGACATTTTGCCATTTGCAGCAACTCTGTCCATGGAATTCTCCAGGCAAGACTACTGAAGTGGGTAGCCATTGCCTTCTGCAGGGGATCTTCCCGATCCAGGCACTGAACCCGGGTCTCCTGCATTGCAGGCAGATTCTTTACCGTCTGAACCACCAGGCAAGCCACCAAAAAAAATCGTTAAAAAGGAAAAAAAGAGACAGAGAAAGAAACAGACTTTTCATGAGCCACATAAAGACCACATTCCTGGACTTCCCTAGTGGTCCAGTGGTTACAAATCCTCCTGCCAATGCAGGCGACACGGGTTTGGTCCCTAGTCTGGGAAGATCCCACATGCCTTGGTGCGACCAAGTCCACATGCCACAACTACTGAAGCCCATGTGCCCAGGGCCGGTGCGCCGCACGAGGGAAGTCACCACAATGAGAAGCCTGAGCAATGCCGCAACTGGAGAGCAGCCCTCGCTTGCCACAACAAGAGAAAAGCCCATACCCAGCAACAAAGACCCAGCACAGCCAAAGTATAACTTTATAAAGGAGACCACATTTCTGTGGAGTTTCTCAGCCAAGTTAAGGCATGGGCGGCATCAGGCTCACCTTGGGAAACTGAACTCTGTGCCGTGATGGGCATGGCAAGCAGCCACCTACCTAACAGGCCGTGGCAGTTGCCGGAGAGGCCTTGGCCGTTGGCGATGTAGAAGCCCAGGTGGTTGCGCTGGTAAGGGGCTGGCTTTTTGTAGAGGTGGAGGAGGATGACAAAGGCCACAGTGCCCTGGATGCTGACGGTGACATTGGCATTGGCAGACACGGACACCTCCAGCCCCCGGCACCCCACGACTGTGCTCTGGTTGCAGGGGAGGACCAGCCTGTCCACACCATCCACAATGACCCTGCTGGGTGTGATCTCCAGGTAAGATCTCTCCGGCTTGTTTGCGAGGATGGTGATGGTGCGGAAGTATGTCCGCTGTTTCTTGTGGCCATTTGGAGGAGCAGGGGCCCCAATCAACTCTCCGTTCACCGTCACACCTCAAAGGAGGAGGGAAAGAGAGCAGCGGTTAGACAAACTGCCCCACTCCCACATGAAGGTATCAAATTAGAACTTCCTTCTTTTCCTGTGTTTCTAGAACCAAGAGCTTCTGCTCTCACGTGGGGACCACTCAGCGCCTAGTGAATGAATGAATGCATGCAGGAAGGTATAAGCGATTTTTGACCAATGTCCTGGGCGGGAAAAGCTGATGTAGGTTTCTGTGAAAATACACACACTGCTATATATAGAACAGATATTCCACAAGGACCTGTTGTAGAGCACAGGGAACTCTGCTCAATAATCTGTAATGACCGATATGGGAGGTAGGCTGGGCACCAAAGAATTGATCCTTTTGAGCTGTGGTGCTGGAGAAGACTCTTGAGAGTCCCTTGGACTGCAAGGAGATCCAACCAGTCAATCAGAAAGCAAATCAACCATGAATATTCATTGGAAGGACTGATGCTAAAGCTGAAGTTCCAATACTTTGGACCTGATGGGAAGAGACGACTCATTGGAAAAGGCCCTGATTCTGGGAAAGATTGAGGGCAGGAGGAGAAGGGGATGACAGAGGATGAGATGGTTGGAAGGCATCACTGACTCAATGAACATGAGTTTGAGCAAGCTCCGCAAGATAATGAAGGACAGGGAAGCCTGGCGTGCTGCACTCCATGGGGTCGCAAGGAGTCAGACACAACTCAGTGACTGAACAACACATGGCAAAAGCATCTTAAAAAAAAGAGTGGATATACGTATATGCACAACTGATTCACTTTGCTGTACACTTGAAACTAAAACAACATTGTAAACCAACTCTACTCTGATAAAAATTTAAAAGTGAAAAAAAAGTAAAAAAATAGAAAATAAAAGGGGGTTGACACTTGTCTGCTTTTGTTCCAAAACCTCTCGTGTGGCCGTGACACAGTATTTCTGATCCACTAGTTTCCACTACTCCTGATTTGAAGATCCCGGGACACTGTGAGCAGTGGGGTAAAATGCAAAGATTCGGTTCAGTTCAGTCGCTCAGTTGGGTCCGACTCTTTGCGACTCCATGGACTGCAGCACGCCAGGCCTCCCTGTCCATCACCAACTCCTGGAGTTCACTCAAACTCATGTCCATCAAGTCGGTGATGCCATCCAACCATCTCATCCTCTGTCGTTCCCTTCTCCTCCTGCCCTCAATCTTTCCCAGCATCAGGGTCTTTTCAAATGAGTCAGTTCTTCCCATCTGGTGGCCAAAGGATTGGAGTTTCAGCTTCAGCATCAGTCCTTCCAATGAATATTCAGGACTGATTTCCTTTAAGATGGACTGGTTGGAACTCTTTGCTGTCCAAGGGACTCTCAAGAGTCTTCTCCAACACCACAGTTCAAAAGCATCAATTCTTCGGCACTCAGCTTTCTTTATAGTCTAACTCTTGCTTCCATACATGACTACTGGAAAAACCATAGCTTTGACTAAACGGACCTTTGTTGGCAAAATAATGTCTCTGCTTCTTAATATACTGTCTAGGTTGGTCATAGCTTTTCTCCCAAGGAGCAAGTGTCTTTTAATTTCATGGCTGCTGTCACCATCTGCAGTGATTTGGAAACCCCCCAAAACAAAGTTTGTCACTGTTTCCACTGTTTGCCCATTTATTTGCCATGAAGTGATGGGACCAGATGCCATGACACCATGAGGAGTTGGGTAAAGTGCAAAGATTAGGATTTATTTATTTCTAGTCTGCAAGCGCAAGATCTTCTACTTTCTAGGCAGAACTCACCAGAGTCCGCGTGATCAGAGACCAGCCTCAGGATGTGCCCGGGTTCTCCATCAATGTTGAAACAGACGGTGAGGTTGCTCAAGGGGAAATCCACGACAAAGTGTGGGTCTCCATCCGCTGCCAGGCCAGGGCAAGAACGGGAGAGAAAAAGAAAGAAGAGACACTTATTGGGCACCTTCTCCATGTAAGCACTCTTTTCCTGGTTTTTCAATGGCACGTCCTCTGTGTCAACATGAGGAAGATGCCTGGGAGATGAAGAGATGCAGTGGTCACACAGGTAGCTTGTGGAAAGTAAATATTTGAATGCAGGTCCTCAAAATTCAGATCCAATGATCCTGTGATGACACTGCAGTCAACTGAGCTGCAGAGGTAAGCGGGGCCTCACCCTACCCCCCCACGACTACAGAGCCCACATTCTTCAATTTCCTATGTGGCTGCTCCTAACCCCTTCTGTCACGCTTAGACCAGCCTAGTTAAGTGATGTGGATGAGAACTTCCTGTCCTGCGACTGGAGAGCCACAGACCTAGAGGCGTTCCCAGCGCCAGTCGGACACAGCCCTTGCGTGCGTGGCAACGACTGAGCCCAGCTGAGAGCTGGGGACAAGTGAAGGACACAGAGGCGGCAGGAGGTCAGTCCACAATGACCGCGGCAATCCTCCTCTGGGGCCCACTGACATCACTGCTCTCAAAGTTCTGTCCGCAGATAAGACCACAGAGCTGGGCTGGCCCTGCTCCTCGCCTGGCCCCTCATTTTCACTCTGCTGAAGATGGATGGTCTTGCCTCTCACTGTACAGACAAAATATTTCCCGAGAGTCTACATCAGCTCTGTTTTCCCACACGGTTGGAGAGTTCGTTTTTCTCTATACACCAAACACACATGCTCCCAAATTCCCCTCTCCCTCATGTGTATGCGTACATGCATGCACAGGGCTGGTTTTCCTGTCTATGTACATATTCCCCCATTTGTATGTGGTGAGCGGTGGTGGACCAGGAGTTCGGTGTTTTCAAGCGATGAGCCAATTAAGGGTCTTGGAAGAACTGCTGAGAAACCCCTTCTGTCCCCAGCCTGACTCAGAGGGGCCTCTGGAAGAATCTGATTGATGTCACTGTAAATTGCCTCAAGCATCCAGTGAAGGACAACATAATAAAGACATACAAGGTACTTTAGTAGATGAAAAAGTGACAACCACTGACGATAAAAGTGCATATTTCTGGCACGTGGTGGGTACGCATGTAAGTATGTGACAGTTCTCTGAGAGCGACTTGTGCTCACACCATATCATTTGTACTCAAATCTTCCAAATTCCTTTACAAGGGAAGATGTTGCTTGCTCCAGAAAAAGAGAGGAGAGGTCTGGAAGTCTGGAAGTCTGGAAGTCATTACTCCACTCAGTATCCAAGAGGAAAGTTTTCTTGCATTCCATAACGCGTCTCCTACCCACTGGGGACGATGTGTTTCCTCTGCCCAGAGCTAATCTCCAGACTGTCGCTGGCTATGCAAACCTGCATGCCCAGTACGTCAGTGGCAAGGCAGTAAGGAAGGCTTACAAAGGCAGATGTGTACATTTGAAGAATAAAACCCAGTGCGTGGGTCATTATTCCATACAGATTTTTATTACAATCCCAGGAAGCTGGCCAAGGGAAATTTTATGGTATCGTTATCCGTTCTTCCCTTCTAAAGCCAAGGATTATGAAAATAATAAAATAATAATGTTTAAAAAGTGTGCACCCTGGCAGATAACTGTAACACCAGAAGCTGGAAGCGAGCATACTTCAGATCTCTAAAAACAAATGTCTTTTCAACTCAATCATGATGAACATGTGCCTCTGTCCAATCCACCCTTCTACCAGGGCTCCTGCTAGGGTCCTAAGGACTGTGTTATCTGTGGAGTTTATGTGATGGTGTAATGACAATTGGGGTTTTGAGAACTGCCCCTATGCTGCAGACTTGAGATAAATAAATATAGGTCCTCACATCTTGTTCTATGAGCTTATCTAACTGGCTTCAGGGAATTCCTGGTCATCTTAGCCCTAAATATCTCAATTCTCAATCACACACAAGTATATTCTTTCCTTTACCTGATGTTTTGGAGATTTTAATCCTTGGGTTGTATGGTTTCTTGACAGCAGGTCCTAGAGAGGAGAAAGAAGAGATCCACCACTGTTATTTATTTAAAGAGGGGGAGAAAAGTGAGAGGTATAGAGAGTTGAGATGAGTCAAATACAGCTTTCAGATACATTTGTGACCATTTAAAAACATTTGTTTTACAGGAGGAGCTTGGCCTCCCAACAGAAAGCATAAGGAGGGGTAACTATTTTATTCCTTTATAAATTAAATAATATTTTTCTTGCCTGTGATTTCTGTGTATATGATAGGAAAAAATGCAGAAAATATTCTATAGTTATGGAGGAGGGGGAAAGTAGAATTGTTTAATGGGGACAAAGTTTTAGATTTGCAAGATGAAAAAGTTCTGGAGATCTGTTTCACAATGATGTGCATATACTTGACACTGCTGAGCTGTACGCTTAGAAATGGTTACAGTGTAGAGGACAGACTGGTGGCTGCCAGGAGGGAGGGGGTTGGGGGAGGGCTGGTGGGAGGCTGGGGTTGGCAGATGTAAGCTTTTACAAATAAAATGGATAAACAGCAAGGCCCTACCCCATAGCAGAGAGAACCATATTCAGTATCCTATGACAAGCCAGAACAGAAAAGACTAAAAATAGAGAATGTATTTATGTACAACCGAATCACTTTGCTGTTCAGCAGAAACCAACACTGCATTGTACATCAACTACACTTCAATTTTAAAAAACAGTGGAAAAACAGTTATGATGGCAAATTTTACTTAACATGTTTTTGTGTAAAATAGCACTTTAAACAACCAGAAAGATACAAAAATGTAAAAGAAAAAGATATCATGGCAATCCAGGTCTAGAGCCATGAGTGTAAACACAATTCACAAAGCAGCAGCAAAAAAGAAATATTAAAAAATAACCCAAAAGTAAATTACTTTCTGTCAATAAAACAAAATTAATATCTTGTTTCAAGCTGTCTGTATTAACAAGATTATGCTCCTCTGATGCTTGTGCTTCACTGACTTTTGCACACAGAAAATGAAGATCACGGTATCTGAATGTTTTTAACTGCCCCCTTCTCTAACTGACCCCTCATCAGCATGACATGGACAGAGTCAGGTCAGCCACACGGGAGAAGTGACATCTCAGTCTGGATGCCTGCTTTGGGAGCCTTAAACTGTCACAGACACTCAAAAAATCTTAAAATTAAAAATTCATCGGCGCTTTAAACAAAAGGAGTAAATTGTCCTGAATACTAACTGATGCTTCAGGAGAATTTTATGTCTAATGAGCCTTTTGCTCAGTCGGTTGGTTATTCCCTCATCTGTGTTCTTGGCTCTCTGGGTCCAGGGTCATTTATGAGTTTGATGTCTCCTGAAGCTGTGGAAATTTGAGTTACTAACATCAAATCAAGATGTTACTCAAAAAAGCCATTTTCCCTGGACGTGGCACAGATCTTGTAGCGTGAACTCACAGTACCATGCAACTTACTTATTCTTCATCCTTTTCACCAGAATGAGTATTGTCCTAGTTTTGCCAAGACAAGCTCCACTCTTTCTAAAAACGCGCTGTAGCATTTTTTCACCTCTGCATCAGGGTCCACTTTTTGCTAAATTCCTAGTTCTGCACTCCTCATGGGAGAGGGTGTGTGACGTGTGCAGAACGCTCATTCTGTACTTAAGATGCTGCACATTAATCCTTGCAACAGCCCTTCAGGAAAGATACCACTATCTACATTTTACAGGTGAGAGAACAGAAGCTCAGGGAGGTTCAGAAACCCGCCCCAGGCCACAGCTGGCTAGGGGGAGCCTCGAGCTGAAACCGTCTGGATCCTGAGGTTGTGCTCCCCACCGTGATTCTCTCCAGGTGATCCTCAGAGTTTAGAATGTGAGGATCACGTGAGGCCCGGGTTCATGTCAGTTCCCTCACCTTAGGACATGTGAACCAGGCAGGAAGCTAATAAAAATGTCACATATGAAAAAGTGCTATTTTCCACAAGCAGAGATTCCTGAGAATATAACCTTTCGCTTTGGTTGAATTACTTTTCCTGCCCTTTCCCTGTTCTTTTCTTTTTTTTTGGCTGCACCTTAAGGCATGAGGGATCTTAGTTTCCTGCCCAGGGATTGAACCTGTGCCCTTCGCATTGGAAAGTGGATTCTTAATCACTGGAACACCAGGGAAGTCCCTCTTATTCTTGTTTCTACTATTTTCCCCTGAAAAAAAGCACTGGGACAGATAATAAAAAATTTCTGTTTCAACTCTGGATTCTCTTATATAGAAGAACTTAGTTTCTCCTATATAATTTAAATAATATCTATAATAAAATAAAATTTCATTAATTTTATTTTATTGTAAACAAAATCATTAAAATTTTAATGAAAACGTTAAAAGTAAATTCATAAAATATACAAGACACGGGCTATGACAAACCTAGACAGTGTATTAAAAAGCAGACATCACTCTGTTGAAAAAGGTCTGTATAGTCACAGCTATGGTTTTTCCAGTAGTCATGTATAGATGTGAGAGTTGGACAATAATGAAGGTTGAGCGCCAAAGAATTGATGCTTTCAAATTGTGGTGTTGGAGAAGATTCTTGAGAGTCCCCCGGAGAGCAAAGAGATCAAAACCGTCAATCCTAAAGGAAATCAGTCCTGAACATTCACTGGAAGGACTGATGCTGAAGCTCCAATACTTTGGCCACCTGATAACAAGAGCTGACTCATTGGAAAAGACCCTGATGCTGGGAAAGATTGAAGGCAGGAGAAGGAGGTGGCAGAGGATGATATGATTGGATGGCATCATCGGCTCAATGAACATGAGTTTGGGCAAACTCTGGGAGATAGTGAAGGACAGGGAAGCCTGGTGTGCTGCCGTCCACGGGCTCAGAAAGAGTTGGGCACAACTGAGTGACTGAACAACACACTACAATATACAGTAAAATTTCACTTTATTTTACCTATAAAATTTTATCATATAAATTTTATTTTTATCCATATAAAATCAAGCATACATGACATAACTGAAGTATTTAAAAATATAGAAAGGTGGGCTTCCCTGGTGGTCCAGTGGATAAAAATTTGACTTGAAACGCAGGGGAAACTGGTTTGAGCCCTGGTCGGGAAGGATCCCACATGCCACCGAGCAACTAAGCTCGTGTGCCATGACTACTGAGCCTGTGCTCCAGAGCCCAGGAGCCGCTACTACTGAGCCCACGTGCAGCAAGTACTGAGGCCTGTGTGCCCTAGAGCCTGTGCTCCACAACAAGAGAAACCACTGCAAACAAGCCTGCATGCCACGACCAGAGAGTAGCCCCCACGCTCCCCAACTAGAGGAAACCCACGCGCAGCAGTGAAGACCCACCACAGCTCAAAACATAAAATAAACAAATCTTTAAAAAATACATAGAAAGGCACTTAAAAATGAATATTTGTTTACTTGTCTGTTCATCCCTGTGGGTGGTGGTAGGCACTCAATATTGATGATTTATCGATAGACTGACTTTACCTTCTTTAACTTCTCTAGAGCGATCCACGGTTTATAATAACAATACAAACACAAGCTAACCCACCGTTGGCTAGGAGCTGCAGGAATAGAACAGTGTTTATAAAAATCATGATACAAGAAAATAAAAGAGATGACCTTGGCCTGAAAAAGCAGCTGGAAAGGGCCATGCGGGTCCCCACACTGAAACTCCTATGTGCTCACCTGGCTGCAGGTGCGTGCCCCGCAGGCTCTGCATCACGGTTTCGGGTCCAGTGGCCGGGGACGTGCTGGACATGCCATAGGCGGCTTCTGGGGTCTCTGTCCGCGGTGCTGACTTCAGCGTCATGGATGTGAAAGGGGTGAGGAAGCGGTGGTTCATGGCCAGAGCCTGGGCCTCCTGCCTCAGCCGCTCCCTTTCTGGCTCCTCGATGCTCTGCAGCCAGGCACTCAGCAGCTCCTTCAGGGTCAGGTAGCTCCAGAGACGTTCCAGGTGGTTGGGCTCCTCCTGGCCGCGCCCTCTGGGCCTGGAGCTCTGCGGGACGTCGATCCCCACCTTCCGGGGCTCCACGGGCACGTCCTTCTTGAGCACCACAAACTTCTTACTGTTGCTGGCCGTGACCTCCACGTGCAGCCGGTCCATTGCCCTGTCCACCAGCTTCCCCGCGATGACGATCTCCGAGCCGTTGAAGTAGTTGGGGAACAGGGTCCTAGTGGCACGCTCCACCAAGCCGGGAGGATAATCCACGCGGATGTCAGAGAGGAGCGGGGTCCTGATCTCATCGTAGAACCTGGAGAGGAGGAATGGAGAGGGAGAATCAGGGCCTGCCTGGGCGGCAAGCAGGATGCGGCTTAGAGGAAACCGTGGACTGTTGGGGAGGCAGTGATGATCTTAGAAGCAGCCAAGTCCAACATCCCACCCAGAACATCTCAGACAAGAGGCCGTGCAACAGAGGCTTGAATACCACTGGTGACAGGGAACTCACTACCCCACAAGCTCCCTCGTCTCTTGCCCACTGTTCTGAGGAGGACCAGGGAGCTCCTGGCAGTAAATCATGATTTTCCTTCCTGCAAGTTCCACCCACTGGTCTCAGTTTTACTTCTGGAGTAACATAGCGTGAATGAGGGTAATCCACCTTCAGTATTTAGATGCTGGAAGACACTCACCTTCAGATGGGTACAGGCACTGCTGCATATCCCGTGAATATGCATACTCCCTCTTACCTAGCCTAATCCATCTTGACAAGGCTTCACAGAATATAATTTCAAGGATCCCTAACAGTCCTGCCAATATTTGATGTGGTTTTTCTTGTTAAATTCTATTATCCGGCCAGAATCCTCCTGTCACAGGTGAGAAGGCTGAGCCACAGAGGGTCTTAAGGCCTCAAGTCACAAGGAAAGGCCAGAAAGTGAACCCAGATGCACAGAGACGCTGCCCATCAACGCACTGCTGATCAGACTCAGGGTCCAGCCTCACGTCCAGGCCTCCCGCCTAGCCTGCCCTTCCCACCGCAAGGACACAGGCAGACTTGGGGTCCAGCCTCACGTCCAGGCCTCCCGCCGAGCCCACCCCTGCCCTCCCCTTGCCCTGAGGACACAGGCAGACCACGGACCCGATGAGCTGGGCACGGGCGTCGTGGTCTTCGTGGACACGCCGTGTGAGCCCACAGTTCTCCAGGGACAGCTTCTCCAGCAGCTTGAAGTCCACATCAGCCCCGATGCCCACGGTGAAGATGCAGACCCGGCCCCGGGCGGCCTCCCGGGTGTTGTTGAGGATCTTGAGGGTGTGGGTCTCCCCGACGGTGGGCTTCCCGTCCGTCAGGAAGACCACAAGGGACACGCTGCGGTCCTCAATGTCGTTGTGGGCCACGTAGTCGTTGAGCAGCTGGATGCCCCTCTGCAGGGCCCCGTTGATGTCCGTGCCTGCGGGACACAGAGCACGATGCTGGAGGCTGGCTGCCTCCCTCACCTGGACACGTCTTCGCACCCCTCCCATGCACCTGCAGGAGTAACAGGTGGGGAGAGTAGCCCCCTGCACTCACTCCAGGCCACACGGGTGGCCGAGAAACTCCGCAGATGCACAGGAATGGCACACTTATATAACTTTGTCCTGAAGGTGTCTGATGGCCTTCCCCGGTGGCTCAGTGGGTAAAGAATCCGCCTGTACACTCTTTACAATAGCTGGGACACAGAAGCAACCTAGATGTCCATCGGCAGACAAATGGATAAGAAGGCTGTGGTACATATACACAGTGGAGTATTACTCAGCAATTAAAAAGAATGCATTTGAATCAGTTCTAATGAGGTGGATGAAACTGGAGCCTATTATACAGAGTGAAGTAAGACAGAAAGAAAAACACCAATACAGTACATTAATGCATATATATGGAATTTAGAAAGATGGTAATGATGACCCTAGATGCGAGACAGCAAAAGAGACACTGATGTAAAGAACAGACTTTTGGACTCTGTGGGAGAGGGCAAGGGTGGAATGATTTGAGAGACTGGCATTGAAGCATGTATGTTACCATATATGAAACAGATTGCCAGTCCAGGTTCGATCCATGAGGCAGGGGGCCCAGGGCCGGTGCACTGTGATGACCCTGAGGGATAGGATGGGGTGGGAGGTGGGAGGGGGGTTCAGGATGGGGAACACATGTACACCCATGGCTGATTCATGTCAGTGTATGGCAAAAGCCACTACAATATTGTAAAGTAATTAGCCTCCAATTAAAATAAATAAACTTTTTCAAAAAAGAATCTGCCTGCAATGCAGGAGACATGGGTTCGATTCCTGGGTCAGAAAGATCCCCTAAAGGAGGAAATGGCAACCCACTCCAGTATTCTTGGCTGGAGAACTCCATGGACAGAGGAGCCTGGCGGGCTGCAGTCCACGGGGTCACAAAGAGTCGGACACGACTGAGCGACTGAGCACACGTGAGGGTCTGACGGTGCCCAGCTCAGGAGTCTCCACTCCCTGAGCCTGACCCATCTGCACCTCTTTCGGAGAATCGCTTTGGAAAGGGCAGGAGGGTGCTGAGTGCAGGGACTTGGAGAAAGAACGCACCCCAGAGGGAAGGAAGTAGTGTGTGTGGAGGTGGGAATGTAGAGACCTTTTTGGGAATGTTACCTGTGGCCTGGGGCTGGAGGACGAGGATTAGAGGACTCACTCATTATTTTTTTTTATTGCTGGCATCGCCTTTCCGGCTTCCTGCCTCTTCAGGGTCTCCCCTGCTCATAAGGACCCCACCAAGCGAAGGCTGTCCAGTTTACACCTCCCGCCGCCCCTGCCATTTCTAATTCAGACACGCTTCTCACTAGCACCTCTGATTAAAGTCAGGGGACAGTGTCTGCTGCAGTGCTGGATAGATATTTCGCTTGGGGTAAGGCGAGATGGATGGCAGGTGGAAGTTAAATCTACCAACTAACACAAGGCTTCTAGTTGCTAAGAGTTTCATTCAACTCTGCTGCAGCTGCTCTACCATTGCCAAGAAAAGCCAAGAGTTCTGACAGCAGCCGTGAACACTTATTTCCTTTTTCTGACCCCAGTGGTTATTTTATTAAGTGGCCTTATTGACAGACCAAATATTTCGCTCATTTTAAGTACACAGTTAATGATTTTTAGTAAATGTATAAAGTTGTGTACCCATCACCACCATCCTGCCACCTGACTGGCGTGCTTTTTAATCTCCCTGCAAAATCTACCATATTTGATTGAACCAGAAAATTTCCCCCATTGCTTCACATCCTGCAGAATTTCTGGCTGAAAATATAGATGTCTGTGACTGTGCAAGCACATTGCTCATTCATTCTAAGGTGCACACATGGTCCACACGTAAGGGAAACTTACAGCTGAGACAGCATGCAGCACTTCTCTGGGTTCGCCCGCTTGCCTCTCCAAATGCCTCGCCTAGCTTCACGTTGCCTCTGAAGGTGTGGACATGGACCAGAAGGCAGGTGTTTATTTCCTCTTTGATCCAGAACTTAAGCGATGATGCCAAATCTCTCACTGCACTTTAAAGCCAAGGATAGCCCCAGGCAAAGGATGTGCTTAGCTTTTCTCACGCCAGGCACAGCAGGGCTTGGCACCGAACCTCTGTTAAGTTGAGGCATCTTCTGCACACTTAACAGCGGGGGTGGGTAGCGGGGGCTGGGACTTCCCTGGTGGTCCAGAGGCTGAGACTCCAGGCTCCCAAGGCAGGAGGCCTGCTTTAATCTCTGGTCAGCGAACTAGATCCCACATGCCAACAAGAAGAGTTGGCATACCACAACTACAAGATGCCTCATGATGCAAGTAAGTCCTGGTGCAGCCAAATAAATACAAAAAATGCAAAAACAACGGGAGGGGCCTCTCTCCCCAGGGAGAGTTCACATGGCGCCTCCCCAACCATTCCACTGAGAGCTCTCCCAGGGATATTAAAGGACCACAGTGCACCAGCAGGAGGGACTATCTGGGTGAAAATGGCCGTGTGTGTGTGTGTGCTTAGTCGCTCAGTTGTGTCTGACACTTTGCAAAACCTGCCGGACCGTCCATGGGGATTCTCCAGGCAAGAATGCTGGAGTGGGTTGCCATGCCCTCCTCGGGGGGATCTTCCCGACCCAGGGATCGAACCCAGGTCTCCCACATTGCAGGAGGATCCTTTACCAGCTGAGCTACCAGGGAAGCCCAAAAATGGCCATATCTGACAGCTAGAGAAGACTTCCTGTGTGCGGCCACTGTTCTAAGTACTTTAAATATTTTAACTCATCCTAAAAACAAGTCCATTATATCCTCATTTTACAGACGAAGAAAAGGAGGTAGAGAGAGGTTAATGCCTCATAGCTGGTGGAGCTGGATTCAGATCCAGACAGTCTGGCTTCGGAATCCATGCTCATCTCCTGATGAGGAGAGGAGATTAATTATCTGTTCATCTGCAGAGGCTGGGTCAATGAAGTGCTGAGACCAAAAAAAGGAAACCAGTGTGGTTTCTAAGGTTTAGATTCCAAAAGGGCACAACATGCATTAACTGTTTTCTAAAGCTTTATCCTGCTCCCCACCCACACACACATAGCATTCTAATAATAAGCAGCATCTTTAAAATAAACTCATGTTAATGCATATTCTTTAAGTAGATACTGTATGTCAGGAGCTATGCCAAGTTGCTGTTGCTCAGTCACTAAGTCGTGTCCAGCTCTTTGCAATCCCATGGACTGCAGCACACCAGGCCTCCCTGTCCTTCACCATCTCCTGAAGTTTGCTCAAACTCATGTCCTTTGAGTCAGTGATGCCATCCACCATATGATCCTATTGTCCCCTTCTCCTCCCACCTTCAATCTTTCCCAGCATCGGGGTCTTTTCCAATGAGTTGGCTCCAGGAACTGCAGGCTAAACAAAGATGAAGGGAAGTCTCTTTCCTCAGAGACTTCCCAACTTCCTTCCAAGGATCATCACTAAAATATTAACTCTAAACTTTCATTTCTCGCTTCAACCAGTAAAACAATTCCTAGATCACACTGTTGTGGAAACTGGTAGAAATCCCATTGTATCCATAAAGCAAAATTCCATTCACACAAGATCAAGTTCTAAACAAAGTTCATTTGGGAAACCAGAGCTTTGCCTTGGATGGAAAATAACCAACTATGAGTGATGAGAAACTCAGACGGAAGAGGGTGGACAGAGCTGGGTGTTTTCTGTCTCCAGCTCTCGAAAGCAGAATCACCTGAATCCCCCAGGAGACAGCGTCTCTACGGGCCTTTAGGAAGGATGGTAAAGGTCCAGTCAACATGCCAATACTGAGCTTCCGCCAGGCGCCCACTGTCCTCAGGATGAGGTGACAGCGGGAGTAAGATCTGGGTCCAGGGTTGACGGCACAGACAGCCAGCACAGTTGGTAACACACTGTCCTGAGTCTCAGATCATCCCAGAGCTCTTTCTGGCCTTTCCCCTCACCTGCGTCCTTACCTAGGCACCATCCCCCGGCGAGGGTGCAAAGGCTCCGGCACCTTTCTACCTAGAGCTTTTCCCAGGCCACCTGTAGTCCAGGAGGACTAACAGCTCGGGGGGGCGGCTCCATCTGCTGCCTTAAGGTTCTCACACTCAAACACACAAAACACTGAATCATCCACTTGGCTTTCATCCCTGGCCCCGAAAATCGCTTTACAAAAAGAGCTGCATTGTTTGGGATCCGTGAGATAAACCAGGAAAGGCTCCAAAACCTATCAGGTATTTCCCCTGTAACTTATTTGACCATCTTAGTTCAGTGCCCAGAAAAGAAGCAGCAAGCTCCTGGGGAAAGTGCTCACCTGTTATCTCCTCTCTGGTGATCAGCGTCAACTTTCAAATACCTGTATCGCGTCTCAGCAAACAGGCAAAGAGGACGTGCTTACCTCCGCTCGGTGACATGTGATGGATGTAGACTTTGCCGTCTCTGATGCTGTCAGGAGTAACCGACACCAAACGGTCCTTCCACACTTTAATCCGGTTGGAAAACCCAACGATATTGAAATGGTCCTGGGGCCGCAGGTCATGCAGAATCGTGAAAAGGGCATCCTTGGTCTAGGCAAACACAAAAGCAAGTCCAGTCGTGTCCTATCACATGAGTCTACACATCCCCCTGGCTTGGAAACTGCACGCTGGGACCAATCCCAGGGTTATAATGAAGTGCCTGCTCTGTAAAGGGACTTGGATAAATGTCAAGGAACTTTATCACCTGGCCAGGAAAAAAAAAATGGCTCAGTGGGAAAGAATTTGCTTGCAATGCAGGAGACTTGAGTTTGACCCCTGGATCGGGAAGATCCCCTGGAGGAAGCAATGGCAACCCACTCCAGTATTCTTGCCTGGAGAATCCCATGGACAGAGGAGCCTGGCGGGCTACGATTCACTGGGTCACAAATGAGTCGGACAAGACTGAGCAACTAAACAACATGTTACAGCTTTATATAAAGCACAAATGTTTTCCACGTATGAAATGTCCTGTATGCTCCAATCCACATACATCAAGCCCGAAGCCTCTGGAACTTCACGACTGCTGTTCTCGAGACCTGGAGTGTTCTTCCCCGCGGCCTTATGCCCCTGTTTCATCTGACAAGTCCTTAGTCATTCTGCAAAACCCAGCTAATGTGCTACATTCTGTATTTGAAACATTTTCTAGCTCCTCCAAAGAGAGAGGGCCTTCTCTCCTCTAGGCCAGCACTGCCCTCAACGTACTTACAGAGGAACGTGCCTCACCCGTCACGACTGCAGTCTGCTCCACGTCTCTTTCCCTTCCTCCAGTGAAGGTAGGTTCCATCTTTTTTTTTTTTTTTTTGGCTGTGCTGGGTCTTTGTTGTGGCACTGGGGCTTCTCTAGTTAAGGAGCAAAGACCTGGTTTCCCTGAAGCACGTGGGATCCTAATTCCCTGAACAGGGATTGAACATGCGCCCCCCTGCGTTGGCAGGCGGACTCTTAGCCACGGGGCCGCCAGGGACCTCCCTCCATCTGTCTTCTTATCACCCAGAGCGGAGAACTCCTGACACACGCTAGAGAGAAGTGAAGGGATGGAAGGACACAAGGACGGATGACAGGACGGGCGCGGACCAAGACCAGCACTTGGAGGATGACGCGCCGCGGCGGAGCGGCGTAGGAAGGCGCTACAGGGGCGAGGGCCCCGAGGATGCGGCGCGGAGGACCTGGGTAACGTGAGAAACGGGGGGACAGCCCGGAAGGAAGCCGGTCATATGTCACCACGCGGAACACAGGTCGCCAGCGGGAACTTGCCGTATCCAACACAGGGAGCCCCCAGCCGGTCCCCCGGGACCACCGAGAGGGGCGGGATGGGGTGGGAGGTAGGCTCGAGAGGGAGGGGACATGCCTCTGGCCGATCCATGTGGATGCACAGCCGAAACCATCACAATATCGCAATCACCCTCCAATTAAAAACAAAATAAAATTTAAATAAATACTTAAAAAACATTACACTGTACACCTTAAACTTACCACGCTGTATATCAACTGTTCCTCACTACAACTCGGGGGAAATCAAGTGACAAACAAAAAACAAAAAACAACAGCCCCTTCTCCGAGATCCTCTTTCACGTGACACACACACACCTCTTCTGGCACTCATGACATGGCAGTGTTGTTATTTCTTCCAGGACCTCTGCATCTGCCGTTCCCTGTGACGGATGCTCTGTCCCACAGTCGGCATGCCCGCTGCCCCTACTCGTCCTTCGGTTCTGGGTTCACTCGCTCCTCTGTCCTTTCGAGCCAGCACCCTGGCCCCCGGCTTCGCAGCGTCGATAGAGAGAATGTGATGACATATTTGCGCATTTGCTGAATGGTCCAACTCAGCCCCACGTCTCCGTATGCAGGAGGTTTTCCTGCTCCATCACGCTTGGGTCATACCCGGCAGAGCCTGCCAGCATGGCGGGTTCTTGGTGCAGGCTTGCAGAGAAAAGTGAGTGCTGGGAAGACTCTCCACCTGTGACACCAGACTCCTCAAAACAGCAGTCCCCCTGTTTCCTCCCTGCCCTCCCAACACAACAGTTGGCACATTGTGGGCTGTCAGTAAATAGCTGCTGATTGAGTAATTGAGAGACAGAGAGGGAGGGAGAATTCTACTGAGTGGTTACAAAGGAAGGAGGAGAGATATAGCCCCCATCTTTGAGAAGCTAAGACAGAACATGGAGAAGGGTGATGTGCAGGAAACGCGGCTGAATGATGGACAGCATGAAAGCAAGAATGAGTGGATCAGATCGTGACAATAAACAGATGCGGGTGGAGGGCCCTGAGCGCGCCGCTGGCGGAACTCCGGGAAGCTGGCCCCACCTTGACCCCTCACCCTTCCACCGGCTCAGAGCCAACACGGCCCCAGCATGAGCAAAGACGGGCTCAGCATCGCTCTCCATCCGAGAGGCTGGACCTCTGGGAAGCCTGAAGGTCCACAGCTGGGCGGTGACACACAGGCCCGGCAAGCCAAGGCAGTCCCTGGGACAGTATAGTCGGGGGCCCGCTGCTAAGGCATTCACTTGGACACGTTCCCGCTGTTGGGGTTCAGAGCTGGCAGGGCCCCCCAGGGTGCGGGCTGGGGCCTGGGGAATCTCCTCAGAAGGCTGCTGTTTGCTTAGCGGCTGGCATCCCTAAGGATCCTTAAATAGCGAGCTCAAGCCCTCGAGAGGGGCTGGCCTGGCTTCTTGGCTGCTGTTTTTCCCCATCATAAAGGATTCGCTGCTTTAGAAGCAGTCCTTCAAGTCTCTCCACCCTCCTCCCCTGAGCTCAGCAATGAAGAGCTTCTGATGACCTTGTAAGGCCACAGCTCGGACTTGTCCTCAGGAGCACTGGGGCAGGCAGACCCACGGGCTCCCGGGAGTTCCAATTCCAGTTGCCTCGGGGCCTTTGTGCTGGTCTCCAGGTCCTTATTCCAAGGGGCGGGGGCAGATGCTGCCTGGAGCCACCACCACCCATTAACCCTTCCTGAGCTCCGACCGGCTCGTGGTCTGGGGAGCTCTGCGTTCTGCAGAAGGCTGAACAGGCAGGAGCAAGGCGAATGCCCAGATAGAAGGGGGACTGTGAGGTGGCTTCAGCTGCTGCTTCTGCACCCTGCAGTTATATGCTGAAGACAGGCAGAAACCTGGGCAGGCTTTTCCCAAGAGTACGCCCTAGAGACCAAGGTAAGCACATTCTAGAAAGATCAGAGGAAGCCCAGAAAGACTAGAATGGACGGTGCAAGCTGGTTCAAAGGCCTGAGCTACCCTGGAGGCACTGACTGGTCATATCCACTCCGTGGCGATCCCAAAGGGCACCCAGCAAACACAAGCCTCTACACGTCACCAGAAGGGCTCCTTACGATGTTCCAAGCTGTGTCTGGACTGAAGGAAGATACAAAAGATACACCAATACAAAGGAGAGAGGCAAAGGAAATACTTCTCATTGTTCAGACAGTAAAGAAGCTCCCTGGCCTGCAGGAAGCGTTCAGACAAGACCCCCTTTAATCTGAGCCTCGCGGAAACAGAGACTAGGGATGACTGGCTCCTTGAAACAGTTCCGCAGAGAGGAATCCTGCTCGCAGGTACTTCCCTTGGGTTTGAAAGGAGGGGGGAAAGTATTTCCTCTGAAAACAATGTCTTAGAAGTTAATTCCAGCTCTGCCTCTGGTTTATTATTAAGTAAGCCTTTTCATCTCTGTCCACTTAAGTTCTTTCAGGAGCAAGGAGAATGTAAATAAATAAAGAGGAGCTCTCGGTTTCAGATTCTCTGTTCATCAGTGTGGCTGGCGATGGTCCCTCTTGGTCTAGTGGGTCTTCAGGAAAAGGGAACTGTGCAACCTTCCCTGGCGGTGTCTGTCAGGGGAGGGGCAGGGCTGGGCCCCTGGAGGTGCAGCCCCTTTTACACCACTTACTGTCTCCTTGTTAGGGCTGCTCCCAGGGTGGGGAGTTTCTGGGAACTGCTCTGTCTAGAGGGCTTAGAGCCCCTCTGTTAAGCCAGCCTAGAGACAAGATGGACCTTCCTTTCCCTTCCCTGCAAAACTGAGCCTGAGCAGCTGCAGGCTCTTGGCTCAGCCCTCGAGGGGGTGAGTGTTCCAACTACACACGTTTTGAACCACTCACTCTGAGACATTCCCCAAGGAGAGAAGACCCTTAGGGGACCCATCAGTGGAGCCCATGGAAAACCCAGCTGCCCACCCACTCCATCAGGGTACCCGCTGACTCTCCTCAAATCTTTCTGTGTCCCTGCCGAACCACCCGCACCAGGAACCAAGTCTGACACAAAAGGTTTTTGTACCAGCCCTGGGGTGGTTACAAGTCCATGACATCATAGAGGAAGTCTAAGGTCAAGGGTCTTAGACACCAGACATGCCAAGCTTTCAGCAGAACGGCCCTGCTGTGCTCCGAAGCAGTCCTCTCGCTCGCCCCATTCTAAAATGTTTGCTGAGGAGCTGACATTTTCCCTTTCCACACATTCCTTCTGGATGAACCCAAGAGAAAATCCTCTGTGAGTCTTCTCATCAAAACAAAAGAAAGCTAAGAACTTCTAAAAGTCTGGCTCGAGCCACGACAGAGAATTGTGCTCAACAGAGAAGTACCCTAGAATGCCCTAAGTTTCTGAGAGGTAATACTGGGAAGTGGAATACACCCATCATCAACTGGACACAAATGGGCCTTCTCCCTTCGCAGGTGGAGACAAGGGACCAGGGCGGGGTCTGGAAAGAGGTGTGGGACTGTCCTCCTGTGCGGTGCAGTCCCTCTTGCGGCCAGCAGGGGGAGAGCGCCATCCCCAGGACTGGCGATGGAGTCCCGCTACTGGAAGGACAGACAAAAACAGTCTGTGATCCCTTCAAAGTTTGCAACGTCAGGTTCTCCTTGCAACCTCAAATTACCTGTCTAAGTTGGCACTGAGTAAGAATGAAGATGTCCAGCATCTCGGCCTCTCTGTGCGCCCTCCATAGACATCCACCCAAGTCACCCTGCAGTCACCGTCACGGCTAAAACCACAGCAGCCATGCTGAGACAGCCGGTTGCGGCCGGGCCCTGGGCACCGATGATGCTTCAGTGGGAGTATTCCAAGACCGTGGCATTTCAAGGTCACAAACATGGATTCCATAAAAGGAAGCACAACCGTACTTGGACACGCTACAGGCCTTTCAATGGTTTGAAGTTTTTTGAAATCATATCCAGACTGACCCGCCAAGTGATTTTTTTTAAATCCCATCTTTACCAGCAAGGCAATAAACTGAGTGAGAAAGACCATTTCTCCATAATGTATTCGTGTCTATATCATTGTTATGTTTTCCAGAAAAATCTAGCAACAAATTGGTTTCAAAGAAGAACCTCAAACATTAAAAAATATCACCCTACTGATGATGATGGGCTTCCCTGGTGGCTCAGAGGTTAAAGCATCTGCCTCCAATGCGGGAGACCCAGGTTCGATCCCTGGGTTGGGAAGATCCCCTGGAGAAGGAAATGGTAACCCACTCCAGTATTCTTGCCTGGAGAATCCCATGGACGGAGAAGCCTGGTAGGCTACAGTCCATGGGGTCGCAAAGAGTTGGACATGACTGAGCGACTGAACGGAACAGAATGGAACTGATGACAAAGTAAGCACAGTTCAAGAGGTTATACAGACTCATAAAGGAAAACATTGAATGCACAAAGCATGACGCCCTACTGTCACCTGTGTCATAAATGACTCTCAAAGTGAAACACATTATATAATTTATATTAAAAATAAAAAATGAAAACTGTACTACAAGAAACATAAAACATCAAAAGGTGTCTATGTCTAATACAAAGAACTGGTTGAAAAAAACAAAAACTATTTTTCTACTGACCAAAGTGTTCTTTTCAGAGAAAGAGCAGAAATTCAGAAGCTTTCTTTACACCATTAGAAAATTGGGGCTAGAAGTTATCAGATCTTCCAATATTTTAAAACAGTTTGAGTGTACCCTTATGGAAGAAAGCGAAGAAGAACTAAAGAGCCTCTTGATGAAAGTGAAAGAGGAGAGTGAAAAAGCTGACTTAAAACTCAACATTCAGAAAACCAAGTTCATGGCATCCTGTCCCATCACTTCGTGGCAAATAAATGGGGAAAGAATGGAAACAGTAACAGATTTTATTTTGGGGGGCTCCAAAATCACTGTAGATTGTGACTGCAGCCATGAAATTAAAAGACACTTGCTTCATGAAAGAAAAGCTATGACCAACCTAGACAGCATATTAAAAAGCAGAGGCAATACTTTGCCAACAAAGGTCCATCTAGTCAAAGCTATGGTTTTTCCAGTAGTCATGTACGGATGTCAGAGTTGGACTATAAAGAAAGCTGAGCGCTGAAGAATTGATGCTTTTGAACTGTGGTGTTGGAGAAGACTCTTGAGAATCCCTTGGACGACAAGGATATCAAACCAGTCCATCCTAAAGGAAATCAGTCCTGAATATTCATTGAAAGGACTGATGCTAAAGCTGAAACTCCTATACTTTGGCCACCTGGTTCGAAGAACTGACTCCTTAGAAAAGACCCTGATGCTGGGAAAGATTGAAGATGGGAGAAGGGGAAGACAGAGGATGAGTTGGTTGGATTGTTGGATGTCCACCGACTCGATGGACATGAGTTTGAGCAGGCTCCGGGAGCTGGTGATGGTCAGGGAAACCTGGAGTGCTGCAGTCCACGGGGTTGCAAAGAGTTGGACACAACTGAGCGACTGAACTGAACTGAACCGTGCGTGTGTGTGCTAAGTTGCTTCAGTTGTATCCAACTCTTTCCGATCCCATGGACTGTAACCCACCAGGCTCCTCTGTCCATGGGATTCTTCAGGCAAGAATATTGGAGTGGGTTGCCATGCCCTTCTCCAGGGGATCTTTCTGACCCAGGGATCGAACCTGTGTTTCTTACATCTTCTGCATTTGCAGGAGGGTTATTTACCACTAGTGCCACCTGGTAAGCCCTAAAACAGTTTAGTAAATACTAAACATTAACTTGAAATTTCACCTAGAAGGAAATAGAAAGTAATAGTATTTCTTAGGTCTCTACCCTGTTCACACTATCATGAAGAGCATTATTTTTGAAATTAAACAAAATCATAGGGCTCCTGTATTTTAAAATACATTATTATAAGCTATTAAAATTTCATTTATTGTTTGAATTCTAATTTCATATGCTCCTTCAATGCAGTACTGTGCTAGATTATAACTCTAGTTCTGATCACCCAATCTGTGCAAAAATATTATTAAATGGGTGCTTCTTCATAGCGAGAGAAAAGCACTGTTCTAGTACAAATTCAGATCTAAATGCAAGTATTGGGACTTTCCTGGCAGTGCAGTGGTTAAGACTCTGCACTTCCATTGCCTAGGGCTCAGGTTCTATCCCTGGTCAGGGAACTAGGATCCCACATGCTGCGTAGAAAGTCCAAAATAAATAAAATACTGTAGATTTCAGTGGCACACACAAAAATGCCAGTATTACTTTAGGACTGGTTCCAAAAGAGAATTTCTAATGAAATTCTGGCTAAATAAAAAAAGTCTGAATATATTTAGACATTAGAGCATCTTTTGCAATATAAACATCACTATATTTATTAGTCTCTGTGTTTGGATTAATGTTATTCTAACTTGAGAAGCAGGAAGCAACAGTTAGAACTGTACATGGAACAACAGACTGGTTTCAAATAGGAAAAGGAGTACGTCAAGGTTGTATATTGTCACCCTGCTTATTTAACTTATATGCAGAGTACATCATGAGGAACGCTGGTCTGGAAGAAGCACAAGCTGGAATCAAGATTGCCGGGAGAAATATCAATAACCTCAGATATGCAAATGACACCACCCTTATGGCAGAAAGTGAAGAGGAACTCAAAGGCCTCTTGATGAAAGTGAAAGAGGAGAGTGAAAAGGTTGACTTGAAGCTCAACATTCAGAAAACTAAGATCATGGCATCTGGTCCCATCACTTCATGGGAAATAGATGGGGAAACAGTGGAAACAGTGTCAGACTTTATTTTGGGGGGCTCCAAAATCACTGCAGATGCTGATTGCAGCCAGGAAATTAAAAGACGCTTGCTCCTTGGAAGGAAAGTTATGACCAACCTAGTTAGCATATTAAAAAGCAGAGACATTACTTTGCCAACCAAGGTCCGTCTATTCAAGGCTATGGTTTTTCCCGTGGTCATGTATGGATGTGAGAGTTGGACTGTGAAGAAAGCTGATCGCCGAAGAATTGATGCTTTTGAACTGTGGTCCTGGAGAAGACTCTTGAGAGTCCCTTGGACTGCAAGGAAATCCAACCAGTCTATTCTAAAGGAGATCAGTCCTGGGTGTTCATTGGAAGGACTTATGCTGAAGCTGAAACTCCAATACTTTGGCCGCCTCATGTGACGAGTTGACTCACTGGAAAAGAGTCTGATGCTGGGAGGGATTGGGGGTAGGAGGAGACAGGGATGGCAGAGAATGAGATGCCTGGATGGCATCACTGACTCGAAGGACATGAGTTTGAGTGAACTCCGGGAGTTGGTGATGGACAGGGAGGCCTGGCATGCTGTGGTTCATGGGGTCGCAAAGAGATGGACATGACTAAGCGACTGAACTGAACTGAACTGAACTGAACTTGAGAAGCAAAGTCTCTCTCATATGAAGGCTCTGGTTATTGTTACAATCTATCACCAAATGTTTTGACTTTGCTCTGACAAATGTACCAAGTATTTACCTAAAAATGTCATGGTATATGTTCGTAAAAAGTTCTTTGCCAACAATATTTCTTTGATTCTTTATCATGTATTGCTGCTGCTGCTAAGTCGCTTCAGTCGTGTCCGACTCTGTGCGACCCCATAGATGGCAGCCCACCAGGCTCTGCCGTCCCTGGGATTCTCCAGGCAAGAACACTGGAGTGGGTTGCCATTTCCTTTTCCAATGCATGGAAGTAAAAAGTGAAAGTGAAGTCGCTCAGTTGTGCCTGACTCTTAGCAACCCCATGGACTGCAGCCTTCCAGGCTCCTCCATCCATGGGATTTTCCAGGCAATAGTACTGGAGTGGGGTGACATTGGACATCTATTTCTCTTGCTTGATGTAGAAGTAACTCAAGACTCGAAAGAGATGATATTTTTCACTTCTCTTCACATGGAAGGTTTGTGGTTATCAGGATCTGCTCACAAGGCTGATCCCAAATCTCTTATTCTGGGAAAGAACTTAGTCTCACCGCCTTT
Organism: Moschus berezovskii; assembly: GCF_049115385.1. Lineage (NCBI taxonomy): Eukaryota > Metazoa > Chordata > Mammalia > Artiodactyla > Moschidae > Moschus > Moschus berezovskii. Next base: position 72,751,056 of record NC_142474.1, on the reverse strand, counting down.
ATCCAGGTGGTCATGGGCTACAGGTAGTCATCCCCAGGTATGGCTTCTTGCTTAAACAGTAAGTGGACAAGAGGGTGCTGATCAAGACAAGGTCCCCTGAGTCTACGGATCCTTGCAGCTGGCATGCTTCACCCGCGTGCTCACACACTACTGACTGACAGGATTGAGTTCTGGTCCCCAGTGCCTGTCCAGGGTCTGAAATCTACATTGCCTAACTGCATGTCTGGATTCTGGAGCCCTGCCCGTTTCTGTCTACATATTTTGGGGGTATCTGACTCTCTGACCGCCCCTTGCCCCATTCAACTTTCCCTTACATGTGAGTTCTTGTGACTCCTGCGTCCCTGGCAGAGGCCCACCTAGGCTACTCATTGCAAACCCTCAGGGGTATGCCTTGATGAACATAAAGGACGTGACAGATGTGGGGAGGCTGTGAAAGAGCCACGGTCAGAGTGAGACAGTGGAACGGTTACAGAAGAAGCACACAAAGCACTTCAGCATGGGAGGATCATACATACAGGAAAATAGAGGGGCTTCCTTGGTGGTCCGGAGGTTAGGGGTCCACCTCTAACCTGCTTATTATAGAAATATTAAAAATATATTCTCCTGCGTTCACTGCAGGAGACACAGGTTCATTCCCTGCTAGGATCCCGCATGCTGAGGGGTGGCCAAAGCAAGAATGTTCTCGGTCTCCCTTCTTGCCCCATCCATTGAATTAATTTCTGAAAGACTCACTCAACTCTCCCCTCCCCTAGGAAGCCCTGGTTGTCCCTGCTCCAGGGCTGAAAACTCTGACCAGCACCCCTGTTACTCTGTGACCAGATCCCACGTTCACTTCTATCACAGGGAACACCTTGCATACAGTTTTCTCCATGACTTTTTCTCTGGACCTCTTGGGAAAAAATTTTCTGTCTTGTTTATCTTTGTATCCCCCACGCCTTGTACCTCTCCCACAGTACATAATCAATGTGACGTTCCATTTTGGAGAATTGAAGTCTGGAGTCAAAGCCAAGATGCCAGCCTGGGGGAGCGTGGGGTCCTAAGCAAGAGAGCGAGCTGGCTGTGACGTCAGGCCCGGGCAACTCTTAGGAACTGCACCCCCTTTGCAGCTTCCAGCAGCCACCAAACAGATGCAATCCAACAGTAATAACACTTGCAGGCACTCTGATAATCGCTTCCACATTTCTTATCTCATTCAATCCTCTTTGACAGACAGAGGTTATCTCATTTTGACTTGTAGCATAGACTTCTAGCCCTTTATAGAGAAAGTTGGCTGATAGCAATGCCCACTGGAGAAACTTAAGGGCAAGGTCAGGACACCAGGAAGGGCAAGTAAGGCTCTTGGTTATGGGATGACCATGCTTCTGGATGCCGTCTGCCAGGCCTGCACTCTGAACAGAAAATGCAAGAGAACTCAAAGCTCTGTATTGTTCATTTTTCCTTCCCACGATAACCACACAGTACCTTCATGTAGAGATCCTCAAAACTTATTTTTATTTCTGATTGCGCTGGGTTCGCTGCTGGGCGTGGGCTTTCTCTAGCTGCAGCAGAGGGGGCTGCTCTCTAGTTAAGGCGCACGGGCCTCTCACTGCTGTGGCCTCTCTTGTTGCAGAGTACAGGCTCTAGAGCTTGGCTCAATACTTATGGCTCATGGGCTTGGTTGCTCCACAACATGTGGGTTCCTCCCCGACCAGGGATCGAACCCGTGTCCCCTGCATTGGCAGGCAGATTCTTTACCACTGAGCCACCAGGGAAATCCCCCTCAAATGTTTTTAAACATGACCTCAATCTTTACTGTTTCAACATTTTAAAAAAATGTGCTTAGTTGCTCAGTTGTATCCGACTGTTTGTGGCCCATGGACTGTAGCCCGCCAGGCTCCTCTATCCATGGGGATTCTCCAAGCCAGAATACTGGAGTGGATAGCTGTTCCCTTCTCCAGGGGATCTTCCCAACCCAGGGATCAAACCCAGGTCTCCCGCGGGTGGATTCTTTACCAGCTGAGTCACAAGGAAAGCCCAAGAATACTGGAGTGGGTAGCCTATCCCTTCTTCAGGGGATCTTCCCAGCCCAGGAATAGAACCAGGGTCTCCTGGTGGATTGCAGGTGGATTCTTTACCAGCTACCAGGGAAGCCCTTTTTAAAAATGGGAACATGACTGAGCGACTGAACTGAACTGAACTGAACCTCCAATTTATTTAAAATTTTCTTTATGATTTTGTTGAAAAGCAAAAATTTTTTTGAAACAAAAAGTCCAAGTTTTCATGAGTGGCCCAGGGTAAAAATATTTTGCCCTTTGTCCATCATTTCTTTTTTTCATTTTTTTGAGTTTGAGCCAAAAGACACCAGATTCCTCCGCTGCCTTCTGTCCATGGCCCCAAGGCCCAGACTTCTGTTTTGCAATATATTTCTAAGACACATGCTTGCTAGAGGTACTGTTTGGGCGAGGGCAGCTCAGGGGATGAGAATAAATAGTATTTATCAACTGAAACAGTGTTTCTAGCAAGCGCCAATTAGCCATCACTACAGGCCAGGAGTCCACCAGCCATGGCCTGGGGGCCAAATCCAGGCCGCTCCCTGTTTTTAATAAGCGTTGTTTTATGGGAACAGGACACACCCATGTCTTTGCACCGTGTAGCAGCCGTCTTTGCGCTACAACAGCAGGGTTGAGTCATCACCACAGAAGCTTTCCAGGCTGCAAGGCTTAGCACACTCACTGATCTGTCAGTTTTTAGAAAATGTTTCTTGACCCCTGTCCTGGAAAACTGGAAAGAGGGAAGCCGAACACTGTTATGAACTGAAGCTATGCTTTCAGAGGCAGGAGGATCCAAATCTTACATCATCCATTTTTCATTTGCAAGACAGCCACACAGTGCCTGCTCCTGAGACCCTACAAGTTTCTTAGACGAGGTCTCCTTTGGCACATGTGCTTGCCTCCCTGCTTTTCTGCAGCTCCGCCTGCATTTGTGCAAAGAGTTCACTCTTCCAACCATGTCACCGCGAGGAGCAGCATTCAAGAGATCTCCTCACTTGGCATAAGAACAGGTACTATAGGGACTTCCCTGGTGGGCCAGGGGCTACGACTCTGTGCTTCCAATGCAGGGGGCCGGGTTTGATCCCTGGTCAGGGAACTAGACCCCACATGCCGCAACTAGGAATTCACATGCTGCAACTAAAGATCCCATGTGCCACAACTAAGATTCAGCACAGCCAAATCAACAAATAAAAGGAACAGGTACTATAAATAAAATAAACAATCAATAAGGACAGGGAACTACACTCAATATTTTGTAATAACCTTAAAGGCAAAAGAATCTGAGGAAAAATAAATATATATGTGTATTTGTGCATGCATGTGTGCTCAGTAGCTCAGTCGTGTCCAACTCTTTGCAACCCCACGGGTTGCAGTTCACCAGGCTCCTCTGACCATGGGATCCTCCAGGCAAGAATACTGGAGTGGGCTGCCATTCCCTTCTCCAGTGTATGTGTGGGTGTTTGTGTAACTGAATTACTTTGCTGTACACGCGAAATTAACACAACACTGCAAATGAACTGTAATTTATAAAAGGAAGAAAGGAAGAGAACAGGTAAAGCTTAAAAGCCTGAGAGCGAGTCTGAGGTTATATCTGATGATGCAGTGAACAATGTTTGGTGAAGAGCTTCAGAGTGGGGTGGACTGAGCTCAACTCCAACCTTTTCTACTTGAAACGCGATGTGTTTCAGTGCACTGCTATTACCTTCCTGCCCCGCACCGTCTCATCTGTGAAGCAGGGATACCCATGATATTCCGCTGGCTGGGAGCTGAAATGAACAGATGTACGCAAAACCCTTAGAGTGCTGGGTATGTGCTGGTCACTCAGGGGCTAAAGCTACCGTGCCTTTAAAAGTCACATTTCAGAATTTATGGGCTGGTGGGTTTTTTGGCAAAAATCATTACCAGGTACAGTGCTAGGAGCTGGAAATGTGTACTTTAATGATCAAAACCAAGATGGTTCCCAAATTCATGGAGCTCATGGACTACTTGCCTATAAGGTTACACATAAAATGTTCAAACAGCACTTGGAAGCCCAATTTTGTACAGAGAAGAAGAAAGTGAGGTTTTGCAGGGTGAAGTAAGCCCATGAAGGAAGTGCGAATGAAATTCAGATGCTGGTTCTCCAATCTGCTAGCTCACATTTGCCCTCATTTTAGTTTGAGAACTACAGGTAAGAAACACTGTGCTTGTGCTGGGAGTTTGGGGTTGGTAGATGCAAACTATTACATTTAGAATGGATAAACAACAAGGCCCCACTGTATAGCACAGGGAACCATAGTCAATATCCTGTGAAATATCCTGTGATAAACCACGATGGAAAAGAATATAAGAAATGTCGACGTGTATAACTGAGTTGCTTTGCCGTAGAGCAGAGATTGACACAACACTGTAAATTGACTATGCTTCAATAAAAAAAGAATCCCTATGCTTATTCTTCTGAAATTGTTGACTAAATTCTTCTGAAATTGTTGACTAAATTAAGCAGAAAAAGGATGACAAGCTTCCAAAGCCACACTGGAGTCGAGGATTGGCACAGAATAGCGTTGATTATGGGAACAAACCCAGGAACAGGTCCGCAGAAAGTTGCATCATTAAAGACATCTGGTAACTGATAAATTAGCCACTGCTTGGTCACCAAGGCGGGTCCCTTAGCCAACAGCAAATGTGAGGGCAAAAGTGATAGAAATTATATTGAATGTCCCAAGTGCTCAGTTCTGTCCTACTTTTGCAACCCTGTGGACTGTAGCCCACTAGGCTCCTCTGTCCATGGGATTTCCCAGGCAAGAATACTGGAGTGGGTTGCCATTTCCTACCCCAGGGGATCTTCCCAATCCAGTGATTGAACCTGAATCTCTTGTGTCTCCTGTATTACAGATGGATTCTTTACCTGTTGAGCCATTGGGGAAATTATATAGATTAGGGAAAAGAAAGAGAAGAATGTATAGACCCTGTCAATGGAAACTGTATTTAATAGACATCTATTAGCTGGGAGAAATTTCAATAACCTCAGATATGCAGATGACAACCCCCCCTGAATGGCAGAAAACAAAGAGGAAATAAAGTGCCTCTTGATGAATGTGAAAGAGGAGAGTGAAAAAGTTGGCTTAAAACTCAACATTCAGAAAACTAAGATCATGGCATCCGGTCCCATCACTTCACGGCAGATAGACGGGGCAAAAAGGAAACAGTGAGAGATTTTATTTTCTTGGGCTGACGGTGACTGCAGCCATGAAATTAAAAGACGCTTGTTCCTTGGAAGAAAACCTATGACAAAACTGGACAGCGTTAAAAAGCAGAGACATCACTTTGCTGACAAAGGTCCATTTAGTCAAAGCTATGGTTTTCCAGTAGTCATGTGTGGATATGAGAGTTGGACCGTAAAGAAGGCTGAGCGCCAAAGAATTGATGCTTTCAAATTGTAGTGTTGGAGAAGACTCTTGAGAGTCCCTTGGACTGCAAGGAGATCAAACCAGTCAATCCTAAAGGAAATCAGTCCTGAATATTCATAGGAAGGACTGATGCTGAAGCTGAAACTCCAATACTTTAGCCACCTGATGCAAAGAATTGAGTCCTTGGAAAAGACCCTGATGCTGGGAAAGATTGAAGGCAGGAGGAGAGGGGACGCCAGAGTACGAGATGATTGGATGGCATTACCGAGTCAATGGACATGAGTTTGAGCAAGCTCTGGGAATTAGTGGTGGACAAGGAAGTCTAGCATGCTGCAGTCCACAGAGTCACAAAGAGTCAGAAGTGACTGAGAGACTGAACAACAACGAGCCTTCACACTCCCAAGGACGTGTATGTTTGCTTGTATCAATGTCTTTAGCAGGCAACTAGAAAGAACAAAAAAGATTTACCCTGCTCACCGTTTTTTTGTTTCTCTTTGGATCCCCTGTCTCACTAAGTTTCACAAACTCAAGCTGGGAGGCAGAAACCCTGCCTGACTCAGCGGAAGAGCACGTGGAGAGAACACGGAGCCGAGCCCGGCATCGACGGCTGCAGCGTATGCTGAAGCTGCCCCAGGCTGGTGAAGTCCTGGCTCCCAGGCTCACATGCCTACCAGGATCAGGACAGAACCAGAAGATACCAAATGCACACAGCTTTGGTTGCTCCCGGGTACTGACAGACCCTTGAGTAAGAACACATTTTCAGGGGACTTCCCAGATAGTCCAATGGTAAAGAATCTGCCTTCCAACGTAGGGGATGCCGGTTCAATCCCTGCTCGGGGAACTAAGATCCCACATGCCACGGGACAACTAAGCCCCTGTGTCACAAGTAAGACCTGATGCAACCGAATACATTTTTTTAAAAATTGAAAGAAAAAAAGAACACATTTTCAACTCAAATGATCCTTACAATTCCTTACAGATCAACTGTTCAAGTACTTCCTCAGTAGCAGCTATGTGCCTGAGCTTGTGATATCTACAGTGAAACGTCTCAGGCCCAGCAAATATGAAGGGAGCCAAGAACATTTGGATAAGAATGCCAGAAAGACGCTTCATGGTCTTCACAGCATTCAAGGGACCCATTCCAAATGTCTGGTGTTGCCAAGCCCGTAGACACATCACCAAAGCCCTTTGCTTGGGGCAAATCTTCCTCTTCACCAGGGAACATGATACCGTGTACAGACTCCACCGAAAGCCAGCTAAGCTGCCCACTCAGGGCTGTGGCCTTAGAGAAGCTGAGAGCTGCTCAAAGACTCAATGGTTTTCAAAACCACTTAAAGTAGCCACAGGCTTTAGAAATTTCCTGGAGGCTTCTGACATGTGTTTGGCTGGTCTAGGGTGGTTCTCCTTGGGAAGAGGCCATGCTGTGGTTTAAAAGCCAGCAAGAGTGCAGGCCAGGTGCTCAATGCCTCGCAAGGAATGGAGTTTCCTACGCAGGAATGAAACCCCACTCCAGTGATCTTGCCTGGGAAATGCCATAGACAGAGGAGTCTGGTAGGCTACCGTCCACTGAGTCGCAAAGAGTCAGACACGACTTAGTGACTAAACAACAACAAATCCAAGAATGAAGGGAGAGGGAAGGCTAATAAACAGGGTGACATCTATCCTTACTCCGTTCTTGGCAAGGAAATCCCTGAGATGCAGCCTTTGCCATGGAGTCTTAAAACGTCAAGGCATTGACCTTGTAGGCACCGGCACGTCTATCACTGCACATGAGGATGCTGCCTCATCACTGTGTTACTCGCCCTGAGACCCCACAGTATCTTGGTTTGATTCATGGCCTTCAGGGTCAGACCTGGCTTGAAAGCCTGGCCCTGCTATGTACTAGCTGTGTTATCTGCCCCTGCAAAGCTCCAGTCTCTCCATCAGTAAAACGGGGATAACAACCAAATTATTATCAAGATTAAATATCCCTTAATTCAACAATCCATGTAATACCCTTAGTGAAATGCCGCAGCATACTGAAGATGCTCTAGGGACTTCCCTGGTGGTTCAGTGGAGAGGCACCTGCCTGCCTATGCAGGGGACACAGCTTTGGTCCCTGCTCCGGGAAGATCGCACATGCTGCAGAGTGACGAAGCCCACGGGCCACAACTGCTGAGCCTGTGCTCTGCAACAAGAGCAGTCGCTGCAATGAGAAGCCCACATGTCACAACAAGGAGCAGCCTCCATCACTGCAACTAGAGAAAACCTGAATGTAGCAATGGAGACCCAGCACAGGCAAAAAAATAAAATAGGAGACGAAGGAGCTGGCAGGCTCACTACAAGAATGCAACGCTGAAGAACGACGAGAACCTGGCTTCAGGGTATCCTCCACTAACACCAGTTAGAAATTATACTTATCTATCCTTCAAAAAAAAAAAAAAAGAAAAAGAAAGGGCTAAAGCAAATCCTTGCATCAGATTTTGGAACGTAGTTTTCACTATTTGAGGGTAGGGCAAAATCAGACATCATGAAAAAAAGATCAGTATGTTATACTGGGAATCCCCTGGTGGTCCAGTGGTTAAGACTCTGGGCTTCCAATTCAGGGGGCCCAGGTTCAATCTGCAGCTGGAGAACTAAGATCTGAACAACCGTACAGCACATTGAAACAAAGTACATATACATACATATATGACATGTTAGAAAATATGTAAACTAAATATTTACATACAAATGGCCAAAGTAACGACAAAGTGATAACTGAGAGAAAATATTTGCAGTGGTTTATGAGCCAAGACCAAGTTCAGTTCTATGTGGGGTGGCACTTAAAGGGGAAAGCAGTGGGGGACAGAGGGTCTGTAGGAGGCATGAGATGCTAGATGCTGTTTTACTCATCAGACCACATATTTATTGTTAATTGATAAAAACGGATAATGAATTAAAAAAGAAAATCTAAGAGGCCTAATTTTTTGTTGACCATTGAGATATTTGTTCGTCTGGCAACCTGCAGTTCTTTCTGTTTTCCACTCCGTAAGTTGAAATATAAATGCAAATTTATGACATTTCTGATACCAGAGTAAGACAAGGAATAGCCTTTTCCTGTGGTTTATGAAAAAGAATGTAAATGGCTACATTTGTGTGATAACTTAATTTTTCAGCATAGATTACATGTCCCCTTAATGTCCCCCATCCCTAGAATGCTAAGATTCTTCCTAAGTATTGTGAGACTATGAGTCCCGAATTGTGCTGTGCTGTATTAGTCACTCAGTTGTGTCCAACTCTTTGTGACCCCATGGACTGTAGGCCGCCAGGCTCCTCTGTCCGTGGGGATTCTCCAGGCAAGAACACTGGAGTGGGTTGTCATGCCCTCCTCCAGGAGATCTTCCCAACCCAGGGATCAAACCCAGGTCTTCCACATTGAAGGTGGATTCTTTTATTGTCTGAGCCACAAGGAAAGCCCAAGAATACTGGAGTGGGTAGCCTATCCCTTCTCCAAGGGATCTTCCTGACCCAGGAATCGAACCGGGGTCTCCTGCATTGCAGGAGGATTCTTTACCAGCTAAGCTACCAAGGAGTCCTGAATTATTGAGATACAGGTCTTTGGTTCTAACCACAGGTCAAGGAGCTGCCAATGACTCTATTCTGTTATTCTCAATGGACCCCATCACTGAACAGAATTATTCCATCCACAATGGTGCTATTCAGTGGCCTCCTCATTGTGTTCTTATCTCACTCACATTATCCCCCAGTTCCCTTTATTTCAAGGTGTTTCTGCAGCCCTCTGCTCTCCTAAAACTCCCATGCTGAAATGACAGTTCATGTCAGTGGCTTCACCGAATCTGTTCAGGAATGTTCCCCCACAGGCAGGAACAGATGAATGGTAAAGCAGACATTTAGCATCAGTTGAATCCTATTCACTGAGAACATCACTGTCCTGGACAAACGTGAAAGAGGAAAAAGCAGCAGGGACTCACCTGGCGGAGTTTGGTTCCCACCATGGAGGCACTGCTATCCAGCACAAACACCACATTCTTAGGTAGAGGCGGAAGGTCTTTGGGGGCAAAATAGTGCACAAAATAGCCGTCTAGAACCTGGTGGAGGGAAGAGAAAGTAAAACTGGTAGTGCCCAGATTAGGTAGCAAAAGAAACCAAAATGGAGATTCTATGGAACATCTAAAAGTCAAAGACAGCATGAAACAGAGTCTAGGGCCAGATGCCACATCCAGAGCAAAAGCACCCATGGCCCTGATTCCTCCAACTAATTGCTAATTTAATTTGGGTAAGGGCAAAATAATTCCTTAAAAATACATCGATTACACTGACTCAATTTAAATCATTCATCTCTTCTTGACCCCTGTCACTTGAGAATCCTGCTTCCTGCTTTATCTGTTTTTTTCTTCCGAAGCATCTTTCATGTTCAGACATAAAGATTGCCTACATGCTGGATGCACACTAATACATTTTGATAATCCTGCCCTGTCTCTGGAGAAATATGACCTACAGGAAATTGAGTCATGGGCCAGTTTCTCTAAATTAAAAAGATGAACTAAGTTCTAATTTCATCTAAAGCACCTCAGGGAAAATTAGGTTATAGGTTTCATTTGCCTCTAGATTACTGAAGAAGGAAATAGATACCCCCGGCCTCTAGCAAGGGAACATCACTGGTGGTCTCGGAGACACATTTGGGGCTAAAATAGATTTCCTAAGAATTGGTAGTTCTCACTCTCTCAGGTGAGTACTGAAATCCCTTGTTCTGGGTCTAACTAAAAGTGTCATGCCACTAATGAGAAACAGCAACAACAAACCCATTACCTGGATGTCCCCAATGCTCTGTTCCCTATTGACATCATATCTAATGATGAAATCTCCCAAAATGCCATTCTGGGCAATCTTGGCTTGCTGGACCACACTAGGCTTAAAAACAACTTTCGCAAAAGTTTCATTTTGGTTGATGACAGTAGAAGGAGGTGGCCCAGAATCATCTGTAGGCAAGATAGAAACATAATGAATAACTGAATAACTTTTTCTGAAAAGAAATAAGATCTCTTTTGCATGGACACATAAAGTTTGCCTTTATTTCAGGTTTGCACTTCAAAACTTTGTACGGGCAACATATCTCAATGCATGAGATACGTTGGCTTGCATTTCATTTCTATGCCTTCTTCTAAATCCTTTCTTACAAGAATTTTAAAAACACACAAAAGGAGAGAAAATAGTAAAGTGAACTCTCATGGAACCATCATCTGGCCCAACAATTGTCAATATTTTACCAGTCTTATTTTATCTGTCTTTATGGATCCTCTCACCATTTGTTTTTAATCCTTTGAATGTGCCACATGGCATGTGGGATCTTAGTTCCCCGACCAGGGATCTAACCTGCGCCCCCTGAATTGGCAACACAGAGTCTTAAGTCAATGGACTACCAGGGAAATCTCCCTTTCACCATTTTTCTGCTCGAATTTTAAAACAAATCTGAGGCATCATATTTCATCCATAAATGCTTCTTTGTGCGTGAGTGCATTTGTGAAGGGCACAAATACTTCAGCCGTGTCCGACTCTTTGCGACCCAATGGACTGTAACCCACCAGGTTCCTCTGTCCATGGGATTCTCCAGGCAAGAACACTGGAGCGGGTTGCCATTTCCTCCTCCAGGGGATCTTCCTGACCCAGGGATTGAACCCACATCTCTTAAGTCTCCTGCATTGGCAGATGGGTTCTTTACCACGAGGGCCACCTGGGAAGCCAACATACTTCTTTATGTACCTCTACAAGAACTTTTTTCAGCATAACCACAAAACTGGTATCAAAAGTAACAAAATTAATGCTTTGTGCTTTAATATCATCAAATACTCAGCTTGTATTTAAAGTTTCCTGATTCTCTGGAAAATGTCCTAGAATGGCAGCTTTGTTTGACTCAGGATCATAACAAAGTCCCCACATCACATTTGACTGATATTTCTGAAATCTCTCTTAATCCACAAATGTCCACACTCTCTACCCTTTTACTAATGCTACATATACATCTTGTAAAACACTGGTCCTCTCTTCTATGGAGTTTCTCACATTCTGTATGTCATGATGGTTTTCCTGTCCTGTCTTTTGGTCCCCTGCTCTCCTGGTCCCCAACTCTGGTTTGAACGTAGCATCACAGGGAGCAGAAAACATGCCAATGCCAAGGCCAAGAGCTCATTTAACTGTTGTGGGACACAGTCGGGGTGTTGGGTCTTTTCAATTCCCTCTGTGGTCTAATGCTCAGTCAAGTTTGAGGCTCACAGCTCAGTCCCCTGTACCTCCTTGTGTTCGGTGGGTAGAGCTAGAGGCTGGTTAGATTCAGGTTCAGTGCTGTGGGCAAGAACACTTCCCGGTTATGCTGAGTTCTTCTTTACCACATCAGGAAGTACACAATATCTAGTTGTCTGCTTTTAGATTCAGCAAGAGGGCTGGACGGTTCTGATCACCCATGGTGAAATTCCTCATCAGTCTTTCCCTTAACAGATTTACCAGTCACTGATAATGTTTGTTCACTGTTTCATCAGAGTTGCAAAAGGGCGGCTTCTGATTCTCTCATTCCTTCCATACGCAATTCTTCCATAAGGAGCGCTTCTCCATCAGTCATTTAGTTCTCATAATGTGCTGCTTGTCCAGAAGGTTTATGACTCTTCAGAAAAACATTTCCCAAAGCCTTCCCCAGCAAAAAACTTAGGATGTAAATTAAAATTCCAGAAAGAGGGAGAGATAAATTATTTTTTCCTGTGATTTAAGAAAAATGAGTGAGATGATACATTAAGCAAAGAACAATCTCGTTTTACTCCTAACTTTCATTTCCTTCAGTAAGACACACTACGGAGAATTATTTCACAGACTACCCAACTTTGTAAATCCAATCAATGCTGTGTCTATATGTTGAGCAACTAGTTTTTTGAGATTTGCATGCATTATGAAGAATAGGAAAATGAGGAATTCCTAAACATCAGTATGTGGAGACTTTTAACCCAGATACTGAATCAAAGGCTGGCTTGAAATTGCCACAAAGCATCAGATTCTCTTTTTAAATCTATTCAAGTTCATACCATGGAGTAAGCTGACCAACAATTTTCCATCCTTAATTAGCAAAACAAAAATGGAAACAAGGCATCATTTGCCCATGGTTATTTGTGTCTAAGAATAAACTTCCTTCTGCCAAGGGCTTATTAGACAAAACTCAAAAGAAGTTTAAACATTTCCTTCACCAAAAGAGACAATTAATTTTAAGACACCATTTGGTGTAACCTTGACACACCACAAGGCAGAACTGATTCTTCTATTTTTATACTTACCAAGGGCAGGAATTTCAGGACTGACCAGAGAGGTAGCAAACAGGGAAGTCTGTTTTTGCAGAAAGTCAATGGTAGGTAAGAGAATACTTCCAACAGACCTGTTCCTGTGAAAAAGGTGCTGGGAAAATCTCCAGGGGACCATGAAGAGTACCAGCCTGTGTTCTCTGGAGTCGTCTCTCACTGATGATTACTGGTCAAGCACCAACAATGAGACGTATGAAAACACCCTGGCTAAGAACTCGCGATCTCAGGAGAGTCACAAGGACCTGCACTTGGCACTGGTCCAGCTGTTATCTCATCTGAACTCCAATACTTTGGCCATCCTTTCGAAGAGTTGACTCACTGGAAAAGACTCTGATGCTGGGAGGGATTGGGGGCAGGAGGAGACGGGGACGACAGAGAATGAGGTGGCTACATGGCATCACCGACTCGATGGACATGAGTTTGAATGAACTCCGGGAGTTGGTGATGGACAGGGAGGCCTGGCGTGCTGCGATTCATGGGGTCGCAAAGATTCGGACACGACTGAGCGACTGAACTGAACTGAACTGCAAATGGATTAGTGGTCTACCAAACACACTCTTGACATGGTTGTGATGTGATGTACTTAGCACCATTCTGATTCATGGGGAACAGTCATGCTTGCTAATATCAACCAGAAACAGGTACAAAATAGAAGTGCCGGTGAATTAGGCGAGAAACAATACATCGTGTCAAGCTTGGGACAGTCTATCCAAGGAAGAGGAAAGAACAACTGCTATTGGCAACATGGTTCAGTCAGAGCCATTCTGAGTGAAAACATAAGATACAGAAGAAAGTATTCACTATTTCCATTTATACGAAGCTCAGGAGCAGGCAAGACTCACAGCAATAGAAAGAGCATACTGGGGCCTCTCTCCGCGGGTGTGAGCCTAATCAACCCCTCCCGCAGGAGACCGTTGCAGCTGGCCAGGCCCTGCTTCTTGGTGACCCAAAGGCCGTGATCAAGAATGCTGATATGTCAGAGGAGATGCAGCAGGACTTGGAGGACATGCTACTCAGGCATTGGAGACATACAATATACAGAAGGGCATCATGGCCCATATCAACAAGGCGTGTGGCAAGAAGTACAACCCCACCTGGCGCGGCATCGTGGGGATGAACTAGTTATGTGACACATGGCACCAAACACTTCATCCACTTTTACCAGGGCCAAGTGGCCATTCTCCTGTTCAAATCTGGTTAAAAGCATGAACCATGCCATATACCCAGTGATCCATCCGAAAACCAGGACTGCAGCCAAAACTCCAAATTCCAGAGGCTGAAATCTTCAGCCTTGCCTAAGGGAACCCCTCCATCTTTGAACTTTTACTGTGTTTTGTACAGGGCATTCTCTGTACTAGCTTGCTGTGATTATAAAGCAATGAGCAAAACAGCTTACATTTGTATTTATTTTCTCTTTCATACCTGTCTGCCCCCTGTTTTTTCTTTTCAAAATCCATTCCTTTAAAGAAATGAATCTGTTGGGGAAAAAAAAAAAGAGCATACTGGTTCCTTCGGGGAGGGTAAACACTGACGGGGAAAGAGGATAAGGGGACATTTGGGGTGCTGAAAACACTCTACATCTGACTCAAAAGTAACTGCTGGGTGTGCATATGTATATATAGAGATGTAAAACTTCCTTAAGCTACACACATAAGGTTTATACACTTTATTTTACGCATACCCCAATTTAAAAAAAAAATTTAAACTTGTTGAAAGTTGCAAAGCACAAGAGATTGAATAAGTAACTCCCAAGATGGAACACAGCATTATTTGTCAAATGGACCTCTGTCTTAGGGTAAATCTTTTTGTGTGGGCATTTATACATACAGGGTAATACCTGGTGGTTTTACGGAGTGTAATAGCTAGCAGAACGAAGACCAGGGACAGAGGAACAGGGAAACATTTTCTTGTGCAATGTCCCTATGTGTGTGCATGCTCAGTTGTGTCCGACTTTATGACCCCATGGACTGTAGCTGCCAGGCTCCTCAGTCCATGGAATTTTCCAGGCAAGAAAACTGGAGTAAGTTGCCATTTCCTTCTCCAGGGAATCTTCCTGACCCAGGGATTTGAACCCTAGGCAGTTTGAACTGCAGGCAGTCTGCTGCTTGGCAGGCAGATTCTTTAGCAACTGAGCCACCAGGGAAGCCCTCCGCATCCCTCGGCTCTAAGAAAGATGTCCTGTTGGCAGAGGCAGCTTCACAATGCGTCTCTCTAGCAGTGCTCCAGCAAACCCTAGATGAGTTCATCATCTGCCAGGTGACACGGACCAGCTCTCCTGTGTGGTTTTGGACCAGTGGCCATCACCTGGGAACTTGCTAGAAACACAAATTCTTGGGCTCATCCCAGAAACTTGGAGTCAGAAACCACGCAACTGGGACCCAGGAATCTGTATTTTCACAAGGCTTCCCAGATGATTCTGGTTCCTGCACAGACAATGGTGGTGTGCCTTTGACGTATGTGAGCGGACGGCACTAGATTCTCTCTAACCTTCAAAGTTGACACAAATGAAATTTTATTCTCTTTACACTGTCAAGAGGAACAAACCAGTCAATAGTAAAGGAAATCAACCCTGAATATTCCTGGAAGGACCGATGCTGAAGCTGAAACTCCAATACTTTGGCCACCTGATGCAAACAGCCAACTCATTAGAAAAGACCCTGATGCTGGGAAACACTGAAGGCAGAAGAAGGGGCCAATAGAGGATGAGATGGTTGGATGGCATCATTGACTCGATGCACATGAGTTTGAGCAAGCTCCGGGAGACGGTGAAGGACAGGGAAGCCTGGCATGCACAGTCCATGAGGTGGCAAAGAGTCAGACACAACGGAATAACTGAACAACAACACTATCAGGACGTACCTACCATTTCATGTTTCAAGTCTTTCTTGTTGAAATGGTCTTCACAATTACCCTGAATTAATACCATTCATAGCTGAATGAAAGCACCAAGGATTAAAAAGTATAATTTCTCTCTTCAAAATTAATTTGACTAGCCTCTTTGATATAAGCCATGAGAAAGGATAGTGTATTATTATTTTAGTTTCCTACTGACCTCTGATGTTTGCTAGTGCGTGATGAAAATTCATGAGATTCCTCTAAATGGGCTTCTTTTATGTGCTCAAAGAGTGGGTTGATTCCCAACCGGGTTATTCACCAAGAAGCCCAGTTCCTGAGGTTGACCTCCACCCACTAAGTATCAGACAGTCAATGTGACCGAAAGAATTTTCCACTACCTATCAGAAAAAAATATAAAGGCCCATTGGGAAAAATTCCAGAGAAGTATTTCTAGAACAAAAAATCCTCTTTTTATTAGAGAAAGAAAAAAATCAATGAGGCTGCCCCTAATGACAGACCAAGATCGAAAAGCAGAATAGTACTATTTAGCTTTTCTTGCGTGTGAACAGGGGTCCTGCTGCCTGCCACACAATCGGAAGCACAATGAGCTAATTTATTAGCAGGGCCCTCAGCAATCACAGGATGTGTCCTACACATAATGAAGAGTGCAAGGGAACAGGTTGGGAGCAGACCAAGAGAATGAGAATCTGACCTACTTTTCTAATGAGAACCCACATATCCTGGCTTGCCTTCTTCACATCCATTTGGTCAGGGCTAGCAGTGAACTTCATGATTGCTTTGAATTGGAGGAAGCTGTGTCTTCTCATGCCGTCTCCCAGTTTTCACCCAAGCGAGAGTGGTCTCCTGAAAGATGACCTTCACGGGCACAGGACTGCCTCTAGGGCAACCCCTGAAGATGCACCAACTGGTCTGTCCCCACCCACTCTTCCCTGCTTCTCAGGTCACCAGCATCCCCACGAGGCCTTCCCGTCTGAAGTCCCATATTTTTTAATTGGAAAATATGGGAAGTGGAGTCCAGGGTTTGATAGACTCAAATGACTGACTTAACATCTCTGAGCCTTTCAGTTCCATGTCTTTTAAATCCACATCATAGAATCATGGTCAGAATTAAATGACATCACATCTAAAAGGAACTAAGGATGGTGCTGTTGCTAAGTTGTGTCAGACTCTTTGCGACCCCCTGGACTGTAGCCTGCCAGGCTCCTCTGTCCATGGGGTTTCCCAGGCAAGAATACTGGAGTGAATTGCCATTCCCTTCTCCAGGGGATCTTCCTGACTCACAGATTGAATCCGTGGCTCCTGAATTCTTTACTGTCTGAGCCACCAAGGAAGTCCCACCAGACACAAAATAAGTGCTCAATACATACTAGCCCCCAGCCTCTCTCCCTCAAGAAGCACCTTGTTATTCTGTCTAGGATGAAAGGCAACTCATGAGAAAAAAAAGACATTTTGGTAACATATAGTTTACGTTTTCCAATAGCACATTTCTTTATACCACTGAAAACTTAGTAAAAACAAATATTCATTATTTGGATGAAAAAAAGGTGCATCATGTAGAACATTCATAACAAGGAATTCAATAATGTCTGGCTCAGTTGGTAAAGAATCTGCCTGCAATGCAGGAGACCCTGGGTTCAATTCCTGGGTTGGAAAGATCCCCTGGAGAAGGGATAGGCTACCCACTCCAGTATTCTTGGGCTTCCCTTGTGGCTCAGCTGGTAAAGAATCTGCCTGCAATGCGGGAGACCTGGGTTTGACCCCTGGGTTGGAAAGATCCCCAGGATAAGGGAAAGGCCGCCCACTCCAGTATTCTGGCCTGGAGAATTCCATGGACACAGACACGACTGAGCGACTTTCACTTTCGCTTCTCATACAGGGAACAACCTTTATAAAGGTTGTGGAGGTAGTGGTTTCTCCAGAGTTCCCTGAAATTAAATACAGAATTTGGCATGAAACTATACTCAGTGATCAATGCAAAGAAATAGAGGAAAACAACAGAATAGGAAAATCAAGAGATCTCTTCAAGAAAATTAGAGATTCCAAGGGAACATTTCATGCAAAGACGGGCTCGATAAAGGACAGAAATGGTATGGACCTAACAGAAGCAGAAGATATTAAGAAGAGGTGGCAGGAATACACAGAAGAACTGTACAAAAAAGATCTTCACGACCAAGATAGTCATGATAATGTGATCACTGACCTAGAGCCAGACATCTTGGAATGTGAAGTCAAGTGGGCCTTAGAAAGCATCACTACAAACAAAGCTAGTGGAGGTGATGGAATTCCAGTTGAGCTATTTCAAATCTTGAAAGATGATGCTGTGAAAGTGCTGCACTCAATATGCCAGCAAATTTAGAAAACTCAGCAGTGGCCACAGGACTGGAACAGGTCAGTCTTCATTCCAATCCCAAAGAAAGGCAATGCCAAAGAATGCTCAAACTACCGCACAATTGCACTCATCTCACACGCTAGTAAAGTCATGCTCAAAATTCTCCAAGCCAGGCTTCAGCAATATGTGAACCGTGAACTCCCACATGTTCAAGCAGGTTTTAGAAAAGGCAGAGGCACCAGAGATCAAATTGCCAACATCGCTGGATCATGGAGAAAGCAAAAGACTTCCAGAAAAACATCTATTTCTGCTTCATTGACTATGCCAAAGCCTTTGACTGTGTGGATCACAATAAACTGTGGAAAATTCTGAAAGAGATGGGAATACCAGATCACCTGACATGCCTCTTGAGAAACCTGTATGCAGGTCAGGAAGCAACAGTCAGAACTATACATGGAACAACAGACTGGTTCCAAATAGGAAAAGGAGTACGTCAAGGCTGTATATTGTCACCTTGCTTATTTAACTTATATGCAGAGTATATCATGAGGAACGCTGGGCTGGAAGAAGCACAAGCTGGAATCAAGATTGCTGGGAGAAATATCAATAACCTCAGATATGCAGATGACACTACCCTTATGGCAGAAAGTGAAGAGGAACTCAAAAGCCTCTTGATGAAAGTGAAAGAGGAGAGTGAAAATGTTGACTTGAAGCTCAACATTCAGAAAACTAAGATCATGGCATCTGGTCCCATCACTTCATGGGAAATAGATGGAAAAACAGTGGAAACAGTGTCAGACTTTGTTTTTTTGGGCTCCAAAACCACTGCAGATGCTGATTGCAGCCATGAAATTAAAAGACGCTTGCTCCTTGGAAGGAAAGTTATGACCAACCTTGACAGTATATTAAAAAGCAGAGATATTACTTTGCCAACAAAGGTCCATCTAGTCAAGGCAATGGTTTTTCCCGTGGTCATGTATGGATGTGAGAGTTGGACTGTGAAGAAAGCTGATCGCCGAAGAATTGATGCTTTTGAACTGTGGTGCTGGAGAAGACTCTTGAGAGTCCCTTGGACTGCAAGGAGATCCAACCAGTCCATTCTAAAGGAGATCAATCCTGGGTGTTCACTGGAAGGACTGATGCTGAAGCTGAAACTGCAATACTTTGGCCACCTCATGCGACGAGTTGACTCACTGGAAAAGACTCTGATGCTAGGAAAGGTTGGGGACAGGAGGAGAAGGGGACGACAGAGAATGAGATGGCTGGATGGCATCACCGACTCTGTGGACATGAGTTTGAGTGAACTCCGGGAGTTGGTGATGGACAGGGAGGCCTAGCATGCTGTGATTCATGGGGTCGCGGAGAGTTGGACACAACTGAGCGACTGAACTGAACTGATACATGTACACTTGTTTCTGGACAGATGTCTGTAGCTTTCACCAGATTCTCCAAGGAGCCCCCTTAAGGTTAAGAACCACACCTACAAGTGCTATGAAGTATTCTTATTCTTGGGACTTCCCTGGTGGTCCAGTGACGAAGACTCCCAATGCATGGGGCCCGGGCTTCGAGTCCTGGTCAGGGACCTGGACCCCACATGCCACAACTAAGAGTCTGAGAGCTGCAGCTAAGATTCCATGTGCCACAGCTAAGACCTAGCACAGCCACATAAATAAATAATTTTAAAATTCCTATTTTCCCCATTGATTCTATCTTGTAATGATAAGACATTGTTTATTTTGCATAAAGGGTGAAGAGAACAGGATGTTATTTACAGACAAACGTTCCCCTCCTAGACAACCACATGGGGGTAAAGGGAAGCCAGTTGCTATGTACAGAGTCTAAAGGCGAAAAAATTTAAGAGCAAAGAACCACAGTCAAGGTCATCAGCTGAACACTACGCCCCTTTCACTCAACTGATGGGGGATTTCCTGGCCTCTGTTTCCTGTGGGCCTTGGGTTTCCCCACTGTCAGGGAAAAGCAGACAACACCTGGTGATTTTACAAAAGCATTTCCAAACACTGTCTCCTCATTTCCCCTTGGAAAAGAGGTTAAACTGCCTATGTTTGTTTATGTCACCTGCTCACCTGGGCTCCAGTGGGGAGATTTCTGCAACAGAGGGAATGAATAATTGGGCAACTATCCTCCTGTCATCGACAAAAAGACAAATTCAGGCCAATCGGCAGAGTGTTAACAGAAAAAGTGATGGGGATATAATTACGGCATGGTGACTATGGTTAGTAATACAGTACTGCAAATTTAGCAGTTGCTAAGGGAGCTGATCTTAAAAGTTCTCATCTCACACATACACACAGATTCTGTAACTGTGTATGGTGAAGGATATCACTGAGGTTTACTGCAATCATCATTTGGCATCATATACAAATATCAAATCAGAAAACAAACTTATGGTTACCAAAGAGGAGGGATAAATCAGGCGATTAACATATACATTATAAAATGGGGTGGCTCCGATGGCTCAACAGTAAAGAATTTGCTTGCAATGCAGGAGATGGGAGTTTGATCCCTGGTTCAGGAAGCTTCCCCTGGAGGAGGAAATAACAACCCACTCCAATATTCTTGCCTGGGAAATCCCACAGACAGAGGAGCCTGGTGGGTTACAGTCCACAAGGTTGCAAAAGAGCTGAATGCGACTTGATGACTAAATAGCAACAACATAAATAAATAATCAAAAAGGATCTCTACTTAATATTCTGTAACAAACTCTATGGAAAAGAATCTGGAAAAGAATGTGCATGCGTGCTAAGTCACTTCAGTTATGTCCAACTCTTCGTGACCCCATGGACCGTGGCCCACCAGGCTCCTCTGTCCATGGCAAGAATACTGGAGTGGGTTGTCATGTCCTCCCCTCCAGGGGATCTTCCCAACTCAGGGATCAAACCCATATCTCCTATGGTTCCTGCATGACAGGTGGATTCTTTACCACTGAGCCACTGGGGAAATCCCTGAAAAAGAACAGATATGTGTATATATAAACTGAATCACTCTGTCATACACATGAAACTAACACAGCATTGCAAATCAAATACATGCAAATTAAAGAAAAACACTTTTGGTAATTTTTAAAAACTGCCCACTCTAAGTTCTTCAAGGGCAGTGACAATGGCGGTGGACATCTGTAGCACAGAGCAGGAACATGGTGAGGACTCGCTGTGAGCTCTTGGAACATTTAACATGGACACGGCTCAACACATCGGCACACACTCAGGCAGGTGGACGGAGGGGCCCTTCAAGAGGATCACCTTGGAAGTGTTTTGATGGGTGTGGCAGTGCTCTAGTTGAAACACGGCACATGCTTCCACCTCTGGTTTCGGTCACACCTATGGCAGACGGTGCCATTTGCCCAGACATCCCACCTTGCATGGCAAACTAACGCAGCAGGGAAAAGGACGAAGCAGAGTGAGGTATCCTGAAGAAGAGGAGGATGCTCACCAGTATTAAGTGAAAGAGAGAAGGTCACCCTCCCGGGTGTCTCCGAGCCATCCTGTTCACAGCTGACCCCCACCCAGCTACAGCCGACGACCAAACAGACGAGATAGCGTGGGTCCTCCTATCAGCATTAAAAATAAAACAAAACAGACCTGACTGTGGAGCCAAATGATTCATACATCAGTGATTTCTGCACTGAACAATGTTGGAAACCCTCACATGACAGCCAGATTGCTTCCTGGCAAAGGTACAGAGGCCAAGCGGGGCCATACCCTTCCAGCTGCAGCCTGGAGACTGGATCCCGGGGAGGGACACACGGCAGCGGGGAACCGGAGCTGGGGGTGAACTGTTAGTCACAATGCAGCCTTTAATAGTGCAGGGTAGCCAGATTTAGCAAAGAAAAAGGATGCCCCGTCACATCTGAATTTCAGATATACCACCAGTGACTTTCTAGGATAAGCATGTCTCAGATACTGCATGGGACACATTGTTTACCTGGAGTTTCAAATTTAAACCCAGCATCCCCTCTTTTATCTGACAATTCTGGAAATGGGAGGGATCTATATTCTTGTAGCGAGTCTTGTGGAACCAAACTCTGCCTCTGAATCCCTCCTTCACAACAGAATAAGAGCCACACCCAAGATCGGGAGAACTTCACCAACTTAAACCAGGAAGGGGGCGACAGAGGATGAGGTGTTTGGATGGTGTCACTGACTCAAGGAACATGAGTCTGGGCAATCTCCAAGAGGTACTGAAGGACAGAGAAGCTTGGCACGCTATATACAGTCAGTCCATGGGGCCGCAAAGAGTCGGACACAACTTAGCAACTGAACAACAGCAAGCCAGGAAGGCACTGGAAACCCAACGGCATCTTCATTGTTGACAGTTATCTATTCTTAAATTCTTTTAACAAATACTTACTGAGCACCCATTCTATGGCAGGCACCACGCTAGTTGCCTCCATTACAATCCTGAGTGCCATCACAGCAAACGGCAGAGTCAGGAGGTTGACAGACCAAGCAAAGGAAAAGAAAAATATGATTTTTAAACAGATTCAACCAACTCCTCACTGGTGTCTACGGATACACAAGACACTGTAGACACACACAAGTCTAGCCTGCAGTCAAAGGCGACTTGAGCTTGCAGGACTCAAGACTGGTCATTAATTTATCCTCAAAGACCCTGGCAGAGTCGACAATCTCATCTTCCAGCATCAAAGGTAATGAAACTGTATTTGGAGTGGTTCTCTTCTTTCTAATGAAGCTTTCTTGGTTCTTAGGATTATTTTATGGGAAGCTGACCTAGGAGTGATACAATTGAAAAGCAAGCTGTAGGCTGAGTTCCTGGGCAGGTAAAGGATATAAAGCACACGTTCCTTGCAGAGCACTTGGTGGGGACTGGGAGGGGGGTTGGGGCGCGGGTATGGGTTCTAAAAACCTAAAACATAATTTTTTTCTTCCAAAAAAGATACAAGTGAACTTACATACAAACCAGAAATACACCCACAGACATGGAAAACAAATTTAGGGTTACCAAAGGGGAAAAGGTGGGGTAAGGGAAGAAATAAATGAGGAGTTTGGGAGTAACATATACTACTATATGTGGGCTTCCCTGGTGGCTCAGACAGTAAAAAATTTGCCAGCAATACAGAAGACCCCAGTTTGATCCCTGGGCCAGGAAGACCTCCTGGAGAAGGGAATGGCAACCCATTCCAGTGTTAGTTCCTGGAGAATTCAATGAACAGAGGAGCCTGGCTGGCTAAAGTCCATGAGGTCGCAAAGAATCAGACACGACTGAGCTGCTAAGCACAGCACAGTACATGAGGGAAAAGGATCTGAAAAAATAGATACACATGTACGTATAACTGATTCACTTTGTTGTATACCTGAAAGTGACACAACATTGCAAATTAACTATACTTCAACTTTTTTAAATGGTTAAAAATAAATGAATAAAAGTAATTCATCTCAAAAAAGCTCCTTCTATAGGGCAGGATCCTAACAGAGTTTATGTCCATATACTCTGCTGGGAGGTCCAAAGTAAGGCTCCTGACATTTACCAACTGTCAAAACCACCTGGGGTGCTTTGAAAAAC
The DNA here is from genome assembly GCF_049115385.1 of Moschus berezovskii. Classification (NCBI taxonomy): domain Eukaryota; kingdom Metazoa; phylum Chordata; class Mammalia; order Artiodactyla; family Moschidae; genus Moschus; species Moschus berezovskii. The sequence goes on along the minus strand of NC_142474.1, from coordinate 72,727,592 downwards.
GCAGCTGTCTGAAAAGAGAGACAGAAAGTGGATTAGTGGTTGCCTGGGGCTGAGGTTGGAACAGGGAGTGACTGCAAAGAGGCACAAACATCTTTTCGGGGTGAAAGGAATGTTCTAAACTTGGACTGGGCTGATGGTTGCGCAACTTTGCAAGTGTACAAAAATCACTGAGTTAGAAGACTTAAAATGAGTAAATTTTATGCTATGCAAACATAGCCTCAATAAAACTGCTTTTTTAGAAAAGCAAAGAACCTGGTGGTCCAGTGGTTAAGAATTTGCCTGCCAATGCAGGGAACAAGGGTTCAGTCCCTGGTTTGGGAAGATCCCACATGCCCCGGAACAACCAAGCCGGTGAGCCGCAGCTACTGAAGACCGCGTGCCTAAAACCCATGCTCCACATCAAGAGAAGCCACAGCAATAAGAAACCCACAGACCCCATTCACCGCAAGTAGAGAAAGCCAGACATAGCAATGAAGATCTAGCAAAGCCAAAATAAATAAAGAAATAAAATTTTCAAAAAGAAATAAGCAAAGAATATAAAGGCTAAACTATGCAAGTCACAGAGTCATATCTGTTCAGTGGTAGGAAAAATTTTGAGCATTATTCTTGAGCATTACAAATAAATTAATTAAAAGCACTCATAAAATTTTCAGTTTCTCATAGAATAAACTCAGAATATCACACCTCAAAATACAGTTATCGAGGCCCCAACCTGGGTAAATTCTAATTCAAGAGTTTGAGTGAGGACTCAGTCATCTGTGTTTTGTTTTTTTTTTTAACCTCTCCAGGTGACTCTAGGGTGTAGCCAGGTTTGAGCATCATTGATATAAAGCTAAAGGAGATGAAAAAGGCAAGGTACCTTATTTCTAATATTGTTTATCTCATTTTATTTTACTCCAAGCCATCAGGGATCTGATCATAAATGAAAATTTTATGGCCCCAACCAGTTTTTTGTTTTGCTTTTTTTTTTTTTTTTTTGAGTCATGGAAAGGACAGTAATTCAGGTGCCATAGGACCACATGAAGTTTGAGATTTTAACCTAGAGAGTGAAGTAACCAGCTTTAAACCAATCACATAGATAGAATATTTATCCAGGTTATAATTTAAGATTATCAGACATCCAGGGATGTCCCAGAAAAGAATTAATTTCAAATACTCTTGTTCCATTGAGCCCCCAAATCATCAAGTTCCGGTCTGTCGCTCAGTCATGTCCGACTCTTTGCGACCCCGTGGACTGTAGCCTACCAGGCTCCTCCGTCCATGGGATTCTCCAGGCAAGAACACTGGAGTGGGTTACCGTTTCCTTCTCCAGGGGATCTTCCCAACCCAGGGATCGAACCCAGGTCTCCCGCATTGGAGGCAGACGCTTTAACCTCTGAGCCACCAGGGAAGCCCAATCATCAAGTTACTGAGGGAGAAGGAAGCAGGGTGACGGAAGAGACAGGGAGTGTGGTCGTGCACTGAACACCAATTTGTAACCTGTTAGAGTGTGAACCACACACACAAGTTAACTGCTTTAATAATCCAGAAAGTAGAATGCTTTGACTTGCAAAGTATGTCTCACAGCACTGGCTTTCACACTGAGACAAAGTTCATTCATTCATGGTTCAATAGCCATGGGCCCAACACATCAGACAAGCAAACCGAGGCAAAAGTAGGTTGCACAACTTTTAGGCTTTCTCTTCTTTTTATGGACCTACGCGGAGACATGGAACCTGAACCCACACCCTGAGAATTTTACAAAAACTCCCAGGGAGGGCTGTCCTAGAAGTCTGGTGTGTACAGACCGAGTCTAGTAGCTAGCACACGGTCATTCTTATCTAGAACTGCTTCCCTAACCATATCAGCGGGTCCAGTGGATAGAGATTTGCTCAGAGAACATCCAGAAGTCTGACCTCAGAGGCCCGCGCTGGCTCCAGTCCACATTCACACGCTCGCAGCCCACGTCCTGGTCTCAGTTCTATTCTAGCTGCATCTCTGCCCGGGTGCTTTCAGAATACACGCAACAACATCCAGGCACAATCACAGCATCCTGTGCCTCTGGCTCCTTCCTGTAGCGGCTGTTTTGCAGGAACAGAAGCAGCTGAGCTCTGGACCAGACTGAGGAGCAAAAAAGGGCCCCAGTCCACTGCACCTGGCCCGGGGAACGGCCCGTGAGATCTCTCGCTCTGTAAGGCCAGATATCTGGTCTGGTGCAAAGAGCCAGGAAAACAATTTTCTTAAAAATAAACAAATTCCCAGGAGATCAATGGTCTGGAAACATTCCTCAGAGATTCCCACAGGCCCTGCTGATAAGCAGTGAGCAACTTTACAAACAACCATCAGGATTCAGACCTACCCCTTACAAGATGACCCACACACCACCACACAGACACATCTTGGAAGAGTCATGGTGGTTCTGAACCTGGCAGGACGCACAGGCACTTCATTTCTACAGCAGGATAATCATCCTTCCCATGTGGGATCATTTCGTGATAAATTATGATTAGGAAAAAATGAAATTTTAAAACATTCTTTGTTATTAGTTTAGGTGTGTATTTTTTTTGTTTGTTTCTTTTTTCCCTTTTCTTCTTTACTTTGCAGACACCTAATTAGCTATATACTCTTTAAAAGGCATAGTGTTTAATACCATACGGAGGGACTTTCCTGGTGGTCCAGTGGCTAAGACTCCATGCTCCCAATATAGGGGGCCTCGGTTCCATCCTTGGTCAGGGAACTAAGATCCCACATGCCACAATTAAAACTGGATGAAGCTAAATAAATAAATGATAAATATTTTTTAAAAAACTATTACAAGGTGACAAAGGTTAATCTGACAAAGTCCTGTTTCAAAATAATTTATGATCTAATAGGAGAGATAAGATTTGCAGAGGAAAAACTAAATAGAAGGTAATTGTAACAATGATGATGATTACGATTTTACTCTGCATGAAAGCTTCTCAATGACCCTGAGAGACAGTTATAATCCCTATTTACAGATCTGTAAGCTGAGTCTCACCGGGCCCAAGTCATTTTTCTCAAGGATATTAACTCTTAACAGATCACAAATCCATTAATCCTACCCACGGTGACCTCAATGATCTAAGAATGATGTATTTTATCTCATCATTTCTGAATGTCAGGTCTCTTGACAATATCTTTAATTTCTTGATGAGATCTGGATAGATTGCAAACTCACTGCTTGGAGTTAACTTCTAACAAAGACCTGCATCCATGCTCCAGTCTTTGAGAGCAAACTACCTCTCCCATCCTCTCTCCATCACTGAACTGTGTGCTGGGGGCACAACTAGGTTCCATACTCTTTACTCTTCTCACTAACAGCTCCAGGGCTTCACTATTTTCGCCTCAAGTAAGATAACGACATTCTCTTATTCCTTGTGTCAAGTCATTTCTCTCATCTCTTTGCAAACTCATCCCTAAATATTCTTGTACGAGAAGGCTTCTTAGGCAACTCTGCACCCTCTTTGCAGTCACAGGGGTTGAATTCAGGTTCTGCATTTTCTGTGATCCTTTACCACTCAGCCTTTCCCTGACCTCAGCATCACAGGTACCCAAAGTCTTGTCATTTTAACCCTGGTGCAATTTTGGGGGCACATCTGTTTCATTATCCAACTTGACATTAGACCTTACAGATATATTTAGGATAAGGCTGAATGCAAGTGAATATTAAATATAAACTATTAGTTGACATTAATATAGCAATTAAATTAGATTGAATTTTTCATGATCATCTCAGTAAAGAGTGCTACTTAAAAAATTAAAATATGAGGGGACTTCTTTGGTGGTCCAGTGGTTAAGAACCCGCCTGCCAACCCAGAGGACATGGGTTCAATGCCTGGACCCGGAATGAAGATTCTACATACCCTGGGGCAACTAAACCCTCAAGGAGCAACTACTGAAGTTCCCTTGCCCTAGAGTTTACCATCTACAAGAGAAATCCAAGTACCACAACTAGATAAAGTCCATACGAAGCAATGAAGACCTAGCACAGTCTAAAATTAATTAATTACTTAACTTAAAAAAAATTAAAATCTAAGAAAAATTCAAATTAAGTGATCCTGCTGATGAACACAAATGTCTATGTCTAAATCAAATTTCTAGTACATATTTTTCACTAATTTTAGAAAGAACATAGCACATTATTTAGATGTTTCTGTTAATGTTAAATGCTTGTTTTGATAACAGTGTATTAAAAAATAAGGTAAAATAAAACAGCATTAGAAAATGACCCCATCATCCCTCACCCATAAATGATTATTTTATATGACTCCCTATTCTTTGGTCAGCTTCACAGTTACCATATTTAACATTAAAGTGTACATACAAATGTGTCTCTTTTTTCCTTATCATATGACGAATTGTTTTTACAACCCAATTTACTAATCACATCCATGTACTTGAATATTTAGGATGAAGGAAAGCTTTTGCTCCTACAAACATTATCAAACACGTTTGTATATATAACCATCCCAACATTTTAGATGTCTCACCAAGGGTAGATTCCCAGAAGTGACACAACAGTGAGAGATGATTAGAACATTGTAAAATCTCCTGATAGAGCACGGCTTTAAAAAAAAGGCATTATTGGGACTTCACTGGTGGTCCAATGGCAAAGTATCTGCCTTGCAAAGCAGAGGACACAGGTTTGATCCCTGGTCAGGGAATTAAGATCCCACGTGCCTCGGGACAACTAGAGAGTCTGTGCCACCGTAAAAGATCCCCTGAACTGTAATCAAGACCCGATGCAGCCAAATAAATTTTCTTACAAAATGCACAGGGCACTGTCTTTGCTTGGTTGCTGTCCTTCAGATCCCCGCTTCACCCTGGGCCTGGACAGCAGGGGCGCCATCTGCTTTAATGCCGGGACACCTGAGTGCGCCCGCCAGCACCTCTCACCTGGCCCCCGGCCGCTGCCCCTGTACCGGCTGTTCTGCAGCCCCAGCACCTCCAGCTCCGCGATGCCTGGCCTCTCCAGCACGGTCACCTCCACTGTCAGCCGCCCCACCAGCTGCTGGGGTCGCACGCTGACCACGTGCTCGTACTTCCCCAGCCGTCTCTGCAGGAGCTCCTCGTAACTCAGGAGGAAGGCAGCCTTGTCCTTGCTGGGAAGCACCACAGAAGCTCTGAATGTCTCCGTCCCCTTCTCCCTGGAAGGAAGAGAAAAGATGACGGGGGATCGGAGAAAGCCAGGCGCCCTCAAGTCCAAGATGGTCCCAGCCAAGCACGCTCAGTGAGAACCCTCAGCATTCCCTACCAACAAGCCACCAGCCACTGCAGCCATCCCCACGATGCACCCTGAGGGGATTCTGGATGGAGAAAAATAGGAGACTGACTTATAGTTAGTTACAGGTTATAGTTATAGGTAGTTAAGGTGCATACCTAAGGACTCGTTTCAATGAGCCCAGACTCTCGCACCTTCCCATACACAGAAAAGCACTAAAACCATTCACCTGAGACATCTGGATTTTTTTCTGATTAGCAGGCACGTTCCGATGTTCAACTACATTTATTTTTTCAGTAGAACCTCCTCCATATCCTAGTCCTCCCTTACCTCTCTGGAACAGTCCCTCAGAGCTACCTGAGAGATGGTCACCAGGGCTATAGTCCTCAAAAATGCCTCCAAGAAAACATAATCCTCGACTTCCAGGTTGTGCGTAACTTTTTCAGTCGACATTAGAAAGCAAAACTAGAATTTAGCTTTGGGAGGAGAAGCAAACGCCTGCACTAGAGGAAGGTTATGTGGGTCCAAGGAATCCTGAAGAGCAGAGAGTTCAAAGACCACGGAACCCTTCTACTTCTTTCTCCCTGATGCAGACCCGGGGGGGCAAAGGGGAAGAGGACTGACACAGGTGACCTCAAGGAAAAACACACAGGGACTTCCCCGGTGGTCCAGTGGTTAATACTCCGCACTGCCAATGCAGGGGGTGTGGGTTTGATCCCTGGTCCGGGAACTGAGATCCCACATACCACACGAGGCGTGGCCAAAATAAATTAATGAATAAAGTAACATTTTAAAAAAATGGAAAGCAGATACATGCTGTGGTCCAACTAAACATAACTGTGGCATGATTCTGAACAATTTGTGAAGTGCAAAAAAAAATAAGAATCTTCATAAAGCTCACAATATTTTCTCTAGATCCTGTGATCGTTTTTCTTCAAAAGGAACAGAAACTTTTTTCAACTGGGCTAGCAGAGAAGGAAACAAATCTCAGTACACTAGGTGGCTCTGCAGTTAATGTTATTCACAGTCATTAAAAGTGAATTGACTTATTGGTCTTCGGATTCAGTTTGTAGACAAAGAATTCAAACACCATGACAGATCAGAATTTAAATGTTGATAATTCTGACAATGCAAAAGTAAATGATTAAGTAGGAAAAGAAAAGGTCGGGTGACATGCAGGAGAAAGAATACTACCATTGAAGATAACAGGGCTCATCTAGGATGGTATAACTGCTTATATTGAAGAAGAAAAAGAAATCATACAAAAATTTGGAATGCAGAGAGGAAGTGGGAGTATTATAAACCTGCTGAATCCTCTTTCTTCACAGCAGAGAATCAACAATCAATCAACATCTGATTTTTATCAAGAAATTTTTTAAAAAGCAAGACTATAGTCAAAGTTATGGTTTTTCCAATAGTCATGTACAGATATGAAGAAGGCTGAGAGCCGAAGAATTGATGCTTTCAAATTCTGGTGCTGGGGAAGACTCTTGAGAGTCCCTCAGAGAGCAGGGAGATCAAAACAGACAATACTAAATGAAACATTCATTGGAAAGACTTTTACGCTGAAGATAAAGCTCCAATACTTTGGCCACCTGATGAGAAGAGCTGACTCACTGGAAAAGACCCTGAAGCTGGCAAAGACTGAGGGCAAGAGGAGACGGGGGCAGCAGAGGACGAGATGGTTGAAGGGCATCACCGACTCAATGAACATGAGTCTGAGCAAACTCTGGGAGATAGTGGAGGACAGGGAAGCCTAGTGTGCTGAAGTCCATGGGGTCGCAAAGAGTTGGACATGACTTAAGTGACTGAACACGAACAACAACCAAAATATTTAGAATAAGGGAGGTAACTACCATAAAACTACAGGAATATCAGAAGTGGATCTTTCTAGGACGTAAGAACTGGGGAATGGGGGTGGGTGGATTTTTGATCATAAACCCTTAGCTACTATATTATTAACCAGTTATATTATATATTATTAATATGATAAAAATAAAAAGATAAATCCTTGAAACAGGGCGAAAGCAAGATGAGACGTCCAAGAGGCAGGAAACTTGACGCGTGGCTGTGGTGGAGTTTTAATTCCTGACTGCAGTGGGACTCACCCATTATCCTCCATGGTTTCATTCCTCTTCTCTCTTGCCTTGTCACCGCTTCTCTTTTCTCTCTGTGTGATTTCTCCCTGATACACCCTGTCTCCAATAAGCCTGAAACACAAGAGACAGCTGTGTTGACTTAAGAGAACTTATGGATGTTGGGGGCAGGGGTGGGAGGGGGAATAGTGAGGGAGTTTGCAGGGGACATGCACATGCTGCTGTAAGGACCTAGCGTATAGCACAGGGGACTCTGCTCAATGTTATGTTGCAGCCTGGATGGGAGGAGGGTTTGGGGGAGAATGGGTACATGCATATGGATGGCTGAGTCCCCTCACTGCTCTCCTGAAGCTATCACAACATTGTTAATGGGCTATACCGCCATGCAAAATGTTTAATTGAAAAGAAAAAGAGACAGCTGTGCTGCCAGCTTGCCAAGACAAACTCAAGCATGGATCTCACAACCATGACAACCCTAGAAAATATTTTTGTTTGCCTCTTGGATATGCACTGAGAATGCATTCCAGACTGGGGCATCACTCATTTCGTTCTAGGGCAAATTTCAACAGGTCCACGTGTTAAGAGCCAACTCATGGTGTCTCTGATTCTCCAGGAGGGACACAGAAGACCTGTTCAAACAATCTTCCAAGAAGATGCACCAACCTGAATCCTGCCCAGACAGAAAATTAAACCCACACACCTATTTTGCATCTCTTTACCTCTTAGTTCAGGTGAAAAGAAGAAATATATGGTATCTAGTTATCAAGGTTACCATGCTGGCTGGTCCTTCAGATGTCAGCTTCAACACTGACTCCTCGGAGCCACCTCCCCAACTCCCCGACCTAAAAGAGCCCCCTCAATCCTACTTGTCATCTCTAGAGAACTCACAGCTATCTGAAGGCAATCTCATTATTCATCTGTTTGCTTATTTGTTTTTCCCCAGAGGAATTTCCAGAGCAGAGCAACACTCATCTTTTTCAAAGAAGTAGACCAATCACCTTGAAGTGTGCCTGGCCTGGGGTGGGGAGCCATTTGTTGGAGGGAAGGAAATAGGAAATGAGAGGGAGGAGGAAAGAAGAGAGGAATGGGACAAAAGAAGAGATAATAAAAAGGAGGAAGGGGGAAATGGGAACGCAGAGAAGAGGGCAGAGGGGAGGGAATCAACCTTCTTTCCCATGCACAGTCCTTTGGGTTGAGAATTTATATATTCTCAGGGTCAAAGGCTGTTGTCCTCACAGCATCTCAGACTCCCCCTGACCACTCTACAGAGAAATCTTCATTCCAGGGTTCACCTACACAGTGAAGTTAGTGATGAAAGCTGCAGCTGGAATCTGCATCTGAAACGTGACTTCCTGGTCCTCAGACCCTCTGTTGAGCATCCTACAGGCAACTGTGGTGAAGGCATAGCGGGAGATGATGGTAGACTTCACCGAGAACTCCGTCATCAAGGGTTTGGTTTTCTGTTGGAATCAAAACACACAGTATGCTGTGCACTTGAAACCATCACAGCACTGTAAATCAACTATACTTCAAGTTTAAAAAAAACACAGTATTTCCCACACACATAGCCCACAAAAGCGTGATTCAATCATTTGGGGGTAGGGGTGGTCTTTTTTTCTGTAAGAGAAAATCATCTTCAATTTGGGAGTCCTTGAACTTGTGATTGTTCTCTCCTTTCTTTGACTTGTCCTGAGTTTCTGTGATTCTTCCCCTCACTTGTAAGAGAAACACAGCTGAACAACAAGTACATGACAGAGAACAACCTGCTTAGCCCAGCTTTAAGAAATGAACCCAGTAGGGAGAAGGCAATGGCAAGCCACTCCAGTACTCTTGCCTAGAAAATCCCAGGGATGGAGGAGCCTGGTAGGCTGCAGTCCGTGGGGTCGCTAAGGGTCGGACACGACTGAGCGACTTCACTTTCACACATTGGAGAAGGAAACGGCAACCCACTCCAGTGTTCTCGCCTGGAGAATCCCAGGGACGGGGGAGCCTGGTGGGCTTCCGTCTATGGGGTCGCACAGAGTCAGACACGACTGAAGTGACTTAGCAGGGAGGATAAATTAGAGACTGGAATTAACATATGCAAGAAAACGAAAGTGAGACTCGCTCAGCCACGTCTTACTCTGCGAACCCATGAGCTATACAGTCCATGGAATTCTCCAGGCCAGAATATGGAAGTGGGTAGCCTTTGCCTTCTCCAGGGGGAAACTTCCCAACCCAGGGATCGAATCCCGGTCTCCCACATTGCAGGCAGATTCTTTACCAGCTGAACCACCAGGGAAACCCAACATATACACACTGCTATGTATAAAATAGGGATTCCCAGGTGGTACTAGTGGTAAAGAACCTGCCTGCCAATGCGAGAGACCTGGGTTTGATCCTGGGGTCGGGAAGATTCCCTTGGAGGAGGGCATGCAACCCACTCCAGTACTCTTGCCTAGAAACCAGTAGGGAGAAGGCAACGGCAAGCCACTCCAGTACTCTTGCCTAGAAAACCCCATGGACAGAGGAGCCTGGAGGGCTACAGCCCATGGGGTCACAAAGAGTCGGACACGACTGAGAGACTTAGCACACACAGATGTATAAAACAGATAATCAACAAAGACCCACTGTAGCGTACAGAGAACTCTACTCAATACTCTGTAACAATCTATATGGGAAAAGAATCTGAGAAAGAATGGATATGTGCTTGTATACAACTGAATCACTTTGCTGTACACCTGTAACTAACACAACATTATAAATCAACTATACTTCAAAAAAAATTTTTTTAATTGTAAAAAAAAAGACACATGCAAAATTTCCAGTTTAACAGAGTTAATTTTTCTTAAAGAATTTAAAAAATTATTGGAATTTTATAAGTATGTGAAGCACATAATACTTTTATAAATTTTTAGATCACATTTCTAGGATCACTGAATTGATCGCAAGATCAGAGCATGCCTAAAGAAATTCTCATACTTCCAAATTAATTTCAACATCCACTTAGAGAAACTATACTGTGGGGTGTTTCCATTCAGATGACAAGCCCACCGTTATACAATAAGAATCAATGCTGAGCTCAAGAAAGTATTTGGGGAATTAGAACCCAGAAAAAGGAAAGTGTATGCTAATTACATTCATCCCTAAAGCTTCTGATAAAGGGCAGTGGCTAGAAAGTGCAAATTTCAAAGCTGGTTAAAACTATGCCCTGTTCTCTGTGCATCCATAATACATGTATATGCTTCTATCTCATTGTATTATAATTTCAGCTAAGTGTCTTCGGCACCAGCATTGAGCCAAGCCAGAGTAGGGGTGGGGTTGAAGGCAGAGTTTTGGAGACTATTCACTCCGTGGCTGAACTTCAAGTAGGGAAAAAAAAAATCTAACTGCATTTGAAAAATCTTCACCTAAAAAGAAAAGAAATCCTCTCATTTGGTCTGAGAAGGAATTATTTCAAAACAATGGTTCTCAAGATGTGGGCCACAGATCAGCAACAACAGTATCACCCAGAAACTTTGGTTAAAAATGTAGAGACTTTAACACATATATGTGGAATCTATAAAAATGGTACTGATGACCTATCTGCAGGGCAGGAATGGAGACGCAGACACAGCGAATGGACTTGTGGACACAGTGGGTGAAGGGGAAGGTGGGACGAATAGAGAGATCAGCACTGACCTATGTACTGTACCGGGCTTCCCCAGTGGCTCAGCTGTAAAGAATCCGCCTGCCAATGCAGGAGACCCAGGAGAAGCAAGTTTGATCCCTGGGTTGGGAAGATCCCTTGGAGGAGGAAATGGCAGTCGACTTCAGTATTCTTGCCTGGAGAATCCCCATGGACAGAAGAGCCTGGTGGGTCCCAAAGAGTCGGACACGACTGAAGCTACTTAGCATGCACATATACACTACCATGCATGAAATGGACAGCTAGTGGGAAGCTGCTGAATAGCACAGGATGCTCAGCTTGGTGCTCTGTGATGACTAGAGCGGTGGGATATATGTATACATACAGCTGATTCACGTTCTTGTACAGCAGAAACTAACACTGTAAAGCAATTATCCTCTGATTAAAATATAAAAAATTTTAGAAGAAGAAATGTAGTTTATCGGACTCTACCCCAAACTCACAGAGCAAGAATCTCAGGGGGACAGGCCAGCAATCTATGTTTCAACATGCCCTCTAAGGGACTCTGATGTTTGAGAAACACTTTTTAAAGTTAATATAGATGACACTTCATGTATTTCTTCTATAGTTTTATAATATCTCTAAATTGAGAGGGCTTCCCAGGTAGCTCTGTAGTAAAGAAACTGCCTGTCAAGAACGAGACACGGGTTTGACCACTGGGTCGGGAAGATCCCCTGGAGAAGGAAATGGCAACTCACACCAGTATTCTTGCCTGGGAAATCCCATGGACGGAGGAGCCTGGTGGGGTATAGTCCAAGGGGTTACAAAGAGTTGGACACAACCTAGCAACTAAACAACAATATAAATTGAGAGGGCTTGAATAAATCACCAAAATTATGTCTTCTTCTGAGATCCAAGAATCTAAAGCAGAGTCAAAAGTAAGGAATAAAGCTTTGGATTTTAGGAAATTATTCCTGAAATCAGGACTAACTGACGACAAAATATTCTTTGTGTACCTCTCGTCTCTTTAGGACAAAATCTGTTGCATGACGCCACGGTGTCTGGAGAGGATTTGACACAACAGTAAAAACTGCACACCCTCTTCGTCTCTTTAGATGTTTGAGTTTACAACCCTGCTCTAGTTGGGAGTTGCCCTTGAGCTGCATTTAGACATTGGGTTAATTATTCCAAACTCTACGCTCTGTCTGATCATGACACATTTTACTGGTTTTGTTTTGGGAACTAGACTTCTGCATATTAGAAACACCCCTGAAATGAAGAAGTTATAGTGTAAGCTGCAAAGACAAATATTAAAAAAAAAAACAACTCAAGTCCAATCCCCTCGCTTCACCAATGTAAGATCAGGGTAAGGTACTTGCCTCCAGTCACACAGGGGGAGCTAAGAAATCCAGAGTAAAAAGAAACAAGCTATCAAGCCATAAAAAGACATGGAAGAACCATAAATGCATATTCCTAAATGAAAGAAGTCCATATGAAAAGGCTACATACTGTATGACTCCAACCCTATAATGTTCTGGAAAGAGCAAAAGTACAACCACTATTGCAGGGGGGGCAGTCTGTGAACAGTCGAGTCCAGGATTTCCAGGGCAGTGAAAATACTCAGTTTTGTTGTTGTGTTCAGTTACTAAGTCATGTCCCAACTCTTTTTGACCCTGTGGATTATAGCCCACCAGTCTCCTCTGTCCATGGAACTCTCCAGGCAAGAATACTGGAATGGGGAGCCACTTTCTTCTCCAGGGAATCTTCCCAAGTCAGGGATCGAACCCTGGTATCCTTCACTGCAGGTGGATTTTCTACCATCTGAGTCACCAGGGAATCTCAAATTCATGTCCATTGAGTCAACGATGCTATCTAACCATCTCATCCTCTGCCACCCCCTTCTCCTTTGATATGATAATGATGGATGCATGCTAAGCCGTTTCAGTCACTGTCTAACTCTTTGTGACCCCATGGACTGTAGACCACCAGGCTCCTCTGTCCATGGTTTTCTCCAGGCAAGAATACTGGAGTGGGTTGCCATGCCCTCCTCCAGGGGATCTTCCCAACCCAGGGATCGAACCTGCATCGGCAGGTGGGTTCTTCACCACTAGTACCACTTGGGAGGCTCCAATAATGATGGATATATGTCATTAAACACTTGTTCAATCCCATAGAATACACCACCGAGAGTGAACCCTAAGGTAACTATAAACTTTGAGTGATTATGATGGGCCAATACAGGTTCATCTCTGGTTAAAAATGTCCCATTTTAGAGAATGATGTTGACAATAGCAGAGGTGATGTCTGTGTCAAGGTAGGAGTATATAGGAAATCTGCACTTTTCTCTCAACTTTGGTTTAAACCTGAAACTGCTCTAAAAAATAAAGTCAAAGTCTTACGATACTTTAAACAAAACCCAGAGTAAGAATCAGAAGTCCCTAACTTCCAGTCCTGCCTCTTCTGTTAAAGGATTGCAGAAGCTGGCCGGTCAAGGCTTTCACGGCGGTCACTGTTAGACAGTCAGTAAAATACAAAACTGCCAAAACATCATAAATACAACACTGATTTAGAAGTTACCTGTGAACCTCAGAGTTATTACCCCATTAAATCATGAGCACTCCAGACAGAGCAGGGAGCTGAATGCTTTCTGCATTGGTGTCATCTTCTGACATTTCCCCCAATTTTTTTCTTATCAATTTATCACTTCTTTACACAAAGTTGAGTACTAACATAGAAAAAATTCTTGTTAAGTTTACGTTTCTGATAAGCAGAGAGGACAGTGCTAGCATTCCGAACAAAGCTGAGCTTCTTTTGTAGAGGGTCTCTGCCCTGTACTGTTTCTGATGTAATGAAAGATCGGCTGCACTCGATACCCTTGAGACAATCTTCGATGTCACACCGATTTGTTCTCATTTATGAGATAATGATCAGTTAGAATTTCACTGCAACTAAAATGTGACAAAGCACAGTTCATGGCTCATGGCCCCAAGAGATAGGCTGAGAAAAGTTTCAAGAAACTATCTAACTGTTACTGCTCCTGCCCTGCTACAGGTTGCCTACAGGAAGCTCTGTGTTATTGACACGAACACCCCTTGTCAGGCCGTGATGGCACTGTCTGCTGAAAATCTATTAACATCAATTATGCACTCCTGCATCCCCATCCCCAAAAGCTTTCCCTCCCTTCCCCTGCCCCTCTTGGACTGTAAACACATGGAAAAGAGGGCTCGTGACTTATTCTTTTATTTTTTCCATGCACAGCTCTCAGCATGGAGTCAAAATCAAAACCAATTACAAAACTGAATTTTCTGAATCTCGAACAATTAAAGAAAAATATATATCCCCCCAACAGGAAATGGTAATAAGTAGTATTTAGTTAAGTGCAACTCTACATTCTAGGATGGATTGGGAAGAAATATTAACATACAATCTGTTCTCTCAAGGTGTGGGGGGAAGAAAGTGCAAAAAAATAGGCAGAAACACAGGAAGATACAAGGAGGTATATGTATTTATTTATTGGCTAGAAGACTTTCCACAGCCCAGAAGGAAGAGAAAAACAGTGAAGACCGTAGGAGTAAGAAAACGCTTTTAAAGAGATATAGAATTTGTATGGCGTGAAAGAGAACAAAAAGAAATTCTAGAAACATAAAAGACATAGAAACAAGAATAAACCAGAGCCCATTCCTGGCATGAGAATAGAGCAGTTTAGTTAGAGAGGAGGGCACGTGGGGTGAAGAATATTGGCCAGGTACATAAAATCGTGAGGAGACAAACTACCCCAAGGACAAGCACAGAACCTGGAATGGCAGAGGTTTACAAAAACGTGTCATAGAAGAAAGGATATAAAACAGTGGCCTCAACCTCTGCCAAAGCACAGTGCTTAAAAATCCAACATGCTTTCCATATTTGTATTCGACCCAGTATTTTGTTTAGGGATGTGGGCAGAAACCAAGCCTTCCTGTGACATAATTATTTCTTCATTATTTTTTCCTACAAAACCTAAACAGATGGAAAAGCGTTTTGAGGCAGGGAGAGTCTTAATTAGTCAGGGATCAGAGGTTTCCGTGTGACTCATGTGAGCCGTTTAAGATCAAGCCACACAGAAGACATCCCGAATCACCTACAATGCCAAACGGAAAGGTGACCGGGAGTGTCTGCCACGGGCAGTGCCAGAAGCCAGGCCGCTTCCCAGAGGATTAACCTCCTGCTGTTTTATTCTGGGCTAACAATTCTTCCTCAACCAAGAATAAACCATGAATAAATCATCTCAGAGGTGGAAGAGAACCTCAGAAACCACCTCATCCACTCCCCTCACTTGATGGAGCTTGGCAGTTGATTGGCTCCAAGTCCAGAGAGGAAACTGAAGTCGCTCAGCCGTTTTTGACGCTTTTCAACCCCATGGACTGTAGCCCGCCAGGCTCTTCTGTCCATGGAATTCTCCAGGCAAGAATATTGGAGTGGGTTACCATTTCCTTCTCCAGGGGATCTTCCCAGGCCAGGGATTGAATCTGGGTCTCCAGCATTGCACGCAGACTCTACCATCTCAGTCACCAGGGAATCCCCAAGTCCAGAGATCTTAACTGTTAATAAACCTCAATGCTTCTTCTTCTTTTTTTAATGCTTCTTCTTATCAAGAAAAAGTTCATGCTGCTATTATATGAAGCAGAAGACCTCCAGACACGGTACCTCCCTGAGGACTGTATTTACCACCATGGGGAAATAACTTCCCCTCTGTAGACAGAGGGTGTCATCAGCTCTGAATCGCCTATTTGTAGTAACATTCTATGGCGTGATATTTCATTTTGTTTAGAGAGTAAACACAGTTCAGTTCAGTTCAGTTCAGTTGCTCAGTCGTGTCCGACTCTCCATGACCCCATGAATCACAGCACGCCAGGCCTCCCTATCCATCACCAACTCCCGGAGTACACTCAAACTCATGTCCACAGAGTCGGTGATGCCATCCAGCCATCTCATTCTCTGTCGTCCCCTTCTCCTCCCGCCCCCAACCTTTCCCAGCATCAGAGTCTTTTCCAGTGAGTCAACTCGTCGCATGAGGTGGCCAAAGTACTGCAGTTTCAGCTTTAGCATCAGTCCTTCCAATGAACACCCAGGATCGATCTCCCTTAGAATGGACTGGTTGGATCTCCTTGCAGTCCAAGGGACTCTCAAGAGTCTTCTCCAACACCACAGTTCAAAAGCATCGATTCTTCGGCGATCAGCTTTCTTCACAGTCCAACTCTCACATCCATACATGACCACGGGAAAAACCATTGCCTTGACTAGACGGACTTTGGTTAGCAAAGTGATGTCTCTGCTTTTTAATATACTACAAGGTTGGTCATAACTTTCCTTCCAAGGAGTAAGCGTCTTTTAATTTCATGGCTGCAATCAGCATCTGCAGTGATTTTGGAGCCTCCAAAAATAAAGTCTGACACTGTTTCCACTGTTTTTCCATCTATTTCCCATGAAGTGATGGGACCAGATGCCATGATCTTTGTTTTCTGAATGTTGAGCTTCAAGCCAACCTTTTCACTCTCCTCTTTCACTTTCATCAAGAGGCTTTAGAGAGTAAACACAACAGGCGTTTATTTTTATTCAGAAAAAAAAATTCTATAATCTCTTAAGATAAACCATGATGGAACTCCCCTGGTGGTCCGCTGGTTAAGACTCTGAGCTTCCAGTGCAGGGGATGTGGGTTCAGTCCCTGATCGGGGGACTAAGATCCTGCATGCCCACGTGAGTCGTTTAAAAACATTAACGACTCGCTCACTTTTTTGAGGCCAAAAAAGAAAAACAAATTTTAAAAGATGAACCAAGATGGCTGGTGTTGGAATTAGGGAGATAGACACATACATTACTAGCTCTCAGTGAAGTAACAGTGCCGGCACCATGCTATCTGCTGAGTCGACTGTATTTTCTTCTTTTCTATATCCCCTTTTTTAAACACCAAGAAAACTAGTAATGTTTTAATACTTAGAAATACTACAGAAAAATTAAATTACTGAAACTGGGATTGTAGTCAGCATACAAATATTAATATATAGGTCATTTTTATAGATTATAAAGTGCTTGTTACTACATTTATTAGCTATGTATACTGACATAGTTGCTCTTGTTGTTTAGTCACTAAGTTGTGTCTGACTCTTTGCGACCCCATGGACTATAGCCCACTAGGCTCCTCTGTCCATAGGATTCTCCAAGCAAGAATACTGGAGTGGGTTGCCATCTCCTCCAAGGGATCTTGCTGGCCCAGGGATCGAATATATATCGTCTGCATTGCAGGCAGATTCTTACCACTTAGCCATCAGGGAAGCCCTATAATGACATTACCTTCTAAAGAAAAAAAGTGAATGTTTAGGCTGAGTGTAATTTTAAAGATTAATAAGAAAAGGACTTTCCTGGTGGTCCAATGGTTAAGAACCCGCCTTCCAATGCAGGGGATGTAGGTGCAATCCCTGGTCAGGGAACTAAGATCCCACATGCCAAGGGGCAACTGAGCCTGTGCACTGCAATGCAAGATCCCAGGTGCCAACACAGCCAAATAAATAAATATTTTTAAAAAAACTTAATACAATAGAAGAGGTAGGTTTCTGCTAAGTATGTTATTGAGTTATGCTGGTGGCAGTAGGGGTGGGGTGGGTCCTTTGTATGTCCTTTCCATTTGTCTTCTGGGGTAGGAGTAGGGATTGTGTGCCTAATTCACAGGACATCAATTTACATTGCTACATTATTTTCTATATTCTTGATGCTCCGGCATTTGGGGATTTGACCTTGGAGAGGTTGTTCCTCCCCTCCCAGGGTCAGCTGATTCCTGGAGATAGCAAACGATGCCCTGTGAGCATACCTTCAAGATACAACCAATCAGTAATAGCACCACCCCCATCCCAGCCACCTACTTTACCAAGCTTTTGCACACCAGCCAATATTCCCCCTGCCCCAAATCACACCATGGTCAGACTCTGTAGCCCAGAGCTTGCCAAAATTATTTCAGCTACCCAGTCCTACAGTCCATGAGGTCACAAAGAGTTGGACACAACTGAGTGACTAAACCACCAGCCAGTCCTATGGTTACTCAGCACACCTAACCTGACTCATCAATTCCTTCCTGCAAAAACCCCAATAAAGGCTCTTGGCCATGTTCTCCCCTCTGACCGTGCTGCCCCAAGTGACCTGGTGCTTCTCCACGTGGCCTTGCATGCCACTCGTCCCTGGGGACCTGTGAGTGTAAACCTCCTCCTTCGTGATGGTCATTCCACATCCGCTCAAAACAAAGCTGCAAATTTTAGAATCTCTGTTATGAAGAGGATGCCAAGCCGTGGCTCTGCCATCGGGAGGTTAACATATGACAGCGAATTATTCTAGGAAAACCAGGCCAGTAGTTGTCAAGCACCAAGAAGACTCCAACAAAAAGATACTCCTGCTTTTCAAAAGGTAAACACTGTACGTATCTTCAATAGCAGAGAGCTTCCTTAAAAGGGTACCTAATTAATTCAGAATAAAATCAAAGCGTGTTCCCAGGGGTCCTTGAGCTGGGAGTGATAGGAACATCCCAGCTGTTGCCACCACATCCTCTTCGTTAATCAGAGTAGAGAACGTTCAGATTAGTGCGGCACAGCTAGAACGTGAAATACAAGGAAACTTTGGGTAAACTAAGGCTACAGAGACAGGCAGGAGCCAGATCATGGAGCAGGGGTGGGGTGGGCTTAGACATCTTCAGAGTTAATCCTACAGATGATACAAAGTCACTGATTTTTTGCTTTCATTTTAGTCACTAAGTCGTGTCCAACTGTTTTGCGACCCCATGACCTATAGCCTGCCAGGCTCCTCTGTCCATGGAATTTTCCAGGCAGGAATACTGGAGTGGGTTGCCATTTCCTCTTCTAGGGGATGTTCCTGACCCAGGGGATCAAACCCAAGTCTCCTGCATTGGCAGGTGGCGTCTTTACCACTGAGCCACCAGGGAAACCACAAAGCCACTGAGGACAGAAAATGAATATACTACCCAAAGTAATTTATAGGTTCAATGCAATCCCTATCAAGTTACCAATGGTATTTTTCACAGAGCTAGAACAAATAATTTCACAATTTGTATGGAAATACAAAAAACCTCGAATAGCAAAAGCAATCTTGAGAAAGAAGAATGGAATTGGGGGCATCAACCTGCTGCACTTCAGGCTCTACGACAAAGCCACAGTCATCAAGACAGTATGGTACTGGCATAAAGACAGAAATATAGATCAATGGAACAAAATAGAAAGCCCAGAGATAAACTCACGCACCTATGGACACCTTATCTTCGACAAAAGAGGCAAGAATATAAAATGGACAAAAGACAGTCTCTTTAACAGGCGGTGCTGGGAAAACTGGTCAGCCACTTGTAAAAGAATGAAACTAGAACACTTCCTAACACCATACACCAAAATAAACTCAAAATGGATTAGAGAGCTAAATGTAAGACCAGATACTATAAAACTCCTAGAGAAGAACGTAGGCAAAACACTCTCTGACATAAATCACAGCAGGATCCTCCATGACCCACCTCCCAGAATATTGGAAATAAAAGCAAAAATAAACAAATGGGACCTAGTTAAAATCAAAAGCTTCTGCACAGCAAAGGAAACTCTAAGCAAGGTGAAAAGACAGCCTGCAGAATGGGAGAAAATAATAGCAAATGAAGCAACTGATAAAGGATTAATCTCCAAATATACAAGCAGCTCCTGCAGCTCAATTCCAGAAAACTAAGTGACCCAATCAAAAAATGGGCCAAAGAACTAAACAGACATTTCTCCAAAGAAGACATACAGATGGCTAACAAACACATGAAAAAATGCTCAACATCCCTCATAATCAGAGAGATGCAAATCAAAACCACAATGAGATACCATTTCACACCAGTCAGAATGGCTGCTATCCAAAAGTCTACATGCAATAAATGCTGGAGAGGGTGTGGAGAGAAGGGAACCCTCTTATACTGTTGGTGGGAATGCAAACTAGTACAGCCACTATGGAGAACAGTGTGGAGATTCCTCAGAAAACTGGAAATAGAACTGCCATATGATCCAGCAATCGCATTCCTGGGCATACACACTGAGGAAACCAGAATTGAAAGAGACACATGTACTCCAATGTTCATTGCAGCACTGTTTATAATAGCCAGGACATGGAAGCAACTTAGATGTCCATCTGCAGATGAATGGATAAGAAAGCTTTGGTACATATACACAATGGAGTATTTTTCAGCCATCAAAAAGAATGCATTTGAATCAGTTTTAATGAGGTGGATGAAATTGGAGCCATTTATACAGAGTGAAGTAAGCCAGAAAGAAAAACATCAATACAGTATACTAATGCATATATATGGAATTTAGAAAGACGGTAACCTGAACCCTGTATACGAGACTGCAAAAGAGATATAGGCATATAGAACAGTCTTTGGGACTCTGTGGGAGAGGGTGAAGGTGGGATGATTGGGGAGAACGGCATTGTAGCATGTATATTATCATAAGTGACCAGTCCAGGTTCGACGCATGATACAGGATGCTTGGGGCTGGTGCACGGGGATGACATGGAGGGAGGATATGGGGAAGAGGGAGGTGGGAGGGGGGTTCAAGAAAGAGAACACATGTACACCCGGGGCGGATTCATGTCAATGTATGGCAAAACCAACCAATATATAAATGTAAGGTAATTTGCCTCCAATAAAATAAATTAAAAAAAAAGAAATATAGATCAATGGAACAAAATAGAAAGCCCAGAGATAAATCCATGCACCTATGGACACCTTATCTTTGACAAAGGAGGCAAGAATATTCAATGGAGAAAAGACAATCTCTTTAACAAGTGGTGCTGGGAAAACTGGTCAAGCACTTGTAAAAGAATGAAACTAGAACACTCCGTAACACCACACACAAAAATAAACTCAAATGGATTAAAGATCTAAATGTAAGACCAGAAACTATAAAACTCCTAGAGGAGAACATAGGCAAAACACTCTTTGACATAAATCACAGCAGGATCCTCCATGACCCACCTCCCAGAATATTGGAAATAAAAGCAAAAATAAACAAATGGGACCTAATTAAAATTAAAAGCTTCTGCACAGCAAAGGAAACTATAAGTAAAGGTGAAAAGACAGCCTTCAGAATGGGAGAAAATAATAGCAAATGAAACAACTGACAAAGAATTAATATCAAAAATATACAATCAACTCCTCCTGCAGCTCAATTCCAGAAAAATAAATGACCCAATCAAAAAGTGGGCCAAAGAACTAAACAGACATTTCTCCAAAGAAGACATACAGATGGCTAACAAACACACGAAAAAATGCTCAACATCACTCACAATCAGAGAACTGCAAATCAAAACCATAATGAGGTAGCATTTCACACCAGTCAGAATGGCTGCTATCCAAAAGTCTACAAGCAATAAATGCTGGAGAGGGTGTGGAGAAAAGGGAACCCTCTTACACTGTTGGTGGGAATGCAAACTAGTACAGCCACTGTGGAAAACAGTGTGGAGATTCCTCAAAAAACTGGAAACAGAACTGCCAGACGACCCAGCTATCGCACTCCTGGGCATATACACTGAGAAAACCAGAATTGAAAGAGACACATGTACTCCAGTGTTCATCGTGGCACTGTTTATAATAGCCAGGACATGGAAGCAACCTAGATGTCCATCTGCAGACGAATGGATAAGAAAGCTGTGGTACATATACACAATGGAGTATTTTTCAGCCATTAAAAAGAATGCATTTGAACCAGTTCTAATGAGGTGGATGAAACTAGAGCCTATTATACAGAGTGAAGTAAGCCAGAAAGAAAAACACCAGTACAGTATACTAATGCATATATATGGAATTTAGAAAGATGATAATGATAACCCTGTATACAAGACAGCAAAAGAGACACAGATGTATAGAATAGTCTTTTGGACTCTGTGGGAGAGGGCGAGGGTGGGATGATTTGGGAGAATGGCATTGAAACATGTATATTATCATATGTGGAACGAACCGCCAGTCCACGTTTGATGCATGATACAGGATGCTCAGGGCTGGTGCACTGGGATGAAGCAGAGGGATGATATGGGGAGGAGGGAGGTGGGAGGGGGGTTCAAGATGGGGAACACATGTACACCCGGGGCGGATTCATGTCAGTGTGTGGCAAAGCCAATACAATAATGTAAAGTAATTAGCCTCCAATTAAAATAAATAAATTTAAAAAAAAAGAGAGTGATACACCAGACCCATGCTGGAAAGATCATTCTGATACTGTCTGGATGGGTAAATGAAGTCAACATTAACAAATTTATATGATACTAATTAAAGAGAGGCTTTCACCATTCCTAGATTTCTAAAGAAAAATCTGTGAGATGCTATGAAACAGTCAAAGGTCAAGAAAATCTTTGTAACTACGAATGAAAACAAGAAAAGATAAACTTATTTATTACTCAGGAACTTAAAGCCTTTATAATGACAAATATTTCATAAACAAAGTTAATAGACAAATGACAGATTTAGGGAAGAACTCTTCCAATTCAGAATACAGAGTATCCAAAACACACAGAGATCTCCCACATACTGATAAGTGCGTGCGTGCATGCTAAGTCGTTTCAGTCATGTCTGACTCTTTGCGACTCTATGGGCTGTAGCCTACTAGGCTCCTTCCTCTGCCCACAGGATTTCTCAGGCAAGAATATTGGAATGGGTTGCCATGCCCTCCTCCAGGGAATCTTCCCCACCCGGGATCGAACCTATTTCTCTTTGTCTCCTGCATTGGCGGATGTGTTCTTTACCACTAACGCCACTTGGGAAGCCCATACTGACAATCAGGAGATAAAAATCACAAAAGAGGGCTTCCCTGGTGGGTTAGCCATAAAGAATTCACCTACCAATGCAGGAGACGTGGGTTCTATTCCTGGAGAAGGAAATGGCAACCCATTCCAGTATACTTACCTAGGAAATCCCATGGGCAGAGGAGCCTGGTGGGCTACAGTGCATGCAGTCACAAAGAACTGGACATGACTTAGGGACTAAGCAACAAGAAAAATTTGAAAAGAAATCAAAGAAAAATGGCTGCAGGACCTGAAAAACAATTCATGGAAGAACGACTCTGTATGGAGAAAAATCCAAACTCATAAGTCAGGGGAATACACACTGAAGGACTGATATCATTTTATATTTCAGAGACTGACAAATCAAAGAGTAATTCTACTGTTGCTGGCGGAAATGTGCATATTCATCATTGCTGATAGAAATGGAATTATGACAGAAAGTACTAGGAGTATTCAAAAACTAGTCTGACTGCTAAGCTGCTAAGTCACTTCAGTTGTGTCCGACTCTGTGCGACCCCATAGATGGAAGCCCACCAGGCTCCCCCATCCTGGGATTCTCCAGGCAAGAACACTGGAGTGGGTTGCCATTTCCTTCTCCAGGGGATCTTCCTGTAGTCTGACTACATCTATCAAAATTTTTAAAAATGTATGTGCACTTTGATCAGCAACCCTGCAGCAACGTTTACAGACGCCAAAAAATTGAAACCATACTGAAAGCTCAATAGCAGAATGCTTGATAAACTATGGTGTGCCAACGACGTGGTATATTTTTCATCGTCTAGAAGGAGGAACAGATTTAGGCCAGGTGAGGCACTGCTGAGTGAAAATAATAAGAAACAAATATATTTAGGTGAGAAGGCAGTTGGGTGTATTAGTGCCGAGTACAAACTCAGAAGCCAGGCTGTTGGGACTCAAAACCCTTGTTCGATCACCTCTTATGGAAAGTGTAATCCTGGATAAGTGACTCTGTTTTCTTGTCTGTAAAATGTGTCTGTATTTGGCTGAGCTAGAACACAAGAGATACTCAGGACAACACCTGGCCTGTGGTCAGCATGCAGGGAACAGCAGTTGTATTTACATGGTCCCACTGTCTGATAGCAAATATGAAAAATCTCAAAATCTTAAAAGGTATACAAGAGTCCCCACATTGCTCTGCTGTTTTTTTCTCAGTGGTACTTATCTTCTCCATTCCTAACGCATTTAACCATTTATTTATAGACTTTGCCTATCTCTGCCCCTCTTTAGAATTCAAGCTCTATGAAAGATAGTGTCTTTTGCCTGTTTGTCCATTGCTGGATTCCCAATGCCTTGAACAGTGCTGGGCAGACAGTGAAGACTTAACAAAATCCTTGAATGAATGAATATGTGCATCTATGTCTTGCTGGGAGCAAGGCCTCCTCCCTTTTTTATGGATTTTTACTGAAGAATTGATGCTTTTGAACTGTGGTGTTGGAGAAGACTCTTGAGAGTCCCTTGGACTGCAAGGAGATCCAACGCCAATCCTAAAGGAAATCAGTCCTGAATAATCATTGGAAGAACTGATGCTGAAGCTCCAATACTTTGGCCACCTGATGAGAAGAACTGACTCATTTGAAAAGACCCTGATGCCGGGAAAGATTGAAGGCAGGAGGAGAAGGGGACGACAGAGGATGAGATGGTTGGATGGCATCACCAACTTGATGGGCATGAGTCTGAGCAAGTTCTGGGAGTCGGTGATGGACAGGGAAGCCTGGTGTGCTGCAGTCCATGGGGTCGCAGAGTCAGATGTGACTGAGCGACTGAACTGAACTGAAGTATGGTTGATTCACAGTGATGAGCTAGTTTCTGCTGTTATACACATACATATATCCACTCCTTTTTAGATTCTGTTCCCATATAGGTCATTACAGAGTACTGAGTAGAGTTCCCTGTGCTATAACGCAGCAGTCTCCAACCTTTTTGGCACCAGGAACCCATTTCATGGCAGACAATCCTGCCATGGACCAGAAGGTTGACGGATGGTTTCAGGATGATTCAAGTTTATTATATTTATTGTGCACTTTATTTCTATTATTATTACATTGGCTCCACGTCAGATCATCAGACGTTAGACCCTAGAGGCTGGCAATCCCCTCGGTATTCAGTGCCCCTCTTGTGGTCAAACCAACAAGGTGCCGGGTGTGTAGGTGTCGCCTGCCCCCCATTTATGTTCACATATTGAAGGAGTCTTTGGGCCTAGAAAAGAAAACAAGAGTCTCAAAGGCCCTTGCTGAATCATCTAACTTCGGAGAAAACAAAACCAAACTTTAGGTCCCGCCCTGATGCTCCAGGCTGGTTGTATCTAGCTGGGGCTTATCACCCCCTGTCCAGAAACCTTCCACCCCCTACACCTGCCCAGAAGACTTATCACCCCCTGCCCACCTGACTAACATTTCCCTTATCGCTTCCATAAACCTCCCTATCAATATGGAGCCTCCCTGATCCCTCTGGGCGCTCAGCCTGGTCGTTAGGCTGACTGTTGCCCCTCCTTGCCTGAATAAAGGTAACCTACTTCCGTTGAGGTCATCTCTCCTTCTTTTCTGCCTCAGCCCGAACTATACCTTACAGGTATGAGTGTCTATGATTATGTGAACATGCAGCAAAACAGAAAAAGACTGAGGGTAGTAAATCTGGGGAGGCAGGATTGGGAGGATGGGGTGGGCAGGGAGGAGGAAGCCATGCAGAAAATGAGGAGAATACAAAGTCCCGGTCCAAATAAAGGTGGGAATGATTGTGACATTGGTCATGAGCAATTCAGCAGGAATTCAGACACCAGCCAGGAACAGGGAGTAAACAGCTTGGGTTTATGGCTTATCCCTGAGGGTGTGCAGAGGATTCCGTATCCTCAGAGCCTGAAGACGTGTCCCCACATTTGGATATATCACTGTACACACCGTGGGAAGGAAGGACTGAGGTCATTTCAAATAAACACTTAGAATCCTGAACGTTTTCCCAAGTTCCATCTGGAAGCCTGCAGCATACACTGAGAGCCTGGCCCAACTTCTATCATATGAAGCTTCAATCTACAAATGGGAATTCTCTGCTTGCTTTCACTGTTTACTTCCTAACACCATCTTTACTTCTTGTGTAAGAACATTATTAAAAAAAAGGAAAGGTTCACTTTAGGTGTTAGCTTTTTTCTAAGAAGGTCTTTGAAAACTTCACACTTCGTCCTTATACTTTTACTGGAATAATCAGGTTCCTTTCCAGAAAAACATCCACTTAAAGAAAAAGTTTATCAAAGAAAGGTTTATAAAAGCTATGCTGGGGACTTCGTGGTGGTCGACTGGATAAGATTCCATGCTTTCAATGCAAAGGGTGAGGGTTCAATCCCTGGTCGGAGAACTAAGATCCCCCATGTTGTGAAGCCAAAAAAAAAAAAAAAGAACATGACAATATCATCATAATAAACATTTTTAAAAAAGCTATGCTGTTTCACGTTCAATTTCTTCTACATGCAACTTTAAGGTTTGGAGTAGCTGCGAGCATAGCTGTTACCTGGCTCCAAATGCACAGACTCGTGAGGGGTACAGACTTTTAAGAGAATTTATGTGAATATACGTACCAGCCTTTGCAACAGCCTGACTTGCCTTGGGATCCTGAGTCCAACCTAGAAGGAAAAAAGAGACATGAAATATGATTGTGAGGTCTTTCTCACGTGAATTAGTTACACGAAGAGGGTTAAGACCCACGAAGGCACACGAAGGGTTATCCACCACCTGAAAAGCAGTTTTGACTTTGAACAAGGAGGAACCCAGAACAAGGTTAGAATTCATGCTTCTCAGACCTGGCTGGCTGCTTAACCCTCCTCATCTGAGGGTTCTTACATCTGTTAGGGGAGCAGATGAAATGACCAGAACAGAGTATCTGTATTCAGGGACTTCCCTGGCCGTCCAGTGGGCAAGACTTCACCTTCCAATGCAGGGAGCTGGGGTTTAATCCTGGGTCAGGGAGCTGGGTTCCACATGCCTCGCAGACAAAAAAGCAAAATGTAAATCCAAAACAATACTGTAACAAATTCAACAAAGGCCTGAAAAATGGTCCACATCAAAAGAAAAATCTTTAAAAAAAAAAGAGCATTTGTATTCAGTTTCCATTTATTTTTGGCTTGAAAATCAACTCTTCGCTGTTGTGTCTATTACAATGAGTAAACATGTCTGCCTGCCTCTGATGGGATCATTCATTCTGCTCAAAACCCCAGGAAGTTCTAGAGGCAAAACTGAACTTACCTTGAACTTTCTAATGTGTTTTGTCTGGATGATTTGCCATACTTTCCCACAGGCAGAGGAGGGGCACGGGAAGGTGATAGCGTCCTTAGTTTTAAAAATCATCTAATAATTAACCAGCCCCTCCGGACTCATGTAGAAATCCTAGCTGGTTGCCAACCACTTCTCAAGATAAATCACTGTTTAAAGAACAGAAGTGTGGACTCCACTGTTGTGAGTAATAAGTCGGCCTTCCTGGAGGGCAGTATGACAATGTTGATCAAAACCTTAGAAAATATGCTTAGACTTTACACAAACCTTTTTTAACAGCTTCGTAAGGTATAACTTACAAACAATAAAATTCACTCTTTTAATGTGCACAATTCTATTTTTTAAAATATAGTCACAGAGCTGGACAAACCATCACCACAAATAATTTAGAATATTTTTATCCCCAAAGAAACCCTGCTCTACCTGTCACTTCCCAACCCCAGCCTTTCCCTGGACCTAGGCACCCGTTAATCTACTTTGTCTCTATGGATTTACTCATCCTGGGCATTTCGTATAAATGGACTCGTACAATATGTGGTCATTTTTTACTGGCCCTTTCCATTTAGCATAATCTTGTAGATTTATTAGCACTTCATTCTTTTTTATGTCTGAATAATAGTCCATTGTGTGGATACATCACATTGTGTTTATCCACTTCCCAGCTGTCGGACTCGAAGGTTATTTCCACCTTTTGGCTATTATTTACACTGTGGAACTTGCACGGATATTCACATAGATGTCTCTGTGTTTTTATTTCCTTTATAAGTGGAATTCCTGGGTCATATGGTAAATTTAACTTTTGAGAAATAGATACACCAGTTTGCAAAGTAGCTAGCTGTAACATTTTACATTCCCGCCAGTATGCATGTCTTTTAATTTAGAAATCCTACTTTCAGAAAAGTATCAATTGGGAGGGGAGGGAATATCAATACAAAAAAAATGAAAGCATGAAAAGACTTCTTTGCAACTTTTAAAACAATTGTTGATCCTTGGAAATAGCCTAACATATCCTTTAAAAGTGGTTTGGTTAAATATATCATGCTTTAGTGAAATCAGAATACAGCTATTAAAATAATGGTATGGACCTATATTTATTGACATCAAATGTTAGTTTTACCTGACTTCTGAGCTGTTCAATAAATATTTCTCTAGCTGTCTGCTGGAAGGATTGCATTTCCTGGCCCCTGGTGGGAAGACAGAGCCACATGACTGGTTCTGGCCAATAACTTATGAATGTAGGTGGCCTCTGTCACTTCTCCACCAAGGACTTGATAGAAGGTATGAGAGTCTCCAGAACTGCCTTTTCTCACCTGCGCAGTAAGCAGTAACATTTGAGAGGCTGCTGCCCCATCAAGCCTAAGGTCACACTTGCTCCACTGACACCCCAGGATGGGCACCATACAAGCAAGAAACAAACGTTCGTCTAATTTATGGTTGCCAGGTAGCGGGCAGAAGGATGGAGAGAAAGGATGGTTAGGGCCTTTGGGATGGACATGTAAACGCTGCTGAATTTAAAATGGAGAACCAACAAGGACCTTCTGTATAGCCAGGGGACTCTGCTCAATGTCATGTGGCAGCCTGGATGGGAGGGGGATCTAGGGGAGAATGGATATATGTACATGTATGGCTGAGTCCCCTTGCTGTTCACCTGAAAGTATCACAGCATTGTATCGGCTATACTCCAATACAAAACAAAAAGTTTTTAAAAAAAGAAATAAATGTTTGTCATTTAAATCATTGCAGTTTGGGGGTTCTCACCCCAGTTCAGCCTGGCCTGTCCTCACTGATACAGTCAGACACACTTTGAATGATTAAATCATGTAACAAAATGCTATCTTTACCGATCTCATTTTTTAAGTATAAGTGTCTGTATGTGCAGAAAGGCACCCAAAATTTTAATGGCAATTACCTCCGAATGTCTGAATTTTTTTTCTTTAAACTCTTCTGTAGTACCTTAGCTTTGTATCACTTGCAAATAGAAAAAAAAAAAGATATTTCCATTCAGTAAACTAAAAAACTGGTTTAATCATGATCCTCTTCTGATCCCTTCTGCAAATAGATATGTGCTACTGTAAATTACAATTGTAAGCCATCATAGAGTCCCCTATTCTATAGAACATGGAACAGGAAGAACTAATATAGGATTTCAGTTGACATATGCTCTGACGCCAAATGAGAACTAGTCACTAGGAGACTACTGGTTTCATTTCTAAAATGAGGTGGAATGATTTGAGCGGTCCAAAGGGAACCAGAATTAGTGTCCTGGGCAAGGTCTCCACCAGTTCTGCAGGTTTGTCTCTGGCCCCTCCCTTCCTAAAATTGTGGAATCGTCTGGGGACCACTTAAAATAACTAACCATGGTCAGAAGAGAAGCCTGGCCCTGCTCAGGTATTATGTTCTCTGGTCGATCTAAAGTATTCTCTTTGAAGTCTCCTCCTTTGAAGAATAGTTTTCCAAGAAAATAAACAAGTATTCAGGAGAACAAGAGAAGTTGGTTTTTCATTTTTGAGGTGGCTATCTGATATCTCAGGGAATCACCATGGCAGCACTTGAGTCCAGATTTAGACACAGACCAAACCAGAATCAAAACTTCCTGGTGAACAGAAATTCCTGGTGCCAGCTAGGATTAGAAGTGGAAATGACACTAATGTCATCTTCATTGTTTTTAGTTAGGAATTCCTGGCCCCTTTTATTGTTTGAGAGCTTTCCTGTTCCCTTATAAGAACCTGGAAGTGGGGGTTAAGGACAGGTAACCGAATCCAGCTTAAAGTCAAGGAGTGTTCTGAATAATAACCTCAGAGCATGGGCCCCAAATCACAGACTTATGAGATGGCTCAGATAGGAATTTCTACTCCTTCCAAGCTGAGCTTACTTCTCCAGCGCCAGAACAGATGTCCAGACCACAGTATTTAATAAGTATCAGCCACAATCTTTGCCATGAAGGACCTACTTCATGCCATACTACCTAACTTCAAAGAAAATACACTCAGGAAAACTTACCAGATGAGGTAATTTTTATAAGTTACAAAGAAAATGGGGAGAAAAAGAAGAGTTCACTACGCTCTCAAGTGACTACGAGAGGCTTTACGATGGAGGGATGGCTTGAAGTCGGTGTGTAGGATGCTGGTTGGAATGGAATAAAGAGGGAAGACAAATTTAAAGAGAATCAGGTTCAACATGAGAACCATGCTGAGAAATCACTCATTATCTGCCTCTTCAACTCACAGGGACCAAGCAGCATTTACCACCAGAACGTACATGGGTGGCTGAAGACTGCCTTTGCACCAAGAATGTAGCAATAACCCCAACAGACCTGGGGGACTGGAATCCCCATCTATCCCACCATCAGACGGTCCGACTACAGGTGAAAAACAGCTTAATGTTCATCATCTGGATAAAACAGATGGTATTTTCCCCCCAGGATCAATCACAGGGTTGGATCAGGCTCAGAAGGGAAGAGAGAGCATTCCAGAAAGTCCACAGATGGGGAAGAGTGTGGGAAGGGAGGACAGGAGTGAAACTTACTTCCACCCAGGGTGAGGGGTATTTGAAACACGTACAATACACACATTCCCTTTAGGGATGGGTGCTTTCATGACCCGGGTCCACTGATCGAGAGACAGAAAGGCCGGATTCAAGCCCTCACTCCTTCCGAGCTCTGCCACCACCTCTGTCTCTCTAGGTTCCATCACAGAGCCAGGAGTGGCTGCACTGAGGCCAGTCTCAGCCACACACCATCAAATGGCTGAGACATGAGCTCCTAGTGGGCTCTGTGCCAGGAACTTATCTACCCCATGGCCTGCATCTCCCGAGGACATTCTGAAGCCAAGACCAGGAACTCAGGAGTCAGCTGCCTCAGAGACCTGGCCAGGACCTGACACTGACCCCAGGGTGACAGGCCAGACAGCACAGGAGATGCCACCCATCACCTGGGCTGAGGACAGTTAGTCTTTGAAGAGCCCCATTCCAGTAATTCTCTATCACTGGCACAAAAGTTTTCTTTCGGAGAAATGGGGCTGCATGTTGTTCAGCCACGTGCCATGCGCCATGTGGGCTGCCCATAACCTCAGCAATGGGAGAAGAAACTTCATCTGGGGTCGGGTGCAGGGGTTGGGGGGCTGAAATGTCAGTTTCCAGGCAGCTGGGAAAACAATAACAAAACCCAAACCAACCAGCCTTAGGTGAGTTACCCTGTCACTTTCAATCTGTGAGAAACAAGGGACATGGACTCAGCTTGTGGGAAGATAATGAAGAGGTCAGAGACCCTCCCAGCAGAAAAAAAAAAAAGCTCAGGTCTCCATCCAATGGCTCCATCTTCCTAAACCGACCATCTGTTCCTTAGATACTGAAAACTTGCAGGGGACTTCCCTGGTGGTCCAGGGGTTAAGACCTCCAATGCAGGGGGTGTGGGTTCAGTCCCTGGTTGGGGAGCTGAGATTCCACGTGCCTCGCTGCCAAAAAACCAAAACATAAAACAGAAGCAATATGGTAATAAAGTCAATAAAAACTTAAAAAGAAAAAGCTTGCAGGACTTTCAGCTGGACCTCTGACAGCATGTGGGCAGGGCTCCTTTACATTAGAGCATCCAGGACTTTGGGGGAGTGTGTGATAGGAACACAAGGCCACACAGGACTCATGGCTCAGCTCTTAGGATTCGCGCCTCTTCTCCCCAATCCCACCCCCAGAGAAACCAGACACGGCTAATTCAGAAGTGAGCCAATCTCTGGAATCTCTCCCACAATATCCTTCTTCCCCATCCAGCCTTACGACTCCACTGAAACAATCACAGCCATGCACATAAAGGAGATATGATTGAGTGGTCTGGGCTCACAAGATCTTGCCTTTATTTTTCAAAGAATTTAAAAAAAATTGTCTTGATTTTCTGTGTTTTCCCAAATGCAAAGTGGGAGATTATAAAAGTTAAAAGTGCAGAAATGCTCAGTTCAGGGACTTAGAAACAGATCACCACAATGAATGTGTTACTGGAAGCAAAGGCTCAACACTATCTGTGTGCCAGGAGATAACCTCCCTAAACAGACCACATCGAGTTGTAAATATGAAAGTGGTGCAGTCTTTGGAAGAGTCACTGAGAGCCCAGCTTGGCATTCAGCGCACCTGGGGTCTAATTCAGGCTCTAAACTATCCCCTTGGGTGCATCACTCCCCCTGGGGGGATTTCCAAGTTTCTTCTCCTGGAGAGGAAGCTTCCTGAGGCTTTCCTTGCAGTGGTAGGGATTCAACCAGGCTGTTTATAAATAATAAAAATAGCTCATGAGACCTGAGTGTTACTATATGTAAGTGCTTTACCCAACAGAGTGGGTTAATTATTTTTTATTTAATAGTCTGTTATTACTTAGAAGCTGATGAAAGGTAAGCATCAGGATCCCTCACTTGCACAGTCCCTTAACAATGATGATATCAGGCTTCCTTAGTGGTTCAGTAGGAAAGAATCCGCGTGCCAGTGCAGGAGACACGGGTTCGATCCCTGGTCCAGGAAAATCCCACATGCCACAGGACAACTAAGCCGGTTCGCCACTACTACTGAGCCTGTTCTCTGGAGCCCGTGCTTTGCAGCAAGAGTAGCCACCACAGTGTGAAGCCCTCGCACCAAACTAGCGAAAAGCCTGAGCAGCAATGAAGACCTAGAGGAGCCTAAAATAAATAAATAAATTACAAAAAAAAAAAGTCTGAGAAAAAAACATTATTCTAAAATTATGCTGCTTGTCAGTCTGTCGAAATGTGTCATCTGTTGTGATTTATCATTCTAAATAACTGTTCAAGGGCACTCAAAGCCGGTGCACTGGGACAACCCTGAGGGATGGGATGGGGAGGGAGGTGGGAGGGGGGTTCAGGATGGGGGACACATGGACACCCATGGCTGCTTCATGTCAGTGGATGGCAAAAACCACTACAATATTGTAAAGGAATTAGCCTCCAATTAAAATTAATTAATTAATTTTTAAAAATAAATGTTCATTTTAGCACAGAATTTTGTCAAGAAGGCTTTGCCAATTATGTAAACTTGACTCCCCTCTCAAAAATTTAGATCCACCCGTGCCTATGAGGTAGGAACCATTAACAATGCTATCTTGCAGATGATGAGAGAGACCCAGAGATGTTAAGTTACTTGCCCAAGTACACACAGCCAGTAGGCAGTGGAATCCAGATTTGAACCCAGGCAGCCTGGTTCCACTTGGAATGTTGTTAACTATATACTTTACTACTTCTTATAATTTTTACATAGAGTTCCTAGAAAACTCTCCATGACACTCAATACCTGGTAGCTACTATTATCTGTAAATTAAACACTGATTTTGCAATAATGGGAATGCAGCTCCATCCTTATTTAAAGAAAGCATATCAATTTGAAAGCAGACTGATTTTATACAAGACATTTGCTTTTTTAAAAAAATTGCAGTTAATTTGATTTTAAAATATTATTTATTTATGGTTGCACTGGGTCTTCACTGCTGCACAAGCTTTTTTCTCTAGTTTCAGCAAGCAGGGGAGACTCTAGTTGCGGTACGCAGGCTTCTCATTGTGTTGGCTTCTCTTGTGGTAGAGCATGGGCTCTAGGGAGTGTGGGCTTCACTAGTTCCAGAACTTGGGCTCAGTAGTTGTAACTTTCGGGCTCTAGAGCACAGGCTCAATAGGTGTGGCCCAAAGCATGTGGGATCTTCCCAGATCAGGGGTGGAACCCTCACTTCCTGCATTAGCAGGTGGGTTCTTTACCACTGAGTCACCAGGGGAAACCGAGACTTGCTTTTCAATATTAATTCC
Organism: Moschus berezovskii; assembly: GCF_049115385.1. NCBI lineage: Eukaryota > Metazoa > Chordata > Mammalia > Artiodactyla > Moschidae > Moschus > Moschus berezovskii. The sequence goes on along the minus strand of NC_142474.1, from coordinate 72,693,786 downwards.
CTGAAAGGTGCTTTCAAAGCTGTATCAGTCTCAATGTGGTCCATACATTGCCCGCATCAGGACGGTCGGGGTCCCATCCAAACCTGGTGGATGGAAATCGATGGGAGTTAGGCTCAGGAATCTGAATTTTTAAAGAGCCCTGAGTGTCCTTCTGCAAGAGGAAGTTTGAAAACCACTGCAGATAGTGGGTTTATTACACTGTGGATAATGCTGTTTATAGACGAGGTGTGGGGGGAAAAGCGTCTTGAATCCAGCATATACTAGTAATATTTTCAATAAAAGATAAGTAATAGGAATGCAGGCTAACAGGCAAATTCAGGTACACTAAAATTCACAAATTCACTGACATCTAAAAACTGTTTGTGCTCAGTCGCTCAGTCCTGTCTGACTCTATGACCCCAGGGACTGTAGCTCAACAGGCTCCTCTGTCCATGGGATTCTCCAGGCAAGAATACTGGAGTGGGTTGCCATGCCTACCATTTTCTACTCCAGGGGAACCTCCCAACTCAGGGATCGAACCCAAGTCTCCTGCATCTCCTACTTTGGCAGGTAGATTATTTACCATCGAGCCACCTAGAAAGCTCTGAAAGCTGTTCACCAAATACCATATGTGGAATTAAAATGTGACGAATGAACCTGTCTATATGAAACACCAACAGAGCCAGGGACAAAGAGAATACACTGATGGCTGCCAAGGAGGAGGGGGTGGGAGAGGGCTGGATTGGGAGTTTGGGGTTAGCAGATGCCAACTATTAGCTACAGAATGGATACAAAATGAGGTCTTACTGTATAGCACAAGGAACTATATTCAATACCCTGTGACAAACCATAATGGAATAGAATACAGAAGAATAATACAGGACTTCCTTGGCAGTCCAGAGGTTAAGACTGTGTTGCCAATGCAGGGGGGGTGTGGGTTCAATCCCCTGGTTGGGGAGCTAGGATCCTTGTGGTGTGGCCAAAAGATTAAAAAAAAAAAAGTAAAACAAAAATAAGTCACAGTACAGTGACCAATCAAATTATATAATAAACAAGAATGTACATATATATAATTGAATCACTTTGCTATACAGCAGAAACGAATACAACTACAACTGCATTGTAATTCAACTACAATTCAATAAAAACAAATTTTAAAAAATGGTTCACATATAATTTTGAAGGTCATAATTATTGAGACCACAGCATTAATTGTATTGCCAGGCACTGTTCAAAGTATATTAATTAATATTCAGAATCCTTTAATTAAGTAATCTAGTCACCCCCATCCTCGAGATAGGTAAATAGAGGCTCGCAGATGTGAATTAGGGCTTCCCAGGTGGCGTTAGTGATAAAGAAACTGCCTGACAATGCAGGAGACACAGGTTCGATCCCTGGGTTGGAGGGCATGGCAACTCACTCCACTATTCAAACCTGAAGAATCCCATTTACTGAGAAGCCCGGTGGTCTACAGTCCACAGGGTCGCAGAGTCAGAGATGACTGAAGTGACTTAGCACTCACACAGATGTGAACTAACTCTCCAGTAAGCACAGAGACAGGATTCGAGCCCAGAAGTCTGGTTCTGGAGGCTGTGCTCTCAAGTCCTACATCTTATACACACAAAAAAAATTTTTAAGAGGGTAAGGATTAAAAGGTAAAATCACAAATTTTTGCAAAACTTTATATTCAGAGTTCTTTCCTGATTTAGTCATCTTCCAGAAGAATAAACAGTGCCTCCGGCTGACGACAGGATGAAATTACTAACATGGGCCAAACCCGTGTTCTTATAAGCAGGGAAGTTCAGTGTTAAACCTACTTGGACTTGCAGATGTCAGAGCTTTAATCCCTCCTCTTAGCTCATAACAGAATCTTTGTTTCAGGGCTTCCCACATCTTCTCCCTCCGCCCCCTAAAAAGTTTTCGGATCTTTACCCTAAATTCCTTCCCTCAGCACTTCAGCTGCCCAGGCCTAACAGCAGGCTCCAACATCAAGTGCTGACCATTCCCAGCACTTTTAGATGTATTACCGACCCAACCCTCATTAATCCATTCTTTCCCACTTTGTACAAAATTGGAGACTGAAGCACTCAGGACTGTGCTCAGCATCACAGAGCTGAAAAGCGCCTGAATCAGGAATTGAGCCCCGGTAACGGGCATCAAGCCCCCGTCCTTAACCGAAACATCTACCATTTCATACACCACAGTATACGAGGTCCTTTACACAAACTAGCAGCTGGATCCTTACAAGTATGCTCAAGAGGAGGCGTGTGCCCTGCTGTAAGGGACAGGAAAGGAAGGCACAGAGAGGCACAGAGGAGCTTGTCCAGGCCACACAGCTGTAAAGGGCAAAGGAGAGACCAGCCTTGCTCTCTGGATGCTAAGCTTGCACATTCCTCCTCCACCACCCAGCCTCCCGGAATTTTTATGGGTTATTCCTCATGGCAGTCCTACAAGAGAAGAATCATTCCATTTTGTAGATAAGCACATCCTGAAGGCAGAGTTGACGTGAAAGTAACCATGGGATGTTTAGGCAGATTCTGTTTTACAGATCTGCCTTCAAACCAAGGCGCTGGGAAAGGGGTCAGAAAGTATACCTGCTTATCTCTTCTTCTCATCCTGCAAAAGCATGCTTTCAGCTAAACAATTTAAAAACATGTGTGCAAACAGCACCAGGAGATGCAGAAGTGCACCGTCTACCTTAACCAGGACAGAGCCCTTTCTCCCTATAAGGTCTATGCACTGATATCTGTGGGAACCTGTTTTATATTCTTTCAAGAGCCTTCCTATCCATCAGACATTGTATTAAGAGTTCATGTTTGCAGGTTTCATTCACTTGTGAGGTTAAGCCATTTAAAAAATCCTGGCAGATACACAGAGTATTAACCAGGGGAACTGAGACCCTTTGGTTCTTCGTCCTCCGCCCATCATTTGGCCACCTTTAAGCTGCTAAAGCATTAAGAGATGAAAACTGTTCTCCTGGTTTTCAGATGAGAAAAGCGGAGGCTTCCACGAGTTTAGAACATTTCCTAGACGTGCTCTCTGTCTGGAACAACTAGAAACCAACAGCAACCTGCCAGCACTCTACCCCACTGGCGCATCTGAAAGAACCAGAACTTAGGGTGCTGGCTCAGAAATGAACAAATCCCGCAGAAACCCGCGCAGGTAACAGAAGCCGAAAAGGTTTGGTTCTGCAGGACTTTGAAGTGCAGACACAATTCTGCAAGAAACTTCGTCAGCTAGACTCTCTCCTCGAGGGAACAGTAGATGGGGAAGCTCCCAAGCAGAAGACTGGGGATGGAGAGGAGAAGTGGGGACGATGTGTCAGGACATGCGGGTGATCCCACCCTCCCTCGCGTCCAGTAGCCTGTCCCGCAGCCACGCGCCCGAAGGCGGCGGTAGGAAGAGACTGCAGCCGGGGCCCCCTAGAGCTCCACTTACTTGATCCGATGTGTCCCCCCAGCTCCTCGCCTCTTCCAGCAACCCGGCGCAGAACGGCAGCGCAAAGCACAGCCCGAGCAGCGGGAGCATGGTGAGGCCGGGCGGCTGCACCAAGACGCTTCGGGACGCGCGGATACAGCGCGGGACTCAGGGCTGCACTTCGGGCTGCAGACGCGCGCGGCCGCGCCTCGCGCCCCGCCCCGCCCCCTGAGCCCTCCGGCCCCGCCCCTTAGCCCTTTTTGCCCCGCCCGCTGAGCCCTCCGGCCCCGCCCCGAGGCCTATTTGGTCCCGCCCCTTAGCCCCTTCTGCCCCGCCCCCGGCCCTTCCGGCCCCGCCCCGGCGCCCCTCCCGGCCCTGCGCCCCTCCTGCCCTGGCCTCCGCGCCCAGCCGCGGCTCCTCACCCCTCGCGGGTTCAGACTCCTCACCCCCGCGAGGCCCGCCCCCGGCCCGCTGCATCCATGCCGGGTGCCCCCAGCCCAGAGCGCACGGTTCGCCCCCCATCGCCCGTCGCCTTCCCGCCAGTACCTTACGCAACCCCGCTCCTGCCCCGCCGCTCCCTCGCCTTCTCCAACCAGCGCTGGGGGCACCTGCCACCACCTGCATGCCCCTCTCCCGCTCCTTCGTGAACTCGCGCCATTCCTGTCGCAGGAGGACACCGTCAGAGCCAACCTGACCCTCCATATACAGTCCGCCCCCTTCACCTGCTGTACAGACCTCGCTCCCCCGCCGCATGTATACCGCCCTCCTGGAAGTGTTCCAGTATATACCACCTCCCACCTGCTATGTGCACCACCACCATTCCCACACCTGCCACCTGAAGGCATCAGGAGACCTTCTGGGAAAATAGTGCATTCCCCTTGACATCCAGCACTGATGTTTACAAGCCCAGTTGAGGGAATGCTAAGTGGTATAACGCAGAAAGTACCGGCAATGTGGTCCCCTTTTATATGGCACTGGCATAAGGGAACAGAAAGGAGGAAACTAGAGTTGGCAACACGTCGTAGTACTTCTGATTTTTTTGGTTATTAATCATAAAAATGAATGTCACTGTTATCATAGTTACATACTATTGGCCATGTTTCTGTCCTGTCATAGGATGAAGTATTAATAATCTGCCAACCATTCATCCACCCGCCTTTTAGACTCTGGGCTCCATCTTTGTACCTGGCAGATGCACAGTGATCTGGAGCTGCTTGTTTCCAAAAGGCAATCACCTCAAAGACACTTAAAAATTTTTTTTTTGTCGTGATACTGCTGCTGCTAAGTCGCTTCAGTCGTGTTCAACTCTGTGCAACCCCATAGACAGCAGCCCACCAGGCTCTGCCGTCCCTGGGATTCTCCAGGCAGGAACACTGGAGTGGGTTGCCATTTCCTTCTCCAATGCATGAAAGTGAAAAGTGAAAGTGAAGTCACTCGGTCGTGTCTGACTCTTGGCGACCCCATGGACTGCAGCCTACCAGGCTCCTCCGTCCATGGGGTTTTTCAGGCAAGAGTACTGAAGTGGGTTGCCATTGCCTTCTCCTTGTCGTGATAAAAATCACATAAAATACAAAGTACTATTTTAACCCTATATACCTGTACAGTTTGGTGGCATTAAGTACGTTCACATTATCATGCAACTTTTACCATCATGCATCTCCTGAATTCTTCACCTTAAGACATTTTTTATGTCTCTGTAAAAATCCCTTCTAAATCAATACACTGAGTAATAAGTTGGCATCCATCTCAGAGGCCAAAAACAGGGAAATGGTTAACTCAAAAGAACATCCGTCCTGTGGAATATTATGCAGCTATTAAACAGCGATCATAAAGTCCATGGAAACAGAAAAAATGTTTACAGCATAATTTAAAGGAAAAATCAGATCACATAACCATATCAAAAGTATGAGTTTACTTAGGTAAAAATACATATGAGTGGACATCAGAACTAGGGAAGAATGAAAACAATGGGTGTGTTAGCTTATGGCAGTATCTCTTTTTAAAATATTTTGTTTTCTCTTGTTGAAATGTTGATTGTTAAACAAAGACATTAAGGGGTGGGGGGAGTGTTGTTTTGGTGAAACAAATGGAAGGAAAATCATTGTCGTTAGCAATTAAACATGTAATAGCCTATCCACGGCCTAATTAAAAAAACATGCCTCCACCATGGAGTGACAGTAGCTGGTCCAACAAGGTTTCCACAACAAAAGCACCGGTAAAGGAGAACCTTGAAGTAAGTCAGAGGGTTTTGGTTCTTAGTTCTTTACTAACCATGAATTACAGATGCATCCTGGGCACACTTAGAAACTTAGCAGCATGCAAAGTATGTGCAGTCCCTTCCTCATTTTAAAACTAAGGGGGAGAAAAATAATAGAATAAAGTAAAATGATACGAAGGAGGAGAACCCCAAATCTTCTGGAATTTTGCCCCCACCACCTCCTTGCCTCCAAAAGTAAATGCCTGCTTAAAAACTGAAAGTTGAATTTGGACAAAACTGGTTTATTTGAAAGTAAACAATAACAGCTACTGTTATTCCAATCTATCAGTCCTCCAGCAACACTGGGGAACTTGTCTTGGTCTTTCTCTTCTCCCCTCTCCTACTCAACTCTTGTTTTGTTGGTTTTTTTTTTTTTTTTTGACCTTATATCTGCCCTTTGTCCCATTGTGTCCCAGCTGGTTTCTGCAGAGGTCAAGTCGTCAAGGGAAATGAGTTCTCTTTTCTCCATCTGCTGCTGCTGCTAAGTCGCTTCAGTCGTGTCCAACTCTGTGCGACCCCATAGAGGGTAGCCCACCAGGCTCCCCCATCCCTGGGATTCTCCAGGCAAGAACACTGGAGTGGGTTGCCATTTCCTTCTCCAATGCGTGAAAGTGAAAAGTGAAAGTGAAGTCGCTCAGTCGTGTCCGACTCTTGGTGACCCCATGGACTGCAGCCTACCAGGCTCCTCCATCCATGGGATTGTCCAGGCAAGAGTGCTGGAGTGGGTTGCCATTGCCTTTTCCACTCCATCTGCTAGGACTCTGCAATTCTACTATAGGTGGTGGTGCTGGTTCTTTGTTACATTGGTTTTATGGCACCTTTGACCTAAGGGATCAGAACTTTCTGGAGGGCCCCAAGTTTTCTTCCACAAATTCTAACATTGTGCTCAATGCACGCCTAGCCTTTAAGGAGCATTTGATGAATGGAATTAGGGGACAAGAGGCCTGGTGGGGCAGGGAGCTAGCTGTGCTGGAGAAAGACTGCTGGACTGTATTCTGAACTTGGTCCCTTTCTAGCTACACAACTTGAGAGTTTCTGAACTTCCCAGTATTTACAGAACTTCCTAAGCTTCTGAGTGATATCAGAGCATCTGTGTGACCAGATGGAGATAGTCTTTAAACCTAGGCAGGTGTCATACAAATAAAACCCAGTGAAAGGTTTCCAAAACTCTCCATAAACATAGGTGATTATTTCTATTAGCCTTATCAGTCAGGATGAATAAATTAATGATCCCCCTTCAAAGGAGCCGAGGTATCCCCACACATATGTCCTTTGATGCCAGGAGTTACTGGTTTTACTGTGTGAAATCACCGAGCTCAGAGAAACTCAAAGCTGGAAAAGACCTAAAACCCAGTCCTGATTTTTCCAATGAGACCTGTAAGGGGTTTGCAGGGCCCATTCTCCAGTTAGACACAGAGCTCCAGTCAGGACCCATGTGTTCACAGACAACGGTCTGGGTGCAGGGCTCAGCAGCAAGGGTGTCTTAGTACAAGAGTGAAGAGGATCTGCTGGTCAGGGAGGCCCCTGTGCCGGCTCTTGCCAGGAAGTGGCTCCCGAGGGTGACTAAAGGATGGGGCAAGGGTTCCAGGATTTTAGAATCAGGCTCATTGGAGTTAGGGGCTTTCCTCTGGTCCCCCATGCGAAACCACCAGTGGATAGGCCTGGCCAGTGTAGCCAGGGCAGAGACTGAAGAGGGAAGACAGGCTCTGCCATTGGTTTCTTTTCGCTGCTCTGATATTCAAGCTCCTCCTCCACGCCTCCCCACAGAGCCCCCCTTACCCAAGTTTCTTTCTGAACATCTGCAAGGCCATTGGTCTATTCCGGGCCAGCCCTTTCCCACCTCCTCCAACTCACCTTTTTATCTGCTTATATGGCCTTGTGTTTCTCCTGAACCCTTGACAGCTTTGCGTACTCATGACAGTTTCTTCTTTTTAGTGACCTTTTTTTTTTCTTTTTAATAAAAAAAAAAAAAAAAACAGGAGGAGAAAATGGATTCCTTTTGGCTTTGCCTCCACGATTTCTCAGGGGCCCTTGGTATCTTGGGAGTCATATGGGTGTTGTTCAGTTGCTAAGTCATGTCTGATTCTTTGCAATCCCATGGACTGCAGCACGCCAGGCTTCTCTGTCCTTCCCTATCACCCAGAGTTGGTTAAAGCCAATTTTCACCTAGTTTACAGATGGTGACTCTTACCCAGAGAGATTTGTGAGAGAGGAAGCAGAGAATACAGTTTTCCTATTTCTTTGGATTGATGATTTGCTAAGTATGTCAACACTCATGAAGTGTAGCACAGCATATTCTATTTGAATTTTCTGCTTACACATTTGAGACCCTAGATTTGATTTGCTCGTGGGCAAGGATTGTCTCAGGCTCATTTTTATATCCCCTGGAATATAAAAATATCCCCTGGAATCTCTGTTCCAGTCTGCCTGGAATAGAATCGACATGCAGTGTGTTTGATGGATTGGAAGAATGTGTATCTGTGTCATAAACCCTGTGCTAGCTGTGTGCCGTGATATAACAGGAGTTCTTGACATGATCCTCGGCTTCCCTGGTGGCTCAGAGGTTAAAGCATCTGCCTCCAATGCGGGAGACCCGGGTTCGATCCCTGGGTCGGGAAGATCCCCTGGAGAAGGAGATGGTAACCCACTCCAGTATTCTTGCCTGGAGAATCCCATGGACGGAGAAGCCTGGCAGGCTACAGTCCACGGGGTTGCAAAGAGTCGGACACGACTGAGCGACCGAACGGAACGGACATGATCCTGGAAGAATTTAACCATTTAGATATGAAGCTGGAACTAACAGTGTAGTTTGAGCTCAAGGGTGAGATGCTAAGTGGAGAGGAGGGTGAGATTGTGACTGTGGTCTAGGATAATTAGAGAAGGCTTCGGGGAGGAAGAAAAAATTATTTTTTGCATGAATCAGACTTGAAAGCCAGATGGAGAAGACAGGGTGTTCAGGAGACAGAAGAAGGAGAGGGTGCAAGCGTGGAAAAGGCTTTAGACATCGTGGAAAATTCACAAAGAGCTGGGGGAAAGGTCCAAGTTTGGGGAGTTACCTGTAGAATGTTCTTGAGCTAGTAGTCTCCAAGTGCAAATCTGCCAAATTTTCCCATCGAGCTAGCTTTTCAAAAGAACTGCCCTTTACTTCAAGATTTTTGTCACTCCATCAGTGATGGTGTCTCTCTGGGTCCTTGGGGTGAAGGGTGAGAAGAGTATGTTCCCAGGGGGCCATATATATATTGGGGAGAATGGGGTGGGTGGAAGAGGTAGTGAACCAGAGCCTCAGGAAGGCGCTGAGAGGAAAACACGCCCAGATGATTCCAAAATTCTGCCTGCACCCCCCACAAACATGGTACCGTGTGCCTAGGTGGGATAAAAATCACTTCTATTTCAGTGACCCAGACTTACTGCTGTTATTAATACTATAGAGTGAGTAGTTAAACATGCTTTTTTGAACAAGTCTTTCACTTTAATAAAACTTTAAAAAGTAATTTTTGCTGCTTGATAAATGTAAGTGATCTAACCTAATATAAGCAAAAAGTACAACTGCAAATCAAATAAACTTGAAATTTCAATGCAGCCATGTAAAAGTGAGTAACCAGTGATAAATCAAGTAAGTTGTTCTTAATAAACCATCAGAGTTGAATGAAGTGGCTTGTTGCCAGATGCTGTCTTGATCGGTTGCTCACCTTGTTTAGGATTCTGATGGAAATATTTACACAGCTACGAAATTCTCGGTGTAAATTAGGCTCAATAAACATTTCATGTGATGCATGCACGCATTTGAGAAGAACACGTATACTTTTTAAAAATTCATTTTATTGAAGTCTAGTTGATTTACAATGCGTTAGTTTCTGCTATACAGCAAAGTGAGTCAGTCAGTTGTACTCTTTTCCACATTCTTTTCCATTTTGGTTTATCATAGGATATTGAGTATCGTTCCTTGTGGTGTAGAGTGAGATCAGTTCATTTTTAACTTAGTGCTTTCAAGGTATGTATGACGTGGAAGGAAAACTATCAGAGCAGTGTCTTCTTAAATTCAGACTTGGGGTCAGCAGGGGCTGAGTTCCATCTCAGCTACTCACCTTCATCTTTCTGAGTCTTGTTCTCTTTAAGAAAATTGTTTTATTGGCGTACAGTTGATTTACAGTGTTGTGTCAGTTTCTGCTAAGTGATTCAGTTATATGTATATTCATTTTTAGATTCTTTTCCCGTTTCGGTCATTACAGAGTATTGAGTAGAATTCCCTGTGCTATACAGTAGGTCCCTGTTGGTTATCTATTTGATGTATATATATGGGTATCTTAATTCCAAACTTCTAGTTTATCCCTTTTGATAACCATAACTTTGTTTTCAAATTCTGTGAATCTTTTTCTGTTTTGTAAACAAGTTCATTTATATCATTTTTTAACCTTTGGAAAATGTTAAGGATTATAGGTAGTCATACATTTTTTTTAATATTCCTGAGGTCATCCAGAGGCACAGTGAACGTGAGTTTTGCTTATTTCCTGAAATGCATACACTCACACAAAAAAATCAAAGGAAAAAATCAAAGCCAGCCCCTCATTCTTCAGCATTAGCTGTAGATGCTGCCTTTCCTTTCCTGCATTTGCATTAACGCGTATATCAAAGCCATGCAAATGGTTCTGAAGAAACATTTGTTGGTTGAGCAATGGTGTGTTCTTATAGAAGTGCTCACTAAACATCGAACAAGCTCAGTCAAAAGTTAGAAATTACTCTTATCTTTTGGAAAAGACCCGGATGCTAGGAAAGATTGAGGGCAGGCAGAGAAGGGGACGACAGAGGATGAGATGGTTTGACAGCATCACCGACTAAATGGACGTGAGTTTGAGCAAACTCTGGAAGATAGTAAAGGACAGGGAAGCCTGGCGCGCTGCAGTCCTTGGGGTCTCAAAGAGTCAGACACGACTGAGCGACTGAACAACAACTTATCTTTTAGAAGGACGCCTAGAACCACAAGAGGTGTCCTACTTTTCTGGGGTTTAGCCTAGGACCACAGAAGACTTGCAACAGCACAGAGGCTTCGCTGATGCAGCAACACAGCCTGCCTTGGTGCCCGACTGTGAGTGCCCCACCTGGCTTTTTCTTTGTCTTGAGGCATGGAGGATGGAGAAGCCCACAAAGCTTGGAGTTCATCCGCAGCATGTGTTTTCTCCCTGACGACCTGCCAGATCCTTTCCAGAAAGAGCTTGGGAGATGTCCAGAGACCTTCACTGAAAGCTGCAGGTGTCTCTTTGGAAGGGTTTTGACTCAAGCAAAAGAGTGTTGGTTTTGTGGTTGATGCCAAGAGATAGATCACGCTCCCTGAAATCAAAACTTAACAACAGAGCTGTCATCGAGTTCTTTCTCCGAGGCTCACAGGCTTGTTGCCTGGCTGGTGAGGGAGAAATTTTCTTGTCTGTGTAACACGTGCCACAGGTATGACTCTCACAGGTGCACACTCACTGAACCAAATATGTAATCCTGTCCCCCATATCTCAGAGTTACCTCCATACTGAGTTCCCATCCTCCTGTGTAGAATGGACTTCACTCTTGCCTGTTCACGATAAACCATGCATTGTTGTTGTTTAGATACTAAGTTGTGTCCAACCCTTTTGTGACCCCCTTGGACTGTAGCCCACAAGGCTCCTCTGTCCATGGGATTTCCCAGGCACAAATACTGGAGTGGGTTGCCATTTCCTTCTCCAGGGGATATTCCCTACCCAGAGATAGAACCCATGTCTCCTGCATTGGCAGGTGGATTCTTTACCACTGAGCCACCTGGGAAGCCCCCCAAACCATGCATGGGGATCTTTAAAATTGTCATTGTTTTCTTAGTCAATTTAGGGTTTTTGCCTTTCTTCCTCTCTGTTGGCTGGGTCCTAAGTTACATAAAGTCATTAGGAAATAGACAGGGAGGAGCCACTGGTCCTCAGTCATCACCTGTGTTTTGGATTGAATGTTTGCGTCCACCTAAAATTCATATGTTGGAGTCCTAACCCCCAGTGAGATGGTAATTGGAGTTGGGGCCTTTGGGAGGTGATCAGTGCGAGATGAGGTCATAAGGGTGGGGCTTCCATAATGGGATTAGTGTCCTTATAAAAAGAGGAGGAGACACCAGAACCGTCTCTCCACCTTTTGAGGACAGAGTGAGAAGGTGACTATCTTTATTCCAAGAAGAGAACCCATACCTGGAACCGAATGAGCTGACACCTTGATCTTGGACTTCCAGGCTCAAGTATTTGAGAATTAACTTCTGTGGTTTAAGCCCCCAATCTGTGGGATTTTGTTACAGCAACCTGAGCTTCCTGGTATATCTGTTCATGTTGGCACTTGCATCATCCCATCTGGTTGCCAGGGTTTAGGGATACAGGGAGGGATGGAGGGATGGAGGCAGTAACTATACAGGCTAACAATTCCAGGGACATCTTTGGGGTGATGAAACTGTCCTGTATCGACTGTGGTGGTGGTTACACAAGTCTACACATGTGATAAAATTGCATAGAATTAACTACACACACACACACATGCATATAAAACTGGTGAAATCTGAGCAAGTCTGCGGGTTGGACCAAAGACAATTTCCCTGATTTTGACCTTATGCTACAATTATGTGAGGTGTTACCAACAGAGAAGTCAAGTGGAAGGTACATGGACCTGATGTATTATTTTTACAACTTCTTGTGAATCCATAATCATCTCAAAACAAAAGTTAAAAAGGAAAGTTTATTGTACCCTATGTCTTTGGGACTCTAGGTGGAGGAGAAGGTAGGGAGAGAAGGGAAGTTGTTTTCCTGCTGTTCATCTGTGTGTGTGGGGTGTGGTCATCTTGTACCTCCTTTTACCATTGAAAGTGAAAGTGTTAGTCCCTCAGTCATGTCCGACTCTTTGCGACCCCATGAACTGTAGCCTGCCAGGCTCCTCTGTCCATGGGATTCTCCAAGTAAGAGTACTGGAGTGGGTACCCATTTTCTTCTCCAGGGGATCTTCCGACCAAGGGAAAGAACACAGGTCTGCTGCACTGCAGGCAGATTCTTTACCTCTGAGCCACCAGGGACGCCCCCCTCTTACCATAGTCACCACCTTTATTTGTGATCTTTCTTATCAAAAATGAACAAAATCATTCTTTCTTGGCTTACTCTTATCAATGAGGCATGATGTCGTATCTAATAGAGAACACCGTTGGCCAATGAAATCCTACTATATGGGGTCATTTCTTAGCTCTGCCACTGATTATGTCATTTATCTTTCTAGTGGAGTATGTTTAATAAATATAGTCATGCTTTTACCATCATTTAAATGAAATACCAGTATCATGCTAAGACTCATGATTCTCACATGAGTCTTGCTCAGAAAACTTTGTAACTGAATACAAGAGGTACACCCAACTTGCCTTACTTAATGCAACCACTTGCCAGTTCACGCTGAGTGTTGTACACGCCATGGCTTCTTTCTTCCTCAGGGCAATCTCTAACACACAGATAAAAAGGTGACTTCAGGATGGCGAGATCCTTCGCCAGGGGACAGAGTTGGAAATGGTGGAGCTAGAGTTTTGCCAAGAGAACGCACTGGTCATAGCAAACACCCTCTTCCAACAACACAAGAGAAGACTCTACACATGGACATCACCAGATGGTCAACACCGAAATCAGATTGATTATATTCTTTGCAGTCAAAGATGGAGAAGCTCTATACAGTTAGCAAAAACAAGACCAGGAGCTGACTGTGGCTCACATCATGAACTCCTTATTGCCAAATTCAGACTGAAATTGAAGAAAGTAGGGAAAACCACTAGACCATTCAGATATGACCTAAATCAAATCCCTTATGATTATACAGTGGAAGTGAGAAATAGATTTAAGGGACTAGATCTGATAGATAGAGTGCCTGGTGAACTCTGGACGGAAGTCTGTGACATTTACAGGAGACAGGGACCAAGACCATTCCCATGGAAAAGAAATGCAAAAAAGCAAAATGGCTGTCTGAGGAGGCCTTACAAATAGCTGTGAAAAGAAGAGAAGTGAAAAGCAAAGGAGAAAAGGAAAGATATAAGCATCTGAATGCAGAGTTCCAAAGAATAGCAAGGAGAGATAAGAAAGCCTTCCTCAGCGATCAATGCAAAGAAATAGAGGGAAACAACAGAACAGGAAAAACAAGAGATCTCTTCAAGAAAATTAGAGCTATCAAGGGAACATTTCATGCAAAGATGGGCTCGATAAAGGAGAGAAATGGTATGGACCTAACAGAAGCAGAAGATATTAAGAAGAGGTGGCAAGAATACACAGAAGAACTGTACAAAAAAGATCTTCATGACCAAGATAATCACGATGGTGTGATCACTCACCTGGAGCCAGACCTCTTGGAATGTGAAGTCAAGTGGGCCTTAGAAAGCATCACTACTAACAAAGCTAGTGGAGGTGATGGAATTCCAGTTGAACTATTTCAAATCTTGAAAGATGATGCTGTGAAAGTGCTGCACTCAATATGCCAGCAAATTTGGAAAACTCAGCAGTGGCCACAGGACTGGAACAGGTCAGTCTTCATTCCAATCCCAAAGAAAGGCAATGCCAAAGAATGCTCAAACTACCAAACAATTGCACTCATCTCACACGCTAGTAAAGTCATGCTCAAAATTCTCCAAGCCAGGCTTCAGCAATTTGTGAACCGTGAACTCCCAGATGTTCAAGCAGGTTTTAGAAAAGGCAGAGGCACCAGAGATCAAATTGCCAACATCCGCTGGATCATGGAGAAAGCAAGAGAGTTCCAGAAAAACATCTATTTCTGCTTCATTGACTATGCCAAAGCCTTTGACTGTGTGGATCACAATAAACTGTGGAACATTCTGAAAGAGATGGGAATCCCAGACCACCTGACCTGCCTCTTGAGAAACCTGTATGCAGGTCAGGAAGCAACAGTTAGAACTGTACATGGAACAACAGACTGGTTCCAAATAGGAAAAGGAGTATGTCAAGGCTGTATATTGTCACCCTGCTTATTTAATTTATATGCAGAGTACATCATGAGGAACGCTGGGCTGGAAGAAGCACAAGCTGGAATCAAGATTGCCGGGAGAAATATCAATAACCTCAGATATGCAGATGACACCACCCTTATGGCAGAAAGTGAAGAGGAACTCAAAAGCCTCTTGATGAAAGTGAAAGAGGAGAGTGAAAAGGTTGGCTTGAAGCTCAACATTCAGAAAACAAAGATCATGACATCTGGTCCCATCACTTCATGGGAAATAGATGGGGAAACAATGGAAACAGTGTCAGACTTTACTTTTTGGGGCTCCAAAATCACTGCAGATGCTGATTGCAGCCATGAAATTAAAAGACGCTTGCTCCTTCAAAGGAAAGTTATGACCAACCTAGATAGCATATTAAAAAGCAGAGATATTACTTTGCCAACAAAGGTCCAACTAGTCAAGGCTATGGTTTTTCCCGTGGTCATGTATGGATGTGAGAGTTGGACGGTGAAGAAAGCTGATTGCCGAAGAATTGATGCTTTTGAACTGTGGTGCTGGAGAAGACTCTTGAGAGTCCCTTGTACCGCAAGGAGATCCAACCAGTCCATTCTGGGGGAGATCAATCCTGGGTGTTCATTGGAAGGACTGATGCTAAAGCTGAAACTCCAATACTTTGGCCACTTCATGCAATGAGTTGACTCACTGGAAAAGACTCTGATGCTGGGAGGGATTGGGGGCAGGAGGAGAAGGGGACGACAGAGAATGAGATGGCTGGATGGCATCACTGACTCGATGGACATGAGTTTGAGTGAACTCTGGGAGTTGGTGATGGACAGGGAGGCCTGGCGTGCTGTGATTCATGGGGTCACAAAGAGTCGGACACAACTGAGCGACTAAACTGAACTGAACTGAACTGAAGAAGTCATAAATCCGTGACTATCTGACCCTCAGAATGGCTCCATAGCTGGTATTTCCTCAAAAGACTTCTGTGCTCTCGTTGACCATTCCATCTTTGAAGTGAAAGTGAAAGTCGGTCAGTCATATCCTACTCTTTGCGACCCCATGGACTACACAGTCCATGGAATTCTCCAGGCCAGAATACTGGTGTGGGCAGCTGTTCCCTTCTCCAGGGGATCTTCCCAAATCAAAGATCGAAGCCAGGTCTCCCAAATTGCAGGCGGCTTCTTAACCAGCTGAGCCATCAGGGAAGCCATCTTTGCTACACTCTAAATTTTTAAAGTCATGAAATACAGCATTGAAAATGCCACTGATTATGTACTATGATCTTGGAATGGACTCTCCTTTTTATTTTTATACTGCCATGATTTTACCAATTTTTCAATAGGAATACCATTATATCCCCCGTGTACCAAGACTCTTGTTGAGATAATGTCATCACAACAGGGAAGTATCATTTGCTATGAGGTATTTGTATTACTGGAGAAGGAATTGGCAATCTATTCCAGTATTCTTGCCTTGAGAATCCTATGGACAGAGGGCTCACAAAGAGTCAGACACGACTGAGTTACTATTGCACACGTTTGTATTATGCAGCAATGATGATTATCCCTGATGGATGTTCCATGAACATCTGGACTGGTTTCCTGTGGCTGCTGTGATAGATGACCACAAACTTAGTGGTTTTAATGACGAAAACGCAGCTTCTTG